>NC_135478.1:32248529-33476965 GCF_052094955.1 Ictidomys tridecemlineatus | reverse complement strand
AGGCAACCCATTTTTTTTACCACCAATGCATATTGACTCACATATTTTTCTATTTCCTGAAATAAAAATAATAAGTACCACTTGCATATCAGATGTGCTGGCCATGGAAAGGCAACATCTATAGGCATCAACTATAGAGACATCATCTCTGGGTCCCAGAGACTGCCCTCTGAAACCCAGGGCACTGAGCTCTTGCTTCCCACAGTCTGCCCCATGGTAACAACAGTACAAAGAGAAGACTGTGCAGTAGAGAAATAGAACTCTAACTTTGACTTAAGACGACAGCCTTATTGAGCCTTTCTTAGCCTTCAGGAAGTCTAGGACTCTTCCATCTAAGACATTTCACCTAATAAGGTCCTTGCATGCTTGATTTTGTCTTTGTGCCTGCTTTTTATAGAACCTGAATTTAAAAACAAGATATAACACCAGGTGTCTTGTATGAACAAATAATTCTCACAACGTCTTCTGATGTACATCCTATACTTTACAAATACAGATTTACAATTTTTTTTATTTGTTCTTTACAAATACAAATGATGTACATACTGTACTCTGTCTAGAGAGACAACTTTCCCATCTCCCATCTTCACCTCTCCTTCTGCTCAATAAACTCCCTTCCTGCTTCAAAACTCAACTTAGGGCCAAATACTTCCTTCACTTCCTGTCAAAGGAAGGGGAAAAAAACACCTTTTTCTCTATGCAAAAACTTATTTGCTTCTTCGATATGTTTTTACATGACTGTCTTTCCTATTAAATTGTGAACACCTTGGTGTGAGGGTTTATATACTTCCATATTTACATCAGCGGTGTTAGCACAAATACCTGCGATAAATAGTTAGATTCATTTGAATTGCATGGAGTTTAGCTGAATTGATTCTAAGTGAAATGATATAGCTCCATGTGGGGAAAATGAATTTTTGGTGGGCGGACTGAATTCAAAGAAGAGAATTTTAAAATTGAAGTCTCAACTAGGTACCAACATTTCGATAAATGTGAAATTACAAAGCAAGTTGCCAAATGAGCACTTAAAGAATTTGTAAAATAACTCTAAGAACCAGTTCTGTAACTCTTAGCCCTCTCAGCCAGACCAAGGAGTTATGGAGTATGGAAGAGGATATTTGCAATGAGATTTCTTTGCAGAGAATTATTACTCTGCTGTGGTTATACCACCTCCTAGGGGGAAGGATGACGAGTGCTACAGTCTGGTGAAAGAAGACTCTATAAGATCACTTGGAAAAGTTAATATTCAATCTTTTCTAGTGAGAGAACTAGTGGACTGAGGTTTTCCTTCCACTCGGCTCCCCAGGAAAATTTTATCAAATCAGAGCTCATTTAACTAACTTCCTTAGTGGTACCAGAAGACGACTTGTTTGGAATTGTTACGGAATCTCAGAGTCCAAAGGGTCAGGGAATGCATGGATTCTCCCTGTGATAAAGAATAGGGTTGAGTGGGCGAAGAGAGACACATCACACATCAACCATTTAACAGAGTTACTGGGAGTTCTTTCCAACAGAATCTTCTCAGGGATGAGGGTCTTTTCAGGGATCAAGGTCCCCAGCAACAAGAATAGAGAGACCAATCGGCCAATTCCTGAAAAGGTTAAAACTCCCTGTAATAGAGATGTATCCACCCAGGTCAAGGCAACCGTAAACAAGTAGAACCCAACAAAAATCTCGATTGAGTTTGCAAAAGGGTCACACAGACACTTAAACATTTGCTTATCCCCAAAGCACCAAGTCAGCTAATGAAGAAACTAGTTCAAGTAACAGCATCCCCTCCTCCTCATCTCCTCCTACCCCCTTCCTTCCTGCCCCATCCTCCTCACTGGAATCTCAAAGAGTCACTGGTGAGGAAAAGGCAGAAGCGCTAGTTGTAGTTCTCATACCTTGACTTCTCCCCCACACATTTGATACTGGAAGCAGACCAAAGCTTGATTTGAAATCCTCTATTAAATTCATCACAGGGGTTTGAATGGTATTTTCTATTGAACCCTTTAGCGACTAAAAGCAAACAAGTGAACTGGGGTGTGTGTGTGTGTGTGTGTGTGTGTGTGTGTGTGTGTGTGTGTGTGTTTTAACTTGTCGACTAGTAAAAATAAACAGAAACATCATAGGCCTGCCAGAGTTTTCATTTGGAAGAGAAAAATATCTCCCTGGAAAAAAATATTTTTATAAACAAGTGGGAAATGAAAATAAGTTAGTACTTTGATTTGTGAACTTAAACCTCACAAGTTCTGCACATTCCATATACCAATTTTACCACTATCTGAGACACTAAGAAACTCCTCCAGGGGTAGATTGAGGAGAAATAGGTTTCTCAGAATATACTAAAATGCAGGCAGGAATATCATGCATGCAGGCTCACCTAGGCACAACTGTGTTTTCTCTTCCAAGACAAAGAGCTAATCTTTATGAATACTAAGTATGGCCCAAGAGGCCCTATATTTTTAATATTCTCTTCCATGGAAATGCCAAAGATTTTAGTTATGGGACAATAACTTTCAAAGTGTGACCTTTGTATCAACAGCATAAGCATTACCTCAGAACCAGTTAGGAATTTGAGATTCCTAGGTCACACCCAGGCCTACTAAATCACCTACCACACCCCCATTCTATGTTTAACAAGACTGTCAGGTTCTACTATTGCAGCTAAAATTTGAGACAGTGTAGAATATTCCAGAATGTTGACACCAAACACTATACTAAAAGTCTGCAATAAGATAAAATTTTGGCTTTTTTATTTTTAAAATTCAGGTAGTGAGCAAGATATTGCCTGAGCTAGGAGAAGATTGGATCAAAATTCAGATGGAAGTCATGTGGATTGTCAGATACAAATTCATTTTTTCATATGTCACATAACTACCATGATCATGACTATTTTGCAAGTACACTTGCTTTTAAAACTTAAATTATTCACTAGACATTTCAGAGTCCAAGTAATTCTCATAGAGTTTTCCATATATAAGCCATATAATTGCATTACTTATTAAATGAGTGGGAAGCTTGTAGCTTCTTACATGAATGAGTAGTGGAATTTCTCTCTCTCTCTCTCTCTCTCTCTCTCTCTCATACACACACACACACACACACACACACACACACACACACGCATGCACCTATTTAACAAAAGCTATATCAGTATATAAATAAAAGCAAAGAGCAAAACTACAGCTACAGATCCACACAATGGTATGAAAGAAGTCAAGATTCCTGGGTTTTTAAAAACAAGTCTACCCAATATCATTCATTTGTTCAGCCTGAATTTGTTGGATGGCTAGCTACTTTCACCAGTATCATAATAACATTCATAGCTATCATACAATATCCCTTTTAACATGTCAAACACACCATGCTTATAGGAATTTTCTCATTTAATTCTCATCACACATCAAAGTGAGAGTTCTATTACTCTTCCCATTTGGGAGAAGAAATGGACATTAATTAGCACCTAAATTCACCTAGCTGGGAAATACAGAACCATGTTGTTAACTGAGGTAGGATATTGTCCCTTCTCTTAACCACTAAGCTCTAATGCTTCCTATTACAACTGAGAGAATTTTATGTATTAATCTATAATAATACATAGTCTGTTGCACATAGATTATTCATTTTCTGTCTAAAATGTATTAAGCACTGGCTCTTCCATTTACTATTTTATGGGAACCTGAATAAGTTATCGAATCTCACTGAGCCAAAGTTTTCTTCTATAGAAGAAAGCTATAGCTGATAGGACCAATCTGAAGCTAATGAAAGGTATTTATGGCACCTGGCACATTGGAAGAGGAGAAAGCCATCCACACAGATACATAAAACCCAACACAGAAATACAAAAACTATGAAAAAAACAAGGTAACATGATGCTGCCTAAAGCTCATAATTCATCCATGCACTCCAAAGATATTAAATGAATGAAATAACAGAAAAATAATTAGAAAGAATGATTTAAAATGATCAATGCTCATCAAAAGAACACAGAAAAACAACTGAATGATTTAAGGAAGTTGGTTCAGAATACAAATGAGAAATTCAATAAGGAGGTAGAGATTTTGAAAAAGAACCAAACAGAAATCTTGGAAATAAAAGACACAAATCAAGTAAAATATTCAGCTCAAAGTCTCTCTAATAGAATAGACGATGCTGAAGACAGAATCTCAGAACCGGAAGACAGAGTGCCAACCTTGAGCATTCAGACAGCATCAAAGAAAAGGTAATCGTAAAGATGACCAGAATATACAAGAACTCTTGGACAACATTAAAAGACCAAATTTAAGAATTGAAATCAAAGATGATTATAATTTGAATACTAAGGTATGGATAACCTCTTCAGGGCAATAATGACAGAAAATTTTCCAAAACTTAAGAGATGGACACCCAGATACAGTATGCAGTCCATGTGCATGAACAAATATGTGACAATGAATCCCACCATTATGTACAACTATAGTGCATCAATAAAAAAAAAATGAACAACACACTAGGAATATTAATATGCCCCCAATCACATGAAAGTACCTACCAAAGCCAGAGAGCTATACACAACTGGTGACCAGCTCAGGTGTTTAGCCGGTCCTTGTACTGGGCACTTATTTATATTACCTTATTTAACCTCCATGACAGTGAGTTTGATGTCATTGATGTCCCATCACACTCTAGATGAAACAAAGCACAGAGAGGTTACTCGTCTTGCCATGTCACACACTGGTAGACCCGACACTCAAATCCAAATTAGCCAGAGTGTAAGTATGTGTCCAGTATGTGATCTGACTCCTTTATATAAAGACACACTGGGTATCATTTCAGAAACAAACTTCAAAATTCTACTCTTCACCATTAATATAAATGATCACTATCTATAAATATCAATATTTCCTTAAGTTTCCTCTACAAGCTATGTTGTCATAAAAAAAAATGAGCTCTTTTTTACTGAGTCACTGACTCTTCACCCATGTAGGACTAGATCAGTGTTTCCCAGTTTTTTCTTTCTTTTTTTTTTTCTTTTCAACCAACCTCATGGATGCTACCTTCTTGATTTTTGCTATTTCTTCCTGGTGAAACCTTCAAGGGATCACCATTATTATTTGCCCATAAATAAAAGGCATCCATAGACATAAATACATGTTAACCTAAACAATGATATTAAATTCTGTCTAGACACATTCCCCCTCCTTTTGTGAAAAATGATGGAAATTACCCAGCATTTGAGGAGCCGTAAATACATAGTAGTATCAACATGAAACTTTCTATGGAACATAATCCGAATGATTCATAGCATCAGGCAGGGAACATTATTTAGTATGAAATTAATTGTTATTTAATGTCTTGTTCAGACATCCACTAAAACTACCTCATACCCAATGCCACTGAAAAACATATCTTCTAGCCACAGTGGTAACTCTATTTCACTTGAACAACTAACAAAAATATTTTCAGGGTCCCTTCTGGTCAGAGGACCAGAATATTTTATGAAAATATTCCTGCCTATGCCTTTGGCAATGCACCTAGTACCTAAATTAACATAGATTGAGGCAGCACTCGACAATGTGTGGGAGTGTTCTACACATGGGTAATGGATAAACAATATATCCTTCGCCCCCATTCGAAGGTACAATCATGATCCAAATACAAGAAAGCAAGTTGTCCAATTCACCTGTAACTTTAACCGTTCCCTGAAGCTGAATGTCTCCAGTGACTAGGAACAAACAATATCAGGAAAAAAAAAATCTGCCTGTCAAAACAGAACACACCTCACATCAGTTCAAAATAGCAGGAGGAAATTGTCCTGGCTATTCGCTTCCTAGTAAAGTGCACTATCAATTCACATCTGGAGTTTATCTGTAATTGCCTTCCAAATGTTCCTTTCAGACGCCTCAAAATATTTTATTTATATAAAAGAGATAAGATGGACAACTCCCAGGAAGAAGGAAGAAGCTGTACCCTGCTGGCTTTCCCAAACTGTAAATGTTAAAACAATGAATAATGGATGGGAGAAATAACAACGGAATGGCAAGTCAGACTACTTGATAAGAGTCCTGAAGAACTGTTCTCTGCTGATTGGACACACTACAGTCAGGAAAAAACTACCAGCTATGCAAATACTGGTGGTTTTCAAATAAAAATATCCTTTTCATTTGAAAATTTCATTAGACACAATTACCATCTCCATAAATTTTGATGTCCCTTTCATATACTTAAGAATCGGTATGCGATTTAGTAAACTAAGTGACAACATGTCATGCATAGTTTTAAATTACATCTGAAGAAACCATGCCAAAGAGACAGAAGAAAAATCAGGAGAAAATCCTTGTGAAAGGGAGTCCGTCATGTCTATTGTGATTATATATCATCCAGACTGGGACTGATTTATAAAATGAAGACAGATTGCATCAGTTAGACAGTGCTATGTAACAAACAACACCCCTAAGCTCATTAGCTTAAAAGAACAATTTTTTTAATTATTATTTCTCTTGAGTTTTTGCATTGGTTGGAGTTGACTGATCTACTCTGTGTTCGAGAGTACCTCTGCACCATATGTCTCTCGTCTTCTCCGTGGAACCAACAGGCTGGTTTGGGCAGATCATTCTCATAGCCAAAGCAAAGATTAAGAAGTGCAAACCTAATACACTCATACGTTGCTGGTGAGACTGCAACTTAGTGCAACTGTTAGGGACAGCAGTATGGAGATTCCTAAGACAACTTGGAATGGAACTACCATTTGACCCAGTCATCCCAACTCCTAGGTTTGTACCCCAAATCAGCATATTACAGTGATGCAGCCACATCAATGTGTATTGTGCAGCTCAATTCACAATAGCTAAAAAATGGAACCAACCTAGGTGACTTTCAACAGATGAATGGATATGGAAACTGTGATATATATACACCTATACATGCACAAACAATGGAATATTAATATCAGCCTAAAAGAAGAATAAAATTATGGCATTTGCCTGTAAATGGACAGAACTGGAGAACATTATGCTAAGGGAAATAATCCAATCCCAAAGAACCAAAAGCCAAATGCTTTCTCTGATAGGCAGATGCTAATTCACAATAAACTGTGGGGGTGAGAAGAACAGTGGTATTTTGGACTAAACAGAAGGGAATGAAGAGAGGGGAGGGGAATGGGGGTAGGAATGATAGAATGAATTGGACATTATTACTCTGTGAGCATATATGATTACATGACCTGTGTAACTCTACATCATGTACAACCAGACAAATGAGAAGTTAAGTGCAAACCTAATTGCACAAGGGCTTTTTAAAGCCTCTATTGAATTAGTTCTGCTAACCTCCCACTGGCCCAAAGCAAGCTGTGCAGCTGAATCCAGAATCAAAACACAAAGACATGCACCTCCCTTCTTGTTGGTCAGAACTGAAGAGCCCTAATACCAAAAAACTAGGATGAATGCACTGATAGCCCCAGTTGCTCATGAGGAGAAGCACTGTTGCCATGAACGTAATCTCAGGACAGCATTAATAAACCAATTCATCCTAAACACTCAGCCTCCCAACATGAGTACCTGTTAGAGTAGCCACAGATCCCCTCAGATGAAGTTTCCTAGTTAGAAAACCAGAAGATGAGTCATGGTCATAAACATGGCATCAGACTTTACAAGAAATGCTCCTGCCACCCCATCCCACCCCAACCCTCCAAAACCCCTGCAAGATGCAAGTGATGCTACTTTCAGTAATGTGGGTTTGTTTATACGACATGGTCTTTGGTCAAAGACCAATATTCATATATATATATATATATATATATATATATATATATATATATATATATATATATCAGAAGAAAAAAAGAAGTTCACACTGAAGAAGCACATTCTATATACCAACACTTCCCATCTCAAGGCATTTTAAATCTGCATGGAATTCCTTCAAGATGTGTTATTCCTCATTTTACAGAGGGCCAAATGAGACTATTTAATTAATTTACTCAAGTGTTTATATCTAGTAACTAGGAAGGAAAATATCCAAATCTACTTGTTGGAAAAGCCTCTTTGAGCTCCATTATCTTACACTGTCTTAACCTGACTGACAGGTTATAAATATCTCTAAAGACTATACTTAGAGAGCCAGATTTTCAAATATTTATTGTTCCTTTTCAGGAAAATATAATCTCACTAGTGGTATTTCTGAGACAGATTTCTTCCTCTAGGAGGAAACACTTTCATTTAGTATATATTTTAAGTGTTATTTATATTTCCTCAGTAAGGGGCTTTTAACATATATTAAAATGTTTTTGTGTGATATTAATTTAAAATTTCAAAGGTCACTTATCCCATGGCCATTTCCTTACTGAGGGAGATCAACTCACACTATGAGATTTTTCTAAGCCTCTCTTCCAACTAAAGAATGTCCACATGACCAAAACTCAATTAAAAAAAGATGCAAAAGGCAGGCATGAGTGTGCATGCCTGTAATCCCAGAGACTCGGGAGGCTGAGGCAAGAGAATTATTAATTCAAAGCCAGCCTCAGCAAATTAGATAGACCCTAAGAAACTTAGTAAGACTCCATCTCAAAATAAAAAATAAAAAGGGCTGGGGATGAAGCACAGTGGTTAAGTATCTCTGGGTTCAATCCCCAGTACCAAAGAGAAAGAAAGAAAAAGACAAGACACAAGGGTATAATCCCAGCTACTAGGGAGATGGGAGGCTCAGGCAGGAGGATCACAAGTTTGAGGCCAGCCTGAGAAACTTAGTGAGACTCTATTAAAAAAAATAAAATGGGCTAGGAGCTGAGATGTAGCTCAGTGGTAGACCACTTGCCTAGCATGTGCAAAGCCCTGGGTTCAAACACCCAGAGAAGGAAAAGTCCACCCAAGGGAAGGTGTACCCTTAAGACTTTCAAAGATTTTCAAACTATGAGATGAACGTGTGAACATAAGTCTCTGGCTCTCTCCAACCCTCTCCCTTCATCCAGCTACTCTTGTCTTTGGACTCAGTTGTTTGAACTGTAGTAGCCATTTTGCACCAACAAGGCAACAAAACCATACACTTAAAGTGAAGGAATGAGAAAATGATAAGTCTTAAAAAGTCAACCATGGAAATACCTTTTCCTAACTTTGTAAGAAATAATAAAAAATCTTGCTTGTTTATGCTCTGGTTTTTTTTTACACTATTACTTACAGCCCAAAACATACTATATAATATGATTATATAGTATCGTATTACAATCACAGATAATAAATTAGCCTGATATTTTGAATGAACATGAACCACTAGGAAAACTTGCTAAAATGCAGATTTCTGATATAGTAGATCTGGAAAGAGGCCTAAAATTCTTCATTACTAATAAGCAGGTGAGCTGGACATTTCTGCTATGCACATCTACACTTTGAACAGTAAGTTTCCAAGTCACATTTAGCCATTGTATGACACTGGCCAAGTCACATCATTTCTCTAAGTCTCGATATTCTCCTAGAATCCTACATCTTCTGATTCTAAGTCTTATCAGAAGGAAATATGTTCAGCTCCTCTACAAAGAAAGATACACATGAAAAGCAAATTGAGGAAGCATAGATGCTGTCATTTACTTCAAACCTCCTGCCAAGTAGCCATTCATCTCATTACTCGGTAAAAATTGCACCCAGTACCAGGGTGCACAGACTCCTAGTGCCAATTACTCCCATCTACATAGAAACATCATGGGAACAGAATGTTAAATGAGGCTGTATTTGCAGCTGCTCCTTGGAACCTCGTTAGGCAATACATGTGCTAATCAGAAATTCAATTAATAAAGATCTGAAAAGATTTAGGGCAATTCATCCTCTTCTCCATGTCTTCCTCTTTCAATGGGAGTGAAGAATGAATGTGGCTATTTGAATAACAAAAAGCCATCTGCCTGCTAGGATGATTGCAGCTTGGTACCCTCTGCCCCAGGTGCCAGGCAGCCCACCAACATCCTGCGCACTGGCTGCTTTCACATCTGAGTGTTCTTTTCCTTCTGCCACGACTGCTCTTTAGTCATGCAACTGATGGAAAATAACCTACAATCCCTTAGGACACATTGAAACCCATTTCCCATACCCCCAACAAGTCTGGTGCCAGAGAGAAATGGAGCATGACAGCTTTGCTCTTCCACGAGTAGGATGATGACAAAGATCCTTTAGGGTTTTGTTTTTGTTTTGTTTTTTTTTCCTTACCTTTTTTCTTTTAAAGAGATTTTATTTCTTGGAATGGTTTTGGTTTATGGAAAATTGAGTAGTAAAATTCCCATATATCCCACATTCAATTTCCTCTATTATGAACATCTAACACGGATATCAAAATTTATTACAAATAATAAAATAGCTGAGTGATGTGGCACATGCCTGTAATCCCAGGGGCTCAGGAGGCTGAGGCAAGAGGATCGCGAGTTCAAAGCCAGTCTCAGCAAAAGCGAGGTTGCTAAGCAACTCAGTGAGACCCTACAAAATAGGTCTGGGGATGTAGCTCAGTGGTCAAGTGCCCCTGAGTTCAGTCCCCTGTGCTCAAAATAATAATAATAATAATAATAATAATAATAAGATGATAAATTAACTCAAGTCCACTCACTGTTCATTTAAATTTACATAGTGTTCAGCTGGTATCCTTTTCATGCTCTTAGATTCTCTATTACTTTTAGGAATTCTATGTCCTTTGCCTGCTCCTCAGACATTGCTTTTGATAACCTTAAGAGTTTTGGGGAACACTGATCAGGTATTTGGCAGGATGCTCTGCTCTTAGAATTTGGTGTTATGGAGAGGAAGACCACAGAGGTAAGAAAGTACCAGTTTCATCACATGCTATCAAGGACACTTCCTGCTGAACTGATTCAAGTTCACTGCTATCGGCTTTGCCTATAGCAGTGATGTAAGTTTTCTTCACTGTGAAGCTTTTCTTTTCATCCCCTATCTATGCTGCATGCCTTAAAGGAAGTCAGTATGGGAAGCCTTTGTCTCAGGAAAGGGAATGTACGCTCTACATCCTTCAGGATGGAATAGCTATATAAATATTTGGGATCCTTTTGCACAGCAGACTCATCCATTCTTCCCCATTTACCAATTTTTTCAATCATTGATGTCAGTACAGACTCATGTCTTCAGTTTTAGCCATTGGAAGATCTTACAGTGAGCTCCTATTTCCCTTTAACAGACCTCTATCACTGTGCTTCTTTTTTAAAAGTACTTTCTTACTTTCTGGTGCTAAAAGATAAACCAGACTCATTTTGTGGAGTTCCCCTCGGAGTCCTAGGATGAGTCATTTTCTCCAAGTGTCCTGGTTCACTGAAGAATGACCTTAGAACCTAAGATCTGGGTACTCGGTGAGGTCATTGCTATTACAGTTATTTCTTACAGACCCTCTCAGCTATCAGAGCAAAACCACACGTGCCTATACTAACCCAGGTATATATCAATGTCTATAAAGAGTTAATATGTAAACATAGGTGTCTATATTAAGCCAATCACGATTCCTTCTGCTGCCTTCCAACTCAAAACCATTACTGCATAGATCAATAAAACTTCCCCCTTTGCCATCTCCTATTTCAACAATAAGAAAACCAGCTCTTCACATAGGCTATCCACTTAGTCAATGCCTCCATTCTTGTATCGCTGTGTAGCAGCATCAGAACTGTTAAGCCAGACCTCCTTGAGAAACCAGTGTTATCCACTGAAGCACAGAGCTTACGTACAGCTCGGTGTGTCTTCAATCCTGCAGATGCCACTCGGGCCCAAAGACACTTGGGTCAATACCTTTTCCCCTCATCCTCTTCAGTGAGGTTGTTCCATATATTTGTAATACCATTAAATTGAATTACTACTATTTATATTCCTTATTGGGACCCAAAAATTTATTTATATTTTCACATACTTAGAGTTAATGTTCAAAGATTTGGCTCATTAGAGAGAGAAGCAGGAATCAGATTCAATTCTCTTGATTCTCAGCTCCAAAGCTATTTCTTTACACCCCTTAAAATATATGGAGAAGAGTGTTGCCTGGAAAAAAATTAAATCCCTTGAGTTTAATTCTGATGGTCCTAGGTTCCTAATCCAGTGGCTTTATACTCATATGCAACCTTGGATTTGCCAAGCTTTGGCCTTTTACATTGTACTTTCAAGTCGATGGACTACTTCCCCAGTCCCTTAAGAACTCTCATGGCTATGCAGGCAGAGTTTGGTCACCATGTCCAGGGTAAATTCTAACTATTTCTCATGGAACTTTTATTTCTGTGCCATCTTGTGAAAGAGAAATGTGAAGAAGTGGGGGTCTTAATTGGATCAACAACAATCAAATACCCTTTGTCCTGATTGTTCATAGTTCTAGCTCCAGTATTGCCTCTTCCTAGAGCCTTCCCTGATTCGTTTCTCTTTGCCCCAGGATCCAATTTCTCAGGGTTTCTACATTTGTCACACTGTACTCTGTCACTAGATTGTCAGCTCTTGGGTCTGGGACCATGTCATTTATCTCAATTCCTTCAACAACTGCCTGTGTATGTGACAAGTAAGATCTTTTCAATTCATATTTGTGTAAGTAATGGATAAAGAATGAATGAAGAGTGTTAGAAATTCCATCAAAAAGTTAGAAACATGAATAAGGTGGGAAAAAAAGAGAAAGCTGTTTCTAGCAATGAGAAGAACAATATGATCATAAAACAATAATAGGGTTAGGGTTGCCATAGTAACTAGAGGGCCCAGAGAAGAAAAAAAAAAAGATTGAGTCTACCCAGGGAAGAGGCCCTATGATTTTCAAACAGCATAAAATATGGGACAGTGAATGTACATTCTACCCAGGGAAGAGGCCCTATGATTTTCAAACAGCATAAAATATGGAACAGTGAATGTACATTCTTTCCAAAATGTAGCCCACTGTGATGGTTGGATCTAAAGATGTCCCCCAAAGAGCTCATGTGTTAGGCAATGTAACAGTATGCAGAAGTGAAGAGATGATATATGGGAGTTGTAACCTCCACAGTGGATTAATCCATTTGTTGGACTAATTATTTGAATGGACTACTGGATGGTAACTGTAGGCAGGGTGGATATAGCTAGAGGAAGAAGGTCACTGGGGCATGCCCTTGGAGACATTGTCTTGCCCCTAGCTCCTGGTTTTCTTGCTTTCTCTCTCTTTGCTTCCTAGCTGTCATGAACTGAGCAACTTTCCTCCAACACAACCTTCCAACATGATGTTCTGCCGGATCTAATGTTCAAAGCAAAGCAGTCAGCCAACCATGGACTGAGACCTCTGACCATGAGGAAAATAACTTTTCCTCCTCCGAGTTGTTCTAGTTAGGTATTTTGTTGTTCTCATCAGTGATGAAAAGCAAACCAACACACTCATGGTAATGAACATCCTTATGAGACTCTTAAGACAGAGAAAGATCACCGACTCTTGGTCTTTGGAAGAACTCTAAAAATAATCTCATCTAGTTTCTGCTTATCTAGTTCTCTGATTTCAAACTGCCACAGCACTGCACATGGAAGTCACAGCATCAAAAGGGCACAGCAGTCCATGAGAGAGGACCCAAGGCATGAATGGCAAAACCTCTATGCCCTTTCTACTCCAAGAAACCTGATCTTTGGGTTCAAAGTCAACAAACCCTCAAAATACTTCCAAGACATTACTTAATGCCTTCAGAAGGGTGTGAGGTGGGTGACACATGATTGAATGCTGGATAAGGTTCAGGAGAAAATGATGAAAGAATAAACCTAAAAATTTTAATACTGAATTCTGGGGCAAGAAAAGATTGAGCTGAAAAATGAAAGAGGGTACTATGGTTTCAGGAAAAAAATAAATAAAAACAATATAGAAATGACCAAGAGTATTTACAGAATCATCTAGACTAGGTGCCAATCTGACCCCTCATGCTTACTTACTGGGTACCCATGGGTGTGTTACCAGATGTTCATTGTAAAATGGGAATAATGGTGTTCATGTGGCAGATTATTGTGAATATGAAATTTAAAAACATGTAAGATGTATTGAACAGGACCTGAAATATAAAGAAGTCATTTGGGCCTGGGGTTGTGGCTCAGTGGTAGAGTGCTTGCCTAGCATGTGTGAGGCACTGGGTTCGATTCTCAGCACCACATATAAACAAATAAATGAATAAAGGTCCATCAATAACTGATAAATTTTTTTTTAAAAAAAGAAAGTCATTATCACTATCCTCATCACTGTTATTAAATCAATAATCACTAAAGTTTATCATTTATTATCAAAACATTGTGCTAGGTATGTTACATGTCATTTTATTGTCAGTATTATTATTAGACAGTAACACCAGAAAGTATGGATGTTCCTTCTTACAACATTGTTGAGCCAATAGGCTTTCTTCTACCTTGAAGAATTTATAGGAAGCAATCTAAAGGAAGTAAAATGGTAAATAATTCTCCCCCAGTTTTTTGCATTCTACAATTAATAAGGTGAGACAGCAAAAGCAATGTTTATTATAAGACAGGGGGAAAAAAAGACTACAACTGCACAATCTTCTGAGAGACATCACTTAGTCTTCAATGTCTAGCACCCTACATCAGCCCCATAGATGGTTATATAAACTGGTTCTTCTTAGCTGCAGGCAGTGGCTACTGAGTATCTCTTTAGAGTTCAGAATGTATTTTTCAGTAACTGGTAACTTTCTTTTAATAAAGAGAGGAACAAATTGCCATTTAAAAGAAATCCCTGGGCTGGGATTGTGGCTCAGTGGTAGAGTGCTCGCCTAGCATGCATGAGGCACTGGGTTCGATCCTTAGGACCACATAAAAATAAACAAAATAAAGGTATTGCACCCATCCACTACTTAAAAAAAAAATTAAAGAAGCAATTATTACCTCTAAAACATAATCCCTGAGTAAATTGGAGGAGCATTAATCACTAGGGCCCTCGGGCTCTTGAGAATTCAGTCTTTCCATAGTGATCATCATGATTATATAGTATTTCATTGTATATTCTGGTCTCTACAGAAATCACAGCATGTTTCAGCTTCGCTAGAAGAGTTTTTAGTCAGGATGAGTTTTACATATTCACTCTCTCTTACCTTAATCAACCTTAATATGGTTATATTCATGGTGACATCCTTGGGCTTTTCGGTGAGAAATTTTGGATAGATTACCACTCTTGTCACCATCTAAAAATCCTTGTGGGATCATCTGTTCTAGGTCATGACCTTTAGCACTAGGCTAATTCAGTGAAGGAATGACAAAGAACCCAAGTGAGAACCTTCTCCATCACTAGGCTGGAATAATATGAAGATACTTCAAGATTCCCAGTGGCTTCCATTATGTTAGAACACATAGAAGGATTTTGTTGGTCAAGAAAAGGGGCAGGTTTTCAGGATTGCTCCTGAAAAATCTAGAAGCCAGGAGAATCTAACATCCAGGGATTGGGTGGTTCTACACTCCCTTCAAAATGGAAATACAGGTTGCGTAAGCCAAATGAGAAGCAGTGCAATACAGCAAGTTCTTGCATCTGTAAGAATTTCTTCTCTACTAACTGAAACTTTTTTAGGGGGGGGGTATTAGAGATTGAACTCAGGGGCACTCAACCACTGAGCCACATCCCCAACCCTATTTTATATTTTATTTAGAGACAGGGTCTCACTGAGTTGCTTAGCCTTGTTTTTTTTGCTGAGGCTGGCTTTGAACTTACAATCCTCCTGCCTCAGCCTCCTGAGCCACTGAGATTACAGGCATGTGCCACCACGGCACCTGGCCTGACTGAAACTTTATACACAAAACTCAGAGAACATTAGGGTTGAATGACAAGATTCTAAGATAATACAGACTGAGTGAATGGCCAGGGATAGTAATGAACTCATTGAAATAAAAGGCCTAATCAAATCCAGAAAAAGACCTTGTCCGTTTTGTAACTAGATTAGGACCCTACAGTCCATGAGTTGGGAGAGTTTGCCCTTTCAGATAGAGGTATGGTATCTTACCAAAGAGCTCATCCATCTTTCTAAACGACACAGCCCACGTCACCATTTCATCTATGTCAGAAATGAATAACATCTTACATAAGCATCAAATTACGTCTGGTTAAAGACACAATAGAAAATACATTTCCGCCAAACACCAGGGATTGTTTTTATACCAACTTTCCAAAAATAAGTGAGTTTTATTTATGCATTTGTTCTTCAAGCTGGAGACAGCAAATTCCGTCTGGGAGATCCATGTTGGTACTAAATTGCCAATACAGCAACAGAGAGAATTTGACCAGGCTTTCAGCAAATCTATCTACCAATTAGGGATTTTAGGCCCTTGAAGGATAAAAATGCCAAATTGGAAGTGTGAAGGACTCTACAAGGCAACATATATTTGTCCAGTATTCGGAGGGTATGGCCTTAGCCAGGAGACCAGGGTTTCATCCTTCTCCTGCTGCTGGCTGAACAGTGCACTTCAAGAAGACCACCCAACCTGGGCTTCAAGTCCCTCATCCCTGAAATAGATATTTGTAATGTGTCAGTGTTTTTAAACACTGTTCATATTTGAAGCACTTTAGAAGACCTTTTAAAAATGTGATACCCCAGGCCTTACCCTAAACAAATTAAATCAGACTCCCTATGGGTAGAACTATTTACTTAAAGTTTCTCAGGTGATGCTAATGTGTAGCTAGGGCTGAGACCCACGATGTGGGGTCATTCCCAAGTTCACACCTGTGTCAACATGCTGTCACTTTCAGTTTGACATAACCTACTGTGTTCATCCTCACTAAGTTTATTCTCCTTGAGAAAGCAGAAAGCTACATGACCCTGTGAGTTGTGACCTTGTACGAGGCCCTTCTGATGCAGGCAGAACTTGCTTCCAGACAAGAGAAACGATTATGGTGACAAGACTATCACCCCCACACCTTTGTCATAGAATATAGAGCAGACTGACGTGAGATACTCTACTGGCTTTAAAGAAGCAAACTGCAGTGTTGTGTGAGGGTTTCTGTTATGGACTGAATGTTTGTGTTCCTCCGAACTCAAATGCTGATATTGAGTTGCCGCAATAATGGCATTAGAAGGTGGGGCTCTGCAAGGCAATTGGGATGTGAGAGTGGAGACTTCATGAATGGAATCAGTGCCCCTGTAAGAAGAGGTTGTAGAGTGAGTCCACTCTCCGCCATGCAAAGATGAACCTGGAAGTCAACAGTCTGAACCCAGAAGACGGTTCTTACCACAATGCAATAAGCGTAGGTCTCCTCCTTGAAAACCTAGTTGGGTAGAGAAATTCCCTTCCAACTGGAAAAGTGCTATGATCCTAAACTGGTACCATGGTACTAACATCAGCATAATGATGAAGAGTGTATGGTTTGGGGCTGGGATTGTGGCTTAGTGGTACAATGCTCACCTAGCACAGGTGGGACCCAGGTTCGATCCTCAGCACCACATAAAAATAAAGGCATTGTGTTGTGTCCATCTACACCTAAAGAATAAAATATTTAAAAAAAAAAAAAGAGTGTGTGGTTTGAAGTGAGTATGATCTGAGTTTAAATTCTGGCTCTATCAATTGCTTGTACATCCTTGGCCAACTGATTGATTAACCCCCATGAGCCTTAATTTCCTCATATAAAAATGGGTATAATATTACTTTCCAATCTTCTAAGATGTGAGGATGGGTATAAGAATCAATGGGGCAGAGGGCTTAATAATCAGAGGACTTAACACCTCAAAAATCCTACTGGTCAGAGTTGTTACAAGTTCTTTGCTTGACTGTTTTAGGGACAACTTGTTTATTTTTACAACCTATCATGACACTTCCTAGGAGATTGTTCAGAAAACCTGAAAGGTCTACTAGGCACAACTGGAAATGCAGAGCAGGGTCCCGCTCCAGGTCTAGCAGGTAGCACCAATCTCCTCTAGGTCCTGCCCTCTGTTTTCATGAAGCTGCAAGAGCAAGATGGCCAACACCAAGAGAGTGGACATAACAGGGCTTCATGATGCATTCCTCTCAGTTTATTGAAATTAGAGAACAAAATCATGGACTTTCTCCCATTTTTAAATTTGTCCCTACTCTATTCTTTACACTTTGTCTAGTAAAGTTAGTCTTTTTCAGGCACTATTCCAAACTACTTTCTGAGACTAGCTGTAACATTTTGAAGTCAAAAGTTGGGAGACGGCTTGACAGCCTTAAAGCATCTTCAAAAACTATCGCGTTTGAGCTGCATCATCCAGTAAGACTCAAAAAAAAAAAAAGACTCTGCTCAAGCAGAGCTGTTTTAAAAAAATAAAAAAAGTTCTGAAGTTTGCTTTTGAGATCTTCACACTAAATGGGGAAAGAAAACTATAAAACTGGGTCCCAGGAGAGACTTTCCCATTTGGCTGAGAAAACTTTCGACAAAGTTGCCTAACAATAGTCCACAGCACTCACATTTAACCTGGCAAGAAATGTACAGCTTCTCAAATGAGAGAGGTAATGAAACTAAAAGATAACTTCCTGTTCATAAAAAAATGAAAAGTCCTTCAAAAGAAAAAACAAAGTTGTTCAAGGATATATATAAAAGACTAAATAGTATTGAAGGATAAAAGTAGGAATATAGCAAATTCATTACCAAAAATTTGGTATGAACTAAACTAAAAACAAAGAGGTTTAGATAAATTTATGAATATGAGAACCATAAGGAATCATCAACTTCAAATTAGAAGCCTTGGAAATATTCAGAATTTGAAATACATGTTACAATCATCAAGCACACAGAAAGGTCTCCTGACAATACTACTAGAAAACTAATTCAACACAGGATGGTTTCTCTGTTATAATCTTCTTTCTAGGACAAAGGAACAAGAGAGAAGAAAGGTGGGACTTTTTTTTTCAAAATGCTTTTATCTAAAGCAGAACTACTTTTACTCCTATCTTTATTTGAGGGGCAATGTGCATTAAATGTACTCTTGTGGAGTATCTATGATCACCGCAGATTTTATGATTAAAATCAGAAGCAAATGTCCCATATGAACATTGTTCAAATATACAATTGGTCCTTGTTCACACAACATAGTAAATGACTGTTGGTCTCCAGAGATTTCCCTTGTTTACTCTACAGACACAAGGCTGAAAATAGAGTTGTCTAGAAGGTTAAGGAGGGAAAAAATAATGGAAAATAACTTGAAAGTTTTGCTCAAGACAGGCTCCTTGTTTCAACCCCTAGTGCAAGGAGACTTTGGGAGAAGAAATAAATTCTAGGACCTAGCATGCACACTACAGATCCCACTGGAGAGGTCTCTTCATACTTGGAAATGAAGGCTTAGATCCTAAGAGCTGAATCAAGCACTCCAGGTATATAACAAGTTATGAAAAATCTCAGGTGTTCTGGATGCCCTCATGGCAATCATGGACCACAGTGACCCTTTCTTCAACATTTTTTTTTTTGGTGGGGTAGTCTGATAGTTCTCCAAGTAGTTAGAAAATCATTAAACCCTGATCATGTCTTGTACAAAAACTGAATTTAGAAGAACAACATTGCAGGGAGAGGAGAAAATGTGGAGTTACTAATTGATGGGCATACAGTTTATCTAGCAAAATGAAAAAGTTCTAGAGATTTGCTGTACAGACACTACATCTATCATCAGCAATAATGTATGAAACATTAAAATTTCTAATAGGGTAGAGCTCATGTTAAGTGTTCTTACCACAATAGCTTAATGTTTTTAAATTTAAAAATAATATTAAGTATTTTCTTTCCTTTCTACATTGCAAAGGATTTGAGTGTAGAATCTGTGGCTTATACACACTGGATTTCCATCATTGAGCCAAATGTATATTCAACAAGTAAGTTGGGAATTTTTTTTTTTTATCTGTTCAACCAGGTCAAATGAGAGTTGAGCATAAATTTCAAAACAACTGGTAGCCAATAAATGCGATTTTATAGCTACATGATGGTACATAGTAATTAAAAACATTTTAAATATTTTATGAATAGGCAAGTCACAGGGTATGAAGCCAAATGACAAAAATACATGCAAAAATTATTTAGCTTCATGTATAATCAAAGAAATATAAACTAAAGCATTAGAGTGGCATCATTCTTATGAAAATACCAATGATGGTAAAGATAATAGAAAATGGACATATCTATATACTGATAAGATTATAAGTGGTACAATATTTTGGGGAGTAGAGACTTGACAATATTTATCAAATAACCTTACATTTTACTTACCATTTTAATATAAAATTCCACTTTGGAGAATGTATCCTAAGAAAATATTTAGATATGTGCAAGCATTCAGCTTCAAGAATATTCAGCATGGTATTTTTTACAATAGTGTCAAAGCATAACCTAAATTTTAAATTTATGTCCGTAAAGTGAATTACTGTGTATTGGAATACCATTGATATTGCATTGAAGATTTTTTTTATTGAAATAAAGAAAGAGTTGCAGCACATTTTTGGTGAAAAGGAAACCATTTTGATAAAAACAAAGTATGAAAGGTGAAAATGTAAGAGAGTTTTAATGACATTAAGCATTGGGGGAACAGGAATCTCAAGAATGCGTGGCTTTTGTCCTGGCTTTACAAAGAAGAGAAATGCAAGGGTCAAATTCCCCATAGTAAAGAGAGAACCAGTTTATTGGCTGAGCAAGTACCTGAGATATCCATAAAGACCTCTCAGTTAAAGGGGCGCTGGGAACACTTGTGGGAACTCTGCCTCCCTAGCATAACCAAAAACCAGGGTTTCCACCTAGGAGAACATACAGAGAAAGAGAAGAGAGACAACACTAACTTGGCTTATCGATCTCACTGCATGGAATGAGGAGAGCCAATGTAAGTAAACTACCTGGACACAGCCGTTAGATGACAGTGACCTGGCTGACAAGTCAATGCCCCCTGAATACCATAGACTTCTATCAATAATATTAGCAACTTTCCTTCCCTACAATGGCAGGAGAGTAGAGAGAGGAAGAACAGAAAGAAGTGGTATGAGAGCCTCAACAATATGCTGCTGTGGAATTAAATCACCCCACAAACTCAATGGCTTAACCTCATGAAGACATCATTTTCAAGACTCCTGGGTTGACTGGGTTCTGACATACAGCTCTGCCCCATGTGCTGAGGTTGCATGTGCAACTGCATTCAGGTAGGAACTGGGCTGGTGTAGAGTTGGGTTCTCCTCCTCCTGGGTCTCACTCACCATGTGACAGTGTAACCTGAACTTCTTCATGCATGGAGACTGTCCTTAAATAGGGGGTATTCTAAGAAAATAATCCCTAGTCTAAAATTGTACCTGGAATGTGTTTTAATCAAGTGTGGTAAGGCACCCACTCAGAAAAAGAGATAATTGTTTGAATGTAGAAATTTATATTCACAGAAGCCTAGAAACAGGAGACACGGCACCTCATTCAGGGCCACATGGGAAAGCACTAAGAAGAACATGGGCCAGAGGTTTTAAAGGGATTTTTTTTTTCTCTATTTGTTTGTTCTTATTTTTTAAATTTTTATTAGTTCTTTTAGTTATACATGACATTAGGATTCATTTTGATGTAATTATAAAAGCAGGGAATATAATTTTAAAGGGGTTTTCCTGGAAAAGAATGGGGAAAGCAAAGTAAGTATACTGAGAAATTTTAGGATTGCAGAGTTTGAAGTTTCAAAGGGGTAATCCCTAGTTGTCTGGTACTGGCCCCAGGGTGATCTCAGGCAGAAGGAATATTGACCAGGTATGTGAGTGTTAGATAAAAGAGATGATTAGGTGGGTGTAGGCTCTGGATTAGTCAACTTGTATAATGAAGACATGATTCACTGGGGAGTCATTTGCTATCACTAAGAATGAGCCAGTCCTGGGAGGGGCAATTTTTTCTAGGATAAAGGCCCCAGATGCCAGAGCATCAAGAACATAACAATTAAGATAATCAGGTCAACATAAGGCCTGATGTGCAAGCTCTTGCCAAGCCTCTGCTAGCAAGATGATGCTTGCTAGAATCCCATTGATAAAAGCTAATCACATGATCAAAGAAAGAAACAAAAGGGGAGGTGACTACACAAGGACAGGAATGTGGGAGATACAGTCCCTGAAGGGCTATCAGTGTTGCAGTTACCACATAAATATTTCTGAATGAAAAGATACTTGCTAAGGCAACAATGATCACTTCTGGGCTAGAGGTATTTATTTTGTGCTTTTATCATACTTGGATTTTCTTTCTCATTTTCAATCATGCATATGCATTATATTAAGAACAAAGCCAACCCCAACAAAATAAATAATACAATCTTAGATCAGGTTCCCAAGAAGCAGAAAACCTAAGATGAGAATTTTTATGCAAATGTTTTAGTGCCCCAGGAGAAAACCAACCAGGAGGGAGGGAGAGGAGCAGAATAGGGCAGGCAAAGAAGCTGAGCGAGCTGTGATCTCAGCCAAAGCCTAGCCTCAGCCTGAGTCCACAAGGAGCTCTGGAGGATGAACAGCACTGTGGGGTTTTCTCCACTAGGCTGGGGTCAGGATTTTGTGCACCATTCAGTCAGTGGTGAGCCCAGGTACCCACCAAGGGGGAGGACATAAGCACTCAGGCATCCTCTGGAAATGCAGTTGTCATAGTAGAAGGCAAGTCTCTGGGGAAGCAGGCAGCTTTTAGCTCTTAGTCTGTTCAGGTTGATATAACAAAATACCAGAGACTAGGTAATTTATAAACAACAGAAATGCATTGTGCTAAGAGTCTAAGTTCAAGGCACCAGAAATTTGGGTATCTGGTGAAGGCCTATTTCCTCTTTGATGGTATTGTCTTTCCATGAAAAAGGGGGCAAACAAGCTCAATTTCCTTCAGGCCTCCTTCTTAAGGGCACCCATCCCATTTATGAGGATGGAGCCCTTGTGACCTAATTATCTCCCAGAAACGCCATCTCTTAATATCACCACATGGGGGATTAGGCTCAACATGTAGGTTTTAGGACATAAATATTCAGACCACAGCAATTCTCTCTCAGACAACACCTAAAGCAGCTGAGGTTAGATGCATGTACTTTATGGGGCCAATGCTGTCTACAATAGCGACTCTAGCTTGCACAGAGGACCATCTCTGCAATGTCCCACATGAGTACCTCTTACATTCACTATATAGTCCAAATATGCCCTCTACACAGAAAATAGGCATCAAGTTATATAGGTTGGATGAATGAATGTTAACTATGTGAACTCATAACTTCTGCAGCTCTTTTGTGAATAGCCCATGAACCCTTAAAAAATTACTTTGGGAATGTAACTCTAAGGAGTATGTCAGGATATAAGGGATAAAACATCAGTCTTTTCAAATAGCTTTGTAACTGTGATGATAAGGCATATTTTGCTAAACTTTCCAAAAAGGAAAAAAAAAAATTCCTCCTCTGGGCTAAAATCATGCATGCAAAATTTCAAAGGGGAAGGCTCATTTTTTTCTAAAGGTTGCAGGCCTAAATTATAAACCCGAGTCAATACGTTAGACGTCTAAAAGTTCTAAAAATAGGGGCGGATAATAAGAGTGCTTTCTCAACCAAAACCACAACCTTCCCTCTGCTGTACTCAGAGAAAGTAGCAGAAACTAATCTTTCTCCTCAAGTGGAAAAATGGGTAATAGAAATCTACCAGATGCCTTGGATTCTGTGCACTGACAATGTACTTCCATCAATCTCATTTATTTTTGTCTGAAGTCTTATTTTCAGGCCATTACATTCAAATATGGAATCAGGCCATATTTACCAAGATGCTCTTGGAAAAAAAAATGAACATAAAAAGGAAATGCCTTTTATGAGGAGACACACTTATTTTCTGGTTTTTTACCATCCATGATGACAATGTGGCACCCAGGGAGCTGAGATAATGGCTCATTGAATTTTACGTAAACTATTTGATAGAAGTTCTTGGAAACATGGAGAAGTCTGGAGGTCTCTCTTAGGTGAACTGTGAACTAGACAGAAAAGAACTTCATTGAAAGAGTAACAGCTTTACCAAATGGGGAGAGAGAGAGAGAGAGAGAGAGTAAGGAATGATAAGAAATGATAAGACCAACCTTCCATGGTCCTAGTGAGATAGGATGGGAGTTCAAACTTTTACCTACCAAGATTCTTCCCACACCCCACTGTCTTTGAGAATGAGGCCATATGACTAGGTCACTCTGTGATTTAAATAACTGAGGTCAGAAAGAAGGAAAAGGGGCACACAGCTCTATGACTAACTACAGAGAATCAAAACTGCAATAAGAAGTGCAATGATTTTTCTAAATCATTGCTTAACCATTAACTAAGCACAATTTTATCCCTTTTCAATTCAGGTAAATTTTGCACATTTTTAGAATTTTTTTTCCATAGAAATAAATCTGAAGAACAAAATATATATATCAATATTTTAACAGATTATGTTTCTTGTTTAGGATTTGGGCAATTCAGCATTTTTTCCCATGGAAGATTTGTGTGGAGGCATCTATCTAGAAAACTTGCTTTTGTTCCTGAACTTGAGTTTCAATGCTCTCAATGTCTCCTCCCCGCATCCTTTCCCTCTCTCTTTCCATCTTGCAGAGTTTTCTCTCCCTTCCATAGAGTCTGACAGATCAGTCCCCTCCCCTTCTCACAGGATCTCACGGCAGGCCCTCTGGTCTTGTGATTCTCAGGGGACATCTGGTGACATCTCTGAAGACTCTACAGGACAGCAGCAATCCTTTGAAGATGCCAGCTGCCTTTCCTCTCCTTGGAAAGTTGAAGAAGGCAGCACCACATGTCCAGGCTTCCTGCCCTAAGAAGCTACCTTTAGGAGAGGAGCTAGTTCAGCAGGGGTCTTCCGATATTGGCCCAAAAGCTGATGCCCGCAGGCAGGAGATGAGGAAAAATATGCATTCCTTCCTGTGGGTTCCTCCTGGGTGTCGCCCATCTCTGAGCTGGCAGGGTTCAGAGCTGCTGCCAGTGGACAAAAGGAAGGGTAACCTAGATTTCATTCCAAAACCAGAAGTTTTCAGCTAGTTCTAGTTAATCTCACTTAGAATCAGAGAGTAGGTAAAATCACACCCAATTGTCATATTTGGCTGCTTTGACCTACAAAAGCAGTCAAAGTTAATTTCATATGGTTCAACCACATCAGTGCAGTCTGATGTCTCTTTGTGTGACAAAACAATCATGAAAGAAAAAGAAAACATTGGGGGGGGGAGGGAAGGGGAGGAAGCTGCATTTGTCACAATGACAGATCAGTCCCATGCTTAAACACATTCAGTGGAAGGGCTGGGGTTGTGGCTCAGTGGTAGAGCACTTGTCTAGCACATGTGAGGCTCTGGGTTTGATCCTTAGCACCACATAAAAATAAATAAATAAAATATAGGCATTCTGTGCCTCTACAACTAAATGTGTGTGTGTGTGTGTGTGTGTGTGTGTGTGTGTGTCTGTGTGTGTGTGTGTGTGTGTCTGTGTGTGTGTGTGTCTGTGTGTCTGTGTCTGTGTGTGTGTCTGTGTGTGTCTGTGTGTGTGGTGTGTGATTTATATATATAAATATAACGGTGGATTTCAGTTAACTCCACAATAAAGTTTACATCAATCAGGGTGCAAAAAAAAAAAAAAGCCTCCCTTCTATAAACTCTTCAACCTCTCAATAGTATTCATCCCTACTTTCTAGAACCCCACCCATCTTAGCTTCCCAACCTTCCCAAACTTTCTCTCCCTCCATCCTTAGGTTCAGTCACAAGAGTTTTCAAAATTTTCCAACTTTCCTCCAATCCATTTATTTTTTTTTCTAAAAGCAAAGAGTGACAGAAATAAGAACTACAAAGTATGACAAAGAAGTTGACATTCTTTTTCAGACCCTGAATATTGATTTAAAACTGACAGACCTGCAAACTTCACTGCTTTATCTCAGGTGTTTTGTCACCATGATGAAAAGCTAACACATTCATATTAACATATAATGATTTTATTATTGTTATGGATATAATAAACTGATGATAAATCTTTTAAAGTGTTTTAGTTTTAACTTCTACCATAGTTGCCCTACAGAGCTACATGTCATATATATTTAAATCCCTTAAGGTTTGTAAAAAATTTTTAAAATATAAAGGGTTCTGAAACCAAAAAGCTTGAAAACTGCTATAATAGAGGCTTTAAAATTAGAAGTTTATTTATTTATTATTTGAAAAAATTAATAATTTTATTTATGTATTTTTTAATTTATTTTTGTTTAGGCAGCTGACCTTCATTCATTGTATAATCTTCGTACAGAATTGATGGTATCAACCTACTGTGGGGTTGGACTGGAACAGTAACATTCCATAAAATAAGAATTCATGCTCTTTAAACTAGCAAATAACAGAGAAATTTACTGTAAGATTCCCTGACTTGTTTCCCTCATATTTTTGTAACTTTGGGAAACCATCCAAATTACTTTTGACTTTTTGTATAATCCCAGAATCCAGTTGAAACTCTCTGGGCAAATATGCCAAAGCTTGAGCCATGGCAGAGATTTTCTTTCCTGCGTAAGATTCTCAGATAAGAATCAAGAAAAACCAGATGCAGTATCTGAAACCTCATGGTCCTCAAAAAGAATGCAGGTTCCTTAATTCTAAAAGGGACTCCATCACACTCCATGCTGAAATGCTCATCTTACCCCCATCTCTGAGGCACCCTACAAGGGAGCCCACTTGGACCCTGACCCTCAGGAGGCAGCTTCTGAATGCTGGTCCATGTTGACCATTGTGTTTCTACCATTTCATTTCCCAGAAGTAAAGGAGGATGAGACACAAGCATGAAGATTTCTCATCCTTTCCTCATGGAAGAACAGAATTTATATTTGTTTACTCATCTGTGTTATCACCAGAGAAGACAAGTCACACCAGCTCCAAGTAGGAAGGCATGAATCCCATGACTAAATACTTGTAGATGTGTTCTCAAGAAAGCCTAAAATATGGATATAGGTTGCTCGACAAAGGGAGCTAGACAATAGAAGGGAGACTTGAAGCTCCCTAACCATGCATACCTGCAAAATTCCTATTTTCAAACAATAGATTTGCTCTAGTTTTTCTAAACCTTGCATTATCTTTCATTTGATTAGAGGTGCCCCACATCGGAATTTAGTGGTCTTGATAATGAACACTGTGATAATTATTGGTAACAATAAATGACAATAATAATGTGGTTGTTGATCATGATGATAAACTTATTGAACCAAAACATATTGTATTTTCTTTCCATTTTCCTATCTTGTAACATTCCTAGACAATTCCATGATGTGATGCTCACTTTCCATTAAACTTATATCTAGGATGACTCAGTGTATTCAGCTTCATCGGACATCAAATCCACTTCCCCTTTAGTAGGCACCCAAACCTTTATGAAATATTCTCTTGATGCCATCCCCTCTTTGGGAGAGAAGTATGCATCCCTTTCTCATTCTATAGAGAAAAACTATAGTACACTCCAGTAGGCTGAAGATTTGCTTAAAAACTGAAGCTTCCTTTGCCCCACTGTCATTTGATATTTCTGCATCTGATTTATTCACTGCCGGATCCCAGGCACATAACACAACATCAATCAGAGAACAGGTACTCAACAGATATTTGTGGGATCTGTGACAGACAGAATGTCTTTGACTGGAGAAGGGTTCTCCAGGGATTACAGGTGGTTAGCAGGACCAGCCTAGGTAAATAGGAAGATTTATTCTGTCTCATTGCATTGTTGGAGAATGCAACCAAAAACAAGAAATAGAAAAGCAAGGGAGAGATCATCACCCATTAAGAATGTACACATTGTCTTGAGAATTAAAATACAAACATATGCATAGGTATAGTCCTTGCTTAAAGATCCCTAGAAGGAGTGTCACGCCTGTAATTCTCTTTAGCTTTATTGGGATTATAGGGATGGTTCCCCATATCATATTATTTTAAATCCCTTTATCCTCAGTCTTTGATTCTAGTTCTATGACATCAGGAAAGTCAGGCTAAATATCATGCTCATTTGAATAATGCTGAATAATGCAGTAAAAACAATGACTACTTGTTCAGCCCAAACCCTGCCCTAAGCACTATGCATATATTACCTTGATTTCTTACCATCCCCTGAAAGATAAGGATTATAGTCTCAATTTTCAAATAAAGCAACTAATCCACAGAGACTTTAGGGAATGTGTTAGCATGGGAGGTTAGAAGTTCAAAAGAGTCATGTCTCAACTTTTGGTATATCATTGATTCTCAAAGTTACTATTTGTGGAAATGAAAATGATCACAAAAATTAGTGAATAGCCTGAAATATGTATCTTCATATATCCTTTGAGCTTTGTTACCCCTTTCTGCTTAGCCTCATGAACCATCTCACTTGCTTTACATAAAATGATACTAAATAAATTAATAACTAAGTATAAGCTTCAATGCCCTTGAGACACAATGGCTACATTCATATTTTTTTTCTCTCTATCCTAACCTTGCAACCTTTGTTCTTCCCTCTCTCATTCTCTTAGTTGAGAAGAATTAGTTTAAACATAATCTATGGCTCATGAAACAAGATAGGCACTGATCTTCCCATGGACTTCTTTTATGTATTAAATTCAAGAAATTATTTTCATACAACATAACACCTATGAACCCATCAAGAAATAAGGCAAGAACTAGAGGAGTACCTAACTGGTATCTGAAAGGAAAGTGAAGAATTGGGAGATGGGTGAGTGAGAAATAAAATATGGAGACCAGGCAGAGATACACACCAGAGTTTATTTGTCAGAGCTGACAAATAAAGGCACGTCTCTCCATAGACAGAGAGAGGCAAAACAGGCTTGAGTTCTGGGACTTTTATGGAGCAGGCTCAGAGATTACAGCCAGGTAAAGGGTTGGGTTGTTATAAGGGAGTGGTAAGTCATTCTCAGAAAGGCCCTTGGGCCGGAAAGCAAGACTTTTTCTTAAGATGGTAGCTGTCACTTAAAATGGCCATCAGATGCTAAGCAAGGACCTTACAGTATCTACCTATGCATATGTTCGTATTTTGATTCTCATTGCTGAGGGCCATTGCCAAGTAGGAATGACGCATCGATATTTCCTTGCCAGCGTACCCCATGTCAAATGGACTTACCTTGGAAATTTGCTGTGACCTTGCATGTGTGTTTGAGAAAGGTGACCCTGCTCAATGACCAGGGTGGATCCAGGATTAAGGTGTATCCTGCAGGTTTGAGGAAGTATCCTGCTCCTTGGGTTTAGGGCGTTCCCGGTTTAAGACAATAGGAGTTTTAGGGAAGTTGGAGGTTGAAGATTATTGCTGCTGGGATTAGGGTGTTCCTGCTGCTTGAGTTCTCATGAGATTGAAATGGGATTTGGAAAAAAGCCTCCTGGAGTAGGTGAAGGGGGCGGGCAGATTTTGGATTTACCCAGAACGTGTTTGTAGAGGCCGGTGTGAGTTCGGGAATAAAGAATTGCTGTTTGAATCTACAAGCTGTGAGTGGCTCGTGATTCTGTGCCAAGCCGAGACCTTGGCATCTCATGAAATTGTGTACATTCTTAATGGGTGATGATCTCTCCCTTGCTTTTCTATTTCTTGTTTTTGGTCGAATTCTCCAACAATGCAATGAGACAATAAATCTTCCTATTTACCTAGTTAGTATATTAATGAATTCATTGGCTAGTAAATATTTCCGCTTTTTATCTGAAATATTTAAAAATAACCAAATCTTAAAATATCTAATTAATCTTCCATTTAAAAAAAGTCAAAACGACATGGACTTGAAATCTGAAAGTCCTCTCTGACTTCATCCTAGAAAACGTTTACAGTCCTGACCTGAAGCAACATAACTTGGATCTAATATCTGATTGATTTCCTGAGAGATTTTTACCTCAGGATTATTACCCATTCCCTAGGTAAATCTGAGACTACAAAGACACAGGTTTAAGACAAGAACAGCACAAAGCTGCTTGGTTTTCAGGAGCCAGAACTTTCTAAAGGGGCACATCATATACAGGACCTTAAGAACAATGTGACCTTCAATGCTGCCAGGGCAGTTGATGTTACCATCGCAACCATACTTAAAGACCAGACTCTTTCAAGATCATGTAGACAAGACCCAGTATGGTTCTCCCTATGATGTCAAAGAAGTATGCAGTTTGCTAGACTAAGAGAAGTTGTTGCAAAGCCTATCCAAATAATAAGAGTACACACAGGACTAACAGCAATCCTTTTCAGAATCCTGGGGTAATATGTAAATGTTATAATGTCTACTCAAGGGAAACTAACAGGTTTGGAAATGAGTAACCTTTAGTGATGAAGCATTAAAAAAGAGTTAAAGTCTTTCTAGGTGGTGGAGTGTGGGGCTGAGCAGAGCTCCTGAAGGTTGACACTCATTTTCAGAAGTACAGGTCAGTTTCCCTAAGCAGAATCTGAGAGGGCTATTCAGCTGCAAATGATTAATGGAAGTCGTGTTCTTTTTTGATATTTATTTTTTAGTTGTAGTTGGACTCAGTATCTTTATTTATTTTTATGTGGTGCTGAGGATCGAACTCAGGGCCTCGCACGTGCTAGGCGAGCACTCTACAGCTGAGCCACAACCTCAGCCTGGAGGGAGTGTTCTTAATAGAAAAATTAGGAGAGAGAGGAACAGAATGGGGAAAGAAACAGACTTGAGCCAGGGTCTCAGGTAAACTTGAACTTTGGGCTGACCTCCACTCCCACCTACAGGAAGGGGTGGGCTCTAGCTTAGAACATTCATAACAGCTCAGTGGTATATCCCCCAAAGACTCCATTACTGACCACTTTTATGGGCTGGGAATGGGGTCTTACCTCTAAGCCTTTCCAAGTGAGGGGCCTCACTCAGCCCAGAGCAGCTGGCCAGAGGATGTCACAGGTAAAGCCATCAGCTGCAGCCCTGGCAGGGAGCAACAGGACTTGGGAGAGAAACCCACAGTGTCTCTACCATGCTAATATTCGCAAATCTAACACTCTAATACCTTCAGCTCCAGTAACTTAGATGCTCACTGCTTTTCCCCCCTACCAACTCACCCTTCTCTCAACAGAGTGAAGAACAACAACAAAAAAAGAGCCCAAGACTTTAAACAGTGATATAGCACATTGAATCCAACAGTGAATCTGAACTTGACTCCCTGAACAGTAATAAATTCCATGTACCCACTAATAGGATTTGACTAGAAAGACACTTTACCTCTGTGATTTTCTTTCCAAAAAGCCATAACCCCTGACTAATTATGAGAACATATCAGAAAAAAATCTAGACTGGGAACATTGGACAGAATTCCTAGCCAATACTCCTCAAGATTAATAAAAGAAAAGAAAAACAAGGAGAGCCACAGAAACTGTCACAGACCAATGGAGACTGGGGAGACAAGACAACTCAATGTAATTTGATACCCTGAATTAGATCCTGGAACAGAAGGAGGGAGTTAATGGAAAAATCAGTGAAATGAAAATAAAGCCTGCCACTTGGTTAATTGTAATCTGTAATGTTGGCTTCTAAGTTTTGACAAATGTACCCCTAGTAAATTAAGGTGTTAGATGTGAACAAGAGTGAAACTGATGTAGGGTGTACAGAAATTCTGTCCAATCTTTGTGACTTTTCTCTGAAACTAAAATTATGCCCAAATGAGAAATTTTTAACACTCAAATAAAAGTCACCACCACTAGCAGCAGCCAACCGAGCAGCTGCCCTATGGTTGTCTTCTCATTGCATCAGCCTTGGTATTATTTTAATTAAGGAACATCAGAGTCACACCATATTTGAATCATCCTTCCTTCCCCTACTTTGGCCTCTGACTCAATTGGGAGAAAAAGAGAGAAATGAGAGGAGAAGAGAGAGAAGAGAAAATGTTAACCCCAAGAGAATTATGCAAATTGGCTATGGTAGGTAGTTAAGATGGCGGCAAGAGCAAAATGGGGCCCCATAGTTTCAGAGAGCTGTTCCCATGATCCCAAATCAGCACCCATATCACCCCACTCAGGCTTTCATCACTTCACATCTAAACCACTACGCTGGCCCTCAGTCCTGGCACCTGAAACTCTCCACCATTGCAAACACCAACGCAAGACTTGTACTATTTCATTTAGGATTCGCTCTTACTCTCATGATGTTGAGTTATGCTACCTGCATAGAGTCTGTGATTTCTCAGCTCATAAAGTGTGTTCTCTTATTGTAATGCTCTCCCACACAATATTTACTCATTAAATTCTGTCTTGTTCAAAAGTCCCTTGTGGTTCCAGGAAATCTGCCATGATCTGCAGAGATGAAAGGGATTCCTCCCTCCTTTAATCTTCTTGAACACCTGTCATTATCATGGTATTTGCCTTATCTGCCTTACAAGATTGTAAACTATTCCAAGACAAGTCCACACTTTCTCATTTTCCTATTTCTCACAACATTTCTGTGGAATTAAGCTTTGCATTCGGTAAGGCATTAGAGAGATTTATTGCTTGATATGGCCCCAATTCAATTCAGCTCAGCAAATGTTTTTGAATGCCTAATCTATGTAGATACTTAGACTTGTTCTCTTTCTAGGTTACCTTAGGTTTTTTTTTTTTTCAGTATTTTTTCTTAGTTCAAATAATATTATCTAACAGTTTGAAACACTTTCTCTGTGGCAGGCCAAATGCTATATACTTTATATAAATTATCTTATTTAATTTTCACACAAGCCTACAATGTAGATTCTGTTATTAGCTACATTTGTTATATGAGGTTACTAAAAACAAGGCAGATTAAAACTTAGCCAAAGTCATTTAAGTTGGAGTTTAATTGTCCCCATTATGATATACTGTCAAGTTCTGAATGCTGACAAGTCTGCAATGTTCTCATCAGATCTAAGCCTCAATGATTCCATCCTGGCTGAATGCTAGTTTCCCTGCAGAATATTAATAGTGATATGAATGGAATCAATTTTATTAGATCATAAATACTAAATTCCACCTACCGTGAATGATTATAGCCATCCTTTCATTGAAATTATTTAAAAACAGAGCCAATTTCCCTGATTTCCCTAGTACTAGGGAATATGAGTTGACATAACCTTTCCAGAAAGCAATTTGGCAATACATAGGATGAAGCTGTTTCAAGAGTGCATGACCTTTGATCCAACATTTCTAGTTCTCAGAATTTTCCTTTAAAAACCAATTGAGGATATGTGCAAAGATTTAAAGAATAGGTTTGCACATTAGCACTATTTAAAATGGCAAGAACTTGAGAAAATCTAAATGCCAAAAAAGATGAGATATTATTAACTAAATTATAGTCCATCCATACAAAAGAACACTAAGTAGGCATTAAATGTTATTGAGTAATATGCATTGGCATGGAGGAATGATATTATAGGTTAATTTTTTAAAGCAAATTATGAAAGGGTATGTATAATATTTTTCTAAAAGATACACATATTATACAATAAATAATATATTTAAGCTGGGGATGATGGTAATGCATGCCTCTAATGCTAGCCACTTACTAGGCTAAGGCAGAAAATTCCAAGTTCAAAGCCAGTCTCCGCATTTTAGTAAGACTCTGTCTCAAAATAAAAACTAGAAAAGAAGGGTTTAGGATATAGCTCAGTGGGTTAGCACCCATGGATATCCATAGTACCACAGTAAATATAATAACAATATGCCATACTATATATACTTCATGAATATAATATATAATGCTAGATCAGACCCCTGGATAGATCAACAGTTCAGTAAACAGATGGCAAGTTAGGGAGCCTGGAAGGAAACAGAGCAAAATGATACCTGTGATATTTTCTTGGATGCTAAAATTATATATGATATTAATCTTTACATTTTTGCTTATCTATGCTTTATAAAATGAACTTGTTTTACTTTAATTATATAAAAAATTTAGCCCAAATAAGGTAGATCTATCAAATGTAATTGCTCATAAAAGGTTTGCCATGTGCTATCACTGACCCCAGACTCCCAACTAGCTTGGGCTGCCCCAGACTGCTAATGTCTGTGTGCAGATACCACTTATATGTCCTTATTCCCCTCTGAGTCATTACTTCCAGATCTTGGCACTTCAGTAATATCTCATAACTTCCCTACTCTCATCTTCATTTATCCACGTGCAAGGATTGTTCTAACCAAGTAGCCCCCAGGTCCATTTTTTTTTTTCAATTTACTACACTGTTCTCACATGCCAAGATACTTGCACAAAAGTACAACTTCAGAACTTGTAAAAGTGTCAGTACACTGGAAAATTCATGTAATAGATAATACATTTTCCTACCAGGTCCCTCTTTCACTGGTTTCTCTATTAAAACCCATGTATTTACATTTCCAAACGGTTCCATGTCATAGGAAGTGCACTATCATAATTTGGTAGGCAGTAGTCCCAATAGGAAGCATTAACTCATAATGGACTTGCAGCAGATACAAAAGATGCAAAGAAAAAGGTTTGGTTAGGTTTGGTTTCATAAAAATATCAATGCTATCATGATATCATCATCTATTTTCTTCAAAACTATTAACAAGTGAATGATGTCACTGGATTTGAAAGCATCAAATTATTCTGGCATTCATGAAATGAAATCCATATGGTCATGATGCAGCACTAATTCCATTTACAGTTATTTTATTAGAATTTTCAAGTCAATATTTATAAGTGAGATTGTCTCTATTTTTCTTCTGCTGCTCACCTCTTTCTCAAGAGGTTTTTTCCCCCCTTTTGTTTTGTTTAATCGGTGATCAAATTGTAGGAAAAAAAATGTAGAGCTTCTTGTTGTAGGTTATAGAAGAAAGACTTGAAACAGGAGTTCTATAGAAGTGATTTGTTAAGAAATTTCTTCCAAAAAAAAACCCAGAAAGGCATGTGTTAGTCAGCTTTACATCACTGTGACCAAAACACCTAACAATAACAACTTAGAGGAGCTTACTTTAGCTCATGGTTTCTGAAGTGTAGTCTATCCTCAGCTGAGCCCATTGCTCTGGGACTAAGGTGAGAAAGAACATTTTGGTAAAAGGGTGTGGCAGACGAGAGTACTCCCTTCACGATGACCAGGAAGCAGAGGGAGAGGGGGAAAGGGCTTCAGGGAAGAAGAACCCTTCAAGGACATGCCCTCAGTGAGCCAGCCCCCACAACCATGCTCTACCTGCCTACAATGACCAAGCAGTTAGTACATTCAAACTAGGATGGACTGATTAGGTAATAGTTCTCATAATCTAATCATTTTACCTCTGAATAGTCCCGCATTAACACAGAAGCTTTAAGGGGTACCTCATATCCAAACTGTAACAGGCAGGAATGTAGGACAAGGAAAGGAAAGAAGCTGTGCCAAGACCTGGTTTGAGCTGCCACCTAAACCCTCCTTGATTCCACAAGGAACGCTGGCATATAACTACTACACAGAGAGCTCCTACCTTAAGAGTTGGGTGCTGGGTTTGCATACCTTCACTACAATTGATCATTTGCTGTGGGCTGCTCCAGGGGAGTAGGCATAACTTCACAGGTCTTTCCAGGTGAGGTGGGTCCATGAGGTCAGAGGCAATTCCCCTGAGAAGGACGCAGATGTGAGCCGTTTGCAGCCAACATTCACAGCAACTCAGGGATGGGTACTCTGGGGCAATAAGGCAGTTCTTTATTTTTCTGCTTATCTTTATTTTTCTGCACCCTGGGACAGTTTCAATATAGCCATAAAAATCCGTCACTTAAGGGACTTAAAGGATTTACTCATGAAAAAGTTATGAGATGGGTATTTACTGAGTAGGGAACTCTTTGACATCACTCCCAATTATGTCCTTAATTTCTTGGTCTACTTAGATTTTCTATTTCTTCCAAGGTCAACTTTGATGGTTCATATTTCCTTTAGATCACCATTTACTTCAGTCAAGTTTTCAAACATTTGATCATCAAATTATTGATTACCATAATTCCTTTGAATAGTCCTTGACTTGGTTCTAGTGTTAAGCTGTGGTTGCTGTTCTGTGCCCCCTCTCCTTTTGGCAGCTTCTTTCTATTGAATTGGTGGGTGTTGCTCCAAATGGGGAAATTTGGAATTTATTTACAAGTCTCTTTGTTCTTCTCTATCTATTCTGTTAGAATATAAGTTTACATATTTCCTTTGAAGCCTACTTACTGTGTTCAGTCTAGAGTAAGTTGAGCAGAGAAGAAATGCCCTCTACTGTAAGCTGGGTTAACAGGATGCTTGCATGTTGCTATGTAATGAAAGAGTCCATTATTTCATGATTCCCTTATTCCTTCTTTCCCAGGGCCTTTGTTAGATTGAGCTTGGGTCCAATCACTCCCTTTGGCTGTTCAGAAGCTTCTGAGTCTTTAATAACGAGAGTGATATCTTTTTTCCCCCACCTGTGGCAATTTATCTAAGCTAGCATGACATCGCCCCCACATACAAAACTCCCTTTCTTACATGGATTTAGATTAGGGTTGGCAACAGAGGAAATTACTAAGATTTAAAAGATGGAGGTATATAAATGGCAATTGTGTTAAGTTTGAAAGAAGGTGTGGGGCCAGGTGCTATGACACATACACTGTCACTGATCTGCTGGTTCCCCTGGCTCAAAAGGAGCATCAGTTGGTTATCAGCTCTTTCAGATCCTACCATTTCTTTTCCTTCAGTTTCTGCTAGTACTAAGCAAATATATTTCCAACTTCATGGGAAAAGACATTAATGACTTCTGCAGGTCACTCTTGTCATTGGAATTATATAAAGTTCAGAACAGACTTTTGTCTGTTCGGAACAGACATGGATTCCAGCCCATCCACGCAGGTTTCAGGGTGCCCTTGGCCTCTGACATTTCATTTCATCTTCTTTTTCCAACTCTCAGCCCTGAGACACAAAGATGCCAGTCTTACAGAGACTGCTTGATGGGTTTCCAAGACTGTGTAAGAGATACTCCCTCAGAATTCAAAGTGGTTCTTTTTTTTTTCTGATTCATTTCTCACTGATAAATAAATAAGCAAGTTTATCAAGCTAGGCTCCTTTTTACAAAAAAAAAAATAGACTTCTGTATGGAAAGTTCCCTGTAGCCCCTGAAAATATACTTCTTTTGGGCCAATCCGTAAATTTGTCAGATGCTGAAACCCTCAGTGATTCTAGTCTAGGCTAACACTGATATCCTCTTACTATGTATATTGTTTCAACTGAAACTGATAATGCTATCATTTAAGTATCATTCCTCTAATATTATAGGTATTAAAAAAACAAACAACTTGCCAGGCACAGTGGCACATACCTGTAATCCCAGCAGTTAGGGAGGCTGAGGCAGAAGGATCGGAAATTCAAAGCCAGCCTCAGCAAAAGCGAGGCACTAGGCAACTCCGTGAGACCCTGTCTTCAAATAAAATACAAAATAGGGCTAGGGGTGTGGCATAGTGGTCAAGGGTCCCTGAGTTCAATCTCTGGTACAAAAAAAAATTATACATATAAAGGTTAAATGGTTTTCTTAAAATGACACAGTTAATAAGGGACCTGCATCCAGGTCTCTCAATCTGGGTAGGCACTATATTTGGTATGTCAAAGCAGGGCAATCAATAGGAACAACCCAAAAGTTCATAGGCCAGAGAGATTTTGCCAATCACTTCCTTCTTTGAGGTTCCAGACTCTTCTACCTTGTCTTGCCTCCCAATCCCTAATGCCTCCCCTTTCAGTGGGGTGAGCCTCCAGCCTAATTTACAGGGCAGGCAATTAGAGTTTGGGATATGTGGTCTGATAGTGTAGGACATTTCTTTTCCCAGAACAGTACTAACTGGAGATTCTCTTGACCTTCCCTCAACTCCAATCAAGCTCCAGTTGTTTCCTTAGTTCTTATCCATGTTTCTAAAATTGTATCTGACCTTTTGAGCATCACACAATCTTAATGTAAAAGGTGATGATTTGAGATAATTTCATTAAAAGGCTCCTCTTATAGATGAGAACACTGGACTTAGGGGAAGTGAGTCTTTCAAGGTCACATCTGTGACTTGTGGTCAATATGGAGGGAACCCATCGTCTGCTTATACTCAGAAGCTGAGCAAAGTGGCAAAGAGTACAGCTGTGAAAGTATCCTGAGTTTAGTACACTAACTGGTCACCCTACTAAGTTTGAGAAGCACATCATATATTGGCAGATCTATTACATGGTGCAAAACATTTCGCTGTTACCGTCCTTGGTTTAATCCCTTTGCCTCTCATATCCCTAAGCAGTCATTTTTATTTTCCAGTGTCACAACCAGCTGTGCTCTAACATTTCAGCAAATTAAAAAGTAATTACATCAATAATGGATTAGTTACTGAGTTTAATCACTTTGAAAAAGTACTTGGATTTTCTATGTATGGAATTATATAATGTTTCATTTCCTATGTGGCCCATCTTTTAGAGGTCCCTAAAAGTATCACACCTTTGCTGATAGACTCACATTAACAATAGAAAACAAGTGGATGGGTGGTTCCAGAGTTCTTCCACAGGGAAAGAAGGCTGGTGACCTACAAGGAGTTGATTCTACAATTACCTAGGTAAGGGGTAATAACACACAAAGCAAATCCGACACTGTGTGTTTCTTTAATAGAATTGAATGAATACACTATAAGCCATATTTTTATAAATCAAAGCCTCATCCTTTTCCTATTCACAATGTTTCATCCAACTTCTCAATTTCAGCCTAACTCTGGTGAAATTCTCCACCAGTTCTACTGAGTTCCACCATTGGCAAAAATGTCACTTTTTCCATCTATGCCCACTCTGCATAGGATTCCTTACACTGTATTTAGAAAGCTTATAAGATTAAACTTCAAGTTATCTACAGGTGAGATGTTGGCAGATATATCCATGAACCATGATCACAACAATGCTGTGAACAGATTTCCCCCAAAAAATCTAATCCAATATTGTTGGATCTGAACAATAATAATGTGTTCTTTCCTGTGCACATATGAATTGGCTGGGCTTGCTCACTCATTCTGCAGCTCTTTGGGGGCTAACCGATCTAGGTTGTATCAGGTCTGCTTCACACATCTTGTATCCTTTTCTTGGGGTCAGTAGCTAGCTCACACATGTTCTTAAATAAATGGCAAAGACAGAGAAGCAAAACCAAAACAAATTTTCTAGAGATTAAGTCCTGGATTGAACATGATCACTTCTATCTCATTCCACTGATCAAAGCACGTCCCATAGTTAAAATCAAAGTCAAGAAGTAGAAAAGCACTCCTTGTCAACACTGGGAGAGCACTGGACAGTCATGTGGCAAAGTACATGGATTAAAAAAGGACAAAAAATTAGGTCCAATCTACCACAGCAGGGTTACGAGGGCACCATTCTAAAATATTTTCCATTCTGTTTCTGATACTTAGAGATGCAAAAGTCTCATTCTTACTCCCACTCTAATGACTTTTCAGGTTATTTTTAGTTTCTGTTCTATCTTGTCTCTCCCCTTTTCCCAAAGCAATCTTATCTATGTCTTCCTGGGGAATGAGGCGGTGCGGGGAGGGGGGGAGGCGGGGTACAGCCTCATAGGTCTGCCTTTGGAAATTCAAGTTGGAAGTATCTTGAGGCCTCATGTTTGTCTTATGAAAGGGGAAGAACAGGGATGCATCTAGCTTCCAGTCCAGATGGATCCAGGCTTTGCATCTCTCTTTTATCTTACCAGCTCTATTTCTCTCTGCATTGCTTTATGCCTTAGAAAGAATCCTATATAGTAGGCAATGGCCACCTGGAGATCCAAATTAACACCCTTCAAACCCAGAATTCCCTCTCCAGATGTACACATGAACACTAGCAACATCTCTGATTAGCTCTGCTTGGGTCCCCTGCCCAGACCTATACCAATCACTAAGACTAAGATAAAGGAATGATCCTAGCCAGTCTAGATCATGTGTCTACTCTTGTGAAGAGTAGTAGGGGCTGTGTAGGATAGCCATAGGACTGACTGGCATAGGAGAGTAACTACTCAAATGATTCAAAAGGAGAATTCTAAGAAAGCAGATGAGGAGATGAAAATTATACTGTAGAACATTAAAACTAAAAGCTTCCAAGGCCTCATTGTGATCTGCATAATACTCATTCTACATACTAATTCTAAATAAATTAACAACCTGCCCAATATCCCTATCTTTTGGTCTCCAACTTTGTGTATGAAAACTTTGATTATATAATTGGGAAATGATAGAAGAATTATTATGGAAGGAGAATTAATGAAAAAAAGTAAACAATAAGTAAGAAGGATAAATAAAAGTTTGTTCCCCACTGGTTCCTTTCCATTGACTTTCTGATTCCTTGGGTGAAAGGGATCATTGAAAGAGAAGTGTACCAAAGTGTATTTTTAACACTCTAGGTCAAAAAAGAAGTTCTTTCGTGCCCATTGGAAGTGGACACCAATTTGGAAAGGAAATTCATCTACTCATCTTTTTGTTTGACAAAGTACCACCCATAATTTGCTGTGTTGGAAGGAGGCTTCTCTAACTATTAATTAGGCACCAGTAGTGGGCAAGTAGAAGCCAGAGTAAGACCAAGGAATACTTACAAGACCCTCTTAAGAACTTCAGAAGGTAAAAATACAGTATGAAGAATTATTCATAAATTAAACTAGGTCATTATTAAAATCTTTAAGTTAAAGGAGAAAAGTAGGATAAGCAAAATAATAACAATATCTGTTATAAAGTATATAAAGGGAAATTTAATAACTATTACACATATGATCCAGATATTCCCAAATATCTTACTCTAAAGTTGGGTCATTGAGAAAATGATGAAATGCACACTTGAAAAAGAGATGAGATTTTTTCTACACATTTCCTCTCCCATTCACTGGTTAACATCACAGATTGCATTTTTATATTAACATTTCCCTATATCAAGTGGTAAGATTGGATATAAAGAGAGCCATGATAAAGGCTGGGTAGCTATTGTTCTTCTCATATTCCCACAAAGAAAAGGAGTAACTGGGCATCAATACTCCAAACCATAAATAATATTTTTTAAGTATCCCATCAAACAAGTCTCTACCATTGAAAAGACAAGCCCAAGATCAAGAAATAACACTAGCACTCAGATTATGACCCTGACCAGGAAATATACAGATAAGCCTGGAATCTCCCACAAGATAGCAAAGAAGTTTTCAAAAGATAGTAAGTTCATGCAGAAATGGATTTATGAGCCAACTCAATAAGTAACCCGCAGGCCAAATTTTAGACAGTTTTGAGTTTCCAAAATGAACTGTAAACTCATTAAATATTTTAAAACCATGAATTAATAATGATAGAAAAATGACCATCTTTACAAAATTACAGAATTGCTTGTTTTAAAAACAGGCAAATAAAGGGGAAAAAATGGGCATTGATTCTGTCTTTTTTATGTGAAACATACCACAGTATAAATAGTATATGAGGAAAAGCATCTCTTTATAAAATGGTTCCAACTAATAAGAGAAAATTAAAAGAAGGAATATCACAGTATTACAACCACTAAATAATTAATGGATCTAAACATTAACTCAAAAAGAAAGTGTATAAACCAGACATTCTATACCTCCTGATTAAAAAAAAATTACCTAATATCTAGCCATAAGAACTGGAGTTCAAAGCCCAGCATTGTGGCATATGCAATTTGGGAAATTGAGGCAATAGGGTGTCAATTTTAAGGCCAGATCCCACAACTTAGTGAGACCCTGTCTCAAAATAAAAAATAAATAAATGAAAAGGGCTGGGGATTCAGCTCAATGGTAAAGCCCCCTTGGGTTCAATACCCAGTACCAAAAATCCAAAAAATAAAAAGGAAAAGGACTGGTATATAATCTTATATATAACTTCCCTCTGCTTTAATTTAAATTTGCAGGAATTAGAGAACATGGTTGAACTGGATCATGATTATGTCATCCATGAAATCCAGACTGTGAAAAACTCTACAGGTTTTTTTTTTTTTTAGCAAGTTATAAAGAAATGAAAAAAACAGATGGCAAATCTAAAGACATAAAAAGAGATATAAGGGTATCTTTTCAGTTTAATGGACAGATTTAAACTATTACATTAAGGAGTGACACTGGGAGATGAAACCACAAAGGAATGCAAGGAAATTATTATGCAAAAGTTAAGATCAGGTAGAGTGTAACTCACTTAGGCTTCGCATGTATCAAACCTTGGGTTCAATCCCCAGCATCAAAAAAACAAGAAAAAGATGAAGAATAAGGGGGCGGGGAGGGGGAGGGGCCGCTTGCTTTTGAAAGAGGACCTACCAAGGGGACAAGACACACAGAAGCTTTCTGAGGTACTGACAACATGTCCTTTGTTGACCTGAGTGGTGGTTTAATGGGAATTCACCTTATAACATTTCATTGAGCTTGTACATTAGTTTCTGTGATTGCTCTTATCTCCATTTTCTTTTATAATAAAAGCATGCTCAATTACAAAAACAATGAACAGCAAAAAAATAATGTAGTAAGGTCACCTAAATTCAAGGACATCTTTTAATTGGAAGACCAAGAGCTAGGGATGAGCTCAGTTGTACAGTGCTTGCCTAGCATGTGAGGCCCTGGGTTCAATCCTCCAGCACTGTGGAAAGACAGACAGACAGACAGAGGGAGAGGGGAAGAAAGGGAAGGGGAAAGGAAGATGAAAGGGAAAAGGAAAGGAAAGAGGGAGGGAGGGAGAAAAAGAGAAGGATGGACAAGACCAGCCAAAATCAACAATCTTAAAAGAAGAGCAAAAGGAAAGGAGGAGACAATGTCAGACTTTGGCAAGACAGACCCCCAGAGAGAGCAAAGTGTCAAAGCGGAGGCTTCCCTTGAGAATCTATCACTTCTGGCAGACAAAACACTCTGCTATTTCAATCACCAGACAAATACAGAGAAAGTTCAAGGTCTTCTTCCTTACTGTACATAGCAATATTCATAAAATGGGAAATAAAACCCACTAAGTAGAAATATCCTTTGTCACCAACTTCTCTGGAGTAACTATGTTGTGGGAAGCCTGAATTTCATTCTGACAACCCTCTTACAGATGCCTATCACATTTTGTAATAAGGCATTTCCATGTAATATTCAATACTGACTCCATTTAGGCCAAGTAAGAAAAATCAGCAGTTCGATTTGTCCCTCCTGTGGCCCTCCAGGGTAGAAAGGATTGATACATCATCCTTTATTGAAGTAAGCTGCTCTTCAGGCCAAATCAGTCGAAAGGAATGACAGTGAGTTCTTGCTCCATTGGTACAAATTTTTTAATCCAGTCTTTCTACCAATTCACTTCGAAAAGCATGAGATGAGAAGACGGTGAGAGACCATGCTAATTGTTCTAGATTAAATTAATGAAGCCATCCTAGTATCCATACTCTTTATCGTCTGACTGGGCAGTTCTTCCCACTAGAGCATGATGCACTTGTCCTCCCTCTTCATGTCCGTCATGGCCATGAGAATGACCAAGAGTACACATGGGCAGGAGCCTTTATGCTAGGCTTATAAAAATTACATTTTCCTTTCCCCTTCTACATTTCTACCTTCGACAAGAGAAAAGTTTCCTCCAAGTGACAGCTGCTCAAAGAGCCAGGGCCCCCAAAACAAGTGTATATGAAAGAGACTCAGCCCCAGGATGCAGTGAGAAGCGAAGCCCACTGACACTAAGAACCTGAAGCAGAGCTTCCAGCCAAGTCCAATTTCAAAGGATTAACCAAGTGACATGTGAACAGAATGCACCATTGCTGCATTAAGCCCCCTAAATTTAGGGTGATCTGATCCATCACAAAGATTCACTGATACACCAACTGTGCCCGGGCAGCCTATGAACCATCACTGCTCCCCTACAGTTGCAAGCTGGGCCTGACTGGCTCTGTAACTAAAAGCCAAAAGTGTGCCTTTCACCACATCCCCTGGACCTCCTATTTTACTCTGTCTCTCAATTCCCTATTGCAAACTCAAAAGATAAGATAATGCAATCCAGGCTCCTACAATACACACCAAAGTGATTCATTTCAGTCTTCATCCCTTGCCTCACCCTTTATTAATTGTGTGCTTTTTTTTTCATCTCATTCCTCATGTGGCCTACATGGCTTTTTTGCAACTCTTCCTTGGATTGGAAGTAGAGTTGAGGAAAGAGGGGGGAAAAGGAAGCCTTGTTATCATTCATGTTCCATTTTAAACCATCTCACCGACAGCCCATTTTGTCACTTCTGAACCATCACTTTTACCTATGATTCATTTTTGCATGTTTTGTCATTCCCAATTTTTCAGTTTCAAGACACCGCAAGGAAAAATGGTAGGTAATAAAGAAGATTCACATCAGGAGAAAACTAATCCTGTCATCCCCAACCAGACACAATTCAAGGAAGTGAAATTTCTAGCATTCTTCCTGGAGACAAACACAGTGCTACAAAAAGACATCCACCCAGGACTTCCTCACTCTCAGATGCCTACAGAGTCCCCTTCATCCGGGGACCATGGGACTGTTCCTCAGGGGGAAGCCTCTGTCTCCAGAGGGCTGGACGTCCCAGCATCACCACCCAGAGATTGGCCTTGATAATTGGACCTATGAACCATCACTGCTCCCCTACAGTTGCAAGTATTGTGTCTGCAATAGGGAACTGGGGTACAGGGTAAAATAGGAGGTCCAGAGGATGTGGTAAAAGCACACTTTTGGCTTTTAGTTACAGAGCCACTTTCTCCTAGCAAATTGTCTCTTCACCCTCCTCCTGCCTGACTTACTTAGCAGCTGCTACACTCCACACTCCTGGTTCTCCAAGGCAATGAAATCTCAGGTGTAGAATATCCCATTTCCTTGATTTATGAAATTCTTTGGATGATCACAAGGATTCAACAAAAAAATTTCTGACTGTATCACCATATCTAGAGCACATCCAAGCACTCTTTTAAGTCAATGTCCTTAAATCTGTTTCTGAAAGCTCAGTTCTTGTCCCTGATACCAATCCAATAATGAGGACACGGTTTTGAGAAAAAGGAAAAAGAAGGTTTACTGCTTTGCTAGCAAAGGAGAAACACAGGGGACTCCTGTCCCAAAGGCTGTGATTCTGCCCATCAGCAAGAACAGGGGGCTTTTAAAGAGGTGATTCAAAGGCTGTTCTCTGTCCTTGTTGTAATTCACTTGTTAATTTGGGAGACAGTCATTTCTGAGATATTTTGGAACCATCCTCAAAACCTGGATTACTTTATTCCTATGGTGGATGTATACTCAAAGACAGATAAATCAGCCTAAAATGGGGAAGAAAGGTAATCTCCTTTCCCCTGAGATTACCGATGGGGAGAGATTAAGGAGGATCAGGGAGAGAAGAGGAAGAAACATGTCCATTTTAAAAATAAGTTGCCATGGCAGAGCAGCAAGGGCTATATTCAAAACATAAAGTGGACTACTGTTACAAATCTACCAGTTGCCTCAGAAATATTTACTGTAAAAAGGAAACAACATTAATTGGCTGTCTACTATTTGTCAAGTACTTTGTATACCCTATTTCATGTAGTTCTTATAACACCCCTGTACAATGTGTATTTTCATTCCCATTCTACTAATGAGGAGAACTGAAGTTCAAGAATATTCACTTAAACTGTACAGCTAATAGAAGGTGAAACTGATCTGTGAGATATAATGCCAGATTCATGGGACCCCAATTGACCTCCAGGAACCAAATCTGATGAAATCACACAAGAGTCTTTATGGCAAGCTCGAGCCTGGACTCACAACTGTTTGCGACCCAGCAGTCCTGAGGAGTGGGTCCTGGCCCTTAGTTCACTGAGGATTTATAGGTTTGAGGGGGATACCCTATGTGTCACAACATCACATAGCAAATCATTTCATACCGCGGGAAAATCAAACAACAATTCTTAACATTGATTAGCACATTCGTTGGCGGGAACAAGTTGGGTAAGGGTGATCCCTTAGTTCAAGTAGTGGATACCTTTGAACTGATTGGTTTAGGCCACAAGGGGTTGCAAGACTGTATATGCTAAACTGTAGAGTTTCCTAATCTTGTTATCAGTCACCTGGCATTTCAGGTATTCCCCCCCCTCATGCTGATTGGTGGTTGCTAGGGGGTTGCTATGGGTCTTCAGGGTCAGGCATTAGACCCCCAAACATTCTTAGATAACTGAGTCAGGGACACCTGGTGTTACAGATCTCCCCTGTTATTTACAGACAGACAACTCAGCAGGGTGAATATGTGCCTGGTAGTGCTCTGTGGGTTTTTCCAAGGACAAGGGTCACATCCCCTCCCTCTGGACAGGCCTTGAGGTAGAATCTGGTTTCTCAAAAATGGAGTCACATCAGTTTCTCAGGGGGAATCAGGACATTTCACCAATGTCACAGAGCTAGCTGTTGTGAGGAGAAGATGCATTATTCAATTTGACATCATCTGATACTTAGGTGTACAACAGTGTTCCTGTCCTCCCCATCTCCCACCCTTGCTCCCTCAACACTCCTTCCTTCCTTCCTCCCTTCCTTCCTCCCTCCCTCCCTTCCTTCCTTCCTTCCTTCCTTCCTTCCTTCCTTCCTTCCTTCCTTCCTTCCTTCCTTCCTTCCTTCCTTCCTACAAAGGTATTCAAACCTAATACTGTCTCTGTCAGAGACTGGGCCAAACATCCAGAGGCTCTGCCCTAAAGAAAGATAAAAAGGTTTACTCTCAGATTATATACAATATGTTCAGTCCCCTTGATTAATATGAGAGTAACCCTAAATGCTGACAATATCACCTATCAAACCATTATAGCACTCAGATCTCCTGGTTATCCCAGACTGGGTGCCAAGCCCAGCTTTCTTTCCTCAGGCCTTAACAAGTTGTGATTTTCCCTGGGGAGAAGTTGTCTGCGTGCCTGGCAGGAGAATAGGTGGGATCCAATCAAGGTCTCTAGTCATCAGTTCATTGTGTCATATTGACATGGAAATTGTTTAATTTGAATTCACCTCATGTCTGCAATAATGATGAGGGTTGCAATCAAGGCAGATAGGAGCTCAAATCAGGGGCTTGTCAACTTCCTAATTAGCTCATTGTGGTTGCTGTGCATATAAAAGGCAGACCCTAATGACAATCATTTAAACTTCACTTTGTCTCACTTGAAATTATTTGGGTCTTTGTATTTTCCAATCCAGTGCAAACTCGGCTGAATCCCAGCATGGCCACTAGATCAGAAGGCAGATGTTAGCTACTCAAGTTATGCTATCAGTGTCCTGCAAATGCAAGATCCCTACTGTAATGGTTAATTTGAATGGTCAACTTGATTGGATGAAGAGATGCCAATGATTAAGGGGGCTTACTGGTGTGTCAGTGAGGGTGTGTCTAGGAATGATTGGCATGTGGCATAGCCAACTGAAATGGAGACCCTCCCATGGGCAGCACCATCCAATAGGATGATGGCTCTAATTGGAAGGACAAGGAAGCAGCAGCAGATGCAAGCTTGATTCTTCTTGAATGGCTTCTTGATTGCTGCTGCGATCAATATCGGACTCTTGCTTCTTCACTCTTCCAAAGCAGACTCTGCCAATGATTTTCCAGAAGCCTTTGGTCTTTTATTGGGGTAACACTTTGATCCCTCTTGTTCTGGGGCTTTAGCCTCTTGGACTGCGCAGTTCCTGGTTCTTCTAGCTCTCCATCCTGCAGCCGGCCATTGTAGACTATCCAGCTTCTGGTTGTGTAAGCCAGCCTAATAGGTCCCCTTTTTATAGTTATACTTCCTGTTGACTCTGTTCCTCTAAAGAATGCTAATACACCTACCCTCCTTCCAGACCAGAGTGAGGGTACCATGAACTTTTCCTTTCCACACTCAGACCCAAAGCTACTTTTCTACCACCTCAGGCCCACACTAACCTCCATTTATTCATTTAGTAAGTCTTTATGGTGTATAGCTTCTGCTCTGTACTAAAAGCTATGGGCACAGAAAGGACACATCCCTGCCCGGAAGGAACCCTCAGTATTGTTAAGAAAGACAGAGGTCACCAGGGCCTTGAATACCATGTGATAAAAACTACACTAGGGAAAGGAAAGGTACAACAGGACCATGCAGGAGAGGAGCTCCACCCAATTCAGGGAGAGCAGAGTGGCCCTTCCTGAAGAAGTGATGTCATGATCCTATACCTGAAAGACAACTCAGGGTTAACCAGACAAAACGAGGGTGCTTGGAGAAGAAGAGCTTGAGTGAAAATGGAGAATGGGGAGAATGTGTGGGCAAAAGCCTCAAAAGTGAAAGAGAATGGTGCTTATTTAAAAAAAAAAATAGATGTATGCAGATCTCCTTGCACCATGTGAAAGAATTTGGACTTCACTAGGAGCCAGCACTCCATTATAGCACCAGTGCTAGAGTGACCTTTGGAAGGCTCGGTCATCATCCTCTGTCCAAGCCAGTTTAGACAGCAGAGATTATTTTTAAAGATCCCAACTGAGGTCTTTATCACTTCTCTCTGGTAATATTATAACTGTTATCCTTGCCTTCATCATCTCCAAAAAAAAAAAAATCTTTCTCAAAAAAGCTATATGGTCTGGTGGGGGTAGATTAAATATGCATACTGTGTTATACTATGAACTCAGACACTCAGTCTCAGGGTGATGAACAGCAGGATGAAACAGAGAGTAAAACAACTGGAATAGCTATTAATGAAACTGAGATTTCTTAAGCACTGAAATAGTTTCCAAAGAAAAACTTATGAAATGTTCCCCATCTTTACTCTCCACTTATCCTCACATGATCTGTGAGGATAAGCTGATCTGGCACTTCCTTCTTTAAATACTACCCTTACTTCTGCCAGCCCTGATTTTTAAGGTTTTCTTCTCCAAGAAAAAAAAAAAAAATCTTCCCCAGATCTAGCCCACATTGCCTCTTGTCCTCTGTACCCTTCCATCTTTTCCTGTTTCTTTGGTTTAGCTGTGTATCAACTTGAATGCTTTGGGGTGTAATAGAAAAAAAAAAAAAAAACTTAAAGCGACTTAAACCTAAGTATACTTATTTTCTTTAGCAGAGATCCCTACCTTTCTACCAAAAATTTTTCCCATTTTTTGGTTCACAGATAGACTATGTCACCTAGCCTCCTTTGCGGATGGAGTTGGCTGTAAATTTTTAAGTTCTCTCCAATTGAATATACATGTAAGTGATGTGCCCCTTCCTGACCCAGGCCATAAAAACCTTCTGTGTATACTTTCCATACGCTCTCTTTTTCCAGTGTCTTGATGCAAAGGAAAACGCAGAGCTACATGATAGAAAAAAGCCTTTGGTCAATAAAAGAACCATCTCCATTGGCTTGAGCATCTATCTAGTACCATTTCATGAGAAAGAAATTTTAAAATTACTTTAAGTTGCTATAGGCAGTGTGATGGTTTAGATTTAAGGTGTCCCCAAAAGCTTGGGTATGAGACAACACAAAAATTTTCAGAAGTAAAACGATTAGATTATGAGAGTTTTAACCTAATAAATTAATCCACTAGTGTGGATTAACTGGGCAGTAACTGTAGGCAGGTAGGGTATGGCTGGAGGAAGTAGGTCACTGGGGGTGTGATTATGGGGTTTATATTTTGTCCCTGCTGTCTGTCTCTCTCCCTCTCCCTCTACCCCTCTCCCTCCCTCTCCTGTTTGCCAAGTCCTGAACTGATTTCCTCTGCCACACCTTTCTGTCCTGATGTTCTGCCTCACTCAGGCTCAGAGCAATGGAATTAACTGACCATGAACTGAACCTCTGAAATTGTGAGTCAAAATATACTTTTCCTTGTGCAAAATTGTTCTTGTCAGGGTTTTTGTTTGTTTGTTTGTTTTTGATCACAGTGATGAAAAGCTGACTGAAACATATATTTATAGAAATTTAGTTCACTCTATTATTTCACTATATAAAGAAAAGAGATAGCTAGCACCAGGGTTAAGTTAGTACATCAATCATAGGATCAAGAACTCAAACGCTTTCTGCTTTTTCTGCTCTGCTCAGTGTGCTGGCAAAATTTCCTACCATGATTCTGGGTTATCTACTACTGCATCCTCACATCCTTACCCAAATCATACAACAGGAAATTTGAAAGGAATGTCAATATATATCCAGCCATGGACCACATAATGACATTTCAGTCAGCCACACACCACATACACAATGGTGATTCCCTAAGATTATAATGCAGCTGAAAAAATTCTATTGCCTACTGAGACGCTGTGGCCATGATAGCATTATGATAACAATGCATTATTCATGTTTGTGATGATGCTGGTGTAAACAATTCAGTTATAGTGCCAGTTATATATGAGCATAGCATGTATAATTATGTATAGTACATAATATATATAATTTATGATAGTAAATGACTGGTGCTAGTTTAAATAAAATTTCTATGCTATGCTTTTTATACTTTTTAACAGCAATCTCATATACATCATGTGTTCTCAGTATGAAATTATATCAGGAGGCCAAGTCGAGTAATTGACCTATCTAGGTTTGTGTAAGTGCACTCTGGTATTCACACAACAATGAAATCACCTAATGACACATTTCCTACAACTTCTCCTGCCTTCAGCCATTGACTGTACATATCTTTTTCAGGATATAAACCATTCTCTAGATTTCCTTAGCAGACTCCAACTCATTCTCCTTGTTCTCAGTGACCAGAACTGGGTCACATACCACCCTTTCATTAGTCATTAGCAAAGGAATCAAGAACACCATGATTAGATGAACCTAACTTTGATTTATTCCCTAAGACTAAAGAGGGCCCTCTTAGTTATGAGCCCTAATACCTGACCTGAATTGAGTTATGTTAGCAAATAAAGAAGAAACTGATGGTGTATAGGAAACCAATAGTGTAGTCAAGGCCTATTACTTACATGCCTCCAATGTCCACATTACAAAGGCCAGGTGAAGTCATCAGTCAATGATATGGACCTATTAGGAATTAGAACATGTAGGCAGGTAAAGTCAAACTCTCTTTAGCAGAATAAAAAAGGGGCTGGAAACTCCAAGAATTTCAAAATATTTGTTGAACTACAAATTATAATGCAGGGCATATAGTGCTGAATTGTATGACAAAAAATATGCAAAGTATAACATAAGATTTGAAGCAGAAGAGAATCTATAATTGCACCTATTGGAGGGGCTATTTGGATCAGGCCTTAAAAGTGGACTAAAATAGTGGAGGGATATATAAGAATGAAATTCAAATGAAAGGAAGACCATAATCTAGTGCACAGAAGAGGACGTTCTGTGATGAGGAGAGAATGAAGTGGCAGAGAGCTCCAATTTTATGTGTACCAGGAAAATTGAGAGAGTGAGCATACAGACAGCCCTAAAAAGGAGATTTTTTCAAATGCGATATGTACCCTGCCACTTCAAGCAACCATTTTCCTTCATATACCCAAGGCACTGTCTCCAGGAATTTGCAAAGCTATGGTACCTGACTTTGTCAAAATTCTGTCACTGAACTCAACTCATGAGACTTCACCAGTCAGATGTTCCTTTTTTAAAAATATATTTTTTTAGTTGTAGATGGACACAATACCTTTATTTTATTTGTTTATTTTTATGTGGTGCCAGGGATCAGATCGAACCCAGTGCCTCACACATGCTAGGCAAGCACTCTACCACTGAGCCACAACCCCAGCCCCCAGATGTTCTTTGATAACAACAAACTCACTTCCCATCCTCTGCCAGACATAAAGAGGGTTTTCTTTCCTTCCACTTCCAACCTAAATGATATTAATTGTTTATAGATTAACTTTGTATTAAACCCCAACCCAGTACCAGTATTTTACCAAGGTCTCTAGATGGACTTTTTCATTCCATCTTCATCATAATCTTCTGAGATAGACACTAATAACTCCATTTTACAGATAAACTATTTAGACTCAACAAAGGTAAATAATTGGCCCATAATCACAAAAATTAATATGTGGTCAGGTCAAAATTCAAGCCAGATATGTCTCACTCTGAAGTCAATAATGTTCCATAACTCCACACTCCTATGTGAAGATGATGACCATTCTACTACATTTCCTATGAGGTTTTCTTTTTCTCTAATGTTGTTACTCAAAATTCTCAAAACAGTTCCTATAATGTCAGAAGTCCCAGCAAACAGTAAGTCATAGAACGCTTTCAAAGCAGAGAAGAAATTGGAATTAAACAGTATCTAAGGCAAGGATGATAAAGACACAAAGAAGACAAATCCATTTAAAGAAACATGAGAAATTTAATTTGTCATAAGACTCCACAAGAATCTCATGAAGTCCAATTGCAAAGAATACAACTGGACTCTGGGAATTGGACTGTCACCTGGTAGCAGGTTAGTCCCTCTGTTTCTGTCTTCCTGGCCCCTTATGGTTTCTAGCTCCAGGTTTGCATTGCCTGTATGCCTCATTCTTTCTATAGAAAAACTTGGAGGCTCACTCATGTACAGCCCAAGATGGCAGCCTCACTTCATCCTATAGTGGATCTGATTCTCAAAGCCTGCTCCTTAGAAATAATGGACTCTCATCCCTTTTTTAAAGTCCATGCAAAGAAAAATTTATTAGACCTTCTTGGTGAGGTGTTCTTCCCTAGGCTGTTTTATTGGGAATCATGAAGACACTCTTCTAAGAAAACACCAAGCAATGCAGGTTCTCTAAGAGGTAGGAATGATGGTGGGTGTGTGAAGTGGTAGGGACAAGTCATAGCCATGGAGGGAATCACTGTGATACCTTAGACTCTACAGAGGGCTACCACACTATAGACGAGATCAAGGATGGTGAGGAATATGAAAGGGATTTGGGGCAGCTAAGTGCAGCACAAAATGTAAGGTATTGTTAGAGATGGGTGTTTGACATCCCAGCCAATTTCTAACTACATTTAACTTCAAAGCCTCAGTAGGGCCCTAGATAGTGGCAAAATCCATTCCTACCATATCACTTATGGAGCCTGGTTCCAATGAGAAGAGAACACATGTTGGTTGGATGCTCCCTCTATGCTACTACCTCTAAATCTTAAATCCTCATGACCACCCTGTGAAGAAGGTATCAGTATCTGCATTTTACAGGTAAAGAAACAAAGTTAAATATGTTTCTTAATTCCCCTAGGATGACTACGCATCCCAGTTCATCTAGAACTTTATAGTCTTGGCAATGAAAACCCCAAGTCATGAAACACCACACAGGTAGTCATTCTGAGGATGAGTAGATGATCTAGGCTTAAAAATTCAGTGCTAATTGTCTACATCTGGTAACCTAACTAGCTCATCTGTCACACGCTCATCTGTTCATCCTATCATGATGTCTATGTTGGACAGAGGTGAGCAGTGACCAAGAATCTGTTCACCCATGCAATGGATTTTCCAGCCCTTAATGTAAAAGCATTTTGCTCACAAATGCTTACAACACACTGGCAGCAGGGCCCAGCCAGATCAAACCCTGCATATTTTCCTTCTATTATCACTGGTCCAAGTGGTAGTCAGATTAGCCCTCCTACCACTTGCTGTTATCCCTCAAGCAAAGATCTAGGGTGCTATTACAAGGTCGACAGAAATGACTGCCATAAACAGTGTGCTGGGTAGCATCAAATCATGAAATAAATTCAGTTTTTCTCTGGCCATTTTGCTCCCAGGTCCATTCACTTTCTACCAACTCCGGGGCATCAATGAAAACATTTTACCTGATGAAAACATTCTCCTAAGTTAATAATGATCACACTGAGGTAGAAAGTACACCCAAAATTCTAAATATTACCTCTGGAAGAAACCTAAGCTTCTAGGTTCTAGTCCAAATGCATCATTTGAAAAATGAGAACACAACAGACCATGGTAAATAAGAGATTTTGCAATGTAATTATCTCTCCCAACTAGCACCTCCAGCCCAGACCATAACCCTGAAGTCCAGACTCACATAACCAGCTACTTAGCAGACATCTCTATCCAAATGTCTAATGACCATTTCAAACTTCACTTGTTCACAGTCAAATTCTCAGTTTTTCCTTGCACATTGTGTGTAGGGGTCCCCAAGATCACCCTCAAACTCCATGACTTATCAGAAGCACTCGAAGGACTCAGAGCAACAATTATACCCAGGCTATGGTTTATTACCATGAATGCATACAGGTTACACTCAGCAAAGGAAAAAGGTATATGAGTATAGTCCAGGAGAAAACAGACACAAGCTTCTAGGAGTGGTATTACATTTAACCCAGTGGAGTCCTATGGGACTTAATTCATTCAGTAATGATGTACAATAAGACACACAGATTGCCAATCAGGGAAGCCCATCTAAGCCTGAATGTTCAGAGATTTTGTTTTGTCAGTCATGTAAATGTGTAACACCCATAAGATGGACCTGAGTTGCTCAAACTCCAGGCCCACAGATCAAAAATAAGAATTCACCACAAATGTGGGGCTCAGTGGTACATGCCTGTAATCCCAGCGGCCCAGGAGGCTGAGGCAGGAGGATCATGAGTTCAAAGCCAGCCTCAGCAAAAGGGAGGTGCTAAGCAACTCAGTGAGACCCTGTCTCTAAATAAAATACAAAATAGGGCTGGCTTAGTGGTGCCTGAGTTCAATTCACCACAAATAACATTGTTATCACAACCAGTATATCTGGTTGCATTGGCACAGAAGGTCCTCAAACACAGAATCACATTTATAAGACCTATTATCCAAGTTCAGAGGTCATCACCCAGGAGCTAGCCAAGGTTAGACCTGAAGGCAAATCTGTGTCCAGAGTTTACAAGATCTGGGCATCTCAGTCTGCTGGGTTGACTTTCTCCACATCTTCCCTTGTGAGCCAACAGCACCTCATCTTTCTAGAAATCCAAGCCATCTTGAGAGTGATTCTTGACTTCTCTTTTTTCTCCCTTATTTCACATCAAATATTATATCTGTAAATCTATTTACATAATTATTCAGATTTTTGACCATTTCTCCCCATCTTGGTCCAAGCTATCAATATGTACCGCCTAGATTGCAATGGCCTCTGACCTAATCTCCCACTTCCATTCCTCACTCTACTACAGAGCACTCCCAGCACAGCAGTCAGAGTAGAACTTTTATAATGGGAGTTAGATCTGACTCCCCCTCTGAAGGAGCTCCCCACTGACTCCACACTTCAATGACCATTTCAATGTCATGGAGGTGTTGCCTTCCCCCCGACTGCATTTCTGACCTCACCTCTTCCTACTCTTTTTCCCATGACCACTCTTCATCTAGCTATAGTAACCTCTTCACTGTGTTCTTCAAATGCATATCGGGCACTCCTGTCTCAGGACCTTTGGACTTGCTGTTTGACTTGTCTGGAATGCTCCTTCCCACATATCTCCTTCAGTTTAGTGACAATATACTGAAGCTTTCTACACCGATCATTGTATGTAGCAAAATAGTCCCGCCATGACTCGAGGCTGCCTTTTAAAACCTGCTGAAATTTATTTTATTTTACTTATCATGCTCTGTACTCATTTTACTAAATATTAATGGGTTTACGTGTTTACTCCTTTATCTTTCAATTAGATATACACTCCATGAGAAAAAGAACTTTTTTTGTTCACTTCTGGGACCCAAGTCTAGAGAAATGTCATGCATGTGGTATTATAAATGTCCATGCAGTAAATGAATGTGGCCTCTAGGCCAGCAGCATCAGTATCACCAGAGAAGTAGCTAAAATTACAATTTCTAAACCTCCATCTCAGATTGAATTGGAAACTCTGGGGCAAGGCTAACCAATCTATATTGTTAGACCTGTTGATTTTTTTAAATATGAATTTTTTTAAAAATTATTTGTTCTAATTAGTTATACATGAAAGAATGCCCTTCAACTCATTGTACACAAGTGGAGCACAACTTCTCATTTCTCTGGCTGTACCCGATGCATTCACACCATTGATTTTGATACAAATAAAGTTTGAGTACTACTACTCACCCTTACATATAGATAATAAAGTTGAGAGAGGCTTAAATGACATCTGGGGTGACAAACATGGATCATTACCACAAGAGTAACTATTTCCTGAGGCTGCCCACTCAACCAAAAATCTCTGATGACTGCACTTGAAATTATTTTCCTCTCAGAGAAATGTTCATATTTTCCTCATGGGAGGTAGGCTACCTGCATAATTTCCTACTCTGGAGGCCCAGCATCCTCTTCCAAGCAATTGCCAGAATGAGACAATGTCTTAAGATTTGTCAGAAGCTATCTCTTGGGAAGCACAGTTGTCTTTTGGAATTCATGTTGCCCAATAAGACATATTCTGCACTTTAAATCCAGCCAGCCGAAAATCCCCACCCACAAATTCTGCTAGGACACCTATTGCAGCTGCCTTCATCACCAACCAAGCGTGTCCACCACCGCAGCCTGGAAATTGATTGTTAAGAGAAACAAATAACCTGAGCTCTATGGTCGTGGAAGATCCTGGTGATAAAGCAGACCCACAACCTAGACTGTCGCATCCTGTCTCACCTGAAATGCTAACTGCTGGTCTAGGAGGGAAAAGCCACTGCTGAGACCACTTGTAAAACTGCTTTTGGAAATCATGAAAGCCTCTTCACTGTGTTGTCTGGCCTCCCAGCTGCCAAAAGTTAGCATGCCACATCTTTTTAAGGTGCTTCTGATGGCTTAGTCCTCCGTGGCTTCTCACCCACTTCCCTCCCCAATCTTTCCAACTCCTCCACACTCTCTTGGTGAATGTGGGGTATCCTAGTAGGAAGAGGAGTCTAATTGGTTTAGCCTCTCCCTCAAGAGTCAATGACCAGGGAAAGAAAGTTAATGTTCTATGTGTTTCTCTCCCACAAACCAGTTGTTTCATTTCCTCCTTAAAATTCAGCCTCACTTAGACTGTTTTCTGTCACATCAGGCAATCTCCTGAGTTGTAGAAATGACAAGAGGAAATTGGCTGCAGGGACTGCAGAAACCTAATCCCTTATTTATCTAAATGCTAATGATCACAGTCCAGCAGACCAAGAAAGGAGAAGGCAGGTGGGGAGGACTGACCTCTGCAGGCCTCAGCTGGAAGTGGGAGGGGTGGAGGGGTGGAAGGCTGCAGGGAGACACGAAAGTACCTGCTTTTCAGCAGTGTGCAGCATGATGACCAACTCAGTACCTGTTCCCAAGGATGTGTATTGGTCAGCTTTTCATGACTATAACAAAATACCTATGGTGAAGTAACTTTATAAATAAAAAAAAATATTTAGCTCACAGTTCTGGAGATTCAAGGGGTCATACCTAGAGATGACTTTCTTGCTGGTAGAGTCCTAAAGTGGCATAGGATATATGCAAGAGACAAGAAGTGCCCATGTGTGAATGTGTATGTGTTCTGTCTCATTATCATTATAATGATAATTCACCAAGATTCAATCACAAGGCTCTACCCTGATGATTTTACCTAAACCTAATCATCTCCCCCAAGCCCCATCTCTAAATACCATATTGGATTAGGTTTCCATTTTCTTAGTACCTTACAATGGAAAATGAATTTCAACATATAAACCCTTGGAAGACACACTCAAATCATATCCAAACTATATAGAGTATATCCACATGGAAAACTTACACAACAAGAGGCTGCTGAATATAAAGTCAGGCTCCTGGGCGCATGTAGGAAAACACCCATTACTCCAAGAACATGCAACCATTGAGTCCCAACCACAGCAAGAGCCTTTTTACCAAGGCATCTTTTCTAGAGAATCAGCCACATACAATATGGAACGGAATGGAATGAAATCAGAGTTAACATAAATACTGTGCTAAGCACTTTAAATACATTAGTTCCACTTTCTCCAGAGACTGAGATGTGCAGGTAAATGAGCATGAAGCTTGGATGTTAGCAGATTTGCATTCAAATGTTGTCTCCACAACATACTCCTGGCAACCAGAATCCAATGTGCAAAAGAGGTTGCTATTATGAGCAATGGTTGTCATCCTGGTTGCACATTGGGATGCCCTTAGAAGGTCATAAAATACTGAGGATTTGGTCTGGGATGTAGCCTAGTCACTAGAATTTATTGAAAATTTTCCCCTGGGTAATTTTAATATGCGTGCCATACCAGAACCACTGATTGTAAGATGGGAATGATAGTATCAATGTCAAGCTCTGATGACAGCTTAATAAATGCTTCCACAACCTTTGTGTACTTTGTATCATCCCATCCATCAGGGATAGAGCCCAGAATGAGAGAGAGGATACATTTTAATTGTCTGAACATCTCATGTGCAATTTATTCACATCTAGGCAAAAACATTGAGGGTAAAACAACTGGCCAAGTGGATTTTGAAGATTATCTGTAGATTTACATTTTTTCTAGGTCATCCATAATAGCCATGACAGACAACTAGCAGCGACAATCTTTAGTAATTGAGGATGTTATTGCACTTCGAGGTAGTGTCAGTGAGATAAATATAAAGGATGATGTTCGTGGAAGGAATAATTATTTGACCTAGCAAGGAATTAGAGCAGTGTGTTTTCCCCTGTGAGAATACTGCAGATACATGCCTCTAAAATTAAAACTGAATTAGCTTAAGAAATAAGAAGTTTAAATCCAGTCATGATAACTACTTACTTACCCCATCTCCCAGCTGGTATCACCCAATTACAGTATTCTTAAGGTTGGGATAAATGCTCCCTAATTACAGAAACTTAATAGAGTTGAAGGTAGTATGCCTGCTCTGACACATGAAATTCTTCTTTTTCTGTTTCAGCCTATACCAATTCTCAATTTCTGGTTTCTCAGTTTCTCCATAAAGTATATTTATTTTGAAAAACAAAACAAAAAATACAGCATAAGACATCATGGCATCCTGGTCACCCTAAGGACTTCCTAACCTTGTGGTTCTTAAGCAGAAACATAAAGAAAATGGCAAAGATAACCTGGAGTGACAATGGATTTCAGACCTTTCAAAACCCAGCTATGAATGGACTATGCATAAGACAGGATTACCCATAAGGTAATTTGAAAATGCAGCATGTCACTTATACTATACTTTCCTAATATTCAATGTATTTGTCTTTTTTTTAAAGCTGGATGAACTAGTTCATGCTCAGAAATTCTAAGTACTTATATATTTCAGTTCTTATGACAAAATATCTGTGTTAAGGATGCCTCAGGTTGGTGCACTTCACAGATCTTAGCCCAGGGCTGTGTGTCCATATGGTGATGGAAAAATAAAAATGAATACAAAGGGAACACAGGCATAAGATGTGTTCTCTGGAATCTTGACTTCAAAGCCTACCTTTCAGGTCCTTGACCATGCATGCTCTTATGAGAGGCTAGTTGAAACCAAAGGAAACTACCCATGATTATCTGGCAGTAGACACGCAAGGTGAGGGTCAAAGTTCTAGAATTTTTCCAGCTTTTAGTCTCTTGTCATCAGGACTCTAGACAGTAGCTGTGGCAAAGGATGCAAAATCCCACCTTCTCAAATAATTAGGCCAAAATTTAAGCACAGCATTGGGATTCCAGATGTGCACACACCAGCCGTAAGCTCAACAAGTAAGAGGACCTAGTATACGAGCCCAGGTGACTAACTCTTGGCCCCAGCAGAACAGAAGGTGGCCTTACACAGGCAGGAGATGAGGATGAGCTGCTGGTCAATGAGCCTGGAGAAGCCAGGAGCTGGCTGGGGAAGTCATGGGCCATCTCTGATCATAAAGTTTCTGTCAGTTTTAAAACCGACAGAATGGGGAAATCTTACAGGACCAAAAAATGATCCTAAAAAGACCTCAAAATTCCCTGTGGACTTGCTCAAATCCAGTATAAGCACTAAGCACCCAACTCCCACCATCACAAGACTCCAATCAGAAATGAACTAATTAGATAAAACATCTACAGATAGGGCTAGGGGTTTAGCTCAGTAGCAGAGCACTTGCCTAGCATGTGCGAGGCATTAGGTTTGATCCTTAGCGCCTCATAAAAATAAACAAGCTAAAGGCATTCTGTCCATCTACAAAAAAAAAAAAAACTAGAAATGTTAAAAAAAATCTACAATTAGAATATTAAAAGCACAAATTCAAATAAAAATGAGGTCAGTATAGGGTTTTTATTTTTATTTTTTTTTTTGTAAAGGGGTTGAGAATTACTTGTACTCTATCTAATATCTAAAAGAAAGTCACAAAGAAGTTTCCCTCCAAGGACATATTTGATAGAAAATTACTACAACCATCTCTGAAACTCGCAGACAATATATCTACCTCAGATCCCATTGGTTTCTAAATATGCTCTCTTCCCACTGCTTCTCTCAGACACAAGAACCCTCCTCAGATTTTCTCTGTTCTTAGAAGGAAGACACCTGAACTTATCAGAAAGAACATTCGGCCTTTGGTTTGGGGGGACTGACTTAGTTCGCTTAGCATGATATTCTCCAACTCCATCCATTTACCTGCAAATGCCATAATTTTGTTCTCTTTTAATGCTGAGTAATGTTTCATTGTGTATATATATCACAGTTTCTTTATCCATTCATCTAATGAAGGGCATCTAGGTTGCTTCCACAGTTTAGCTTCCACAGTTTAGCTACTTTTAGCTAGTTGAGCTGCTATAAACATTGATGTGGCTGTGTCACTATAATAGACTGATTTTAAGTTCTTAAGGAGAGGGATAGCAAGGTCAAATGGTATTTCCATTCCTAGTTTTCTAAGGAATCTCCAGGCTTCTTTCCAGAGTGGTTGCACCAATATGCAGTCCTACCAGCAATGTATGAGTGTGCCTTTTCCCCACATCCTTGCCAACTCTTACTGTTTCCTGTATTCTGGATAACTGCCATTCTGATTGGCATGAGATGAAATCTTAGAGTAGTAATTTTCTCTAATTACTAGAGATATTGAACATTTTTTTCATATAGTTGTTGATCATTGTATATCTTCTTCTGAGAAGGGTCTGTTCAGCTCCTTAGCCCATTGATTGATTGAGTTGTTTGTTTTTTTGGGTGTTAAGTTTTTTGAGTTCAAATGTTTTCTCTGATAAGTGGATGCTGATCCATTATGGCGGGGGGACAGGCATGGGGAAAATGGAGGAATTGTGATTGGGAAAGGGGGAAGGAAGGGAGAGAGGGAGATGGCATGGGAACAGGAAAGATGGTGGAATGAGATGGACATCATTACCCTAGGTACATGTATGACTGCACCTAGGGTATGATGCTACATCATGAGAAATGAAAAGCTGTACTGCAATTGTGTACCATGAGTCAATCTGGAGAGTTTGTAAACCTCAGGACTGGAGCGGAAGTAATCTAAACTCTGGGTATCAAGATAAAAAGTTTTAAATTAACCTGTGTATTGTTCTTCTGGAATTTCTTTCACTCTTGTCCCCACATTCACAAAGCAACACGGACTTTCTGTTTTATAAACTGCCCTTGGGGTTGGGTTATTATAGCAAAAATGCATTAAGAAAGACAGTGGATGTACAATGTACAACCTCAGATTTCAAAACACACTCTTTTTTTTTTTTTGGTACTGGGGATTGAACCCAGGGATGTTCAACCACTAAGCCACAGCCCTTTTTATTTATTATTATTATTTTTTTTTTAATTTTAAGACAGGGTCTCACTAAGTTGGTTAGGGCCTCATACTAACTTGCTGAGGCTGGCCTTGAATTTGCAATCCTTCTGCCTCAGCCTCCCAAGCCACTGGGATTATAGGCATGTGCCATAGTTCCCAATTTCAAAATACTTCCGAAGCCCAGTTGAAAAGGCATTCTCTATAAGAGCTTGGGCATTTCAAGTAGCAAAGGAAAATATTTATGATCAAAAATAGATTTGGGGGATGAGGAGCTATCTACATCGCTTTCCTAAAGTAGTGGGAAAGAATAGACCAAGACGAGATGGAGGTGGTGCAGAGGCTGGAAGAGTTGTAGCTGATTGTAGTGAGTGTCAGAAGGCTCCTTGGAGTCCACCTAGTTAGGAAGTCAGCTGGCAGCATCTAGCTGCTAAAGGGAGCTGAGCCATTGGAGGGTGGTCTCTACCAGCTGTGTTTTCAGGCCATGAACAAATATGCAGGAGCCAGTGATGAGCCTGTGGGTCATCCAGCAGGAGAGACATCATTTATCACCTTCCCAAATATGCTCAGTGGTATCTGAATTATTCCATGAGTCAACTGACCCTTGCCAATGTCCCAAGGCAATCAGGAAGCCCCATAATCCTGAAGACGGGAGACTGAAGGCCTAGTAAGTTGCTGGTGTCAGATGGCAAACACTGTTCTAGAATGGGTGAACAGTCTTGTTTGAGATCTCCCTCTTAAGCCTCGCCAGCAGTGAAAGTGACTCCATCCCATCCTCTATATGATTGGCTTATAGCACTGGCCTATCTAGGCCAAGTCCACAAAACCAGTTGTAAACTTGAAAAATATTCATGCTTCCTCAAATATACTCTAGTTTCCTACAGCTACAAGTACTCACATGATTTTTACCTGTGGTTTGGATATGGAGTGTCCCCCAAATTCTCTTACATTCCCAATGCAGCACTGTCTCAAGGTGGACCTGTGTGGAAGTGATTGAATCATGAGGGCTCTGACCTCCTCAGTGGATTCATCCATTGATGGCTGATTGGACTACCAGGAGGCAGAACGGAGTCGAAGGAAGTACATCACTACATGTGTGCCCTGGGAGGGCCTACCTCCTCCCTGTTCCTTCTTCTATTTCTCTTTGCTTCCCTGCTGCCGAGAGCTGATCCCATTTCCTCCACCACTCCCTTCTGCCATCATGTTCTGCCTCACCTCGAGCCCAAAGCAACGGAGCTGGCCAACTTTAAACAAAATCCTCTTAAAACACGAGCCAAAATAAACCTTTCCCCCTCTAAGTTGTTTTTGTTGGGTATTTTGGCCACAGTGATGAGAAGCTGACTAACACAAAGACCAAGGGTCCTCCTCTTCCAACTCAAATAGCAATACAGAGACCAAACTTTCCACCTGAATCTCTCCGGATACCACAGACTTGGAAGATTCTTGTGAACGAACTCCCAAAGCTTGCCTGACACTGAAACAATGACTTGACCCCACCGAACTCAGTTTCCTTATCTATAAAATGAAGGAGGTGGGCCAGATGGGGTTTTTTTAATATATAATAACTGAGTCCATGAATTTCCAGACTCTTTGGCTGGTCTCCAGTAGAAATCTTTCACTTTGATTTATTCCTGTCTCGAGGATTAAAAACTGTGAAACTAATTGGCAATCATCAGAAAGACTGAAAAAAAAATGCAGAGGAGAAGAAAGCCACATCCATTCAAACTACCTGATTGCTCCATCTGTCACCAATGACACAGCTGACAGCTGGAGTTCCCGTGACATTGAGTACCCCTACTGCTCTGGAGGCCTGGCCACCCAACACCTGACGGGTGGGCTCTGTGAGAAGCAGAAAACAGGAATATAAGCTAGAGGGAACATTCCTTGTCAAGTTGTCCCTGCAGGGTTGACCAGAGGGACTTGCTGAATGTAGGCCATGCCTCAGTTCTCCTGTCTGACTCTAGTTTGGGGCTCATTTATGATGCCTTAATGACTCTTGCAGGTGATGGGAAAACCTGAGGTCATAAAGAGGGTTCCATAAGCCATGTTAGGCCTGTAAATGTGCTTTATTTAGTCCATCCAGGGTCTGACTACTTTTCAAATTCGTCATCAAAATTTGCTAAGGAGAGAAAGGCCTAGCAGTTCTATTTATCTCAGTAGCAAAGAACGGAGGCCTCCATTCTGCTCGGGCTCCACCTGTTTGCTCCACCTTCCACAGTCCTTGCCTGCACCTGCTGACATCTGAGTTTGTAAATGCTTTGTTAAAACACATATATAGAATAAAACCCATGTCCTTCAGAGGCCTATGAGGTTATAGATACAAAGTAACATGTTTTTGAATTTCCTGAATTGTTCCACATCTTCTACATGGTTGAGAAAGACTATTTCACTTAAACAGGACTGGAAGCTCTTCCCACAAGAATAGTTGGTAATTGATGATGAGATGTCTCAGGATGTCAACATATATTGAGAGATCAATGGAGATCAAAGCCAAGCTTCCAAAGGAAAAGTCGTTAGTCACTGTAAGAAGATCTTACAAGGTCTCACACGCCTTCCCTCTATTGTTGACCCCTCCCTCCCACAGACCACAGATTATAGGCCTAATTATATCATATTCTAATTATGTGACTAAAAATCAATCGACTTTTGAGTCTGCAGTTGTGGCTCAGTGGTAGAGTGCTTGCCTAGCATGTGTGAGGCACTGGGTTCCTTTCTCAGCACCGCATAGAAATAAATGAATAAAAATAAAGGGTCCATACATCTAAAAAACTTTTTTTTTAAAATCAATCAACTTTTATTACCTGGGGGCATCTCCAGGGGAAAAAAGAAAATACAGCATCTATAAATCACTAGCACAGAGTTTGCGTATGGTTAAGTACTCAGTAGTTCGATTCTCAAACTGAGAGCTGCTTAGATAATTGCCACATCCCTCACCAAGCCCTCAGGGGGTGCCAGGACAAAACCTTGAGCACAATCCAGTTGTAATCTGAGGCCCTGAGAGCAGCTGTTCCAGGCGGCACCTTCCCAAGCTTCCATGTTAGTGGCAGTCCCAGTTTGGCTCTCCTTTTCCCCAACATCAGTCTGTCCGGTTGCCCTCAGGCTTACCAACTTCTACAGCTGACAAATCACCTATGAGATACAATTCAAATCACTAGGCAAACATTCAAGGATTTTACTGTCTCACATCACCCACCCACCTCTCCAATCTCCTGCCCCCATTCCCCCTATTTTCTCCCTCTACTCCCCGTCCTTGGGAATATGCAACATTTCAACAACCCAGAGTGTGGTGCCAGGTTCTCCAGAAGAGCCATGTTTCCACTCTGCTATGTCTTTTCCCCTGTAGTTTGCGACCATCTGGTGCCAGCAGAACATGTGGCTAGGGCCAGCCTCCCTGGCATGGTATCTGGGTTGTGGGAGCAGTGCCTGAACAGGTTGGCCTATGCCTGCAAGAAGATGCATGCTGAGAACCCAAGTGTGAGTGCCTACTGCGGCTTAGGCAGTGAAATTAAGGGCTAGACGGGCCATCAAAACAGCAATGGGCAGGGATGTCTCTGATGGCATCAACAGGGAAGAGTGAAAGCCAAGCTCAGGTTTGTTAGCACCTGACCAGATTACTTGATTTTTTTTCTTTCTAGTGTTTGAAATCAATACTGAAACACTATTGATATAGGTAACCCCTCAAAGTTCTAGAAACATCCATCTATAAACAGAGTGTAATGAGAAAATTACAGACGAATGTACTTACTGATTCCTACTACTATGGGAAAGTAAAAGCTTCAGTGATAAATCTGTAAAATTAACCATCTTTAGCTAAATGTGTAGCCCAGCCTGAGAAAGCAGGTGGCACCCCATACTAATGTTCTCTCCATATAGATCAGGCCTCCCCCTTGTCTCATCCTGGAAAGGAAACTTAGGTAGCAGTAAATATTCCAGCCAGACAGTGGATACCCTATCTGTGATGCAGAGACTGGGAAATTCCATTAAAAAGTGAAGCTCATATTTTAGAGCATTTATTATGTGCTAGGAAGTTTGCTAAGAATATTACAAGCATTATCTCATTTCATTTAAAGCTCACAAAACAGCATAAATCATGGCTGTTCTGACAGAGGCTGCAGAGATCTCCCACATCTGTGACCTGGAGACCCTTCTTTGAGTTGCATGAAGCTATAAACAGTGTGAAGACACACAATACAGCTCTAGGACATGGCTATTATTCTTTTTTTTTTTTTTTTTTTTTTTTTTTTTTTTTTTGCCTGCGTAAGCCTTTTACAAGAGAACAGGGTTAGACTCTGAGGTCATGTTACTGCTAGCAATTAAAAACCTGAAACCAAAGGCTGCAGGTAAGGTGAGTGCATCTGGGCCCAGGGCAGCATTTTAGTATTTTAGCTAAAGGGAATTGTCAGAGGAAAGACATGAAGGTGACAGGTCCTTCCAGAAAGACTTTCAGGATGCTCAAACTGTGATGTAGACCTGATTTGCCCTTAAACATACAGTCTTCAGTCATGTGTTTAACAACCCAAGACGAGACGTCTCTCTGCTCAGTTTTGCTTGACAGCTTTGCAATCTATAAACTGGAAAAAGATAAGCAGGAAAGAAGAAAAATCATGTTTTTCGAGCGTAGCATTTGCCAAGTATTGCAGAAGGCATCACCAATTCATTTATCTTGATTGATCTCACAACTCTACCAGGCATACAGTATTATACATATTTCTAAGGATGAACAAACTGAGTCCAAGAGAGGTTCTGTTCTCCTCCCTGCTCTAGGACTCTCAGGAGCTGAGTTTCCATCTGTTCACTCAAGACCAGCTGGGAAAAGGACAGACTTATGTGGTCCCGAGGTGATCTGGCTAGAGGACCAGATGATTCATTCTGATGTGAATCATCAATACAGCAAAACTATCTATCACTTACTAAGCACTATTTTAGGTACTTGAATATAATGCAAACAAAATAGACATAAATCCCTGCCCTAGTAGCGCTTCCATTCTTTACCTTGGACCATCTTAGAGAAGCCCCTTCGGAGGTCATCATTCAAGATAAGCAGTAACTTTCCTCCTGCTACCTGCTTTTGTGCCACATCAGCATCTGAGGACATATCCAGCCTCCTGTAATACAGACACCTAAGAGGAAGAGCTTTCTGAAGGAAGCTTCAGCCAACTCCCTCCTGCAGATCTATTTGCCTCAAGTTCACACATCCTTGCTCTTGGTCTCTGACCTTGTACTTCCTCCAGGAGAGTAGCGCCAGCCATTTGCCTTCACTCCTCCTCTCTCCCAGGTGGGAATCCCATGCTTTATGTTGTACCACCTGTGGGTGATGTACACCAAGTTCTTGGAGGAAGACCCTTGCAACCTGTCGCTCTGCCTAAGTCCTGTGGGGGGTGAAAGAGGCCAATGCCATAGCCATCCACTTTCTCCAGAGAAATTCTCCTTTCCAGGACTTTTCCACTTCTACCTTTTCATAGATTATGCATCTACACTGACCAATTCTAAGCACACGTGGCTTTTTTAAAAGCACTGAAAATGTGACTAGGTCAAAATTGAGATGTTCTGTAAGTAGAAAACACAAACCAAATTTCAAAGACGTGGTGCAAAAACCCCCCAAAAGTAAAATATCTCCTTAATAACTTTTATATTGACTACTACATGTTGCAATTATCATATTTTTGCCTATATTAGACAAAATAAAATATACTATTAAAATTGCCAGGCATGGTGGTACCCGCCTGGAAGCCCATCAACTGGGGAAGCTGAGACAGGAAGATTCCAAATTCAAGGCCAATCTCAGCAACTAAGCAAAGCCCTAAGCAACTTAGTGAGACCCTGTCTCAAAATAGAAATAAATAAATAAAAAGCAGCTGGGACTGTAGCTCAGTGGTAAAGCACCCCTGGGTTCAATCCCAAGCACCCAAACAAACAAAGAAATGAATGCGTTATTAAAATCTTTCTTTCTTTTTCCTTTCTTTTTTTTTTTTTTGAGAACTACCACTAGAAAACTTAAAAGTTACCCATGTGTCTCCCATATTTGGGTAGGTTTATGAACAGGTTTCACAGCCTCTCCTACACTTATGGTCTGGCAACTCAACTGAGATGTGCAGAAATGGACACCTATTATATTGTTCTAGATTTTTGTGGGGCTCAATCTTGAAAGAAAATTGTCTGATTGCATCATTTTACATATGTATTTCTCTGGAGAGAACTGAAATCGCTTTTATCATATTTTTTTGAGGGTTTGTCATCCCTTCTCCAAAAAAAAAAAAAAAGAATTCTTATTTAGCATGGTCCTACTGTATCTTAGGGTTAAAGCATCAGTGAGCATTAAAACAGGGGGAAAAGAAACACAGCAGGTCTTTGTCTGCCATCCTAGTAATACTTCCAAGTGTTTTAAGAAATGCAACTAGCTGCAGTCTGCCATCCAGATATGAAACTCCAGGATTAGAACTCAATTTTTCCCCCTCTCATTTGGTAACAGAGTTTTACTGTCTTCAGATACTAGATTTCATTTCTTTTTTATTATATTTGTTATGGTTTCTTCCCACTACAAAGGTAATATAACTACATCATCCAAAAGAGGAACAAAGATAACAAGAGAGAGAAGTAGAAAAAGAAATATGGTGTAATTATTTATGGGCTTAGGATAAGTGAGTCTGGGTTCATTTAGGGGGAATCTTCCTTTTGGTTTCTGTGTACACTTTGGGCAAGACACTTGACCTCTAGGCCTGTTTGCTTTTCTGTGAAATCTAGATAATCATGCTACCTCAGAGAATTTTTTGAGAACCAAGAGAAATAATTGGAAGAAGTTTTCAAAAATATCATTTCCATTTCTGATCTCATCAACCAAATACAAACACTGGTTATATTTTTAATTTCTTTTAAATATTTTTTCCAGTGAATAAAAATGTGATAGTAGTGAACAGGGAGGATATAGACATGACTTTTAGCATGCTTTTAAAAATTTCTACTTGGAAACAATTTTAGATCTGCAAAGAAGTTGCAAAAATAGAATTCCTGTATATCATGCATATCTAATTTCCACAATTGTAACAACTTATATAATCATAGTACAATTACCCCAAACTGAGAAATTAACATTTATCCAATACTTTTACCTAAACTTAAACTATCGACTTTATTTGGATTTTATCAGGCATTCAACTAATGTCTTTACAACTGACAAATGTCTTGGGGGAGATAGTTTGAGGCTGTTCAAATATTCTGTTTTTTCTTGAACTTAATCCATTCATTTTAGCATGATTCAGTGCCTCTTGCCTTGCCATACAATTATTACTAACGCATTCTAGCAAGGATTTTCTATTTCCTTCTTACCTCTACATTTATTCCTTGGGATTGTTCTATGAAGAAGAGCTGTTCCTTCTTCCCCCGTTATTCATTCAAAGATTATTATATCATCGTGATATAATTTTATTATCCACTCTTGTTAATTATGTTGTTGATAAGATTGTTCCAGTTGGGGGTTTTCTCAGGAGTTTTGGTGGGTTTAGAAGAGAAAATCCTCCATGAGGGCACAAAAGCTCCCTGTGCCTACGGTTCTTAGATGCCTTATCCTGTCCCACCAGCCCACACGTGGGCTTCACCAATTTACCAACCCGTTCTAGTGCCATACTTCTTGTGGGTTCTAGCACTAAGCACCCTGCAGGTGCCCACCTATTCCCAGATTCGTGGTGAGTTAGTTGCTATGTAACTTTAGCTATCCCATGACTTCAAAAAAAAAAAAAAAAGCTAAGGCCTCATATTCTGTGTGTCTTTATTTTATTCTAAGGGTTAGAGTGATGTCCTCTCCAGCTCCATATTGCAAGTGGAACTCCAGAGACCCAGCGTCACTTAGAAACTTACATCCGCTCATCTTGGAAAATTTCCTGCCTCCCTGGGTCATGGGCCCAATCCTCATTAGCCCAGCCTTCCTGCTTAGTAATCATCCCACAAACATTCACAACTCCCCAAGTGCTATTGGGCCAAACTTTTTATAATTACAAATTTGGTTAACCTTTGGACCTCTCTAATTCTTCAATAGCTATTCCTTATTATGCTGGTCGAAGTCCAGGGAATCTTAGAATAACATCACTAGCTCTCAGTGAAAATGCTGGCGCAATAGGTGCTAGGGGAAATTGGTTAATGTATCCCAGCCCTGCCGGAATAGAGGAAGCGCTGGTCAGAGAAGGGGAAGGAAATCCAAAATATTTACTCTCGATGGGTAGAGTGCCTACTACGTGGCAGGTACACAGTAGGCGAGCAGGCTACTTGGACTGAAATGACATGAGTTTTGTTTCCACTATCTTGCATAAAAAATGATTACAATAAATTATGATAAATGCTATCGCAGAGGTATGTTCTAATATTATACGAAAATATGTAGGTAAGCGAGTATTTTTCCTGGGGAGTTCTCAAAAATCAGAAAGGAGGGAAAGCAGACCCTAAGATAAGGATTTGAGGGCAAGTAATTTATTTTGGAAGTGATTCCCAAGAAACACCAGTAGGAAAACAAGAAGAGAGACTAGGAAAGAAAGGAAACTAATAAAAGCTTTTTATCAAGAGAGCAATCCTGCGAGAGTACCTAGGAGCCAGTGTCCAACCTTAGAGTTATTCAGCCCAAAAGCCATTCTGTTGGTTATTGGTGAGCACTGCTGAGACCAGAGAGAGGGACAATAAGGGAATTCCCCTGTGTTTGCAACCTTGCTTAGACAGAATGGATTCTGCAGCCATAAAGTGCTCTACAGCATAGATACTAGCTCTCACAGACACTAGCAGTTAGAAATCAGGCTGATGCACAGGAAAAGGTGCCTGGCGATACATCTGAGATGCAGACATCATCAACTACAAGGCAAGGCATATGAATTGTGCCTTCCTTGAAGGACAAATAGTAGGAATTGGGAAGAAATCAGGTAGCGCATAAGAGACAACTGTATTACATTGTGCTCAAGAAAATGTGCACAATTTAGAGGCGATATGCTACGGTTTGGATTGGGTTTCACTGTGTCCCCCAAAGGTTCATGTGCTGAAAACTTGGCCCCCAATCTGGCAATGTGGGGGATGCTAGAACTGTAAAGGTAGGATCTAGAGGCAGGTAATTAGGTCATTGGGGGCATGCCCTCAGAAAGCATGAATGTAATTCTTTCAGGACCCCAGTTAATTCCCATGAGAGCAGGTTATTATAAAAAGAGTGATCTTGGCCACTGAATCTGGCTTTCTGTCTCACCATATGACCTCTTTTGCATATATTCCCACCATTGTGATACCATCTGCCATGAGCCTTCACAAGAAGATGGGGCTGTCCAATTTTGGACCTCCAGCTCCCAAAACAATGAGCTAAATAAACCTCTTTTCTTTATTTAGTACCCAGCCTTGGATATTTTGTTATAGCAGCAAAAAAAAACAGAAAAATAAGAATAGAATTATTGGAGATATGGTAGTAAAAGCAGTTTGTGGAGGACCTGATAGTTACTCGGTAAGAAAGAGGAACTATCAGAAAAGAGTAAAGAAATAGGGACAGAGAGCTGAAGGGGGAAGTATGGTCAAGAATATGTTGTAATGATTTTATTTTTTTTCTCTCTCTCACTCCACCTCATACACCCAGGTCTACTTCCACATACATTTTCAGAATGCCTCTATGTTGTATCTTACCTCATACTAAGACTTGGATTTCAAAGGAAAATAAGGCAAGGTCTCATCCTTGAAGGCCTGATATGACTGAGGTTTCCTCTATTCCAACTTCAAAGAAAAAACCGTCTCATTCTTTTCTTTACTCTCAGAGAGCCTACAGCATGCCCCGCTCAGAGTAGATCCTCAATGTGCACTTGTAAAGGAATACATTAAAATAAGTCCTCATCCCGCAGAAATTAAAGCAGAAAAGAAAAAAAAGAAAACATTAAGAAGACCCAAACTCCAGTTCTAGCTCTGGCATAATTAGTTCTGGGAAAGTTGGCTTTCTCTTCTATAAAATAGAATCATAAAGCCAGCCCTGCAGCAAAATTATGAAGGATAATAACAACTAATATTAATGAAGCATTTCCGCATATACAAAGAACTGTTTTGAGAATTTTACACACATTAAAAGAATTGAAACGCAAAACCTCCTAGGAGTAAGATGTTGTTGTCATTCTTGTCTTACAGATTTGGAAACCGAGGCACAGAGACGTTAAGTGCCTCACATAAGTGACAGAACTGATCCCCCAAAATCCCCGCACCCATAACTGCTAACCGCACTGCATCTCTAACCAATAGCACACAGTATGTGACAATCACTTTATCCTGAGGCGAACTGTCAAACAAACATACTGTCTGCTCAGACCCCAGCTTCCCACAGTCCTTCCCCCACCCAGCTGTTCTCTCAGCATAGCATCCCAGGTCTTAGTGCTACACCTGAACAATCTGTCAAAATCCATCTGCCTTGGCCGCTCTCCCTTAAGATGCTACTTTCTAAGTAAAGATAGTTGATTTACTAAATTACGTCTGATTCTTCTCCACCAGCTAATGGAGACACTGTTCAGACATTCAGGATTGTATCTAGAAAGAACCTTAGTGGCTGCATGAAACAAAATTTTCATTTTACAAACAAGAAAAAGGAAGCTTAGAAAAGTTGAGTGATTTACCAAAAGTCACACAGCAGATAGACAATTATTGGAACTAACCCATTTTTCTTCCTGATTTTCTTTCCTAAGATCAAAATGCTCTCCCTCCTGGGCATGATGGCTCAGGCCTATAATTCCAACAGCTCAGGAGGCTGAGGCAGGAGGATCACTAGTTCAAAGCCAGCCTCAGCAAAATCAAGGCACTAAGCAACTCACTGAGATGCTCTCTCTGAATAAAATACAAAATAGGGCTGGGGATGTAGCTCAGTGGTCGAGTGCCCCTGAGTCCAATACCTGGTACTAAAAAAAAAAAAAAAAAAAAGCTCATCCTTACTTTCTCTTCTTATGCAGATCCTCCTCCTCTCTGAGGTCCAGCTCAGTTCCTAGTGCCTTCTCCATGAATGTCTTCTCCAGTGCCCATCAAAATTCATTGCCTGGCTGGGTTTGGTGGCACAGACCTATAATCCCAGTGACGTAAGAGGAGAGGCAGGAGGACTGCAGGTTTGAGGCCAGCCTCGGCAACTTAGTGAAGCCCTAAGCAAATTAGCAAGACCCTGACTCAAAATAAAATATAAAAAGGGCTGGGAGGCAGAAGCAATGGCACATGCCTGTAATCCCATTGGCTCAGGAGGCTGAGGCAGGAGGAACATGAGTTCAAAGCCAGCCTCAGCAAAAGCTGGGCACGAAGCAACTCAGTAAGACCCTGTGTCTAAATAAAATACAAAAATAGGGCTGGGAATATGGCCCAGGGGTTAAGCACCCCTGGGTTCAATTCCCAGTGCCAAATAAATAAATAAATATATGCATATATATATATTTTTTTTCATTTTTCCTTTCCTGTGCTCCCACATTGCAGCATTCCCACAGCACAGAGGCTACTTAGCAGTCCCTCTGTTCATGGCAAGATGCTGACTTGCTGCTTTGCTATTGGTGCTGGAACTTCAAAGAGGGTGTTATTAGCTGGGTAGTCTGAGAAGGCCTCACTGCTATTGTGATGCTAAAAAGAGATGAAGGAATGAGCAGAAATCCTGGGCAAGAGCATTCCAGGCAGGGGGACTGCATATGGAAAGGACACAAAAAAGACCTAGTGGAGCAAGTGCAATGCATAATAAGGAGGCCAAGGTGGGTGGGGTGGAGTTAGCCAGGAAGGAGACAGCTAGAGATTAGGGAAAGAGGAGTTCTCATCACATAGGGACCTTTAAAGATTTTGGCCTTTATACTGAAAGAGATAGAAATCTTGGGGGGATTTTAAGCAGATAAGCAATATGACCCAACTCACTGCTTATATGAAATTGTGGCATGCATCGATAAATGGATGGAGCTGGAGAATATCATGCTAAGCAAAAGGGGCCAATCCCAAAAAACCAAAGGCAGAATGTTTTCTCTGATAGGTGGATGCTAATTCACAACAAGGGGTGGAGGGCTAGGGAAGAAGAGAGTTACTTTGGATTAGGTAGAGGGTAATGAAGGGAGGGGAGGAGGATGAGGGAAGGAAGAATAGTCAAATGACTCTGACATTATTACACTATGTACATACAGAACTACATGAACGGTGTGATTCTACATCATGTACCACCAAGAGAACAGAATTATACTCCGTTTATGAATGTGTCAAAAATTTTAAAAATCTCATTATAGTTTATATTGATTTTTGTTGACATATAATATTGAATAAAATGTTATTGGAATTAACAAAAAAGAATTCTGTGACTGCTGTGTGGAAACTATGGTGCATCCGCCCTACAGTGGCAGTGGAAGGTGAGGAAGAAGTCGAAAACCAGTTAGGAAGCCATTGTGATAATTCTAGAGAGATATGGCGGTGTCTGGAGCTAGCGGAGTCAAGGCGGACATGATAATATGGCATGAGACTCTGCATATATTTTGAAGGCACAGCCAGCAGAATTTGTGGAGGATGTGAGGGACTTTGAGATGTGAGGAAAAGAAAAGCCTAGGATGACTAAAAAATTTTAGTTTGGGAAACTGAATGGAGTTGACATTCACAGAGTTGTGAAAGTCTTCAGGAGGAGATTTAAGAAACAGGAAAGCAAAATAACTAAGGGACATGGAATACCTGAGATGCCCAGTAGACACTGACACGGAGTTACTCAGTTACATAGAAGAATCCTGCACTCAAAGGGGAACATGGGTTAATTATAACGTTGGTACTCATCAGTATACAGGCTTATGGGTGGTATATAAAGGAGGATATGAACATAGGCAAGAAAAGTTTCTGGAGCCCCTAGATTCTCTGATATTTTTAGGTCATAAGAACAAAGAAAAAAATCAGCTAATAATATGAATAAGAGTAAACAAGCAGGGAGGAAGAAAATCAGATCACAGAACCCAAGTGAAAATGTTGTTTCAAGCATGGAAGAGTGATCCACAGATACGTGGAGTTTGGATCTAGGATGTCTCCCAAAGCTCCATGAGTTAAAGAGTTGGTCCCCGGGTGGCACTCTTGAGAGCTGGTGGAAACTTCCAGATTGGGCCTAGTGAGAGGTGCTCTCAAAGGGTATTGTGGGAGTACAGTCTCTTCCTCTTTCACTGTGTCATACCTAGTCATAGGCAAACGGCCCTCCTCAGCCTTATGTGGCTGATATGATGTTCTGTGCTATCACAATCCCAAAGCAACAGGACCAATTAGTCATGGCCTGAACCCTTAGAAACTCAGAGCTAAGACAAATCTTCCATCTTTATAAGTTGATTATCTCAGGTGTTTTGTTCCAGTCATGGAAAGCTGACCAACACAACATGAGGCACTGGATTTAGTAGCATGGAGATCTCTGGTGACCTTGACAAGAAAAGTTTGGATGGTATGAAAGAGGTGAGAACCCAAGAAGGTTTAAGAAATAATGGGAAGAGAGGAAGACAGTAATTGTAGATGATTTTCCCAAGAAATTTTGCTTCAAGAGAAACAGAAAAATGCTTTGGTAGCTGCATACTAAGTGGAATTAAAAGACATTTTTTTAACAAGTCCTTTTTATGATGGAAGAAATCAGCCTGTTTATATGCATGGAAATGACCTTGAAGAAAGGGAAAACTAAGAATGAAAGAGAGGGAGAGAAGACAGGTTCCTGGAGCAGTTTTCTATCAATATATGAAAAGAGACAGATCTAGTTGATAAAGAAGAAATTGCCTATAAAAGGAAGAACAGTCTAGAACAGCCTGGGCCCTGGGAATAGAAGGGGAGATAAAGTGATGGACAGGGACACAAGACTTTGGGTAGATATGGCAATGAAAGCAGGTGAAAGTCCTCTTCTGGCTGTTGGTAGCTGCTTAATGAAGGAGGAAGCAAAGTCGCTGCAGAGCGCCAGGATGGGGAGAAGCTGCTGAGAGGTTGAGAAGTGTGAAAATCAGTGATGTTTAATAAAAGTGGTATAAGTAAAAAAATAACAAAGAACACTAAAAGGCCTAGATTAGTGTAGTGGTGGTACTGCTGGACAACACTAAGGACCCGTCTGAGTTTGGTAAAACCAGCTAGCAGAGTGTGGTGGTGTGCTTTTCTCTGACCAGGTTCAGCTCCATTGGTGCAAGTATGGGATTGAGTGACAGCTTGATGTAATTAAGATAGAGGTTTGCCAAGTAATAATGCTGAGCATGAATCAGGGTAGCAATTATAGTAATGAACCATAGGATCGGTGCTGGATGTGAAGGGAAACATGGTATCTGAGTTGGTGAAGGATCACCATATTGTAAAAAGAGGTAATTGTTGATAATGGGGTGTGTTTAACACCACCCCACTATTCAGTGGCTTAAAACAACAATAATATTTTCACTTATATGGCTGTAGTTAAACTGAGATCCAACTATCTTAGGCTGGGCTTTGGTTAAACCTCCTTCAAGCTGCAGATTAAACCAGAATTCCTCCTGTCTCCCTCTTTCCTCGTGGGCCAGCAGGGTAGTCAGGGTGTGTCCCCCCCCCACACACACATACACAAGGAAATGTTAAAAGGGCAAAGGACAGTTCCTTCACACAAATACATACAAAACCACTGCTTGCAACATATCCAATGAATGTCCATTGGCCAAAGTCACATGATAGAACCCAAAGCAATGAGGTGAGGGAACTGCAAGCAACAAGCAGGACCCCATGATTCAGAACATCCCTCCAAATTGGGAGTCTTAGGAAGTCACCCATAGGCTCAACTTGCTCTTAGGATGAATGTTGGGGAGGAAAATGTTTCCCATGGAAACAAGGCCAAGCTTGAGAACTCCCAGATACTTTTCTCCTCCCTTCTCTAGGCAAAATGTAGTGAGTCCCCTGCACAATAAGAAATACCAGATTACAAATGTAGATTAATGTTTATAGAATGGAGGGAAGAAAAAGCAATAGGACCCTGGAACCCAAATCCAGAACATGATATCATGGTCAAAAGGGAATGTGTGCAGAGTAAGCGGTACATGGTCACCCAGGTGAGGCACTGCACGCCCCAAGAGGGGCCACTCACAGAAAGCACCATATGATGGAGCCTCTGAGGAGGATGCACTCACAGTGGCCCTGAATATGAGTGGGGAATAAGAGGAGGAGATGCTGGGAGAAGTGAACATGAATTGCAGCCTCTTCCTGTTTCCCATGAAGCCGCCTCATGATAACCTACATAATGCTCTACAATGACAGTCACCATGATAATGACAGACACTGGTAGGTCACTTCAAGTTGACATAAAGATTTCCAATTTATTGCAATTTTCCTAACAACCCATTTTAGTGATAAAAAAAAAAAAAAGAATTGGGTCTAGAAAGGTGGGAAACAAAGCAAATACCAGGCAGATCGGGGATTAATTCAGGTCTGCCAATTGCCAAAGCCCAGGCACTTAACAATACACCACAGTCTCTTTTTCAGCTTCCCCATTTTATTTTTTTTGTTTCTGGAGATTGAATTCAGGGCCTCATATGTTAAGGTTGTGCCCCACCATTGAGCTATACTTACATCTTAGTGCTGATTCACCAACAAACTCTTACATCTCAACCAGCAAGCCAATAGGCCAAATGCTCTAGGCTAGCTCCCATCTCAAGGCCCAGCAATAGTGAAGGTCAGACACGGAGTTACCTTCATAACTTTCCTGTCTGCTTACCTCTCTGTCTTTCCTGGAAATGGACTCAGGCCAACAACTGCATTTGCAGAAACAACCTCTGGTCAATCCAGCAACAGGTGCTATAATGCACTCTCAGCTCCTCAGAACTCAACATTCTTAACAGACTGTTTGTCTGCAGATTTTGATGAGGAGTATTTTTGTACTTTGGGCAAATAAAGAGGTTTTATATATATATACAAAAGCAAGAAATGAAATAACTCTCACACGGTTTCTAATGAAATAAGACTTGTCTCTCTGTATGTGGTTAAAAAAAAAATTCTCTCCAGTCTAAATAAAACTTTACAGCTTCCCAGGAGTAACTGCCTCCTGTCGAATAAACAGAGAACATGGAAATTACATCTCTGAGTTCTCTTAGTATTTTTAACTAAAAATGAAAAACAATTTTGATATCATGATGCAATCCTTGGTTTTATAGCAGCCCTTCTCCACCCACCACCCACCTCTAGAAATTGGTAGAAGATAGGACTTAGTTGATCTAAAGCAGCATTTTTAAAAATTTAAAATGCCCTAGAATTTTTTTTTTAATTATCTTAAAATGCATTTTCATTCTGATGCCATAGATTTGGAGTAAGGTCCCAAATTCTGTATTTCTAACCAACTCAGGTGGTGCCATTACTGCTGTTCCATGGGTCACACTGTGAGCGCAGTGATCTAAAATTTAGACTTGCAATTTTAGCACACCTATTCCCCAAAATGGGTCCTTGTCTCTTGCTTCTCTATTTCTCCAATCTCACTGAACAAGTCCATGCAAGTTACCAGTTTCTTCCCTCACCAACACACCAACAATTCCAAACTCCTAATAACCAGCTCAAAGCTTGACCCTCCACTTGAACAACTTTCCATTGAATATCCCCAAAATTGTTCTCGTATACCTCTTGATCACCTTCCGTATTCTCTCCTCTCCTGTGATATTTTTTCATGTCCAGTGGCACCATAGCCCACTCAAATATTCCAAGCAAACACTCATAAGTCAATCGATACTCTTTTTTTTAATCTCCATGTATCTGATGTGGTATATAAAAAAAACTTTATTAAGGTATAACTTACACAAAACAAAACCACCTATTTGAAGAGTACAATTCATCATGTTTTTACAAACACATACATTTGTATTATCACTACCATAAATCTAAACATACAAGATATCCACCTAAAAACTCACCTCCTGCCCCTTTGCAATCACACTCCATTCGTGTCCTCTCACAAAACCAGTGATCTGTTTCCTATCACTATTTTAGAATTCTCTATAAATGGACTCATGGTGGCATAGGCTCATTTTTCACCTGGATTTTTTCACTTAGCACAATGCTTTTTACATTCATTCATATTATTGCATGTACGGGTATTTTGGTCATTTATGTTGCAGTCCTTTGAATAAATTCTGCAAGTTCTAATAGTAGCCCTTAAATGGTTGAGAATCCATTATTTCTATTGATACAGAAAAGAACAGTGGAGCTGGTCACTCCAAGATTAAATGTTGCACAAGGTTATCCTACTCACAGAAAAGAAAACCAAAATCACATATAAAATCAAATAATCTTTTCAAGTAAGACCTTCAAAATTAACAACGTTGGGTAGGGATGTGTGTGTGTGTGTGTGTGTGTGTGTGTGTGTGTGTGTGTGTGTACAGTGTATACTTCTCCACATGTTTTTAGGATCCAGTTGAGAAATGAAGAGATGAGAGAGATGTTCTCACTCATTTAGGCTTTATATTTTAGCCTTCTTCTCTGCATCATGGGAAGAGATGGAAGTTACTTTAAATGCCCCACATACATTAGATTATAAATGAGGTTCTGAGGAACTTAGGGCTTGGATTCAATGCTAGGCAGAAACAGAGCAGACCGCTTCAAATCCTGACTAAAAAGGGACCTAAGATAGAACACAACATGTGAGACTCCACTCATTATGGCCTTCATCACCCCAGAAGAGGTATCTGAAGTGGTAGCCTTTAAACTCTAAAAGGCTACCTCTAATGCCACTAATGATTCACCACTGGTATAACAAACTCATTAAATATGTAACACCAACCACCCAATCAAACCACACTGATCATCTCTTAACTGCCTCCACAAGCTGGTGGGGTTTGTTTGTTTGTTTGTTTGTTTGTTTTGGGTACTGGGGATTGAACTCAGGGGTATTCGGTCACTGAGCCACATCCCCAGCCCTATTTTGTATTTTATTTAGAGACAGGGTCTCACTGAGTTGCTTAGCACCTCACTTTTGCTGAGGCCGGCTTTGAACTCTCAATCCTTTTGAGCCACTGGGATTAACAGGGGTGCGCCACTGTACCCAACTACAAACTGGCAATTTAAATAAAGTTCTTTTATGAAGACTATGGTGTAAACTGAACCACAGGACAAAATTATGGGGGCATAGAACACCTCTCAGTCTCTGTGTCTGGCAACTGCCAAGGCTACCGATTTGGAGCTCAGTAATGCCCCACTGCCATGTTCTAGAAGGTGGCCTCCATGGTTTTGAATTCTCCTGCTGTCGAAGTAGAGCTTTGCAGATAATAAGTAAGAGAAACTATGGGAGGAGCAAGCCTTCTGCTTCAGCTCTTAGTATAATGAGATGAGGGAAAATATAGCAATGGTTACCAAAATCTCTTTAGGAAAAAAAAAAGGGTGGAAATAAATCCCTTAGCCCCAGTAAATTCTAATCCTTGGACTGTTTTTCTAAAGAAATGTAAAGATCTAATCAAAGATAAGGATGTTCAAGTCAGTTTTTCTTGTAATGGGGAAAAAAATGTAAATGTAGTTTTACACAGACAGCATCTTAAATGTCCCTCAGAAGGCACTGACAATAAATAATGATATGATATGCTGCAATTAAATGTTGCTCGAATGATAAACATGATGGTGCCTATTACATCCCAGAAAACTCTCTAAATGTCAAAAATAGTAAACATTTTTGCTTCAGGGGTCAGGTTGTCTCTGTTACAGCAATTCAGCTTTGCCGTTGTAATTCAAAAACAGCCAAAGGCAATACATGAATGAAGGGGCCAGGCTGCATTCAAATAAAACTTTATTTTCCAAAACAGATTGGGCACGATTTGGCCTTTGGCCAGTTTGTGGAAACCTTGTGTTCATCAAGACATGTAAAGATGTCCACATTGTGTGGATAAGCTGGGGGAAAAAATCAGGTTAGAAAGCATGTATCTTTAAAGAAGCATAAGAATATATAAGCCTAGAATCAGTTCTGAATAGGAAGACTGTAAATGTTTTCCTTCTTTGTTTATATTTGTATACTCTTTTTCCTCCTGAAGAAGGGAAATAAAAAAACAGAAATAGGTGCATTATCATTAAAAAGTTTGCATTCTAGAGAGGAATTGTTTTATGATGGGTAGATAATGATGGTATTCTTAGAATCTTCTAGTTTTTAGACACTGTTATCCAAATCAGAACATGCTGCATGGTTACCAACTATTGTGAAATGCCAAAATGCTTTCAAGAAACAATCCCAGCCCAAACCATTGCCAGTTCAGTATGATTTTTCCAGTATTTCCTTCCAAACTCAACCTGAGCACTTCCCCCCAGCCTGTGTTCTTCTAAAGTTTGAAATCATGTAACCTGGGACAAGTTTGTGCTCCTGCAGAGTGGAGTTTTAGAAGGCTTCCCTCTGAGAACTTCCTGCAATAAAAGTCCATGATGGGGTGACTCTACATCATGGGGACATCAGTCTCTTGCAGGGAGCAGAGTCTGCCCTGGGATGCCTATTAAAGCTGGACCGGTTAAAGGGACATTGAAACTCTGTAGCCAGCTGCTGCCTATTCAGAAAGTTGTTGAGTATCCTTGGTTTGTTGCCTAAAGCCTGCTAGCTGCAGCCATGGGACCTGGCTTTTTCCATTTGCAACCTCCCCTGAGCTTAAGTTTATGGTGGTTTAAATTGAAATGGTATGCCAGCTGAATGGCAACTATATTTTTTCACCTGATATTTAAGTTGGAAATAGTTCAATCCACAGAGATGAAATTTAATTTATATAATTTATGGTGGGGTTGCATATAGGAACAAGGCTAAAGATGCTTTTTGTAATGTTCCCTTCCATTTAATTCTACTTTCAAAAACGTGTGTCCTGATCAACATATCTGAGAAACCAAAGGTCTCCATAATTTCTGTTAGCTTTCCATTGTTGTAACAAAACACCCGAGGAAAATAACCTTTAAAAAAAAAGTTATATAAATTCGCTCACAGTTTCGGAGGTCTCTTGGTCCAACTGCGACAGGCAGAACATCATGGCAAGAGCATATGATGGAGAAGAGCCACATACCTTAGAGCTGCTGGAGAAGAAGAGTGAAAGGGAGAGAGAAAGAGAGGGAGGGATGAGCCAGGAATTTGATATCCTCTTCACGGACACGCCCCCAGTGACCTAATTCCTCTAACTAAGCCCCACCTCTTAAAGTTCCACGACCTTGCCTTCAACACGTGGACCTTTGAGGGACATTCGGGACTGCACTGTAGCAGGGGCTCTGATGTCTGTGGTCTAAGATGGGAATACAGCAAAGGCAGGTGCTGGGTCAGAAGGCAAGCGATTGCATCGTTCCCAGGGAGTTTCAGTGAAGGGCAAGGTGTTCATTAGGTGGCCAGCCTGAGCTCTGAAATAGGAGTGACAGCCCTAACATTTTCACCACACATCATTATTCCCCTCTCCCGATTCCAACCTCTTCTTTGGGCCTCTTGGCCCTTCTAATGAGCTCTCCACGAGGCAAGATTCCTATTATCAACAGAAAACGGGCTCCCAGCCCACCTCTGTGAAAAAGCTTACCTTTTATTGGTGTGGTGCGTGTGTTCCTTCTTCAGAGAGCAGATCCTACCACACAATGCTCTGTGAGCTGAAAGGGGAGCTGTCTAGGGTACAAAAGAGCACTGTCATTGTCCAGCTAAGAAATCCATGTTGGCCAAGAGATTCAGCCAGAACTGCAAGAGGGAAGAAAATTCAGGAGCTGTCAGGGGAGAGACCTTGTCTCCGGTGGGATATTCTAGTACTTTCCTTTTTCCACCTGTTTTTGAGTTTCTGTGGGGTTATGGTGCATCTAGATGGACATGAAATGCCATAAAAATCTCATTTTCTAGTAGAGTTGGGGAATCCAGGTTATTTGATATACCAAATATGCCAGTAAGTGGGCATTGTGTGTGTGTGTGTGTGTGTGTGTGTGTGTGTGAGAGAGAGAGAGAGAGAGAGAGAGAGAGAGAGAGAGAGAACACAAAGCAGTGTTTATACAAGAAGTATTGCAAAATTTGGTTATGGTTCAGAAAGAACAGGCTTAAAAAGTCAAACAGTTGAAATATTAGCCTGAAGTTGGCTCTGATTTCCTTAGCAAGAAACCAGGGATATGAGTCAAAGGCCAACACATAGATAATTGGGAAGACTCATCTGCCAAAGGCTAAAGAGTTTGACTCATCTAAACTGAAACTTTCATTCAAAACTTTGCTACATTTTTTCATTCCTTTACCATTCAATAAATATTTTTTTGAGTTCCTATGTTCCTTGCTACTCAAAGTCTAGTTTATAAAACATCAGCACGCTCGGCAAAGGATGCTTGTTAAAAAAGCAGAATCTCAGGCCCCATCCCAGCCCTACTGAATTGGATCCTGCATCTTAATGAGAGCCACAGGTAATCAGTATGCATGCTAAACTTTCAGAAGCACTGGACTGTGTGATGAACATTTGTTGTATGAATAAATAAAGGAGGGAGCGAATGCTGTTGGCTCACTAGAGGATCCCAGACAGGACAGTCCCACTTTGCTGTGTTTGCATCAAAATCCCCACCCCAGCTGGACCACTTCCCCCAAAGCCATACTCATGGAAGCAGGCTCAGTACCTAACCTACCGCCACACATTGACAAGCTGGAGATACAAATTCAGACAGAATTAGAGCAGTGACTAGGAAAGGTGGCCCTCTGGGGACTGAGAGGGGACAAATTTCACATTGCAAACATGATGTGAGTGAACCATTATCCAAGGGGGAATGGAGAGTACGGTCTGTGATTTCGCTACCAGGAGGTAAGTTTGTTTAGGATTCAATCAAATGGGAGCCAATGGTCAACCCAGGGCCTGGGAGTCAGGCTAAAAACACCTGAAAGGTGAGATGGAGGGCTGACGGAGGGAGCCGCATGCGTGTCAAGGGCTCAGGCTGACACTTCTGATCTGGGCCAGCAGGAGTAAAGCTGATCCCAACAGTTGCATATGGGGAAGAGTTTTCACTTGGCTCTAAACTTGTCAGTCATACACTGGCTGCCCTAGTAAGGACAGGTTCAAGGCTTGGGGGCCTCAACCTGTAAGTGAACAATCAATGGTACAGACTGAAGGGCAGAATTTGGGAGAAATTCTGAATCTGGGTTATGCTCTGGCTCCAATGAAGGGGATTAGTGAAGAGAAACAAGAATAGCATCTCTCTCGCCTTGTGTGTGGTGCACGCCTATAATCCCAGTGGCTTGGGAGGCTGAGGCAAGAGGATCAAGAGTTCAAAGCCAATCTCAGCAACTTAGTGAGGCTCTAAGTAACTCAGTGACTCTGTCTCTAAATAAAATACAAAAAAAGGGCTGGGATGTGGCTCAGTGGTTTAGTGCCCCTGGATGTGCTCCTCAATAGGAAAAAAAATAAAATAAAAAAGAATAGTGTCTCTGCACAAAAACTAGAATGTCCCCGTGAGAGCTGAGTGTTGTAGACTCTGAAGGAATGGATTAACAAGTATTCATGCAGAAAAGCTGGGGACCAACCACAGGGAAGAATGTATCCATTCTTACAACTTATTTGGTGTATAGCTGCTTGGTCCACCCTTATCCAGTCGGCTCTCTGACAAAGGAAACACAAGAGCTCTGTCGACAATTGTCTCCCAGTCGCCTTGACTTGCTCTCATTATGTTTGTTCCCTGCTAAAGGGATGGTTGATCTAAGCATTTCTAAGCAAACCGAAGTGATGGAATAACAAGGCAGGAATAATTTAGTCAGGAATCCTTGCCAATGGTCAGATACAAGTGCTTCCTTATAAGACTAAGCCAAGTTCATAAGCGTCTCCTGTACGTCTGCCCAAAACCCAGCTCCTGGTTACTCTTAAATTCATCATTTCCCCCACTGTCATCCTTGGACAGTTGCTTTTTCCCACTCTCAAAACATGATGTTCTGTGATCTCCTCTACTTTGGGCTCCAGGAAGGGCATCTCTGGTCCCTGGCCCTGGTGACTGGCTTAGAGTTGGGCATGTGACCCATGTCCAACCCAATCAGCCTCTTCTCCCAGCCTGAATGATAAGTCCATCAACCAAGGTGGTCCATGAGACAGAGACAGAGAGAGACAGGGAGGAGTGGGGCTTCAGCTGGTACTTTCTGAGCCCCTGAAGTTGGCAATGCTTCAAACCTATCCTCCCCTGAACATGTTAATTATGTGGGCTTAAAAAATTCCCCTTTGCTTTTTGAACTATTTAGTATTTTATCACTTGCAACTAAGAGTTGAAGAGAGGCTGGGTACCAGCAATCCTCTTGCACCTGAGCAGTCGTCGTCACAGTTGGACATTCTCAACAAAGGAGGAAATGGCAGCTGGACCATTTCAAAAAATGAGGAAACCCAGACTCCAGCAAGTCATCAAGGACACCCCTTTCTCCTTTGGGAAATTAGGGGTTAAAACTAATCATTTCTCTTTGCTTACTGCTTCCTCCTCGTCCTCACGTTGAACTATTGATTTCTCAAGCATTCATTACCACCTTTAATCTTTATGATAATACAATGAGAAAAGCACTGTTATCTCAAAAACTGAGGTTCAGAGTGATTGAGTCACTCACCTTAGGTCACACAGCCAGTATATTGCGTTCACTTTGTCTCTGAATGGAAATACTTCATTCAATCCGACAACCTTTTGGAGAAGTCCATTTTACTTTTAGAATCAAGCTACCCGAATGGTCCTTAAACTATCTAGTTAGAAATATTACTTGACCTCTCACTGCATGTTTGAGATTTTATCAAAGCACTTTATGTTAATTTGTATCCTAAAGAAAACATTTTTAAAATGGGCTGGGTTTTGAGTATTCTGGGGAGACTGAGGCTCCAGAAGTTACTGAAATGTTAGTGTGCTTTGAAAAGAATGAACAGAACATTTTTTCGCCTACCACTATTTAAGTTATCATCAGTAATATATTTTAAAAAATGGCTGCTAAGATTTATGTGCAAGATGATACCATAGGCAATTTAAAAATAAGAGGATTTTTATATCATAATTTTAGTTGTCTTATCTCTATAATGTAAGCAAATAGTTTTGCCCCATGGGAGTAAAAAATCATGGGTATTGGTGCCATGCAGAATCTAGGCTTTCTTCATGCTGACATTTTTGGATTTTTTTACCACTAGCTAATATCTGCTGTTCAGTGCCTCTGGTCCTGTTTTTTCACCTCTACAACAGTGTTAGTTATCACCTCTCACAGTGGCTGCTGTGGTGTGACTTATGGAAAGTGCCTTGCGTAGTACCTGCCAGGGCAGCCATTCCACACACCTCTCCCTCCCCTGTGGAAAGCAAGGAGGCTGATTCTCAGGTGAGAATTCTGCAAGTTATCCTCATGAGCCTGCTGTTCCCTATAGATCTGGAACTTCCTTAAATCTATCTGATTAACCTTTAAGTAAACAAGAGGCCTCCTGATTCAAATAATATTTGTCTACCTCCTGTGTGTGTTTGTTTTTAAACCCAGATATCTCTTTGAAGCTCTTAAAGGAGAAACACTAGTTAAAAATGAGGTCAGATCTTTGTTTCAAAGCTAGCAACTCACCTCTGTTGTTTCTCAGGGGAAAAAAATAAAACTATTGTCCTATAAATACGCTGGAGGCTGTGTTATGGAGCCAACAGGATAAAGGAGGGAAACAAGCTTTCATATTAAGTAACATAAAAAGTATTGATTCTCAAGGTGACTGTGTCATATAGATAAGATGCTTTTTCTATTAGACTCAGAGTTGGTCAAAGAGAACATACGAACAAGCATGCCAAATTCTAGAATTTTATAAAAAGGAGAAAGAAATGAAAGAATTGAGTAAGTATTTGTAACTGTGGCCAAAATAAAGCTTCAGTCTAACTCACTGAGCAATGAAAATTGTAACCAGTAGGAAAGGGATTGGGAAGATTTTATTCATCTCCCTAGAAAAGTGAAGTGTGTGTGTGTGTGTGTGTGTGTGTGTGTGTGTGTCTGTGTGAGTGTGTGTGTGTTGCATTACACAGGGCAGGCAGAGGACAAGTAGACAGAGTAGAAGGAGCCAAGAGTTTCGAGTGGTAATTCCATTGATTCATGTTAGGAGCAAAAACATGGCTTGGAATGAGACCTGTTCCCCCTGACTCATGGCACCTTAGGAGCAAGCAGATTGATACCAACTGTATTAATCAGCTTTCTGCCACTGTGACAAAATACCTGAGAAAATAAACCTAAAGGAGGACAGATTTATTTTGGCTTGTGTGGTTTCAGAGGTTTCAGTGCCTGGTCAATTGGCTCCATTGTTTCTGAGGCTGGGGTAAGACAGAGCATCATGGTGGGGACCATGGGGCAGAGCAGAACTGCTCACCTTGTGGCAGTTAGGAAGTAGAGAGAGAGAGGGCGGGGAAAAGAGGAAGGGGCTGGGGACAAAATATCCCCTCCAAAGGCAAGCCCCGAGTGACCTGTTTTCTCCAACTGGGCTCCACCTCCTAGTTTTATAGCATAATGGGAGGGTCAGAACCTTTGTGATCCAATCACTTCCCAAAGCCCCTACCCTAACATTGCTACACTGGGGACCAAGCCTTCAACACACAAGCTCCTGGGGGGACACTTAAGGTCCAACCCATAATACCACCAGTCCCTGTCCTTCTGCACTACTGACTTTAGAATCCTCTTTCCAAAGTGGAACACTGATAGGACACTAATGGCCCTACTGATAAGGCCGAACCAGGCAGGGAATGAGAGAAAGAAAGTGAGATAGTTGTGATGAAAAATATTTCCAATGAAAATAGTTCCTAAAGCATAACTGACCAAAGATGCTGATAAGCATGTGAATAGGATTAATAGTCATTTGTTATGCACTTCACACTGAAAGTTTGTCATGAGAATTCATTTCCTGGAAAGGCCTATGATACGATCACCTGAAAAAGTTCACAGTGGGATTAATAAACATAATTCAAAAGCATTTTTAAAGTAAATTAGCAGGGCCCAAATGCTTATTACTTTACCTGAAGTTATTTGAAAGAGACATACTCTCTCATGGGAGAACTGGTCAAGGACATATGAGGAAACCATTCCCTCTCTTTGGGGACAAAGTAAGAGTGACCCGCCTTTGTCTCCATCCCAGATAGCAGGGAGGTCTCTCCCAAGCTGAGAGTAGAAATTTTTCCTGTCTTTATGCTAGTAGCTTGTCTCTGCCACTCCACTGACGGCACACCCCATGCCAAGGGTGTGCTCCCAATGAACATATCATCGTGCCTGTTTTCAGTCCTGCTTGTTGGGGATGCCATATCAGGATGCAGCACAGTGGTCCCAATCAATGAATCATCCGCTTGGGTGGTGTATCATTAAAAGATGGCACTCCTTGTCACGGACATTTTAATCTCATATTGATTTGGCCATGTATGTTCTGTTAGTGCCTCAGGAGGGTTCCCTGGAAGTGTGTTCCAGGATGGTTTTTTTTTTTTTTTTTTTTTTTAGGCAGTGTTGCCAGAAAAACTGATAAGCCAATGAGAATATAGGGATAGGGAGGGAGGCAGGCCAGGTAGGATGCCTTACAAGCACAGTCCCATGAATGAGGACCGACTCAGGGATGCAGGGGAACTGAGGCATGGAAGGACACAGCTCCTAGCTATCCCAATTAGGGATGAGAGTGCTGGAGCATTTGTTCCCGTGTACCTGATCCTGGTTAAGGGCTGCCTCTGTGACAGACATTTCCATGTATTATTGATGACAGCATTCAAAGAGAGTTCCAGCAACCTGAGGACCATGCCCATCAAATAGACCGATGCCTAGTGTTGGGAGAGAAAGTACAATCAGATGCCAGTGCAGAGAGGTAATCAAAGGATCTGGGAGACCCGATGGAGCCCTGGGCACAGTCTGCTATAGGCTGACATTGAACTGAACTCAACTTTACTGCAGTGTTTAATTCTTCCATCAAACCAGACCCATCATAGTCTTTTAAAGTGAAACCTACTATGATGTTCATGACACAAATGTGAAAGCTAAGCCAAGATGAAAACCTTGGTCTGAGGTTCAACAAGTAGAAAATCAGGGAGCTGGCGTTTGAATCCAAGTCTAGAAACCACTGGCCCAAACTCTTAATTATTTTTACTTATTATACTATGTAGGAATAAATTTAGGATAATTCTAGGCTTTAAGTTATTTGCCCCTTGAATTTTGAACAACTCACCAGATTAATTCCCATATTCTCATGAAAATTCTCTCCAAATGCCAGTGGAGTGGGGGACATTTCTTCCTATCCTGGAAGATAGGCCGTTACATATCTGGGTTATGTAACAACTTTTTGCACATCCCGAAGGTGACTAAATAGTCTGTAGCCACGTTGCATGGCTCTAGAGAGAAAACTGGTGTATGCACAAAATGAATTCATGACATTTTAGTCTTTATAGTGTGACAACAAATTAAATTTGCATTATAGAGGTATCATCATATAAAAAGCAAAATGAATATGAAATTACATGCTCAATCTTAAGAGGGATAGAATCTTTAAATTTGGGAGGCATCTTCCTTTATTTATTGCTTATGAGATATCTATATATTTTTTTTTAAGATTGTGGCTGGTAGCTATCATCAATCTATACTCTATAATTCATTTAATTCTTGTTTTCTGACATAGAAACATAATTACTGAGAGCAGTCAATTTGTTCCCATTTGATAAGCAGCTAAAATAAGAATAGCGGATTGCACCACCTGAGTTTTAAAGACATGAAAGATGTTTACTATGGTGCGACCAAAAGCTCCTCTGGCTTCTAAAAGAAGAATCACTTCCGTTCCTGCTTCTCATGCCAGCGACTGAGCTTTGTCTATTTGCTGGGCTGGATTTGGTTTTCAAACAGGCTGCTGGAAACATCTGACAGAATCCTGGTAAGGAAACTAGAAATGTTCTGGCATTCAGGTCCTGCCACATGAGGTCACCCACAGGAGACTCCCTTGCACAATTCCTTCTCCACCGGAGCACCGTGGGCAGAGTCCTCCATCAGGGCTGTGGTAATGTGATATTATAGTTGGTATTTCCATTTTTCAAGTCTACTTGTATCTGTGTCCTTTGCTATTGCACTCTGAGGCAGACACATCCTAAGGTGATCTTAATGACCCAGGCCCTTGCGTAACATCTTAGGCCTAGTGTTGGGAGAGACTTGCTTATAACCATTAGAATATGGCAAGGATGACGGATGACGGCTGTCACTCACTGGATTCCATTGTAAGACTGTATCTTAGCAGACTGGAGAGAAAGAGACTGCTCTATAGGCCTTGAAGCAGTGAGCTGCCTCCGTATGAATTTCCTATGGACAGGGCCAGACAGCAGAGGAAGAGGATCTCCGTCCTACAAACTGATACTGGCCTTAGATCAGGTTCTTGCTCTCATTTCCCCAGTGTTGAAGATTAAACACCAGAGCAAGTTTTATTTAAGAAAGAGAAGTGGGACCCAGAGCTGTGTGCCCAAGGGAGGGGATGTGTCTTGCTCTTTTATAGACTTCCTGAATCCCTCACCTTCTCTTTCTTCTCCCTGTACGTGCCTAAGGCCAGGAAGGAGCCCCACAGGGGGCAATTGATCCGGAGGCAGAAGCCTTAGCAACCTGTTGAGCTGGAGTTGAGCTGAGAAGTGCAATCCCAGAGGCTGGCTGTTAGCAACCTGGCCCTCATCATTCATTATCTACACTGAGCAGCAGGCCTTCAACCTCCTGACATTTCCTGTCCCCCCCCCCCCCAGGGCCTTACACAGACACAGGAACTAACCTCAGAAGTCAAATCCAAGTTGAGATGAGACCCCGGCTCCTGCCAACATTTTGATTGCAGCCTGTGAGGCCCTGAGCAGGGGACTAACCCAACTGCTCAACTCCTAACTTAACAGAAATCATGATAATGTGGGTTGTTTCCAACTGCTCAGTTTTTTAGCAATTTTTTACCTAAGAATAAAAACCTGTTACATCTTCCCACACTAAAGTTGGGTTTCACCATGTGATTTACTCTGGTCAATGGGAATGGGGAGAACTAGGAACCCAAGCCATGGCTTGACAGAGTAGTTCTGCATTCTCTTTTCAACTCTTGAAACTGCCACAAAAACACATCTGGGGTAGGTTGCTGGAGGGATGTGAGGAATGTTGGGAGGAGGGGAGATGTGAGAGACATTTGTCAGCTCTGGCTCCATTTTAGATCCATCAGACTCCAGCCATCCTGCAAGCTGACCACAGACACACAAGGGATCCTACCAGGTATCAGCAAAGCCAAAATCAGATGGGCAGAATAGCCAGACAACCCACAGACTATAAATAGTAAGTGTTGTCACTTTGCCACTAAGTTTTGAGGTGCTTTGTTATGGAACATTTTTAGCAATAGATAATTACTACCAGAACCCATCAATTAAAGCTGAGGGACATGTTAAGAGTTTACATGCATATATGATTGCCTATTCGATTTTTTTTTTAAATCAAAGGCTTAAAAACATAGCGGGTATGATGGTTCCTCCTTGAAGTCCCAGCAGCTCAGGAGGCTGAGGCACGAGGATTGCAAGTTCAAAGCTAGCCTCAACAACTTAGTCAGAACCTAAGCAATTTAACGAGACCCTATCTCAAAAATAAACTATAAAAAGGGCTGAAGGTGTGGCTCAGTGGTTAAGTACCCCTGGGTTCAAGCCCTCATTCCCCTACCCATCTCTCCCCCCCACCAAAAAAAAAAAAAAGACTTAAAAGCATAATAAGAGAGATTGAGGAAGCCATTGAGAGAAAGCAGAGGAGCATTTACTATAAACTCTTGACAAAAGAGGAATTATTTTCCAGTAACTTGAAAATACATTTTTAATTTTCTTTAGCATTTACAGAGCATACTTAAGGAATAGCAAAAATAAAAGTTTGCTTGCATCTTTTGCATCCTTATATAGAGACATTTCCTTTCTTTTCCCTTCAGGGCCTCCAACTGTGGTCATGTTAAAATCAAATGTTCAAGTAGGAGAGTCGGGAGGTTTGATACGATCAGGAATCCTGTGCAGAGGAGTATATCACCCCTGCCTTCCATGCCCATGCACACCATTATAGAATTACAAACACACCATCTGAAAACACACAGGTAGCCTGTAGGAAGCATAATTAATAGTCTGTTCCTTAAATGGGAATGGGGTTGAAGGTTTGCAGGACAGGAGGGATCTGGCTGGGTGGTGCTAGTGCAACAACAACAACAACAAAAATACCATCTTAGAGACTAAAGTGGAGAAAGGCACATTGAGAGTGTCTTTGCATTCTGCAGGGACAAGTCTTTTTGTCTTGGACCCAGGGCCATCCAGAAAACAGATGCTGCTCTGGGCAACATGAGATTAGGGGCTTTGCTTCCTCTCAGAGGATGGCTCCATTCTTTTTGATCCTCACCAACAGCCCACTGGGAACAACAAAATACAGGAAGCAGTATAATTCAGTCTTGATCCACTAAATGTCAGTAAGCAAAATGCCCTCAAAAGATTTTTCTTTTATGTGGTTTTTGTTTCCCAGTTTGGAAGAGTAAAATGATGACATTTTTCCGTGGCCTAATTATCAACGGGTTTACTAGTTATCAACTGGTGTACCTTGCAGTGTTTCTTTCTTAATCTCCCTTAATGCAAGCATATTCAAATCTGCCTGCATTTGTCCATTTAAATTTCACATATATTTCTTGTAAAATTTCCATTGTCAGACAAAATATGCCTGAGGCCATGGTTGCAGCACTGAGAAGAAAACAGCCCCCAGGGAAGATCCACATTTACTTAAAGGCAGATAAGACTGCACTTTGGCGGGTGGGAGAGCTGGAGGATGGAAGACCAAGTGCTTAGCATGCTCCATGCCCTGGCTTCAATCCCCAGCACTGAAACAATTCAAAACAGTAACAGCTGCTTCTTGGAGGTATGTGATGTCTTTAAAATGCCTCAGAGGACCCTGTCTTAAGCCTTCCACCAACATGTTCCTGGGGAGTCTTGGGGGGGCTTCTGCTATGGTTCTAAGTGGTCAACTTGCTAGGATCTGGTCAGCTGTTTCCAGGAGACCCAGCATCAGGAATCATCCAAGTTTCTAGAACTACCCAGAAACTAACTTTGACCTTGCCAATTGCTCCTCTCAGTGAATGGCTTGCTGGGCATTGCTGGACCTGGTGGAATCACTTGCTCTTTTCAAAGCACAGTTTTTATTTGAGATTTATCCCATTTCCTTGGAAGATCTTTTATCTTTAACATCTTGGGATTTTCGTTCTGAGTCCTAATGTTTATTCACCTCTCTCAGTGTCAAAGTAATGCTGTGCTCAAATAAACAAACACTTTACATGTTCTCTTATGACACAGGGAACCCTACGCCAGCTCCATTTCCTCCCAATTCACTAGAGTATGGAGTAAACACAGAGAACAGGGAGAAGGGGGTTTTTGCTAAACCTTAACAGCCATTCACAAGCCTTATGTTCTTTTTTGGAATCCTGACTCTAATGGAACTTGAAAAGTAGGAACTAAATCATGGGTTAAGAATATCATTTTATAAGTAACCTTCATAGTCTGATTTAAAAGTGTTGTGGTCTTAAAGCATTTCTTCCTCTCAGTTTGTTATTTCTGGGACACACCTGTCTTTACTTACTTTGCAGAACAGTTCTTCACATATTTGCCAAAGTTTCAAGCCTCCGCCCAGACTTCTTCCTGTTGTTGTTTGTCAAAATGGCAAGTTAGCCACAATTTTCTATAAAGATAAAGCTTCTGTCTTTGTTCAGGGGAAACAAAGGTAAGCTATCTCCAGATAACAATATTTAAACAGTTGAATAATTGCTACAGCATGCTTTTGTTATTTTAAACATAGTAGCTGGATACAACACAAAGAAAGCTTCACATTATAATAATAAAGAAAAGGGGCAGCTTCTCACTCTTCAGAGGAGTCACATTCAGATTCCATGACAGTGGAGTTCATCTACTTTCAGGATACAATCAATGAACGATACATATTTAAGAATTTTTTATGTGATTAGTCAAATGCTGCATATGTAGAGTGAAAAAAAAACATCTAGTACATCCTCATCTACTGTGACTTTAGGGTGTGTAATCTTCGTTTTTAACAACCACCGTGGCCCGTGGACCCGCAGGACATGTAAATTGGCAATATCCATCCGTCACCCCATCAAAATCATAAAATCCTTCCTGTCCCTCTGGCAAACCTTGAAGTAACATCATAGCAGGACTGTGATCAACCATAACAGTCATTTTTTACAATGTGCAGTTTAACTGTAATGACACCACATAAGAATGACTCCATCACAAAGTTGTTTCCCTGAGACATTTGTGTCTTCCTATCAACATGAAAAACAACATTCAAGGGTAAGAATACATTAGCAGCACATTTCAATATTGGAAAAACAATCTGCCCAAAATGATCTCACTTCCCATCACAGGATAATTAATACAATCAGAACAACATCGTAAAAGTACACACAAAATACACTTGTTATCACATTTAGTTGTTGAACAGGAAGCATTTCATGTTTGGACAGAATTCTACCTAGAAGACAAGTCCTAAGCTTTCCTTGCTTAGGAGCCCCTGGAAGCTGTATCTCTAGGGTGCTGGGAAGCTATTTCAGCCCAGTTTGCTTTGTGTTTGTTGCCTGTCCAGTTGATCCGATGATGCTCGTGAATACCACCACCATACAAACACACAAACAGGAAAACAAAGGTAAACAATGAAAGTTCCTTTAGAAAAGATTTTCCTGCCTTCAGACAAAAGCTGAAGGCATTCCTATAGGAACCCAGCATATTTACTGTGCCTGATTCTTCATCATTCTCCCAACATACCCTCCAAAAAGAGAGAGAAAAAGCAATAAACATATTTTGCAACTTAGCAAATCAAAAAGAGCAATGTGGGTGCTATGCATATTAACACTGATAGAATTGACTGACCAATAAATATGATTGTCTTCACATATCTTAAATATGAGTGGTAATTATTTGATGGCATTGCAGGAGTTGTACATAATCTACCAGTCCTGTGTTGCTTGTGAATATCAAAATTTCATAGTATTTAATGGTACTATTTGGAAGACCTTAACTCTTAATTAATTATATCATTTGAGTATATTTTATAACAGTATTTCTTAATTAGGCTATGTTTTAGAATGCCCACACTGGGCACACTGCCCAGTGCCACACCAGCAGCATTTCTCCCGGTTTCTTGACATTCATCCACGGGCAGTGGGCCCAAGTGTCCATGTCACTCAGTATTCCTGAGATCTCCATTTAAGGACTACACATGTGCAACAAGACAAAGTTGGAAACCAGCAAGCACATATCCTGCTGCAGGCAGTTCCCTGAGAACGGAACATTTTGCTTTTCAAAAGCAAATTAAGGTTTCAAGCACAATCAGATAGAGCTGGTGGATCAAAACATAATTAACAGAAGCATTTGTGTATCAAAACTTATCTGAAGAGACTGATTCAAATTCTATCCCCTGCAAGTATTTGGTCACTGGGAATTAAGAGAGATTCAATGAATTCACAGGGATTTCACTGCACAACAAATCATTAAAAATTATATGAGAAGGAAAAAAAAAAACTAAATGCAATCAAGAAAAGATTATGAAGCCTATTAAGTAAGCTCAAGTAACAACTTCTTTGCACCAGAAGACCGTTCTGTGGATCAAAGGAAATGACCATTCTTGCTTTATTATGAGGGGAGATGCTTCTTGGCTGAAGGTTGGAACGTGAGGATGTGGCTCCATGTGCAAATGGTCCCCTTGCCAGTGCCCAATATTCTTAGAGACCTGGTCATGCAACTGGGAAAATGTGAATGCAGTCATTGTGGTAGCTTAAGGGAAAATTCAAACAGAGCACATTCATTATTTTAGCAAAACAGTACATCTATCAGCATGGTTGATGAGCCTGAAACCCTGTTGAAAAAGAAATTTATTTGCTTATTTGTGTTAACTCTGACAGGCTTCTAGCATAATAAATGCTATTCCTGTGGCCTAAAAGAAACATATTGCTCCCTTTCTAATCAATAAGGTCAACTGTATGCATTTTAAAACACCTTAAATGAATCATGTGTTTCTCTCACCGAGGTCTGATTTCTGAATACTATTCTTTTCTAAACTGTGTTTGCATATATTGCCATTCAAGTAAGAACCTGATTGCTTAAACTTTGACCCCACAGCTTCTGTGAAAATTAGAATTTATGCCCCTCTAGGCCTGTGCCTCCTTTAAAATGAAATACCCTCCAAAAAGAGAGAGAAAAAGCAATAAACATATTTTGCTTCCCACATATTAAAAGATAAAAATAATGATAATGAAGGGTCACAATAAGTTGAAGCAGAAATAAAAATTTGCCTGGGCAAATCATTAAAATTTGTGTTTTCCATGTGAATTTCACATATGGATGGAATTAGTTTGAAAGCTGAAATTGGAAGTTTTTGTTACCGTATTTTTATCTACTATTTAAAAATTAGTGTTTTAGTTATTAATTTGGCTTGACAAAAAAAGATTTTGTTGGCAATTTTCAAAGGCACTGCTGCATGATGAAAAGGCATTTGAACATAATTTAATTGTTAAACATACTAATTGAAAAATAGTATAGATTTCCATTAGGCGATTTTACATATCCGAAAGGTCAGATTAGGTTTCAGCAACTGCAAATACATTGAACTAAATTTCTATTCAATCGTACTAAAAATATATCAGTGCAGTTAAAGATAACAGAACTCAAGTAAATAAAAAGTACAATTTCAGCTTCCAGATTACTAATTATATAAAATGGATTGTACTTTAAGTAGGTAGAAGTGCAATTTGATTTGGCAATATGGGATTTCTTGACATTACAACAAAATTCTAAGCCAGGTGCAGAGAAGGAGTTTTAGCTCAATAAGATTAAACTCTCATCATAAATTCTTCCTACATAGAGATGGGACACTGTTTGGCATTCTGATTTTTCTTTCTTTGGGCAGTTTCAAGGAGTAGAGAAGGAATTTGTCTTTATTATATAGCTTGTTTTCATTTCAGATTATCAAACAATAAACATTTATTTAAAATGCAGATAATTTTAGTAAAAGGGACTTAGGAATATTGCATCTGCTTCATAGATTCTATGAACTCCTCAAAGTGCTCTAAAAACACTATAAGTTTGATTAGCAGCAAATCATTAGTCTAATCAAAATCTCCCTCTCTCCCTCCCCTAGATCTATGTACATATGCACACACCATACATCCATGTATTCTATTACTCTAACTGAAATCTGACAATATTCATTATGTCCAGGTGCTGTGCAAGGTTTTTAAATACTGTCTACACTGTGTCATGGCTCAAGACCACTAGCACCCAAGTGGTTAAGAGAAAACAAATTCTTTGATTTAAAAAAAAAATCACATATTTTAAATTTCTTTTAAGATTAAAAAAAATTAGAGGATACCATGAATCAATCACCCAATATATCATTCTAGGTCCTATAGTTTTGTTTATCTAAAATTATTTTATATATATATGAAAGGCTAGATGCCTTTCAATATAGTTTCAGCCATCCTGAGTATAAAATGTTCCTTTGAAAAATATGCCATTTTTTTTTCCATCTCAGAGGAAAGCTCTGTGACAGGGGGTTCCCCCACACAGATGACTTTTGCAGCATTTTCTTCCAGGAGCAACATTGACAGCCCTGTCATCTTGTATATAATATGTACTGGGAATGGAGCCCCCCACCCAAGAACTATAGCTGTCATACATCCCACACAGGATCTCCAGAAAAAAGATGCTCCTGGCCCCATGGCATTGTGGTCTCTCCCCTTCCACACCCTCTAGCGAAATCCAGTCCTCAGCATCTTGTTGTAGTGGCTGAAGTCCAGAACTTGAACTTTACTGGGAAAAGCAAGTTCATTCAAAGTGCAACATTTTCATCTTTTGGTTGGGTGATTCTTCGTCCCCCATGGATAGGAGTGATACCTAGAAGATTCCCAAATAGAAATAGTTCTCTGTAAACACAAATATTTTAGTTCACACATTCAGTTTCAAAAGCTATGGCTCAGGCACATAAGTGAATAAATCACAATAAATTTTAAAAAGTATATTATCAGGATGGGAACATTTATAAAAAGCTGTCTTTTACTGAAGCTCAGGGCTAACAGGGTCTTTCTCAAATTGTGAATTCAGTAGGAATTAAAAATACTCTAGAGTGGAAAAATAAACTCGAATTCCATGTAGCTTATACATTTGAATGCTGTGTGCATTCAAATGACTGTTTTACGTGTTCATCAGTCATGAGGAAATAGAGAAATGCAAGCCGATTCAATGTAGATTTTTTTCTCTTGTATATATTTCTCAATGCAATATTTCATTATTTAAAAAACATAATGTCAATATGCATCTAAGTATATTCAAAAAGAAGAGAGGCTTGTCATCTAGTCAATCACAGAACTCACAGTTTTACAAACAAGGGTGAAATTGAGGCCTACTCGTGAGAACGAGGCAAAGGACAGGTCGCTGATTATCAAGGAAAAAGAAATGGGGTGATGGCACTTCCCCATCAGTGGGTGGGTGGCTACCACCTCTGGAGGAGGGGAAGGATCCCTCTTGCCAGCACAAGCAATCACTCCCTGAGAAGCTCTTTTCCTGCCTTTTGGTCGTGTAGGCAAGATAAGAGGAAGAGGGGGCAAGAGAAGAAAGGAAACCTGAATCTATAAAGAGGAAATACATCCCCACTCCCACACACAAACACCACCAGCTCTGGGTCCCCTCTTCTCTGGAAGAGTCTCCCCTCTCCCCAATTTCTGTCTCTTAAAATTTGCTTTCTACCCTTGCCTCTGCATTTCTCAGGTGTTTAATATTCGGGGAGGCGGGGGGAGAAGGACCTGATTCTGATTTTCAAGGCCGGTATCACTAAGATATAGCCTTAAGGTAAGGAAACTAAATGTCTATGAATGTAAAATATCATGAATCGTTTTTACAGCCCCGCCAATGATCTGGAAGAGGCCCTGTCTTGGAAACAGTTATGAGGCTGGCCAAGCCTGTTTGAGCCTTCTTTCAGTTTCTTCACACTGCTTCTGCCTCTCAACTCCGTCCTCATTGCCCTTATCCAGAAGCCCAGAAATAAGGAATCCCTCATTTTGGTCAGGGGGTCCTTGCTGCTACTTCCATTTCTATTACCACTGTCTTTTCCTAATGCAATATTTTGTATCTAAGATATTCTTTCTAACCAACTGCTGAAGCAGTCTCCCCCTCATTTATTTGAGCAGTTCCAGAAGTCTTCCCCAAAGATAGGCTAACAGACAGATAATGACTTCACCCTGAGACTTGCAGTCTGAGAACAGCACCTCTCTATTCTTTTCCCTAATTAAATAAAAGCCCTACAGTCTAAGCTGAAAAATGTGCCACATCACCATACGGGGGCTTAACGGTTTGGGGATTGGCTGGATGATCTGTGTATAAGCTTAAATTGCAAACTTGAATAATAAATGTTATTATGTATGTTGCTCTCTCCGGATGGTGCTTAACCAAGATGATTTAACAATGTTTTTTTTTTGTTGTTGATGATGATGATGATGATGATGATGATGATGATGATGACAATTGAGATGATAACAATGACAATGTGAAGAACAGCACATCTGGGTAGACCCTGGTGGAGGAGTAAAACCATTCCTAGCTGGCACAGCTTTTCTCAACTTGTTTTCTATGTAAATGAGGAGGAAAACACCAGAGTAAACAAACAAGGTCATCAGATGCCTTTCCTATAGGATGCCTCAGGTCTTTAATAGAGTAATGAGGATCAATATTCTCCAAAAATGGAAACTTCTACATTCCAAGCTTCCAAAATATATTTGGTCATGAGACTTTATTTTTCATGGAATATGTGATATCTTTGGTAATACTGGTTATTCCATGGAACCTTTATTTAGGAAAAATACACTCCAGTGATTCTAAATACAGAATCTACATATTTCTGAGACATTTAATATTCTCTACCTTTTGACTGAAAAGATTATGACAGCACCAGCTATTTTGATTTTATATTTGGAGTAATGCATGTTTCTGGATTGTACATTATTAGGTACTTCTAAGTGAAGCCTGAACTATCTCTTAAGAACTGAGTTGGGTGGCACACACCCATAATCCCAGCAGCTTTGGAGGCTGAGTCAGGAAGATTGCAAATTCAAAGCCAGCCTCAGCAAAAGCAAGGCGCTAAGCAACTCAGTGAGACACTGTCTCTAAATAAAATACAAAATAAGGCTGAAGATGTGGTCCAGCAGGCAAGTGGCCCCGATTTCAATCCCCAGTACCAAAAAGAGAGAGAGAGAGAGAGAGAGAGAGAGAGAGAGAGAGAGAGAATTTATCTGGGACACCTGTAAACTAGTAGTGGTTTGGGGGACATCAAGGGCTCTTGCTTATCATTAAACTGAAGTTTTCTCCCAAGGTAAGATCTATCATTACTATTAGAAACCAATAAAAGTGAATATCAGGAACTCATGGATTTTAAAACATTTAATATCTATTTTAACATATACTAATTATACATACTAATGTGGATTTTTAAATGATTCATATTCTTTTGGGGAATCTTATAAAATTTTTGACGTCCTGTCCAACTTGTGCTACTTGAACTTCACTGCTCAAACGTGCCTTCGTATTCTGTTTAAAATTCTAAATGTAACTATGAACAGTTTTTTGCCTTTATTATCAGGAATCTTATTATCTGTTCATCATAAGGAAATTTGCAACACCTTTTAAGAAAGTAATATATCTCCAGAACTAAATTTTTTAAAGACTTAATGAGAGTCAAACTAAAAAAAGAGTAATATATTTGTTGTTTTATGTTGTTATTACAAAAAAAGACAATGTTTAAAGGAGCAAATAAGAGCTCTTATAAGAGCTTCCTTAAATTTACACACCTAGTTTTTCATTAGTATTTAGTTGATTTTCTGCAAAAATATGAGGACATTTTTTGCCCTTGATCTGAGTCGCTGAGGAAATGCAGAAAAAATGACAACAGTTACCTTTACCCCACTACAAGCTAAGGGCACTTGGAATAATAAGATTCTGAGTGTTAGAAAACAGAGACATTCATGTTACCCACAGAAGACTGGATAAAGTCTGCCCTCCAGCAGAGAGGGAAAATCCAGAAACCTCTCCAGGGATGTTGGAAGAAGAGTGATTGCAGAGATGGTAATTTCTATTAACAATATATCTTTGGAAGATGAGAATTACTCATCATTTCTCTGTAGTTACAAATCACAACAGAACTATATTTACGAAGGGTGTATTTTGGAAATATATTATCGAGCTAAAAGAGCAAGTAGTTGAATAATCTCATGTGTGATTCATAAGAAAACCTCACTGAAATGAGAGAAGAAAAATAAATACTGGTGACTGAACTAACCTCAAAGAAAAATCTAATTTCCTGGTAACTACTGTAACCAGATGTTCCGGGGCCCTCTTTCTCTTATCATGGTTACTAGTTATCTTCAAGGGAGACTTCTAAAATAATTTAGATGCAACAAATAATTTAGATACTACAAAATAGCTTTACTAGCCAGCACAGTGGCCCACACCTGTAATCCCAGCTGCTTGCAGGAGGTTGAGGCAGGAGGATCCCAAGTTCAAGGTCAGCCTGGGCAACTTAGTGAGACCCTGTCTCAAAATTTTAAAAAAAGGACTGGGGATATAGTTCTGTGATAAAGCACCCCTGGTATCAAAGGACAGTGCCTCATAAAACAACACTGAGCCACTTGGGCTGTGTGTGTGGATGCTTGTGATCAATCTGATGATTCAGCTATGGGCAGGTCCTTGGAAAGTCAAGAGACAGCTCGGTAGGGTAGATATTGTCACTGCCCATACCCTCTCATCCATGCCACTTCAAAACATACTGGCTGAATCCCTAGTGGCCAGTACCAATTTCTCTCCTTGAGGATTTCTCTGGCCTCTACACCTTCCTTTGACCACCTTTAAAAAGGCCAGAAACACCAGGAAATCAACACTTCCTGGGAAAGGCCTCAAATATTGACTGGTGGAAACTGGAGAATAAATACCCCAACTTCCTCATCCTGTGAGTGGGAAAATTCTAACATCTTTTCTCTTTCTGCATTGGCTCTCGGATTTCTTCCATGGGATTGAGCACCAGCCAATGAAAACCTGCTTGATAATGACACCTGTATTAAACTTCTTTATCCCAAACTAGTGTTTCCCTGAATCACCTCTCAAATAAACTAACTGTACCCAAATTGTTGCATCAAAGCTGTGCCTAATAGTAAAACTACAGGAATTCAGGACTAGATTTAAATTGATAAAATGGAGTGTATTTTAAGAGAACAAATAATGATTATATTAAGATAATATGCAGTCCCTTTGAGCAGTCCCAGTAAACTGACATCTCTTATTTAGAGCAAGCAAATGGTAAAACAAAACACAGAGGGACTGCATATAATCCCATCTTAAATGCACCTGAAGGGATTCTTTATTTAGTTGCATTTCCCACACCTAGCCTTCTATGCAAATAATGGTAGATTTCAAAATGATGGAAACCCAGGTTTTTAGCTCTTCTATAGAATGAGACAAATATTAATTTTAAAAATATAGATAATGCTTTTCCACTCAATTATATTTGTTATTCTTATAAAAGTCATTTACTAGGAAGATCACTTTTTATTTCAAAAGAGAACATAGGAGCTGTGTCCATACAGAAGATATGCAACATATATTTTACCTGTGTAGGTATTTAGTCTCGGAAAAGATAATTTTATACAAATATTTAAAATAAAGGTTCAAAAAGAAAAAAAAAACTTCTGAAATGAAGGCTAGAGAAAAACCACATGTAATATCTGATGATCTCATTTCATCTTTCACATTTGAAATCAAACTCTAGATCTCACCTGTTAGATGCAAAATTGTAATAGCCACTTTCCTCTAGGACTTCTTCAATCACACTCTAAAATTGAAAAAAAAAAATCAGGTTAGTATCAAATTAAAAGGAACAAAATAAAATCATTCAGGGCCACTGCAAAAACCTCACCTGCATCTGCTCATACGTTATTCCTTCCTCCAAATCAGAGCTGGTGGGTGGACCTGAAATAGATGAATTATAGGAAGTCTGATATTTGGTCTAATTTTCATAGTTACACTTTATTTACAATTATGACTTCAAGCGCAGTGAAAATAGGTCAATTTCTTAATGATAAAAATGAGACTTAGAAAAAGTAAATTCCTAAGCGTCTTTGTTTTTGATACTCTGCTTCTCTGTAATAACTGGCTGTTTTGCGTATGGCCATACTGAGATTCAGGAGCATTGCTTACATCGCACGCTGGCTGGTGAAGTCAGGGCTGTGTTTGCCCACGTTCATGAATCCAAACATGAACTACCTGATGGGTGAGTTTTCTGACTGAAAGACTCCGATCATCCATAAGGCAAGAAGAGTACATATGTGCTGGCAAGAAAATAAATTCTTATAGGGGGGCAGAATTAGTGAAAGATCTGACTATGGCATGTGGCTGCCTGTAGGAAAATACATTAGTGCGGAGGCCCTTTATTGATGGTTGGTATGAATATACCAGCAGCACCTTGACCTACCCCATGCTGCCAAGAGCACGGCTGACCAGTTTCTACTTGAATGTATCAACCTATGTGGAGACCTGGGAGTTCCCTGGCCCTCTGGAGGGAGAAAAGAGATCAGGCTGCAGCTGAAGGGGAGGCTTGAAGGTGTGAGTCCTTGAAGTTCATTTTCAAAGCCAAGTTTAAAGGTGCTCCCTGTTCCCTCCCCACCGCACCACAGCTCTGCTGCCTTTGCTCTTGCCAAGCCTGCTGTGACAAGGGTCATGCCTGCTCAGCTCTGGGGTGGAGCGCAGGGCTGCCCTACGAGGAGTCCTCAACTCTGTGTCAAGCTTCTGAGAGACTTCCATCAGAGTTCACCCCATCACAGTTGCTAATGGAAGGAGAAGTTTGGCCTGTACGTGAACTTACCTGTCCTGGGAGAGGCTTTTAGAAGCAAATGACTCCGCACATTTTTTATCTTGATCTTATGAACTTCTCAGAAATCATATTTTAAATGAAATTCTACCTGCATGGGGATTAGCTTTATCCCAGGAGACTAAGACTAAGGAAAAGTCTGGTAATTGATACAGGAAATAATTTGCTCAGGTAACAACGTAAGCACAACTGAAGTGAAGCATTTTTCCAAATGGAAGAGATGTCAAGTCTCATTTAACTGTAAGAGCTTTAACTTTTGTTCATCTTACTTTATAGATAGAACCATGATTTATTTAGATTCAAAAATTATTCAGGAATTCTGAAACCTCAGAGTAGCCAGAACTCTTTTTCTATGACAAGAATTTACTTATGCTGAGCTCCTACTGATGGCCAGAGACTTTTTAAGTTAAGTTGATCCTCACTATTACTCCATGACATAAGTGTTACTTATTGTTTTAAATTTCATATAGTTTATTATTTTTATATGATTATTATATTCATCCTCCATTTTACAGGAAAGGATACTGAAGTTCAAAGAGCTTCCATAATTTGTTTGAGGTCAGCTTCTAAATAGTTAAGCTGAGATTTGAATCTAGGCATCCAGGTTTGCAGAATCTTTGCCCTTAATCTCTATGTCATATTACCTCCCTATGTGAAATTTCTGCTAAAAAGGGGAAAAACTCGCATATGTTTGATGTGGATTGTTCAAGTAAGCTTCAACTTTTTCACCATTTTGAATATTTAAGCTTTCACTTTCTACTTTTTATCTCCCTCGATGCTTTGGGGCATTTTATTTCCCATCATCAGATAAGCAAGAAGAAACAGAAAGAATTCTGAGTAACAATTCACCCACACAGATTCTGCTGTTTGCTCATGGTATTAATAAATGATCAAGGAAGCTGCCACACTGGGTAAGATAAATCTCAGGGAATTTCTTGATTCCTACTATATGTCAACTATTACCATAGATAACAAAATAAGCTTTATTTTTTTTCTTTTCAGTTGAAGGTGATACTTTAGGTTTAGCTGCTGATCCAAATGATATGACTTGTGTGTGTGTGTGTGAAATCCAGATTACCCATGTTGATGACCATTACCTGTCAGGTCATTTGAGGACTGGCTGTTTCCACCCAATGAATGACGTAATAAATGGTAATCTGCCGTAAAGAAGTTTGGCTCGATTGGTTCTGGAGATCCCTGAGATAACTGAAACAGAAAAAAAAAAAAAAAGCAAACCTACATCTTATTTTATATTCAGAAGCAAATGACAGGAGACCTCTGTGTGGTGTTTTCCATTTCCCCATGTCTCTGTGTAGAAAATTTAGTGCTCTGTGGATTTCAATCCCTTGAAAAGAGATAAACATCTTCCTTCCAATAGAACTTATAAATTGGAAGCGGGCACATTACAGTGAAAGCAAGTTAGACAATTCCCTGGTCACATGAAAAAAAAATACATTTTATAGCTTTATGAGAGCAAAATAAAAATGGATAGGAAAATAATGGCTTGGGCCTGGGACATCAAGATGTTATTTTTAATCAAGCGTAGGAGGAATAAACTCCAATTATTCAACAGAACAGTATGTTTAGTCCAAATCCCAGCCCTTTCTCATGTTTCTGCTTTGAACAATGCCTTCTTGTTTGACCAAGACAAACAAGTTTCTTATTACATTTTGCTAAATTACTATTAATTAAAGTTAATCTCCAAACATTAGTTCCTAACACTCTGAAGAAAAGAGTAATTCACCAAAGATAGAATTTATTAGAGCTCCAACGGCTTAATGTCTTCCTATAAAGCTGCATTTTTAAAATGGAATTTTAAGCTATTGATGTTTTTCAACTCCTTTCACCTTTAATTTCAACCAGCACTTGGGATGGCCCAATTTTAATACCTGAGTTGAAATATTTTTAAAATGTCAAATATCAATAAATCAGAAACAAATGGCATAATTTGGACTAAACAATAGTAGTCACTCTGAATTCGTATACTCTGTTCACCAATTAAAATACATTCTTGTTCACTTGAGAAACCTGACAGTATATGTGACGATTAAACAATGCACATCAACCCTACAACCAGTGATTTCCCCTTAAGGATTTACATAAGAGAAATCAGTACATATATCCATCAAAATACAAGGGCAAGAATGTTCATAGTGCCTTATTAATAATAACTAAAAATTGGAAAAAATCCCAAAGTCCATGGATAGAAGAACAGATATTTCATAATATGCTCATACAATGGAATTCTGCAAAGCAATAACAAAGAACAAACTATGAATTCTCAAAACATGGATGAGTGTTGAACGAAAGAAACAAAAGAATACATAGCACCTGGCTTCAGTTATGTACATTTTCATAATCAGGTAAAACTAATTTATAGTGAGAGAAATCAGGATAAAGATTACATTGTAGCAAGGGAAGGGGCTAAACCAGCAGGAGGCCTCTGTGGGGCAGGAAATGTTCTGTATGTTGATGTGGGTTCTATATGGTCACCTGGGCGAACATATATAAATATGGATTCATATAAATATCTACAAACTTATGGTGCTGGCTCTATATGTACATCATTGTATACATCATGCATGTTATGCCTTAATGAAAATATTTCATATAAGCAAGTGATAACTAATTATTCCATCATTGTACTTTGGATACTGCAAATACAAATTATTTATGTGTCTTCCAGTCTCCATATTACCAAACATCCACGACACTAGAAGAAAAAATAATTCCAGCCTTTTTTATTCTTGAAATTTTATTTTCCTTACTTTAGTTAATAACGTATTTGTAATATGACAAGACTGTAAGATTGTAGCACACTGTAATGCAGGAGGATCTGACAGCCAACATACCGACAAACTTTCCCATCATGCTGTAGGGTGCGTGGGGGTCAGCCCTAAGCATTCTGCATTTTCCCTACCCAGTGAGCAGGTCATTCCAGCTAAGCTTCTTAATATGTACTGTGATGCTGAAAATAATTTCCTGGCATTACCTTTCAAATGACCATAGGGATATTTCTCCTATGCTTGGCACAGGAGTAATTTGGCTGCCTTGAAATGTTCCCCTTCATTACAGAAAGCTTGTTCAATTTAATTAAGAAGTTTATATCTTGAAATCCTAAAGATTTCACACCCAAAAAGCCCAGAGAAAAGTATATAAAGGGTGGGTGACCTAGAGAGATCAAGGCTGCTACTGTATGAAAAAAAAAAAAAACAAGTTTTATTCATTGATTTTTAAAGCTTAAAGAAAAAGTTTTTTGAGGTTTCCAGTCTTATGTCACATTAGCTATCTCCATTAGCTTTGGAACCTCAAAGAAATGGGCCTATGGATGAAGGCAAGGACTAAAAGCCTTGCATTTGAACCCATGTACATTAATTTTTATGCAAAGAGCTTCTTAGAACTTCTGTTTGTGCTTTAGTTTCTAGATATATGTATTCTTGCAGCAAACATTTTGCTGCTTCCTGTGTGTTGGTCAGCATGTTCTGCATGATATGAGCAGGCTGCAGACATGATCTGCCTTCTACAAGACCTGTATCTTGACTAGAAGAAGAGGTTAACATCTGTGAAATGGTGACACAAGATATCATGAAGTATGAGATGGTGAGTTCTAGACTTTAAAAGAGGAGACCACCAGGGTTTACAGAGGTTCTGTAGAAGGAACATGGAAACCAAGCCTGGATGTGGGTGGGTGGAATGAAGGAAGCAAAGCTGGCAATCCAGGTGAGGGGAGTTTGGGGTAACAGTCAGGCACTGCATACTGAAGACATAACAAAGAGAGGAAAATGACATGAGTCCATTGTTAGGGAGTTACAAGGATTCAGAAGGAAGGGGAAGTGACATTCATTAGTTCAGTGAATTTTTAAAATCAACTAGTATGTGCCAAACACAGATCCAAAGAACGAAATAACTCAGTGACGATCAAGTTATACTCTGGGAGCTTGCTGCCCACTTAGGAAGGAGGTGTGCCTGTGAAATATTTAGTTGGACGCGTGTAGAATTGCAACTGTGCCGGATGCCTTGAAGGGCAGGTCTGTGGTTCTAGGAGGTGATGATAGATTTGTTTTATCCAGGAAAAGGCTTTCCCAAGGTACCACTTATGCCAAGCACTGATGTAATAAGTAAGAATGAGTGAAGGATGGGGCGGAAAGAGCATTACAGCCAGGAGAAAGCATGATCAAAGACTGGCGGAAACAGCATGGCAGGTAAGCGAACTTCAGAAAAGGGCTCATGGATGCTCTGGAGACAGCAAGGGGCAAGAGTAGCACGTGATGGAGAGGTAAGCAGGGTTTGGACCAAATGGGAGTGGAACTAACATGGAGAGGATTTTTGTATTCTATTAAACGATCCTCCAAAGGGTTTTCTGTGATGTGTGTGTGTGAGTGTGTGTGTGTGTGAGTGTGTGTGTGTGTGTGTGTGTGTGTGAGAGAGAGAGAGAGAGAGAGAGAGAGAGAGAGAGAGATTATGTGAGAGAGAAAGAGGTGGGGGAGATGGTCTGCTTTGAAAGAATCACCCTGATGCAATGCAATGAGCATAGTAGTTGGACTGGGGCTGGGAGAGCAGGGTGAATGCAGACACACGAGGAGGAGTATGAGGAGGCTCAACTGAATAAACGAGTGACTTATTACTAAGTAACTCATCTAGTCTGGAAAGCTGGATCCCAGAGTTGAGATGATGGATTCAGAAACTCCTAACATTTTTTTAGTATGATAATAAAAATCAAGTGTTAAAGAACCAACTTTAAGTCTGGCAAGACAGACTGGGGAACACAGGAGATTTGCAAAGCAGTTGTGGCACTGATGAAAGAGGGAAGGGCCAAGAACCTGGACCAGGTGACAAAGGAAGGAAGGAAGGATGTGGAAGAGCCAGCGTTAATAACAACAGTAGCACCCACTGCCAGCTAGGGATGCTTGTGACACTCTAGTCATATTTAATAATATATTTGGTTCTTATAACTATCCCCTAAAGTAAATATCATCCCCACTTTACTACAGATGAGGAAACAGGGAGGTAAACTAATTTTCCCAAAGAGCACAGCTATTAAGTGGTACAAGCGGGGCCAGAACCCAGGGCTGCCTACCACCAAAGGTCAAGCAGAACCATCCATCCTGCCAGCAGTCCCAAATGCTAATAACTTGGGGGACACAAAAAAAGACTCGGTGGCAGAGAACTTACCTAGTCTGCGTGAGGCCCTGGGTTCACTCCCCATTACTGCAGAGAAATAAGTGTCTGAAAAATGAAGTGAAGCATTTGAAAGAGACTCTAAGATTTAAAGACGGAGCAGAAGGCAAACTTACGTTGCCAGCGTTACTGGGGTGGACAGAGGAGGGGAGAACAAGGTGGCAAGTCTAATCCTAGATGTGCCAGATATGGTAAAGTAAATGTTCCCCAGGAGGCGGAAATAGGGAGGACACAGCAGGACACCTTTAAAGCAGTGGCTGGCCCTCACAGCAAGCCAGTGAACTAGCAGTCCTGGACCAGCATGCCCAAGTCCTTAGTGCACTGTGAACCTCCCGCTGACAGGTGTACCTCCTGTGTGTGGCACACATGCTATTTGGAAACATGTATAAGACCTTCTTCTGAACTGAAATAAGAGGGCTCTCCTGCTCTGAATAGACATTACAGGTCTGAAGAACAAACAATAATCCATGCTATTTGGCGGGGGAACTGGGGATTGAACTGAGCTATACCCACAGCCCTTTTTCCTTTTTATTTTGAGACAGGGTCTTGCTAAATTACACAGTCTGATTTTGAACTCGGAATCCTTCTGCCTCAACCTCTAGAATCTCTGGGGTTATGGGCATTCCCCAGCCTGCCCAGTTGATACACACTTTTGAACTAAGCAAGTCAAATAAATAAATTCCAGAGAACAGGCTGCATATCCCTATTCCCACTCCTCCTCCTCCTCCTCCCCAAACACCATTGATTTTGAGCATGTATTATGCAATTTGAGCACTTACTGGTCAATAGAATATAGTGCTTTTTAGACAGAACCTAAAACAGAAGAAAACAATGAGAAACTACAAATGTAACCGCTACTAAATTTCCCAAACGACATTTTCTTTCCCATATCATAAAATAAGGCTATCTGCGGCAGAACAACTACACAAATTATGTGGGATCTAATGCAACTGAGGTAGGACTCTGGAAGAAATTGAGCCAAACATAAATGAAATGAGGTACCAGCAGTGAGAAAATTCACAACATGTTCCATCACTCTGCACTCGCTGGTCTCTGGTCTCATTTCCTTTTGGATTTCCTTGTCCTCTTTGACTGAACTGCATCATTATAAGACAACTTATTTCCTAATTTTGCATCTTTTCTAACCTACAGCTTCTATTAGCTTTTTATTAGCTTTTAACAGGCCACTTTGTTAACAGAAGTGTCCAGTCTTTATACCAACTTGTTTTCTTACACACACACACACACACACACACACACACACACATCTGCACATGCATCCACATATGCTTGTCCATCATCAGCCCTCCCAACACTCTCAAAGTCCCCACTGCTAATGAAAAGTAGCCCTGCAATGTAGGGCCTTACATTCCCATCAGGAATTTTTGTCCACCTAGCAAAACTAAAAGACTGGAAATCTACCATTAATTACCCAGAAGATTTGTCTTCTGCAGACCCTGACACTGTCAGATACTGATGGTGGAGTCGAGGCAAAGAGGGAATGGTGGCTTGAGTCTGCCAGGCAGGAGAGCCCTGCTATAGGTCCTCCTCCACTTGGTCTAAACAGGTTCGGGCTGCATCCTGCTGATTTATGATGTCTCTAAGGGCCCTGGCAAGGACTAGGCAAATATAAACCATGATGATTATATGCATAAAGGACCATTTACTTAATTAAGTCCAGGATGCTGAGCAATCTGCCTGCCTGGAAAAGAGCTGGAAAGCTGGAGTAAGGAGGTAAAGAATGTGCCAGCTGATAAATAATGGAAACTTGACCTGCTGATCTGCACTCCAGTGCAGACCAGATTGGAAACGGAAGAGAAGAACCGGGGAGGCACACGCCTAGAGGAAGAAGTTCTGGGCCATCTACCCCACACCACTGAAAGACCATCACAGGGTTTTCTCTAGGCCCTCCCATCAAAGGGTGCTCCCTAGAATGAATGGCAGCAGCAGCAGCACTGGGAGAGCTGGGTCAAATGCAGAATTGGAGGCCCAGGATGCGATTGTATCTAGATGACGTTTTTGGCCTACTAGACAGACCATCTTTCTAACCAAAAGTCTTTGGATACACCAGATGTTCCTAGTGGATAGACACTGTGTTCTATGCAGCTCAGCTACTCCAAGCATGCCCCTAGATGGGCAGAGCACAATCTCCCCTCCTCACCAGACCTACTGAATCACAACCCACCCACATGAATGACCCAGGTGACAGATATGCACAATAAGATATGAAAAATGTTGACTTTACCAGACTGACGATTTTCAACCTTGGCTGTACAAAGAAATCACCTGAGATTTAAAAACAAACCAATATCTGGATCCAATCTCTGGAGTTCCATTTCCCTGGGGGATTAAGAGAGGGAAGGGACACGCAGCCTGACTGTTGTGTTTAAGAGCTCTAGGAAATTCATGTAAGCAGCAAAATTTGAGAACTCCTGGCCATGGCTCAATGCTTAAATCATTAGCTGCTTCCCACTTGGGTATAGATTGTTTTGTTTGAATTCATTCTTGGTCCAAATGTTGTTTGTAACTGATAACACAATGGTTCTCAGACCTCAGTACCTGCTAGAATCACATGGCTCCAGTGCCCGTTGTGCATTTGTACAAATTTTAAAAAGCCACCTTCTTACCCGAGGATGCAGCCCAGTAAACCTTTCATCCAGATGCTTTTGGATAGAACAGAACCACTACAGTTCTGCGAGGCAGCTTTGCTAGGTGAGCTGTTTTCAAAACACTCGTGCCCAGACATTGGTCTGGGAGGGATCTGGTATCAACACTCAAACTAAATGCATGACTGTTTTTATTATTTAAAAAAAATTCTAACATTTAACAAAACTAGAGAGGACAACACGATGAACTCCGTTAACCCACCAACCAGCTTAAACAGGGCCCATCTTGCCTCATTTATATCTCCTCCACATCCTGTCCTACCTTTGCAAGTCCTACATACAGAAACTGGAAAAGGAACCCTTTAAGCACACTAGGCCACCCATAAAATCTCAACATGGCATTGGAAAAAAATGTGGATTTATTTTTAAAAATAATCAGAACACAGCTCTCCCAACAGAAATGATGAATTCCTTAATAAAACAAAATTTACAACCAATGTTTACATTTTCCTGATTATCTCAAAAAAAAATACGTGTTTTGAACTTTGCTTTTCAAGTTTTTTTTAAGTTAGTAAGGAGTAAGTCCATATATTGCAAGTGGTTGACATTTTCCCTAAAATGTTTTAAAGTTTATAAGCAATCCCTCTCTTCCTTTCTCTTCTCTCCCCTCCTTTTCTCTTCCTTTCTCTTTCTCCACTCCTCCTAACAATATATTTATTGAAAAAAAAATAGGTCAGTTTTCCTGCAGAATTTCCATGTATGGGTTTTACTCCAATTACTCAGATACTCCAATTATCCCACAATTATCCTCATTCTATCAATTAATATTCTCTTTCTCTCCTGAATTTGCTACAAGTGGTAAGCTTGATCCAGAGCAGGGATTGGCAAACAATTTTCTTAAAAAAGTTAGATAGTAAAGGTTTTGGGTTTAGAGGCCATATGGCTTCTATCTCATCTACACTATTCTGCCTGTATGCAAAAGTAGCCATAGACAATATATAAGTGAATGCATAGGATTGTGTAAATAAAACATTTTGCAAAACCAGGTGGCAACCACATTGATCTGAGGGCTCTAACTATACAAAGTCTGGTGATTTTGTATTTAGAGGCTTGGTCAGATGTAGAAGCAAGCTTTTAGCAAGAAGAAGATTTAGTGTTGTTCATTTCCATCAGGGGGCATAGCACGCCAGGTTGTCCCTGTTCTTGTGATGTTAGCAGCCATTGGAGGATCATATCTAGATCCACTCTTTCACCAGGGGCTGCATAACTATAATATTCTTTACTTCTTTGGCAATTATTAGTAAGTCCTTCCATAATGAGAAACTTCCCCTCACCAACCATTTAGTTACCCCAAGATAGAGTTAATAAAGGACAAACAGAATACATTTGCAAACAATTTTAAAAATAATGAACTGAGTATTCTTGAGAAGTAACCAATGAGAGATTTTCTTCAGTATCATCATGAACACTTGGATTTAAACATTATTTAATGCTTTCAATTATCCATTTTGGTTCTTACTCTCATGGGTACTCCAATTATCCCACAGATAGGGAGTGGGGGCCTTTGCAGGTTATGCCCTCAGCTGTCCTCCATGACGCACATGCTATGTCAAGATATTCCAACCTAGTCCTGTGTCCTTGCTGCTCCAAGCCCATCAGCTATCTCCAAGGAACCGTGGATAGGCAGAGGAACTCACTGCTGCTTGGTTAGTTCCTAAACCATTTTAGTTTAGGTATTAGAAAATGTATATTTTTTTAAAGATTTGTCATGAATTTATATTCCTCAGTGCTAATTTGAATTGACTCTTGCTTCTGTTTCTTCTTTTTCCCATGATGAAAATCTCAGGTTCCCAAATACACTGAAATAGTCACACTTGGTTGCCTTATTGTCCCTGCAGTTCCAGGCAAGACTGAGCAGGCTGTACTGAAGACCACCTTAGGTGAGTTATAAATAAGGACCTTAATTTCCTAGGAAAGGGCTCATCGGTATTTGACTTCTCTATATATCCTGCTGTGTCTTAGGCCACTAATAAGTAGACACAATCAGCCCTAATTTTGCTCTCAACCTGGAGACATAGGGTCTCTGGTTTCAGGAAGAGAGAGAAAGAGAGAGAGAGAGAGAGAGAGAGAGAGAGAGAGAGAGAGAGAGAGAGAGAGAGAGAGAGAGAGAGAGAGAGAGATATGAGAATCAAGGGTATTTTATGTGCAGCCCTGTTGTGGGGAGACTGGATCAGTCAAAGGCTAATTGGCCAATCCTTTAGGACCATACACGGAGTGAGAAATCCACTTCTGGAGAAAAATTATTGCAAGCAAAAGATTATACCAGAAAGGCAGGAAACAGCTCACAATTTTCTCACTTAGATTTAGATGGGGGCTGGAGATCTTTCAACATTCATATGGAAATATAGGAATATGTTACATCATTATATATTTTAATCAAGAATTGAGTATATGGAGAGTATCTCATACAGAATACATAAATGATACATTCTATAACCGATAATTATACATTAAGGACCTGCTACATGCCAGGCACTACATAAAACCCTTCAAAATGGATCAGAAACACTGCCTGTGGGGAAAACAGAACTGTAAGTCAGAAGAAAAAATACTTTAAACATAAGAGTAAAAAAGTGATCCAGTCATAGAGAAAGGGGAGATTAACCCTAAACAGGAAAAATTAAAGAAAACCTTTATGGAGGAGCTGACTTCTCAGTTCAGTGGTGAAGAACAGGAAGGATTTCAACATCTGGGCAAGGTTTCCTTAACACACAGGAGTCAAGGCTGCCTCTGCAAGGGACAGAGCAAGAAGGCACACACCATAATGCTCTAAGCATTATGGCTCCAGCCTGGGAGCCTACAGAGCTTCTAATAAGTAGACACAACCTACTTATTAGTAGATTGTGACAGAGCCCTGGATGGAGCTGAGCATTCCTCTTTCCCAGCCCAAAGGTCCACACAGGGTGTCCCATAGACTTCCATGAGCTTATAGAATCAGAAAAGGGGACCCCTGTGATCTTCACAGGAGAATTGCATCTTCCTTTAAATGAAGTTGAAAATAAGGATATATCTATCCCTGCAGGATACCTCTACCATCCTGTTAATCCCCGTTTTTTTCCTCCCTAGACCAGAAGGGAGAGAAACTAAGTGCACTAGTAAGAGATGCTACCCTGGTGCAGAGGAGGAAAGCGCAGTCTGCAGGGGGAGGGTGCAATTTAACAAAAAGAAATCTCCTTGCCTTCAGGGGAAGAGAGAAAGACAGCAAGGCAAGGATGCAGAACCAGAAGTCTGAGTAATAAAAAAGGAAAGTGAGTTGCTTTAAGGACACACACACACTGTTGGAAAATCACTGAGTAAGGAAGAGTCAGAGCCACCTTTGTGTATATCAGTTTGTAGTAGACGCTTTCACCTTTAAAACTAGGATTTCTGGTAAAATAAGTTTATGTACAAAATGGATTATTGGGAATATCACTTTAATAAGAATAGAGAAACCAAGCAACAGGTAATCTTTTTGTGGGAAATGTGAGCTTCTGTCTTTTAAAAATATATTTACTAGTCTTCAGGATACAGAGTGTAAGTATCATTAAATAAATATGGGAGGTCTCTGTCTCTGTTTCCATCTCCTCTGGTTTCGTTTCTTGGCCTTATTTGCCAACACAATGCATGAAAGAAATCTCGCTCTCTAATCTCTGATGAGACAGGGTTTGTGCTTTGTTTACCTACAACCTGAGTACCCTCCCCATCTCCTTTTAGTGTGTGCAGGTACTAATGGTGCAAGCATGGAAGATGGAAGGCAGCTGAGCAAATGTTCTATTAGCCTTTCTTATTGAAGAGCCTATCATATTCCCTGAATAATTCCTAAGTCCATGTTTAAGACCAGTTACATTATAGGGAAAAGAAAGTCAAAGGGAAAGTTCAGTGGTGGTATGTCCATGCCAAGGTTAACAATGTTAAAAAAAAAAAAAAGAAAGAAAGAAAGAAAGAAAGAAATTTTTAAATATAAAATTGAAAGGGGATCAAGCATCTTTACCTGAGTTTGCTGAATGACCTGTGTTTTGGGCCTTTCGGGGACAGGAAAACAGAGTTTATGGCTACTTCTAAGACAGAGGGATTTACTGCCACCAAGTTGTGCTAATGAGAGAATAAACAAACAATCACCAATAGTTAATTTAGTGATTTAGTCACTAAATGAGAATGTATGAATAAAAATATTTTTTAGCACCTCAAGTTTAGGAGATTGCTGAAGATGGGAAAAAAAAAAACATTAGAAATAGTTCATGTAGCCCTCTCACAAATCATCAAAATTGTGGTCTCAGAGCATCAACTGCCTTTTTAAAAGGGCAAAGTTCAACTTGGGGATCCCCTGTAGACTCCTTCTAATAAAATATTGGGGTGGAATCTTCTAAAATATGTGAAATATACACACATTAAGTTAGATATATAATAACATTTATTCTTAGGAAAATACATAATAATGCTGAAAGAACTCTATTAGCATCTGAAAATAATGGCTAAAGAAACAAAGGCTCTCACCTTTGGGAGAGGCTAAGACTTACACTTGATTTGGTATTTTAAGCAGTGATAAAACCCTTTAATAGAGGATAGAGTTCAAAGCACAAAATGAAGGAAGAATAAGATGTAACTGATGTGTTTTATCAGCCAAAGAATTCCTATATATAGAATACCATACCTTTTTAATTTCAGATTTCAAATTACAAGGGTTACTCTGCTGGCTGAAGAGGGATTTCTTGAATCTCTCTATAACTCTTCTTTTCAAATTGTGGTGCAAAGCCGGAGGAAGCTGTATGAAATCAGAAAATAATCATTAAAACCAAATACTCAACACTGCATTGCTGACCACAGGCAGCATTTACAGGGGGCCGATGGAATAATGTGTAGCCAAGGGGGCTAAATAATCGTTTAAATTTTATTCCAAATTAGTACGACTCTGTGCTATGATTTTTTTTAATCTTATGACGCCAAAGTAGTAAAATAAATCGCTGCTTTTCAAAGGGTCTGCTTCCATTTATCTTATCATTGTTATACTCATTGATATTACTTTTCATATAACAACTAAACCATTCACTAATTACACACATATTGAATTTTGTAAAGAACAGTCTTGACAAAGTAGGGTACATTTGATAATGTCTAGGTGGGTATAGCACAGGTATCTATAGCACACTCAGAACCATCCATGGGTAAACACCCTGGCAGTGGCCCTTGTCATAAAGAATCTGATACTTTAGACCAGAAAATGCATGTCTACCACAGTTCACAGTCACCTGCCTGGGAGTGCCCCTGAAAATTCAGCTGTAGAGAGATTGGATTTTAGGAACTGCTTGTATTCAGAAGACAGACAAAACAGATTAGTATATATTAGGGCCCGGCCAGGATGAGTGAGACTTAACACATATGTAGAAAGTCATTGTGGAATCTTAGAAAATATGGTAACTAGATGGAAACAGGGAATTAAAAAAAATGATTTGTAGTGCTTTGCAGGTTGGATTTACACAGGAAGTTAAAGATCCCAAGAAGCGCAGAGGGATGAAGTGAAGTCTGGGAGACGGATAACAGAAAAGAACCAGGTTCAGCATTATAAGCAGTCCCAGGGTTGACAAAGTGTTCCATTTTGCTTATTGGGAGATCTTGAAAGGGGAAGAGGAACAGATAAGAAAACAGATAGCTCGATGGGAAGAGACCCAGGATATAAGTAAAAGCTCAGATCAAATGAAAGAATGACATGGAGAGACAGTTAGGATTTTCTGGGATTCCTTCCAGTTCTGGTTGGTGTCACGTGGCTATCTTTGGCCAATAAGATGGTGTGTATCACTCTAAGGATGAAGGGATTCTCCTCCTTTACACAACCAGGGTGCTCCCTCCATCTCTGTCCTTCCCTACTGTGGCCCAGAGTCCATCTCTTCTACATGGCATGGCCTCGACACGGTCAGCCTGAGTGAGAAATCACCTTCTATGGTGTCAAGGCAAGGGATTTGAGGGAGTACTGTTTAGTGGCATACAACTCACCCTATTCTGAATAACACAAAGAACATCTATTCACTCAAATTCATGTAAAAGGCAATAGAAGAGCAAAGCATAGGGTCTTTGGGGTTTGTGATGACTGATTTTGTAGCCAAGGAACAATTGTTCATAATCCCAAACCTGATACAATGCAGGATCCGTTATGAAGTTTTATAGTTACACAACACAGAAACACAGGGCAACTGAAAAGATTGGGGGGGGGGGAGAGAGACACTAGCAAGCACTCTACCACTGAGCTACATCCCCAGACCCCCCCAAAATGCTTTTAAATGTACCTGTAATCCTTGTGCTTGAGCTAAAGTAGGCTTAACTAGGGGGGAAATGGATTATTCTGGAGATACTGAGCCCTTCTGAGTGCTTTGAAGGATTTAATCATCTGGCAGCACTAAGACTTCACTGATCTCTTTTGATGTCACTATTATAGCTATCTCTTCCCTTGATCCCAACTTGATTCCTCCCCATACCCGCAGCAAATGGTCATAATTATTACGGTCCTTTCACATGAGATGGAAGGGGGAAATCATGTAAGATAAAGGAGCGATATTTCTGAGCATTAATGAGCAAAGAGTGGGAAGACAGACAATGGAAATGAGCATAAAAGATAGATGTGTGCAGGAAAGAAAAGCAAAAGAAGAATGGATTTAATGTACAATAGGAACAGACAATGAAGGGGAGAGGCACACACACATACCTTCCTGGCGAAGGTTTGGGTTGAGCAGGGAGGGGATGGGAAAAGTCCCTGGAGAGACATGGGGTTTGGAGGATTCTCTATTGTTGCACACCAGAAGTTGCCACCTCACTGAATCAAACACCAGAGGGCAGTGTCGGCCCAGGACTTTATGTCTGTGGCCCAGTGTGATTGCAGCACAGCTGTCCAAGGGAAAGGCAGCAAGTACTGTCTGTGCAACAAACTCTTGAAGGTGTGAAGCACCTGGTGGGCTCATGGTTCCTTCCAAAGGGCCCTCAGCCCAGTACTCTGGCAGCTATCAGTACCGAATTCATTCAGATACTCTGAAAAAATCTTGCTGTTTATTTAACTTGATAAGCCTCTATTTAACTTAGAACTAATTGCATTTACTGCTCTAGATGACCTGCATAAATTGCATGAAACTCATTCGAATGAGCTAACATTCAGTCAACTTAAAGATCCATACACTGGGAAGTATTAGAAAGCTATTGTATCTTATTGGAATAATGATCCCCATAGACAGCATCTCCTTGTTAAAGTTTTTATGGAAGAATTTTAAATTTTAGAATGATGACTCATGCTTATAGAACTGCAGATGATGTGAGTATAATGATATGTTATGCACAAGAACTATCATACCAATAATAGAAAATCAATACCTATGATTCATACGTGCTAGGCACCATGATCACTCTTTTATGGGCATGATCATACTTTTTACCCACAACAAAATCATAAAGCAGCACTTATTTTACGGGCGAGGAAATCAGAACTTAAAGACCTTATATAACATGCAATACACTTTCTGAAGTAGTAAGTCTTCTAGCAACAATCACTACCCTAAAGCAAATACCAACATACTAGTCACTGCAGGACAGCACTTTATAGTTTATTAATATTTTCATATACTTTATTTTCTTCAAGGCTCATGGTAATCCCAGAAGATCTCCCATTTTATGAGCAAAGAAACTAATTCTAGAAAACGTAATGACTTTCTCAAAAGCCAAAGATTTGACAGCTTATATTTTGTTTGCTTTACTACACCTTACAAAGTAACAAAAGAAAAATTATGAAATCTAACCTGTACATTTTCTAGTAGGTTTTTTCAAACTTGTATAATGTATATATTCTTTTTAAAGAACCAAATTCTCTGTCCAAGAATACATCAGCAGACCACTAGCAGTCCATAGGGCTCCATCTGATAGTTACCTAAACCAGTATCTGATTCTATTTCTGAAAAAGTTATTTTGACATGTTATTGCTTAAGAGGAAATTTTCCTAAATGCTAGATGAGGTATTCAAAGACGATCATCCAAACACACTCACATAAATGTAACACTTCTCTTAGAATTTACAGACCCTGAAAACATATGTTGATTTGAGTAACACAGATTTACCCTAAATATCCTGTTCTGGTTAATCTCTGTCACCTTGCCATTAGTAAGCAGGTGATCCAGGTGAGTGAGTATGAATGGTTAAATTCTTATCCATCATTTGCTACAAAACACTGCACGAGGGGCCAGGGTTGTGGCTCAGTGGTACAGTGCTCGCCTAGCATGTGAGAGGCACTGGGTTGGATTCTTAGCATCACATTAAAATAAAATAAAATAAAATAAAATAAAATAAAGGTATTATGTCTATCTATAACTAAAAAAAAATTCTTAATTAAAAAAAAAACTGCATGTTTCCCTGATGACAGCCAGTAATATTATTTTCATTTGAGGACAGCACATTGCTGTGCATTTTTTTTCCTGTTAGTAATGATTGTGTCTGTTAAGATGAGCAGTCATGAAGATCTGCAACCAGAACTGTCTGCCTGGTCTCTTGGAGATAGATGTTTAATTTTTAAAAGTTGATAAATGCTGATTTTTCGACACATTTATTTAAGAAGACAATCAAAAACACAGAACAGACTTAAACTCCAGCCTTAATTTGGCTGTGCAGCTCTTACCTAAGCAATAACACATAAAAACTCATACTAAAAGGTCACCTGTGTACTTGTAGTCACCTTATAGGCCAAAGATCGATTTTGGTTTCTGCCAATGAAAACGAACCCACAGATTTCATTCTTAGCTTCCTGGTCTTAAGATTACCATTTTAGTTTTGAAGGAAACAGATGTCAAATCACTGAAGGCAGAGTAAGGATTTTTGAACATCCTGCCTTGTAAAATAGTTGCTTTTAAGTGATTTTCACAGGTCTGTCTCCATGGCAACTGGACAGGAAAGGCCACCACCAGCCAAAGGCAAGAAGTCTGCCCTGAAAGTTCATCTTTTGGTTTTCAGGAAGTATGTGGCCCGCAGGTCAGGGCAGCCACCAAGCTTAAGTACATAAACATGAGAGAAAGAAGGGTTTGTTTGGTTGGTTGATTCGTTTCTCAATTCAGCCTTGCTTTCTCCAAGTTTCCTTTGCAATTAGCAGAAAGAGAAAACTGACCTGGTCTCTCTCTAACTTACATCACATACCCTAGAATAATGATTAGGCCTGTATTTTTTTCTTTGTGTCAAAAGCATCGACTTTGTTTAGCGCTGTAGGTTAAAGTTCCCCAGAGGGGAATCATTGCTTACTATGTGCAATGTCATGAACTTTCCAGCATTCTGAAACACATTTGAAAAACCATGATAGTTATATCTTCACTTGGAGTAAGGAAAGCCATTCTGCCAAAAAAAATGCGAACCCATTTGTCACACTGGCAGTTTAAAAGCATAATAATCAGATATTTACAATAGTTTTATTCTTGCTTTAAAAATACTTTGAAATTCAATAAAGAAATGGAATATACCCCATTAAAAACTTTTTTCCTTTTTTACATCAAAATTACTGAGACAGGCATATGGAAGCTGTACTTAAATTTCAAAGGATATTTCTCTGAATTTAATAGATATTAGTTGAGGTAACTGAAAAGTTATTTAAACTATTTCTATAATACTAGAGTTAAGAATAGTCTCCCATGTTTCCATATCAATGGTTAAATGGAGATGCATTTTTAATACAATACAGAGAGAGCAGATTATAATTTTTATTTATTAACCAGGCTTCCCTCCTCCCCATACACACATATTTCCTTGTACTCCTTCACCCCCTTTCATTTACTTGGAAAGGTTTGTGTGGTTGCCTAAGAAAGAGGATGGCAGAAAAAAAGAGGGAAAAGTAATCAATTTTGGCTTTTGCATCTAAAAGAGCAGACATCAGGGTGACCAAAAAGAACAATAGATTTGGGACAAAATTTGACATAAGAACCAGACTGCTCAACCCGACGCATGGAAGAGGCTCCGCAGTCTAGGGGCAGAGAGCAGAGGGAGGGAGAACAAGCAGAAATCAGAGGGGGTGTGGGTGGTGCCAGAGAGTTGCTTGCCTAGTCCCCAGGCTAAGGGTGCCACTGATCAGTGCCTGTCGGCTCCAAGTCTGCCCTTGACTGACCTGAATGTGAAACCAACACAGCTCTCCTTCACCAGCTGTCTGGATGCCAACCTCACCCATAGGAAGGTCCTAGAAGGACCCTGAAGAAGGATGGAGCTCATCTCTCTGGTCCAGTGATGCTGTTGCCTTGCTCCAGTGGTGCACGGTGACACCCCAGTGGTAAGAGGTCACCCCAAGTCACATTCAGTAGCACTGACTGTAGGTGGCTTTCCAGAGACTTCTATGAAATAACACCTACTTCTGGGTAGTCTCCCCTGATTCCATGGAGAGTATATATCAACACCATTCAGTGCTGATTTCCCAACAACTTCCATAGCATGGTACCTCATGTGATGTCTTGCTCTGGTCCCCAGAGGGAGGCTTCTGATCAACTTTCCCCAGCATGACACTTTTGCAAATTTCTCTGGCCTTTCCAGTGAGGTCTGGACCTCAATCCAGAGTAAGTGGTGTTCATATTTGTTTCCTTGTTAGGTGCTCTGCCTCAGTCCTAGAGCTTATGACTTCTCTATCTGCTATTCCTATATGCTTTGGATTTCTTTCCTCATCATCAGTAGATAACATTCTGTTATAGTTAATAATTTATTATATTAAACATTCCTTGTTGAAATTACTGTTGTGGTTTGAATGTGGAATGTCCCCCAAGGGCCCAGATGTTCACAGCATGATTCCAGGGAGGCACAACTGAGGTGGTAGAAACTTTAATAGGCGGGGCCTAATGGGAGGACTTCAGGTCATTGAAGACCTGCACTTGAAGAAGACAGTCAGACCCCAGCACCTTCCTTTTCCTCTCTTTTACTCTTCAGACACAAGGTGAGAGGATTTGCACCACCATGTTCTTTTACCATGATATACTGCCTTGACACAGGCCTGTCAAGGGCCAACTGATCATGGACTGGAATCTCAAAAATGGTGAGCCACAATAAACCCCTAAAACTTTTCTCTTTATAAGTTGATTATCTTGGGTATTTGTGACAGTGAGGGAAAGCTGACTAACATAATTGTGTGGCTTCTGACTGGACCTTCACTGATACCAGATAAAGGTTCCAGGAATGTTCAAGGAGCTTGACCCCAAAGATGGGATTTGAGGAGTGTTATGATTGTGTCCTTGGATCGATGCTGAATTTGGTTGGTTGGTTTGTCACCAACAGGACAATTATTTCATTTAGTGGCACCACAACTGAACAGCTCATCACCTCGATGAAATGCTGACTAAAGCCCAAATGGCCACTGCACTTGACGGTCAGGCAACAAGAAAGACCACAAGGACTGTGGTATGGAATGGACTTTTTTGAGTGCACTGGAGCACTGATAAAGTAACAAGTGTGAGTCTTTTAACTGTCTGTTCAAGTCATGATCTGAGACCCAGGAAGATTCCATGACAGCTCCAAAATAACCTGTTATTTTGTGCTGCCAAAGCACTGATATGGCTGATAATCAAATGCTGAATTTAATTGGGAAGGCTGATAAATTACAATGTCAGTTGAATTCACACTTCATCAAGTTTTTCATGTGAATGTTAGAAAAAAAAGAAAAGAATACTAAAAACTAGAATAGGGATATCTCGCTGAGCCCAGATCATGCTGACAATCTTAAAACCCAAGTCACTCTGGGCCTTCATTGTTAACGAAAGGAGCTTGTTGCTCTGTGTCTAAGAAAACAAGCCTCCCTTTGCTTGAAAACTGGGTGATAAAATCAATGAGAACAGATGTCTTTAAAAGAAATACCCATTCTTCATAAGACCCACAACCATGAGGACCAAATCCATAGCCAGAGATGTATCTCACTATGATCTAGGGAAATTAGTATCCACCACCACTCTGGAGGAAATAACCTATCCTCGAAAAGAATTGCAAGATTTTGCTACTATATATTAGCAACCAGCCAGAGAACATGTGCAGAAGTGGATTCTAAGGATGTTAGGCCAGGAAGGATAAAATATAGCACAAGACCAGACTGAATTCATCAATGTGGGTGCACACAGTAGAGAGTTAATGTGTTAGTTCAGCAGATGGAGGTGCAGCTTAACTATTTGGTGGACTGAAACTGATTTTCAGTGGTGGCCTGTGTTTCACAATGGTAAAGTGCCAGAACTTCTCTGGCACGTGGAGGAGGGAATCCAAAGGCTCAGAGGAACAGGAACATTGCAGTGGATCTACTAGATGTGATCTGCACGTTCACTCCCCCACCGCTTTTCAGACAGAACACCCCAAACGCTCTTCTTTCAGTAAGGCACTGAGAAATACTCAGAGAGGGGAGCATCTTAGAAGGCTCCAGGGTTGCTCTCCTTTGTAAGCCAGCTATGACACTGAAGGACACAGTATTCCAATGTATCCAATGGGCAGAGGCCATTTGAAAGCATGTGACAAGTGGTGAGCGTTCATGACAAGGTAGCAGCAACATTCTGTTAGTTAGAGAGATCTTTGATGGTAATTAATTAACTAGGGTGTTCCTGGGAAGAAAATTAGTAGTCAGCCTACTAGGACATTTCTGAGCCCAAGAAACAGAAGAGAAGCTCCAGATCTGGCAGACAAGATCCTGACCAGAGTTGCCATTGCCACTGTTATAGTTTCCAATATAGTTTCCAGACCTAAGTCAACTAAAGGGCCCAGAGCCCCTTGGATCATACGGAAGCTGGGATGCCATGAGGAGGCGGGTCCTGAAACATACTATATCATTTCCTCCAAGCCTTCCCATAGAGATCTGCAGCCATTTATTGCAGTGATTGTACACTGGGGAAAAGGAGGCACAGATTTTCTGGGAATAATAGACACTGTTTAAAAACCGATGCAAATTCCTAGAGTCTTAAAATGCTACTGTGTTGCACCAATCAAAAAGTATTTTGCTTTGTTTTGTTTTTATCTTTTTGCAGGAAGGGTATTCAGGTGATAAATGAAATATCAGCCCAAGTTTGCACTTATAATGATCCCAGCTGGTCCACTGATCTTTAGATATTTCTCTGCAGGACTTGAATGAAAAATTGGAATTGCCAAAGTTGGCTACTGACAGCAACCCAAGGCAGAATCTTTGAATCTTATTTCTTTCTTTATTTATTTGGTACTGAGGATTGAACCCAGGGGTACTTCACCACCAAGTTACATACCCAGTTCTTTTTTTGAGGCTGGTCTTCTCCTGAGTCACTGGTGCACACTAGATTCTGCTTGGATCTTTGAATCTTACAGTGAGGAAATGTTTATGCTTTGGTCACTGATCGATCCAAATAACTGGAATTGTGTTTGGCTCATGGTAGGCAATTAGTCATCACATGACCAGTGAGCAAATATATCAATAAGCTACCTATAACATACAGTCATAAACTTCAACATAATACTGACTTTCTTGTTCAAATGGTTACAGTTCTTAACGAATATTTTAAGTTGTTTTCACTAGACAGGTTTCTGTCCATCATTTATAGATACTTTTCAACACTGATTCTTTTTCCTCAGTGCCTAAGTCTCTGAGATTTACAAATAGAAAATCTTAATAATCCTGGATTTTGTGTGGTTTTTGGCTTTCATATCTCTGAGCCTTCCTAGTGTCAACCGAGCATCCTCAAGATTAAGAATGGTGGTGGGAGCACTATTTCCTGTGGTAAGCCCAGCTCTATTCCCATTCCCTCCCCCCACCCCCGCTGCCCCAACTCACACAAGGAAGGGCCATTTGTGTGGAAGTCTGCTTCTGGCTGAGCAGGAAGAAGACACAGGGAAACCCTGACCTACTTGTTTTTTCACCCTGTTGCCCTCCCAGCTTGGTTGCCAAGAAGTCTCCCTACACGTGTGTCCTGGGAGGAGATAAAAACAAGTGTTCACTCAGCTGGAAGTCCTACAAGGTAGTTCTTCAGCGGTATTAGCACCAAACTTGTGTTTCAGATGGAAAAGAAATAGAAGGCTGGAACACTGACCTGTGTGATATAGATGACTTTGTGCAGCTGGATTAGTATTTGCTGGATGGGATCACTGATCTGACGCACCTTCCTCTGGGACACAGCAATTCCTGCAGATGCTGTGGGTGAAAAATTCCACAGTTAGTCAAGTTCTCTTTCAAAGATGATATTAGTAAAAAAATGTTATACTTTTCTGAAAAAAAAATTAAAGGAAAGACCTCATCTTATAAATGAGACAACATGAAGAAACCCTGTAATATTTTATGATTTGGAATAAACAATTCCTTCCCTTTACTTCTCAAGCTTCTAAGTAAAATAATGATTGTACCTGTCATTTGCAAGACCAGTTGTCTACTGGATATTTCTCCTGCAATTTCAGCAAGGAGGAAGTGGTGCCTTGAATACTGTGGCCACTGAAAAGCCCAGCTTCAGATATACTTAAGTGGCTATAATGATTTTAAATTTTAAATTCATTATATCCTCCATAAAATATTTTAAAACCAATTTTGTCCCAACTAATAAACACAAACACCAAATAGGCGATGTTACAGAGAAATAAAACTTCTCTTAGCTAGAATTAAGTACTTTTTAAATCCTTGGTTATTATGAATTATAATTTTCACCTGAATTTCATCCTAGGCCTAAGCTGGGCACATTTATAATTTTTCCTGACTTTTCCTTATAAAGCTATATCAGCCACTCATACACAACTTGACACCTGTTAGTCTGATATGAGGCTATTTAAAGGGAAGAACTTGATCCCTATGATGGCTATCAGACCAACTCGACCTCCTCTTACCTCTAACTTCCCTTGGGAGGACATGGAAAAGGGACTTCAGATATGTGCCTTATGATATCCTTTCTCTCCCTGCCCTTAGCTTTCAGCATGCTTTCTGTAACCCTTAATAATTACCTTTAAAAAAACAGTTTCTATGATCCACTTTTCTTCTTTCCAAACAACATCAAACCATATGAAATTAAACTTGAATATAATCACTGCTTTAGCAATCATTAAGATTTTTTTCAAAATGATTCTTATTCAAGTGCTTTCTGAGAAAGCTTGCATATTTACCATAAATTCTTTGTTTACAAAACATTTAAAGAGAAAATGTAGTGTAGCGGTATAAGAGTTAACATGTGTTATTATAAGCATATTAAAATTTATATTTAAGACATATAAAAGAATAAAATATAAACATCCTCTTTACTATGTATCTTTAGTTGAAGTATTAGCACAAGGCATAATCAGATTCTATGTCAGCTGCAGTCAACATCTTGCTTAAATATTTGGAAGTTAAAGGATTTATCTCCCCTGAATACTCTGTCTCTTTTTAAGCATTAATTATTTGATCATTAAAATGAGGTTTAATAAGTTACCCTTAGGGTAAATATATGAAGGTAAATCAGAAAGCACTAATGTAACTGTAAAATAGAAAATGGGAGTTGTCTGCTCCAGCTTATAGAGATGGTCAAGTGTACACCTGCCACATTTTCTACAGTGAAAGTCCTTGCAGGAACAATGCTCAGAATGCAACCCTTTCTTTGTTCAGATCCATAGCAAAAAAAATGGAGACCAGGTGATGTGGCCAAGCTGATGCTACTACAGAAACATTAACTCTGCATTTTCTGAAAATGGCAGGGGGCTGGGGGGGAAGGGCTTGGGTTTTTAGCATTTCACATTGACTACTTTGTATTTTTTATTGGTAGACATGACAGCCATAGGTAACAAGTTAAAATCTCACGGCATTGGCAGAGAGCTCTTAGGCTTGTGATGACATTTGGGGTGGGATATCACACAGGTTTGACTCTACCTTGCCACAAGTATGTGCTCATCTGTGGCCCTAAATACAAAAACAGAGAGAGTTAGCTAGGTTGCCTACTTTGGGAACTGATCAATTATGCAAATTAACTTGAAAATTATTTCCCTTAAGACCTTTTAACCACTACCTTCTTAATCCCAGTAAATTCTTGACTTTCAAAAATAGTTTTGATGGCTTATTCAAAAAACTAAATTTCAGATGTTTAATTATGTTTGTTCCTTATAAAACAGCAAATGATCAAAATATAAGTATTACAAATGATGCTCAGGCTCCCTAGAAACCACCCCACACTCCCACACCTACCAAGATAATCCCTAATATCAACTTAGTGTATTGCCTTTTGGACTTTTTCTATCCATTTGTGTGTTGTGTGTGTGTGTGTGTGTGTGTGTGTGTGTATCTCCAGAACACTACTTTCCAAACTATGCTTGAGTCCTGAAATCAATTTAATGTGTTGTAATTCGATTCATTCCATTTGACAAAGGGAATGAAGCAAATTAGAAGAGGATAGAACAATTTCAGAGTACGTCTCATGTAGTAAGGGTCCACTCCATCAAGACATGACGGGTGTATCTTATTGAGGGTTATTTCCAAAAGATATTGAAAGCCACTACTATAGAAAGTCTCTGGTATTCTTTTCTTCTTTTCTATCCTTCTGTCCTTCTTTCTTCCTCAGTCCCTCCTATCCCTCTCTTCTTCCCTCCTTTGCCTTTTAAATGAATGGTGACACATCACACCTTATAGACTATTTCACAACTTGTTTTCTCAGCCTCTCATGGAGATCCTTTTCTTCCCCAACACACCCAGTTCTAGCTCATTCCATATAACTGCTGATAGTTTTACATGTTCTGGATGCACCATGGTTTACTTGGCCACTCCTGCCTTGCTGGGCACTGAGTTGCATTTCAATTCTCATGATTTTAAGTGATGCTGCACTGCATACACATGTGCATGCCTCACTGTGTGTTAAATACAAGAGCTTTTTCAAAGCTGACATGGAGAAATTAAATAGCTGGGCCCTAAAATATACACATTTCTTACAGTAACAAATTACTTGAGGGGCAAGGACTGAACCCAGGCTCTCACACATGATAGGTGAGCTTTATGCCAACTAAACCACATCTTCAGCCCCCTGTAACAAATGCATTTTTAAATGACTAAGTCACCTTATACTCTGACAGAAGATAAACTATTTTCCTATACCTCAATCGACACTACATATTATCAAATTTTTCAATTATGTCAATCTGATTTTTTCTATGCTGTATTTTTTTGAATGCAAGTGAGGTTACTATACTTTACTGTATTTTTTCTTGCTGATTTGTAAATATTCTTTACATATTCTGAATACTGATCCTTTTATTGTTCTTTGCATTTAAAAGCATTTTCACCTAATCTGTTACTTCTTTTGAATTTAAAGGGTCTTTCCCACCCTGCCATCTGAACTAAAATTAATGTTTAGTCTCGGGTACTGCCAAATCTCTCAGGTACATGCTGTCACTGTATCATAGCAAGCTGGAGTCCCATCATCTGCTTAGATCCATGGGGGATTCTTGCAGGATTACTAAACTGGGGTATGAGTTAGGACTGGGGAGACAAAGGAAATTTCAGACTGGGAATGATGTGTAAGAAGTCTACCTAAATATTTGCAAACTCTTGATTTCCTGGACAAGTGTAGCTGATTCTGGGTTTTTCATCTGATGGAATTCTCACATTTTTAGTATCCTCCTTCCCAATAATTTCAGTAAAAAAAAATTTTTTTTTGAAAATCCAAATAAATATATTTCCTTATTTTTATTCTTCATCTACTGATGAATAACCACCAAGTTCATGGCAAATATTAGCCTTATCATTTAATCTAGTTTTAAAGCATTTTTTCTCAATCTTTCAAATTAGCTTATTAATAATATTACACTTCCTAAATATTCACACAAAAAAGTAGAACATATTTATGTGAACAATTTTATCCCCAAAACATTTTTTACTAAAACAATTTTCCCTTAAAAAGAAATCAATGAGTGCTCAAAGCTCTGGATTCAATCCCCAACACACACACACACACACACATACAAAATGGCGTTGGGGAGGGGGAGCAAAAGAAAAAAATGATATCAGTGAGGTTGATTGTAGCACATGTGCAATGTCAGTCAAATATAACACGCCCAAGATTCATATCTATATGGTACTCCTTACTGTGGCATCTATACCATATTTGGTCTCCTAAAATTTAATACTATAGGAAAAAAATTTATTTTTAACAAAATCAAAGTTTAGACTATTAGAACACTTTGTACTCTTTCATAGTGTTTATTAAAACAACTTAGTGTTTTAAAACAGAGAAGTACAAAATTCCTCATAAGAGGCAATTGACTTTCAAGAATCAAAAATAATCCTACTTGCTTTCTTACTCGGAGGAAGGAATGGACGGAATCAAACTGCTCTTTTCCCCTCTGGAGTGTTAGTTAAGAGCATCTGGGGGAAAAAATGGTGCTTTCTTGGCACAGATGGGGCAAGACAGTGGGAAGCCCTTCACACACTGACTCTCACACACACAATCACACTGAAGGGTGACTGTTTTGCCCCCATTTTACAGATGAGCAAATTGAGTAGTGTAGTCTGAATCCTTCTTATTCCCCCAAACTCGGATGTTGAAATCCTGAACCCCAAGTTGACAGTATTAGGAAGCAAGGGATGGTGGGTGACAAGGTCATAGGGGCACAGCCCTCGTAAATGGGATCAGTGCCCTTAGAAAAGAGGCCCGAGGGAGCTATTCTTGCCACCACATGAAGACACAGCTAGAAAGAGCCTAGTGTGAGCCAGGAAGCAGGTTCTCATCGGACACAGAATTTGCCAGCACCTTGATCTTGGACCTCTAGTCTGCAGAACAATGAAAAATAAATTTCTCTTGTTTATTTGCTGCTCAGTGGATGGGATTTTTCCAGTAGCCTAAACTAAGACACTGAGCCTTAGTGGGGATAAGCACATTGCCCAACGAAGATCAAGGTGCAAGTGAACGCTGAGACATGAGAGGGGGCAGGCCCTGCGCGCTACTGCACCGACTCAGGCTAGACGGGTGTGAGGGGGCCCCCAGTTCTCCAGAACCCTCTCTAGGAGGCCATGTCACCACAGGCAATCCTTCCGGTTACCACAAAAATAAAATAATACTGAGACTCCTTTCCAGCCTGAAGTACTATTTTTCTTATTATGAGGGTTATTACTCTGAACACAAGGTTCTACCCATACCTTCAAGATTTCAATGTAAATATTTTTGTAAAGCACACGTGTGTAAGGAGTTGGAAGTGACAAGTCTTTGAATCTTGCACAGCATCCTGTGTTTTGATTTATTATCTCAGAGTCCACCCAAAATATCCAAGAAGGTTGCCAGTCTCTTGTGCATTACACTTGACTTATGCTACATAGCCACTCTATTGAAATTATAATTCATAACCTGACTTATAACCCTGAATCTGTTAGTACAAATTGCATGCACACACGTGTAGGTATGCACACCACACACACATAGACTGCATTGCATTTTCCCAACTGACCAAGACATAGTCTCAAAAAAATTCAGATTTTTTTCTGAATTCTGTCTGCTAAGAATCAGGAAGTTCTGGACAGGTGGAGAGATGAAAGGTAGAAGAGGAGAAGAAGGGGTGAAAATATTCTTTCCTTAAGGACTGGGGCCAACACACACATAAGCTATTCCAGTCTGGACCAAGGATCCTGATGAAAGACGGTACTGATTCACTCCATCCTCATCCACAAGGGTTTCGTGGGAGATCCACCCAGTGACAAAAGGCGCAAAGGTTCCACTTGAGAAGACCAGGGGGAATCAGTAGGTCTTTGATTGGTACATGGCCTCGGTGTGATGGAAGGGCATATTTGAGTGGTGGCTTCTGAATACAAGGAAACGTTCCAGCAAATAACAGTCAGTCAAACAATTCGAGGGTGGCACCTGGAGAGCAGCAGGGTGAGGTGCTATGTGTGTGGTGTCATGAAAAGTCACAGCATGTGCAGAGCTGGAGGCCACCAGACACCATTCAGGAGGGTGAGGAGTCACCAGGTGCTTATGTTTCAGGAAAGATCCTTTCATGAGGAGAAGCCTAGAGCCAAGCTAAGATCCTGGATTGAACATGCTCTCCTCTGGGTACCAGGAGCATGGTTTCAGAGAACTCACAAATTCTTTGGGCCTTGATGTCTTCATGTGAAATGGGCACATGGTGAAAAGTGGAACTGGGCTAGAGTTGTCTCTGCATTAGCAGAGATCTACAATGTGGTCACCATCTGTGGAAATCAGGAACTCTGAGCCCCAGAGGCTGCTGAAGCATGGGCCTCCATGGTTAAGAGAGTGACATCTGCTATGGTTTCAATCTGGTTTGTTCCCCCAGATTCATGCAGGAGTTCAATCACTGAAGGCATGTAACACTGTTAAGAGGGTACAGACATAATCTGCTTATGGTGTTCAGAACTGGGCCTCTGGGAAGTTACTAAGCTTAGATAAGGTCATTAGGGTGGAATCCTCCATGATTGAATACTGGAAACTTTACTAGAAGGAGGAGAGAGACCAATGATACAGACACAGACAGCCATGCTCCCTGTGTCCTGCTTGTGACTCCACGTACTATCTAGTGATTGCTGGCAAGAAAGATACCAACAGAACTGAACAAGTACCAGCACCTTGCTCTTGCTAAATAAGCTAAATAAGCCTCTTTTCTTTGTAAAGTTAGTCTGCCTCAGGTAATTCATTATGGTCCTGAAAAGTTAACTAATACAACATCTCATTAAAAAAAAAATGGTGACAGAGAAGATGCTTAATCAGGGGCTTGGGCATGGGATAATTCCTGGTGCAGACCAACAGACAGTTGTACAATCTGTTGGCAGGAACTGTTAGAAAGGAACTTGACAGTCTGGGCCTTTTTCCTCTGCTACCTTTAGCCCTGGTGCAATTTCCCACCGGATGGCAGAAAGCTATGTCAAAATATCAGCTCCCCTTTTGCCCCCTGGGTGATCAGGCAACAAACTCCTTTCATTTGAAACTTCAGAAACAAGCAGTTTAAAGGCCACAGAAGCAAGACTGCTTTGAAGTCCTTCCCTCTTAAATTCTAGCTGAGGCTTTTCTGTAATGCATCTTTCATCCTGTTCTGACTTAACAATTTTGTATGTTTGAGGGGAAGGGTCCCCCAGTTCAAAAACTACCATCTCTTCAGTTATTTTTCCATAATATAAAATACCACCTCAGGGGTTTTAAAGTTGAAATTCCCAGAGATGGCCACATAGAACAGGGCGAGCGCTGTTTGCACAATGCACACAGCTGCATTACCTCTCACACTTGGTCCCACCAACATGGCCAGTCCAGCAGCAGAGCATGAGGCCAGCATTCGCCCAAGATGGCACGAAAGGGAGGAGCCAGGGAACTGAGAGTGAGTTCCTGGGCTTTAAAAAATAATAGTCTAGGGGCTGAGGCTGTGGCTCAGCAGTAGCACGCTTGTCTGGAATGTATGAGGCACTGGGTTCCATCCTCAGCACCACATATAAATAAATAAATAAAGGTCCATTGACAACTAAAGAAAAATTTTTTTTAAAAAGCAATAGTCTAAACAAAAGGCAGAAAGACTCAAAAGAACTGTCGCTGAACAAACTCTTCTTCCTGCCCCTTGAAGGTGCAATAAAGCTTCTCTGAGGAGGGACTTGAGGAGACAAGAAGAAGAGTAAGGCTCAGGAGGCACCCATGTTCCCACTTGCTCTGGGCAAAGTCTGGTGTTGGGGCAGGAAGGAGGAGAACAGTTGGACGACAGAACTCAGACTTTGGGGATCCAGGCGTGCAAGGTGTGTGCTCCTTCCCACTATGGTATGGGGGAGCAGGTGGGAAGCAGTAGAGAGAGCTTTATGGGACATCAGAGAGAAATTCTGAGTCGCCAAGTCTCCATGCCCAGGCGATGGGGAAGAACAGGCCAGCCCTCCCCATGTCCCTGACAAGATGGGAAGCAGGCCAGCTGGCCCTGTAGAGACCTTGCTTTCTTGTCAAAGGGGACACAGCCATGGGTGGAAACACAGAATCTAGAAGTAAGGCAGCCAGTGTAGTGCCACTTCTAAGGCCCCCATGTGGAAGGGTAACCACACTCACTCAGATCAGTGTCGGCACAGGTGTCTCAAAACCCTAGTACTAAAATGCTTACAAAACCCTGGGAACAAAAAAATTCCACCCTTGGAAAGAGAGAAGAGTGATTGTCAATTTGCCGAATATCATTCTAATTTAATAAAGAAATCAGCAACACATTGAAATTTATCTGTAGGCGAACTGATTATGTCTTTAGATAATAGCAGAGATAGATTTTGAATTTGGAGGAAATATCAAAAGTCACATTTTTATTCCTGAATTTGTGACCTAAAAATAGCACATGCATTTGGCCTAGTCCATAGAGCCTGGTTCTTCTCTGCTGTCTCAGTTATTCCTTATGCTATGCTGCAATTACTAAACACTGACTTCCTTTATTCCTACTAGAGGGAATTTTTCCTTTTCCTGAAAAACTGGTGATCCAGTTGATCTAAAAAGAATGGAAAGTAAAGGAGAGGTTTGCCCCCTTCACTCCTCACCAAGCTAGAAAATTTTCTAATAACCATACATGGTCCTAATCCGATACTCTTAGGATAAGTCAAAGATTATTTAACTAACAATCTGCACCAATAAATGTGCAGGCTGATAATAACCCTGTAGTATTAGAGGTTAACCTACAGAAATTGGCATGTTGGTATGACTTTAATTCTGAACAAGAAGTTGGTATGGTTTTATCACACTGTAGAACTTTCACAAGTTTTATATTTAATTAAGCAATCTTTTTTAAAATTATTTTTTTTATTTTTAGGTGTGGAAACAATACCTTTATTTTATTTATTTATTTATATGTGGTGCTAAAGATCAAACCCAGGGCCTCATATGTGCTAGGCAAGTGCTCTACCACTGAGCCACAACCCCATCCCCTACTTATGCAATTTTATTTCTGCTTTTCCTTCTTGCTAACTATTTATATCCCTGTCCTTCTAATGCACATAGAATCAACTCTTTTGACCTCCTCCAGGTCCTATCATTAATGGGTTAAAATTTGGACACTTGCTAAAGAAGAACTTTCAACAACTGTGCTTTTACACTCCAATACAATAAAAAAATACTTTGTTATATAAATAAAAATGTTAACTGACACACTAACTAAAACATCCCCAACAATCTGTTGAGCACATAGGAAAGAGTATCAATTAAGAATAAGCTGGGAGTCTTGGGTGTGTTGGCACATGCCTGTAATCCCAGTGGCTCAGGAGTCTGAGGCAGGAGTTCAAAGCCAGCCTCAGCAAAAGTGAGGTGCAACTCAATAAGACTCTGTCTCTAAATAAAACACCATATAAGGCCGGGGATGTGGCTCAGTGGTTGAGAGCCCTGAGTTCAATTATAGAATAAAATAATGAATGAGCTGGTCTTCCCTATAAAGGACAGGCAAGTGGCCTGGAGAGAAGAAAGAGGCCGCTTGCTGGCAGGAGAGTGATTCCTACGGCAGCCATTGGAAGCAGCCTAACTTAGTTGTTTCATCATTTTTCTTAAAGAAAGGAAACTAACAAAAACTTCACAACTGATTCAATGATTAATATTCTCTTGTGGGTTAAACATTTGTTAAAGTCCTAAGGAACCGAACAACTCCTCAAACAGAAGCCAACGCATGAATGGATTCTTGGCTGTTGGTACTGAACATTTCTGCATTTGTCAAATTGCATGGTTCATGTGCAAAGACTTCACATGAACCCAAGGTTCTTGATCTTCAGGTTTCTCATTACTATTGACCCATCCATCGTCACCCTCTTCAATATTTAAATTGGTCTATGTGACAAACCAGTTTGAATGACTTTGGGAAAACTATTTTTTAAATCCATTAAAAAAAAACATTAACAATACAATTTGGAATTTGAGAGCCATGCTTTTCTCCATTAATTCAATTACTTTGTATAGTATGCTACACTCATTACCCAAGTCACAGTGACCTCCCTTCATTCCTGCCAGAGAGTGGTGTGCCTTTCAACCCTTCCTTTCTTTAGCCTTTGCTCCCAGGCAGAAACCCTGAGGGCAGCAGTGTGAGCTGCCATTTAACAGCTGATTCCAGCTGGCACTTGTCTCAGATTGAGGCCATCAATAATTTCTGTGAGACTGAACATCTCATTAAAATGACACGGCCCTGCAAAGATCACAGAAAAAAATCTGCATCTCCAGGAAGGGACCTGGTGGGACCTGGTGTGACTTCCTCAGTGCCTCCGTTGGCATAAAGAATTAGGAAGCAAAGCATCATTGATAAAGGAAATTTGTACCTTCCACTCCTACCCCAAGCTGAAGTCTAATATTAAAAAAAATAATAATACAGGTTGAATAGCCTTTATTTGAAATGCTTGGGAAGAGAAGTGTTTTGAATTTCAGATTGCTTCACAATTTGGTATATTTGCATATACATCATGAGACATCTTGGAGAAGAGATCCAAGTCCTAAACCAAAATTCATTTATGTTTTATATATATGCCTTGTGCCCATAGCGTGAAGGTAATACTACACCATATTTTTAATGCATGGATATTGTGACTGCAACTCATCACATGAACTCATGTGTGAGTTTTTCACATGTCAGCATTTTAAAAATTTCAGTTTGGGGATAATTTCAGATTTTGGATTTTCAGATTAAAGATGATCAGCATGTATTTAAAAGTTCGATGTAAAAAAATAATGTTCTTTCAAACTACTTATGCAGTTGGTCTCAATAAAATAGCAAGGATAAACAAGAGCTAAATACATGCTGGATCTGCATCAGTTACTGAATAAGTACTTTTCAAGGGCCTGACCTCAGAGAACCCACTTAAGGCATATATCAAGATATCAACACACACACACACACACACACACACACACACACACACACACACCACTATTTATGTATGTAAAATTTTACTGAAGATGCCTATAATCTAATTGGGAAACATATATAACGTACTACAAATCAAACAAAAATATAAACATTACATTAATTGGACACCAAGTTATATAGCATAGACTACTATTATAAGAATTTTGACTAAAATCTAGTGAGCTAATTTTTACATGCTAAAAATGTTTCTGTGAGATAAAATAAGGTAAAACATGGATTCAAAATCACACTGACAATTGTGAAAATCCCTTTTACATACTGCGTGTCAATGAAAGCAAGCTACTAAGGGTTGCTTGTATAAAGACAACTAGAGTATTAGCTGTGCTCTCTAGAATATTTGGATGAAATGTTGACTACTTTATTTATATCTGACCTTTATGAACAAAAGACAAGTATAAAAATAGATTCATAGTTATCTAGGAGGAAAAAAAATTAAGAGCTCAGAAATCGTGATGTGACAGTTTCTATTCATAAGAATCTCCATACATCAGTTCAATGTCTGGGTGTCAGATACTGTCTAAATGAAAAACTGAACATGAGAGGAAAAACTGCCAGTGTTAATCCAGTCAAATTAGGCCACACTCTTGACATTACATCTGCACTTTAAAATTTGGGTTTGATACACACACCCCAGAATTTACATTTAACTCATGCTAAACACATCCATAACATTACAGTGTGCCCCAGGTACATGACAAAGAATACATTTCCTGAGTTGTTTTGACATTATTAAATTTTCAAAAATATGTCATTTCCTTTGCTTCAAGAGAAAACTTTTTTGAATAAAGACAACAGACCTTGAACTTTTTGGCTGTGCAAAATGTTTAGTAATAGATAGTGGTTTGATTAATTGCTTTGACTCTCGAAATAAAAGAATCAATCTGTTTTTAAAGAACTAAGTTCCCTAAGCCATCAGGAACTAATATCAGATATATCAAATTTGAAATAACCGTAGTTTAAAAGGTATACATTTCCCCATTTTTTCTTTCCATTGGTTATATCAAGATTTAAGTTTTAGTATGGTATAACTCTATCCTCACCACTTCTTAAATATTAGCTAATGCTCTTTCATAACAAAGACCATAGATTACAAGATAAGGACATAATGATATCTAATTAGAATTTAATGTTGTTTTTCTTGGTTCTTTATTTATGTTTAGAACTTCCATTTATTTACGGCAAGTGTACCTTCCTGGTTTCTCATTTACAGAAATAATAACAATTTCCCCTGCAAGTAAGTTTGAGAAAGTGAGTCAGTTTAAGGAAAATATTCAGAAAATAGTAACACACATGGTACTCAGATAAGGCTAAATGTGTCCAATGGTAATTCACAAGTGACAAAGATTAGGGAAACGGAGCTAAAATAAACATAATAAAGATATTTATCTGGGGCTGGGGATATAGCTTAGTTGGTAGAGTGCCTGCCTTGCATGCATAAGGCCCTGGATTGAATCCACAGAACCACCCCCCCGGCCCCCCCCAAAAATATATATATGTGTGTATATATCCATTCTTTGAGTCCATGTTAATAACTTTAATATTTTCAATGATACAATATGGAATTCCTAAATTTTCATTTCTGTTGGCAGGGAATTGCAACCTAGTATTTAACCCCCCAAATGTGTATAAATTATTGATACAATTTGTTTGTATTAGAAGAAAGAACAAGAGGACTTTTAATAAAAGTAACTTGAAATAGTTTCATGGTTATGTTCCACAGAGGTTTGGAGGTAACTTTAAATACTGCTGTATCATCACACTATGAACCTAAAAATCTGTAAGTACCATACAGGAAAGATCATATTATAACACAGCTACTTGGAACCCTAAAATGATGCTTCCTACCTGTGGTTCTGCCATAGTACATGGAAAATAATGTGCATATACTAGAAAAATCAATAGCACACTCATACAAAATTCTCCCTTCCTGCCTTTTTTTTTTAAATTAGGCAATAACATCTACAGGGTTGTAGATGTTGATTATGTTCCTTTCCATCCAAGAAAACTAAATGAAATGGTAAATAAAAACTTAAAAATACACCAATATAATGTGCCTTTAAAAAAAAAAAACATTCACACATCAGTGCTTTACCCACTCTTAGCAACAAGTTGTTAAGGTGACTCACAAGTGATCTCCTGACACCTTAATCCAGACTCACTTCCCTGTTGTTGGAGTACAGTGTCAGTGTCCCCTCTTTACACTCTGAGGCCAGAAGTACCCAGGGAATGACTAGAAAAAAGCATGACTTGCAGATAAGGTGACCCAGGTCACTGGGGCTGGTACCAGTTATTTAAAATTTGATAAAAACAACTAATAGTTTGAATTTACCTACAATACTTTAAAAAAGTACGACTTTAGTAATATATAGAAAAATAATTCTGTAATAAGATTGGGGAAAATGAAGGTCTAGTTTTTGACTCAAAAATGTGAAGACTCACAAAATCTGAGTGGCAACCCAAATTTTCTCCAGTGCAATAATGTGCTCAACAATATTGGAAAAACTGTTAACTCCTTTTATAGGTAAGATGTAGCATTCACTGGCACTGAAGATGCCAGTTGATTTAGTGTTTTCTGATTCATATTTTAAAATATATAAATTAGTGACTTTTTTTAAATTAGAAGGTATAACAAAGTGGAAGAATAAAGGATATATGTAAACTGTGCTATAATATAAATAGTTTGCTAAAGATCCAGAGACCTGATCAATATCACTGATATAAAATCCAGCCTTACACTGGTCCAACTCAATATGCCTTTTAATAAAAATAATTCCTATTATTAATTATGACAGAACCATGAAGTGTTAACACATATGTGTGTCTCACACTTGCCACTATAGAATCAGTCAACAACAATCATTTTAGCTTCATGATTATGTTATTAACTTACCTTTGCCAACACAACAGGAACAGAGCCATGGTCAACATGGGAGTTTAGGCATCTCAATAATAAAGCCATCTTGTTTTGCATCTATGCTGACACTGTAATGACCTCACACTGTCAATCACTCTTTCAAGGAAAATTTAACAAACGTCTACTAAGCATGGTCCAAGATTACAGTGAATCCATTCACATCATCTGTGTTCACCATACACATCAACTGCACAAAATATTGTGAATCAAGGAAGCTAAAGTGAGCACAGCATTAAACAATAATCTCACATTAACCAAAATAATCAAATAGAACTTTATACTCAAGAGTCAAATATTCACAATATTAAAGCACAATCACTAGGGATTTTTTTTTTAATTGTTCAGGGTTAGCTAATAATTTTACTGTTACTGTTGCACTCTGAGTCTCTTTCAAAGAAATTAGAAACATATTAATTAATACATCCATTCCTTCCCAAACCATCATTATAAACTTTTAAGTTTAAGGATCCATACTTTATAAATTAGAGAAACAATATAATAAAATATCATTTTAATCAAATATAAAGAAAAAATAATTTTATGAACCAGAGTAAAAGAGATTTAAAAAAAAGAAGAAGAAAAAGTATTCACTCCTTGGATCATGTAGGCATAGACTTTACAGAAATACCTACATGAAACACAGTTACTATTTTTTGTTAGTAGGTACACACTTAAACATCAATAGCTTAACTGTTTAACATTCCCACCAAGGTAGAAATGCAAATTTTGGAAAAAGAGCCTATAATATTTTAGTCAATAAGTGAACACAGAAAGCATTTTGTTACCATCAAATTGCAATAATGGTGGAAAACCACAGAATTCTCCTGCTATTTGTATTAAAATTACCCCTCAAACATCCATCAGAGGTTTCAGGCCCAACTATAATTCTGTGTTCACCCATTCTGTACTTAACATTAATGTGTTCTAAGGAGTACTACCATGATCTTTGAGATTTCGAAGAATCACAGCAGGAAGGCTGTGGGACTGCCACCCTGTCCCTAACTTGGCCTCTAGTTCCTTAACGTGGGCCCTGAGCATGAGGGGTGGCACTTTCAGAAGCAGGTCAAGAGGCAGCAAAGCTGAAGAAATAAAAGGGGGAAAGGTATGAAACTGTAACATAAATCACACTGAATTTCAGGAAGGTATGTTGCATTCTATTGCTACCAACACTCAGTTACCTGGTCTTGGTCTTGATCCTATTCCTCCAATGTAGTCCCTGGAAACCAAAGTAGAGGCCATTAGAATGACTCTTTAGACTTGGACTTGACAAACATTTGCTCTTGGCCTACTCGGCTGTGGTCTACATTATAAATTTAAGTGCATGCTATTCTCCTTCAAGACACTCTCGAGAGGTTAAGGGAAATAAATTCGAATGCAGAACAGAATGGTCATGCAAACAGGTAGACATGGAAGAACTCTTGTCTCACCAGGGTTGCTTATAAGTTTTAAGTACAATTAAGAACATAAATCTTCATGCCCTGTGTGATTTTCTTATTACACTTAAAATCAAAACAGTGACTTTTGTACTAAAAAATATTTAAATGTTATATGTTGGATTTTCCATGATTGGTTTCTGTAGTCTTTGAAGGAAAAAAAAGAAAAGAAACCTATAAGTCTTCCGTTGACATGAGATGATGTTTTTTCGTTTAAAAGGGTTACTTTTCCTTAGAGTTTCTAGTGCTGTTCATATCCCTTGATTTTCTTGCCTCTAAATTCTAGACTGCCTGATCATTTCGAAAGTTGGTGTCAGGCCTTCCACCTAATCTCCAGTCTTATATTTCCCACCATAACCCTGCAGCCAGTTTCATACTTGTTTTCTGTAATGAAATGAGAAACATCTGTGCCCTGACAAGCTACAAGAACTATACTTCGATGTAATGCAATCCAACAAAACAATATATTGAACATCTATGAGGCACATGATAGGTATTTTCTCAGTAGGAGTGAATGTTAGGTTTCAAATACAAGCAAACATGACTGATAATTCTCTTGCCCCAACTCTTTCATTTTAATCATCAAATTTTCTATACCTGTATCCAACTCACACCTAAATTTTTAACAAAATTGCACTCATACCACTTAAGTACCAGAACAATACAATACCAAATCCTTTGTATCCACCTATGAGTTCCTTCTCTGTCCCTTTCTACCCCCTTGACTCTCACCAAGCCAGCCCCTCTCTTGATCATATATATATATAATTTTTTTCCTGTTCCAGCCCAAGTTTCCAGAGCCCTGAAATATAATGAAACTCGCCAGTTTTGGAGTGTTAATATATTTTCCATAGACCTCTGATAAGAAACATGTTTAAAGAGAGAAAGTAATGGACAAGCTCTAGGAGAGTTCAATAGAGAAAGGTTCACAGGAGTGCCCCCGTGTGGATGGGTAGCCTCAGGGCTGGGCTAAAGAGTTGAGCATTTGCTTTGGCTTCCTCACATCCTTGAACATGCAACAGAGCCTGGAAAATGCTTTTGGGGTACCATTATCTCCTAGCCTTCTGGATGAGTCCAGCACTGCCCAATAAAAATATAATGTAAGCCACAAGCATAATTTAAAATTTTTTCTGGTAGCCACATTATTAAAAAGTAAAATAAATAAATAAGGTGAAATTAATTTTACAATTTATTTAATCAAATATTTCCCATAATATTATCATTTTAACATGTAAAATAAATGACTTTTTACATGGTTTTACATTTAAAATAATATTAAGTAAAACTAGAAAATTCAGCTCCTAGGTTACGCCAGCCACATTTCAACTGCTCAAGAGTCAGTCACAGGTGCATAGCACTCTCCATATTTAACACTGCAGATGCTTCCACAGAAGGAAGTCCTCATACACACATTAGAGTCATGCCATATAGTTGCTAACTCTACAGTAGTAGCCCAAAACAGGCCTCATCATCTTTAAAAGGTGAATAAAAAATCCAACTTATGGAGAACTTTTATCCAAGTTTATGGGTGTTCCTGAAAAGCTGGTAACCACTCATATACTGAGTTAGATGACTATTGTTGTCCTGAAGAACTCAATATTTCATACACTTGCACATATTAAAAAATAGAATACGTAGTAGGATGTGTGAATGAGGCCCTTCTGGCAATGCCAGGTTGTACCACCTTTGTTACTCCTTTATATAATTCTAAATTCTTCTTTAATCAACTTTGGTGAATGTTTTCAAAGAAATATCACACAGTCACTCATTTATTCATCCACTAAATAGTTATTGAGTTCCTACTCCAAGTAGGCACTGTGCTAGACACTAGAGAGGGGATGGCCAAAAGAAACCAGTCTCATAGTCTTGGACCTTAAGAGATTATTAAGTATAACGGGGAAAAAATATATTGATTTCTCTGGAAACTATATCATTAACCATAAGAAAGTAGTCATCTGAAACTTCAAAACAGAACGGATTCATTGTGACCAGTGGTGACAGCTTCTGCTGTGCAATTGTTTTTGCTCACAGATGGACAAATGACTGAAATTATGCAGAGCCTGAGGGAAGTCGGCCTCTCTCTCTAGATTGAAGCATGTGGAGTGTTTATGTCCAATGGAACATTATGGCCACAGAGGATGGCGTTCCCATAATAGCTCAAGCTGGAAAACACAAAGGAAACATTCCAGACATTTTTTTTTGGTGAAAAGGCCCAAACATATTGAAGAATGTGACCTCTGAAAGTTTTAACATGAGTGCTAGCCAATAGCAATTCAGACGGACCAAAGGAGGTTGAAAGGATTCCAAAAGGCCATCACCTGCAGGACTCTTCTGATCTGCTGTGACCTTAAAAGAGAATCTGGAGATGTCAAAAATGAGTGTGAGCCTACAACTTCCACCTCAAATCACTAATGGGTAAGGTGGAGAACATAGACATGAGTTGTCGTTGTTGTTTTGTGTTTTTTTTTTTTTTTTTGTTGTTGTTGTTTTTAATTTTCAGTAGACTTTTCACGGAATTAATTCAAACAGAGCATGAATTATTGGGCCAATTATTTTGTCACCAGAGTCCTGGCTATGAAGGAAATAAAGCTCTAGACTTGTCTCTCTCATAAGAATTTCTTTAAATATATCTCTGAACGAAGAAAATATTTTCACATGGATTTTAGTGTATCACATAACTAAATTGTGAAAAGTAGTCAACACTGCTTGATGTTGACAATAATTTTAAAAAGTTTTAACCTTTTAAAATGAGAAGCTTGGCTTACAATATTAAGAATATGCCTTTCGAGGCTCTAGCAACTACACCAGAGGAGCTAACGAGGATTTTACAGCCGAAAGTCTCTTCTGCGCAGTGACATTCATAAGCATGTCTTGTGTGAATAAGTGACATTAGGTAGGGTTGAGCTCTCATATTCAATAAGGGCCCTCATCTATCTGTAAAGTTAATAGAGCTGCTATCAGGACCAGGAAGCGTATGATGCTCCTATGCCCTGCACTCATATTGCAGTGACAGCCAGAAACAGATGAGCAATATGCCAGCAGAGTGTAGAACTGTTGAAGGAAAGGAATCGAGGGGGGCATTGTTTTGTTTCCATTTTATTTGTTTTGTTTTGCTTGGAAGGCGGCTGGACTATGATATTGGCAGGTAGGCCAGGTTGATTCTGGCAAGTCATGGTCAAGAAGAATCCATTTCATCAAAGGAAAACTAGATACAGACTATGAAAAAGGGCTGAGGAGAAAATAGCCACAAGTAAAAATAAGCAAGACATCTGTTAAAGGTGGGAATAATCACAGGTTCTAAGATGGCATAAGGGTCTTTGGGGTCGCATCCTTGATGCCTTATGATTACAAAGACCATCATCGTCTCTATACACAAAGATTAGAGTCAGAAGCATACTCTCAAACACAAATATGCATCACCAATTTATCAAAGAAGTTGTGAACCACAGGCATCTCTGGTACTGCAAACATCTGATGTCTCAAACCAGCTTGCCAACTATACCCTGGGTTGCCTTGGCAACAGGAGGCAAGCAGGCATGGAAAAATCTTGTTGCCTGAGCAACCGAATCTTAAAAAAAAAAAAAAAAAAAAAAACAACTAGGCCTTAAGCTCTGACTATGTCAAAAGCTATAGATCCAAGCCAATAAAGAAGATTTCAGTTCTTTACAGTGAAAAATGGTAGACTCAATCAGACATAACTTTCCTATGTACATATACGAATACACCACAGTCAATATCTACATCATGTACAACCACAAGACTGGGATTCTAATTAGAATAAGAGGCACTCCGTGTTTGTGTAAATACATCAAAATATATTCTACTGTTGTGTATAACTAAAAAGAAAAAAAAACCCACAGTTATTTATCTATTAATTAACAAATGTTTATGGACTGGTACCTATATGCAAGATACTGTGTTCAGGAATGCAAAGATAAACCACACATAGTTTGGAGCATGCTTGATACACAGTAATAAATATCACCTTAAAAAGTAAATAAATATTTCTGATGGATTCTCACTGTGTTGTCAAAATTGGTCTTGAACTCATGGACTCAAGCAATCTCCCATCTCAGTCTCCCAAAGTAGCTGAGACTATAGACATGCACCAACCACCATGCCCAGTTCAGATGAATATTCTTAAGAAGGCAATTTTTACAATGACCAGACATTACTAGGATTTTAGTTTAATAGAGGTTGAAATTCTTATGTGCCTTATCAAATTTCACTCTACAGAATGATTTAAGTTAAATAAAATGTGACTTACTGGATTAGAACTGGCATACATATATATATATATAGAATCAATCTATAAAGCTATACATAAAAGCTCATCTTCAAAACTGTTAAGCCCATTTGTAATCTTTCCTGGCAAATAGTAATGCAGGCAGAAGATTTTTTTTATGAAATTGTTAAATGACTGAAGTTAGAAATTCCAAAGAAATTGGGGAGTGGTCATCTCTTGGTCTTACTATTAATTATATTCCCAAAAAAGTTTGGGCACCTTCCAATTCTAATATTGAGTTTGCTTTTTCTAGCCTTCAACTTCTATATTTCCTTCAGGAGGCAGAAGCTGTCCTTTCTAGTTCTATTTGCTCAGGTTTTACCCTGTTGGCCTGACTCATTTGCAAAATAAAGCCTATCCCAAGTTATTAGGGAGTTGTTTTAGCTCTTAATTGGTTTAAGTTTAGCTCCTGCTATCTGGAGTGACCAAAGTCAAGAATGTATGCCCAAGCGCTCTCTCTGTACTATTTAGCCAGGGCCAAGTCTGAGTTGTGCTCAGATCAGGTATACACTTCCCTGTGACATCTGTTCACTGGGACCAACTCCCTGTTTTTATGAGCCAGTAAGAGTCTGCAAGAGGGAGAGCTGCCCAAAGTCTCTTTATAACTGTTACACTATTTGCTACATGGCACAAAATAGACAAGGAAAAAAACCTCTACACGCTTGATTTTCTATTTTTTTTTTTACTCTATAATGTAGCTTTAGTATCTTCTTTTATATTTGCATTTATCATTTTGCTTCTAAATGTTTTGTGGGATGAGTTCACATTTCACATGAACAAAACAAGAAAATCCAAGCAAATTAGACTGAAAATTAATTTAGCTCTATTTAATGTTTTTCTTAAAATTATAAATACATTTTAGAGATCTCTCCTTTTAATTCAGAGAGGACTTAAGGATCACCCGGAAGTCAAAAAATTATTAATTTTCTGCCCTCTCCCTTGACAAGAAGTACAGGCTGTCTTTTCTCATAAGCTCTCCTGCAGCCTTGCCCTTGTCTGGCATTACACTGTGAGTTCCTTGAGGGAAGAGAGCTTGTCTTAAACTAGCCTGTGTTTCCTGATGTCATGTCATACCACAAGTGCCCTTACATGGCAGAGCTATGCAAATGTTACATCATGTTTTATCTTCCTCAGAACATAGTTTCCAAAGTCTCAACCTCAGTGTACAGGCCATTTTCCATTTGTTAACATGTTCATAAACCCAAGTTAAAGCTCACTCCGTAAAACTGAAGCCAAGCCCTTATTCAGGGCAGGCTGGAACACAGGCAGTGAACATGGGTCATATCCATGCAGAGCCTGCCATGCTGACATGGCAGGAGTGGTGAACCAGCATGCCAAGCCCTTCTCCCTACCTCTCCCCGCACATCCCAGCCTGGGAGTATGAGCAGCAAAACGGAAGTGGGGGCAGGTCTGAATGGAGGAAAGTTCAGCTCAAGTGTTAACCAGTAGCAAGAGTACTTTCCAAGACCTAATTAGCATAAATTTGGACCAATAACACTGGTACTTTTCCAAAACCTGATTATCATAAACTGAACCAATTGCATTTGACCCAAGAGCTATATAAACCCCTACACTGGTACACTCAAGTGACAACCTGCTATCAGGTCCCCTCTTACCCTATGAGAGTTCTGTCTCTGTTCTTCCTACTTGAATAAATTCTACTTCTTTTCACTCTTGCCTTCTATTGACCATGAATTGAGTCTTTTATTTGCAAGACAAGAACCCAGCAAAAAGAAATTGACAGTGAGCTGCTGGTGTCTGCTGTGACACTAGTAGGCATATCCTGCCACTGAGAGCTGCAACATGCCACTCGATAGTAGTGAAGAAGAATCCAACTTTGCCAACTGTAACCCTCAGAGCTGACACCAGTAGATGTGCCCTGTCATGATTAGCTGCTAGTAGCACTAAAAGACCCTTTCTCAGTTGTAGAGGCCTGCAGCTTATACAAACCCCACCTGCAAGTACAAACAAAGAATCTAGTTTTATCTCAAACTGGTCTCAATATCTACTACAGACAGAACTTCTCCTACCTGCCGATTTCAGTTTACCCAATTTTTTTACAAAATGTTTAATGACTAGCTTTTTAAAAACCATCTCAAATCTAAATATATGGTGCATATATTCCTTTTTATTTCTTTCTTCTTCTTCTTCTTCTTCTTCTTCTTCTTTTTTTTTAAATAAGGTAATTTTCCATGGGTCCCTTTAGAAAATAAGAGTAGAATTATTTGGTGCTGCCAAGATCTCTGAATTCATCTGATTGGAAATCTCCATTTTAATATAAAAGTCTCTTACCTGGGAAGTACAGCCATATGTCATAATTTTCTTTTGTAATGCCCCAGCTCTAACAGTCCCTCTACCTAGCTCTACTCAGCTCTATGTTGGTTGTTCCTGGTGGACCAGACTCCTGAAATCTAGACACTTCTCTCTGCAGAGGCCTAGAACATCCTCTAACAGATAGACATCTCTTTTCTAGTTCTGCAGCTTAACTGTATCTCTCTCTCTCTCTCTCTCTCTCTCTCTCTCTCTCTCTCTCTCTCTCTCTCTCTCTCTCTCTCTCTCCCCAGACAAAGAGAAATCTAAATGCCTGCCCTCTCTCCCCTCTGTGTTTTTCAGGCCTACTCTTTGGACTCCAAGCTACTCTGTAACCATACATTGTTAATCTCTTTCCCATTTGAATCTCTCTTCTTCCTTGGTTTCCTCTGCACAGTTCCAAATACCCTGAGGTTACCTTGATTGTAGGAGGTCCTATTTCATCAAACATCACCCACAAATTTCTCCAGCTTACTCCTCACTCTCTTCAACTGCCTCTACTTCCTGCTGCTGCAACTTTAAGACTACCAACAATCCATCCTCCTCCTTACCCCTTGCCACTGAGACTCTTCTCAAGGTTATCAGGGACTTGCAAAAGCCCAAATCTAATAGTTTTATTTCAGTCCTTACTCCAAAAGGCAACTGTTACTGGCACAACTAATTGTCCTGAAATAATTTCTTTCTCTAAAAAAAGAATATCCCAAGTATATTCTATCATCCCTTGCAGCTAGATGTGGTCAAAAAAGAAAATTCTGGCCAAAATTATGTGTGAACAGTCATGGGCACAACAACTGATCATATTCTTAAAAAGAAAGGATGTGCACCCAATTCCTTTTTCCTTTTCATGGCCACACTTGCCATGAGGATGAGATGTATACCTTGGGGATGTAAAGGAACCAGGTAAAAAGAGCCAGGGTCCCAGACGGCCTCACGGAACTCAAGTGTCCCACCCCTGCACCCACAATGAGCTCAGGGAGACTAAGTGACTGAAGGTCACAAAGCTAGAAAAAGGAAGAGCTGGACTAAAATCCAAGTGCAAGCCTAGTACTCTTCCCAGCATGCTCCTTGGTAAGCTGGGAGGGTTGGTTCTGGGAGGTCAGGCTCTGACAGTCTCCATTTCTGTAAGTCCATAGTATCTTCTGGCAATCCATTTCAATGTAACCACCAATCACTCAGCTCTATAAAGTTTAAAAATACTTCTAGGAGCTCAACTTGTACATACCTCATTTGAGATTGTCTTTCTCCCCCAGAAGCACTAAAACTTCTCTTTAAAATGCCTGAAACAAGAGAATAAAAATAACTTATGTCCTCTGCAATTTTTTTTCAATGCTGCATTTCTGTCATCTGAGCAATTATACATACTGTAAAGATGCTCTTTGTTCATGAAAGCATCAACTAAAATATAATGTTACAAATTACTATCTATTTGACAGGTTGGTTTAGGGGCCTTTCTCCAAAGAGTAGATGTTAAACCACCACAACAAAAAAATGTTATTAATAGTTAGCAAAATACAATAGCATGTCTGTGTCCTAGTCATCCCCCTAAAGCCTTTGCCAAGACAGCTACACATTACCATATACAAATTCCTGCCTCCCTATTGCCCTTCCCCACCCAATCACTGTCACCAGGGATAAACAGCACTGACCTCTTAGAACAGAACTGATTGCCTCTAGAATGTACTATGCATGTTTATATAGATAAAAAGTTTCTCTCATGTAATATTCATGATTTTCCAATTGCAAATCAAAAAATTTTATCTATCAGGCAGGAACTTACAGGGGAAATAGGAACAAGGTTTGGAAACTGTGATTGCACCAAAAAAAATCTGGAAGATCTAGTCATCATTTTGATGGACCAATGAAGTTTTAAAAAGACAAAGGATGTAACTAACTCCTTAGAGTTCCACTTTCATCCTTAAACCTTCTTTTTTGAGACTCTCATAGCAGAGTCACTGAGGAGAAAGAATTATTTACTCTTAATTTATTTTGGAGGATTTCTATGTATAATTTCTATCTTCTATCAACTTACTATTTTGAGAGAATTATGTTTTTTCTCCAACTTCCATTTTAATATTAAAACCATATTAAAATGGAAGTCTTTCCGTTTCAGGTTTGTAGAGTGTATTTGATCCTATCTCTTTTTTTAAAAAAAAAAATTGTTTTAGTTGTAGATGGACACAATACCTTTATTTTATTTATTTATTTTTATGTAGTGCTGAGGATCGAACCCAGGGCCTCACACATGCTAGGCAAACACTGTTACCATTGAGCTACAACCCCAGCCCCTGAACTTCTCTTTTCTTATCTTTAAATTCTATCTAAATATGTATTTTCCTTTTCCGTTTTATTCCTCGGTATGACTATTTTCTTTCCTGTTTCCAATTAGGACTAACAACACTGGGTGAATTTATATATCATATTTTTTCATAGTTCTAAAAATATTTTGTTTCACATCAGTGTTCTTAAATATAATGTATCCTGTCACATTAACGTAAGTAAAATTGTACAAAAATGAGTCCACACTAAGGCTAATTTCTTCCACAGGTTTCTAGCCCCTCTGACCAACAAATCATAAAAGGCCACTGCTGTGGTTCTCGTGGTTAGTTCTCATGAAATTGGTTATTTCAGTTCCCCAGTTAAAACCTGCAATTTGCTGGCAGAAATAATGAAACCATCCCTTTGACAGCAGAGGAAATGTAAACCACAGTGCTGGCTGGCCTCTGGGCTCTGTCAGAGACAGATGCGCCTGTCCTCATTAGCAAGACACCTGGAAAACAAACCCAGGCTGTGCATTGGGTCTAGCTCCCAAACCAATACCTGTTGGGATCCCACAGATAGCAAACTTGTACAGAAAACTTACTGAAGGTCGACTCTTTCAAAGGGCTCGAACTGGAGCTGCTGGAGTTATCCGAAACATCCAACTCATCATCCAGCTCTGAATATATATCTGCACATCAGTAAAAATTTAAAAAAAAAGCAAATGAACCTTGAACCAGAAAGAAGTCAAGAGTAATGTAATTCATGCTGACACACTGGCCTCAGAAGCACCTTTCTCAATATGCTCCAGGTGGAAGGCGTCATCTGACAGGGTTTCATCACAGGCCCTGTCCTCGTCCTTCCCACAGGGGGGCTGGAAGCCTTCAGGGGGCAGGTCTGCACTTTCGGAGAGCTCACTTTTCAGGCTGGCTGCGCCACTGCTGCTGCTACTCAAACTGGCCTTCTCAAAGGTTTCCTGGGAAGAAGAATTCAATTTTTAATGCCCATTTCCTCTTTCTCTCTCCCTCTGCTGCACCTAAAGCCTGTTAGAACATATTTTGAAATGCGAAAAATAGCATTATAAATATTTAATGCAGAAGTAACATCAGTAGTTCCAGCTGTACACCTGCTATGGGATCCATTCAGTCCACAAATACGAAAAAGAAAAAGAAAGAAGGAAAAAAAAAAAGAAGTAGGTCTACAAGCTACCATTGGATAAAAAGGCCTGGAGATAGCAAGAGTGCTCTGTAACTAAGATCTAAACAATCTGCTAAGGGGGGAAAACTTGTACCTCTAAGGAATATAGCGTGTTAAGTTTTTTTCCTAAAATATTTGCTATCGAAGTCTCTCAGCACCATTGCAGATGCAAGGAAAATTGGTATTAGACAAAGCCACACCATGGAGAGAGAGAGATGAAGTCCCCCTAATGATGAAGAATGGCAGTGAAGAAGACACTCAGACCACTCAGGACTCCAAGTTCCCACCTGCCTCACCCTCTGGAACTAGACACAAGCTCTTTTAGGATCCTCCAAAGGTATGGGGGAGCATTTCCATTATGATACCTCCCCCAGGTCATCAATGCAATCGTGGATTATTAGACACCATGAAAAGTACATCTAAGATTCAATTCAAATAAAGAAGAAAGATTAATGCCCATCAAATGCTTGAAGTGCCGATTTTTGTAAGGAAAGACACTGGGGAAGCAACTACATATTGATTCAGGAGAAAAGTGCCCCCTTTTTCCTTAACCCAAATAATTCTCTGTGTGAGACTGTTTGCAGCAAACATGAAGAAACTTCTGTGGGGCTGAGCAGAGCCAATAAACCAAAGGCATAGATCACGGAGACCAAAAGGACAATGGAAGAAAAGTCATGGAAGAGGAGAGGCGAACAGCTAGAGAGTGTGAGAGGAAAGCAAAAGTCTGCAGTTACAGAAAAGGGGAGAATTTCTTTCATGAATTGTATCAAAGATTGATTAGCCACAAGTCAACCACCCTTTCTTTGCTAAAAGGTTCCAATGATGAACGAAGCCCCTGAGACACCAGTTTGTGTTTATCGGTTTATTTATTTCATATATTCTTTTTTCCCATAATTAAAGTGACACCCACATCCTCAAGGGGCCAATACCAAAGACCTCCATGGTGATATGATGTGCAGATGAAGAAAAGACCCTATGGGTAAGTGGAGTCAGAAGTAAACCTATAAATGCTTTCAAAAATGAAAAAAGAAAAAAATATATAAAACATCTTGTGTGTTGTAAACAGTCTACTTAATTACTGTTTACTATCCCTTTTCCCTAAGAATCTTTTCAGTCTCATTCTTCAAAGTTTCATCAAGTTTCTTGTTTCACTGAAGTTACTATGCACTTTTACTCCAATTTTCTAGGGCTCATCTTCCCAATATTCAAAGTGGGGTTTTATGACTCAGAATTCTTCACTCCTGCTTCTTGGATCCATCCTGGTCCTCTAACTTAGAACCTGAGATGGAAAATGTTTTGTACCCTTTTGAGAGAGCTGAATGTGTCCTGCGTAGAAATGTCTCCAGTGCCTAAAGGGAGTAAGGGGCTTCTAATGCTAGCTTCAGCCCTGCCCATACCTAGCTCTTGATACCAAACCCAGGAGCTTCAGGCCTAAAACTTTACCATGAAATTCATTCAGTATTTCCCAAGCCCACCTCTTTTTCTAACCCAATCCATAGAATTCTGATTCCTCTATTCTCAACTGAAGTCATTAAAAATTTACTTGGAAATAACACCCAATTTAAGCACTTCTCCTTATGATCCTCCTTAAATCTAAATAAGTTATCTCCTGCCCTATTCTAAAGATCATAATTGGCATTTCCCACCCTCTATGGACTAAACACCCAAGGTGTGTCAATGCTATCAATGTTGAAAAAAGATGAGAGAGAAATTTTTAGTTGAGAAAACTTTATGGTGCAAATGCAATTAGATGCAAGAATTCATATATTTCTAAAACTACCCAAAATTTAGTTAAAAAAAAAGATTTCTTTCTCAAGAATACACATGTATAAGAAAATCAGAGGAAGTCAATTTTCTTCACACAACTCAGGAGTGAGGAGAAGCTGTAAGTCAGGCAATTCCAGACTTAAGGCCAGACTTGCCACCAATACCCAAGAATTAGTTGGGCTGTAAATCATGCATCACTTGCAAATGCCAAAATTGCATCTATGCGGGGCTGGGGTTGTAGCTCAACTGTAGAACGCTTGCCTAGTACGTGCAAAGCTCTGGGTTTGATCCTTAGCACCACATAAAAATAAATAAATAAAATAGAGGTATTTATTTTTAAAATTTCATCCATGCACAGTTGGGTATTTGTATAAATTCTGATAAAGTAGAATTTACGATCTGAAGGAAGTGCTTTTCTAGACTTTATAAGCATGGAAAGTATAATAAGAATGTGTAGTTGTTTTGGTTTTAAAAACCTATATGTCTGTAATGATATCTTGTAGCAGCTCTTGCTTTGAAAAATCAATATAGATTTGTCTTTGCTATAAGCCATACGCCACTGTGGGCACATTCTTCCTAATGTGATTTCCGGAAGTTTTCATTTATTTTCTTTCCTTTTAATCCCTCAGCATCTTGCACAATATTTGTGTGTGTGTGTGTGTGTGTGTGTGTGTGTGTGTGTGTGTGTGTGTGTAATGCTAGGAATTGAACCCAGGACCTATCAGATGCTAGGCAGGCGCTCTACCACTGAGCTACATCCTTAGCTCCCTGTACAATGTCCTAAATACAGCAAATATTCAGTAAATAGTCCCAAGTTGAGATCAAAGGGAAAGGACCAGAGAAGCAGGTGAAATTCCTTATACAATGAATGTGTTTGTAACTTTCATGCTTTTTGATCTCACCCAGAAGCCTACATCATGAAGTTCCCTTAAGGGCTGAAGGGATGATCTGGTGATGCACCTGTGAGTAGGAGAAGACTTCTCCCTTCCTATTTCCCATCTGTACTTCTGAGAAGTAGTAAAGCTCATCTGTCTTCCAGGTGGCCACTTTAACAATGATGACATGCCCTTATAACCCAGCAGGCACTGACCAAAGGCAGAAGATGATTGAATGCTTTTGCTCTAAACATTGAGGCCACGAAGATGTGCTCATAAGATACCTCTAACAAGTACAAGCTTATAAAGGGATTTAGGAAGGAAGGAAGGAAGGAAGGAAGGAAGGAAGGAAGGAAGGAAGGAAGGAAGGAAGGAAGGAAGGAAGGAAGGAGCAGCTTTGTGGGATAGAATTTGGCTGCTATTACTTTTTTTACTTTCAAATTACTTAAGACTTTTCAAGGAATAAGTAAGAAAGAAAGGAAGTTAACTTTTTTTTTTTTTTTTTTTGCATCTGCATCTCCTAGGAATGGATGGACACATTCTGTGCATCAATATGGCAGCAAGGAGAACACAATGCAATCAGACAATAGAATTATCACTGATATGGAAATCACCATTGTTATATGAGACACTTCCTGTCACAGTTCTGGTATAGGCACAATTATGTTTAGCTCAGTTTTGCTCATTATAATGTAATTTTTATGTGTGCAGCAGATCATAATACATTTTTAGTTGAATAGCAATTCTCACAGTAACAGACTGATTTTTGTCCAAATTAACTGTGACAGTGTGGGAAAGAATAAAGAGCCCGTTTTATTAAAACTAGTGCATTTTTAAAAAATTGCCCAGAATGCTAGTTTTATAAGAGGGAAAGAAAAGCCAGAAATAAATATAAAGCATAATATCAGCTGGAGCCTATAGATGTTTTACTTTAGAATCATAAAAAATAAACTGTTTCTTGGCTTGCAACGTGGCTTGGTGGTACAGCACTTGCCTGACATGAGTGGGCATAGTGCTACACACCTATAATCCCAGTCACTGGGGAGGCTAAGGCAGGAGGCTCACAAGTTTGAGGCCAGACTCAGCAACTTAGCAAGGCCCTGCTTTAAAATAAAAGATAAAAAGGGCTGGGGATGTAGCCATCACAGTCTTTGTCCTAGGTAAGGAACTGTGCAGAAGTAAGGAAATTTTGTAGGTGACATAAATGTTCTGAATCTCATTTTGGGTGAGGATTACGCATGGGTCAAAAGCCACTTAACTAAGCACTCAAAGGTTTGTCCATTTTACTGCATATAAATTGCATATTAATTTAAAAAGAGAAGATGGAGAGTGGGTACCAGAGTTGCATCCCTGTGTGGGAGCCTATCAGGCACTGCTGTAGCTTCTCAAAACATAACAAATATAGAACATTTCCAAACCAAGTCATGATTTTTCCTGATACTTCTTTCTCTGAGTCATTACTTGTTGCCTTTTCACAGACTTGGGGGGAAATTCAGTCAACAATTAACCAGACAATAAAAACAAAGATGTTCACAAAAATATTGTCCTTTTAGAACACATAATTTTCTACATGGCTTAATTTAATCTCTTGGCGGAGGACTACAGACGCATGCCTTTGGTAGTGTGCTCAGCAATTTCAATTGGCATCTGGTATAATAAAAAAAATAAAGCAACTCAGACAATAAATGGTTTTAAAAATGTGCACTAAGAAAATGAGCATTGGGATGTCTGCATATCTGTTCAATTATGTGGTCAGCAATAAAGATATCTGAGAATTTAGGAAAGGTATCAAATACCTGTCATAGAGTTTGCTAAGAACACAAGACAGGTAATACCAGAGAAGTGCAGTAAGAATCCCACAATGAACTGAATTTCTGAAGAGTTCATGGGTTTAAAAAACAATCTTTGCTGGTAAGTGCTTTGTTCTCTAGGGTAGAGGGAATTTAAAATCACACTTGTATGCGCTATATTTCAACTGCTTGACAATATTAGGTTATCACAGAAATCTTTTTTTTTTAACTCTCCCAAAGCTTAGAAAAATTTTCTGGAACTTACTATGTGAAGATTTATTCATCATCTCAAGTATGGGATAATTTACCAAGATAGAATCAGGTGTGCAGTTTTGTTTTGGTTGGCTTTGTTGAAAGATAATTTAGTTAGACCTGTGGAGGATGGCAGAGAGAGAGAGATAATCCTAGATAATCTGGGTGGAACTGATTCGATCCGTTGGCAGGTCTTTAAAGTAGAGCTGAGGGTTCTCTGAGATGAAGAAATCCCACCTGTGCCCTAGATTCCCAGGCTGCTCCTCCCCTTGACCCTCCCCCAAGTATCATTGGGAGTTGCCTCTCCAGCCCCGACAATCATGGAAGCCAGTTCTTTGCAATGTATCTATTAATATGTATCTCCTACTGAAGCTGCTTTGTACATTTTCTGCAGGCCTGTCCTGCACATGGCATAATATTAGCATAATTGGCTATTGCCCCTTAAACACCACAGCATTCAAAGTCACAGGGATAAACAACAGTGATACCCCACCACCCCTGACACATACATTTCCTGAAGAACCCTGGTGGGCAGTGCAGAGATGGCAAACGGACTGTGTGACCAGTAGAGGGGAAGGATTGACTAGAGGCAAGAATGTTGGACATAGTAATGATTTACTGTGAGATAATGAGAATGAGAACTGAAAGGTCAATTTGGATTTGTTATTAGCATGTCTGAGGCTAATAACAAATTCAATCCCCAGAGGTTTGAAAAAAGATGTCAGATATTTCAAAGATAGACTTGGTAGCACTTGATCAAAAAAAAGGGAGGTAGTATTTGAGGGAGCACGAATTGAAGAAGTTAACATCCCAAGGTAATCGGGGATAGAACAGGAGTCCGTTAGGGGAAGAGAATCCATTTGCTGTGGAACTTGCTGAGTATGAGCACCAGTTAGACATGCAGGCAAATGGTAGTTTGAAATTAGGACCTAGTACCTAGAATCAGACAGGCAGCTCTGGAGAGTCAGAGAATGGGTGTGGAAATTGTGCCGTGAAACACATGCTGGTGGGCTTTGCAGGCTTAGGAAGTTCTGTACATTTCTCCTCCCAGAGCTCTTCCTCCATTGAGACAACGCTGAGGTTTACAGATCCAAGAGAGGGCACTGGAATGTAGCTTAGAGGGAATGCTTGCCTAGCATATGTAAGACCCTGAGTTCCATCCCCAAACAGCAACAGAATGGGGATGGGAAGCAGGCCCAAGAGAAGACAGGGTGAATATGGAGGAGCAGTTTATGAGAGGGTGGGAACTAGAAAGTTTTTTGGAAGCTCAAGGGAGAAATCTGATAGGAGGCTAAGAAAAAATGAGGACATATGAGAGTATCCTGGTTTTTTCCTCACATCCACTGCAGAAATGGCTGTGGTGCTGGAAGGCCACCACCATACTGGGGCTGGAGAATAGACTGCTTAAGCAAGGATCTACCAAGGTAGTCACCACATGGCCTCAAAGAAGAACAAGAATAGTGTCCCTCTGGTGGGAGAGGGTTGGGGCATCCTGGGTCATTCAGTGGGTTTAAACCACAATGAGAAAACAGACCCTGAGTTACTGCTGCCATAAACATTTAACATGAACAGAGGTTGGTGTTGCAAATCCACCCAAGGGCAGCAGAGGCCAAGAGAGGACTGCAGCACACTGAGCCCGTCCCCTTCTCCCATGGACAGAGGGACACTCACCCTTCCTCCTGCACCCAGCTGCCATCTGGTGAAGAGGAGACGGAAAAGAGAAACTTTGGAACAGGAAAGGAAGTTTTAAACCAAAAGAGATTGACGTCATCGGTCTGATATAATTAATACTGGCTTTATCTTCCTGCTGTCAGCAGGAACAGTGGTTCAAACCAAAATGATATATGATTACAGAAAATGAAGTTCCCATTTTGCACAACTGATTTTGCCCAAATTCATATGAAATGAAGAACTATAGAGCTTCATCAAGGCCAGTGCAAAAAAAGAAAAGCAGAATGTCCCATGTTAAGAGGCCTGGGGTTGGAAGAGAAAAATGAGAGTTTTTAGACAGATAAGATGAAAACAAGGATGGAGGGTATACAGGAAATCATCAAACGAAAAAATCAAGAAGGGGATATGTACCATCAACAAGAATTAGCCTGTAAAATTTGGCAACTTGTTTGTTAGGTACTTTGAAGAAATTCAAGGATTTAGTCCACACTACCCACGGGATTACATCCAAAACTCCCCAACAAGATATTCACAAACTTCTACCATGTAGAACCCAGACTTTTCAAACTATAAATATAAAAAGATGCACTGTAAATCAGCAAATCCAAGTTTCAGTCCTGGAGTTGTCAGTAATGAGCCAGATGACCTTGGACAAGTCTCTTAACGTCTCCCGGTGTTCCTTTCCTTACCAATTAAAGCATCAAGACACTTTAATCCCTGGTCTTAAATGAGCCAGGGTGGCATATCTGGAGTTTCTGCACTTTTATTTTTCTTTCCCATCCAGGAGTGACTTTCATTTCCAGTGACGAAGGCCCAGTCTTCCCTGTTTGCTCAGGGAGCCTCCCTGTGGTATCCCCACATACCTCATTTGTTGTCTACCCAAACTGTCCTGAATCATTAGCAGTTTCCTCCCATTATCTGTCTGGTCTTCCCAAGTATATTATAAGCCACTTCATTACTGGGACCACTGTTTGTAATTTTTTATAACCTTCATAATACTGAGCATAATGATTTACATTCAGAAGACACTGAACAAATCTTGGTTCTTTCATTATTAATTTAAGACAGCAAGCATTTTTTTCATTTTTCTCTGTCACTCCCTGATAGTCGATTATGGATGTAAAAGCAGTTTTCCAAACTCAGTGAACTTGCCAAACTAGTGAAAAGAAATCATCTGGCTTTAAAACAGGGGTGGTGAAGATAAACCACAGGGAGAGAAGCAGCCCCTGCAGATCGGGCCATGCGGACGCACACTCTGCTCATGATTTCTACTAACAGTCTCCCTGGAACATTTAACTCAACTCACTTATATGTGTAAACAGATGATTTGTTACTCCTGCATATATCCGTTTAAAGTTGTCTCCCCCAAATCCCCAAAATTGGGACAGAATGAAAATTTTCATGATTCTCCAGGTTTTTGGGGATCTAATTTTTCTGATGCTGATCCTTCTATTTGCAATATCCTCTTTAGAAATGTCTGTAACTGAATTTTTTTCTCCTGTAGAATAATACACCCAAGGTAAGGATTTTGTGTGTTCAATACATAGTGGCAAAACACGAGTCATGGTTTGGCCACAATGCCCTCTCCATTATGAGGCCTTTTAATTATTGGACAAGAATTATTCTATTCTTGGTTAATTCTTATCATTCTCAACTCTGTGTTCTCCTTATGATCTCTTATATTGTTTTTGTTTTTTATTTGTTCAAATTAGTTATACATGACAGTACATTGTACATGAATGGAGTATAACTTCTCATTCATTTGGTTGAACATGATGATGAGTTACACAGGTCATGTAATCACATATGCACACAGGGTAATAATGTCCGATTCATTTTACTATCATTCCCATCCCCATACCCCTTCCTCTCCCATCATTCCCCTTTGTCTAATCTAAACTATTTGTATTCTCTATTCTTCCCTCCACCCTGTCCCCTGTTGCCCTTGTTGTGAATTAGCATCTGCATATCAGAGAAACATTTGGCCTTCCATTCTTTGGGATTGGTTTATTTCACTTAGCATAATATTCTCCAGTTCCATCCATTTATCAGTGAAAATGCCATAATTTCATTCTTCTTGAAGGCTGAGTGATATTCCATCCTAAGAAAACCTGGAGTGGAACCACCATTTGACCCAGTCCTCCCACTCGTAGGTTTCTACTTAAAATCAGCAGACTACAGTGATGCAGCCACATCAATGTTTACAGCTGCTTGATTCACAATAGCTAAACTATGGAACCAACCTAGGTAGCCTTCAACAGATGATCTCTTATTTTGAATTACAAAAATTAAAAAGGTTAACTAATGTTCTTCAAAAGGAAAAAGTCTTGCTTCACTTTTTCAGTGGGTAAACTGCAGCACATAGGAGAGAACATCATTAGTGAAGATATCTCTGCCCTTTTGAAATACGTATTTGTTCTTGTCTTTACTGGCCTATTAAGAAAATTGCCATAATTAAGAATAAGCTAAAATGTGAGAGTAAATAGCATACTCACCCATGAGACTGGAGCCTTTAATGTTCTTATCAATTGTTTGCTTACCCACTGGTTTGTAAAATTTCAGTAATTCACAGATGGATCCTCTTATTGGTGCTGGGAATTCATAAAGTTCCACTGAGCCCACTAATTTCTGTTCCCTTTCACTACCATTCATCATTGGATTGTGTAACTCCATTTTTGACATTAACAGCTCTGGGAGAACATTCTACTATACTTGAAATGAAACAATCATAATACTGCTTAAGAAAAAAAAGATATAACACTTTGTACCCATAATTCTGCCACCACTGGTGTAAATGTAAATTTTTAAAAATAATAATTGGTACCCAGAGGACAATGCCAATTAACTGCATACTTTCGTTTGATGAAAAGCAATATTTCCTCCTTGGTTCTTTAATCAAGTTGTCTTTTGTTTTTTTTTTTTTTTCTTTTTATTTAATGTCTGGTTAATCTTGAAAGAAAAAATTGTCAGCATACTTAAAATAGTACAAGGGGAGAAGATATTTTATGACTCTTTAAAACAGTAATAAAAACTGTGTTTTAAAGTAAAGCATTTCTTTATGGTCCAAAAAAGGCTGAGTGTGCTCCCTGCAGGTACTCTGTGAGGCTGGCTAACAGTAGATGCTCAATAAATGTGTATTAAATGCATGATTGACAAACACATTTAATGTTAATGACCACTTGGACAAGATAGCATACATTTTTACAGCAATGAACTATTCCTTTGGTATATGCTTTACTCATAATTGATGCTACATAATTGGTGCTACCTTAAATTTTTTTGCCACTTTTTGAAGCTGCATAGTATATTCAAACACAGTAATTTCCTTAATCCTAATACCCTAGAAAGTAAGTAGAATTTTCCCCTAATCCACAGATGAGGATATAACCTGAAGAACCTCATAGCCCCTCCCTTGACTCCAGAGCTTTCCCCTTGCCTTACCTGGCCATGGTCCAAGAGTTAAATTTCTACTGTAAAACTGTCTCTCATCAATCAAAATATTGAGGGATGAAAAAATATGGTATCTTGGATTTGCTTCAAAATAATCTGGGAAAGTCAGGGAGTAAGAAGTGCACGGGGATAGAAAAGACCTAAGATTTACATCAAGTAGCTAATGGTTGAAGCTGGCAGGGAGGGCAGTGAGCACAAGAAGTGGGCTTTGCTTCTATGTTTGAAAGTTTCCATAGAACAGAATTTTCTTAAATAACTGAGAACTGAAAATAAAGAAATATGTGAAATGGTCCTTCTTAAGGTGTTTTGCTCAAGAGGATTTTTTTACTGTTTGATTTTAAACTAACTCCACCCACCCCCATGTCAGTCACACGAACTTCATGTTAAGTGACTCTTTCACATCCCACTGGAAGTTGGTTTAAGTAGCTTTGCAGAGTGGAACTTAATAGAAGGCTCCAGATACTTAAGACATATAAAAATAACTGACTCTCTTGCAATCTAGTCTACTATTAGGAAAGCATTGTGGCACACATAGAACAACGTATTTCTTATTGTTGCCTGGCTTTTAGAGTCAGGCAGTAAAATAACAAGCCATAGTAAGCTCTTAGTCCCTGTGTATGAGATTTAACTGTGTTCATTCAGAGCAATAACTCCAAGTTATATGCTCCTAAGCATGAGCTGAGGCCTTCGAAAATCATCATGGATTGTTCTGTGAAGTTACATTAAGGTGGCCCAGCACTTAAAGCAACGAAGGTAAGAGTTCCCTACATTGAATCTTCAACTTCTGGAATCCAAACACCTCAAGAGAAACCCATGAAACAGTAGTGCTCTCCTTCTTTTTAGAAAGAAATTCACTGGAGTTACTGTTATTCAAGAAAGTCAGAACTGTCTCTTCTTGGAGCTCAACTTCTTATAAAATTTTACCAGCTGAAGTACAACAAGTCTTCTGGTCCTGGGAAGGAATTGAATGATCAGGTACCTTGACCAAGAATTAGTTTTATGATCCTTCTTCCTTGGGCACCACCGTGAGGACAGAGGAAAAGAACACTTGGTTCGAAAGATCCTTTCCATGATCCCTGCTGGGGGAGACCCAGAGCACAAGCAAACCATGGATCGATCGTGGGTCAAGGTTAAAACAAAGGCACAAAGGTGGGGAAAGAAGGCAGCAACAAGAGCATGACCGACACCCCTGCTGGCACATGTGGAAACCCACAGCTTTAGCACTCTTTCTTCAAGCCTTGTTCAGAAAAACATGTATATGTCAAAATAATCTACAGGTTACTGGCAAAAAAAAAAAAATTAAAAATACATTCTGATTTGAAGCATTGTAACTTTTTCATGACCACAAAGAGCAATGGCAGCAATGACAGAGAGACCAGTAAAAAAAAAATTTAAAGGCAAATGTGATTTCCATCTCTGAATGAACTCCCATTTCATACATGTTCCCAAAGGTAGAGATTGCTGAAGAAATAAAATATAAGCATCCACAGCTGTTTCCACAAAGACCATGATTTAAACTTGAAGAACTGCCGGGAGAACTTTTTGACACTTCTGATTTTGTAAAAATATACAATGAAGTATGGATTAGTTGTTTTGGAAGGCCAGTCATATTGAGTTATTTATATCTTTAAAATAGAAAATGGATATAATCTGTAACTACATAATACTGAAATATTTCACGTAACAAATATTTTCCTAACTTTGGATTTTCCTCAAAACAAGCCAGAACATCTTTAGACAGTCTAGTAGATCGAGAGATGAGCACTCACGTGAGATAGCAGGGCCAGCTCCTGGTGACATGTGACGGCGTTCCTGTTGGCTTCCATAAAATATCTCTGCGTGCGCCTCCGTTCCCGTTCCAGTTTCTTCTCCAAGGCCAGCTGGGATGTCGATAAGTTGTCTAAATACTTCATCATGACATCTGATATCATCGAACTGACTTCTACAATGTCGGGACGGATTTCTGCATCGGGAGTCAGGCACCTGAGACAAGGGATGAGCCAATTACAACACTGAATGAATGTCAGGACCAGACCTGGGATGTGGAAGGTCAAAATTAAACTATGCTACAGAGTCCACCATGGTATCTGCACCCAAGAAAACCCGGATAAGATAGGAATCAAACGTAAGTTTGAATCCAACACCTCCCAAAGGGTATTTAGAGAGCCAGGGAGAGAGAGGGAGGCAGGACTATTTCTTTGCATGTAGGCAGGTAGGCAAGGGCCACAGGTTGGTGTGAAGCTGTTCCTTAGGCTTCAGTATAGGCAGAGGGGCTCATCATCATCCCCTGTGTGGGTCAACTGCCTTCTGAAGTTACTCTCAGCTCACTGGTCAGTAGAACAAAGAGGGACCCCAGTACACAGTCCCTGATGATCACCTTTGATGCACCAAAAGGAAGGACAGTTTTGGAGGGGGGCGGGGGGGGGTGTCACAACTTATTGGCCTTTTCCAGCTGAATGTTGTCATTAACAATACACTTTGATGATTCAGTCTTACAAAACACAAGGTCATAAGTATAAAATATAATCCAGTTACTTAGAGGTTGAAGTTGTCTATAATAGGGTCAAAATAAAACTGGATCAACTTTTTAAATTATGGAACTTCACTGGGCACCCAAAAGAGCAGTCCCCCAAACCAGGAGGTCTGAACTGAGAACAAGAGTCTTGCCTGGCAGCATAGTCTGTAGAAGATAAATGAGGAAGTATCTGGACCTTTTTTTTGTGACTGGCTGTTACATGTCATTCTTTTTAAAGCAACTGGGAGTGTTTAAGTTGATTCGACTGCGGAGGATTGGTTTGATTTCACTGAATCATGCTGACAAGGATATGAAGTTTATATTTTGCATTTTGTTTATGATAGGAGATAGAATTTCAGGGAAATCGTGATGATTGAAGTTTTGGATGAGCAGTTATAGACAGTCTGCCATAGGGCATCTCCAAACCGTCATCTTCAATTTTATTTGTCTTTAACAAAAGTAATTTAAAGTAACTCATTTGACACATTGCATGCTAATATTTCCTATGATTTTGGAAGTATATCATTCAGTATAGTAAAGGGAGTATTGTTCATGTTACAGAAACCAAATACCAAGATCATTCAATTACTTGCGGTATCCAGAATAGAATGTTATCTATTTTTTAATTCAAATTCTCTAATTGTACTGAATCATGCATACTTTTCAATCAAATTTAACTTGAATTTTGAGGAAAATATCTAACTTTCACATCAGTATATGACTTAGCAACACATCCTCACTCAATCTATCTTTTGCCTGCACTGCTTTCTCCATCAGTCCACAAATATTCTTCACAACAGAAGTCAAAATGAGACTCAAAATGATAATTTGCCAATGATTCCCTCTTATTGAGTTTATTAATCAGGACTAAACCACATAAGAGTTTTAATCAGATTCTAAGACACTATCATTTTCTGATCTGTGTTCATCTTTTTCTTTTTCAATTCTAAGGCAGTGGGCTCCCACTATGGTTATAACAGGCACTCTGCACATCTGCTGAATTCATATTTAACAAAGTTCACTCTGTGCATTTGTTATGTACAAATATAAGCAAGAGAATGTGGGAATAGGGCCAGCTACATAGTCTGTGGATGTCCCCTGCAAATGAAAACAGGGAGCTCCAGTGGGAACTGGAAAAGTCAAACTGCCCTTCTTACAGTTCAGCATCCCACCTGATGTTAGATGAGCGACCCCCAAGAGATTACAATCTCTGTGCAGGTGGGATGCACCTGGAACACAGGCCAGGGGTGGGAAGAGGCACCCCCTGAGTTGTCCACCAAGTGTGCCATGATGTTGCCAGCCTAGTCAGGAGAGGTCTTTTCTTTGCTTCCCGAGATGCAGCAGGGCACTTGCTCCATCCTGACATGCGTGGGGTTATTAATGATGGTGGGATGTGATGGTCATTATTATCCAAAGTACAGGTATGAAGACACGAATTGGTGTGAATTTACTATGTATACAACCAGAGATATGAAAAATTGTGCTCTATATGTGTAATAAGAATTATAATGCATTCCGCTGTCATATATAAATTTTTTTAAAAGAAAGAATTTCAGGACCTTATATACAAAGTCTTAAACCCCAAACTCAGGACCATTTGAGCATAGGGGCTTGCACTAGTCACAGGCACATAAAGCCAATTCTGTGCTGTGCTATGATGACATATTTGTAAAGTTTCTTGCTTTTGCTCATAATCACAAAAGAAGCTAAGTTGTTGAAATTTGCCTTTTAATTAAATCAGATTCTTCATCTACTTTTGCTTAATTAGCCAAAAAGATTAAAGCTGCTAAAATTCTAGGTTGCCCTAGTGTTATTTTGACTACCTTATGAGCAAAAAAAAAAAAAACCAAAAAACAACCCTGTATCTAGACCTTTTGTTAGCACAAATATTATAAATTTTCAGATTGCAAATATTTAAAATAATTCAAGATGACATTAGCAGGTAAATTGTTAGCTGATTATTTTTTAACAAAAAGCAGCATGTTTGTTTCAGAAATCATGTGGTTATTTTAAAATATTATGATAAATGGGAAGAGAAATTATCTCCCTCTCCTGGCATTTAGCTATCTCTTCCTCTCCCAAGGCTCCTCCCCACCCTATATTTGGCCTCATTAGAAAAGGTATCAGCAGGGAGATGCAGTTTAGCATCATAATTAGTATGAAGGGCCAGATTGAAAATTCCTCAATAGCTTCCAAGTCCAGTAAGATAAAATTAAAATTCCCAGAATGCCATGTAAGGTCCCAGTTGATCTGGTACTTATCTCCCTCCTCTCTTTCCCATCTCCCAGCCACACATCAAATGCTCCTACCTGCACTTTTCCAAACAGTCCAGGGCTCTCCTATGCCACATATTTCTTTGCTTATTTTAGACCATCTGCTTGATTTTTCTTCTTGATAGTACCCTGAGCTTTCCCAGATACCATCTCTTATCTTTCTGCCCAAATTCACATTTTCAAGTCTCCATTGGGAAGACTATTTGGAATGCTTTCAGAAAGACTTACTTTTCCTCTTTTATATGTTCTCAATGCACTGTGTACATTTGAAGTACTTAAAACTATCATAATTATTGTCTTGCAATGGCCTGATTCACCGCTGGAGGGGAAACTTCTTGAGGGGCAAGAGGTGTTTCCACCATCACTATGATCTGAGAAGTCAGCATGTGAAATGGAATCTGGGTCCTGACAGCTATCCAGCAATGAGCGAATGAATGAAGCAAACTCAGCACCAACATCTAAAGAACTGACCTATCTATAGCCCAAATGGATTGACCACAGCCTTGTGCCCTCCCAAGAACATCTCCAATCAGAAGTTTCAGTCTAGTCTCATTGCTCTGAAATAACTCCCAGCTTCGGTTATTTCAGAGAATTTCCACTGAGTGAGTCAAAGTCAAACACACACTGTAGATTGATAGAATATCCTCAGCCTGTATGATGCTCCAATGATTTTCAGATAAGCATCAAGTCTTGTTCTAGAAAAAATATGGGATGTTCCCCTCTTCTCACCCACTTTGTCCCCACAACTCTGAGAGATGAGATGGAGAAAAAAAAGTGAGAGGAATACAATGTTCAATTGTATTCATTTCATGTTTTATGAAACAAGAGTTGAAGTGGGGGTAAAAAATGTAAAGATCCACTTGCTCTACTTGTCCTTAGAGCTCACGGCTAGCATTAGCTTCTTTAGTCATTATGACTGCCTCTGAAACAAAGCGCCAGACAGCTTATGCAACCAGGCGCAGAGAGAGAAAAATAAGGCAATTGAAATATTTTGTGCATAAAAGGAAATGTTCTTCCTTTTAAAAAAGAAAACAGACAATACTCTCCTAAGAGTGTACTGGAAGGTAAAAATAGTCATGCTGGTACTGGGCAGAGCAACAAGATGTATTTATTTTCTACCCCAAACTCCAGAGCTGCTAAGTTATTCTCTTAATTTAAAAGCTTGCTAGAAAAGAAAAGTTTCGTTAACAAAATGTGCTTATATGCCACATAAACAAACAGGAAAAAGGAAAGATCCTGCACATTAGAGATGCAAATTGTGTGAGCTCTACTTGACAAGAATGAGATGATAGTAAAGTGGAAGAAAGAAGATAGACGTGACTGGAAGCAATGAACAGTTTAAGAATGATTACAGTAAACTTTCCCCTCTCTTAGAAGCCTCTGTCAAGCTACAGTGATTGGCTCTGAACCTAATAATTTGCTGAGATTTTAATTGCATATGTCCCTTGCATTGTTCTTGAAGAAAACAGGAGGCTAAGAAATTAGGAAATTTGAAAGTGTTCCCTAATTCTCTTGGAACTTAACTTTTAAATACTAAAAATCCAAAGCAAATTAAACATGCAATCGCATGTAACTCACAACTGATTTTGGTTTTATGTCAAATTTCCTAAAGATAAAACTTTGCAATTGTGAACCCAGACAGTGAGGAGTCTTGAATAGCTTGAAATGAAAATACCGTCTGTTACAGAATGCACCCTGCAATCTTAATTTACAGTCAGTTTGCAAAATTAAATTGTCAGTTCTAACTTATTATGGCATCTTAGTATTTTAAATGGAAAGCACCTTCAAAAACATTTCATCTGGAATCCCCTAATAGGTGATCATTCACCCTCTGGTGACAGTGAGCTCACAACCCACCAGTGGCCTCCTGTACGGTGTATGCCTCTAATTCTGGCCTACACTTTGTCGTGGTGAGCTGACCTTATCCTGCTTGTAACTTTTACCCCCTTTAGGTCTTTGCTCCTTATTCTGAAGCTCTATGGAATAAAGCCCATTCTTCTCGTATTTTCAAAATCATTCCACTTTCCCACTTCATCAAAGTATTTTGAATCTTCTTAGGATCATGCCCTCAAATATGCAGACAACATCCACCCCGGGGTGGTAACGATCTCACCTCTCTCCTCCTCCTTCATCACCCCTCCATCAGTCACCATCAACTGTGATCTCCTCTTCCATTCTCATGCCCTCCCTCTGCTCCCCGTAGAGCAGCCAGCATGGTCTTTGCTAAATAAGTCATTTCACGATGTGTCAGTCTGCTGATAACCCGTCAGTCCTCCCTGCAGTGCTCCAGTTAAAGATCCAGAACCCACAACACAGTCCACAGCACCTACATCCTCTGGCCCTTGTTGCCCTTCCTGCCCCAAATCATTTTCTGGCTTTTTCTTCCTTACTTGAGATGCTCCATCTCCACTTTCTTCCCATTCCTCAAATGAACCAGTGAAGCTTTCACAGATGCTGGTCCAGGAAATGCTTTCTCCGCCCCTGTTCACCATTTGAGAATTATGGGTTATTCAGGTCTCAGGTTACATGTCCCTTCTTCAGAAAAACAGTCTCTAACTCCTCGTACTAAGCCAGGTCCTTCTACCATCTTTCATGGCCCCCTTTATTGCCCTTCATCACATTTATAATTTGTTTTTTTATACTTAATTCTGCAAATAATATCATATACTTTCATGGTAGTATCCTATTTCAGTTGTCACTTCACATAATAATGTTATTAATAACAGTATCCAACTTTATAGAGGTTTTACAACATAAAAAGTGTGTCAGCAGCATGATCTTAGTTAAGCTTCAGAACAAAGCCCACGCAGTAGTTAATATTGCTAGCCACACAGCACAGACGAGAAAATGAAGCTCAGACGAGTTAAAATGAGTGGCAGAAGAGGGTTTAGAAGCCAATGCAGTCTAGAACCTAGTGATGCTCTAAATTTTTGCACTGTAATGTTGCTATCTGACTCCCCTCAGCCCCTCGCCCCCCACACTGGTCTACTGATCCTAAAAAATGTGTTGATGGCCAGGGAACCTTTCAAAAGGGACAGTCCTGCAGCTCAGTTGCACAAAGTCAGACTGCTGCCTCTGTACCTTTTTCTCTGGTATCTCTCCCCTTCCCTCTATGGCACTCAACTATCCATGAAAAGGAGAAATTAAATGAGCAAATATAGTATCTTCATCTTGCCATCTCCAGAGACTTCTTCAATATATAAGGTACTTTCCAAAAACAAATAACAGAGAAGAGGCATGAATCATAGAAATAAATTGTCTGGATTCATTGGCAACAAGGCATGACTGAGAATATGTGAAACTCAGATGATTTAGGAAGAGAATCCAGCCCGTTTCCCATAACATTAACAGTGATAACTGCCCAAACTGTGCAAGTATTTGCCATTTCCTCAACCCTATGCCAAGTGGTTTGCATATGTTACTTTGCGTAATTGTCACACGGACCTGATGAGGTTGGTACTATTACATTACAATCGCCATTTTACTGGTTGAGGAAACGCAGATGCAGAAACCCCTTGGCCACCATCTGCAGTTCACAGCAAGCGCTCTGCCCCTGCTAGGCCTGGCTCCACAGCCTGAGACTCGTAAGACTGTAGGCCAGCATTATGCCAAACAAGAAAGGTTCAAGAAATAATCCTAAAATAGAGTAGGGGTAATTATTAGTAGGAAACATGAACCAGAGGGGAGAAGCCTAGGGAAAGCAGACTACCCTTAGTAACATGACCATTATGGTCCATCAGAGACAGAAGCCAAAGCAAGGTTTAAAACACTTGGGAAGGGGATGAAAAAGATTCCCTTTGGGCTGACTCTAGAATTTCTACAGTCCAAGATGAGGATGTGGTACAGCTCAATGGAGCACAGAAATCACATTGGGCTGACTCGACTACCTGAGATGGTCTGGAAATAGCAATCAGCCAAACCAAAGTGATCCATTCACACATCCAGGGTCTACTCTGTGCCGAGCACTGTTCTGGAGACTAAACTGGTAAGAAGCAAGATGACAGAGTTCTTGCTCTTGAGTTTACTTTGTGGTAGGGAAGAGACAGACAATCAACAAACAGGGGTTTATGCATGTGTATATTTCAGGGGTGATGGGACTGAGTTTTATGAAGCAGGTAAGGGGGCTAGAGAGCTCTGAGAGGCAGTGGGGTGGGCAGAGTGGGTTCCAGTAGAGAGCCAAGCGGAGTGAGGGCCTATATCATGCATACATCGGAGGGAAGAGTTTAGAAATAAAGTAAAAGCAAGGACAAAGGAGTAGGAGGAGATAGCTGGAACCTAGGGAGCAGGAGAAAGAGCAGAAGGGGCCAGGTGAGAGACGAGTGGGGACAGCCTCATGGGGCCAGGAGGGACTGGTCAGAACTTTGAGAATGCATGGAAATAATGACTTTCATTACTTTCCTACTATTTTGATGGCCAGAGCTTCTGATTTTCCTTGACAACTTACTATAAAGGACAATATTGCCAATTTAAGAATTAGACATGAAAAGGTATCTACAATTTTATCCTTGGACATGACCTTCTTCAGTTTCCTGTGTTCTCCTCCTGGCTTTTTTCCATATTTGTGCAGGCTTTTATGCTTCTTGTCATACTTCCAGTTTCATATCCTATTTTCTTCACTTAGTTTCATGTCACATGCGTTTTACAAGTTGATAAGAAGCCTTCCAAATAATCATTCTAGTGTTTGCATGATATTTTCTACTATGTCCTCTTGGATATTCCAATGGCTTCCAGAAGGTTCACGACTACTGGTGATACACAAACATCTTTCCAGGTTTGGATTAGGTGGGGACCCTTCCCCTCCACCTAAATAGTGAATGTTTATAGATGTGAGATACTTCTTGACGGTCCCTATATGTTGGAAGTTGTGAGATTAATTACCTGCTGATGGTATCTGTCACCTTCTCAGAGTAGATGCCTTCTGGCACTGGTTCATATACCGCCTCCACTATCTGCAAAACAAACAGACTGCAGTGGTAGATGTGATGGGGCTGTTGGCATCTTAGAGCAATGATCCTTAGCCACAACATGAAGTGCATGCACAAAATTTAATCAGAGATAAAAACATCCCAAAAATTAACATCAATTAAACAGTTCTAGAACACTGAATTATATTCCCCATGCTGGGCTACAGTTCACCTTAGATTCATAATAAAAAGATGCATGGGGTAATACCATATGCTGGGTTGTGGGCAGTCCAAACTGCAATTAAAAATAAGAGACCAGGGGCTTGGGCTGTAGCTTAGTGGCAGAGCACTTGCCTAGCACATGTGAGGTACTGGGGGTTCCATCCTTAGCACCATATAAAAATAAACAAATAAAGGCATGGTGTCCATATATAACTATAAAAAAATTTTTTAAATAATAATAAGAGACCAAAAGTAACTTGATATATTCATATTTTATAAATTTCTATGATGAATGAATGAATGCAGTTGGATATGGAAATGTGCACAGCATGTGGCCTATATTTAGAAGAAAGGAGAAAAAATAAGTCGGATCGTGCAGTTAATAAAGCAATGTCGCTTTCAATCAACATTTGAATAAAATCACATAATTTCTGTTAGGAAGTAAATGAATGGCCTGTTGGCAACACGAGACCTTTTGTCTTCCAACTTTCCTTACTTTTGTAGCCAAGGAGAGCATGTTGGTGCTGCAGAAGGGAGGACTCAGGGTGGCCATCTGATACAGGATGCAGCCTGCCGCCCAGACGTCAGCCTTCTCCCCGTAAGGCTCGCTCTTCAGCACCTCTGGGCTGAAATATGTGTAGGATGTTAATAGATACCCAGAAATGGGGGTGGAGGGCGCGTCAGCACAGGAAGATGATCCAGTTTCCAAACTGTTATTGGAGATATCTTTGAAAAGGACTTGCAACTCCTAATCAAAATTTCAAGTAAACATACTAAAAGGTATCTTGGAAACCTCCCAGCCTCAGAAGAATCAAGAAGCACAACCAAGCAATTCAGATTAAGCACTAAATATCAATAAAACATAGAAAACATGACCTGGTATGTGTCTGAGGATGTTTATTTCTGGAAAGAACAACCCCTCTGTGGTAGGTGAAATTGTCCGCCCTAGTTCTTTCTTGCTCTAGAGAACTTGCTGGGCATAGTTCGTTTACTGACTCCTGCCTTCAGTTTTGACTGTGTTTTCTTGCTTTGGCCAATAAAATGGGGGAAGTGACAAGTGTGCCAGAGCAGCGTCTCAGTCTTAACAGGTATTGAATGTTTCCACTTGTCCTGCTAGGAGCTTCTCTCCATTACCAAGAGAAGAAGGTGTCTGTCCTAGGTAGCTGCTACCTTTGCAGCATAGCCTATAAACCTGCAGACCCTATGAGGCTAAGAAGAAATGCTTATCATTGGATGTCACTGAGATTTTGTGGTGATTAATAGTGCAGCGTTAGTGGGAAAAAAAAACTGATATGGCTTCCTCACTCTGCTAATCAGCTCTAGGTTATAAGGTGAGAGAAGAGCATATTTAAATATGTTTCTGGAAACAACACTAGCTACCATGTTCACCTCTTCTGAAGTGGCCACACAGTTTCAACGAGTTTCCAGTTGAAGTTAATCTGTGATAGTTTATGGGTCTGTCACTTATAATTTAATGTGGAAAGGAATATTGTTTCCTTGGATGTTTCTGATAGAATTTTTTTTCATGTTTATAGAATAAAGCTCAAGTAAGAACTAAAAGCTTTCAATAAACATGTCCTGCTAGGATTTGGGTCTTGGATCTTGAATCATCCCCCAAAGGGATATGGTGCTATTGAGAGGTGGTAGAACTTTAGGGAGGCAGGACCTAGGCAGGAAGTTAGGTCACTGGGGACATGCCTGTATGGGGATGTCCCAGCACCTTCCTGTCTCTCTCTCTGTTTCCCAGATACCATGAGGTGAGCAGCTGCATGCTCCCCTGATGAGGTGCAGCCTCACCACAGTCCTAAAAGCAATGGGACCAACTGGCCGTGGACTAAAACCTCCAAAATCATGAGAAAAAATAAGCCCTTCCTCTTTTGAAATTAATTATCTTTGCTGTTTTACTGCAATAATGGAAACACATACACAAACATAGTCTCAAATTAAGTAGTTTGATAATCCAATTCTATAATATACCTTTAGGTCAGGGCTCAGCTCTCTAAATTAATGGAGTAGATATTAAGATTTGGCTTTGACAGTGGATTAAGGCATAAAGAAGCTTGTAAACCAAGATCAGAATAATCAGGGTAGGTATAAGTCAGAATTAGTTAGAGAGAATAAACAAGGATCGAGCCACAATGGCACACACCTGTAATCCCAGCAGCTTGGGAGACTGAGGCAGGAGGATGGCAAGTTCAAACCCAGCCTCAGTAACTTAGCAAGACCATAAGCAACTCAGTGGGACCCTGTCTCTAAATTTAAGAAAATATATTTTAAAAGGGCTGGGGATGTTGCTCAGTGGTCAAGCACCACAGGGTTCAATATTTGGTATCAAATTAAATAAATAAATAAATAATAAACAAACAAGGAGTTACTATTCTTGTGAGAAAACAAGACTAATTCCAAATTTAAGATTTATAGTAAAAATTTCAGGGAAATGTGTTATTTCTAGGTCTCTCGGTTAACTATTTTCAAATTTAGCTTTTTTTTTTTTTTTAGTTCAATAATATGGCAATGGGACAAAATTTTCCAGGATTCTGCTGGGTCTAGGAGTCCGGGTATTTCCCATTATCCCTTCATGAGCTACTTATATTTAAAAATGTCTTAAGAAGAAATAGCATCCTCATCAGAAAAAATATCTTTCACTCCCTACAGACCAATTTCCCACGTTGTCATCTCTGAGAACTCAGGAGATTTGTTTCATGTTTCAAGGCTCATGAAGCAGATGCTCCACCATGTCCCCCCCCATCCCCGTTCCACTTCCTGTTCCTTCTGTGCTCCAGCCAGCATCTCCACTTTTTTAGACAACCACCTTCAATATTTTTTTTAATCAAAAGACAATTTTTGAATACAGGAGAAAGCACCTGTCAGAATACAGTTTACCTGCTTATGTTTTTCTCATCTTTATATCTCCCTCTTTTTCTCACTAAAGACCACAAAATCTTCCCATCTCTCTTTTGCAATGTGGCTTTGTAGTTTCTCCAATCCTTGATTCTGTGCTGGGTCATATGACTAACTTTGGCCAATGAGATAATAGCAAAAGTGATGCCAGAAAAGACTTAGAAAGCTCTCTGGGGCTTGTTGTTTCCTGCTCTTGACATCACTTTGATCAGTACCACATGATGAGAAATAGGCACACCTGCTGGATGATCAGCAACACATGACCCAGTTCCTCCAATAGGCCTGCCCACAGCCAGCTGGCCTCAAGACACAAGTGACAGGCATTGAAAACTAAGGGACCACACAAGTAATCGAGGCCAGTCCCATACAATGATCAATCAGCAACTCCCCTGGAGCCAGCCCTGTTATCCAGCCTCCAGTACATTGAGGGGGAGAAAAAAGGCTATTGTATTAAGACATGATGTTTTAAGGTAATTTGTCAAAACAAAGTTAACTTTCATCAAAGTCAGCTTTCATCAGATTCTCAAAAGTTGTCAATGTGCCCCTGAAAAAGACTGAGATATCACTTCTCTGGAAGATAATAGGAAACACGGAAAGTAAGAGATAAACAACACAGTTGCCAACCATCACACTGCTTCTGGGATAAAACTTTAAAATTCTCTAAGGTCAAAGAGCTTCCTAAGAGATAAAAGCCAAAGGAAACTCTACTCTAGCCACAAAGTTCTCTCCCCTGGGGGTGAAGGTTAGCGAATCTGATACTGCTCTACATGTGAAATGGAATTGAGCTGTCACCTAAATGATGGCAGAAACCAAGTTTCTCACTGTTGAGTGGGAGATTACAGGAGGAAGGGTACTTTACCACACAGGTCATGGATCAGAGTTGGAGAAAACAGTATGATCCCATGTTTAACTTAATGTTGATATAGATAGCCAGATACAGAGAAGTATTTATAGGCAAGTTCATATGCTTAGATTAGTACACACCTGCATCTCCTTGCTCTGCCAGATGGGAAGACGTAGAAACTAAGACACTCCAGTAGCAAAAAACCACACTGAGCACTAAACCATGGTTTCTAACACCATTCTCTAATATAAAGAATTGAGGCTTCTTGGAGAAATGGCTGATTCTAGGACTCAGTCAGGAAATACGTGAGATTTCTTTTTAAAAAGACAAAAAAAAAAAAAACCCTCACAAAGATGGAAGTATTTCACATGGATGAAGAGGACAACTTCAAGGGCTTCTAACAGGCAAAGATGAAACCATTTAAGAAACAAAACCAAAAAAAAAAAATCATGCATTAATCAGGTTGGGCTACCATAACAAATACCATAGACGAGGTGATTAAAAGACAGACATTTCTTCTTCACATTCCAAAAAGTTGGAGGTCCAACAAATTCAGCTCCCAGTAAGGGCTCTATTCCTGGGTTGCAGCCAGTTTCCTTCTCATGTGTTCTCAGGTGGTGGAGGGAAAGAAGCAAGCTGCATACTCTCAGACTTCATCCAAACCATTTGCTTTCCAAAGTCTCCACATCCAAACACTATCACATTGGAGGTCAGGACTTCCACACATGAATTTGGGGTGATCCAGTCTTGTCCATGGCAACAGTATTGGATTACAACTCAAAGGATACAATAAATACGCACGAGTCCATTCTGATATAAATAAATGACTAAATAAATAAATAAGGGACATGGACAAATATTTTGTGCAGAAGAATTCCAAATAGATATTACGTCTTCAAGGAAAGGGAGAATAACCTCCCATTTCTTAAGTTTGAACACACAAAGTAATTTTCTTCCAAAGATTAAGTTATGGAAAGGGAGGGAGAACACTGACAAACACTATCTCAAGTCAGGGAATCAAGATTAACATAATGGGTGATCGGTCATTTTGGTAATATGTAACTCTGATAAGATATGATGGGAATAACATTTTGCATCTATAACTTTCCTCCAAAAAAACACATTTTTCTGGCATGCCAATGAGAAAAATATGAGACAGACCCCAATTAAGAGAAAGTCTCTTCAATACCTAACCAATGGTCCTCAAAGCTCTCAAAGACAATTAATAACTAAGATAATTAATAACAAAAACATTAATAACAAGACAATAACAAATCATTAATAACAGACAACTTGAAAAATGGTCACAACCAATAAGAGCTCAAGGAGACATGGCTTCTAAATGTAATGTGGTACCCTTGATGAGCTCCTGCAACTCATGGATGTTTGGGGCAAAGTATATACTACAGTTAATAAAAGTATATCAATTCTGGTTCATTAATTAAGGCAAATGTACCAGGTAGCTGGAGATGCTCTTCATGGAAATGGGAATTAAAGATGAGGGAGGTATCCATGAAGGAGACGGAGAGTCTGCCTTTCCATGGGGTGATTTTGAGGCTTCTCTATGTGGAGACATTGAGCCAGTGACAGAGCTCTAGATCTAAAGCTCATAAGAAGAGACCTGGGCTCAACATGAAACAGCCAGGAGTCCTCAGCAGAAAGAGGCACTTGCAGTCCCGAGGGTCACTGAGATGGCCTGGAGAGAAGGCACAGAAAGCAACAAGCAGGGAGCACAGGACTGATCCTGGAGGACTTCCAATATTTTAGGAGTTGGATGGAGGAGACAGGGATAGAGCCTAGAAAAGGAAGTGGGAGGAAGACTATCATAAGAGGGAGAAGGGAGTCTTTCAAAGAAGACACCATAATGGGCAGCAGCTTCCAGGAAGCCAAATGCCCTGAGGATTTACAAAAAGGAGTTCACTGCTGGTCTTAGCAAGAGCATTTTGAATGTAATGATGGGTTATGGGAGTTGAGGAGGCTCTAACTATTATGACAATGTTGAATTTTTTCTGAGCCCTGTGGTCCTAAAATCTAGCAGTAGTTAGGGAATCTTTCTCCCTCATCCATCTACCCAGTCTTTTATGTTTTAGAAAATGGTTTACTACAAAGAAATTCCCTTCCCAAATGACTTATGTAAGACACACATATGTACTTTGTTAATCTGTGATTACAGCCAAAGACCTTCTAAATTCCTATCCTTTGCCTCATAAAGGATAGCTAAACCATTTTACCTTCTGCTATAGTTTGGATCTTAAATGTCCCCAAAGGCTAGGCTCCCAGCTTGATGCTTTTGGGAGGTGGTGGAAATTTTAAGAGGTGGGGCCTAGTGGGAGATTTTAGGTCATTGGGGGAATGTCCTTAAAGAGGACTGTGGGACTCAGGTCTCTTCACTTTTCTTTTTTTGTATCCCAGCCATGAGGTGAGCAGCTTTGCTCCCCCACTCTTCCACTAACATGTGATAAGTTCGAAACCATGAGGTGAACTGATTGATTCTGGATTGAAATCTTTGACTGAAAGTCAAGATAAACCTTTCCTCTTTATAAGTTGATTACAATCTCAGGTCTTTATTACAGTAACAGAAAGCTGTCTAACAAACTCCCCATCACGACCACCACCACCACCACCACCAGAAGTCAGAGCAAAATTCTTGTTAACCAAACTTTAGTTCAACTTCTCTCCTTCCTCCAAGTTCCTAAACTTTGGCCCATCCTCAGTCTTGAGCTATCTCATAACCCGTTTTAGCCCCTCCTGAGAACAGGCTGGCCTCACAATACAACACACTCTGTCTACTGTCAGATCAGAGCCACTTCCACTGCTATCACGTCCATCCAACTTCCCCACAGAGCTCTTTCCAGCCTTTTTTCACTCTGCCCTCTTAAGAGAAGAAAGCCCCTTTCTCCCTGACCTTTGAGATGTTTGTTGCTCTGAGGTCGGGAAGAGCAGAAACCTTCTCTCTATTGCAACAGTCCTCCTCCATTTATTCTAATACTCCTTTCAAATAAAGTCTCCCCTTACCTAAGTCTGGATTTGGTCTTTGACAGTTTAGAAACTCATTTGAGAACGTGGCTATGAAAAAGGGTAGAGAAAGAGAAGTAGCTAAAAGAAGGAAAACGGGGACTTGAGTTGGCTTTCAAGACAGTGATTCTACAAGATGTCTGAATGCCCAAGGAAAGAAGCCCACAGAGGAGGACGTGGGAGATGTGGAAGAAAGGGGAAAAATGATACTCCCCCATGCCTTGGGGGCAGGTAGGACCAGGAGGCCTACAGAACCCCAGCTTGAGAGGGCAGCATGAGAGATATTGCCTTCCCAGGGCATCTTGGTTCTGAGCCAGGAGGGAGAGTTAAGTATCAGAGAAGAGAAAAAATAGGAGATTGCTGACCTCTAAGCGAATTCTAGGGTATACAGTGTCAGGTGAAGGAGAAGGAACAGGTGGTCGAGTGTACCCAGTGAAGAGAGACCCAGGACAGCGTCAGAGCTGACAATATTCCCATGCTTTCTGAAAGCAGTGGTGCATCTGGACCTCAGCCTCTTGTGCTCCAGGCTACCTTCTCCACAGACCCCAAAGTGACCTTCCCAAAATGCAGAGAGGTCAGCTTCTCTCATTGTCCTTCAGATATAACTCCTGTGAGTTTTGCCAATTAAAATGATAATGAATGACAAAGAAGGACTTGGGACCTGTCCGTGCATTCTCTTGTAACAACCATCTTTCCTTCCTTTCCAAGCAGTCTCTGCAATGGGCAAGCGCTATTACCCCTCTTCACTTCCTCACCTACCACCCATCCTTCAACTCCGCACAGTCCAGCTCCTTTTCCAGCTTTGCCATTGCAACAGCTCCTCTGCAGCACACCAACAGATGACAAATCGCCATGCTCATTGCAAGTGACTTCTCTGCAGTTTTTGATAACATCGACTGAGATGTTGTCCCAATCCAGTCAGGCTACATAATGGAATACCATAGACCGCAGGTCGAATAAACAAAAGAAGTTCTAGAGACTGAGAAATCCCCCATCAGGCTACAAACAGACTCAGTGTCATAGACTGCTGTCATGTCCATGTTCATGGTCATCTGTCAATCATGGAACCCTCACATGGCAGACTGGGTGAGGGAGCTTTCATAAGGGCAGCAATCTCATTCATGAGGGGTGGGGCCTAGAGGGCCTAATCCCTTCTCAAGCCATATTTCTTAATATGACTACATTGGGGGTTAGGATTCCAACTTATGAATTTGGGGAGAAAACACACATTCAGTCTGTAGCAACCTTCTGGAAACACTGCTATTCTTTAATTCATTCAATGAACATTACTAAGCACTTGCAAAGTATCACCACTCTTTTACCTGCTGGGAATACTCCAAAGGAGAAACCTGCTTTCAACAGTTGACCTTCTAATGAGAGATGGGGGTCAGAGAAGATATGAAACACAACATAACAAAACACTGGAAAGTAAGCCACATAGCATTCTACTAAGTGATCAATGCTATAGCAAAGTAAATTTGGATCAAAGAAAAAAAGAGTGGGCAGTGGACATGCCCAGGGAGGCACGATGTAGGAGGAGAATGCTGGTCCCTTCCTCCCTCTCAGATCCCACACAAGGATGCCTCAGTGGCTTCTTTCCCTCAGCCCCACGTGAAATGGTGCTTTTCTTTCTTCTCACTTTTCCCTCTCGCTTTGGAGAGTCTCATTCACACCCGTGGTTTCCATTAAAATCACGTGCTGATAATTCTCAGACCATCTCCATTCCTCATGCCTCTCAGGCACACAGGGAAGCCTCAGACTCTGTGCAATTTGTCACAAGTCACTGATTCTTAGTTGGGGTGAAAACTTGGTCTCGGTGAAGGATTTGGCTCTGTTATAAATTGGAGCAGAGAACCACCTCTTCCATACCAATAATTTTCTTGGTTTCCTGAATTTCAAGGACTGTTCTGAGGTGCACAATGTAGGTAGGGGCATCTCTACAGGGCACAGGCTGAGCTGCTGCTCCAGACAGATAATCAGCTCCCAGGAGATGCCTTCGTGAATCCTGGTGGACCTGTAGCTGTCTTTCCCCCTGACATTACCTCCGAAGCAAACATTTCCACTTGTTTTCCTAACCTCCACTCAGCTGCCACTTGCACTTCAAATGGGTCACTCCAAGCAATGCTTTGACTTTTAAATATGTGTGGGCCACAAGGGAGCTTTTTCCTAATCTGAAGATTTCAGGGCTGTCACCCCTGCATCCCACTGAACCCTTTTAATGCCAAGACTCAATGTTTCCACATTCACTGCTGTTTCAGATCTGATCTTAATTCCTGGTGTATCCGCACTACTAGTGACTCACCTTACACAAAACCTTCCAAACGCCATTCTTTCCACAAAAGATAAAATTATAATATTGGACAGAGAGGAGTTCATAAGACCTGGCCTATATTCTGAAAGAAAATACCAGAGCAGAGGCAGATTTCTTATTTGAAAGGTATGTGAAATTGAAGAAGAAATTAAAACTTTGAAAGAAATAGGAAAACTATCATTTAAAAGTATCTGATTGACAATATAATGATGTAGCATCTTGAAAGTGGTGTTTGGAGACATCATAAAAGAAAGTATTCCCTTAACAAGTGTTGGAAATACTAATAAAAGAATCTTGAGGAGTTTGGGACATGGTGAGGGCTAAATGTTTGGAGACAAGTGTCTTTATTGAAGCAATTTACCCAATAATATTTGCTTCTCTAGGAAAAAGATAGAAAAGGGATTTCTGCATCCCACTGGAATGTATTAATTCTGAATCTATTAAAAAGTACATTTAGCTCTCAGGTATCAGCTATCACATTTTCATCTCCCTAAATTGCCCTTTAAAAAAGAGAGAGGGAACAAAAAGAGAGAGAACTAACTTATCATTGCTAACTGAAAATGAAATAAAAAACATGAATTTTAAAGAAACATGGACCATCTTTCTGAGAACACAACATCGCCTATTTATTTGGGTAATCAAAAAAGTAAGATGCCATCTGAATTCATGAGGATAAAAATCTGACCTGGGTGACCTAATTATATCAATATGTCAATAACTACTATTTATTTAGACTGAAAAGCAAATTATGCAGAAGTCAGGATGATTCAATGCAGAACATTTAGCAATACAGGGAGGGTGCATGTGCATGCATGTGTCTGTGTGTATGTGTGTGTGTAAATGTATGCATTTCTGTGGTTGTTTATGTTTGCTAGAGGCAGATAAAATGTTGCTGAGAAAGGGCTCAAAAAACAATCACAATGGAGGGATAAGAGTCGATAATTAATGAGGATGAGGGAAGTTGGGAGAACCCAAAGGGAATCAGAGTCTCAGTCATTTTCTATTAAGAATATGAAACATGGTACTCAGATATTTCATGAGATAGCGGAACTTAGCAAAAAGGACTCTGGGTAAAATCATGAATGGAGAGATAGCCACCTATGTCTTAATGTTTTTCTGTGAGGTCTCATTTATCATAAGTTTCTAAAGGAGGTGACTATGCTCTGGTCCTCCTGGAGTCATAAAAGTTAAAGGGTATTGTGGCCAGCCTCAAGTGTCCTCCACTATGGAGGCGAGAAGAAATGGAGCTGGGAAAGAGATGGGAAGGTTGGGCAATAACCAGTGCAGTGGCAAAGAAATGAGAAGAGAAAATCCATGGGACTTCCAAACAGGTTGGATGTTGGGAGGAAGCAAGGGGAGGGAAGAGGCACTCCTCCTCCAGGTTCCCCAGGATCGGGTTTGGGTGGCTAGTGGGGTAGCAGTGCCAGGAGCAGATGTGGAGGAAGAAACTAGATGGATTTGGAGTATATTAGTTCATGTCTGCAAAACCGACAGTTAGGGATACCCAGCGAGTAACACTAATCTGGATGTCAGCAGTCTCTGAAGATCCTCACCCTCCGAATGTCCCTGTCCTGAGCCAGGCATCGGGGGAGTGTGCTCAGCTCACAAATGCCCGCTGCCACTGAGCAGATAGTGAAGACTTGACAGCTAAACAGCTCCAAGACTGAACACAAGCTTCTCAAAGAAAGAAAAGAAAATCAGATGACATGTTCAGGAGCAATGGAATAGCATGCTAAGCCACTGAAAGAAATTGGCACCACTTTGACAAAGATTTTAGAACCTTCCTGCTCCTAGGCTACATCTGGGGTTGGCAGCTTTACCCAGTAAAAATAGAGGGCACTCAGTTAAACTTGAGTTACTAAAAAACACAATACTTGAGATATATTTATATAAGAAATGGTATTGGGGATATAAGCTAAAAACAATCTGTATTACTTATCTGAAATTCAAATTTCTTTGGGCATTCTATTTTCTCTGGCCATCCCAGTTATAATATTATTTTTGTACTCTCCTTTTTTAGGGCCCAAACCATCCTTATTTAGGAAAAGCACAAAAGGACTATTTAAACCTTAAATATGGTTTTCTGCAAGTTGGAAAAATAATGAAGCAAAGAATTTATATGGAGCATTTGGTACATTTCTCTGAAGCATTACACATCTTTCATGCAACATGATGTACACTAATATCAGTGAAATCACCTATTTAATGAACTCTAGATAGGGCAAAGGGAAAAAGGGGAGGGAGGGAAAGGGAGGAGGTAGGTTAAATGGTGGAATGCAATGGTCATCGTTACCCTAAGTATGTGTAAGAAGACATGAAGGATGTGACTCTACTATGTGTACGATCAGAGATATGAAAAATTGTGTTCTCTATATGGAATATGAATTGTAATGCATTCTGTTGTCATATATAACAAATAAAAATTTTTAAAAAAATAAACATAAGCAGTGTCTTAAAATAGAAAATATACTTGAATATACTTGAATATTTAATGTTAAATCTAGGCCCAGTTTTTACAAATACTTTTACAAAAGTTTCTGTAAACATTTAAGCTAAATACTAAACAAATTGGAGTGTAATAGAATAGCCTCCTTAGTCACACAGGGAAAGGTGACCATTACTAGTTTCCAGATGCCAAACCCTCCCACCTGCACCACTTACTTCCTGTAGTCAGGGTTTAGGGAGATGCATGATTCAGACACATAAGTCACATTTAACAAACCCGAGGGGCTAGGCACTCTACTTGGAAGACTTATTAACTGGCACTTTCTATGAATGAGTGGTAGATGACTGTCCCAACTAAAACTGACCTGTTGTTTCATAGATTATGCAATACTTCTTTTAAACTAGAGAAGCACTTTCATGTAACATCTATAAAACACATGACATTAAAAAGTAGAATAACCAGGATGGGTGATTATCAGTGTGACTTTGGGCTTGCTTATATTTGGTTTAACTGCTTTCACTAAAAAACTGAAGATTCAAACTAGACTCATTTTTCACCTCCCCACTAGGATCAGTGTAAACTGTCCATCTGACACAATTGATTTCAAATGGTTTTATGAGACACTGCAATTAATTTAGAATTTGTTCATGAGATATTTGTGCAAGTGCCATGAAAAATATTAGTGCTGTACAAAAGCAAAGTAGCATTGTTGTTGTTATGATTATTTATCGAGAGAGATCTGCCACATTTCACGGGGACTTTAGTAATGAAGAGGCTAGAAAAAAAAATAGCTAGGTAAATGTGGTAGTGAAGATGAAATTCATATTCCTGAATTCTAAAAAGGGCTGTGTGGACAACAAAATGTTTAACTTTTAGTCTATTCAAGTCAAAGTCAGATGGATTGAGGACTTTTACTATCACAAGTTAAAAAGTTGGAACTGGTGACAATGGGGGAAGGCTGTCCTTTCTTACAAGGCCAGTTTGGGAAAAGTATGTCTGATCACAAAACACCAGTGTCATCCTCCTCTCACCAGGTCCTTCCCGGTCTTTGCCTTTACTTCATGGTAATACCTACCTGGTACACTCATCCCATAGCAATACCAACTTTGGACACCTAGATCAAGATCTGCCTGTTGGGTTAAAACCTTCTATTACTATGTAAATTCACAGAGATCTTCTGATGACAAATTCTAAAAGCATCCATGGCTTGTATTGCTCCACAGACAGTCAGACGTTCATTTATTTGACAAACAAACGTGTATTGAGCTGTACTGAGCAACTAAGATGTGCCAGGTACGACAGTAGGGGCTGGTGATAAAACATACACAGAAAAACACCTGGTTTCATGGAGTTCATATTCTCATAAAAAAGTAAATTAATATACAAGTAAATAAAAGTTAAGTGCTATGAAGAAAATAGACTACTTTTTGAAAATAAAGCTTATCTCATGAATTGGCATTTAACTGTTCTGTGACCTCTGTAGGCTCTCTGGCCTTGAAATTAGTGCTAGGGGTGAATATTAATTTCCTCATGGCTATAAGAAAGAGAGATGCTTTGTAATATCTATTCCTATTCCAAAATGCTGTGTCCATTAATTCAAGTTTAAAACCACCTTAATGATAGCTATGTACCCAGTTTTAAGATAAAGATTAAATCTGCTCTCAATGTGACCTAAACATTGAAGATGGAGCCTACCTTATTTTCAAAATTGACTTTTATCCTAATCAAAACCAAATTTGTAAAAAAAAAAAAAAATTTTGGTGATGTATTAGTTAAAATAATGCATTTTTATTCCAGAAGATAGCTAACACACTCATCTCAAAGTCACTTTTAAGAATGTCTTATGTTGATGTCTTATGCTGAATCGCCACTATATTAGCTCATTAAATGCTGGAAGAATAGATCCCAAATCTGCAGTCTTCTGTGGCTGAGGAAAAGAAATGCATTCCTCTTTCATCACTGAAGAAGTTCCATCACTCTGAATATATAAAAACAAATCTTCAGCTGTACCCTGTGGCAGCCTTCTCATGGCTGATTTCATTCTGTCTCCCTATTTCCCATTAGCAAAACCATTTGCTCAGCCAACACAAGGAAACACACAGATGAGGTATGATTTAAGAAGTATGGAGGTGGTTTTCGTCAACCAAAACATCTTCCTCGAGGCCATAGACTGAGTTGTCAGAGTTAATGATCCATTCTTTTATGACGTATACTGCAGCTATTTCTTGAAAGTTGATAAGGAGAATATGGGGAAAGAAGGATTAAAACCTGGAAATCCAGGGCCAGCATACATAAGTTTGATAAGGGCTGTTGGTTGGTGATAAGCTCACCAGCAATAGCCTGATATAATGTTGAGCTCGGGGCCACACGTAGGGGATCTATCTATTAATTTCCCTAATATTAGACTTTATGTGGATGGGGGGCAATAAACAAGGAAGAACTTTCAGAGGGCAAGGGAAGAGGAGTTTTGAGTCACATTTTATTAAACAGCTCCTTGCTGTCTATAACTGATGTGGCAAGAAGCGGCTTCTCTTGGTCCTCCGCTTTGCTGACACTCCAATTTGCCATAATTGGATATTATTTCTACTAGCCTGATTAAAAATTAAAGTCCAAAATGTAAGCAACTGTCTAACATGACTCCAAGGTTTCTACGTAGAGGTTAAAGAATGAGAATTCATTTTTATTACCTTTTTACCAATACTGAATGCTAATTCCCCAAAGCAAGGAATTGAGTAGTCTTCTGTAACTCTCCTTTACTTATTCAGGTCACTGAAATGCAAGGCAGGCAGGTTTTACTTTCTTTAAGAGCATCACCCTTGAAAACTTCCATATTCACAATTTCTTATACCACCAAAATTATTTTTAACCTGCAAACATTCACAAAAATAATCCCTTCTCTCTTTCAGCAGGATAATTACAAATTTTCAAAATAGGAGGAAATAAAGTATTTTATTCAGTTCCAAATAACTGTGTTTCATTTAGAAATAAGAAATTAACTGCTATCTGGGTAGTCCATGGGATGTCAACTCTATGCAAAGAGAACAAATCAATTTAGCAACGACCCTGGTGTAGCTGAAAGAATAACACCTGGGCACCGTAGAGCTGTGGCACACTAGAGACCTTCTCCGTGCTTTGGTTTCCCTTCATAAACAATAGAACAACAACCTGTCAGTGTGTTACAGGAATTGTTTAGTGCAACACTTTCAAAAATAAAAAGAACAGAATACGTTTATATTTCTTCAAATAATTTTCATTCCTCCTCTTTCGTTAGATGTTTAAAATGAGACAGAGTGTAAAAGAAAAAAATTTAAAAAGCAAAATAATGATTGTACTTTGTTTTGTTTAACACTTTTGGAAATGGTCACCTTAATTAAGTTCAACCCTAAAACTCTTGGGGCCGGGGTTATAGCTCAGCGGTAGAGTGCTTGCCTCGCACATGTGAGGCACTGGGTTTGATCCTCAGCACCACATAAAAAATAAATAAAATAAATATAGTAAAGATATTGTGTCCATCTTTATAAAAATATTTTAAAAAGTGTGTATATATATACACATACATATATATGTTTAAATTCATATATATGTACATACATGCATGTGTATGTATTTTTAAAACTTTCCCTACTTTCTCAAATTATGAGAAGTATGAATGAGCAAGCTTTGTGAAGGGAGTTACTGTATGGGAAAGAAAAGAGATTGAAAGATAAGAGCCCCTGCTCAAGAGGAAAGTCCTTCGTTTTCAATAAAAAGACAATTCCAGACAGGATCATTACAAATTCAACACAAGAAGAAAAAATAAAAATGACTAAGGAGAGCAATGAAAATGAAAGTTGACCATACTAATAAAAAATAAAGAGCATTCGGGACGAGAAACAAAGTATTCAACACAATAACAGCCATTTGTTTCCAGTGATATGGACAATTAAAAATAAAGATTTATAATCCTTAACAAATTTATTTTAAACTACATAAAAATAAAGAAAGCAGAAACTATTACACATATTAAGACCACTAAACTTTTAAAATATACAATAGCAGTGGGAGATTTCTATTTATAGGATTTATCATTGACATAAATGAAGATATGAAAGATTTGAATAATTTGCCAATAAATATACATGCATAAGCATATATTGAGCACTGTGGTCTAAAAACAAAACATATTCTTTTCAAGCAATTTATAAATTTTACTCCATATCAGGCATGGAAGACTATTAGTTTCGTCACCTGCAGAGAAATCAACTGCACTGGCATATTTACTTTTGACATTATTTCTAGGGCTGTCCCTTCAGATACTATTTCTAGGTTTGGCCATGTCTTTAGTCCATGGAAATGAGCACACATGACACTAACACATAAGCTTGGTGAGTACCTGTATATGTAGGCTATATTTTTGGAACTGTAACTCTTGGGACACTCTCTTGGAACCCAGCCACCATATTTCGAAGCCCAGTCTAACCACGGAAGAGAAAACAGGAAAGTAAACCAAAGGTCCAGTCAATAGCTCCCATGAACTCCCAGTCAATATCCAGTACCAATCGTTCTTCTTGGAGGGGATTCTTCCCATCCCATTTGAGTTGCCCCAGTTGATTATGCATGGAACAAAGACAAGCTGTCCTCACCAAGTCTGTCCAAATTGCAAAGCTTGAGCAAACGTCTGATCACTGTTTTATCAATCTGAAAATGTGGAGGCTATATTTTTGGAGCTGTAACTCTTGAGACACTCTCTTGGAACCCATTGCTATGCAATGATTATCTGAATTATTAAAATACAAAGAATTTCTCAATTTATTTTGAAAAACTGGAATTACATGAAATACATTCCATAATAAAAGCATATAAAAATAATCTTCAAAGAGAAAAAATAAAAACATTGAGATATAAAAAACCATCTTATAAATCACTTATGAATGTGAGAAAAATTTTAATGACAAGACTATTTTAAAAATAGATACAATAAGAGTCCTATATAGAAAAATTAACGGAATCATTAAGTTTAGAAGGACTGAAATCATATAAAGTACATTCTTTGACCACAATGAAATTAAATTAGAAATCGTTAACAGGAAAAAATTTAGGAAATTCACAAACCTTTGAAAATTAACTAAGACATTCTTAAGTAAACAAAGGATCAAAGAAGAAATTAAAAGGATAATTGGAAAATCCTTTGAGACAAATGGAAACAAAAGCACAAAATTTATGAAACATAACTAATGCAGTCCTTCTATGGGAGTTTATGATTGTAAATGCGTATGTAAAAAAAAAGAAAAATACTAAATTAATTAACTAACCTACTTTAGAGACTAGAAAAAGAAGAGCAAATTAAATCCAAAGTAAGCAGAGGAAAGTAAAATGGGGAAATAAATAAAATAGGAAATAGAAAAGTCATAGTGAAAAGCAACTCAAAGAGATGTTGGCTCTTTCGAAAAATCAATAAAATGATCAACATTTAGCTACATTGATTTAAAAAATGATTCAGACTCCAAATATTAAAACCAAGAAGGAAGGAGAAAACATTAATAATGACTTTACAAAAATAAAAGAATTTTAAGAAAATACTATGAACAAATATGTGTTACCAAATTATATGTCATATGTGAAATGAACAAAGTATTAGAAACAGATAAAACGACTGAAAAAAGTAAAACAACATCTGCATAGAAGTATAACTGAGATCAAATTAATAATCAAAAAACTTCCCAGAAAGAAATCCCCAGAGCCAATTGGATTTTAGTGGTAAATTCTTCCAAATGTTGAAAAGACAACACCAATCCTTCACAAACTGTTCCAAGAAGCTGAAGAGGATGTAACCCTTCCCAACTCACTCTGAGACGCTGCTCCCAAAATTAAGAGACAGAAAACTACAGACCAATATCCCTTAAGAGTATAGACACAGAAATCCTCAGTAAAATACTAGCAAACTGAACTCAGGAACATATAAAAAGAAGTATCTTCCAAGACACCAAGCAGGAGTTAAATCAGGAATGCAAGGTTGGCTCAAAATATGAAAATCAATCAGTACACTACACCATATTCACATAATAAAGGGGGAAAATGACCATCTCAGTAGATGCAGAAAAAAAACCAATTCTCTTTCATGATGAAAGCACTCCATAAACTAAGGAGAGGAGAGAACATCCTCAGCCTGATAAAGACACGCACTCAATTCTCGGGTAACATTGTACTCAATGGTAAAAGATAGAAAACTCTTACTCTTAAGGGTAAATGATATGAATTATAGGGAAAAAACAATTTTTCCCTCATGTAAGAAGGGAGATTTTTTTTTGAAATGTAATCATCAAAGAAAACAGAGTTCCTACCTCCCAGTTTCCACCTGGCTCCAACTTACAAATCTACCTTCCATCTCAAAGATGTAAGAAATCTGGTTTTCTTTTGGATAAAGTCAATTAACAACACAAGGCTACCCCAGTTATCAAGAAACTAGGATGTGATGTGTGTGACAGATGGTATTGCCACATCTTCTTAAGACTAGTTATTATTTATGATGTCAGCTACAGCTGCTTGGCTGTATCAAAGGATGAGATTGCTTTATGTTTTTGTGGTCTCTCTTAATGGATTGCCTGTGACAAAGTTCATATTCTGATTTCATGATTTTTCAATAATAAAACTTTTCTTTTCCTCTTTTGTTTTTGTTGAGAACTCGTCTGGATTGGCAAAAGATTTTGTTTTTAGCTTATATTTCCCTAATACCTTCTAAGATTACAAACAACACAAGGAAGTATGTTCATTCTACTCAAGGCAATGGGAGAGGAAAAAGAAATAAAAGGCATCCAGATGGGGAAGAAAAAAGTAAAACCGTTTCTATTTAAAAATGAGAATATGATCTTTGATATAGAAAATCATGAAATTCAAAAGAGCCACAATTATGGCTAAAGTACATATATGAGTTTAGTAATGTTATAGGATATAAGATCAATATATGAAAATCATTTATATTTCTAGGAACTAGCAATGAGCTAACCAAGGTGAATTTAAAAAAAAATCATTTAAAATAGCATCAAAAAAGAGTAAAATATTTAGGAATAAATTTAACAAAAGAAGTATATGACTTGCACACTAAAAACTATATGACATCATTGAAAGAAAGTTAAAAGACCTAAATAAATGAAAAGACATGTTGTGTTCAAAAACGGGAGGAGTTGCTTTTGTTTAAATGATTGCATTAATTTCCTCCTGATGCTGTGACAAGTTACCACAAATTTAGTGACAAAAGACAGAAATGTTACAGTTCTGGATGATTCTAAAACAGTTTTGCTAGATTAAAATTAAGGTTTGGTAGGACTGTGTGTCTTTTCCAAGGCTCTGGGGAAGAAACCATTTTCTTGCTTTTTATGGCTTCCAGTCACTATCTGCATTCCGTGGCCATGGTCCGCTCCTGATTTTAGTCAGCAATGGCCAGACACAGCACATCACATGGACACTTCTCTTCTGGCTGCTTTGCCATGTTTTAAGGCCCTTGTCACTACATTAGGCCCAGCAACCTCAAAGTCCACTGTGGCCTTAATCCTCCTTAATGTGCAATGTAACATATTCACAGGTTCCAGCGATCCTATTAGGATATGGAAATCTTGAGGAGCAAGGTCATTTTCTAGCCTGTCACTGTAGGAATACTGCCCCAATTGATCTAAAGCTTTAATGCAACGACTCCTTTGAAAGAATCTGACAAGCTGATTCTAAAATTCATATAAACACACACGGAACATAAACTAAAGAAAACCATCTTGAAAAATAAGAGCAAAGTGGGGAGGCTCATGCTTCCTGATTTCAAAACTTACTATGGACCTACAGTAATTCATACCGTGTGGTACTGACATAAGGGTTCCCATACAGATTGATAAGATAAAACTGAGAGTCCAGAGATAAATCCTTATGCTGATGGTCAACTGATTTTTGATGATGACACCAAGACAAATCAGTAGGGAAAAAATAGTTCTTTCAACAGATGTTGCTGGGAGAATGGTATATACACAAGGAAAAGGATGAAGTTGGAACCCTAACTCATACCATATGTAAAAATTAACTTTTAATGAGCCATAAACCTAAACACAAGAGTTAAAACTAAGAAACTCATAGAAGAAAACATAGGTGTAAGTCTTATGATTTCTGGATTCGACAATGGTTTCTTGAAATAATGTAGCCAAATAACCAAATCATAAAGTTGGACTTCATCAAAATTAAACTCTTGTGCTTCAATGAACACTATCAAGAAATGAGACGAGACTCTACTGCATGGGGGAATACATTTACAAGTCATATATCTGTTAAGAGTCCAACAATCCAGATTAAGTTAAAAAAAAAAACTAATATTACACTCAACGACACACACATACTTTTTTTTAAAATGTGCAAAAAAAATTCACTGAGCTTCATTAGTCATAGGGAAATGCCAATCAAAAGCACAGTGAGTTGCCATGTCACACTAGCATGGTTACGATCACAAAAACAGGTAATGATAGCTCAGGGTAAAGACGCAGGAGACTGAAACCTCTACCCATCACCGGGGGAAATGTACAATGCTGCAGCCACTTTGGAAGGCAATCTGGCAGTTTCTCAAAGAATTAAACAGAGTTACCATGCGGAAGAGCAGAGATCCAGGCCAAACTCCTCTGTATGATCTTTTAGGCAGGACTCCAAGGAGGGAGGCTGTCATCTCAAAACCAGACCCAAATGCACAGCCAATATGTTCCAGTTTCTGGAGGGAGTTGTAATCAAGAGCTCACCCCTACACACACCTTTCCCAACTCCAACAGGCCACACTCATAGGTGGGGGTTTGCTTTGCTTTTGGGGGGCACCCCCATTCCAAGACTTCAGCTCAATCCTTTTCTCAGAGCTCTAGCAAGACCTCCCTCTGAAGAGGACTATTCTTAAGACACTTCTGCATACAGACTATAAATAGTTATATACTGTAAAAGTATGAAAACAGTGAAGGAACACTCTTCACCAAGTTCCAGAGAGTGGTTACTTTGGGGGAGCAAAGATAAAAGGGAATGGATAAGGCTTCATTTGAATCCATAACATTTATTTCTTTGGAAACACTTTTAAATAAATATAATAAAGCAGTTTGTATTGAAACTCAGTGTGCATAAATGTATTTTTTATATTTATGAAATATTTCATAATACAAAAGAATGAAAACATTGAAATAATGGTTAGTTCTGGGTGATGGAATTACATGTGATTTTAGTGTTTTTTATATGTTTATGTATTTTTCAAATTCTTCCAACCAACATGAATTTTTTTTATAATGATAAGGTACAATACATGAGATTTTCTGAAAGGTATCACTACCAGTAATTTTGCTTATGCAGAGAATTATAAAAATATATTTTTATTAAACTGCAATCTATGCTTTAAAAACTGAACCAGTATTAAAATCTGTTTGGTGCAAAATCTCCATGGTATTTTTAATAATTCAATACTGAGAAATGTTTTTTTTTCTCTTCAAATGCAAGCCAAAAATTCAAAAGCTAAAATTTACACATATCCAAATTATAAAAGCTAGTCGGGAACTGAAATGCAAATAATTACAGCTTTAATAGCAATTCCTGTCGGTTAAGGTCCTTTTGAAAACATGACCTTAAATAACCCAAAATTGTCTGAATGTGTTCATTCAAGCTACTACTGTAAATTACTCTGTGTAGAGCTATATTTAATGATTAATAGGTTTTTTTAGGGCCAGAATAGCTAATTCCACAGTTTCCAGAGATGTGTCAGAACTCTCTCTTCATATTAAATAAAGTGCAGAAGCTCAGCATACAGAAATCAAAAAAGCCCTTTGTTTGAAGTCGGGACAGCATCCTGAATCCTGGCTTGTTCCTTCTCACTCCTTCAACCTCTCTGTCCTCAATGTCTAAAGGCAAACAAACTCAAGACCCCTAGTTCCATTCAGCACCCCTACTCTCATGTTTCTTCATTCAACAATTTCCTCTGCTGGCTGGTGTCATGCCATCTTGCTTCAGCCCTCACACTCCTCTGAAACCTCTCCAGACAATCATTTCCTATCTAAAATTCAAGGGACATCCTCCAATCCCTTTCATCAAACCATAGGAAATCACACATAGGTAAATGCAAGTTCTCAATACTGCCATTCTGCAGTACTATGAGCTGCTGACCTGAGAAAAACATTGTGTTCCTCCTTGGAAGCTTTCTTTATCTTGTCTAATGCTACTTTCTCCTAGTTATTCTTTTTGTCTCCCTCCCTTCTTCCTGTCTATCAACTCCAAATCTATCCCAAGACTTCCTCTCTCTCTCTCCCTTTCTCCCCCCTCCTTAAATATCATGGCTCCCCAGGTCTTTAGCATATGTGCATTTTACAAAAACATCAAACAGATGCTAATGACCTTCTGTCTCCTCCCCAGCCGCTAACTCTCTGAAGCTCCAGAAATATAATTGGGTTGCTCATTGGACATAATAGCCTTTCCATCTCTAAATCAATTCAATCTCAAAATACTGAAGATGAAATTATTTACTTCCCTCCCTCTGGGAGTCCTACCCATGTCTCTCTTAGTCACTTAGATGGTGCTGTGGGTTAAAGTGTGTTCCCTGAGAATATAGGTTGAAGCCCTAACTGCCTAGAACCTGTGAATGTGGCCTTCTTTGGAAAGAAGGTCTTTACAGATGTAATTAATGATGAGGGTGAGTCCTAATCCAACATGACTATTGTCCTCATAAGAAAAGAAAACAGAGATTCATAGGCATAGACACTCGGAAAGAAGGCCATGAGACCACAGGGGCAAAGACTGGAGTCATGTCTACAGGTTACCCTTCTTCCCCTGGTCTATCATCTCCAACCTGCCCCCTCCCAGACTTCAGGAGCTTGTTCAGTGAAGAGCCCCCCAATTCCTAAACACTTCCAGCACTCCAGCACCCCAGAATGAGGACTGGCATCCAGCACAGATTTCCTCCCTCCCAAGAGTCATGGCCAGAGCACAGCAGCTTCTGCACCCAGGTCTCTGCCAACTGCTCTGTGGGGCTGCTAGGTCTGCCCCCATGCCACGTCCAAGGGGGCTGAATATTGAGAAGTAAGGCCTATGGGCAAACTTTTTTTTTTTTTATTGATTGTTCAAAACATTACAGAGCTCAAGACATATCATCTTTCATACATTCGACTCAATTGGGTTTTGAACTCCCCAAATACATAATACAGACTCACTTCTGTTACATACTCACATTTTTACATAATGGCATATTAGTGACTGTTGTATTCTGCTACCTTTCCTATCCCCTACTATCCCCCCTCCCCTCCCCTCCCCTCCCATCTTCCTATGGGCAAACTTTAACCAATGAGAGACAGGAGATGAATTCTTCTCCCTCCGCCACACAGTGGACTCTTCTAAAGCACAGAGGTTCCATAAGATCTGTCCAGAGACCAAGTAACTTATCTATTTCTTAGTAAAGCTGCTGCTAACTTGATAACACACCACATTGTCCTTCCTTCCCTTTTTATTCATTTCCCCCTTACTCTGGCTACCCTGGGATTACCACCTCCAGTTAAAAGGAAGCATGTAAGCTCCATTTTCTGTGGCATCCAAGCTAAAAACAGCACGTTGCTCAAACGTTATTTTTCCTACCTGAAAGTACAGATAATGGTGGCTCTTATCATAAAAACCACCCGAAGTATCCTATGGAACAATGTCTGGAAATAATGAGTGCTCAGAAAATGTTATTTGTTACTATTAATAATAAAGACACAAAGATCCATAGCCATTTTTGCATTCTTCTCTCAGTCTGGTGAGGGAAGAAGGAATTAGTATGTTATATACAATGTCCTCTCTTTTCATCCTTATTGTGTTATATTAATAATCATCACCACTGTACCTTGTGCCACAGAACTAAACGTCATTTACACAGGAACAGCATTTGTTGAAGGTTGTTAGGAGGCTTGCAAAGCCTCTGGGAAGACCCAAGAATTGAGATTGGAGGCTATACAATGAGAAATAAGAGTCTAGTCAAGATTATTTTGGCCCAGGCACAGCTCACACCAAAGCTAGAAATTGAACACCAGGGCCTCAGTACTGCCGTCTTCCACCACTGCTCTTGCCCCCCCCCACCATGCCAAATTGTACTCTATCCTATGTGCTTTCTCCCATTTCTCACATGCAAGTCCAAGTCTTGTTGAGATTATTATCTGATGGCTGAAGTCCGAGTCACACAGGTGTGCTGCTACAGCTGCAAGGAAGGCTGAGAAAATACACCTTTCTGGTGACTCCTTGGAGGAAAGAATATCTAAGAGATGGGAAATTCCCCTAAACATAGGAAATGTGTTCAGAAGTTCAACTGAACAGCCAGAAAATGTGACTAATGTCTACTGTATATCCATTTGGGAAAATGTCCCAAACCAAATAAAATATGGCTTCAAATTAAAAAAAAAAAAAGACTGAGAGAGAAAGGAAAGCAGGGAATAATCTGTTAGAGAATTCTTGCAAAATATTGTGTCTAGGCAGCCTATAATGCTCAGAATCTGTGCAGCCAATCCATGAGTGAACCTAACCCAAGCCACTGAGGTTGCAGTAGCATTCTGGGATGCCCAGGCAAAGGTTAATGCTTCCAACTGTGGGTCATCTCTGTAGCGCTCTTGGTCAACTCTAAGGAGTAATCAAAACCCTAAGTGAGGGCCGGGGCTGTAGCTCAGTGGTAGAGCGCTTGCCTACTATGTGTGAAGCACTGGGTTCGATCCTCAGCACCACATAAAAATAAATAAATAAAATAAAGGCATTTTGTCCATCTACAACTACAAAAAAATTAAAAAAAAAACAACTCTAAGTGAACAGAAGTGAATTCCACATGGGCTCATTGTTAATGGTCTACCATTAGTTAGAAATCCCAAAAGAGAACATCACCTGAAAAAAATGGAGATGAAATTACTTGAAGGGGAAAACAAACTGCTCCTATCACGTATATACCCAATAAGTTGTATCACCAGTGAATATTATTGTCAAATACAGGATCCTAGAATTACAGGTTACTTCTTCTCTCTCCTGTGTTACATATGTATATAAATCATTGAGGATTTTTAATTGTTCCTTCAAGGCTATACCCAACCTCCTTTTCTTTTTTACTCTTATTACCAACAGGTCTAAATCAGCCCAAATCTAAACTATTATAAAAATAATAGTTTAGTTTATTAACTTAGTTCCTATGTTCATTCCTCCATTTAACAAGGGCTCCCTGAGCACCTACTACATGTCAGGTCTTCTCTTTTACAGAATTTTTTTGGAGAATAAGAAAAATGACAAGATAGAAGTTAATTAGTAGGAATGAAGTAATGGAAGCAGAGAAATTTATTCAGAAGCGAGAGGTGAGCAGTGCTAGAGCCATGTCCTTGAGGAAACCTTCACCAAGACCATGGAAGGGGTCACATAAGAGAAGGTCAATTGCAGGGACATCAGTGTGGGTAAGTGGGAAGATGCGGAGGCAGGGACTTGGGAAATTCTCTTCTGATACCTTTTCGTTTCCCAGTAAAGTAGGGAACAGGGTCATTACCATAAAGGTTGAAGTCAAAACTTCTCCCTCGTGCTATGTCCCTCTAATCCAAATCTTGCTTCCCGTCAAACACCACCTCCTCCAGAGCCTTGGTACACACTGATTTCCCAGATCCATGATCTGTAGCCCCTTGACCACCAACTTGCTTTCCTGGTACACAGTAAACACTTGATTCCATCAAAATACAGATTATGTGACATTAATTCAGTTGCACAAAACTTGAAATTCAGTAGCACTAGATAGCAATGATGCCTATAACCAAGGAAAGATTATCTTACTCATATGACTGGAACATGCATACGGAACAATGAAAATCGTTTTCTAATTATATATAACTGGGTTGGGAGGAAGGACCTTGCCGATCTGAGAAGTCCCATGGGCAGGCTACTTGACCAGTAGCCCTTGGATACTCTTGAGTGATACAATAGTGGAGTGAACAAACCCTAAACTATCAGTCAAAACTTTGCATTCAGGTCAAGACAGATCTACTTTAAACTCAAACATCAACACAAATAAGGCCACAAAACTTCAAACTGGCTATTATCATTTTAATGGTCAAGTGAGAGATTTCTCTGAGAAAATTAGAACTTGATCACTGATGACTATCCCCAGAAACTGGATTTTCCACAGAATGGTAATTGTTTTGCTATCACAAAAAAAAAATAAAAAATAAAAAACTTATTTATCTTTTTCTTTCTGCTTTAGTGTCAAACAAATCCAAATTTGAATCTTTGCTACCCGAGTAACTACCTATGTGGTTGCTATTTAAAAAAAAAATTAAACCAAACTCTACTTCTTACATCTCTCACTGATTTCATGTCCTCATGGTGACTAGGAAGGGTGCCTCCCTATGCATCTGGAATTGATTTCATGTCCTCATGGTGACTAGGAAGGGTGCCTCTCTATGCATGTGGAATTCCCGCTTTCCCTCTGTTTGCTCAGATTTCATTCTTTTCCAGGCCCTCCTGCTATCATCCCATGTCATGGAGAAACACTCTGGCTTCATTTTCTCAGTCGTCTAAAACAATCCCAGCAAATAGTGCTAGCCAGAGGCTGGCATCTTCTCCCTGGTAATGAGCACTTCCTGCTTTCTTCCACCATGACCCCCTCTTCTTGGCCATTCCTGGCAGCTGGATAAAGAGGCCTCATACAGGACAGGCTCTGAGAGGTAGGAGCTGAGTGGAAACAATATGTTCCACATCAAAAACCAGAGGGTGTCAAATCATGAAGCCATCCTCCTGTAACCCGCCGTGATACAGAATATTAAACAAGTAGGGAACGTGTCACCAACAATGCAACAGGCCTTCCCCACACACAGACCTTCTTCGGTTTGGTCAAGAGAAGATTACTGCACAGTACACAGCAGAAATATCTGAAATAATAAGGCCAAAAATATTTTTTTTATTTATAAGTTCTCAGATGAGTATAATCTTGGGCTTTTATTTGTGGTGGTAAGAGAGGATGCTGTGCTAAAAGTTACTATGCCACAAAGGACTTCGTCTTTTTATTTCTGATTTATTTTTAGCCAATGATTCATGCCGTATGTTATGTGAACTAGGGAAACGCTTGAAAAGATGTGAACGTCTAAAAAAGCGTACTGATTGAATAAATTATTATTTATCCAGATAATAGAACATAATACAAACATTAAAACTGAAGCTATGGGAAAGCTCTGGTTAACATCAGTGTGTGTGTGTGTGTTTGTGTGTGTGTGTGTGTGCGCGAACGCGCGCGTGCCTAGAAAAAGATTTGAAATTGGGGCACCAAGCTATTTCTATTTTCTGTGTATTTTGTTTCCACCCCCTTTTGGGTTAGTAGAATTCTGAGAGCTCCTAAATGGAACGCTTTTCCTTATTTTCTGCACTGAGAACCATACTGCTTTTGTAAGAAGGAAATAATACAAGCCACTTCAGTCAACAAGTTATGAACTTTTTCAGATTTGGAATTCTGGGTTTCTGTTTGCTTAACTATAACTGTGGTTCCTTGATTTCTAGCTCCCTTTTAGTCCATGATGCATGCTGGATTTGGTAAGATTTTCAAGTTTTTCTGTTTTTATAGGATCATAAAAATACATACTCCTGGTAATCTCTCTTTCCACTCAATATTGAGGAAATGCCCTTTTCACCAAAATGGCACCAAATGTGAAGAAGCAAGTTTGTACCCATTCCAAAGCTGAAGCTGAAACAAAGGCTTCGGAGTTTAAAGGGCGACCACAGCCACCAAAAGAAGATCTGCACATTCACCTCTCTTCTTCGGCCCAAGATGCTGCTGTTCCAGAGGCAACCCAAACATTCTCAGAGGAGCGAGCGCCTCCAGGAGAAACAGGCTTGGCCACTATGCCATCACCAAATGCCCCCTGACTACTGAGTCAGCCGTGAAGACTAACAACACCACCACACTTGTGCTCAGTGTGGATGCCAAAGCCAACAAACCCCAATGCAAACACGCTACAACAGAAGCTGTATGGCATTGCTATGGCCAAGGTCAACACCCTGATCAGGCCTGATGGAGAGAAGGCATATATGTTTGACTATCTCCTGATTAAGATATTTTGGACACTGCCAAAACACTGGAGTCATCTAAACAAAGTCCAGCTGGCCAATTATAAATATACATTTTTGCAACTTAAAAAAAAAATACTGCAGGTATGCTCCTGGGTCAGTTTTGAGGTAAATAAGTATGTTTAAGTTTAAAAATGCAGCATTGAAATCATTTTTTTTGAAAAGGGACTTGTATTCCTCCTCACCAGATAAATTGCCATGACTTTCCCAAGATAGAAGGTTGCAGATGAGATTTTCTTCTGCAATATCTAGAAGTCTGAATTAAAGGGTTAGATGAACTATGAAGAATGGGGAAAGAAACTTAGAAGAAAAAACTTAAAATATTATCTTTCAGAATTTCAATATTGGATAGTGACCAGCATCTTTGTGCAGCCACTAAAATCCAAAAAGGAATTCCAAGTCATAAAAGAAGAGTTTCAATTAGACAAAAGAATGCTTTGTAGTGGATGTTGTTTTTGTTGTTGTTTTTCTTCCTGGCTATAAAAACAATCATGGGCCCAAAACAGTAAAAAAGAATTTATAAATCTCCTTCCTCAGAGACTTCTTCTCCTTAACCTGTCATGAAGACTGTGAAAAATGAAACAGATGAGCACTTGTTAGGTCTTGGCCTCAAGAAAAGACTCAATTTTCATTTTCAGGATTCTCTGATCCTACAGCTTTATGGTCTCTATTAAGCAGACCTAAATGGGAACCAATTAACTGTAAGTACAGTGAGGAGTTAGGGCAATTAAACAAATAGGTTACATTCACCCAGTGATTATACTCCAGCCATCAAATGATTATCAGGCACAGCCTACTTTGAGGTAAAAACACAAATTAAATTAAGATCCAACAGACTCAGAATTTCTCATTATACATCAACTGCCACTTGCTTGTCTTTGATGATAGATTTTTAGGATAAACAGAACTAGCATTAGAGAGTGACATCATTCATTTTAAAAATTTGTATTCAAGCCAAATGCCACCAGCTTTCAAAATTCAAGTAACGAAGTAATTATGGTGGTTTCACAAACAAGGATAATACAATCTCTCAGTTACAGTAGAGATAATTACACAGATGCCTTTCTCGAAATATGAAGTCACCTCACCTTAGAGGCAAAGACATCCACAGACTGAAGGTGAATGGATGGGAAAAGACATACCATTCAAATGATACTTGTAAATAAGCAGGGGTAGCTGTTCTCATATCAGATAAAGTGGACTTCAAGCCAAAATTAATCTGAAGAGACAAAGAAGGTCACTTTGTACTCCGTAAGGGAATCATACAACAACATGATATAATGATTGTAAACATTTTTGCCCCAAACAATGGTGTATCTACGTACATTAAAAAAAAAAAAAACCCTTCTCAAAATTAAGAATTAGACGGCAAGGCAATGATTCTGGGTGACTTTAACACACCTCTCTCACCACTGGATAGATCATTCAGACATAAACTGAGATTCTACACAACTAGAAACTACAACTAATAATAAGGACCTAATAGACATCTATAGTCTATTTCATCCATGCACAACTGAACTCACCTTCTTCACAGCAGCACATGAAACATTTTCTAAAATAGACCATATTTTAGGTCACAAAGGAAATGTCAGCAAATAAAAAAAAATTGGAGCTAATACCTTGCCTTCTATTAGATCATAATAGAATGAAATCAGAAATAATTGATAAGATAAAAAATAGAAACCACTCCAAGACCTGGAGATTAAATAATACGCTTTTGAATGAGGAATGCATAGCAAGAGAAGTCAGGGGAGAAATTTTAAAAAGAATCATTAGAAGTAAGTGAAAAATTGAAATAACTATCAAAATCTCTGGGACAGTATGAAGGTAGTTATAAGAGAAAAATGTATAGCATTGAGTTCATACATCAAAAGAACAGAAAAATACCAAATAAATAATCTAACATAATGTCTCAAGACCCTAGAAAAAGAACAAGCCAATATCAAAATCAGTAGAAGATAGAAAATAATTAAAATCAGACCGAAAACCAATTAAATTGAGAATTTTTTTAAAAAGCAGTAGAAAAGATCAAAGAAACTAAGCGTTGGTTTTTTGAAAGGATAAACAAGATCGACAAACCCTTAATCAAACAAACCAAAAGAAAAAGAGAAAACACTCAAATTAACAAATTTCAAGATGTAAAAGAAAATATCACCACAGCACTACTGAAATCTACAGGATCGTCAGAAAGTATTTTTAAAATTTTGTCTCTAAAGCTAAAAAATCTTTAAGATATTGACAGATTCCTAGAGATATATGATCTACTCAAATCGAACCGTGAGAATATAGAAAACTTTAACAGGTCAATATCAAGTAATGAAATCAAATGTGTTATCGAAAACCTTCCAACAAAGACAAAGCCCAGGACCAACTGGATTCTCCACCAAGTTCGACTAGAACTTCAAAAAAGAATTCATAACAACGCTAAAGGGGGTCGAGATGGTGGAGGAGAGAAGGTTATTTTCTCAGTGGCTCCGGGGCCTAGGACCAGAAAAGTGGAAAAGTGGGCAAACGACTTCTCTTTGAGACCGGTAAACAAAGAGAAATCCTACTGTGATTTAATTCTTGCCTCTCAGAATGGCCTAGGGACTCAGAAGTTTGGATAGAATCAAATTAAAAAAGAAAAGAAAAAAAAAAAGAAAAACCCATCATCAGCCCCTTCGGCTGCCCATGCAGATCCACTGTGGGCAGGTGAGAAACAAAAAGTAATAGTAATAATAGTAATAGTAATAGTGAGAAGCAGAGAATAATGATAATCTTGGAGGGAACTGACATGCATATTAAAGTGGAGAGGAGGTGATCATGGAGAGGAGGTGATCATGGAGACGAGGTGATCACGCACATTGACTGAGTCTGTGGGTGAGCCAAACTCTATTTTCATGTGAGAGGGATGCTGTGTTTCCCAGGACCTTCCTTGGAAGACCAGGAACAGCCTCCTCCTTTTCCCGCTGTGCTGTGGCAGCCGGCAGGTGTGGGTGCAAAGCCAGGCACCCAGACTTGGGTAATTCCAGCTGGGTTTGGGAGCCTGTACCCAGCAGAGGCCCACGGTACTACCCAGAATGTGATTAGAAAAGCAGGTGACATTCAGGCGTAGTAAGTGTTGCACCCAGGGGACCGGAGACAATCAGACCAGAGAGGTCCTGTGTGTCTCTCACATTTTAAATCTCATGGTTCGCAGGACCAGCAGGGGATGTCCAGGGACTTGATTTGGGTTGGGGAGGAATGAATGTGCACTATGGGACTGAGCTCAGGTGACCGAGATATGCGGACAGAGAAGAGCAAAGGACAGAGTCTTCTGTTGCTCAAGCGAAATCCAGGGGAGATTCAAGCTGTACAGATGCCCAGAGCAGACTGGAAGCAGATGTGCTCTGGAGATGTGGTGATTTAAAAGGTTCGAGGAAACATCATTCCACAAAACACCAGGAGTCTAGCCAGACCCAAACCCAGCCTCTAGGAGAGCTCTGCCTCTAGGAACCCCTATCACAGAACTCTACAGTGATGACACCTTACCCTCCAACCTGCCCCACCTCATGCTGCTGAGAACACACAACCTGACTAGCCCCACAAAAAGAAGGAACTGACATCCCCCTGACTCCTATTCTTACACACAATACATACTCGGTAAAAATCGTAAAGAAAGATAATTGGGAACTGACAACTAACATATAACATTATAGACAATTTTTTTGACCATCGAAACCAAAACAATTCCTTAATCTTCCATCAAGAGCCTTTAAAAAAAAAAAAAAACTTTTATGTGCTGAATGGTCCGTAGACATTTGTAAATATACATATTTGACTCATTCTTCTTATTTCTAGCATTTCTGGAAGATAGTTATTTTCTTGACTCTGTCTTTTGAGGACTGGTGTCATTGATTAGAATAACTTGGTTTTGGTTTATATTTTTGCTGTTGTTGTTCTATATTGTTTTTCTCCTGTCATTTCCCTTGATTCTCTTCCCCTCTTTCCTTTTGTGAACAGCCAAATTCTATTGTTCTCTCTTTCACTCTTCCTTTAACTCTTTACTAACACACTCTCTCTCCTCCTCCCTCTGAATTATTACTCCTACATCTCCTCTGCATTCTCCCTTTTCACCTTTTTGAAATGGCAAACTCTTTTATAAACATAATACTTCTACTATTGGCAACTGCCTATCATACCATTTCTGTTTATAGTGCCAATTAACAGTGTGAATGCCAAAATAGGAACTAAGTACTCAGTGTAGGGCTGAATATGGATTGCATTGGTGGTTGTTGTTATTAGTCTCCCCCTAAAACATGAGGTACTGAAATCTTCAGGAACACTATAAATTCACAGGATCGAAGCTCTGCCACCTCAGATTCTTACTGATAAATGGGTATGTCTTGTATGTCTCTACAAACAACATGAAAAAGCAAGGGAACAAACCATCCCAAACAAATCAAAATACCTCAAATAACAGAATCCAATGATATCCCAGTGGAGGAGATATCAGAGAAGGAATTCAGAAAGTTCAGAGTTAAGCTGATCTGTGAGGTAAAAATTACAATGTAAGGATGGAAATCAGAGAGAAAATCCATGAAGTGAAAGACTATTTCAATAAGTAGATAAAAATCCCAAAGAAAAATCAATTGGAAATTCTCAAAATAAAGGAATCAATAAAACAAATTAAAACTCAATGGAAAGCATCACCAGCAGACTAGACCACTGGGAAGGGTTTCAGGAAACAAAGATGAAATATGTAATATGGAAAATAAAGTTGGCCATGGAGAAAAGATGATAAGAGGACGAGAACAGAACTTTCAAGAAATAGGGGATAACATGAAAAGACCAAATCTGAGATTCACTGGGATGGATGAAGACCTGGAGATTCAAACCAAAGGAGTGTACAGTCTTTTCAATGAAATAATATCAGAAAATTTCCCAAACCCTAGTAATGAAATGGAAAATCAAATACAGGAGGCTTACAGCACTCCAGATATACAAAATTACAACAGATCTATACCAAAGCGCATCGTTAAGAAAATGCCCAACATACAGAATAGGATCAATTTTAAAGGCTATTAGAGAGAACAATTCTGATATTTCAAAAAAAAAAAAAGTTTTCTGCTATTGGTTGTGCTACTGATTCCAGTATTATGGACAGTCTGAAATGCTAAGATTAAAATAAATTTAAATTTTTAAATTAATAATAATATAGAATTCCAATATTAGCTCAATAAGTAGGAGATACATTGATGTAAAAGGATATATAATTGGTAAGCTCATTTGGAATAAGATGAGCTAAATGCAGCCCCACAAAATAACTAAAATATTTCTTGTAATTCCTTTACCTCTCATGTTTCCCTGTCTTCATATCTCCCTGTTTTCTAGCTTAGCTGACTCCCCACTCTTTCCGTTCTATTTTCCTTCCTTATGCTGCTATTTTCTTCTCCTCTGATCTCCTGTTACCTTTTCACTCAGTCAGACCCACTTCTCAGCACACACTGGCACGACCTCTGCATCTGAAGAAAACCATGTCCCTTTGCACAATCCTTATGTAATACATCAGATATGGCACAGTTATCACACAGAAAAGCATAGCACCCATCCCACCCTTTCTCTCATCTCTTCTGTGAGTTCTCCAGCACACAGGTCCTTGTTCTGCCCATGACCTTCTGTGTTATCCTGGGTGTCTGGGTGGGACTTTCATTATGAACCCGATGGATCCGTATTATAAGCATCATGATATTTTCTAACCCTTCATCCTTCAAATGCTTGACTGTTTCATTCTCTCTCTCTCTCTCTCTCTCTCTCTCTCTCTCTCTCTCTCTGAACTAAACTGAATTTTCATCATAGGGAAGGACTGAGTCATTTTTTTCCTAACAAGAGCAGGCTTCTTAAGGAACAGGCAAAATGATGAACACACACATCTCTCTTTTCCTTCCCTTTCTCCAGTCTCATTTTGCAGGTCTTCTGAAAAGCGGCCCTTCTATTAAGTGACTGTCAGGCTGAGAGATGCCCAGTGGCTCCACAGTGCCAAGAGGAAAATTCCTGGTCTCCCACCATCACACCATAAATCTCGCCCCAGCCAAACCATAGCTCCTATTCTTCCCTAAATATATTGAGTCTGTTCAGAATTGAACAGGAGAAAGATTTGATTTTTACCATTCAAAAGACACTCTGGAGATGGACCAGTGCTGGAGGCATTGGGGTGGGGCGACATTGTTCAGAGGACACAAAGGCCTCCAAGGCACCACAGCAGTGCTGCGGCCCTATTCCACTCCAGGGGCATGCATGGTCAAATCTGAAGTGACTTAATGTATCACTTATCAGTTGATTGCCTCTTAGCTCCCAACACAACCTTCAAGAAACAATGGAATCCTTCTCTAAAGTGAGTGTGATGCTAAGGTTTCTCTGTAGATGGTGCTAGTGAGGCCCTCAAGGAGGAAAGGCTTCCTGCAGTTTTTGGCATGGGCCCCAATGGTGGGCAGTACAGACACGGGGTACAGCATGCTCCAGCCACAGGCCCAGACCACTCTCTCCATATAACCTGAAGCCTCAGCTGGTGACTCCCTCTCAACACAGAAACCAGAGCCCCTTCACAGCCTGAACCCAAGAAAAGCCTCCAGCTCATGCAGTGCCTATATTCACTCATCCCACCCTCTTCATCTTCAAACTCTTTGGTGACATGGCAGCTGGACTCCCACTGCATGCCACGCCACACACGGGGCATGATCACTTGATCCTGCACATGTGCTACAGAGCATTGCTCCCTGCTGACCCAGGAGCTACAGATCAGCTCTCACCTGACCCACAAAGTCAGCTTTTCTGCTGACTATTGCTCCATCTCTTGAACTGGGTTGGCCTTAACTTGTTTTGAACAAGAGACTGCAGCAGGAGGGAGTTACATCCAAGGAGAGCCCTTTAGAGGCCTTGGGCTCCCATTCTGTCATCTTGGAATTCGGCTCTGACACTGTCACGCCAATGAAGGCCACCTGGAGGAGATGCAGAACCAAGGGAGACCTACCAATGCATCAACACCACCGGCCTGATTAGGAGGACATCTTGGACCTGACAGCTGAGCCAGCCATTCAGCTCCGTGTGTCTGAATCAGCCTGCCCAAGGGGAAGCCAACAGAAATGCATAGCAAACCCACACAAACTGCTGTTGTTCTGCAAGTTTCGGGGTGAATGGTTACACTGCAATAGATAACCAAAATGTATATCTCCCCCATTCGTCAAATAATTCTCCTAATTTCTTAATTATTCAATAAATTAATAATTCATGAGGACACTACTTTTGACCCAATACCACCACCCCCAGAAAATCATGCTAGCAGAAGACACTGTGTTCCCTTTCACAGCCCTTTCCAGTGGGGAATGTGAAATTGCTGACATAGTGAATGGATCATCAACCAACATATCCACATTTGAAATGCAAAATAGAGAAATAAAAAAATATGAAGAAGGACATCCAATATTTACAGACTCAGGTTTACTTAAAAAATAAATAAAGACATGAAAAGGAAAGGAAAATAAGATGTAGAAACTGAAGGTAAGTGATTTTGAATTACTAGTCGATAAAAAGAAGCAAAGGCCTCTACTGACAGAATCCATCATCAAAGAGCCCCTGTCCTTGCTTTTCATGCTGCTAAGCAGCAAAGAACAAATCAGACTGAAAAAATCCATAAGGCATGTGGCAGGATACATCTTTATCCAGACTTTTAGTCTGAGCTAACACCAGAGATCAGCATTGTTGGGGATGCACAAAATGAAAATGAGAGTGAACTATATTCTGTAAGATGATTGCCATTCATATACTTTCTGTGGTGTCAATATGCTCAGAGGCACTAAAACACCTAGAATTATACTATAAATGTTCTTAACTTGATTTTTTTTATTTTCTTTTTTTTAAATTTTTTTTGGACTTGTAAATGGATGGCATGACTTTATTTTATTTATTTTTTTTGTATGCTGTGCTAAAGAGCAAACCCAGGGCCTCACATGTGCTAGGCAAGCACTCTGCCACTGAGCCACAGCTATAGCCCCTCCTTTTCTAGAAACTCTATAACTTCCCTTATTAAATTTAAAAAGTGGAGCTGGGGATGTGGCTCAAGTGGTAGCGCGCTCGCCTGGCATGCGTGCGGCCCGGGTTCGATCCTCAGCACCACATACCAACAAAGATGTTGTGTCTGCCGATAACTGAAAAATAAATATTAAAAATTCTCTCTCTCTCTCTCTCTCTCTCTCTCTCCTCTCTCACTCTCTCTTTAAAAAAAAAATTTAAAAAGTGACTCTGGTCATCATCAAGACTGTTACTAGTAGTCAAAGCTTATCTAAGAACTTTTAAAAGTGTAGGACAAGCCAGGCACGGTGGTACATGCCTATAATCCCAGTGGTTTGGGAGGCTGAGGTAGGAGGATTACAGCCTCAGCAACCCAGTGAGTCCCTAAGCAACTCAGTGAGACCCTGCCTCTAAATAAAAGTATTTTAAAAAGAGCTGGGGATGTGTCTCAGGATTAAGCACTTCTGGGTTTAATCCCCAGTACCAAAAAAAAAAAAAAAAAAAAAAACAATAAAAAAAGTGTTGAACAATGAGAAAAGCATGAAAATTAGGAAAATTTTAAATAAAAGAAGAAAAAAGGTTCCAACCAAGAATCATCTATCCAGTGAAATTAAGCTTCAGGATTGAAGATGAAATCAAAATCTTACACAATAAACAAAAGTTAAAAGAATTTGCAGCTAGAAAACCAGCTCTTCAAAGCATCCTTGGCAAAACATTACAGGAAGAGGAAATGAAAAATAACAATGCAAACCAACAGTGGGAGGTAGTAAAGTAAAGGAAAAACTAATCATAGAGGAAAAACAAATCATGTTAAGTAACATACATAATCAAATATGGCTGGAAATACAAACCATATCTCAATAGTAACCCTAAATGTTAATGGCTTAAATGCACCAATCAAAAGACATAGGCTAGTAGAATGGATTAAAAAAAAAAAGATCCAACAATATGCTGCCTACAGGAGACTCATCTGATAGGAAAAGACATACACAGACTGAAGGTGAAAGGTTGGGAAAAATCATATCACTCATACGGACCCCAGAAGCAAGCAGAGGTGTCCAAACTTGTATCAAATAAAATAGACTTCAAGCCAAAGTTAATCAAAAGGGATAAACAAGGACACTACATACTGCTCAAGGAAACCATACACCAACAAGACTTGATGATCATTAATATATATGCCCCAAACAATGGTGCAGCTACGTTCATCAAACAAACTCTTCTCAAGTTCAAGAGTCAAATAGACCACAACACAATAATCATTGGAGATTTTAACACACCTCTCTCACCACTGGACAGATCTTCCAAACAAAAGTTGAATAAAGAAACCATAGAGCTCAATAATACAATTAATAACTTAGACTTCATTGATATATACAGAATATACCACCCAACATCAAGCGGATACACTTTCTTCTCAGCAGCACATGGATCCTTCTCAAAAATAGACCATATATTATGTCACAGGGCAAATCTTAGCAATTACAAAGGAGTTGAGATACTACCATGCATTTTATCTGATCATAATGGAATGAAATTGGATATCAATAATAAAATGAGAAAGGAAAAATCCTACATCACATGGAAATTAAACAATATGCTACTGAATGAACAAAGGGTTACAGAAGACATCAAAAAGGAAATTAAAAAATTCTTAGAGGTAAACGAAAACTCAGACACAACATATCGAAATCTCTGGGACACTATGAAAGCAATACTAAGAGGAAAATTCATTTCATGGAGTTTATTCCTTAAAAGAAGAAAAAGCCAACAAATAAATGACCTCACACTACACCTCGAAGCCTTAGAAAAAGAAGAAAAATCAGCAGCAAATACAGTAGAAGGCAAGAAATAATTAAAATTAGAGCTAAAATCAATGAAATCGAAACAAAAGAAACAATCGAAAAAATTGACAAAACTAAACGTTGGTTCTTTGAAAAAATAAATAAGATTGATAGACCACTAGCCACTCTAACAAAAAGAAGAAGAGAGAGAACCCAAATTACTAGCTTACCGGATGAAAAAGGCAACATCACAACAGACAATTCAGAAATACAGAAGATAATTAGAAATTATTTTGAAACCCTATACTCTAATAAAATAGAAGATAGTGAAGGCATCGATAAATTCCTTAAGACATATGAACTACCCAGATTGAGTCAGGTTGATATAAACAACCTAAACAGACCAATTTCAAGTGAGGAAATAAAAGAAGCCATCAAAAGACTACCAACCAAGAAAAGCCCAGGACCGGATGGATATACAGCAGAGTTTTACAAGAACTTTAAAGAAGAACTAATACCAATACTCTACAATCTATTTTAGGAGATAGAAAAGAGGGAGAACTTCCAAATTCATTCTATGAGGCCAATATCACCCTGACTCCCAAACCAGATAAAGACACCTCAAAGAAAGAAAACTACAGACCAATATCCCTAATGAATTTAGATGCAAAAATCCTCAATAAAATCTGGCAAATCAGATACAAAAACATATCAAAAAGATCTTACACTATGATCAAGTAGGATTCATCCCTGGGATGCAAGTCTGGTTCAATATATGGAAATCAATAAACATTATTCACCACATCAATAGACTTAAAGATAGAACCATATGATCATCTCGATAGACACAGAAAAAGCATTCAACAAAGTACAGCATCCTTTTATGTTCAAAACACTAGAAAAACTAGGAATAACAGGAACTTACTTCAACATTGTAAAAGCTATATATGCTAAGCCTCAGGCTAGCATCATTCTGAAAGGAGAAAAACTGAAGGTATTCCCTCTAAAATCTGGAACAAGACAGGGATGCCCTCTCTCACCTATATTCAATATAGTTCTCGAAATACTGGCCAGAGCAATTAGACAGACAAAAGAAAATAAAGGCATTAAGATAGGAAAAGAAGAACTTAAATTATCACTATTTGCAGATGATATGATCCTATACCTAGAAGACACAAAAGGGTCTACAAAGAAACTATTAGAGCTAATAAATGAATTCAGCAAAGTGGCAGGATATAAAATCAACACGCATAAATCAAAGGCATTCCTGTATATCAGCAACAAATCTTCTGAAACGGAAATGAGGACAACTACTCCATTCACAATATCCCCCCAAAAAATAAAATACTTGGGAATCAACCTAACAAAAGAGGTGAAAGATTTATACAATGAAAATTACAGAACCCTAAAGAGAGAAATAGAAGATCTTAGAAGATGGAAAAATATACCCTGTTCATGGATAGGCAGAACTAACATTATCAAAATGGCGATATTACCAAAAGTTCTCTATAGGTTCAATGCAATGCCAATCAAAATCCCAATGGCATTTCTTGTAGAAATAGATAAAGCAATCATTAAATTCATATGGAAAAATAAAAGACCCAGAATAGCAAAAGCAATTCTAAGCAGGAAGTGTGAATCAGGCGGTATAGCAATACCAGATTTCAAACTACAGAGCAATAGTAACAAAAACAGCATGGTACTGGTACCAAAACAGGCGGGTGGACCACTGGTACAGAATAGAGGACACAGAGACTAATCCACAAAGTTACAACTACCTTATATTTGATAAAGTGGCTAAAAGCATGCAATGGAGGAAGGATAGCATCTTCAACAAATGGTGCTGGGAAAACTGGAAATCCATATGCAACAAAATGAAACTGAATCCCCTCCTCTCACCATGCTCAAAAGTTAACTCAAAATGGATCAAAGAGCTTGATATCAAATCAGAGATGCTGCCTCTGATAGAAGAAAAAGTTGGCTCCGATCTACATATTGTGGGGTCAGGCTCCAAATTCTTTAATAGGATACCCATAGCACAAGAGTTAATAACAAGAATCAACAAATGGAACTTACTCAAACTAAAAAGTTTTTTTCTCAGCAAGAGAAACAATAAGAGAGGTAAATAGGGAGCCTACATCCTGGGAACAAATCTTTACTCCACACACTTCAGATAGATCCCTAATATCCAGAGTATACAAAGAACTCAAAAAATTAGACCATAAGATAACAAATAACCCAATCAACAAATGGGCCAAGGATCTGAACAGACACTTCTCAAAGGAGGACATACAATCAATCAACAAGTACATGAAAAATGGTCACAATCTCTAGCAGTCAGAGACATGCAAATCAAAACCACCCTAAGATACCATCTCACTCCAGTAAGATTGGCAGCCACTATGAAGTCAAACAACAAGTGCTTGCTAGGATGTGGGGAAAAGGGTACACTTGTACATTGCTGGTGGGAATGCAAATTGGTGCGGCCAATTTGGAAAGCAGTATGGAGATTCCTGGGAAAGCTGGGAATGGAACCACCATTTGACCCAGCTATTGCCCTTCTCAGACTATTCCCTGAAGACCTTAAAAGAGTGTACTATAGGGATACTGCTACATCTATGTTCATAGCAGCACAATTCACAATAGCTAGACTGTGGAACCAACTTAGATGCCCTTCAATAGATGAATGGATTAAAAAAATGTGGCATTTATACACAATGGAGTATTACTCGGCACTAAAAAATGACAAAATCATGGAATTTGCAGGGAAATGGATGGTATTAGAGCAGATTATGCTAAGTGAAGCCAAATGTCTTCTTTGATATAAGGAGAGCAACTAAAAAAAATGCCAAATGTCTTCTTTGATATAAGGAGAGCAACTAAAAACAGAGCAGGGAGGAAGAGCATGAGGAAAAGATTAACATTAAACAGGGATGAGAGGTGGGAGGGAAAGGGAGAGAGAAGGGAAATTGCATGGAAATTGAAGGAGACCCTCAGGGATATACAAAATTACATATAAGAGGATGTGAGGGGAAAGGGAAAAAAATCAAGGGAGAGAAATGAATTACAGTAGATGGGGTAGAGAGAGAAGATGGGAGGGGAAGGGAGGGGAAGGGAGGGGGGATAGTAGAGGATAGGAAAGATAGCAGAATACAACAGTCACTAGTATGGCAATATGTAAAAATGTGGATGTGTAACCGATGTGATTCTGCAATCTGAATACAGGGTAAAAATCGGAGTTCATAACCCACTTGAATCAAATGTATGAAATATGATATGTCAAGAGCTTTGTAATGTTTTGAACAACCAATAAAAATTTAAATTTTTTTTAAAAAAGATTTTTAGTTGAATAAAAGTAAAATTTGGGAGGAAAGAAATGTATTGGTGAAGGCTACCTGGAATATATACTTTCTAAAGAACAAATCCCCAAATCGCAAAGAACACACCTGTTAGTTTTAATTCTTGACACATGAGATGAGTCCACCAATTAGCAGACAGTCTAGTCCAGTGGGTAGAGCACACACTGTGGAATCAGGTCGAATAGTTATGAATCCAGCCTCTTCCACTTACTAGCTATGTGGTGTTGGATAAGATTACTTAACCTCCCTTAAGGTGACTTAATGGCCACATCTATCTTACAGGGAGCTCTGAGGATTAAATGACCAGTAAGTGTACTTATCAGTGCCTCTCACTTAGCAAGCTTTCTGTAAGTTGTTTGACAAATGAAAATAAGCAAAACTGTGTGGTTAACAACATAAGGCTAGACATGGTGTGGTGGGACTGCCTTAATATATGCTGTCTAGTAGTTTCTATTTAGCAGCATCTATTTAAATTCATGAGCGTATGTGACCTATTCCACAGAGTCTTTAAGATGTATTTAGAATTCAATTTGTACAATTAAATCCTGAGTTCACTCAAAATTCCCTCCTATCTAACCTTAGCAGATGATAGAACAACTGCATGTTGTGTGTGTGCCTTCTGCAAGAGACTGGGGATGCTGCGGGGGACCCAAATCTTATCCTGCCAGGCCACAGAGAAACCATAACAGAGGCATTAACAGGCAAAAGCACCCACCTACCCACTTGCTCAAAGCACCATTATCGAAACTTCAGAGCCTGTAGGCCTCCTGTCTTTGCATGCCAGGAGCATCTCCCTTACCTTTTATAGTTCTCGGCTGCTTGGGCCTAGCTGCTAGAAAAAAACTCTCTTCCTACCATAAACAAATCAGTGACCCAGGAACCCAAAAGAGAGACTGGGAAAGAAAAGGATCTAGAAATAACCAGAGCATAATGAATTCTTCTCTACTGTACCTATTAAGCCACAAACCTGATTCTGAAGCACCATGCAATCTATACATTCAAAGGGGTACTATCCTTTCAGATGTTAAACCAACAGCACATGACAATCACTCTTATCAGGGAATGCTTACCATATGCCAGCCCCGTACCTAATATGCATCACCTCACTTACGCTCATAATAATCTAGGAGTGGAATGCTTTTATTATACCCAGGTTGCAGGTGGGGAAACTGAGGCACAGAGTTCTGTCATTTGTAACTCCCAACAGCGGACCTAGAATTTAAACCCGGGCAGTGTGATTCCAGACTTTGTCCTCTTTGGAACAACCTACCAACCTATATCTATCAATACTATATTTTTATTCCTATTATGCTCTTATTTTTAAAATTCCTCTCTTGCAATTTCCCTCCGGGCCAATTTATCAGTCATAGAAGAATGCTTCTCTCAATAATTAATAATCATCCCATGCCTCATTGTTTCAAAAATGATAATATCCTACTTGATCTCATTATTCACTGTCCCAGTAACTAGAGAAGATTTAAAAATAAAATAAGTAAATGGAAAAAAAGCAATAAAACAGACCCTCTCGTCAAGGTACTTTACTATCCCAAGTTCAAAGTAGTCACGTCAGCCTTCAGTGAGGCAAAAGCAAAGAAAGTTCAAAGATATGTTAGTTAATACCTTTGAGCCCAATAAAAGCGCACACTGATTTTTTTTATATTCTATTAAAATGCAAAATGGCTTATTTTCACTTAGTTATTCAAAATATTAAGACTTGCCATTCTGTGCCTCTGGGTCCAGGGGAAACCGTGGTGAGCAGAGGAGGCCAAAGTCCTGTTCCCACGGAGTCTGTGATGCACCAAGAGGTACGCAGGCACTCCTCAACGGGCCCTGGGATACGTCAGGATGGGCCCATGGCATGTTGAGGACATTGTAAGTCGAGGATGTGCTTGATATGACAAACCTATCAAGGTCACGGCTCACTCACACAGTACGGAAGAGCCTCTGCTGTTTACCTTTGGGACTGAGTGGCTGATAGAGCTGTGGCTCACTGCCACTGCCCAACATTTCAGGCGTATCTTACATATCACATTAGACCCGGAAAAGATCCATGTTTAATGTGCAGTTTCCAGGGAATGCATGCTACATTCACACCGTCGTGAAGTGAAAACATTGTAAGTCAAGCCATCCAAAGTCAGGGACCCTCTGTACAGGACAAGGTCAGACAGAAGCAAGAGCTTTGGAAACCTAAAGCAAGATCCAGGAATTGAATGCAAACAGAGGTTGCTATTTGGGGCCGGTGGTCAGGAAAAACATTTAAGCAGGGACCAAAAGGAAGTAAAGGAGTAGATTTGGCAACTATCTGGAGGAGGAGCATTCGAGGGAGGAGCATTTTGGAGATCTGAAGGAACAGGAAGGGGAAGGACGTGAACCAATGGAAAAGTTCATACAATAAAAAGGATCACGGTTTTCCTTATAGCACGTTATTTGGGGCATTGTTCAAAATCATGCGAATATGGCATCACTTGTGAAGCAACTATTTCTCACACGAGTCTATGAAGTACCCGACTCTGGGCTCAGTGCTGGGGATGGTGGTTAACAAAATCATCACGAAAATAAATGAAAAATTCAACTGTGTGAAGAAAAAGTGTAGGGAATGTACAGACCAGGGGAAATGTGCCTTGTCAATTGGGTTCTGAGGAAAGCAACATTCCGGTTGAGAGCTGAAGAATGGGTAAAAGTTCAAAGCAGGACAAGTGAGAAAAGCATTTTCTAGGTAAAGAAAGCTGTGTGTGCAAAGGCGCTGTGATCGGAGAGAGCCCAGATGGAATTATCAGAGTAAAGTCTGGTTTGAGGTAAAGCAGAAGACGGCGGCTGGGGCCAGAGCACGCAGAGATGAATTCCTGCAGTCATACTAAGAACTTAGTCTTTACATAAACAACCAGAAGTCACAGAAGTGTTTTAAGCATTTAAGATTCTCTGAGTGTATAATTTAAGATTTCTGAGTGCATAATAGCTTCCTTAAGAACTTGAGAGTTTACAGATGGTATGGGATTGCTGCACTTTGTCTCTACTTGCTTGGGTTTACCTATAGGCTTAGTTTGATCGACCCAGGAAACGCTTCACCAGCTTTTCTGCTAATTATCTAACTTCATAAAGAACAGTAGAATTTTTAAGAATTCCCATTCCAGGAAAAGTCTCCTTGTTATTAAATCATACCTGATTATTAAATTCCAAATCTTTATTCCACAAAGAACTAGCATGAAATGATTCCCAGAGCCCAAAACTCTAAAATCTGCTGTGAAAATGTAGTTGAAGATGGAATACAATTGTTGTTCTCTGGAGTTGGAGTAAGAAATAGAGAGAGGGGAATGGAAATCAGGGCCATATCTCGAGATTATTTTTCCTTGAGAAGCATAACCAAGGCTTGCCTAATAAAGAATCAAATTAGATAAAGAAAAGGAGATTTTTTTTTAGGGAGCTTCTATTCTAGCATAGCCAGTCCAGCAAAGTGCCTGCAAACCAGTTATCTAGCAGCTGCAAAAAGAATAAAGAATGTTCCAAGAAGCTTCCTACAGGAGTTGATGGAAAGAACCTTCTCCCACGTCTGCCGAAACAGAAGCAAAGGAAAAGGGCGAAATGACATGAGAATGTCAGGTTCACCCGACTTGGACAGCCTGGGACAGAAGTTCCCCTGGATCTCAGATCCATATTTATAGGTTCAAAAAAGCTCAGAAGGATTACAAAAAAAAAAATTAAAGGGTAAAGGGACAAATTGAGAAAAGGCAGAGGCATGAGACTCTGACCACTGACGGTGAGATTTTTTTCCAATTCATAAAAATCAGAGAAAAAAAATCCCAAAATGACTGTATGGAAAATTCAAAAGAAAGTAGACATGCCAAACAACTTATTGGGATCCATCCTAAATCTGAAACCATTAAGACTTCAGAAACTGTACTGCTGACACTGCTGGGTCCCCTTGCACTCACATCTCAGGGCACGTCCAGGGCAGCCTATGTCCAACAGTATAAGATCCTGCTGAGGCTTTTCCCAGTGGCTGCCGAGGGCTCCCACTTGTGATTGGGGAACAGAGCGCCTCTCACTCATCACACAGGACAACTCTAATAGCACTGAGTCCAACTTCACAGTAAAACCCAGAAAACAGAGCGTTTCTAACAAATGGAGGAGGGGAGAGGAAAGAGGCGAAATAAGAAAAATGTTAAAGGAATTTTAAAGGACCAAAGGGCTCCATAGAAGGATGAATAGTGATAAGATACGCTGCACACGTTATTAAAACAATCACAACACCTATATGAAATATAATAGCTTGTCCTCTATACTAATAGACTCAGCAAAACTAATACTTTTGTTTATTTAAAAATTAAAAGGAAATCTGTGAATCCATCTTTGGGATAAGAAAGCAAAAGAGTTATCATGCTCCGGATTTCTTCCTAAACACTCTATAAATTTTCTGATACAAACGCACACAAAGACAAATTGGTACTATCATATTAGCAATTCTGAACTTAATTCAGAGGCTTGGTAACAAAAATCTGCTTATGCCAAATATGATCAACTGAATTTAAGTTTGTATCTTATGTGTTCTGAGACTTTAACAATGGAATCTGTCCAGGAACATAGGATTAGTTAACATTTTGTGATAGAATTTTCATTATTTCTGAAAAAAAGTTCAAAGCAAAGCAAAAACAAAACAAAGCAAAAAATATTATTCTTCTAGCAACAAGCAATGAATGGGTCAGCCTCCTTGTGGTTAAGAGGTTAAGTATATGGATAAGCTTACAGTTTTTGAGGAATATTAACCTGGCTACTACCAATCTTTTTGCATCTTCTCATGGGACTTGTTTCAAAAAGAAAATATAAGGAAATTCCAGTAAAATAAATGAAAAATCACCCTGTATAATTAGCCTCAATAACCATGTCCTACAAGGATTTTGTAAAATGGGGCTGTTGTTTCCAGGCATTTCCAACTTCCTTCAAGATTCATTTTCAGTTCTGTCACCAGGACTCAATTTACGATAGTCGGTTAGATCTTATAAAGAAAACGGAAATGTCTTGACTGATTGACCTGTTGGATCAGATTTAGGAAGAGTTCTCTGAAATTGGCTCTTCTACTGACTCTTGTATCTGTTTGCTCATCTCAACAGATTCAGATAAACGATACATGATTAGCAAAAGAAGAGTCTCACTTCATATAAGTGGCTTGCAAACGAATCCTCAAAGTGTGCTTTTAAGATCTATAAGTGTCTCAATTTGTCAAAATATAAACATTCACTTGCCCAAAACACAACGTACTTTGTACACATATGTCTAAGTATATATGTCATCATTAATTCATGCAGGCAATAAAATTTATTGAATACCTATTTTTTCCCCAGGTAGAAGAACATATAGTAGCACACAGAAACTCTTTCCCTGCCCTTGAGTATTTATAGGTAGGAAAGGTAAAAGTAGGTGCATGAAGTCAGCACAGAGAAATGCTATCTGAGAAGAAAGATCACTTTTTCGGCTGTTGTTTTATACATGCAGAATGATCCACGATTCTTTTTGGGTGTATTACCTGGGTAAAGGAAGAAAACTTACTAGCTTCCTTTCCTGAAATTCCCTTTTCTTTGCAAGCCAAGGATAGAAATGAAAGCCCAAGGTAGCGAAGTATGCTACAGAGAGCCAGAAGATAATCATCCTTACCAAGAATACAGGATAGTTCCAACGACGGACGTGAGCTTACTGTTTTCTTGTTTTTGCTTTGCCAGGCCAAAGTCAGCTACAATTCACAAAACAAAGGAATAGGTTACTGGGCTTTTCCAGCATTCACATTGTCCCCTAGCTTTCCACATTCTGCACAGTCACTACCACACTTCCCAGTAGGAGGCTGGACTTTTTGTTTGTTTTAATTTACATATGACAGCGGGATGCATTACAATTCTTATTACACATATAGAGCACAATGTTTCATCTCTCTGGTTGTACACCAAGTATATTCACACCAATTTGTGTCTTTATACATGAACTTTGGATAATAATGATCATCACATTACCCGGTGTCAAAATGCCTCGTGTGCCGGTCTTTACACCACTCCTGGTTCCAATGAAGGGTGCACATGACGTTTTAGGTTAGACCATACTGTCTTTGGATTTTGGCATAACGAGGTGTGCCAGTTTTTAAGAACCTAAAATGGACTGAAACCGGGTCATGTCCTTGTTGAGCTTGTGATTTACCTTTTTAGGTTATCCTTTATCATTTTCAAATTAAATTGAATGACGCCTAACATTTTGGCATATGGAGTCATTACTGCATCTGGTCAAAAGAAAAGTAAGGTAGGCCTGAACCTCATGAAATTAAATGGCTTCTATTTGTACCGAGTCACACTCTCTGTAAAATGGGGATTGACATCGTATAGGATAGTCCTAAACAGTATAATAGTGACATTTGAATAATTTAATATATGAAAATGTCATGTATTCTAAAGAGATATACACAGTATAATATTGAGCAACTGATGTGTATTTTTCATTTAAAATGGCAAATGTTTATTTTCATTTTTTTTTAACTTTTAATTGACACAATGATTGTACATATTTATGGAGCCCAGTGTGACAGTTCAATAAATGTATATAATTCATCATGATCAAATCAGGGTCATTAGCATTTCTCTCTCCTTTTTTAATTTAAATTCATTTTAACTGTTACCTTAAAACATTAAAAATTACGTATATGAATGAGGTAATGTGATGTTTTGATACTTGTATGTATTGTGTAATATTGACATCAAGTTAAGCATATCTCCTCAAACATTTATCCTTCTTTTTTTGGTGAAAATATTCAAAATCTTCTTTTTTGCTTGTTGATGGGGTACATAACAGTTTTGTACAGTCATCCTGCTCTGCAATGGTACACAAGAACTTCTTACTCCTTTTCCCACTGCAACACGGTACCCATTCGTCAACCTTTTCTCCTCCTTCCATCCTTTCTGACTCCCCTGTCTCTGGTAACCACCAGGCTACTCTAAACAACTAGGAGATTGACATTTTTACTTACGAGTGAGATAATATGGCATCTTTTTGTGCCTGGCTAGTTAAACTTAACACAATGATCTCCAGTTCCAGCTGTGTCACAGATGACAGGATTTCATTCCTTTTTACAGCTGAATAATATTCTATTTTGTATGTGTACCATGTTCTCTATCCATTCATCATCTGATAGACACTTGGATCATTTCCATGTTTTGGCTCTTGGGAATGGTGCTGCAACAAACATGGGCGTGCCGGTATCTCAAGTGCACTGATTTCCTTTCCTTTCGGTATGTACTCAGGAAGGGAATCGCTGTATCATATGGTAGTTCTATTTTCAATGTTTTGAGAAACCTCCATACTGTTTCCCATAATGGCTGTACTACTTCACACTCCCACAAATATGGTGGAAGGGCTGCCTTTTCTCCAAATCCTACTCAGAATTTTCATTTTTTGGTCTTTTTGATAACAGCCATTCCTCCTAAGATGAAGTGACATCTCATTGGGGGTTTAATAGTAAGCTCCAGATGATTAATGATATTCAGCATTTTTCATATATCTATTGGCATATTTTGTTCATATACCTGCTTTTCATATACCTATCTGCATGTCTTCTTTTCAGAAATGTCTATTTAGTTCTACTGCCCTTTGATGTGGGTTGTCTGGTATGTTACAATGAGTTTTAGATAAGCAAGATCCACGAGACAGAACTTGATATTGCTTATCACTGCAGATGATAAATACCTGTCTTTTGATGCATGTATATGCACGTATATGTGTATGATTGAATATATATATTTATACCTGCATATCTGTAGCTGTAATTGGTTCTCCTATGTTCAGTACTACCGGTGAAAAATTAGACATATTAGAAGGCTGATTAATATAAGGTATTTTCAACAAGCAAAGTGGCTTACTACGACCTTTCCTTTCCTCTATTCTGTATTAGAGAAAGTTCATCGTGATTTAAAATCAAGCAATCACTACACAGAAGAAATGCAATAGATAGCATTTCAATATTTTTAGGGAGCTCACTATAATTTTAGCACACATAAGCCTTGACCAGCTTAAAATAATACTTTGAGTCCCAACACTACCTAAAAATGAGCTTATTTTTCATAAAAAGTGAATTGATTTAGAGAAGCAAATACTAAGGATGGTTACGGTGATTCTATTTACTCCAGTTAATTTAGATAATGACAGAAACATGGACAGATGTCTATAAAAAAACACAGATGGTTGAGAAGTAACCTTTAAGAGAGCCAAAGCTAATACTGTTTGGCCATTTGGAAGATTTTTGTAATAGCAGGAAATATTTCTATTACTTTTTCCTCATTGGTGATCATACTTGGAGTGGAAGAAAATGTTTTATTTCAGAAACTGTGGTCATAAAAGCATTCATGGGCTGTAACACGAATTCAAAGAGGAAAACAGAAAACATTTCACATACACCATATTATGAGAAAAAGATTATCATGATTATTTTTGTTTTTAAAGCTCTCCTTTGATAGAACAATCGACACAGGAAACATCAACGACGACTGGCCAGCTACGTGGGACGCCACAGCCCGCAGCTGTCAGCCCTCCCATACAAAAGTCATCTGGTCGAGTCCCTGGATTCTTGCTTTGTCATTTACTGTCTCTGTGACACTGGACACACCACTCCGCTTACTCTGATCTTTCAAAAAATGGCCTCTAAAACTCCAGGAAGGTTTGCTCCAAAAGAAACAGGACAGGAGAAGGCCTTGGAAATACTGCACGGATGCAGACATTCTCCTCCCTCTCCACAGGAGACTCAGCTGTGCAAAAGCGTCTGCCCACCACCTGCGTGTGTCAGGGACTCCCAAGTTCACAGCCCAGCCACATGGAAGGGCCAGTCTTTGTCTCAGGTTTCTCCTCCAGCTCCTATAAAGCACCTGCCACTTCCTGCTCAGGACTTCGCTCACTGTTCACAGTGGTCTGTCATTAAAGCAGAGGACATCTCATCGTCCCCATTTCCTGGGCTTGAAATCTCTGCCTCTTCTCTCTGGCTCCTCTCTTCGTTGCCTCACCAGCTCTTGTAGGTGAAACTTTGATTTCTGTGACCATGGTTTAAAGGTGCCAGGAGCCCAGGGTCTCTCTCTCTGCCTGCAACAACCTGGGTGTGTGCTTCATTAGAAGGTTTCTTTTTCTTCTAATCCAGTCCACAAATCCCCTGGAATCCACCAAAGCCCTGTCTTCGGTACAGCTGGTCCCTAGGTAAGTATCAGAAGCTCTACTGCTTGTTTTTTTTTTTTTTTAATAAAATCTCCAGCTACCTTATCTGGCCTTCAAAATTGTCCGATCACTCATCAGTTCTCTCAGTTGCCCAACACTGATGACCCATGTTGCAGGTACTGGGCTAGTTTCAAAGATCATAACCAGGTCAGAAACCACCGATGTTGACACACACCTGAGGATCTAGTGGCGGAGATCTATGTTAAATGATCACACGTGGAAGCGACATAAAGGTATCTTTATACTTTGACAAAATGGGGACAGGTGAGATATATGGTGTTAAGAGACTCGTGTAGGAGGCCAATGCCTGTAATCCCAGCGGCTTGGGAGGCTGAGACAGGAGGATCATGAGTTCAAAGCCAGCCTCAGCAAAAATCCAAGGTGCTAAGCAACTGAGTGAGACCCAGTCTCTAAAGAAAGTACAAAAATGGGCTTGGGGCATGACTCAGTGGTCAAGTGTCCCTGAGTTCAATCCCTGGTACCCGCCTCCAAAAAAAAAGAGCTAGAGAGAAAGAGACTCTTATAGGGGAAACAATAGATCAGGAAATTCTGTGACAAAATGGCAACTGAATTAATATCTGAGGAAATTCCCTAATCTAAGGGAGGGGTCTGGTGAACCTGGGGCCCTTTCACCATGCCACCTCCTATGGTCCCACAACTTCCCTCCTTAATGCAGACCCTGACCTGAATGAGGCGGAGGAAAAGTGTTTCCCTCAACAGCAACGTTACCTCCTAATTTTGCTGACAGGGAGCTTCTGAGTAGAGATTTCAATACCTGATACAAGAATGCTTTCTGAGTTCTGGGTGATTCTACATCTGTGGAACTCAAACAGGACATCTACCAGCAGAAGGAGACGCTTGGGGGAACTAATGTCCTTATTATACGTGGGTCTTCTAAATCATCTTCCAGTGTGGGCTTTGTTAACAGTCACTACCATTTGAAATAATGGAACTTAACGCAGTTCCCTTATTAAGTAGAAGTGCTAAGGGCCAGATTGTTATAAGAAAGAGCAGGAGATCAGGGGCAGTCTTGTGTTCTCTGCGTACTCCACACATACACACACACACACACACACACACACACACACACACGGCATGATACCATTCCTTCTGCCCTTGGACATTTCAGAACTTGGCCTTGAACTGGCAGCTGCACTCTCCCCCGGCTTCCCTGGCTGAGGCTTCGGGACTTGGACTGAGACATGCTACCAGCTTTTCTGTTCTTCAGCTTGCCAATGACTTACCATGGAACCTCCCAGCTTCCAAAAATCACAGGAGCCCATTCCCCGAATAAATGCCCCAATGGTTCCATCTCTCTGTAAAACCCTACTACACCCACCGAAGGTGTGAGAATCTTCCAAATATTCCAGAAACTGGATCTGACTGAATTTTTCTTCAACATTCCCTCCTTATTTTACAAGACACAATAACAATACAAGGTAACTGTGATGGACTGAAAACAATATATTCTTATTTTCTCGGTAACAGGAGGACAATATGCTGATTGAGAAAAGTCCTACGGCCATTCTTCCCATGTGAGGGTAGACAACCAAGTGACTCGAGATTCTCTAAGTCTTTTTTTCCCCCTTTGACCCAAAGACACTGTCCAAGCTCCTCGCCCACTGAGGTCCCTGTTCTCTTGCCACACTGGACATCTTGGTAGCACCCAAGGACACTGTATTTCTTCTTGCCCACAGTCTTGCATTTGCCGTGCCTCAGCCTCAACTGCTCCTACTTCCTCTGCTTAACTCCTCACCCAAAGCTGCCTCAGGCAGAGTTGGTCACGCTTTCCCCTGTGTGTGACAGTTGGGGTGAACTACGTCATGGCTCACCAGTATGTTCTCAAGATGAATGCAACCTCACACCATTAATCTGACTTTCTTTGACCCATAAAATCTGAGCAGAAGTGGCACATGACACTCATCTGCAGAAGTGCTAGAGCCGAGGTATGTTGGCCAAGTTCTCTCATCTGTGTCCCTGCCACGTGGAAGCAGGAATAAAGGCAGGTGTGGGCAGTCTGGGTCTCTGAGCATGGCCCCCTGACTGACCCAGAATGGACACACTGCGCAAGCAGGAGAGAAGCCTTGTTGTTCTGGGGGTGGACACACTTTGTCTGTGAAGAGTCAACAGTAAACATTTCAGACTTTGTGGGCCACACGTGGTGTTTGTTACATGGCCTGCTTTTTAACAACCCTTTAAAAATATAAAAACCTTTCTTAGCTCACAAGACATAGAAAAACAGGCCATGCCTGGATTTGCCCCACGGGCTGTAGTTTGTGGCTGTTCTCATCTGCTGGGGTTTCCAGGTCGTTACTGCGGTACAGCATGCCCTGGCCTGACTCACAGAAGGGTACCGTGCACCTGCGCGCTAGACCCTCTCACCCTGTAGTGTCTACCCTGAGTTTCCTGAAGGTAGAGCCGTGCCTACTGTGTTTTTCCTTACTCCTGCAATATGTGACAGTTCACAAAACAGCTGCTGAGTGAATAACTGGAGTCTTCCCACCAGGCTGTGAGCTCGGGGGGCAGAAAGCGTGGTCTTTCATCTTATTTCCATCCCCACAGTACCTGATGTATAATGCCATTTGAGGAGCACTGAAGCCTTTGGTAAATGCTACAACTGAATCAAGCCTGGCCTTGTTGTTACCATCAGCAGCCGTCAAATGTCACTTGAGAAATAAAAACATGTGCAGCCCATTTGCTCATTGCAGAATGAGCAATGCAACCTCCCCAGACAGGTACTAAAGGCGTGTCTGGAACTGCTTTCTATAATTGAGTGAGTTCTGTGCTTGCTTTTCCTTTCTTTCTTTCTTTTTTGTTTTGTTAACATGTTTAGTTGTAGATGGATAGAATGTCTTTATTTTATTCATTTATTTGTAGGTGGTGCTGAGGATCTAACTCAGGGCCTCACACAGGTGAGGCAAGTGCTCTACCACTGAGCCACCACCCCAGGCCTCCTTTCTTTTTATGTCTGGAAGCAGAGGGTGCGAGGGACCATGAAAGATTTACATGAAAATGTGGAAAGGCCATGAAGTGTGAAATAGCAGGTTTGAGGGTAAGTTCATGTTATCCCACCTCCCACCAGAGTCATTCTGCACTGTGATGTTATACTTGGCAGGGACAACACTTTGAGCAGACTTTGTGTTTTCCCAGTGTGCTGCTGAGTCAGAGTTTGTTCCCTCATATGGCCTCAAACGCTTCAAATAAATGCAGGAGCGAGAGTTGGATGTGTGTCATGGCACATGTCGTTAAAAGGTTTTGGGGCTGGGGGTGTAGCTCTGTGGTAGGACGCTTGCCTGTCACGCATGAGACCCTGGGTTCTATCCCCAGCACCACAAAAACAAAACATACAAAAGATCGTCTTTTGAGTGGAAATATATTTATACATTAAAAGTAGATGGCTTCGTAAAAAAAAAAAAAATACATACTAAACATGTTAGTACTTTCCGCTCTGCTTTCTCATAACAGCAAGTGCCAGCCAGCATGCTTACTATAAATTATTGCAAACTAATCTCAATCTTAAAACATTTAACTCACCTACATTGAGAAAACAGAGAATAAATTTTTAGCTTTCTTAAAGCCTTATTTTTTGTTTATCCTGTTCACATTTTCAATGTCCTTGGTCCTGTGCAGCTCAAACATCATTGGGCAATTCTGTGCTTCTTTTCTGGAAGCAATTAAACCTTCCAGCACAGGAAGAGAAAAAAATAAAACAGGACAAGGCTGCCCCCTGGTGGTGGTGAAATGCTCTCACCCATGGCAGCTAGCCTGTTTTCATGTGTTTTATGAATTGCAACTATGTATGCTTCAACCTCCCCAAATATGGGAATTTGGAATACTTAGTTTCAAATTAACGTTTTAAGATTTTAATGTAACCATAAGCCTTCTTAAGGATAAAAGTCTAGTGGCCATATTTTTATCAATCGTGATAGACACTGAACAAAATATCAACATAATTCTATTTAAAATATTTTTTTAATTTTTTTATTCTAATTTGTTATATGTGACAGTAGAATGCATTACAATTCATATTACACATGTAGAGCACAAGTTTTCATATCTCTGGTTGTATACAAAATATTTAAAATATTTCTAAATGAAAGTATTGCGAATTCTTTTTGGTCATAAAATAATTTTATACTCATTGAAAATAATGGTGGCACAAAAATCCCTGGCCATACAATTGGCTTAGCAGAGAAAAATTGGACTAAACTGTATTTACCACTGCTTCTTTACTTGAAAGTAGGACAATACTGCCTCACTAAAAAGCCTTAAATATTGAAAATAATTTTTAATTTAATGACCTCTAAATAGAAGTCTGAAAATATTAGTAAGAATAAGATTGAGTAGAATGCAATTAAGGGTCAAGCTAAAAAAAAATTAAAAGTTTTCTTACTTTTACAACCTAAAGTAACTTTTTGTAGGGAGCCCCATATGACTTGAGGACAGACAGAATTAAAAAGTTGGACAGTCGATATAAAATGGTTTACTTTATTAAGCCTAATAGACTTAATGCATCTAGTCTGTCTTTTGCGTTAAAAGGTGAATTGAACATTTATGTGTTTACCTCTTCAAAATCTCAAAACCTGGCTAACATAAAGGAAGGGGTTCACTTGGAAGTCTCGCTTTACAGAAGGACAATGAGAATGAGCTCGACAGTAGCAGAGGATAAAATAATCCAACGAAGTTTTGGAAGATGGAAAGTAGTGGGGGCAGGGAAGTGACAGACTCAGCAAAGCAGAAGTCCTGGTCGATGGGTCTGGGAACAAGAATGCCAAAATGGGAGTTCATCCACCCTACAGAGCCCAGGGACACCAGGGAGGAGGAAAGCAAAGGGCCCAGGCTATGGAATGGAGATCAAGTCCCGGGGGCCCCTCCCACACCCACCCAGTCAGGAAATTAGGTACCCTCTGCTCCCGACAGAAAACAGATTTACGTTTCCAAACAAGCTGAACTAGCAAGGTACCAAGCAGCATAAGGCTGGACCCACAGGAATTCACTGAAAGTCAGCTGAATATGGTTCCCTTAAACCCCCTTTGTCCACACTGCTCCCAGAAGGACAGCAGTCACACGTCCATTCCTCTGCATGGGGCAATATGCTAGAGGACCATTCTCTGGAAGCTTAGATCATGACTTGGGGCCTCCAGAGTAAAATTTCCATCATGCTATGATGAAGTCTACCAGGCCTCAACTGGAACTCAGGCCTGACAATAGCCTTTTCATGCCACTCTCATGATTATTAAAGGCCAGCTCAGGACCATCAGACAGCTGAGAAGTATGTCTTCCAGGAGGAGAAAGAGCTCAGACTGAGGATGGAGAGGAGGGATAAAGAGAAAGACAAAGGCTCAGATAATACAGAAACAATAGAAAGCCTCCAGGGGAAAAAAATTAATATATATGTATATCTATATATATAGATATATATAGAGAGAGAGAGAGAAATATCTATAGATATGCATATATAGATATCTATATGTACAATATAGATATATATAGATATATATCTATTTAGATATCTACATAGATGTCTATATAGATAGATGTAGATATATATCTACATCTATCTATCTGTCTATCTATATCTATCTATTTATCTATCTAGATATCTCCTGTACTAAGAGAATGAAAGCAGAATTCCATGGAAACGGGACAAAGAGCAGATAAATTTTTGGAAAGTAAAAAATGTGATTTTAAAACATTAAGTACTCAATAGAACAAAAACTAAAGTTAAAGAAATAATTCTAAAGTTCAATAAAGAGACAGAGAAATATAAACTAAGAGAAGAACTGTCTTAAAAATAAGGAGATCATTTAGTACAAATTATACCAAAGGACAATGGGAGTTCTAGAAAATGAGACAGAAGAAAAGCAGGATGAAAGTAGTAAAGAGATAATACAGGGAAAATTCCCAGGGTGGAAGTTTTTACATTTCCAGATTCAAGAGCACTCCTGGTTCCAGAGGCACTGAAAAACAAGATTCACCCGCAGCAGTGGGGACGAGGGAGCATCCTGTCCCCAGGATGGGAAGTGGGACAGCACTGGATTTCCAGCAAAACTATCTACGAGAACACGGAAGGAATGTCTCAGAGTCTGGAAAGATAATAATGTCCACCTGAGAATGAGGGTCAAGTGTGAAGGGCTCATAAAAATAGTCTGGGGCACGAAACAACCAAAAAATATGACTCAACGCACTCTTGCTTAGGAAAAATGCTAGAAGATACATTTCAGAAACAGAAGAGTTTTTTTAAAAAAAAAAAAAAAAGAGAGAGAGAGAGAGAGAGAGAAAGACGCAGGACATAAGAAACAGAGACACCAACTGGAGAACTAAAGTTAGCAACTAAAAGTTCTAGGACAATGGCTGTCACGGAAGTCATTGTCAACTTTGAACTACAAGGACATAATACATAGAGGGCTTTTGTAATCCTCTTGGAAGATACTGGAAGAAGTAACACTAGGTACACAGAAGACTAGAAACACAAACAAGAAAGAAGGCCATTATAAACTCAAAGAAAAACAAAAAGGCCTATGGGAAAGTTTATTAGCACTGAACAATAATTATAGAGTAGTAGTAAACATGGAAAATGAGCTTACATGGAAATTGTGCTATAACTGTATTGTCTGGATACATTGGCAGGGAAGAATAGGAAAAAAGAAAATTATACCCTAAACTGTCACAATAAGAAGTCGAATACCATAGAGCTAAAAAACAAAAACAAAACACAAAAAATAAAAACTGAAAAGATTGCAAACTTTTAGGGGATTTTTTTTTTTTTTTTTTTTTAGGAACAGAACTAGAAGTTGCAAAGGGGTGGGGCAAGAATCTTGTCTTTCTTACCTATTTTATTTTGTAAACTATTTTACTATTTGTAAACTACTAAATAAAGTTAACATACATATAAAAACTAATTAAAGTTAAGTTTAGAAAGAATTAGGCTACTGCAATAAAGATTAAATAGTATATTTAAATGTAACCAGAGGAGAGGATTATAACTAATCTGAATAAAAAAGTGAAATAGGTAGCTGTTACTCAAAAAAATTCACCTGAATACCCATTTAAGAGAATTAAACAAATTTGTTCTATGATTCTCTCTCTCTCTCTCTCTCTCTCTCTCTCTCTCTCACACACACACACACACACACACACACACACACATACACACACACACACTTGCTATCAAATTCAAATACACAATTTATAATAATCCTTATTAACTTAAAAATTAAGATCCTTTCATGTAAATAAATTATAAAAAATCTTAAGGAAAAAAAGATCCAATTTGTAAAAAGAGAAAAATTTAAAAACTCATAGTCAACAAAATTATAATTAATTCCAGATGATTTAGCAGATGTGTGTCCAAAATGAGGATTCACAATTACTTGATCTCTCTTTTTTTACTTCACAATGGACTAGCTTGGAAATATTTCCAAGTAACTTTGCATAAAAGGTCATCCATAGTTTCTATTTGGGGTAGGATTTTTAAATTTTTTAACTAATATAGGATGTTCCACTTATAAAAATCTAGACAGCTAATCAATCATTATTCATGAAGACATGGTTATGGAAAATGTGTACATTTGGAATGACCTTCTTGAGTTATTGGTTTCTTGTGAAAGTAAAGGATCCAGCTTTAGATGTCATGTCTGTCACCTCAACTTTGGGCAAACTGGGTATGTAAGGCAATCCATGGAGGAGAAAGGATCAGGAAAATTATTAAAACTTATAATTTTATTTTTAAATGCAACTCATTATATTTTATTTATGTACAAGTTTTTGTGTTCTATAGAATCTTTGTACAGCAATATATGTATAGAATTTTTTAATAAGCTGACATAGATGGACATGGGTCTCCCCACTTGTTGTCCATGAGCATAACACAAGTGAAGAAAAGAGAAGAAGGTTCATATGTTACTCTACACTAAAAAAAAAAATTTAAGTTGTGATTCAGAGTCAAACAAATGTGAAGATGATAAAAACCTTCTAATTTGTAATCCAACGTTTGTCCCAGTGGCTACATATTTTTAAAATATTGTGGGAAAAAAATTGTTGCAGAATACAAATGGCTGGATTTTTTTTTTGTAGCCCTTAATATGTACATTTGTTACCCATGAGACACAAACTATGGTGAAATGGTTCAAAACAAACCACATTGTGATCACATGCTCACAAAAGCTTTTGTTGATGTAGTAGTGTTATAAGGAAAAGAAAAGAACCTGGAAACCATTGATTTGGGAATCAAATTCTCAAGTATCCTAAAAGTACTTCATTCTTTCATACGGGTAAAATACAACACAACCATTTGGAACTAGATTAGTCGCTATCCAATATGGTAGCCACTACTTACACATGGATATATAAAGTAACTAAAATGCAATAAAATTCCTTTCCTTGTCCATGCTAGCAACATTCTAAGTACCCAAAAGACACATGTGGCTAATGGACACAGACAGCAGGATATACAAAATATGTCTATCCATGCCCAAAGTACCATTGGAGACTACTCTACTACTCTGGAATAATATTCTACTTTAGAATAACACTCAGAAATTTCTTAGTGAAAAATTTTAAGATTTTTATACTTACTAACTGTTACTTTGTCCTTATCCCCCAACATAATGTTATTTGGCGTCAGATCTCTATGGACAATCCTCTTCTCCTTGTGTAAGTACCGAAGAGCTAAGCATAACTTGAAATAAGAATAAAAACAAATTTTATTTCCCCTAGTATATGTATAACCAATGATGACTACTGCATGTCTCTAAGAAATCAGTTTGAAACTTTACTACATTATGAAAAAATTAATGAAGATAAAGGCATACCTGTATAAATATTTTCCATAGTCTTTCTTCAGTGAAATGGTGTTGTTTTTCCTTCAAAGAACTGAAATGCTCACCAAGTGAGGCTCCTTCTATAAGTTCCATAACAATATACAACCTATCATCTATATAAAAAATATGAAATATGTCATCAAAATTTGAATGCAACAGAGAAGCTTTAAAAAGAGTTACAAATTAGAATTAGAGCTTCCTAGTGGGTGGGCAGAGGACAACACTAAAGAATTAGAGATATGCTAACATGAGGCTCCACCCAGCCCTGGATTGAGTGGAGGCACAGGGATCTTGGGGCCAGTAAAGCTCAGCATCACTCTCTTCCAGCTACAGGCAACCCCCTAGAGTAAGTTCACCCTGGAAAACATTATCATTTTCTATGTATGCCCAGATGTGCAATGCTTGGAAGGTACCAAGAAGAACAAGCAAATGACCCCCAGGTCATAGAGGGCTAAGAATAGGTGAATCCACCTTTCCTCTCGATGGTCTGATTGACCCTCATTTCAAACCAGACATTCAGGAAGCTGCACATTAAAGGGCATCATTTTGTCATCTCATAGACTCACCTTACAGAAATCTACCCTGGGATGGTGCCATGGTTTTACAGTGATAGCTGAAACCACCACCCATGGTAGAAACATCTACTGTGTCCCTCAAGAGCAAAGACAGCTAGACTTCTCCTGGTTTTGTCTTCGGAACACTGTAAACCACATTAACCGATTGTGTTTATCTCTTTGCTTTCAATGTCAAGTAATATCCACTTCCTTCTCTAAAACTAATATGCTTGAGATGTCTTTTGAGACTTTTGTATGTACATAAAATAGGTATGTAAGCAATATTTACAAAAATGGTGAAATCCTATATGCATGTTCTACAACTTAAAACTCTTCTCCACTAAATAGCCTTTTATTTCAGTGTTCACCAATACATGCCATTCTTTCTCTTGGTTGCCATAGTATTGCACAATACAGATAAATCATAATATATTTAATCATATTCTACACATACTTTTTTATTGTTTCAAATTTTTCAAAATTCAAAAAAAAATTTGTTTTATGTACTAAACCTACCTCTAGTTGTTTTTTTTTAAATACTTTTAGTTGAAAATGGACACAATATCTTTATTTTATTTATTTTTATGTCTTACTGAGGATTGAACCCAGCGCCTTACATATGCCAGGCAAGTACTTTACTACTGAGCCACAACCCCAGCACCCCCTACTTCTAGTTTTATTTTTCATGCTCTCACCTCATATTTCCCTTTATGGTAATTTCCTAATCTGTTGCATGCATTATGTATTTTAAGTTACCTCTGATTCATTCTGGAAGTTGCCAGTTGTAAAAGAGTTTTATTTTCTTCTTATAATAAGACAAGTTGTGTCAGTTTAGTACAAAGCAGAAGCCAACCTTCGTCTATTTTTGAGCGAGTATGTGCTAAATTATGGGCATTTCCTCCAATATCAAGAACTAATGGCACCAGGCACAATGGCACATGCCTATAATCCCAGAAGCTCAGGAGGCAGAGGCAGGAGGATCATGAGTTCAAAGCTGGCCTCAGCAACTTAGTGAGGCACTAAGCAAATTAGTGAGACCCTGTCCCTAAATAAAATATAAAAAAGGACTGGGGATTTGGCTCAGTGGCTGAGCTTCCTAGGGTTCAATCCTGGGTACTTAAAAAAAAAAAAGAAACAAGAACTAATGGCTAAGAAGGAGGCAAGAGGTTTCAGCACTGAGCTCTTCTGAGTAATCTCAGTGAGGAAGATAGTTAAATTCATAACAAATGCCAAAGTACACAAAAGATGTTATTTTCTTTTTTTTTTTCAGAGTAGAAATTAGAAATTTATTAAAGGACAGCAGAAAAGACTTCTCCCGGAGGAAGAAGGGGACCCAGGAGGTGGAATCCCAAGACATTATTTTCTTAAATAACAATAACATTGATAAAGAGGTGGTGAGAAAGCCTAAAAAAAAAAAAAAAATGTTGCCTTGGACTTCTTTGAATCTTTCTTCAAGTGGATATTTATCTTGAAATTTTATATGTGTCACAGATCATTAAGTTTCATCAATACTTCTATTATTTCAGCCAGTAGTCTTATTTATAATAAAACAAGTGAGGGACTTAGGATTTGTGCCCTTCTACTTGCAGAGCCTGGCTGCCTGTGGAATCGCCAATGCTCCATCGCCACCTGGTGGCACTTACTTGAACTTCATGCAAAAGAAATCACTCCAATAAATTTCCACTCCCATTTATTTGGGGGGTGGAAAATGTCATCTGATTCATACACAAACTGCTATTGATTTTACATAATCACCATCCCTTAGTTTTCTTTTTATCTGATACTTAAGTGCTTTTTTGGGTATAAAAATGACAGTAATGATCATTTTGGCTTGTTAATGTAGTACCTTTCCCTGAAGGGAACTACGTATTTTAATAGCTCTCATCAGGTTATCCATTATGCTCCAGGTCATCCACTGTCATATTAATGGCAGTAAAGTAAAGAAAATGGTTGAGAGAGTTTATTTTGTGACATTCCAATATAAAAATGTATAATTAACAAAGACGTTTCTTTAAGTTGAAATACCACAAAAACTCATACTTACTTTCCAGAAATGTTTTGTAATAACGTACAATATTGGGATGATAAAGCTATAAGAAAATAAATAACAAAACATTTATTATACCACTTTAGAAAACAAACTTTTCTTTAGACTATTTAGTTTGATTTCACAAAGAAATTATTATATTTATATTTATTTATAAAACTAAGCATTTAAAGATGCCACTTGAGATTTTCAAGATCTTTTAAAATTTGTTACATACAAAATTAATCTGATAATATCAATCTCCTGTATAGCTCTACGAACAAAACTGAGAGCTGCTTTATTACCTAACTTAACTGAAAGAAAGAATTTAAAAAAACGAGAAGAAAACTTAAAATTCACTCTGTACTCCCCGCGCCAACACCACACACAGACTGCATAAAAGAGAAAAATTGAAATAAAGACATTTATGTTGAATATATATTGCTCTTTACCTTTACCCACTACCCAAGTATTTGTATACATTGATTGTGTGTACTTGAACTGTTTCTTTCTATGTTCTCTAAGATGACTAGTATGAAATAACCTAAGTGATCTGAGTTTAAATCATAATAATAGTTTGCAAATCTCGATCCTTAATCAAACTAGAGTCAGGCTCCTTTGAACTCTCTTCCTGCCTAGGCCCTGCTCTGTTTTAGCAAGAACCCTGCTAAGCCAGGTTATCAAGAATCCCTCTGCCCTGGATATTCCATCATGTACCCAATCCCCTGCCCTTGACACCCTTAAATGCCAAGTTCCTTTTCGTCATTTTCTATCCACTGATCTCCTCACCTGCTGGTTGGCTGTAATCCCCAACTGTCCTTGTTAAAGTCAGAATTGGCTTCAGTCTGTGTCCTCCATTGTGATTGCTTGACCACTATTACAATAGGACTGAATAAATTCATCCTTATTCTTTCTAAAAAGTGGCCTATGCAATTTCTCCTTGAAGTGAGTTGGCTGAAGAGTGTGAATGGAAATTCTACTTTTTAAAAATTAAATGAAAGACCACTTTCTATGAGAGTACTAAAAGTTTTACAGTCTTTTTATTTGAAATTTGTTTCCAGATAAATAGAAAGTTGTCTTCTCTCAGAAGGGTTCCAATTATATGAGAATGGTTTGCACCTCTTTCTGTCCTTCCTGCATGCCCTTTTGAGGGTGAGACTGCTAACTGTCCACCATCAACCTACTGCCCCACTCCACTGCAACTGAGTTGCGACTGGACATGGCTTCCCAGTCAACAGTGTCTCTCAGCCTCTCCTGCAACCCCAGTTAGCCTATCACTCAGTTCTCACTAGTGAGTGTAAGGAAACCTGTGTGCCCTGTGTCTGAGCTCCATGCTCTTCCTCTACCCCACCTTGGGCACAACTATGGCAGCTTCAACCATGCAGGTGAAGACCATACCCCAGACACTGCAGAGTCCCCACATGACTGCACAAAGCAGAGAATATTAATAACATGGTCTATTCACTTTGGGCTGTCACATGAAAGAGAAAAAAAAACCATTGTACTGTGAGTCCTCTTCTTCTTAATCCCCTGAATTTTGGAGCCTCTGTGTTACTGCAGTTTAATCTTCATCTTAACAGATACAGTCTCCTATTTCAGTCCCATTTCTGCTGCTTCTTTCTGTCATTGCCTCCTCCTTAAGACCTCAAGACTGTTACCCTTTCCACTGGTTTGATCCTCTAGTGAGAAGGCTACTGTACAATTTTGAGAGACCTTGAAGTCCACGCAGATCCCTCCCAATGCTTTCTTGTCTTAGAAAATGTGCTAAAATAAATCATCTGTTGTATCAGCTAGCAAGTAGCCAGCGGCTTTTAAACAATGTGGGACCAGGCACACAACCAGAACTATACTTTAGATCTAGCTCATTGGAAAGGATTCTGTCTAGATCTGCATCGAATGAAGATATTATATCTGCTTAGGTCAAAAGCCATGTTCTAGCCTTGTGCTACAATAAAATAGCACACCATGGAAGGCTAGATTATCCTAATTCTGAGAAAATCGTTAACTTTTTAGTTCTAATCTATTACCATATAAAATTCAACTATAAAATATGCTATTAATGATAAAACTTACTCTAATTTACAACTTGATGTAAAATGCAGATTTCAATGACTAAAGACCATATTTATGATATTCTTTATGTTCCAGAGCAGACGCTACACAAATACAACTCAGAATAAAGAGCAGAGGAGCTGGTAACTCTCCAAAGGAGTTACAAATGCAGTGTCTGTAATGAATGTGCAAATAAGGAGTCTGAAAAAGAAACACATGTCTCCTTGCATCACATAAAGAAATCCCATTTCTCTTCTGACAGGTTTATTCTTTCTTCCCAAACTTCCATAATGATAGTTAATTGAGCTATTAAATTACATCAGATTATTCTGTTCATGCCAATAAATAAACAAATAACCCATCCTGAAAATTCACATTTTAGATTGAATAAGCAAAATTATTTGACTTGACAATAACTTGACAGGGAACTCTTGGTCATATTTCTATGTGTGCAACTAGGTCACCAAATACTCCACAATTGAATGAGCGGGACTGGCTATGCTTATAACAAAGAGAGAAGGATTTCTCTCCCATGTGACAGCCTTTGTGCAATAGGCCCAGTTGTTTTGCATCCTGATGTAAACTCCAGAAAGTGTTTCTATGGTTGGGTGTCAAGCCTTAGGAGAAAAGTTGGTGACAACATCACTGCCTCCTGGTTCATTATATCACAGACCAAGTTCATGAGCAGCACAGAGGAGAATAGCACAAGAACTCTATTTCAATGATACTGATTTAAGGAAAACATCTTCAGAAACAAGAAAAACATTTACCTGCTCTTTAATTATTGTTAATTCAGAAACAATATTCTTTACGCTGCTGTCTCGATCTTTTTTATCCTTTCCAAATGCCGGGTTATGTAAATTGACCTCTTTCATTGCTAAAAGATTTTGACCACTACGTTTTCTAACCTAAAAAGAAGGGGGAAAAAATGAAGTGAGAGTTGAATAGATAAGAAAGACATCTCATGCCAATCAGAATGGGCAGCCAGCAAGAATACAAACATAATAAATACTGGAGAGGATATGGAGAAAAAGGAACACTTTTGCACTGTTGGTGGGACTGTAAATTAGTAGAGCCACTATGGAAATCAATGTGGAGGTTCCTCTAAAGACTTGGAATGGAACCACCATATGTCCCAGCTGTACCTCTTCTCAGTATTTATCCTAAAGAAATAAAGTCATCTACAGTGATACATGCATCCCCATGTTTATAGCAGCCCAATTCAAAATAGTCAAACTGTGGAACTAGCCTAGGTATCCATCAATGGATAAAGAAAATGTGGTGTAGATACACAATGGAGTTTTGTTCAGCCATAAAGAAGAATAAATTATATCATTTGCAGGAAAATGGGTGGAACTTGAGAATATCATGTTAAGCAAAATAAAACAAACTCAGAAAAATCAAGGGTCATATGTTTCCACTCATATTTGGAAACTAGAGGTGGAAAAGGAAAAGAAAAGAGGAGGGGACTCATAAAAACTAAAGGGAGACCAGTAAGGAAAGCGCTGGGGCAGAGGAAGAAACGGAAAGGGAAAATACTGGGGAATGATATTGGCCAAGTTATATTGTTATATTATGAGCATGTATACATATTTAACAATAAATTCCACTATTATGTGCATTTATAGTATACCAATATAAAATATGAAAGGAGGAAAAAAGGTAAGAAAGGGATAGTTTAGCAAAGTCCCATGGTTATTCAAGTCATCTAAATAAGTAATAGAATGTTTAAAACTCTAGATGTATTTACACTAAGCTCAGCCCAAAAAATTGGTCTACTCTGGGCCAGTCTCAACATTCAGCAGGATTTTACTGTACAAATGCAGAAGCAATGGTGTGAATTTAGAGAATGTGTCATGGACTGGGACAAGTTAATGATGTCTTTCTAGAGTCAGTGGCCCATTGCTAGAGCTGAGAGCTAAGATGTCAGCGCAGCTAACTCTGCCTGTTAGTAAAAATAATCATCCTCATTTTCTATGTCTTTCTTCACTGTCTTTCAGTGACAAGGACTCCAACTAAGTAGGGTATGGGATGCAAGTGTAACATCTGGTTTGATCAGGAATATTACAAAGGCGGTTCCCCAAGGGCAAAGTCACCTTGTACACACAGCCAAAGGCTCCACTTCCAAGATGATCCAAAATCGCATAGTTGCCTATGTATTTCGAAGGAGCTTTGTTTTGATTAATGCTCTCAATATTTTCAGCTATTTGCTTCAGTTCATCCTCCTAACCAAAAAAAAAAAAACAAAAAAAGGAAATGGGTCGCGGTGACAAATTCTACCCTGACCACAGAGCAGCTTTCAAAAATATTTAAAACTCAGGGGACTCACCACTAATAAATTCAACTTGGATACCAATTCTCCGTAAGCACTGATGTCACGAACATAATGTCCTATGTCAATGAACATCTCAAACAAGTCGGTGGGGAAAAGTCTGCAGGGAAAACACACACACCCACGTAAACTTAACACACAAAGGGGGAACTGTTTGTCAGGCCTTCCGTTTTGGATGTGCTCACAGATTAACCATGTGAAACACACGTAACTTCCTCAGGCTGTCAAAGTTGAGGGAATAACACTCTCCGACTTATCTCAACAAAATTACACTAGATGGGCTGTATTATTCAAAGATTAAGAGAAAACATAGAAAAGATTTAGAGATCTGCTGTACAACATCAGGCTAATAGTTAACAATACAGGACTATACACTTAAATTTTTGTTAAGAGGGCAGATGTCACATTACAAGATTTTACAGAAATTTAAAAAAATGGACATGATACACATAATACTGCATAATACATTTGGGGTACAGATATTAACCATACTAGAAAGTAATATTTATTGGGTGTTTATTGAGTGCTGAGCACTTTCATAAATGCCATTTGATTCAGCCCTCATATTAACTCTAGAAGGTAAACACTAGCTTCATTCTTTTAAGTTTTATGAAAATAAAAAGACCAGTAAACAAAAAAAACATGGAGAAAATTATGCATGGTTTCCAAGACACTGGTTTCAAAGGCTTCTTAAAAGGTTTTTTTATGTTCACTAAAAGGGGTGGTTTGTTGGAAAGGTTAAGTGGAAAGTTATAATAAATAATCAATTTTGCTTCTTTTTCCTCTGAATTCAAATATGATAGGGAAATAGAGTAGCAACATAAAAATGTGCCATGCTTTCTGATCTACATTAACTCACGGCTTATCAAACAAAATTCTAGTGAGAATGTGGGTTCCTGATTCTGGCAAATCCATCCAAATAAGTGGTATGTAGACCACACATGTAGGTAACAGGTGTTGGCCTCCCAAGACAGGGGTTCCGGTCTCACCAGCACAGCCTCCCAGGTCCCAGACATCCAGCCCCCTCTCCTCCAAATGAGCTCCTGCCCTATCAAGGATATCCAGACAAATGATTGGCTGCTCTATCGATGGAGGGGGAATCATCAGACTAACTTGAGAATTTCTGACAGGGCAAGAACAAGTACATATTTGTTTACGCCATCTGTTTAAGATATTAATGTCTTTAATTTTAAAAAGCCTAAAACCACGAGAGCCACACGTGATCAAGAGGAGTGGCCATGATACACGGCTGTTTGGTATGAATCATCAGCATGGAGATCTCCCCACAGTGGCTCGGGGGTATCTCTGGGGTCTAAGAAATCTGAAGACCCGTGGCTGGCACACAGCTCCGTGCTTCTTACTGCTGCATCTGAATCAGGCATGTGAAAACACTCCCGTTCAACAGTCTCTTAAACCTGGTGATGGCTTACACGTTCTCCAAGCTCATACCTTTTAAACAGTGGTCTGTTTCTTTCCATACTGAAGAGAAACCTCAAGGCTCTGAAAGCATAACACTAGGGAGGGGGAAAAAAAAAGGGGAATGTGATTCTTAAAGGGCATTGCAACAAATCAAAACATTCTCAGGGACAGAACTTTCCAGAAGGAAACCAGAGACGGGGGGCCCAAGTGAAGGGCCCATGCATATGACTGAAAACAAGCCACCCACCCTGGGGCCCTTCTCCTGTTTAAAGGGTGTTGCTGTGTCACTACTCTAGGGGTCCTGGTCTTGTTTTACCCAGTAGTTGCCATTGATTTCTTTCTCGAAAGTACAAAAGGAGCTCAGAGACGAGAAATGCTGTTCCTATGCTGAGAAAACCAAACATCCAGAGATTTCCAGGAGCGCGAGGCTTATTTTGTTTCTAGCCTGCTACGAATGCCTCAATATTTATATGGTTTCTGTGAGAAAATAAACACTAGCGATGATGGCATATAAAAATAGCCAGAGGCACACTGGACTCAGACTTGACAAATTGGTCTCTGGAGTAAAAGAGTCTTAAGCGGTTCCCCAAATAGAACAATCAGCAGCAACTCCCTAGAACACTCAGAAAGAGGCCTGCGAGGGTTTCACTAAGAAAAATAAACATGGGACATTTTGCAGTGCTGAGAAAGAAAGAGAAGGCCCCCTCAGCCTGCGGTGCACCTGCGGGACAGGCCACCGCTGGAGTGACCGGGGATGCCCAAGGCGGTCTGGGATGGCTTCATAAAATTACAGATCTCAATAGACAGGGGGGCCAAGTGGTCAGCAAAAAATGACCTGAAGGACCCAGGGAGAGGGTGGTAGGGATGTAAGAAAGGGGAGAAACAGGTGCTCCTGGAGACCAGCTCCAAAGCTGGAATTTCCAAAACCCTCTTCTGGTTTAACAAAACACATCTGCAGAATGGATTTGACTTTGTGTATTTTCCAGGACAGTGTCATACATCTGCGGTGCACTCAAGAAATCAAGTCCCTACATCCGAGAGTTCTCGCTGGCAGCTCTCCAAAAACCCCTCCATGCCAGCCACACAGATGCCACCAGGGTCTCTGCTGGGTTTGGCCATCTTTCTCGATGAGATGGTTAGGGGCATTTATTTTTTAATATTTTTATTTTTTTAACTGATTCACATAACCATGAAAATTGTACATATCTGTGGGGTACCATGTGATGTGGCAACACATGTATATATGGCTCATGTTTAAATCAGTTAAACCTATCTCCTCAAATATGTATCATTGAGGTTGATTTTACTTTCTTCCTATTTCTATTTATTCATTTACTTATTTATTTTTATCATAATGGGGACCAAACCCAGGGATACTTTTCCGCTGAGCTACGTCCCCAGCCTTTTTTATTTTGGAACAGGTTCTCATTAAGTTGAATAGGTCCTCACTGAGTTGCTGAGGCTGGCCTTGAACTTGTGATCCCCCTGCATCGGCCTCCTGAGTTGCTGGTGTTATAAGCATATGCCACCATGCCCGGCCTCCCTTTTTCAATGACTAGAAAAAAAAATATATGAGCTGTAACTACTGCAAAGGCTAACCTTAAATCTGATTTCTGTCATTCCTGTGTCATTCAGGGACACTTCCTCCAGGTGCCCACTCTTCAGAAAAGCACATAGGGCCCTGCATAAATATGCCCCATTCTCACCATTGAGTCCTCGACTCCTGGGGCATTCTGCATCTCAAGTACTCAGTAGTCCACTCTTCCCCAAGCACTGTCTAAGCTCCTGGGATTCCCTGATTTGCTCCTTCTGTTCCTCTGCATGCAATGCCCTTCCATGCAGTAGTAGATGCCACTGAAGCCCCAACCAGTATGTATTTCTTATCCACTTGGTGAGTCCTTCTCATCCATCACAATCCCTTTTACAGGCTTTCCTTTTTAAAGGTGAAATGTTAGTGACTCAGGTCCATGTTTAAAGTCAACAAAAAATTTTCCTCTGTTGCTATGTTCTGATATATAAGCAATGAATTTAAAAAAAAAAAGCACTTACTCATTAGCAAAGAAACACTTAAATAAACCTTCTAGTTCTTCCACACAGAGAAACCACAGCTAAGCCTTTTACATTGTTTTGCTGTTATTGGTTTCCATGCCAGCCTCTGACACCAGATATTTTTCCTCACAGTAATGGGGCTAGCATTAACTTTAAAAGTCCTAAAAATCATAGATTATTTTATTAAAGTTTTCCCAGATCCAATAATGATGTTAAAAACAATAGATACGTTGCTTACCTGTAACAGATTAGTTTTTGCTGCATTCTTTTGCTTATTTGGTAAAATTAATTTTGCTATTGTATAAACACCATTTTCCTGCAGATACAAAAGGGCCATGTTATCAGTGACCACTGGCAATGCCACGAGATACAGAGCTTAAAGAAGCAATTTCTCAAAACCTTAATATTTAGAAAAAGTAATGTTAGTATAATTTCAGGACTTTCAAAAGATACAAAGAACAATACTAAAAAGTGATACTGTACTTTTCAACACAAAAGGCTATAAACACAATCTTAAATGTTCAAATGTCTGTAAAGAGTTGAGATTATGATTTATAAAATGTCTAAATTTTAAGTAATTGACATATTTTTAAAACAAAGAATGGGAGATTTATAAGGGACAGAATAAAGGGATCCAACCATCTTTATAACTTTGATTTTAAATACATAACTATGAACTATGATTTTTTCCTTTTATAGTTTTGATAAGAAAGGAACATGTATAGGTGTTCTCTTAAAGAAAGAGAAAAAGTCAAAGGAACAAGAAAAACATTTTTACAAAGAAAACAAAAGTTAGCTATGAAGACACAGTTATCATCTTTCTAGACTTGGTTTAATACAAGCATATACATGGAGGGATGAACAAAAAGTATTCACCTATTGCTAGTTTTTGGTTATCTACTGCCTATATAATTTGGTGATTTTTACTAAGTATGGGCATTTATAACTGTGAAGAGCTTTACCTGCCTCACTAATCTTTATAGCTATTCTGTAGGTTCTTCTTTAATGTTGCTTCTTTAATACATGAGAAAACCAAAACTTGAGAGAAGTCATTTTTTCCAGGAGCCAAGCCAGCAAGTAATGATGCCAGGAACTGAACCCTAACCCGGCCAACTCCAAATGCCCTGCTCCACCAACTTCCCTGGATTCACTGAGCTTCCCTTGGGAACTTTAATCTGACCCCTTAGTGACTTTTTATATTTTGAAGTTGAAGTTGGACATGTTGGTATTGACTTCCCCCTGTTCCAAAAATGTTTCCTCTTTAAAATTCAATAATAGGAGGTAACTTTCAAAATAGAGTCGCACATTCAGGTTGAACACAGAGTGGAGTGTATTTGTGTATATGTTTGCTTATTGACTTATTGACACACACTCATATAACTGTATGTGTGATGGATTAATTAATGTATTCTACTTTGTGAAATCAGCTCACTGACAGTAAATATTGTTTGGTGCGCCTCAATCACCTTTAACTGAATAACCTGATGCATTCTTACTTAAAACAAGTGTTATCCTTAACTCAGAGTATCCTGTGTGCCCATATTTAAAACAATGCAAAATCATTTTTTTAAAAAAAAAAAAGGGAAAATGAAAAGGACAGCACCTAACATAGGAAGAAACTTTGTCAATTGATCAAATGGCAGTCCTTCTGTGTTCAACTGAGTTAAAGGAGGAAGAAGAGAAATGCAAAAGAGAATTCTACAAAGTAAATAAGAAATATTAAAGCATTTAAAACCATATAACCTATGTCCCGGGGTACAAACTGCAGCAGAAGTTGGGTTGATGTGACATGGGAAGCAGTGCTCTCACCTGGACCACCTGGTGGGCGTTGGTGTCATTGAGGGCCAGCTCAGTGAGGGCAGCACAGCAGGCTGGAATGAGAGGAAGCAGACCACAGTGTCCGTCACCATGATGAACACAGAGTCATCAGTACCCTGACTGGCAGGGGGGCTCTGATAGCCAAGTCACTCCTCAAGAAACACTAATTCTCGTTCTGGCACAGTTCTGGAAGAAGGAAGTCAGCTCAGTGGCTTCTAGCTCTCCCCTCTTGTTATTCATGTGCGCATACGTCCCACAGCAACCTTTTATTGAACACCTACTGTATACAAGAAGGCAGGGGTTTGCATCTGTCTGGTTCATTATGATCCTAGCACTCAACATGTGCCTGGCCCTTTAACAGGTACTCAATAAATACGAGTAGAGTGGATGAAAAATGAATGAATGCTTTAAATGGATTATCCAAACTGATCCTTATAGTGTGGATATGTACAATGATCACCAGTCTTATGAATGGGAAAACTGGTTCAGAGAGGTGAGTAGACTGTACAACCAGCAAATGGAAGGGACATGGGGTCTGGTTCCCATCAGTCAGATGCTAACCCCCAGGCGCTGAGCAGTACACTTCCTGCCTCCCTGCAGCCTCTGTGGCAGCTGCTGGTGGCATTCTCCACTGAGATACTTGTCCTCCCAGAGGTCTCCTGGACTCCACTGATAGAGAATACCATTGTAGCGAGCCCTTGGCGTTGGTCCAGCACTGTGCTAGAGACCTCACCTATGTCCTTACATCATTCTCAAAAAAGTCTGCATTTTACAAGAGCTAAACTGAAGTCTGGGAGGTTAAGGAAACTGCCCGAGGCTACCGAGGCCACGTGGCCATGAAAGTGGGTACAGTGAAAACTCAGACTCTACTCTTAATGGCTTGCTTTTAATTTTTATTTAGTTTTTCCTTTTATATTTCAGCATGAAATAAGCTCTGTAAAGTAAGCATGTAGCTTAATGAGATATGACATACCTATTTACCCTGCACCGCCCCGATGAATACACAGGCTATTTCTAGCCCCCAGAAGCCCCCCTGTGCTCCTTCCTAGAAGTTAACCCTCCTATGATCCCATACATAGGTAACCACTCTTCTGACTTCCACCACCACTGACCTCACCCACTCTTGGAGAGAAACCCCCAACACATACACACACACAAGAGCTCTTGCATGGAGACAGGCCTTTTAGATTAAGCAGAAATAGCAAGTGGAAGTGGACTCTTACTTCCCTGTCTTCATATTTCTGTAAGGAAACATCTCCATTCTCTAGAAGGAAACTGTAGGAAACAAAGACAGTCTGCAGGCTCCCTCCTGCCCCATCACCCTCCTTCCACCCTCAGCCACCTGTGCTCTTCCGCTGCTAGGCTCTCTCCATCCTCTTGATAAAACACATGGGGCCTCACTGCTCCCTTCCTGTGGGCTGATTTGAAGCCCATTCATCCCAAAGGCCAGGCGCCCCTCTGCAGGGCAGAGACCATGACTCTCCAAGGTGGCTCTGCCAGGACGGGTCCCTGCACTGCTGCTCCTGCTTTCATGTGGAAATCCCACCCAGAGCAGCATCTTTCTCTGTCTGTCCGAGCTCATGATGTGGAAGGAGACACTCCCTTGCACTTGGTGTGACAGGTGTGTGCAATGTAGAGTCTCCTCTTAGGTAGAGCGTGTCAAGATTTAGAAAATTACAGGAAGTTTGGCTTTCTGGCCACAGATCAAGCTGCGCTCTTTAATTCAGTTTTACAAGTAACGAAGTTAGTATTCTCTTTAACTTCTGTTTTTTTCTTCTCACTGAGTTCAGAATGTGGAAGCGAGAGGAAAGTTTGTTTGATCATTAATCTGCAAGTCCAACACCAGTACCAAGAAGTTTCTGACAACCTCATGGATTTAACATCACGAGTTTGTAAACTTAAAAACGGTGTCCAATGAACACCACCACACTAGTTTATAACAGGGAAGAAGAATGCAACGGGACAAATTATACAGTGTCAAATAATAAAACAAAGGACTATAACATATATACCTGCTTGAAGAGAGAAAGTATTTTCTTGTATTTCCCTAGGACTCAAATCTTCTGACAGATGAAGCTGCTGGATTCGGCCGGCGGCATTTGCACTAGACAGGCTCCCAATGGAGGAACGATCAGAAACAAAATTTCTGTCTCTGAAAAAGAAATGATATATTGGTGAGGATGTGCAGGAAAAAGAACACTCAAACCTTGCTGGTGAGACTGCAAATTGGTGCAACCGCTTTGGAAAGCAGTATGGAGATTTCTCAGAAAACTCAGAATGGAACCACCATTTGACCCAGCTGTCCCACTCCTCAGTTTATGTCCAAAGGACTATAGTGATGCAGCCACGTCAATGTTTATAGCAGTTCAATTCACAGTAGCTAAACTATGGAACCAACCTAGGTGTCCTTCAATAGATGAATGGATAAAGAAAATGTGGTATATATACTCAATGAAATATTACTCAGCTTTAAAGAAGAATGAAATTATGGTATTTGGCAGTAAATGGATGGAGCTGGTGAGTATCATGCTAAGCGAAATAAGCCATCCGGAAAAACCAAAGGCCGAATGTTTTCTCTGACATGCAGATAGCTAATGCACAATAAGGTGTTGAAGACAGAGGTACTTTAAATTAGGTAGAGGGGAGAGAAGGGAGGGGAGGGGATATGGGGATAGGAAGGATAGTAGAATGAAACAGACTTTATTACCTTATGTACATATATGACTGTATAACCAATGTGAGTCTACAACATGCAGCATCAGAAAAATGATAAATTATACCCCATCTATGTATGATATATCAAAGTGCATAAATGCATTCTACTGTCACGTATAACTAATTATAACAAATTTTTAAAATTTTAAGTAAAGAAATGTTAATGCATAGACCGTTGATCAATTTTCCTCCATGGTCAGCCCTTTCCTTATCCTGTTTAAAAATATAGTTTCCCCCAGGTCATGAGGTTTTCTCCTTTATATCTTTACTCATTCACTTTCCAATCCATGATGACTGACTTCTGTGTGCAGTGTGAGATGAGTCTAACTAACTTCCCGCCTCCTCTCCCTCCTCTTCCACCCCTTCCTTTTTCCCTTCCTCTCCACTCCCTCCCTTTCTTGCTACTGAACGGACTCCACACTACCTACTGAAGAGACTGTCCTTTCCCCACTCTCCAAGTGGCTCTCCATTCTGCCACAGACAACTCACTCGACTGCCCCTCTGTGTCATAATTATCCTGAGTTTTCTTTTTCAGTGAACTCCCAATCCTTCTTTATTTTAGGAAAGTTCTCTTCTGTTATATCTTTGAACTTTTTTTTTTTCTCTATTTTACTCTCAACTTCAGGGAACTCAATGACCCACGTGTTGGACCCCCATCTTCTGCTGGCAATTCCGTTCTCTGTTGCTTTGGCTCCCATGTCTTTCTCCTCTAATTGACAAGTGACTTTTTCAAGCTTGGCCTCCATTTTACTACTCCCAGTTTTCTCTGGCACTTTGTTTAATTGCTCAGTCCTGTGACGGTTCTTCAGCCCTTGTTTTCTTTCCAAGCTCCGTAATCCCTTCCCTGTCTCCCTGTCCTTTCATCTCTTCTTTAATCTCATTTCATAAATTCATGCTCCATTTATGGCCTTTGATAAGGTAGACCATCTGTTTTTCTATTTACTTATCCCTGACTTCCACAACAGATTGCCTGTCTTTTGTCAGCTTTGATCCCATTTGTTTTATATGATCAGCACATTTTTTTTTCTCATTCATTTATTTGTGTAAGTCCAGCTCTCTCTGGACTTCCATGTGCTCAGAGATAACATGGATGGAGTCTCCTCGACTCCTTCCCATGCTATCTGAGTCCACGTGTGTCCTTCCTTCCACGGACATGGGGAAGAGGGTGGGGCTGTGTCGAGGGACAGCCACACTTGGTGATCTTATTTGTTGACATAATCATCTTAAAATTCAAATTATAGGAATTGCTCTACCTGACCTAGAACACACCTCCGAGTCTAAGATTGCAGGTAAAGGGATGAATGGATTTCCTGAAAGCTGCTCTCATAACAAAGCCTGTTCCTGCTCAGGCCTCCAACACCTGGCGGCCTCCTCCCCTCCTAGCAGCTCAGGCAGCCCAGGGGCTGGCACGGCTCTGGAGGGCTATTATTTATCCAGCTGGGGTAATAAATTCTCCCAGAGCACCAAGGCATGTTAAACGTAGAATAAGAGTGAACATATATCATCTTCCCAGGGAAGAGTTTTCTAACACGGCATCATCAACACAGGCTGGAAAATGACACTTTAGACATGAAAGAATCCTTTTCTATCAAGGATAGTTATGACTTGAACAAATGCAGAAAACAGTGCCCTGCAATACACTCCACTCTGTGTAAGAAAAAGGCAGATTTTTGTCTTTGAAGCAAAGCCCAGTTTAATTATTATGGAATTTCATTTTATCACTAAGAAAATAGCTGCTCTCCAAGAACCACCCACAACTGCGGTAATAGGTTGACTGACCAATAGTAAATAAGAATATACCATTACCATCTTAGGAACCCAATCAAAAAACGTCCTTGGCAATTGTTATTATTTTGGCCAATTATAATTATTTATAAACTTATCATTACACTTTAAGGTAATTAAGGTTTTATGTGATATTCATGAAAGGAAGCAGATTGTCAAGTTTATGATTTTTTTCCCTTTATTTTGGTAATAACAGAAATCATTAACAAAGCTACTGCTTGCATCTCTGCCGTCTGTCTCTATGCTTTAGGAAGTTCCCTCAGAAAAAAGAAAGTTGGTAAGGCAAAGTTCCACAGTATGCCTCAAGGAATGACATGTCCAACGTCCAAATGCATTGATTTGACAATATCTAATTATATTAAAATTAGCAAGTCACTCTGCTTTGGTTAAAATGGGCTCTGTTTACTTGCACCACATCATATCCATGCTTATTTTTAACTTTAATTCAGCCCTCATGGGGCTAAATTATGCTATATAATAATATTAGGTAATAAAATTTTCCAGTGGATGGTAGGAAAGCATATTATTACTCAGTACTTCAACAAATTTAATTCATAAAATACAATAGTTACATTACAACATACATCAAGAGAAGTTCATTTTAAAACTATTTTAACAAACCATGCCTTCTAAGCTCATGGCTTAGAATGTCACTACATTTTTTTTATTTGTTTGTTTGTTTATTTGTTTGCATTATTGGGGATCAATCCCAGGGCCTTGCACATGCTAAACAGGCTCCCTACCACTGACTACACTCTAACCCTGAAATACAGATGATAACATTTTAATAAAATATCAGTAATTTCTGTATCGGTTGGCACTACAAAGCACTTATACTGATTCAAGAAAAAGGTGGCTAGACAAAGGTTTCCCTTCGATTACTAGACTTCCACCCAACCCACCTCTGCAGACTGATGCATTCTGGGTGCACACTGGAGGCTGCTGATGGGAAGATAAATAGCACCAGAGTTCCCAAGGAACTGAAAAGATGAGTGTCCCTGACACCGATTTAGGAAATGCTTGTGACAACTATAAGTGACTCTGAAGACAAGAAATGACCAAAGAAACTCGAGAGCGGAAGGGAGCAAGGTGAGCATATGCCCGACAGTCATCTGGTCCCAGGGTCTGCGGGCCTTCAACCTTTAGGACAAAAGAAGCCAAAGCCCACGCTCACCCTCGTAAAATATGAAGAAGCTGCTTGATGCCTCCCCAGATGCGAATTTCCACACTGGTCTCGGGGTCTTCACAGACCTGCACCAGAATCCAGACAACGCTCCAGAGCAGCTTCAGGTGGTCAGAGTGGAGCAGACTGAGGAGAACAGGTATCCCCTCATAGAGCTTCACCTGCTCCTTCACCTGGGGTTCGGCACAAAGGAGGCGCAGTAACTCTGCAGTTAGTCTGAAAAGCCGGTGGGGAAGAGCGAATCACAGCATCATGAGTTAAAAACTACATTCAACTATAGGTTATCATCTCATCACACATAGAATATACTCTTACTTTTTTTTTTTTTTTTTTTGGTACCAGGGATTGAACCCAGGGCCCAGGGGTGCTTAACCACTGAGCCACATCCCAGTTCTTTTTTTACTTTAAATTTTGAGACAGGGAATTACTAAGTTGCTCAGGGCCTCACTGAGTTACTGAAGGCTGGCTTTAAACTTTTGATCCTCCTGCCTCAGCCTCCTCAGCTGCTGGGATTACGGGCATGTGCCGCCACATAAAGCTGCTCTTACATTTGCTAAGTTATAGCTCAACACCCATTTTGGCCAGATCAAAGTCAAGTACTTTCAGCTTTTCCAGCCATGCCATGTCTGTCACAGCTACTCCGCTATACTAAGACAGCATGGAAGCAGCCATAGACTGTTAAGACATAAAAGTGAATGGGCATGCCTGTGGTACAATAAATCTTTATTCACAAAAGTAAGCGGCAGGCCAAAGATAGCCTGCAGGTCAGAGCTGCTGACCACTCTTTTATTTTAAGAAGATACAATTAACCCTCATTGGTCTGGCTATACATCTTTGGCAGAAGTAGGTGCTGAGTAGAAACAATGTGACCTATATTGTGCTAAAGGGAGATGAAATACAAAGAGCCTTATTCTATCCCAGCAACTCAGGAGGCTAAGACAGAGGAATGGCAAGTCTGAGGCCATCCTCAGCAACTTCATGAGACCCTAAGAAACTCAGCAAGACCCTGTGTCAAAATAAAAAGGGAATTAGTTCAGGAGTAAAGTACCCCTGGGTTAAATCCCCAGTGCCAAAAATAATACATACAAAATATAGCTTTAATTCTAGTCTTTAGAAACTTACTAAAAGTTTTAAAAATAAGACATTGAAAGAAAATGTCAAAAATCAACAGTGCAGATAAGTTAGGCACAGAGTCCTCCGTGATTATCTGGAGAATCAAATAAAAATGATGGTAAAGACAAAAGGTTCAGCTGAGTCACAAAAACATTATCATAATAGATGTTCATGGAATTATCCACAGTCCTGCAATCTCACATTCTACACACTGTACCTGGATGACATCATTCATTCCCAGGATTACAAACACTCCTCATATATTGACATCTAGCCCAGGCATTGCTTGTATGGCCCAAAAGTTTTAGCACACAAGTGTTCTGCAAGTACCACATTATGTCTAAAGTCAAAATCATTATCCTCTCTAAATCTCTTCTTCCTCTTCTGTTCTTGATCTGGACTCACAGTACCAGAATCTTTTCAGTTTTCCAACCCAACAGACCTCTCCTTCTACACCCTGCCATTGCTGATCAAAAGCTTTTGGTGTCCCCTATTTCTGGGACTATTGTGGGATTAAGTCTCTAGAAAGTCAGGCCAACTAGATAATTCTACTGTTTCTCCTTGACAATGCTCAAGACCTAAGTGCCTCTGTCATCTACCTATTCTCCTTCACATACTGCTCTAATTACTTTCCCCAAAACCAATTTTCCATGGCTCCTCTCCCACCCAAAATTTTTTGCTATGATGTTAAGAACATATGTTCTTTGGTAAACAGTATTCTTTACCTTCTCAAACTTTCTGCACCAGACATTCTCTCCTTGTTATAAGTGGCTCTCGATGTGCTATATATATTCCACACTCCACCCTACCTCCACATGCATAGCTGTCAGAGTAATCTTTCAAACAATTAATGTGATCACACTTAAAATCTTTCTGGGAGTCCCTATGATGTTCACACGCTAAAATCCACATCTTTATTCAGCACGCAATGCCCTTCGCGACCTGAATAAACATGTCATGTTGCCTCACCTATGAAATATGGGAAATAACAGGTTTATTGTGTGGATCAAATGAGCTGACACACAAAAGTGCCCAGAGCACAGCCTGGCATATAGAAAGCTCTGATCAAAAACCAACTGCATTTTTTACTCATTATTAACTGTCTGTTCAAGTTTTCTGGCACTTTCCTTTCTTTGCTCCAGTTCATGCACCCAATTTCATGCCTCCATGTTGGAGCACATTCTATTTTCATTGGCTCTCTCCCTCTGCCTAGATATCTCCTATTCCCTCCAGAAAACATGGCATGGACCCTCAGTCTCACTGGGACATCTCTGCTCTGGCGTCCCAAAATACCCAATGCATCCAGCTAAAATGAATCTAGTGATTTGTCCGTCAGCCCCTGCCCCTCCCCTCTGTTATGCACGTGTATCCTATTCATCTTCGGTTTTCCAATACCTGGAACGGAGTCTGACACCGTTTTTGCTGGGTGAGAAAGTTGAGATGTGCAACTTTGTAAGCATATAGACTTTTATCTATATTTAATGCTTTTGTAAAATAAAATATTCAATCAGATTTGAAGCAGAAATTTAAAAAAAATACTATGAGTTAAGTGTCATGACTTCATTACCTGGGATTTTGGTTATCTATCTTGATTCTTTAGAAAATTATGACCTATTCAACTAAATATCAAATGATGTAGATTGCAACTCCATTTAAACACAGATTATCTGCTCTCTGGATACAGAAATCCTTTAGAACAAAACGCAGCTCAGGTGAAAATAAACCCCTTTTATTCAAGACTGATTTATAACAAGTGATCCCAAAACAAGTTGGTTGGTATCTCAATTGACTTTACTTGCCTTAAGAAAAATGGCTTTTAATAGTAGGGGATAGGAAAGGTAGCAGAATACAACAGTCACTAATATGCCATTATGTAAAAATGTGAGTATGTAACAGAAGTGAGTCTGTATTATGTATTTGGGGAGTTCAAAACCCAATTGAGTCGAATGTATGAAAGATGATATGTCTTGAGCTCTGTAATGTTTTGAACAATCAATAAAAAAAATATAAATAAATAAAAAAAAAAGAAAAAAAGAAAAATGGCTTTTAGCAGTCTAATAATTTATTCCACTAAAAAATAGAGCCATCTTGGAATTTCTTTCCCTTAAAAACTATATAAATAAATATAGGAAATTATAGTATTAAACATAAGACCAAATAATTGTATTCAATGCCCAGATCTAGAAGTAACGCAAGATGAAAGATAAATCACCCTAACTCTTTGCACTATTTTCTTTTATATAAGCTTAAACAGAAAAGCGATGGCCACGCTGACTCAGGATATTCAGTTAAAATGCACCTATTATGACATAATAATCACAAGCATTTGAAACAAATATAAAGATTAATTTTTCCAACTATTAGCAACCTTACCTTTTGGAAAGCAAGTCATATTCATGCAAAATCATCAATAGGTTTTCAACAACGTTGAGTTCACTTATCTTCTCCCTACATTCTGGACTACAGATTTAAAAATATTAGTAACTATTAAAAACAAACTTTACTACACCCACTAATTTAATAGTCTAGCTCTCATATTATCTTAGAAAGACAGAATAGAGAAAAAGAAATCATACATTGTTCAAAAAAAGGCCACTGATCTACCTACTAGCATAAAAGGGTATTTAAAGCTCTTTTATTTAAAACAATGACATCAGTAGGAGAACAGGTGTTCTTAAAAAAATTTAAGGTCAAGAATTTTTGAAAGTGAGCTGTATGTTAAAATGAATGAATGCACAGGTAAGAATAAAGAGAGAAAGAAGGTCAGGGAGATTCAACTAGCAAACAAATATGGTAATTTTGAGAGTAAAGTAACTGAGGGTTGAATGAAAATATGTGGCCATTAGGTGAGGAAGAAATAGAAAGATTTAAAAAGCAATTTGCCTTTCCAACTTAAATTTTAAAATGTTTTCCATCCTCTTCAATATATAAATGTTTCATGATTACTTTTCAGAAATTGTAACTAAGCAGGTGACAAAGCAATTGATCCATTTTGCATTGCTCTCATCTAACTCACTCCAACAGCAGAACTGGGAAGGATATTAGAACATACTTACCTTTCTGCTAAGCTTGCCAGGGCCAGAAGGGCACCCAGTAGGACATTAGTGTCCCGGGCACCAAGTAAATTTACTAATGTCTGAAAAGTTAAAAAATATATATATAAGGTTTAATGGTGTAACTATAGAAATTCTACAAGCTCTTGAACGCTATAGTACTTCCTTGGATCACAGAGGCTTACATTATTTTTAGTGTTTATTTTTTGCTAAGTTTTTTAAAACGTGCATACTCAATTAAGCAAAACTGTCCATGCAATTTTATAGCTACTCATTTCCTTCTTAATTCATTAATGTTTTTCCATAAAATTGTCTTTATAAATATTTTTTTATTAGTAGAATAAAATTACTTTTTGTTACTTAGACAATAATGAAAAGTGCTTTTCCCTAGCAAACCTTTCTTTTAGTTTTTAATTTTTTATTTCAGGGATCAATCTAGAGGCTTAACCTTAAAAAGAGTTTTGCTAAACATTTGAAATATCCAGTTCTGGCCAGTCATGGTGGTTGGTATACGCCTGTAATCCCAGTGACTCAGGAGGCTAAGGCAGGAGGATTGCAAGTTCAAAGCCAGCCTCAGCAACTTAGTGAGGCCCTGAGCAACCTAGCAAGACTCTGTCCCTGAATAAAATATTAAAAAGGGCTGGAAATGTGGCTCAGTGATTTAGCCCTCCTAGGTTCAATCCTCGATACCAAAAAACATAACAGAGCAAATAAACAAACAAACAAACAAATAAATAAATAAATATATAAATAAAAACAAGGGCTGGGGATAGAATGTTTAAGTGGCCCTGGGTTCAGTCTCCAGTACTTAAAAGAAAAAGAAAAAAAAAAGTTCATCTTCTTACCAGCAACTCTTGGGAGTAGATCCTTATATCAAATTCCTTGCACAGAAAATGCAAGGCACAAACTTAGGTAACTAGCTGATTCTCATGCTTCCCTCTATTTTCATGTGCCTAGCATTTTGCTCAGCACCACTGTCCCCTCCTCTGGGAGAAGTGTGAGGCTAGCAGCACAAATGAGAACACTGGTTGCAGCCAGATGAGGAGAAGTCACTCTGAGCCACACACAGAGCTAGGCACTTTTCAAATTATGGAACTATTTTTCAGCAGAATGTTGAAACTTTTCATTTTTTCCCCCCAAACTGAACAAGAAGTATTAATACTACCCATTTGATGTCAGATTTCTAACCAATGTTGAAATAGCATCACTCATACTCTCAAGCATTATCTTAAGTAACATGGCTTAGCTGGAAGCCTTCTGAATCCTGCCAACTGTCTTCCCTCAGTGATCACTAATACAGATTCTTCTATCTTCTCTCGACAATTTCAGAATTCAGAGCCCCCACCCCAAAAAAATTTCCGCCCCACACATATTCCAGGAGAGAGCTACAATCTGTGCAATGACTACAAGAATGATTTTTTAGCTTCCATTATGCAGATTTCTCCCTTTATAATTTCTTTTTTTAAATGAAGCTATGGTTATTTCTATGATCCCTTCCTCTTTTCTTCTGTCACTTCTTCTGTCTCTAACATGTTTCCCAAAGTTCAATCCCAGAGATATCGTTTTCACAATTTTTGGCATGCCCACTTAATAACCTTAATGCTAACTCAAAAATTTTATTCAAATCCTAAGTAGAATAAAATTTACTAGAATAAAATTACTTTTTGTTATAGTTTTACTTAGACAATAACGAAAAATGCCAGATGGGTATTGAAATAAAAAATGTTGGGCTAGGGATATAGCTCAGTTGGTAGAGTGAGTGCTTGCCTCACATGCACAAGGCCCTGGGTTCAATCCCCAGCACCACAAAAAAATAAAATAAAATAAAAATGTTGACCTATACATGATCTAGAATCATCCCTAGACCATAAGCTGCACGTGCTGACACATTTTAGACAAGCTAAGCAGATTATTCAAACTGGGCTCTACGCTACTACCATCCAAAGAGTTTTGCTACAAATGTAAATTTAATTTGCTTTGATTAAACCTGCATTCACCTATCTTAAAATGTGCATCTATGTTATCCTGTGCTTGTAATACAATACCATCTTAGGAGATTGCACAAAATTGCCTGTATTCGTCCATTAACCTATGGACAATGGTAAATTCATAAGGTTCAAACTAATAAAAACCTATGTGACATACAGAATTTATTTATAAATATGCACATGTATATTCATTTTATCATTTTATTTGCTTATTTTTGTTCAATTATTTATAGACACACACTAAAGAGCTATTTATATATGGCCAGATTTTTTCAAGTAACATTTTAAATCAAGCAAAAAATTTTAAGCAACACTTAAATTAAGCCACAAATTTTATTATTAAAGAGGTCTAGAGAAAGAGAAAAGAACAAGAGAATATGGGGAAATCTTCATTACTGTGTCTACATTTACTCCTTAGACTGGTAAAGACTACAAAAGGGTTGGCAGAAAGTCAGAGTTTTAGGCTGGGTTAACAGGTTCATAAATTATGAGTCATGAATTGTGAATGATGTGAGACTTGACCACAAAGGCTCTGGACATGGCCATGTGAACTGCTGTCACATACAGAGCCAAAGCATTAACTCCTTCAGGACCCACTTACCTTGTGAGCTCCGCTTGTGGTGACCCATTCTCTTTGTTCTTTAACGGCTGCGAGTTTTTGAAAAATATCTGGGAAGGAAAGAAATAATTTTTCAAAAGCTAAGAGGGATCTGGAACTTAAAGGAGGCCATACTCAGAATACTCAATACTCAGAACTCATGTCTGCAGTACCGAGGGGCGAGCAGAGAAAAGGCAAAGGTGAACTCAGGTGTATAAAAGGAGCAAGACAAAAAAAGGAAGGAGAGGCACGGTTCTTTTTTAACCCCAAGAATTATCTGTCAAGCTCAACGGGATTTATTGTATAATAATATAGTAATAATGAAATATGGAAATTCCAAAAAAGGCAAACCTCTCTTACTGCTTAAGATTGATGGAGTTCTTTAACATCATTACAAGTTCAATGCAATTCCTGTGTTCCAGAGATCTACCTAGAGAGATGTCAACTTATGAATAGGGGAGGGGAGGCCAGCAAAGTGATAGGCCTGGTGAGGTTCCTCAGCTGAGGGAAACAGCTGTCCTCAAAGAAACTTTCTGGTGCTTGGGGCTTGCCACAGACCCATCTCCCCTGCACCTGCCAGTCAGTGTGCCATCTGCAAACAAGCAGAACCAGCCTGCTCACCCAGAGAAAATGGGCCAGCATCCTCAACTGCAGGAAGGCCTGCCGCTGGCCAAACCTGGATGGGAGGGAGGTGGAGCAGGGGACGGCCTTGGCAGAGAGAAGACTGAGTGACGAGTGAACACCTCACACAGACCAACGTCCTCATATCACTGTCCTCGTATCATTGTTTTTTATAGATTAAAAACTGAAGTCTCTTGACATTTTAAAAGAAATCAAAAAGGCAAAAAGATTTTTACTAAAAATTTTGCTTCTATGGAAGTCTCTTTACATGAAATAAATGGTGCTTTCCAACATGAAAGTTGCAGCTCAAAGTCTTCCCTCTGGGTTATTTTGCCTCTGAATATAACAGTGGACGTGGACTTTTCAACACCCTAACTGTGAATGAAAACATTCGTAAGTGCTCAGGCTATTTCTCTTGCTACAAATGACACACTGCTTATAATAGCAAGTCCATAAAGTTGACGTGTCCCTGACAACAACACTTACACGTCATGTTGACCAGCTTGTCCACACTGTGCTGCTCTTCTCCGTAGCCCAGATACTCGTTGGCAACCATCTCCATGTACTGCAGGAAAGAACCCACACAATGAGGGACCAGACACGCAGTTCTCACAATGACCTCTAGGTGGCACAACAGATTCACCAAATACTACTGGGTACTCCTAGGCCTGTTTCACTCAAGGTCAAAAAGTGGTTGTGTTTCTGGATTCTTAGTCTTTTCTTGCATGTCCCAAAGTTGAAGGAGGAACCATCTAAAGATACTGAAAACTCTCAAAAGTTGAAAATGACTTGTAACTGAATAAGTTCATGGTGTAATTTAGTATCCAAATACAAGATACATATAAGACACATAAGATATGAAACACAGAAATTTAATTCTTTGATGTACTTTCAATTTAATTTTTATAATACACTGCATATATTTCATTAGCTTTATGTTTTATAATGTCCTAAATTATATCTATCCAGAATACAGGCAGATATCAATAGTAAGAATAAGATGAGGTAGTCTGATAATTGCTCACTGTCAATAACTAATAATAAGGAGATCCCTTACAACATAATCTTATGAAGGATTGTTTCATTAAATGAGGTAGACCTCTAGTCAATTATAATTCTTAAAAGCAAATATTAAACAAGAATCAAACTTCCCAGGGATGAGAATATAAAATAAAATAAATTTAATTCTATATTGCCATTAAACTTAATTTTCCATTAGCAATTCAGAATGAGTTTGCAGAACCTCGGGTTTATTATAAAAATTATTCTTTCTGTACCCACTCTAGGTTTTAGGAGACTGGGCTATTCCAACTCAATGATGTGCTTGGAAATTTTGTTTTACTATATTAATAAACCCAAACCACTGAATTGCTCAGTATATATATTCATCTGCTTACCCTCCCTTGGTAGTTATCAAAGCAGAAAAATAACAAAGTCAAGATCATTTTCCTTATTTCATTGTTTATCTGTTAACATTTAATGAGCACAGGGATTATGTTTGTGGGTGAAAAAGTTTTGAACATCTTGATGTTTTCTCCTATTCTGTGGTGTGTACAGTACTGAGGCTATTAGCTTGCCTGCCAGCACCTATTTCTTGTCATTACTAACTACAGATAGGTGACCTGGATTCTCAGTCTTTTCTGGCATGTCTTAAAGTTGAGGGAGGAACCATCTAAAGATTCTGAAAACTCTCAAAGTTTTAAAATGACTTTTAACAGAGTAAGTTCATGTAATTTAGTATCCAAATACAAGATATATAAAAGACACATAAGATAAGCAAAATAGAAATTTAATTCTTTGATGTACTTTTTAGTAGAATTTTTATAATTCCTCTAATTTTTAGACATTTTTTTTCTTTCAATAAGCTGGGTAAAATTAGCCCTTTCAACAGAACCACATGCATGCGTCCCTCCTTGCCCTGCAAGTATCACATCTCAGGCACACGCTCACCCACCCCACCTGCTCTTTTGACATGCAGCGTAATATAGGAAAATCATTTTCTGTCACACACTTATTTGGTGTTTGCCTGGAGCAGGACACAGAATGAAAAGGCAAGAGCAGCTACCGCAAGAGGAATCTTACCTGAGCTAGGTTTTCAATCCCACCCAGGTTATGGAGTATTTCCTAATAAAATAAAAATGAGAGAACACATGTACAGGATGAGGGCGGTGGGGAATTATAACTTAACGTGTAACTTTTTTACTAAGTCATAATAAGATCTACTGTTATTTCTTGAAGTTCCACATCCTAACATAAATACAGAAAATTCAGTGTTTGCCATTCATGATTCATTAAAGACAAATTGTTAATAGGTACAAAAGTTGGGTTGTAGATTAAAGGGATGAATATACATTCAGAACTGCCAGCTGCCTCCCCATTCTTTGCCATCATCTTAGGTCATAAAACTCGAGGCTGGGGAAGAGCTTTAGACAAGCTGTTGAGCTGTTTGTTCAACCCTCCCCCGTTACAGATAGGAAAATAAGGCTCAGAAAAGTAAACTACTTTGCTAACTGACCGAACTGGAAGAGCATGATCAAGGCCTACTTCACTGAGCTTTAGACAAGATGAAGTAGGTGTACAGCTAGAAGTTACAAGAAAAGTTACACATGAAGGATCACGGTGGCCCAGAGGGAGGGAAGCATCATTTACTGAGAAGACTGTCTCCTACAGAAAGGACGGAGGAAAAGACTTGCTAAGAATGGTGGTGTCTGAGTGGAGACTGGAACAGTGGGAAGACTTGTTGAACAGAGAGGGAGGAAGGAAGAAAGATAAAGGAGACTCCAAGCAAAGAGAACAGTAAGTTCAAAGGTGCAAAGGAGTTGTGTAGAAAAGACATTAAGAACAACTCCATCCGATTCTCCCTCAACCTGCAGGAGTTTTGTCTCTTTTTTTCTCACTTGAATAAAGCCTACTCTTCTATGTTCACTTTTCCTGAAATTCACAAGACAAGAATTGGGGATGGGGAAAGGTGAATACAGAGGCACAGGCCTGTAATCCCAGCAACTCAGGAGGCTGAGGAAGGAGGATCACAAGTTCAAAGCCAGCCTTAGCAACTTAGTGAGATCCTGTTTCAAAATACAAAAAAAAAAAAAAAAATGAGTGGGGGGTGGTGGTGGCTGAGGATGTGGCTCAGTGGTTAAAAACCCTGGGTTCATTCTCTGTAAGAAAAAAAAAAAATGGAAAGAAGACACAGGAAGGCAGCTGGGGTCTGCTGCAACACTATAGAAGAGGAGGCTGAAAAATCTGGTTTTCTCCTTTGGGGGCGCATCTGGGATCCTATGGAAGGCAGGATTCCACACCTGATGTACACCTCGCCTAGTCACCCACCAACTGCTACCACAGACCTCTGAACTGGCCTGATGTACACAACACCCAAGCTACAAATGGCCATGCAGATGAAACCCAATATGAAATCCCCATCTCCGTAGGAGGCCCCTGACTGTGGTCTCCTTTCAACACCTTTTTTCAGCTTAAAGTAGGCAGAGAGGTCATTGCTCCTTTCCATAATGGCAGAAGTGTCACTTAGAGCCACTTCTTCATGAGGGGACAGGAATAAGATAGGATAGATAGTAAAACAGGCAGACAATTAAGGAAATGGGCACCACCACCCAAAAGAGAATAGGCTTCTCTACATGAACAGGCTACTCCATGAAATTAACCTCCAGAAACATTCCAAATACACCTGCCAACTCTTTCCTAGAGAGGCAGGACAGACCTGAGTGAGGAATATAAACTCAAGGGCTAACCAATATCTTTGGTACTTTTCCAATACCTAATTAGCAGGGCTTTTGATCAATAGCCTTGGAACTTTTCCAACACCTGATTAGCATAGATATTGATCAGTGCATCTACTCAGTAGCTATATAAGCCCCTGGACTAGTACACTTAAGTGGCAACCTATTAGGTCCTCTCTCACACCAAAGGAACTCTGGCTCTTCTCACTTGAATAAATCTACTCTTTCACACTAAAAAAAAAAAAAAAAAAGGAACAAGTTTAAACATCAAGATGTTCCATAACCCTGATAGAATCAGTTCCTTCACTCTGTAACAAGTTTGCTGGAGGAAATGTTAGGAAATCAGGGTGGGATCAAATTGTGAGAAGTTCTAGATAATGAGCCCATGTTTCAACATTTGCATAAAAGACCAAGAGACCTAGTGAAAGTGTGTGAGAAAAAAATCTGCCAAGAGACGGCTCTAGGGCTGGGACAGTGGCTGAGTTGGTAGAGCATTCACCTTGCATGTGTGAGGCCCTGGGTTCAATCCTCAGCACCACGTACAAACAAATAAATAATTGATTCCATCTACAACTAAAAAACAAAACAAACAAACAAACAAACAAATATATATATATATATATATATATATATATATATATATATATATATATATATATATATATCAAATAAATAAAAGAACCAGCTCTAAGCTCTTTCCTCTAGTCTTGAGATGAACTGGAAAGGGAGCAAGTGTCGACTGGGAGCCAGCCTGCCCTGGAGTCAGGAGCAGTGGGAATGACAGAAGCAGGAACAGTCTTTGAAGTGATGTAACCCCCTGAACACAGACTGGAAGAACAGGAGTGAGGAAGAAGATATCATCCTACTTGAGCATGGGTGACCAGGGACAATAACATGACTCACAGACACACCGAGGGAGGGAACAGACTGCAGGGAAGAAAATAGTGTTGGGAATGCTGAGGAGCTCTCAAGATGAAAAAAGAACAGCCAGCCGTGGAAAGTGAGGTGGTGAGGGCCAAGGGTTGACAGGTGGGAGTCATTCATATGAAGGAGATGCAAATCCAAAGGCTGGACGTCAGCAAGGGAGAGGATAACGTTGGAATGATTGGTCATGATCACTGTGGGTTTTTGAACATTTACCAGGACAAGATATTTACGCACCAAATCACATTGCCAGGATGGGACTAAGTCAGTGTGTCCCAGACACTGTCTTGGAAATAGTCATTTTATTTTGTGCAGTTGAGGAGTTAGGTGTTTAGGAAAGAAGGAAGGCAGGTAGGTAGATAGGTAAGGAGATTTATGGGGAAATTAGCTGGAGAAATGCCAGGCTGAACAAAGTTGAATGAAATTTTTTTCTCGGGACTCCCCCAAGCCTTTTCTATACTCCTGTACACTGTAAGCCTCCAAGGGAAGAGCTGGTGTTTCGTTTTCCATGACCACAGGACACTTCTTTTCACACAACTCAAGACTCCTGTATAACACAGTCTGGGAATTGCTGCTATGAAGTACCCAAAGGGGAAAGAGGCATTCTCTCTTAGAGAATTCTGTTGCGTAACTGGAGGATTTATCTAGTTCTTCATCTAATTAAATGGGCCCTTTTCCTTCATGCTCCTATAGAGAGTGAAGCAGGACCCGGAGACGGCTCACAGGCCCAGGGTCCTCCTAAGTCTCCGTCTGGTTAAACCAGTGGAGTACATGAACCTGAAGGTGTAAACTGGAGAGAACCATGACGACAAAATACATGTACCTTGGGCTTAACAGTTCTGGTGACTGATCGGAAAAGCAAACACGACCGTCTGCTTAGATTACAGCAGCTACTTCTGTGTGTCCTTTCAGAGCTAAAGGTCTCTCACCATCACAGGCCACAGGTCAGAAAAGCAGGTTCTGTTCCTCTGAGCCTATTAACTTGGAGGAAGTCCTGGGTCATTGTGAACCATCCTTACTCTACTTACTTCATTTTTTAATAGATTCAATAACACCATAATGGCAAATAGCATGTTTTAAAAAATAAGGCACATGGTACCAATATGGGCATGGTGAGCACTGCTATCTAACCATGTGAGAAAGGTCATTTCCCATTAGGTGCGCTCATCCTAGGCCTGCTCAGCCACTAAGACAATGAATGCTGAGCACACTGCAGTGAGCCTCTGACCCCGAGTCAGCACATGACCATTTTGTTCCTCCATTCAAAACCACTGCCTATTCTTTGGTCTTGATTTTAATACCTGAGTCCCCCAGTTGCCCCGCCCTTGCTTCTCTCTCCAGATGTGACAGTGAACACAGTTTCTGAAAGGCCTGGTGGATTACATTTGTAGGGAGGGGGAACAAAAGGAAATATATGGGATGTTTCTTAAGTGTCCTGCTCTGGAAGGACTCAGTGTAAGGAAAGATGGTGCCATTTAAAGAATCAGAAATGGATTCTGAAGGTTCGAGGAAAAGCAGAAGAATTGGAGAGTTTCATTTTTAAAAGCCGTTGAGTATATTTGGGGATAGCAGTGGTTCTCAAACTTTGTTCTCAGAATCTGTTTGTACTCTTAACAATTTCTGAGGACCCCACAGAGATTACAGGGATGTTGTTCATGTGGATTCTATCTATTTATATTTACCACTTTGGAAATTAAAAAGAAGTTGTTTTTACTAATATGGCTGTATGTATAAATGGGGCTGTAAAACCAATGTGATACTGCAATCTGTACATGTGGAAAAAAAATAATTCATACCCCACTTGAATCAAATGTAGAATATGTCAAGATCATTGTAATGTTTTAAGCAACTAATTTAAAAAATTTTTTAAAAAAAAGAAGTTGTTTTTAAAGCCCAAGCTTGCTCAAGTACAGGCTCCATCAGCCATCAGATCCACGACATCACCACATGCTGTACACCCTCTGGAAAATTCCACGGCACTCTTGTAGGAAATGAAACTGAAAAGGCAGATAAAATCACAGCATCATTTGGAGGAGTATTTTGACCTGGTATAACCCCTGAAAGGGGCTCAAGAGACCCATGAGCTGTCCACAGACCACAGTGTCAGGACCACTCTGCTATGGTGCCATTGAGGTGGACCAACAAAACTCTGGAAATGTGGGACTTCAAGGAAAAAGTATAAGACTAAAAATATAGGATTATGGGCAGAGAATAACAATAAAAATGATAGCTAAAGTCAAAAGCTTAGAAGATGTGGATAAAGATGACAGAGAACATTTTGTGAAAAGTTAACATTTACAAAGATTTAAAATAGGAGTGAGTAGCCAAGGCAGGTGGTGCACCCCTGAAATTCCAGTGGCATGGGAGGCTGAGGTAGGAGGATCACAAGTTCAAAGCCAGCCTTAGCCTCTTAGCAAGACCCTAAACAAATTAGTGAGACCCTATCTCAAAATAAAATATAAAAGTAGCTAGGGATGTGGCTTGGTGGTTAAGTGCCCCTGGGTTCAGAAAATAAAAATAAAAAATAAAATAAAATAGGAGCAAGTAAATAATACCCTCCAAAATGTGAAATAAGAACTAGAGGATCTCAAGCAAACAGTAAATGTGGTAAAGGTATTCTCCTGCTAAAAAGAGGTCACGGAATGTCTGGGCTGAGAGAAGGCTACTCATTCTGACTACCTTGTTATTTCCTATGCAATTGAAGTTTGGGAACTTTTTAAGATTTTTCTCCTTATCTTTGAAAAAGCAATATGCTATAACTTCACTATAATGAACATAATTGAACGTTTATCCTGCTTGGGTCTCCAACTGTGCTTGAAATCTGGATACCTATGGTTTCCGGTAAGCTATTATATTTTCAAAAATGGCTTCTCCGTCATTCTTTCCTGTCTTTTTTGGATTGGAATCTCCACTAAACATACATGGAAACCCCTGGGTACTAGCAGGCAAGATCCAGTCTACAAAATGCCAGTTTGCAATCTCTCAGCCAAGAATTAAGCACTGAAGCATAGCACACTGTGAGCTATTTAAATGGCTTCTAGAGCGCTAAAAGGAAAAAGAGGGTAGATCTCATGAAAATCAAAGGGAGATCAATGGAGAAAAGGGACCTTGGGGTAGGAGGAGGTGGAGAGGGAAGATAAATAGTGTGGGGGGGGTGACACTGGCAAATTATATTGTTATATTTGTGCGTGTACAAATTTGTAACAAATTCCATCATTTTGTACAACTATAATGCACCAATAAAAAAATATGGGAAGAAAAAAAAAGATATGAAATTAAATGGCTTCCAAAGAAAGACCTGTACACAGGATTCAAAGTGCAAGTTAAGAACCACATCAGCCCTGGTAGAAGGGAAGTGTTTTCAGGGAATATGACCTGATGTTTTGATAAACGTAGTAATAAAGGGGGGAAAAAAGACCTGAATGGATAGCTGGGTAAAGAAAAGGATATTTTTAAAATAAGGGAAAAGTAGGAGTCACTGATGCCATAAGAAAGGGAAGAGGTGGAAGGGTCAACCTCAGCAAGAATGGGGAATATTGTTTCTGAAATAAGAAGGAAGAGAAGTTGCATGATGATCCATAAATTTCAAACAACATGAAGGAAAAAATAAAGAGAGCTTCCAGTGGGATGGCTTCAGGCTTCTCTGCAAAACTGATGACAATGTCACTGTATAAGAATGATAGGGCATCTGGGTGCAGTGGCGTATGCTTGTAATCCTAGCAGCTCAGGAGGCTGAGGCAGGAGGATCACAAGTTCAAAGCCAGCCTCAGCAAAAGCAAGGTGCTAGCAACTCAGGGAGACCCTGTCTCTAAATAAAATGCAAAATAGGGCTGGGATGTGGCTCAGTGGGCAAGTGCCCCTGAGTTCAATCCCCAGTACCAAAAAAAAAAAAAAAAGGAGAGGGTTTAAGCATGAGAAGTAAAGATGGTTTGGAACAGCCACTATGGAGCCCATAATCTTGATTCAATAGGGAGAAAAGGAATAAGTAGCAATGGCAAAGGCTTGCTGAGAGTCACCAGCATAAGTCATAGTAAACCCCAGCATAGCTTTATGACTTTGGCCAACAGTTCTTGGCAACTCAAGATGTTACACAACTGCCTGAACACGTGCTCTTCTGTGTGGGAAGAGTGCCAGGCTGGAGAGGCTCAGAGTCCCCTTCTATGGGAAGACTGGCAATCCGGAATGCTAGCATAATATGTATTTGGTAACAAAATCTCATAAACAAAGCAGTTACTGCATACTTTCCTTTAGAGAGTCGTGCAATCAACTCTCTTCTAATCCATCAAGGACTAGATAAAGAAAGGCCACACTTCAGAGGGGAGATCAGCAGAGTGTGACTCCATTGTGACCAATTTCCTTAACAAGCCGAATATCTCTAAGGTAAATATTTTGCTAACTTCCACAACTCAGAAAACTGGATCTTCCTTCTTGAATACTTTCACTAGTATTACCCACAGAATGTTTTCATCCAAACTGAGACACCTGAGACACGTCAGAGAGTAAAACTATAAGAGTGCTGTTATTCATGAACTGGGAGCAATGAGCACATACTGAGACTGATCCAGGCAAAATGGAACAAATGTGGGCTGGCGATGTAGCTCAGTGTTGAACAGGTGTTTAGCATGCTCAAGGCCCCATTTTTAATCCTTAGCAATAAAAAAAAATAAAAGGAACAATGGAACAAATGGTTGATTGTTATATGCATATAAACCACACAGAATTGCAAAAGGCAGCTTGGAACCACATGGAACAGCCAGTTCTGTGTGGCTGGTGATGGGGGGAAAGGATGCTACCTACCCATAAAACTGTGAGCAACAGGGACAGAAAGCCATTTGGAGGATGCTGAGCCACATATCAAAGGGTTGTGGTTAGCTACACCATAACAGCACAAGGTCAGGTTAGAATTCCACATGAGGAATGAGGTTATTGCTCTAAAGGAAAGATGACCATGAATTCCAGAAGACTCATGATCAGAACAGGCTCTGTAGCTCCTTGGTACCAAAACACTTTTATGAAAGGCCAATTTGGGGAAAAATGAGTACTAGGGTAATGAAAGAAAATATATTCTGATTTCAATAAGAATTCATTAATAAAATTGAATCCACAATAAAAGATCTGAGTAATCTGAGCTTCCTAGTAGCTTATGAGGATGGGGCATGAAAAGATACTTCTTGGGGGGAAAGAAACTTATGAAAAGTACAGAAACACATGAATAACAAAAATGCTCCTGAGATAGTTAACATTGGCAAGAAGAAACAATGATTAATAAGCAATCTTGAGGCTTTCTCAAACTGTGGGGCCCTGACCAGCAGCCTCATCAGCACCTGGGAACTTATAAAAATGCATAGTGTCAGACCCTGACCCAAGCTTACTGAGTCAGAAACCATGAGTGATAAAAAGGAAAGATTCAGGACCTCAGAACCCTCCTAAGACCAATGGGGAGGCCCCATGCTCACCTCTAGTTCAGAGTCCCAGACTAGGGGGACAGGCAATCTCTGCCACTGCTACTGAAGCTGCAGTCCTGTTTTCCCATAGTGTCTCTGCAGCCACAAGAGAAGGTCCTGCTTGTCACCACTGACTTGGGCCTAGTGAGCTGCCTGGCCTTGAACATGCTTGAAAGGTATGGCTAAGTCCCTCCTTGAACTGGTAATGGTTTAAAATACCAGGTAGCAATGAAAACAGACCAGAGTTCCATCCATTTAACCTCATAGATTATACAGCAGAAAAATATCGATTTCCATGTCCCCATGAAATCAGTTCTTTTAAACCTTTGTAAAGAGCAGGTGAGACACTTCCCATATTTGGAAGCCACTGAGTTATGACAGATGAAAATAAATAAATAGATAGATAGATAGATAGATAGACAGATAAATAACACAGAATATTTCAAAGAAAAGCCCACCCATTTTTCATTTCACCTTTATAAACAAGTAGAACATACTTTTATTTTTTCCAACCCACCTGATAACATGGATCCCTCATTAGTAGCCTCAGACAAATTAACACTCTCAGAAAATGAATAGATGGGGCTCGATTAACCCACTCTCTGAAAGAAGAAAACAAAAGAGGACATGTTGGTGTTTAAAACCCCAAATGACAGTTCATAACAACACACAGCTGTGATGGAAAATAAGGAATACATTAAAGGTGAGAGAAGCACTCAGTTACTTTAAGTTTAGTCTTCAGTGGAGACTGTTTTGATGCTTGCACTCTTGTCCCAAATTTATGCAAAATACATGTAAATCATCTTTGTCACTATGAAACAGAAAACCCCAATACGGACTCATACTGACTCAATAATGCATGACACCTCTCAGCCAAAATAAGTAGCTAAAACTTCCAGGAATTAGTTAGGTACAACTTAATTAGAATTTGTGCCCTGACAGTGTCCATTTGAAAAATAATAATAATAATACACATAAATTAAGAGAACATTTAATCTTATTTTTAATAACCACATTTACATATCAATAGGATGTGTGCACCAAAGAACTTCTCAAGCCTTGGAACTGGACTGGACACTATCATGTTCATTTTCTCTTCCATCTGAGTTCCATACGGCACTTGCTTTTATCATAGCACCCACTGGAAACCCAGCCTCAGAAAAACATGGCACCATCTAAAAGAAGGCAGTACGTACAATCTGATGTTAAAATCAGAAGCTACCTGGAGAAGTTCATGATGGACGTGATAGATGTTGAATAACATTGCGTTTTCCTTGAAATTCTTTAAAAAAATCCCATGGTGCCCCTGGGAGTTCTTTATAGCCCCAGGGCACTTGGATGCTAAGTTTGAAAACACAGTGGTAAGATGTGTTTTTTTTTTTTAAATTGGTTTCCCCAGAAACAGACCCTGAGATGAAGATTGATTGGTGTATGCAAATGAATAGTTAAGGATATGCTCATAAGAGAGATCAGTAAGAGAGTGGGGGGAACAGGAAGGGGAAGGGGAGAGAACCAAGCAAGGATGCAAGAATCTCCCACAAACCTCTCCTCACCCTGCTGGGGTCAGTTACCATCCCCCCACACCCCACTTCACCCCACCCCAGTTATCTGCACTAAGGCAAGGGTGCTGGGCTTTCTTTCCCACTGCCAAAGCTGTTGCCATTGGCCAAGGGCTGGGAGGGACCTAGGGAACAAATTCTCAGGCACTCCTCACCTTCTGAGCCTGCAGGCGAAGCAGACTCAACAGAGCTTGAGGGTGGTGCCTGTGCTGTTGGACAGGAAGCAACCAGGCCAAAAGGACAAGGACCTAAAGATTCTGGGCAAAGCACCAACATCATCCCACATTTCTACATGGAGACTCATCAGAACCCCTTGAAATTAAAGTAACAGTCACTGGAGAGTCACATGATGACAGGAACAGAAGGTACAATTACTAAAAGCCAAGCATAGAGATAAGTAATAAAACTGGGCCTGTTGGGGAGGGTGGGGAGGAATCTGTACTTTTGCTTTAAAAAAGTAAAAATGCATTCGGTATCTAAAATACCATCAGCAGTTTTCCAAAGAACTATTTAACCCAAAATATCTCTTCATTGCCATCAAATTCTGCAAGTACTCACTGAAGTGCATGTTGAGGGGCTTCCCAATTATTTCTTTGGCAAAAAAAATGATTTAGTCATGTCCCTTTGAGGGTCTTTAAGGACCGTTGCAATTTTGCTACATCATTGAAAAAGCCAGGCATTACCCTAGTTCAGAAGTCACAGGGCCCTGTACCCAGTAGCTGCTCAAATATGCACAAATTGACAAATTCCCTGACTTAACCCAGTGTTACCAAGGCAAGCACCTATGGTCTCAGTTTCACTTAATGAACTTAAACCCAAGGGAATCACAGAGTCATTATGGAGTCCTTCATTTCCACACCTTTATAAACTTTGTGGTTAGCTCATAAGTGGGAAGACCAGGTGGGGGGGTAGCCTATGCATAGGCTACCCTTCCTGGTCCTGCCTGGCCACCATGAGCAATTTCTTTCATCACTCAGATATATTGTGGTCCAGATTGTATTTGTAGCAAATGTAGTTAAAATGTTAAAACTTTTTAGTTGATTCCCAATGTTGCTGCTTCAGAGTGTGCAGAATGCGAGGTACCTTGTTTTCCGGTCAAGGACACTTGTTTCCAATGCACTGTAGCAACAGAGCCCAGACTGGGATGAGCACCTGCAGCTTCCTGAATCTCCGTTTGATTATTAACATGTCTGACACTGACTTTGTGAGCTCCTCCTTCTAGTCTTCCGGGCCAAAATCCTTGGTGTTTTTCTTGCTTTCCCTCTTTCCCTCCATCCTTCATCCAATTCTTGAGCAAATCTCCTTTGCTCTACAATCTGACCACTTCTCCCCACCTCCCCAACCACCAACCCAGTTCAAGCCATCATACCCTCCTGCTTCGCTTTTTGCAAAAGCCATCTACCTGGGATGCTTACCTTTGACCCCTATGTTATTTTTTTTTACGTCTGCCAAGGTGATCCTTACAAACTCCAAGTCACATCACTCCTCTGCCTAAACCCGCCTCTAACTTCCATCTCACTCAGAATAAAAACCAAAGTCCAAACCACCCACAAGGTCCCACAGAAGCTAGCCTTCCCACGACACCCTCTAACCCTGTCGCCTTCCGCAGATCTTTGCTCGATCACTCCCAGTCACATTGACCCTCAATGTGACTATCACATGGACCACAAGACATTGTCTAAAGTTCTTCCCATGACAGCCTTTTGTGGCCTTTCAACACTGGAACTCCAGAAACAATTAGAAGGATGTTCTCCAAAGCGACAGGAGGCCAGTCGTGTGCGACCGTAGTGTTTGCTTGGAACAGAAGTGGCCTCCCGGCACAGACTACTCCTGAGGTGAGGAGGTCAGACTGGCAGGCTGGGCTCTGCACACAGCTGGACCTGCTGCTGTTGAGTGCTGCCCAGCATCACCCATGGGTGGCAGGCTCAGCCGGTGACACTTGTCTTGTGCTGCCCTCCAAACCAGTCCATGGTGGCAATGAAAAATTGGAATAACGAAAATGACCTCAGACTAGTCTATTTCCTCCACTTTCTCCCACCTCCACAGCGGAGCTGGCTTGCATCCAGAGAGGTTACAGTCCTTTAAAGACCTGCCCCCAGTCATATGGAATCTTTGCTTGAGCTGTAGACTCCAGTCAACCTTCGCCTGGCTTGTCCTATACCTATCCTTAGTCGCCAGTGACAGAATTCAGCTTTGTCTCCTCTGTAGTCCTGAGACATTCAACTCTTCTTTCAAGCCTACACATCTAACACCTGAGTGGATGAGACACCCCCTTGTGGCTGAACCCAACCTGGAAAACAGGAGGAAAATCTGTGGCTACGGTGGCACCACCCCCATGCCACTGCATTTACCAAGCCACCACTACTTCTTCTGCTTCCTGGGAAGGAAGTTGGTTTAGGGGCTTTTCCCATGGCTTTATCTTCTTACGAATGTTTGAGCCTTCCTAGATTACAGCCCCCAGGAGAAACCTGTCGCAGGGCAAGAGGTTCCTACCATCACCTAGGCTCCTGGCAAGAGCTGTCCCCCTAACAGCTGCCATTAATGCCCTAGCCTCCTCTGGCCCAGGAACCTTGTCAATGACCCTTCTGCCATGGAGGCAAAGCCCAGTGTCTTTGGAAAACAGAGACAGGACTCAATCCCAGAGCCACCAGGAGGCAAAATTATCCAGGGTAAAACGGGTAACTGCACGACGGTTTATCCTGACTTCAGACCAGGCACACCCTGCATTGGGGAAAACGTGGCAAATGTGAAATGCGTTTTGGAATTAAAACAATCATTGATGGGAGCACTTGTAAAAATATGGTTATTCGGAGGCTCCTATTACAAAGAGAATAACTTTCATCTTTATAAATAGGGAGGTGCTGTGGCTAGCTAAAGGTGGCATGTAGCCCAAACTGTAGTGCAAAGATCCTACATCCCAAAGATCTAACAGAAAGAATGATCGAGTTGCAACAGCTGCTGCTGATGACCTAATGAGGTTGAATGCTGATGGCTTTTCATTATTTAAGAGGAAAATCCATGGGACATTTTAAGAGATGATACATGCTACAAATACGTGTATACTTGGTACTTTTCCTGTTAGCTATAGACAATTTTCATGAAGAAAGTTCATGACCTTTCCTATGTTTTATTCTTATTACAATAAATATTAAAAGGGGGTTTTTCCTCCTATTTCCTCCTAATCAAACAAGAAAAAACAATTCCAGAATTTTTTTTTAACTGCTAAAGGAGTATAAATAAATGAAGATTCCAGAATAATTTTCCAGAATAGTTTCAGAGTTGAAAGTTCGGTTCCAAGCAGATGACTTTTTTGTTTTGTTTTGTTTTGCAATTTTGGGACTGAAGCCCAAAGCTATTAATATTGCTACGTGGTTCTGGCCTCGGCTGTTGTAAATGTAAATAGGATTCCTGGTGTCTGAGTCCTCTGGCTTCTCCCCTCTGTGCACCGACCTCTGAAGGAGCAGTTGCTCCTTCCTTGGCTCCCAGCCGTTAACCCTCAACAAGGACCTGGTGCTGTGGGATGGAGGGAGCTGTGTGTAAGATGATATATATACATCTGCTTGCCAAGAGTTGGGGGACTAGGAAACACACAATTCAGGGCAACTAGAGAATGATACAAAATACGGTGACAGGTTGTAAGATAGTTGTCTTCCTTTCACGGAGTCAGCCCCTGGCACAGCCACGAGAATGACCACGGCTGCATCTAAATAACAGAGCTGGGAGCCTGACTCCCAGTCCACACTCCTGGCCTCTTGTCCCTCCACCTGGGTCCCACACAGGAGCATAACAGAAGAGAGAGTCTCCACGCACATTTAATCTGGGAACAGGCGCTTTCAGCAAAGTGGCCTGTGGGGGCGTCCTTTGAGGCAGCCCTGAAAAACTCATCTGCCTGCAAAGATAGTGTTTCCCTGGAGGACGTGTCTCAAGATAGCAGCCACAGGGGAGCAAATTCATGAGCGGGCAAATATTTATCCCCTCTTGTGACTGAACTTATGCCACTGCTTTCACAGGACTATTAATACATGGCAGCAGCGTGATCAGGTCCCCACTGCCCTTGACAGGGACCACCTGGCATTTCCCTGTCAAACGTCGGATGCCACTTTGGGCTATCAATATAAAAAGAGAAGGGAGAAGGTCACTATGGAGGTAGCATTTGAAAAGAGCAAGTCTATAGGGTTTCTCTTCCTGGCACAGTGGAAGAAACCACTGTGTGACAAGGGAGTTCCGCAGGAAACTCCGTCCTGAGGCTGTAGCATTCATTATACAGTAAAGTTGCAGCTACTGAGATGAACAAGAACCCTGAGTGACCATAGGTTAACTGAATCCGTGTGCTGATGCAACGGATGGGAAATGGCAGAGGTTCCCATTCCTATTCGCATTGTAAACATGCTTCTCTTTGGCCCCTTACACAGAATAAACACCCTTTTCATGTTGTGGTACTGTTTTTGTTAATGCGCACGTATGCAAACAACCTGCCACCTTTGACTCAGTGTTTAAAGGTAGGGGAATCCAAGCGCGTTTCAAAATAAATCTCACCTCAACTTCATAAGACTGAGTCCTATCAGTTGTTTGTTTTTGTTCGGGGTAACTGAAAACATTAAGATTCACATCAAACTTAACATGCAAACTTAACAGAAGCAAGAATGTGTAGGAGGAACTTCATCACAGATGATTACTTAAGGAATCCTCAGACTTGTTTCACTAATTCTCAGTGGTCTCTTGGTCCTTGCACTGTGTTTCCCACTAAACCAAGCCCTGAATGTGCTCCACCCAATGAGAAACCCATCCAGTGGACCACCCAGCCCCTGAAATCGCAAGGATTCTGAGCAGAAGGGATTGAACTATAGGTCCCTTCTTCTGCATGACTGATGAAGATGTCAAGGAGCCTGTGTGTATTTATTTACTCACCTGCTATCAGCCAAGCACTGTGATAGCCCAGGAGTCCAGCCCAGGACAGGTGGCTGCACTCACCGAGACCAATAACAAATAGAAACAAGAATGTGCGCTGGGTGGTGAATGGAGGAACAACAAAGGTTAAAGTTGCATCAAGTACTGGGGGTTCTATTTCAGGATACTCAAGAGAGGGTTCTCTGGTAAGTTTAGCATCTGCATTGAGGAAGAGAGCCTTGTGAAAGTCTTGTTCAGAAGAGCAGAACAGTTAAATACACAGCCCCTGAGGCAGACGCACTGGAGATTGTGCAAAGAATAGCAAGGAAGTTGGTGAGACTGGAGCGGAGCGAACAAAAATAGAGTTGAGGTCAGAGAGATGCAGGGGCCAGAGCATGAAGGGTCTCGTAGAAGGGGAGCTGGGACTTGGAATTTTTTTATTCTGGGAAGTTACTGAAAGGCCTTGAGCAGAAGACTCACATGATCCGATAGATTTTAAAAGGATATTTCTAGATGCACTGTTGAGAAAAGAGTCTTAAGAGAGCCAAGCATCAAAGGCAGAGAACCCAGTTAGCCTACTGCAATGGTCCAAGCAAGAGATGATGGGCAACATGGACCAGGTTGATAGGTGGGGAGCACTGAAGCTCAGGTTTTCTCATGAGTCAAGAGAAAAATCAAATAGTCCTGGATTTAGGTGTTATTGTTGAGATACCCAACCAGGAAAGAGTCTTCCAATCAATATGTGAAACACAGGATGCATTTAGAAAGGAAGAGTGCCCTTCTATAGAAGGCTCAGCTTCTCTGAGTGAACTGACGGGGAGTTGAGTGACAGGCGGACTTTCCCAGGGTCTTTAGACATCACTTGATTTTTTCAGCTGTGGAACTCAAGTTCCTGGAATGTGACTGTCACTCACTGCCTGTCTCTCAGAAGCTTGCATACTGATAGCAAACTGTGATTTATTCCTTTGGCCAAGTTTGTAACTGGCTCTGGTGGTCCAAGAACAAGCAGTTCTTTTCTGGGAAGGTGGGAACATTTTAATTTCATGCCTATTAGACATCAAAGTAGATGAGTTTTGGAAGAAGCAGCAGCAAGCAGTAGTAAAGAATGAACATGAACATGACTACCAAAGGGATATTTTTCCCTGGTGCAAACTCAAAAAAAAAAAAAAACTTTTTCAAATGTGCTTTGATTAGTGTATCACAAATTAGAACACTTTTCATTATATAGAAATGTTCTAATTAAGAGTGGCTATTGATGATTAACTACACAATTAAAACTGTTTACACAGAAAAAAAAAAAAGAAACCAGGGAATCAGAAAGGCATAAAATAAAGAGTACCAGCCAAGATTTTGCCCTAGGATCTTGGACTTAAATTTTCAGCTCCTTCATCTACCCAATGAGACAGACTGGATTTCTTCAAAGTCTGTCCCACCTCTATAAAATTTAGTGGGGTTTTTTGTTTTATTTTGTTTTGATGTGTTTGTGTGTGTGTGTGTGTGTGTGTGTGTGTGTGTGTGTGTGTGTGTGGTGCTGGAGATTGAATCCAGTGCCTTGTGCATGTGAGGCAAAGCACTCTACAAACTGAGCTATATCCCCAGCCCCAAATTGAGGTTTTTTTGCACACATGTGTGCACATGCATGTGTGTGTGCACTTTAAATGCATGACAGACTCTAAATAACATTTATGAGAAATAAAATTTAAGAACTAGGCTTTTGCTCCAAGTTCACTTACAAGAAGAGGAGGCATCATTTTTTGCTCAAGGACTACATGAGATCCTAGGTTCTTAAAGCTAATTTTCTTCATCTCTACATTTAAAATGGTAAAGCTTAGAGCAAAAGACAGAGAAACCGAAAAGGCCTCTCCTAATCTTGGTTATTTTAAACAGATTCTTAATGTCCCATCTTGTCATCGTCCTTATTAATGCCCTATTCTTTGATTGCCAAGTGACCTAACTCCGCCAGGGCCTCACTTGTCGGATTCTGTCAGTTAGGCACCATCACTTTCAATAACTTCACGAAACCCTACGTCCTCAGCCAGATGTGCAAGTTCACTTCACAAGTTAAATGGTATTTGCCTGGTATCACAGAATCTGCCTTCAGCAAAGAATAAACCAAGGAAGAGAGAGCACAGAGAAAGAGATACATAGAGGAGCTATTCATACAGAGGTCAATTTTCTAAGTGGCCAGTGAACAGAGAATATGTTAACGTTGTGACAACTTTTACTTCCCCTATACAACCTCATAACAACCTGGTCCTGGAGCCCAGGCACCCTTTCTATTTTCCTGTTCAAGCAGATGAGAGGGGAAAAGTGTGAACATATCTATTAATAACAGGCTGTACTGTAAACAAATGATGTTAGGTTAGAAGAGGAAAATTTCTTCCCATGTCCTGCCATGCATTGAGGCTAGCTAGCTGGCATTGTGCAACCTCGGGTTCACGGGCGGGACTTTCTCTTGCCCTTTCAGATTTACCATGAGGCATTTGCACTGTTACCTTATCTGACTCTGGATTAACAAGTCCTGTCTCGTTTCAGATGCCACTTGGCAGGTTCATTTCTGAGAATGGGGGAGTCATTACTGGTCAATCTGAGGAAAAGTACCTAGAAAGGAAGGGTCCATGGGTGTGGGGGAGGGGAGGGGAGGACTGTAGGTGGGGAGAATGAAATAGAAGAGAAACACCACCACCATCAATTGGGTAGAAATTGAGGGAAGGATTGGAAGGGGGGTTCACATTGTGCTGAGGAGTCTATATTTCCAATCAGTCATAAGTTCAGGGTAAGACTGTGTAGTGTTAACATCCTAAATATGCCCAGTCTTGTCCAGAACCAGAACTGGACAGAGGACTGAAGTTCCCACTCCCAATCTCATCCAGCCTTTAGTGCTTAATAAAAATGGTATATATTTACCAATTTTCCCTTGTTTTGGGGTAGTGGGCAATTTCTGACCAGAGTAGATTTTGAGTCCCTGGGAAGACAGAGACCACACGTCTATTCATCTTTATATAGTCACCCTTTCTTCCTTCACCATTCTTCCTTTTCTTACAGACAGTAATTTGTGATAGCATCAGTTGGTTTGATTAATCAAATCTAAGCCTTCTATCCAAAACGAATACAATACTAAACTGGATGTTCACAAAGGAAGGAAATAGGAAGCCATATCAGAAAAAGCCCTGAGATGTAAGTCTAAAGTTAGAGGGGAAGGAAAAAAAAAAAATAAAAAAATGGTCCTGGCCATCTTAGCAAGGTTGCATGAGGTGAGGGACAATGGAAGACCTTTGTACTTAAGCCATCTTTTACCCAATCCTTCTTTTAGAACAGAAATGAACACAGCAATCTTTCAGCAGCCAAAGGATGACATAAAAGGATGCTCTTGATGTTCAACATTCCTAAATTCCTTCTCGTACTATGAAAGCAAAGAGACTCACCATTATCTCTTCCTAGTTTGAAGACTTCCAGGGACTGCTCATATTACAATAAAGTAATCCATCCAACCTAACATGCCCCATTAATCACTAAGAATAAGACATCTCTTGACTTCAGAACGGTCAGGATCTTTTTTAATTGGCGGATGCTCTCCCTTGCCCAATTATTTCCCCTAACAATTTCTGCATCTACTGCCTTCCCCCAAAGTACAGACCTGACAAATGGTTTATGGACATCCCTTGGAAAGTCCATCCATTTGGCAGTCACTCTGCAGTAATTTCATATGCAACACTAAATGATCCCATCCAAAATACCAAGTCACGAGGCCACCACTTAGTCACACATTTAGTAGCTGGCTCTCCATGGAGGATGCATCAGGACACCGTTCTCCTTAAAATCAGCTACTGCATGGGGCAAAGTCAAAGGGTTATTTTGATCCAGGCATTAAATTATTAATACTCCTATTTTTATTTTTCATAATAGGAGTAGTTTTTCTCCTTCTCACGAAGACAGAAGTCAGATATCTCAAAGTCCCACTGAAGAAGATTTAAGTTTCTTCATCAACATATTTTTACTGGATCTTCTGGGAAGGGTTAAAGGGCAGGTCCAACCATGACAGGATGTTGGGAGCCTTCTTCATGTGCATCAGCAGCATAACCAGCTCTCCTGTGAAGCACCTCAGAATGATAAAAAAAATTCAATCCTGACAGCTCTAGGGCCAGCTGAAGGCTACCTGAATGCCCTGATATTTATGAGAGAGAATCCAGAGTATGTATCAACTGATCCTTCCTCTACATCCCAGTTGCCACACCTGTGTTAGGATAAGTCTAAGAACAAAGGGGACAGCATTTGATTTGGTCCTGAGAAGCAACGTCTTCAGGGGGCTGTGACTGGGTGTTGCACACACTCATCCTTTCTTTCTTCAAGGTCAAGGCTGGGGCAGTTCCTTTAATCAGTCAATTGTATGAACTGCAAAAGTGTACCTGAAGGATGTCATCCATGGTGTTACCCAACATGTCCTTGAGTATCCAAATTCAAAATAAGGAAATTAAGGAAAACAATGTAACTTGAGTGTCTTCCCACTTTACCTTACCTGTCACCAAACTCAGCTAGATGCAGGACATAACCAGAGTGATATTAATGAGATTAAATGCAATACCTACTTATTTGCCTCCTTCTAAATAGCCTTTGCTCTATTTCATCCTCTCATTACATGTTCTTGTAAGTTGCTTCAAATCACATTCTGTGTACAAGATATATGAAATATGCCTTTTTTGGGTAACAGTCTACCTTTCCAAGGACAGTCTTACCTGCATATGAGTCTATTTTTCACCAAGGCTGTAAAGATCTCCTGAAATAACACATGCTGGGGATGTTTGCTGAAATTCCTTTCATTCTTGTAGTTTATACTGTGATGAAACAAACAGAGGAGCATTTTGAAATAAAAATTACTTAGGATGTCTCAAAAAGTTACCAATGCAACACAAATACCTTGTATACTCAAGGCAACTACTGAAGGATTCTTGAGATTTAACCCTGCTAAAGGCAAGATAGGAACTAGAAATTCAATTGCAAAATTAACGATGAAGAATATAGTCAAGCATATGCCTTTCATCCTACCATATTAATTAAATTGTTCCTTACAAACACTTAACAGCTAAAATTGGTCAGAGGGGAAAAAAATGGAATATGGAGAGAAAAAAAATGTCTGGGGCCATTATCTAGATGGATTGCACCAGCAAACAAGAATCCCTTCCATTCTCTTTCTACTCACCCTCAACCCCCACCAGCCACTTTAGCTGTCAATACCAATGGTGGTCACAAGTATTTCTTTGTAGATAACAGGAATTTATTAACAGTCTACACTCCATCAGCCATAGTGACTGCTTGATTGTTATTGTTTATGTTTCATGTATATGTGTTTTTAATACAATTTTGGAAATATTCAGATTCCAGGTTCTTTTTGCTGATGTAAGAGCCTATCAAAGAGGTTAAAAATAGCCTCATTGCATTCCACTTTAATCCTAGAAGAGGATAAAAGACAATGCACATAAGGGTCACATTGCTGTGGTATGTGTAATATTTTGGTGCATATTAAAATAGGCTAGTTTTGAGATCTAGGCCAAATAAGATGGAATTACATGAATATACCCTCTTGAAGGCAAGTTCTATAACCTTGTGTCATCATTTGTAACGATCTGCCTTTGAAGCCTTTTAGATGTCATTAGCCTGCATGTAAGTCCCCACCCTAGCTAGGGGAGGGCTGTTCTGATTTCTTAGTACATGGACACGGGCAAACTGGATAAGTAACAATAACCATTTATTGTTCCTCACTGAAGACATATTTTAAAACTATGAACCCACGTCATGTCATGCGGATTATTGGACTAATTAAATTCATTGAGTGATAGGAAAAACAATGGAGGCCCAATAAATACATGGTCATTCTAGAATATTCATATCAATATTTCATGCCATTCATTATTTACATGGCACTTAGTGCCAAATGACCTAAGCACATTGTAGAACTGAGAGAACCAGCTCCTGGAAGGGGAGTGGCCCATGAGAATGCACAGCTTCCCGGAGGTCTACATGGCAACAGAAATCAACACAGGCTGACACTTGCAGTGTTGCAGGTGAGGTGCTCTCCCTGCAACTGAAAACCTGGTTGCTTTGACTACCACATTTTTTTTAGCCACCACATCTGTTCACAGCAACTGATTCTTTTATTTCTTCTCATTACTGGAAAGATGTAGATTGACCAAAGACTCAGCAAAGCTCAGAATCGGCCTGGCCAGGTCACAACCTGGAACCACTTCCTCGTTGAGCAAATGCCAACTGTAAGTCAGCACAGTGTCCTGAAAGTCCCAGGTCAGTTCCACCTGTGACCATTAAGCCTGTTATTTATGCATTATTGCTGGGAATGGTTGAAGCTCTTAACTAAAAAGATTAAACCGAGGATCTCCATGGGAAATTTTGAAAACAGATTTTAAATGGTAGCTCCTGTCATACACATTAAGAAGCTATGGAGAACAGGTTGCTGGAGGCACAGGAGATTTCTTACCTAAAATTTTCAAGTTCAACAGCTTCTGTGGACTCGTGCCACTGACCTCGAGCTCTGTGTCCACCCGCCTTGATGGCGGGCTCAGACTTCGTCATGCTATTTTGGGCACTATCAAAGTTAATGGCTGGAAGCTACAGAAATAGAAGCACAGAGTACGTGCGTGAGGATCACAATTCAGCACAGGATAAAGAAAGTAACAAAATGGGGGGAGGCAGAGGGGAGGCCAAAGAGCACAAGGATTTTCCAGGTCAATAAGTAAGATGACAGCCCTGTTAACTGGAGGGGTTTTCTGAGAGTTGAGCATCTTTGACTTAAAACATTTACTCTCTATCTTACACTATTTTTAATTCATAGCTGACAGTACTACTTGTCATATCTTATGGTGACTTATTATTTTCAGTCTCCTTTGCTTATCTTTTTTTTTGGAGGGGCAGAGGTGGGGGCGGGGAGGATGCCAGGGATTGAACTCAGGGGTGCTCGACCACTGTAGCACATCCCCAGCTCAATTTTGTGTTTTATTTAGAAACAGGGTCTCAATGAGTTGCTTAGCGCCTCACCATTGCTCAGGCTGACTTTGAACTCCGGATCATCCTTCCTCAGCCTCCTGAGCTGCTGGGATTACAGGCATAAACTACCACCCCTGGCATTGCCTTGCTTATAATATCAGGAAACTTGTCCATTTTGGTTCAATGCTGTTTACCCAGCACTTGGTGAAATGCTGGGGACACAGGTCTGAGATGAGGCCTAGGCATCAGGGGATTTTGAAGCTTCTTGTGTGTTTTAGCTGTGGACCTGGAGAGTTTCTGGGTCCAGGGAGATCACTCTGGCATAGTGTGATGTGCCCAGACTGAGAAGCAGTCATCACATATGCATTCCATCTTCCACATTAGCCAAATATACACACCGCTTACCAGGTAGTGGGGATATGTTGATAAGTGAGAATCTATCACTTTTAATCAATCTGAACATCCAATAGTATTTATGAAAGACATTAAAATACTTATAAAAGTTCATCATAAGAAAAATAAAATTTAGCCAGGTGCAGGGACATCCAGCAACTTAGGAGGCTGAGGCAGGAGGATCGAAAATTCAAAGCCAGCCTCAGCAACTTAGCAAGACCCTGTATCAGTGGTAAAGCACCCTGGGTTAAAAACCTAGTAGAAAAGAAAAAGAAAGAAAATCTGTTTAAATTAACCACAACAGCATGTCTCCATGTACCGAATGAACTGGAGAGTGACTCATATAATAAGTTGTCAAGTTATCAGTATTCAAATAGTTTCTCTTACCAATACTTACTATATCTGAGATAACCTGAGATTTATTTCTGATGCCACATAAAATTAAGCATGGTATGGATAAATATCTTTTCCAAAGTACAAGTGAAGAGTGTTGTATAATTAATTATTACAAATGAGGTAAACAGAGGGTAATAGAACAAAAGAAAAGACACATTTTCAATAAATGATTACATTCTATATAATGACAAAATAAAGCACTTGTTGTCTTATTCCACTGAGATAGTTGATAGAAATCAACATGGAAACATTATTTCCATATCCAAAGAGAATATTCCTGACTCCTCAAAAAGGTGCTAATCTTCTAGAAAAAATACATTCTAAAAAGGACATTGTTTTATAGCTCACCAAAAAAAAAAAAATCCTTCCTCATACACCAACCACGGTTGGCTTTTCAAAATATTAATAAAAAGGGCTAGAGTGTGGCTCAGTGGTAGAGCACTTGCTTATCATTCAAGAAGCTCTGGGTTCAATCCCTGGCACGACACACACAAACATATCAAACATTCCATCAGGTAAAACTTACCTTTCTATTTCAGTTCAGTCAGTGAAACTACAATAGGCCATGGACATGGGAGGCAGCACTGTTTAGTGGTTAGGAGAACAAACTCTCTGATCAGCTCTGTGGGAGTCAATCCACCATGAGCTAGCTGTATGATTTGGGGAAATTTTCTTAATCTCTCTGTGCCTTAGTTTTTACATCATTAAAATAGAAATGATAATAGTAGTAATAGGACTGGGGCTGGGGCTCCGTGATAGAGCTTTTGCCTTGCATGTGTGAGGCTCTGGGTTCGATCCTTAACACTACATAAAAATAAATAAATAAAGATATTTTTTAAAAAAAAATATATATATATATTTAAAAAAATACTAGTAGTACTAGTAGCAGAAGTAGTATGTATGTATGTCAGAGTCATCGTGAAAGTTAAATGAATTACTATTTATAAGGCACTTGCTATGTGCCAGGTATACTTCTACCTCTTTGCCAATACTCTTTCAATCCTCATAATTATTCCCATTGTTCAGATGAATTTGCCAAATAAATCAAATGCGTCATTAGGTGACTTTTCAGATCTGAACTGATGACCCAAATGATATTAGACACAAAGCCACAGCAACAAGCAAATTTTCCTGTGTTAACACGAAATGTTACAACAGAGAGAAAATAGGAAGCAGGTTTTCCAGGTCCAAGGAATTTCAGATCCCCTTGCCACTGGCACGATTCCTAGAATACTGTTTGCAAGAGAGAAAAGTAGCCAAGACAGAGAAAGCAAACTCATAAGCCACCAAAGGAGAGGGCAGGACGTTTCCATGTCCAGCGGTCATCGCCCTGGTGGGCAAAGCAGGCAGCCAGGGTTGGGAATCAACTCATGGAGCTTCAGTGGATAAGATGAACTTGGCATCCACAGGTGCAACTTACACTTTTTTGTTGAACCCGGAACTCAATGCTATTGTTAATACTAGCACATATCAATTGTACAAATTAATGGGTTTCATTGTGACATTTCCATACATGCACATAATGTGCTTTGATCATATTCACCCTTTCTATGACCCTCTCTTACCCCCCTCCGTCCTGGAAAGACCACAGCTTAACAATAGGAACCTTGAAACAACCCATCCACTTCAGATGAAAGCAATGTGAGTTCAGAACCCTGGAGCATGTTCCCTTGGCTCGTCAATGCCTCAGACCTGCTGGTTATCTGACCTGTGGGTATCTGACCTCTCCATGCCTGGGCATGTGCAGCCTGTAACTGATCACGTTCCAGGGCTCAGTTCAAACAGCCTCCTGGTGAGCACTTATCCATGCCTTCCTGGGGAGGGCTTACCTCTCCTCTTACAACACTTATCACAGTCTAGTACAATGTCCAGTGTACAAATCAGCGTTCTGGCTTTGAATTCAGCCACCCTGTAGGGAGCGTCACCTCTAACAAAGCCTGGCATATAGTAGATACTCAAATAGGAAGTGGTTGAACGAATGCCCATTTCGTTCCCAGACAACTAACTCATCTGAAACCACCTCCAGATGAGTTCACCCAATCAGCACACTTGTTGCAGACACATGGTGTGCCAGACATTGTATGAGAATCTGGATATACAGTCATCAGAACAGCCATGGCCTCTGCCATCAAGGACCTTATAGTCCCCCAGGTGGTAGGAAATTGCAGACAGTAAGCAGGCTTGAGAGACACACTGTAGAATTAGTGAACAGGGGTTTGTCGAGGTGGAAAATAAAGGAGGAAGCTCAGGCCCTATGGACCAGAATGGAAGGTAGAAAAGAACAGCGAATGCATGCTCAGCTGGAAGGTACCTGTGTAGCTAACGTGGAGAGCAAGCTCTGCAGACACAGGGAGCACACAGTCAGGACAAAGAGCAAAGGCAGAGCCCCATAACACAACGAAACAATGAGGGACATGGCCTGGCTCATTAGAGATCCAGCTAGAGAAGCATTCAGTTCTCTACAACTCTGCCTGAACCCACAGGGTAGATTTCCTCTGTAACCAGCAATTGGTCATCGTGACCCATTTGCAAAAAGAAAGAAAGGGGGAAAAAAAAACCCAGGCCATATCATATCTTATTACAGCATAAATTCAGGTCAATGGGACTTAATCTCAAATTTCCTTTCCAAATTGACTGCTAAAAATCTCAGAGCCAAATTTGAGAACTACTCACATATTTTATTGGGCATTTCTGCCTTATCCCAACTCTACTGTGCTCCCAGCCCTTGTTTTACTTTTATTGTTGGTCCTGTTTTTAATTTGATTTAGGGTAACCCATCATACTTCATGCATATTGGACGGCAGGATCATGTGAGCCAGCAGGGCTCACCATTGGACGGCTCTTCTTGGGGGATGGGGGAGTTAGTCTTTGGAGCCGGGGCCACTCCCAACACTTACAGCCTCCTTACATTCTTTCTGGAACAAGCAAACGTATAAATAAATTCTCGAGTTACCTTCTCCAGAATATTCCTTCTGCTATAAATCTCTCCACACTATTTTATGAAATAAGAATAAGTACTCAGAATAACACTTATTAGTTCAGAATTACAAAATGTGTGAAAGTTTTATAAACAGAATTAGGCCTAAATCTTGTGAGCCTTGGGAACCTTCGTCCAATTGAAGACAGTGATTTTCATTTTGTTTTCCTTAGAGCTATCTACTTTCTGAATAATTCAAGCATTACAAATATGCATTTCTGTTTGTGTGAAATATTTAACAAAAAGATATGCCATGCGAACGTGTCAGACCACGGATGGCCAATTCCAAAGTTGGCTAAAAGGGAGAAATCGTTAAATTAACTTTAATTAAGCCTTCCAGGTGTCAAGAAGGAAGTGTAGAACGGGGACAAAATAGAACTATTAAGGATGAACTTCAAAGTTCATCCTTTGAGCTAAAAAACCAACAAGAACCAATACACCACCATCATATTTCTTTTGCCTGGATCAGGGGCTTGTACATATTCATGGGGTGTCACAATTCAGTTAGGAAAAAAAAAAATAACCCCAAACTCACTGAATTAGAGGATACAGTGAACCAGAGAGAGAAGTCAATGTTGCTGGCACTGGGAAATGTCCATCTTGTTAGGAAATAAGATATGTGGACAAGACTTTCCAAAGTGAGAGGAAAAATAATGCTTTGCTGGTGAGAGAGCTGTCTTGGGAAGAGAGTGGTCACTCTGGGCACGGCAGATATGCGGAGGTGGTATCATGAGATGTGGGTTTGGGAAATAGGTTAGAACTCATAGGGAAGAAATCTGGGAGAAGAGAATAGTAAAAAACAAAGAATAGAAGTCTTTGGTATTAGGATTACATCACAGAAAGCACAATGGGAATCAATGAGAGGAACCAAAACAAAAATGTCCCACCAAAGTCTTAAAATTCTCTCCAAGGAAGCATGGGTTTGTGAGCAGAGAGCCAGGAAGATTATTTTCGCAGTAAAGAGACAGACAAAGGGCAGAGTGACTGCTGAAATAGGTACACAAGAAGAAAGTTTTCCCCCAGGGCTGTAGCATTAATAACAGAGAAGAATGGGCTCACAGAGGAAAGGTATTTTTTTTTTTTTTACTGCAAATCGATGCTCATCCAACAATTTCTTTTAACTATAATTTTATTTTCCAACACATTTAAAAGATATCTCAGGGCTGGGGATGTGGCTCAAGCAGTAGCACGCTCGCCTGGCATGCGTGTGGCCTGGGTTCGATCCTCAGCACCACATACAAACAAAGATGTTGTGTCCGCCAAAATAATTAAAAAAAGAAAACTAAACAATTAAAATTCAAAAATAAATAAATAAATAAATAAATAAAAGATATCTCAATGGTTAGAGACACGTGTTGCAAAATGGGAGTGCCTGGGTCCAGAACTATGACCTTTGGAAATCATTTAATGTCTCTGTGCCTTAGTTTCCTCATCTGTAAAAAGGGCATTTGTAAATTATTAAGCAAGATAATGCAGGTAGAGCACAGGTACATAGTAAATGTTCCCTAACTATATCATTATTCGGCCTTCATATGCCATCAAATCATTAGAGAATCTATAGTATAAATAGATACATAAAAATGCTATAGCTCTCTGATAAGTTTGGTTGATGAAACAAAAACCCTTAAGGTTGGCATTATTAACCACATGGGCTCTTAAACAAAATTGACCTAAACAATTATAATTTAATAGGCTTTGGAGCCAGAAGACAGGGTTGAAGTTCCATCCCTGCCATTTCCTAGTTGTGAGCGCTACATAGCTGTAATTGGTGTTATTAGCATTGCTACATTGTTCCCAAACCTCCTTGAACAGCTTCTAATATCTCATGACTTTCCAAAGTCTTCATAGAAGCAAAACCAAAAAGAAAAGTTTCGAGATAAATTAAAGTGGGAGTACCATTCCTTCCTTTGCTGTTCAAAATAACCAAAGCTCACTCCTCCCTCCTTTTTGGTGGGATATGATTAGCCCCAAGCCCCAAGAGCTGCACCATTAACAGCAAGGGCAGGAGCGGAGGGAGGAGGAGGAGGAGGAGAACGAGGTAACCGTGCTTTGGAAAAACCAATTTCCATGAAGCTCTGAAGAGGCCGATTTGGGCATTCAATAAAAGAGTTTGCTGATTATAGAGTGAAGAGTAAAAGCTTTGCCGGAGAGGATCCTTGGGGATGAGCAGAGGAGAAAGGCAAGGCGCCCGCAGGAGAGGAGGATGAAAAAGCTGTGGATGCCAAGTCTTGGCAGGGCCTGAACCAGGAACGAGAGAAACAGCCAGATGAAGCAAGAGAAGACAGGCGAAGAACAAAGAAACTGGACATATCGTGCTTGTAAAGATGTTAAATGGATCCCTTTGGAAACACCTGATTCTCTTTTATTAAATCATGCACATTCTTTGGAAAAAAAAAAAAAACAACTACCTGTTGTTTGCTTGATTGAACGTTCAAAAGGCACCGGAGTCTTTTAAGATCTGAATAATCCCTAGGAGAGAAAATACCATAACATCAACCAACAGAAAGCGCCAGGTGAATGGGGTCATATTACCCACTGGTGACACTGCTACTTGCAGGCCTGCTTTATAGACCAACTTGGACACACCCACCATTTTTCCCTTGGAACTCGGCAAAGGGTCAAATGTTTCAGTGGGCACTGTAACCGCAATAGCAGTTGTTAGGAGTCTACACTATTTCTCAAAAAGCTATTCAATCTGCTCAATAGTCACTGCCTTGGTTAATAATTAGTAAAGAGCATATGGGATTACCTGCTGGCGACTCCTTGCTGTTTTTTATCAGTTGACTTTTCTGTGGTCTTCACCTTTTTGTCTGGATCAGGCATTGTAAACCATCAATGCCCCAGAATTAACATCGCATTCCTTTCAAAGTAAAACGGAGGGAAAAATGTGAGTTGGTTTGGGTGAATCAGAACGTTCTCGTTTAATACAGACAAGACTCACTTACAACATCTATTTTAACATGCAAACACTCATATCTATTTCTAATACAAGAACAAAAGTGTTCACATGGATACCCTCTTCAAAGAGCTTTGGATATATTTAGGGCATAGGTTATAGTGGCCCCCTGAGCCTGTATTTTCTGGGTGTTCTTGATTTCAAGGATTCCGACCTAGTGCACCACAGGTGTTGTTCTGCATGTCAGAAAACGTATGACCACTCTGGGTTTCCAAAATGTACGTCTTTGAACAAATACCTAAAGCTCAATCGATGCTTTTATGCTGTCTCACTTGCCTTTCTCAACAAGAATCCTTAATTATATGCTGCCAATCATAGGGTTCCTTTGTCATCATGGGTCATGTCCCTAATAGTCTCAGAGAAAGTCCCACCCACTCATAAATAACCGCTCAGAGTCAAGAGTAACATTCAGAAACCTGGTGTATTTCCAAAATTCCTAAAGTTACCTGAAGAGCTTCACACGCCCTTCTGGAAAGCCTGGGCCAGTCCTATACTCACCCAAGCATCTGGCAGAGAGGCTGGCCAGCCTAGAAAGACAGTCCAATAGCCATTTCAACCTTCTGAATTAAGCTTTTTATGATGGTCATGGTCACTTTCCCTGGTATTAATTTTAATACTACTCCTCATCCCCACTCCAAAAGTAAGTATGCATTCATCAAGAGAGAACAATTTGCTTTTTTTTTTTGCTTTTTAACTAATTTCTATGGTCAATTGTTTTCATTTCCAGAATAGAAATCTAAAGATACAATACTTCTTATAATATAGCAAAATACCAAACTCGATATTATGTTGGTTTCATTCAATTAGATGCAAAAAAAAAAAAATTCAGTTGTGTTTCAATGCCACAGTTTAACTTCGATGTGTTGTTCAGGCATGAAAAAGCATGTATTATTGTCTTATAATTGCATGCCTCAATGTATTGTGAAATCTATGGTCAAACTCCAAGTGTTTCAGAGGTATTTAGAAGCAAAGCAATGTGCCAATGGGTGTTTCGCTGCAACAGAATCTAGGGAAATTTAATTTTCTGAAATGCACAAAGACACTTTAAGGATTTAAAAAGGATTTCCCCAATGTAGTCATACTTGTGACAAATCATTAACCAGAATTAAAAAGAGTTGGGAACCAAGATTCTCATCACTGGTACAAAACAAAGCACAGTATTGATATGTTAAGATTGTGCCAAGGATATAAAACCACAGACCCATTCATTCAACAAATACTTATTGAATATTTACTATGCCTAATTTCAGACTGAGGCTGCTAAAGGTAAAAGAGGCTATCACAGGCATGCAAGTCTATCACTAGCAAAAGAAAACCCCACTTATGAACTCTAGGACACATTTTGTGAGTAGTTCAAGTAGAAATTTGATTTAGCGTCTTCTTTACCCTTAAAGAAAGAGGGAAGAAACGAAAGGAAGAGGGAGGGCAGACAGTGAGGAAAATGGAGAGAATCTGTCAATTGATGTTTAAAAGCAAAAGACCCCAGTGGTTTTTTGTATGTAGATATGAAAGTGTCCCCCCAAAGTCTTAAAATCAATGGACATCCAGTCAAAATGAGTAGAATCTAATTTTGGTTTTTCCTCAAGGAAAGAAAGAAAATGTCACCAGGATACACCAGCTGCTATTGGGCTTCCGGTTCCTGCTCAGCCCACAGCTACAGGCTGTTTGAGGAGTTGGAAATGGAGGACGCGACACTGTGTGCTTGAGAAGGTGTGGGAAGCTCACGGCCTCCCATTGGAGGGAGATCACGTTTACCATTATCAAACCCTGTTAAACATCCTGTCTTATTCTTGCTTAATCTCCATAATTTTATTGACTGGGTGTGTGAACAGGAAATAATCACCTAATCGTTTTATCTCTTTGAGATTTGCAAGTACTCTGTGAGCTGGAAGAGTGAATACAGATAACTCTCTGGAAAATGTTTCACTTAATTAAACAAGAAACAAATTCACCAGAATCAGTAGAAACAGACAATTGCCTTTAGGATCAAAAGAAAAATCCTTTCCACTTGATGGCTGCTAAAATGGAAACTATTCCTGCCCCCCCCCCAAATAAAACAAACACTTTTTTTTTTTTTCAGAAGTTGGGAATGCTTTAAAATATTTAATTAAATTCCATTTTAAATTTTTTTTAAAAAGGATGACACTATATTCACATTTATAATCCAGAATGGGTAAAGGGGAAAGGAAGGGCAATTAAGTCACCCAGAGGCCAATAACATGTTAGCGGGGCAGGGGTGCAAAGGCAAAAAGTCCCAGGGGGTAGCTTCAGGCTCAGGTCACAGAGGAGCTAGAGAGTTAAAACTATGTTCCTGTGTTATCTAGACCTGAGAGAAAGGAGCCCAGTGTTCATATCCCTACAGCCTTCAGTTATGGGTTACAAACCCTTAGAGGAGGGCCCAAGGCATGCCTGTCTAGCGGTACACCTTCACCCCGGGCATACCTATGTAGAGCTAAAAAGATCAAGTGGCTTGTGGAATGTCCTTTAAATCATGAGCCCTAGGAACTACCAATAAGAAGCAAGAGAACAATAGAGCCAATACCTGGGACAGGCTAACAGTCACAAGAGATCACAGAGAATCTCTGGGCAGAGAGCCCATATTGTCCGCGATGCTCACCGACTCTATGGGAAAGAGCTGTGGATGATGGGAGTGTAAGAAACTTTGCTGTGGGTACAAGCTGAATGGAACCTACTGCAGTGGCTCTCGAATACTGAGTCAGTTTCCCTCCTCCTGGGCTTGGGCGGTCCAGGTGCTAGAACACCCTGGGGCCTACCAGCAGAATTAGCCCTGTACCCTCTTCTCTATCTAGCCCCTCTCCTTACCCACCTCTTGCAATCTCAAGGCTTTACAAATACCATCCATAATTTTAAATATATATGTCCAGCCCTGGGCCTTCCCTGACTGCCTGGATTTGCAAAGTCACCATCGGGATGTCTAATAGGCACCCCAAATATAACAGGTTCCAAACAGGACTCTGACGCCTGCTCCCAGCACCAAAAGTACTTAATGCTCGCCATTACAGAAAATGGCACCACACCTCCTGGATACTCTAGGCAGAAGTTCAGAGGCCATTCTGGATCCTTCTCTTTCCTCCATCTCCTACATTCAGTCCAACCAGCAAAACTAGCCTGCATTCCCTGCTCCCCACTGCCATGGCCCCAATCCAGGCTGCCATTTTCTCTCACTGGATATTGCCAAAGCACCCTCTCATCTCATTGTTACTATTCTTGCTCCTTTCTAGCAAGAATCCAAAGGATTCTTTCTGTGTAAATCGGATCATACTCTTGAGCGGCTCACAGTCTCTCTAGGCCCTTTTACAGTACTTGGCTTCTCATCCTGACTTCCGCCTCTCTGGTCTCTCCTGTCCTCTCCCTGTTTCTTACTCCACTTCAGCCATGCTGACTTTCTAGGGAGAAACATGAGCCCACAAACATGGCAACTGCTATGGCTGAACATTTGTTCCCTCCAAAATTCATGTGGAAACTTAATTGCCACTCTAACAGAGTTAAGAGGTGGGGCCTAGGAGAGGTGGGTTTAGTGCCTTTGAAAAGGGGATTCTAGAGTGGCTCTTCCTCTCTCTGCCCTTCCTCTCCCCTGCCATGTCAAGAACAGAGCCCACGATGGATTCAAGGCATCATCTTGGAAAAGTAAAAGAATGGGCCTTCACCAGAACAGCACCCTGATCTTGGACTTCCTAGCCTTCAGAACCGTGAGAAACTAACTTTCTCTTCTTTATGTATTACCTGGTCTGTGCTGTTCTGCTATCGCAGCACAGAATGGACAGAGGCAGTTTGTACCCAGGGACATGCCAACCTTCATACTTGTGCTTGCTCATCCCTTCCCATGTTCTCAGCTGTCCCCTAGGTCCTCTGAATTTGAGCTCAGAGTCCCTCCTAAGAGACAGCCCCTCTGATGAACTTCAGCAACATGTTCCTCCATGCACACTCAGACTCACCACGGACCCTGCTTCATGTCCCCCGGGGGGTTCATCCACATTGGCACCCTCTCGGCTGGGCATGGGTTTCCTTGAACTAGGGCATGACAAAGACTGTCTGTTTCACCCACAAGTGTACCCTCATATACAGAATAGTACATAGCATCACGGGAGCACAGCGTAAGCAGTCAAAAGAGATCTGTGTCGTAATCTGTAAGGAGTGAACTGAGTTATTTTTACCATTTGTGAATTATTAGCTTTCCAACAACTCCTTAGTTTAGATTCTTCTGACCTCTCAAGCCTGCTGCTCCTCCCTGATGCCCCCTGAGCAGCCTACCCTCCCTGCATTGCAAACTTAAGCATTCCACATTGCGAAAGCCTCATTACCTCATAAGGCAGGGACTGGGCTGCTCTTACTCACAGACACATGATCGGCAACAATGAAAATGTACTGAATCAAAGACCTAATAAAGGGATGAACAGATAAAAGGACTATTTTTAAATAGTAGTGTCACTACTCTTTTAGTTCAATGAATATCTCATAAAGCCCTTTATAAATCAAATTAATTGGTGTTTATTGTACTCCCAAATGCATTCAGGAATCATGTTGTTCGGTGGTTAGAAAGAAAATTAGAATTCCATACAACAGTGCTTCGGAAACTATCCATGGTGGATAATTTTTTATTTAAATTGCCAATCTATTACAGAATGATAAGTTTTGTTTCAAATCCTGTTCAGTAAGAAGTCCACTGATCATGTGTTTGGATGTCACAACAGTGTCAAATTTCTGTAGAACTTCTGTAATCATCTCTTCGTGAACCAGTAACCCTCAAGACTGCCTGAATAGCAATGATCTAGTTCTGAAACCTATCTTCTCAAATAAGCAGGCTGTTTTCACAGTAACCCTAAATGATTCTCTGATGGAGATCCTGGGTCCCAAGTATAGAGCCTGAGAGGACTAACCCAGTAACTGTCAATTCTAAGACAACCAGGAGGGGGCGGGCATGAGCCCAGTATGCGGGGAGAATGGTGGCCAAGCAGTTGAGGTTGACTGTGAACCCCTCACTAAGATGGAAGCTCTTCCTTCTCTGCAGCTCTGGGTACCACTTTATCAGAGAAAAAGTTTCCACTGCTAAAAATAAAAACAGAAAACCACTGATTCTCTAACACTTATTTTGCAGACGAGATGAGGCTAAGGAAATTACAACACATAACACTTGTACCAACAAGGATTTTCTTTCCATTCCAATGGGAAAACCAAAATTTAGCTTTTGGTTGTTTTTGTTTTAACATTTATTTTTTAGTTGTAGGTAGACACAATACCTCTCTTTTATTTTTATGTGGTGCTGAGGATCGAACCCAGGGCCTCACACACTCTAGGTGAGCACTGTTCCTCTGAGCCCTAACCCCAACCCCAGATTTTGGGTTTTTTTCACCTGAGGGAGTGGGGCCTCCTAGGAAAAGCAAATGCAGTTACTTTACAAACAGAAACTCTAAGGATCTTTGCTTGTCCACCTCAGTAATGAGACCCAAATACTATCTCCATTGGGAGAGAAAAGATCGCCATACTCAAGGGCTAGCCAGGGGGGTTCATGTTTGCAGATGTGGCCACAGTTTTAACTCATTCTTAAATTTTTACATCCATTTTGAGAAAAAAAAATATCTCAGGAGTAATTCCTTTCTCTATTGTCATTTAAAATGTAGGTTAAAGCTAAAGAAGTCCCTAGAGATACCTTGTTTGCTTGTGATCTCTTGTTAATTGCAGGGTAAACACCTTGACAGAGAAAGAAATCCATGCCACAGTAAAATCACCTAAATGACTGTAATTAATCTAGATTGTGCAACATAAATCCACTAACTAAATAACCTAGTATTTGTAATATGGTTTTCAGATCCTTCCTCTGAAAATCCTTTTATTCCAGTAGTTGCGGTAACTACTCAAAAGATTGTTAAGAGGCCCTATCCTTAGTAAATATAAAGCAGAAAGTCATTTAAGTCATTATGAGAAATAACTTCAAATCCCCAAATGCCTTTTTTTTCCTATCAATGTTTACGTTGCCTCTTTCTATATGCTCCATTTATTACATTGACCAGTGGTTAAAAAAAAAATAGGATTTGTTAAGTAATAAGAGTAAAAAGTTCAGCATGACTAACATTAATCACTTTGGCTATAACAGATTGATTATTTTTTTAAAAAGCACTAAAATAAACTGCTCTGAAACCTACCACAAAAGGAAGTTAGGACTTCCCTGTGGGGGTATAGCCCATTAGAAGAGCACTTGCCTCACATGAGCACAAGGCCTGGACTCAATCCACAGCAGCCAGAAAGATCTCCTTGTATCCACAGTGTGGGGTCTCTATTCTTTCTAATGAACTGTGGTTAGCTTTTCTCATTAGGGGTAAAACTGCAGTTCTGTCTAAACTCAGGTGGACAGACTGAAGAATTTATAGAACATTCATCCCCATAACTTACTAGCAATGCAAAATTAAATTTTTTTTCCAATTTCTTTACTGTATTTTTTCTTTAAATTTCTCTATCAATGTACTGGTCTTTAAAAAAAAAAAGTAGTAAAACTAAGCTGGGCCCAGTGGCCCATATCTGTAATCCCAGAAGCTCAGGAGACTAAGGCAGGAGAATCACAACTTTGAGGCTAGCCTCAGCAACTTAGAGAGGCCCTAAGTAACTTAGCAAGACCCTGTCTCAAAATAAAAAAATAAAAAGGGCTGGGAATGTGGTTCAGTGGTAAAGTGCTAACAGGTTCAATTCCTGGTACTAAAAAAAAAGGTAGTAAAAATAAGATAAAATTCATATAGAGCAGCCAAAAATAAAACAAGCATGCTAAAATGCATTGATTAATTATCAACTTCTTAATTTTGATGACCATACCATGGTGATGCAAGATGTTAACAGAGGCAATGGAGTGAAGGGTAGGTGTACTATTTTTGCAGTTTTTACATAAGTCCACAATTCTTCCAAAATCAATGCTTAAAAATGCATCAGTCACTTGGGCAGTTTATTTAATTAAAGTGCTTTAAGAATACAGCCTTCTTTTTACAAAGAATATTTGCACTTAAAAGATCCATGATGCTTGGTTTTTCCAAATTGTTTGTGTTTTAGAACTGTATATCCTCTGGAGAAACTGTTGAGTTAAAATGATCAAATTGCTGGAAAATAACACAAACACACACACACACACACACACACACACACACACACATTTACAAAGTAAGGTGAGCTAAGAGTTGAGGAAATCCCCAAAGAAATATGACTGGCATTCCCACTGCAGTTCAAAGAGTGAGGCTCTCTAATCTACACGGTAGTTTACACCATGTTCTATGGTGCTATGGTGTTCTATGCCACACTGCTATTTTTTTTCCAATGAGAAATATGTGCAGAATTAGCAGAACGTAGATGGTTACTGCAATAAAGAACCTTCGAGGGCATGCAGTGTCAGGGACCTAACACCTCTAGGCTCAGGAACAGAATGTCACTGAATGAAGGCAAGTGACTAGTAGATGACAGAGATTGGTGGCACTCAGTCAAACCTGAAAAAGGAAGACATACCCTCCCCAAAGGGATTCCAAATTGCACTAAAAAAAAATATGAAGTAAAACAAGACAAAACACTCTCACAGGATAATAAAACAGATTTACTGGTCATCACTTACAAATCATGATTCGGCTCCTTTCATTTTCCAGGTGAGGAAACTAAGGCCCAGAGAGGTAGAATGTGTTCAAAGTCACATAGCACTTTTAGGACAAGAAGGGAACATAACCTAGTTCACCTTTAGGGTCTAAGACTCCATAGACAACTCTCGGGTGATGGGAAAGAGAGCTTACTGATATTGGCCCTTAGTCAAGGGCAAAGGGTAATACAATAACAATGGATGTATGTAGAAGTTCACCTCCTGGACCCTGAGCTGCTTACAAACATCCATTCATTTATCCTGGATCCTTCGTGTGAAATACGTAGGTGGTGAATTTTAATATCATCATATGGGGAAGAACAAAGACTGGTAGCTGGTACAGAACCTTCAGCATCAAGAATGTGTAGCTAGCTAAGGGCAAGTATTATCATGGCCTCCCTCCTCCGTCATTACTCTTGATACCTTTCTTGTGCAAACACTTCATACTTTAAGCAATTTCAATTTTATATTAAAACAAGCACTTGGGAATAAAAAAAAGCCCAAAAGTTTCTCTAGTAGAAATGGGACCCTCTCCCATTCATTCCTCCAGATAGGTACTGACCATGTACTGTGACAATAGATACTGTTTTAAGCACTGGTCTTCATTTGCTTGGCCAATACTAACCCAACTGGGTCTGAATGCTGCTCCAGAATTAACTGGAACATGTGAACAGATACCACTGTAATCTCCTTATTTTCATGGTTTATTTCCATTCAAATTTAATGGGAAATATTTGCATATAGATTCTGGAGATCCTCTCAACTCTCATTTAATAATATTTTCAATATTCCATATTTGTGGCTGCTAATCTGAGTCTGCCTGCAACACACCTTATAATGGAACTATGTCAGAACAGATGAGCCCAAGACCCACATGTTAAGAAGCAGTATTGGGAAGGGGGGGAAAAAAACTAGATGATGTAAATGAAGAATTTATATTAACCAGTCAATAACAACAAGTAAGGTAGCATACTATATTTCTCTTTTATCATTAGTCCCAGGATTAATGTAGAATTATAGAATAATAAGATTACTTCCTATTCCCCATTTTTATAAGGAAGAGAAAGGTGACATTCATTCTTCCAATAAATATTCAGTGGTTTCCCAGCATATCCACCAGGCACTGAGGATACAGCACTGAATAAGACATGGTCAAAACTAAATTCCAGAAAAAACAGTCAAACATCATCATAATAAGTCATAAAGTAAATACAAATCAAATTCCCAGAACTTCCACCGGTGAAGGGAACACTGAGTCACCGAATGGATATTCATAACATTTGGTGACACTGCAAAGACTAGAAGTACTTCCTGAGCTATAAAATAAAACTAAATTGCATCCAACAATATTACATGTTAACGTCACATTATTATTTACTTTGCTCTGACTATACACAAAATACCACCGGGCACTACAAAACAAAAATCTATGCTCACAACCTCGTGTGTGGGGAAGTCATTAGAAAGGTAGGCTAACCCATAGGAAACTGCTGATAAGAACTCTTTCAAAAGGAACAGTTTTTATGGCTCAGGCTACTATGAGAAGTTACATAAGAATAATAGAAATGTCAAAAAGCAGGAAAAAATAATTTCCAATTGACATTATAAATTAAATGAAATCAAAGGGAAGAAAGAAGAGCTATAGAAAAGGAGAATAAACCAGGGACTTGAAGATGGTCCCAGAGGATGAACAGGGTGGGTGGACAACATTCCAGAGGGGTGAGCAAAAGGATGGAGGCAAGATCCAGAACGTGGTGCTGGGAGACAGGGAGCAGATGAGCTGAGCAGGAGCTGAGGAACTTGGCGTGAGGTGAAGGTTGGGGAAATGGATACGGGTGGCTTTCCACCAACTTACGGAACTTCTAATAAATGAGGAGTTTGGAAGCATTGGTATTCTTCTCTGAAATTTAAAAAAATATATCTACACGTGGATCATTTCATTTATTGTCACATTCCATTAACCTTTGACCAACTCATTTGGATAAAGAGGAATTTAACCGAAGTCATGATAAAACCTTGATGGAATTCAAATGAACTGCAGTTCGAAGCAGAAAGACTGAGGTCATTATATTAGGCAAGAAGAACAATATTACAGTGTCAAATAAGATAGTCTAATTAGAACAGAGCCCTTTGGCATGGACCTCAGAAAACGGACACCTTCCTCTTCTTTACTCCCCATCTGACAGTTTGTTTTTCTACTAAAGACAGTTCTTGTCTGTAAAGATAATGAAAAAAATCAGGAAATGAGAACTTTGCCCCAGCCAACCACCAGTAACTACAGAATGTTGGTTTGAAAACAAAACAAAACAAACAAAAAAAAAAAACCCTCTTTATAAATGCATAATATCAGGGCACAGTGGTGTACATCTATCATCATAGTCTCAGGAGGCTGAGGCAGGGGGATCACAAGTTCAAAGCCAGCCTCAGCAACTTAGTGATGCCCTAAGCAACTTAGTAAGATTCTATCTCAAAATAAAATATAAAAAGGGCTGGGGATGTGATCCAGTGTTTAAGCGCCCATGGGTTCAATCTTTGCTACAAAAATAAATAAATAAATACAAGGAAGCCACAGAGAATATATTACATTTATGTTAAATACAGACCACCTCAAGTGTCCTAAATAGAATAATAAATACTTCCTAAGGGAAGTATTCATGTTACCTCAAGTGTAGCATACACGTGAATATACATATGAATGACCTACTCTCCGCTGATACGAGTTTGTACATTTGGGAATATGAATTCTTATGGTTCCACCACTGGAATATGGTCAGAAGGAGCAACATCACAGAAAAGACCTGGTTTCCACTTGTCTACTGAGTGGCCTTGGGAATGTCCCCAGACCTCTCTGGTTATTAGTTTCCTCATTTACCAAAAGTTAAAAATAACAACATACCTATGGCAAGCTGATAGTTGGGATTAAATACAGCAAAGCCCTTTTTAAAATGATCAATGAATATGGAAACTTAAGTTGTTATTATTATGATTCCTGGTATACATATTTTCATTATATTATCACTCAATCTGTTTATGTTAAATCATGTCTCCATTCTTTGAATCACATATGAAAAATACTAGACAGAAAATGAAGAATAAGTTTTGATTTCAATGTCAAATTCGTCATTTCCATTTTTAAGCCTATCAAGGTTTATTCTTTTAAAAAAATATTTTTAGATGTTGATGGACCTTTATTCTATTCATTTATTTATATGCAGTGCCTCACACATGCTAAGCAAGCAGCTCTACCCTTGAGCCACAACCCTAGCCCCTAAGAAGGCTTATGCTTAGCCTTTTTAGCACTTTTTAGTTAATCCTCAAAACAACCCTATGAGGTAGGTAGTACTGTATCTCTAAACTTACAGAGGAAGAAATTGAGGCATTAAAAATGTAAGCAAGTTGGCCAAGATCTCATATCCAGTAATAACAACCATAAAGCAAACCCTTTCCTGGTGGTTACCCTAGGTAGCACCATTCTGAGGGCTTTCCATGCATTATCTAATACAGTAGTCCTAATACATCTGTAAGGTGGATACCATTACCATACCCGCTTGACAAATGAGGAAAATACAGTGCAGAGAAATTAAGTCATTTGTCCAGACCACACAGCTGGTAAGTGGCAGAGATTTGAAGCCAAGCAGAGCCCTCCCTGTTCTTCTAATGCTACGCCAACCCTCTTCCATTGGTGGTATTTATCCAGCACTCTGTGTGTCTAAGTGAATTTTCTAGATAAATGTTAACTTCCTTAATACATACTGATACATACTTCTTTCAAATTAATTAACTTCCAATCTTTTGGCAAAATACACTAAATACTGTGTAACTTTCTCCTGATGGCCTAGGGTTCAATGTTCCAGTTGCTGAGCCTTATCTGTTCTATTATCTATTATTTTTAATTTGTATAGAAAATTTTTTTTACACTCTTTTCTTGATACAAACCAGCCAGTTATTGTTTTGTCACTCTGACCCTGCTGACTACTTTGAAGCTAGAATATGCTATGTCGAATAAAAATAACCCGAATATGAGATCTAATAAGCTGAGTACATGACCTTTATTATAATAACTGTTATACTTTTAGCTGAGATGAGGAGAAAACATAAAAATATGAGCAATTGTTTTGCTAAATGAGAAATAATGCTAATACTGCTCATATACACGTTTTGGGTTTATTATTTTTTTTTAATCTTGATACCTGTCAGGCATATCATGAGGTCACTTTCCTCTGAAAGGTTGAATCTTCCAAAACTGGAAGACTCATTCCCAAGACCAAGCCACACACACCATCCTCAAACTAACATTTTCTATTCTCTCCTTCTGTTTTATTTTTCCCTGATTACTTATCTCTCTCCCCTAAGTGGAACATACTACAAATAGTTAACTTTTACATGAAACATCCTCTGTACCCACTGGTGTTCTAAGAATCCTATCTGTGTTAATTCATCCGGTGTTCACAACCACTAGGTTTTTACAGGTGAGGAAACATGTGCAAAAATTAAGGAACTCATCAGAGGTCCCATATCTAATAGTGGAGGAACTAGAATTTGAAGGAGCTAGGCACTTTGGCTAAAGAATCTGGGCCCTGTGAATTCTGCTCCACTTCCCTGAGAACAGTGATGGGAATGATGCCTTTGTTCTGTTCACAAATGAAAACCCAAGTGCTAATTTATTAAATGTCTGCAAGAACTTCTAGCTCCTCTCTGCTACCCAAGTGCTCAACTCAGTTCACTGTGCCTTCAAAGTTTGACTGGCTCCAATAGGCAGAGTAACTTCTAGACCCTTCTTTCACTTTCTAAATTACTCTACTGGTTACACTTTCTTTTGACCCACCAGCTAAGGAGCTGGCATGAAGCCCTGGACCCACCCTATGGTCAATATATACTCAATGAATGAATGAGTATCTTACCTATGTCAGAGCTGTTGCCATACACAAAAGTTCTTGGTCAAGTGGTATAATGACATGATGGGGTCCTAGAAATTGCTCTTGACAGAATCAAAAGATTTCTACTTTTTGTGAACTGACCATGGAAATAGCACAAATTCCAACTTTCAGTGTTTTTAGTTTTGACTAGTATAAGGTACTATGCACCTGATATAGATTATTCACATTTCATCTTTAAAACAATACTACGAGGTAGGTGCTATGATGGGCCCATTGTACTCGTGAAAAAAGATGACTAGAAACTAAGTAACTTGTTATGGGCCACAGAGCTAAAATTCAGGAGCTAGTGTTAAGAGCCACAGCCAAAGGGGCCCCAGCACACTTCCAGGTCTTGGAAAGCATACTGCACTGTCATTCTCTCTTTAATAATCTTATGGTATGTATGATGGAATCTTACAGCTACCATCACATGTGTTATGGCATGAAACTATAGTCTGTGAATTGAAATGGTTTCCACCCACCAAGGGTAAGCAAAAGTTTCATTGGCCAGAAGTGATCCTGATTTTTCTGAAACTACCTGTCATGAGAAAACAACTCCTCATTTTTTGGAGATTCATTCATTTAGTGAGCATTTGTGGAGTACCTGTCACTTGCCTGGTGATACAACAATGGTAAGTAAGATTGACACAGTTCTGCCTTCACAGACACGGCTCAAAGGAAGAAGCAGAAAAGTAATTAGGCGACACACAGAAAATGCTTGGGGGATGAGAGCAGTAGGGAATGGGGGGGGAAAGCGCGTGAGGAATGGTGGGGTCCATTTCAGGCTGCTTAAATGACAGGTTAAAAAACGCGGTAGGAGAAAACATGGCATATTCTGGCAACAACCAAGCTAATGGAAGGCCTGAGGACTATATTTAGGGTAATGGGGAATAACTGCATGACTTCAAGCAGGGAAGGGAGACACCCTGATTTTTTTGTTTTGCTTTTTGGTGCTGAGGATTGAACCCTGGGCCTCGTGCATGCAAGGCAAGCACTCAACCAACTGAGCTATAACTTCAGCTCCTGACACCCTGATTTTTAAAATATCAGTCTAATGACGGGAAGAAAAATGAATTAGATAGGGACACACTAAAATCAGGGGAGACAGACAGTTGTCAAATACTGTAACCAATGGATTAGTGGAATTTGTTAGATAGGAAGAATGGAGATGCAGGAACTGATTCAACATCTATTAAGAATATATATCCTTTAAAATTGAGAGAGATGTCGAAGAAGAGGCATTGTCACAGATGCTGCCCAGGATGTGGTTTTAGGGAACTGAGCAGATGATGGGGGTCAAAGATAGGGAATCTCAGGGCAGTAGCAGGCTGGTGGGGGGTGGGCCGAGATGCCATGTAGGTTGGTGGAGCTAACTGGCAGTCGGGTCTTGGAGTCTGGGGCATAGGAGAGCAGGTTTAGGCTGGAGGCAGAGGCTTTCTAGCCATCAGCAGAGAGATGGTGCCTGAAGACACAGCAAGTGGGAGGGCTCACCCAGACTGAGCAAAAAAGCCCAGGGGCAAAGAGCGGCAGCACGTGAAGGGAAAGCAGAAAAGAAATGTTCATAAAGGAGATCAAACTGAGCTTCCAGAGGCATGGGAGCAGATTGGAACAGACACACTCAGACTCCATTTAACTTCTTGATTCCAAGGTTGTGGATGGCTCTTTCCGCCCGTCCATCCGTCCAACACAAACCCATCTGCTTTGAGGAAAATGGGTATAGTGACTCCCCTTCCCAAGCCAGCCCGCATTCTCTTCCCCGCCCCCCGTGGAGTGAAGCTAGCTCCCGAGGCTGCGGGCCGCCGCTCCACCCGGACCTGAGAGTGACTCCCTGGAGACCCTGCTACGAACCGCACGCCGGCACAGCGGAGCACCTGCTCCCGCCCCACTCACCACGCGGGAGGGACGGTCCCTCCTTCAGGACAATCTCCAAACCGTCGTCATCTTTGATGCTGCTGCTACCCGCTGCTTCGGGTCCCACCCTCCCCCTAGCTCTCTCCGGGTCCCCTCAACCTCTGGAGCACCTCAGCCCGCTGCACCGTTGGTTTTTCAATCAAATCTTCCTTCATGCCACCAACCGGCGCTGGCTGAACCAATACCGAGGCATCTTCCTCCACCTTGCCGAGCGCCTCAGCCAATCCGGAAGGGCCATGCTGCAACGTGCAGAGCGCCATAGCGACGGGTGACGCCTGCCAGAGTTGCCCTAGCAGCCAGAGAACGCTCAGGATCCAGCCCCAAGCTGCAGGCACAAGAGGTGGCAAGAATTGCTTAGCACTCTACTGCAGTCTTTGCCTGGACATTGAACAATCTATGAACAGGTCTCCCAATCTGTGCAGACTTTCCTAGACTTCTGATGCCTAATCTTTAGCAACTGAAATAAAATGGGTGGGAAAGAGCAATCTGGGGGTATTTCGGGAAATGCTGTCGACTTGAAATCAAATTGATTCTCTCCCAAAGCAAAGATCTAATTTGAAAAGGAAATCAATGCAACATGCTACTCATATGGCACAAAAACATTCTCAGTTGAGCATGCTGCATCTCGGGCAATGAGAAAATGGTGCTGTGAAAATAAATGACTTAGGATTCAAGAGGTCTTTATGTTACAACTAACACTAGTTCATTTTATGTCCTTGGGCAAGTCACTTCGCCTTTTGAAATCTGCAGATTCTTAAAGAAAAATTCAACTGCATTAGATAAAGGAATAAAAGGATACAAACAGCATGGAGCTTTAAGTATCAAATTTATTGAGTGCTAAATTTTGTCCCAGATATATTCCGAGTTATTTCCTCATATTATTTCACCCACTCGTCACATCCTTTTTTCATCCTAGAATTGTAAACAAATTGCCTGAAGAGTCCAAAGTGATGTACGTGATGGAGACAGTAGAACCTATGCTGTGACTGTCTAGAGTCCTGTCTTATCCACAAGGATGCTCCCTTGACAATTTATTCAGGTATAGTCCTAACTCAATCCTACCTTAACATCCCTCAAAATGAACATTAAGTGTATCAGCACTTGACAAAATCTCCCAACCTTGATTTAAAATGAATATGGTGCATCCTTCCCTAATATTTCTCTGATATGAATAATAAGTGAACCCAAAGATACATCGATACTTCAGGTTGTGTATTGTGAAAGTATTCTTATTAAAGAAAATAAAAAGAAAAACAAAAGGGAAAAATCCTATTTCAGGAACATAGAAAAGGGATGAAAGCCAAATACAGGTGAATATACCAGAACTAACTAAGCTTCAGGGGACATAAAACCACCAGGATTAATGCTGCTCTTCAAAAATGGGTACACTATTTATTTCAGTGTCTTTTCTGATTCTGCTTTTTCTCTTCATCTAAAGTATACTGGGAGGTAAGAGGCAGAAACCCCTCATTTTCCTTCCTCTCCTACCCCATATATCAAGCTGAGAAAGCTATGCCACTCTTGGAGTACAAAGTCAAGACAATAACCAACAACTAATTAAGTAGACTTTTATTGCTCTTTCAACTTCAATAACATCTACAAAAAAATAGTTTTCTTCTAACAATTATGAAACAAATTTGAAAGGCAGGATCATTCACATTATAGACTTGGGTAGAGACTTGTACTTCATAAAAATGAAATATAACAGTTCTACAATTTAATGTTTAATTTACTTTGGATTTTATTATAAAAGAAAATATCACTGTAATTATAAAAGTCATAAAAATTGTTAACTGTACTGTGAAATTACACCAAGGTATCAAATATTACACAAATGAACAATAAAATTCAATTTTTAAATGTAGTAAACACTGGAAGATGCCCTCCCTCCTGCAAAAACAAAAACTTTGATAAAGCAACAAAAAGCCACAGCACAAAAACCAATCAATGTGCAAAAAATTATGATTAAAAAAAAACTGGGGCTTAACAAGTACTCTAAATATGAGCTAATTAAATTTTATTTTAAAGATAATCTTTAGATGATTCCATTTCCAACCGTTTTCCTGTAATTGACACTTATTTTACTTTCTAAAGTTAGAAAAAAGACTTTACATTAAAATTGCCAAATCTTAAAATTTGAACACCACTTTAAACCTTGAATGTCTTTAAAGACTTTTTAAATTTACTTTCTAAAAATAAATACTTGTTGGAATAAACAACAGGGCATTTCACTTATTTGCACTGCATACGATAACAATGATGTGATCTACATAAATAAATTTAAAATATTGCTATTTAATATAAACATTTTGAATTACAATGTTATATCCATGGCTTACATATCCAAAATCTGAGCACTTTAAAAACAGGATTCACCAACTGTTGAGCACATTTACAGAACTCATGTACATGACATAATCCTCTAACTAGCAAGCTCTGGTGGTATACCTCAATTTCAGAGACCATTTTTCTTCTTACAGAATTTTGAACCTGCCTTTGTGAAAGGAAAAAGTTAGAAAGCTATTTTATTCACACAGATACTCTGAGTATGTGGAAGAAACAAGAAATGTTTTTTTGGATGTAGAAAACAAAAGTTATTAAGTCTGAGTGGTAAACAAATCTTTATAAATACATGCATTAGCACATAAAAATTATATCCTACACGTTTTACAGAAGACTTGGCAAATATGAACATTGGTACGCCACATCTTTAAACAACCTAAGAGATTTAAGATTGATAATATCACACACATACACACACAACACACTCACTCAATACACTTTTGAAAGACTGTGCTTCATTTCGACATACCTAGTATTATTAAAAAATATATAGAATCATCCTTTTATCATAAGGAAGTTTCGTTCATTGTTTTCTCAAAAGCTGCTATTTTAGATTGAAACAGCCATCAGAAGAAAGTAAATTTCAAATGGTCAACATCAGAATTTATTATAGTCTTTGTAAACAGACATCTATAAATAAATAAAAATATGGTGGAGAAAAGAATATCCTGAGGCGGCTCTATGGCCAGGGTATTCAGTAGCACTAAGCTCTATTCTGAAAATCAAGGCATCTAAGAAAGTGCAGGGCTGTTTATTTGAATTTATTTTGTAAATGGAATATGTACAGGTTTAACTATTTTGCACCTTGAGGTAAATCAGTACATAGCAATTACCACTGCTCATATACACCTATTTAAGGCAACATTTAAAAATCACTATATATAGTAAATTATATCTTTCACTGTCTTGTAATGAATGCTGTCCATGATTGTAATTTTCAAAAAGTGGAAGAAATACCATAATCACTTAAAACAAGCAGTCAATTACTTAAACATGAGTTTACCTTCGATCTTCAATGGAGGAGTAGTCATATCATATCATTTTGCAAGTCAAGTAGTCAAAAGCAAGCAGAAACCAATAAGGAATCAGAAACACCGTAAAATATTTTGAACGCAAAGAATTTTGCAAGTCATGGTTTTTCTGGCACTGGACAATTACTATACATAATTAAATAAAATCACAGAAACACTATATCCCAGGTAGTTTTCAGTTTAAATTTTAAAAATCACTTCCTGTAAAATAAGTACAGTTGCTAACCCTTTGATGTCCAAACACAAGGAAATGATGTGAGGAAATCCTCTAGTTTAGATACATCAAGGTATTTTTAAAAATAGCAGCAGATACCGGGACTTTGGAAATGACTATGCTGCTATGAATGAAAAGGAACCACTGAAATGGAAGCTCATAACAATAATCAGCACCATGGGTAATACTCTCCATCAATTGCCAAGAGTCTAAAACTCTTTTTAGGCAGTACCAAATGATGCCATCTACAATTTCTAAAGAAAAAGCAGCTAGATTTCCAACATCTCATCTGAGGCAGAAGTTGAATCTATTATAAACTCTGACAAAACAGTCTCAGATGGGGAAATTACCATAGTTATTATTTAGTTCAGAATGGATCTAAACACCTCAGAATTGCTAAAATACCAGCTTTTGGCATTTCTCATGATCTTCTATAAGATCAATTACTCATACTTTTATACTTTCATTATAAATTAAGAATAAAGGGAGCATTGGAATTACATTAAATTTTTCATCTTAATATTCATGTCACCATCTTCAGTATTTCTATGGCTTCTCAATATTTACTTGGATTTTGTAAATTATTCTCTTGCCAAATCAGTTTTACAACCCCATTCATCCAGTCCTACAGGCTTCACAAGAACATTTATTTATTTTGTGTGGAGCTAAGAGTATATAAAAGATAGCTAAAACAATTTTCTAGAAGTTAAAAAGGCAGCTCAGAAAAACTAAGTAACAAACACTAACACAAAATAGGAAGAATGCCATCAATCTGAGCTATATATAAAATGTCTAATTTCCTTTTAAAATAGAAATATGGCAGTGCTTTATATCAAAGATGTGAAATCTGTCAACTGCTTTTAGATAATAAACATAAATGCAAGTGAGCACCAAGTATTTACATTAATGATTTACTCTCTATGTATTACCTTTTCAAATGTTTTTATAATATTTAAGTATCATATCAATTAAAATAAATAAAATATTTTTAAATGAAATTGTGTTTAACCACCTATTAAATACAATCTATGCAAAAGAAAGAATTAACAGAAAGCAAAAGGTCAGCCTTAATAATTAATACTGATCACAAACCCATTCGAGAGAATTCTGACTCCTGATTATTTAATCATACTACTTAAAGCAAGAACTTGAACCTGATATAAACTAAACTACTTTCAGAGAGCAATGGTAAAGAACAGAGTGGAAATTGTGGATTTTTAAAAAGTACAGCTATTAGAAAATAATTTCTACAAAGGTAGCAAAATTTAATTACTGCAAACTGGTATTTTATAGTTTCTAAAATTCATGAAGTTACCAATGGTGCAGGTGCTATTACAAATCATTTGCAATTTTACTTGACTGTCAGAAAGGAACCCTAGATATTAAATTTTAAGCTTTAAAAAAAAATTCCTAAAATATAAAGGTAAAAAACTATAGTTTCCTTTCTAGAAAGTTCCCGATTGACCTCTATGGTCAAGAAAATTCCATCACTTGTGAAACATGATGGACTCTACATAATGAAATGCATGGAGAAGCCATGGCATAGTACTTTACCATAGCATGGGCATACTGACTCCCTGTTCTTCCTATAAAGCACTAACAAAAGTGAAATAGTCTGAAAATTTTTAGAAACTCAAGTAAAAATTATAAATATATGGACTAAGTACGTATCACTTGAGGTTGATATGAATTGCTGCTGTGAACAAAGAGATTTAAGAAAAGCAGATTGAATGCATTTCCCCACGTCTTTCTATTGCGGAACAGAAAAACTTTCCCCCAACAGAATAAATATTTGAATAAGAACCATGTACCTCACTTCCAAGAGACCATTTCATTATTACACACAATATCCATGGTGCCCACTACAAACTTCAGATTCTACTTCAAAACACCCAATGGTCATGCATAAATAGCATGACATACAATATTGTTATACATAGTGACATGACATACACACACACACATACACACACACATTATATATAGAGATATATATATCTATATATAATTCCTGTTGGTTTAATTCTATAACGAAGTTTCAGCATCCATGTATTTCTTTGATGGTTCATCTTCAAAATTTATTGTCACACTCACAGGTTTTTCTGGACTGTTTAAAACAAAGAATGAGAAAAAATGATTACTGAAAGAACAAAGACTGGATGTTGAAAACATCCAACAATAAGTATCTGTAGTAAACCTTTTGAGATGCTCATTAACACTACTAATTTATGACTTCCTATTATAATTTTACTTTTTTTAGTGTCAGGAAGTTGAATTAAAAAAGCACAGTAAAAATCCTCAAGTTTTTAAAAATTGCATGTTTTTGCTTGCAATTCATATTTTTCTTATAACTAAAGAGAAGTTATTTAAAGTGAGTCTGTATGTGACTACATTTGATTTATGTTTTACTTCATGTGTGAACACAGTTGTAGTACTGACTTTTACTTCACTGACAAATTCAGCAATATATAAACCTTTGTTAATATAAGCATCAATTTCTTACAATAGGTAACAAATTGACAAAACTGTTGCCCCTAAATCTGGTTTACAAATACAAGACCAAAACACCTACTTATATGCATATATATATATGCTTTTTGTTTGTTTGTTTTTGGTACCAGGGATTAAACTCAGGGGTACTTAACCACTGAGCCACATCCCTAGCCTTTTTTTTATATTTTATTTAGAGATAGAATGTCTCTGAGTTGCTTAGGGCCTCTCTAAGTTGTTGAGGCTGGCTTTGAACTCATGATCCTCCTGCTTCAGCCTCCAGAGCTGGACAGAATTATAGGCATGTGCCACCATGCCTAGTTGGCTTATGTGTTCAAGTTAACATCAAACACTCTGAGACTCCACGTATATGGATTCAATGATTGATTTTTATTCTAAGACAGGAATATCAGGATTCTGAAAAAAATTTTACTAAAAAGTACAGAAATACACTATGGGTTGCTGCCTTATTCAAAAAGTCTGAAGGAAAGGAGGGCTCCCAAAGATTTTTCTGTTAAATGACATAGCCAAGACATTCTTTATTTTCATGAAGGGAGGAGCAATCCAAATGAAAGGCAAAAGTATAAAAGATATGTTAATATTATTATAAGGCCTTTATGTTTATCATAAAAAAAATTGCAATCTGGCCCAAAGGTGCTGACAGGATATAAAAAATAAGTGTCAGTAAAAAGAATATGAGTTCGGGATGATCCAAAATGACAAAGAATTTAACTTTAAAACTTTACAAAAGAAAGAAACAGCTCAGCTTAGAAAGATAGGACTTGAGAAACAATGATTGAAAAGAAAGACATAAGATAGAGATAATTAGAACAAAGGTTCTAAAGAGAATAGAGAAAGAATGAGAAAAAGCTAATTAATTTTTATCACAAGACAAGAGTTCAGAAAGATAGCAACTAACCAGAAATAGCTACACTGCTTGCATGCCTGGAAATGTTTTGAGCTGAAGCCCAGGCAGAATACTCCAACACCCAACACAGCAAGTTATACGAGAGACTTTCTGAATATGAGTAGGACAGCCTTGTAGGACAATGCCTCATTTCTCCAGAGACCTAAAGAATTCCTGAGGTCTCAGGCCTCCAAGTGAGAGCAAAAAGAGAAAAAAGTGTTCCGTAACAAGAAACAACATCAAGGGTTCTCTGAGTTTCAATACATGGTCCATTATGAAACTAAATGCTTTTATATCAATGAATTAATTTTCTTTCCAAATATCTTTAGGGAAAACATTTACCTCACCCGAAGAAATTATACACTTAAAAAAAAAAAAAAAAAAAAAAAACCAGCAGAGCAAAACAAAATGAAATCGTTTTTCTTTATTCTTGGACCATCACAAAACATGACTAAGGTGGTATTCAATTGGAATGTTTAATCTCTTGTAATTATCTTTCTTTATATAGTTTTGACCTACATATTTTTCCATATTTTACTATAAAATAGCTCAAATTAATTTCAAATGATACAACTATAAATTTAAAAAGGAAATTACAAACCACAATCATTATCTACATCTGATTATTGTCACAACAAAATGATGGATGAAAGCAAAAAGGGAGAGAAGTAAAAAGGAAAGAAGAGTGGTTTTGATAAGCAAGAATATAAATTAGGTTAAATGTAATGGTTTTACTGCATCAATATCAACATGTTAAGTTGAAAACTGCCAAGTTTGAAAAGGCATAAATAATCATAACTACCTCGTGTTAGATCTGGTTACTTTGGCATTCTCAGTATTCATGGAAAGTGCCTTCCACTGTGCAGTTTTGGCCATTTCATCTGATATATTAACAACTGAGGGATCAACACTGAAGAACAAACACACTTTTCGGTTAGTATATGCAAAAGCATTAATATTGTCTTTCTTTTTTATCTATGTCATTATTTGCTTTCATCAACTTAAAATTGAGAAAATCCTTGCCATGCACTTAAACCAAGGCCTACAAAGATATCAGAATTTGGGGGTTCTATTACAAAGTTCCCATGGAGAATTACATCTTCCTTTATAATCAAAATGAAGAGTAAGATGAATTTGGCTTCACAATTTGATTTGGGGAATTAGTACTACTCCTACAATGATGCCCTGCAAACCTCTTGGTCACAAGTAAATTATTGAAATATATAAAAGGATATATTAATGTGCTTAGGAGTTAAAAAAAACATAAAATCAATTAGAAAGCCTTTATAATTGGCACAAATTTTAATATCAAATAAATATTACAATATGTAAGGAAAATAATTTTTAAAAACCCTTGTTTTTCATAGCCTTTACAAATCATTAAAAAAATATTAGAAAAGGTGACACTTCACAATTAGAAATAAACCTCTGAAAATATTTTGACAAAGAAAAACAACTTTATAAATATCACTTTTAGCTGGCATTTACATTTTTGTGTCAAAGTGTTGTTTTATCAAATGTATCAAAATCAAAAGAATGCCCATTTATTATAAGGGACAAATGTAATCACATTCTATGTTTCTATGAGTTACTGCAAAAATGACTTTCCGACCCCAAATCCAATGATGATATCCATAAATAATTAATTTGAGGCTCAAGGATATCAGCACAAGTAATATGAAAGTATCATGAATCATGAAGTTATCAAAAATATATCTGCAAGTCCTTTTTTAATGAAAAGAAATGTTTCATGCAAAATAAAGCTAAAAATGCAAATGTGAAATTAGATCATGTTAAATTAACAATGTAATAATAAATAGTAGTCACTTAAAAGATGTTATCTTTGTTTATACTTTAAATCAGAAAGTTGTTTCAAATTCAAGATTACAGAAAGTGTGACATGGTCACTGAGAAGTCTCTAGGAATGGCGGCTGTACTTTTTACCAAGACTTGTTTTTCAGAAATACATAAAATTTAAGTGCCCAGTCAAAATGGCAGAGCCATCCAATCTGAAACTTTTGCCTAGCTGAGCAAACAATTTATTCACTTGGTTGTGAATTTCAAATAATGAAAGAAAGGAATTCCTGAAGAAGTTTCCTCCTTCAAGTAAGAACTTTCCCATTAGAAGAAATCAATCTTTTTCAATATAGCATACATTTTACTGAGCCTCAAAATAAAACTAAATGGAAAAATTTTTCTATATAAATTTACTGTTATATATTTACATTGTTATATAAATTATTTTCATATTTTATAAGGCTTTAGGTTTTCCAAATGCTTTCATATATTATATCATTTGATCTTCATGGCAAGTAATCCAGAACTATTTAAGATGTAAAACTCTGGCAAATAAACAGGTTAGCCATTTCTTGGCATTCTCAAGGTTCAATTTTTAAGCAAAGCAGAATTATGGTTCATCACTTAAAAGACAAAAGGAAAAACTCAGATATCCATTCTTTTGGTTAAATATCAGACAGTTAAAAATAAAAAAAATTTTGAAGCAGGCTAATCAACTGGTCAGAGATGTGCATTCTAAAACTGAATTCTCTATAAATAGCTTATGAGAAATGGAATAGATATATGGGAAAATGTATCGACTCCCCCCCAAAAAAGTACAAGTTTGCATTTCCCAAACTCTGCATCTTTTGTTCTTAAATTTAAATAAAAAATGGTTCACCAAACTAAAAACTGATGAATTATACAAAAAAAAAAATCTATTAATACGTTTTCCATAATATGAGCCCTCAGACCTTTGAAAACTAGAGAGTGCTATAGGGTCTCTAAACATAGGTATATCTGGAAGGTTACCATATGGATTACAATCATTTTATTTTCCAGTGCACACTGACTCAGTCCTGATAAAGGGTAGAAAGGAAAAAGCAAAGCTACCAAGAAAATGGAAATAGTCTGAAACTCATGTACTGATTTAAAATTTCACTAGGATAGAAAGAATAATAGAAGACAAGTAAAATATATTAGCTTGACATGAGCTTTCATGTAAGGCTCTGGTCCACGTCCAGCTTTTTCTTCCTTTCTGCCTGTAACCTGGTTGGGCAAGGACCAAGAGATTTCCTTTTCAAACTACAGGAAGCTTCCCTTTAGTTGATAAGATACAGATTTTATCATCTTTTTAAAAACAGATATCACTACTTTAAAGAAGCACTACATGACTTACTCATGCACCTGACATGTGTATATAATAACTTTTACAAAACAAAGTTCCACCTCACCTGTATTTTAGGGCCTTGACTGGAATTTGCAGGAGACTTCCTCCTTCAAATGGAAGGTGCACAGTGTCGTCATCATCCTGAAGCATTCGTTCAGCTTCCTAAGAGCACACAAGAAGGGGTTACTTCTCCCAGAATACTCCCAGAAGGGGCAGCTACAAAAGAACACCTTAAAGACTTGGAAACCCAAGCTGAAAACATTATTTAAATACATCAACTTTAACTAAAGACTTCATTTTATAATTATGAACGCATACTTGTAGAATAAAGATTAATTTTAAACGGTATAACTTTCGTTTCTGAAAGTGAATCACTAATACTATTTGAAAATCAATTTAACTACTTAAGTTTGAGTGCCAACTATTATATCGTTACATGATAAGTTAAAATTTTGTGAAATCTCATGTCTCTTATCATATTATGAGGTGAATAAAGCTTCATTTGTATAAGGAAGGGTTTTTTAATCTCAGCAATACAGACATTTGAGGCCTAATAATATTTTTCTTATGGCAGGGGAGATAGGGGTGGGGAGATCTGTATCATATATTTTTCAGTCTCCTAGGCATCATCTACCCATTAGATGGCAGTTTGCAGCCCCTTTAGTTGTGACAACAGAGTATTACAAACACTGATAAATGTCTTCTGGAGGGGAAGCCATCCCAGGGTGAGGACCACCTGCACAGCACACATGGCATCAAATTATGGCATGCTAATAATGGAGGCAGGGGATAAGGCAGTAGGAGAGACTGAAAAAGCATTTATATTCTTCTTCCTTATACAGAAACCCCACTTATTTGGAGGTGGCAATATGCCCTGATTTTTAAAATGAAACAAAGAACTCCTACATTAAACTTCCCAGTAAACCAATGGGGCCACATAGTATAAGTAGGACTTACTGAATGAAATTTTTGGAAAGATTCCTTCCTTAAAACACAATTCCAGGGTAAAGTCTACTTTGCCTTTGGTCTTTCCTTCTTCCTGCTGCCTCTAATGCTAACATGATAGCTAGAGTTTAGGAGCCATATTGACCCATGAGGAAAACCTGAGGATGGAAACTACATGATGAGGATGAGAGGAAAGTAACAAGACATCCCTAATAACTGTGGAGCCATCACACTAGTTTGAGAGTTCTACGTGGGAGAATAAATCCTTGTTTTGTTTTATTTTCCCTATTTTGTGCCACTGAGCCTTATTCTAACAAAAGTAATAAACAGGCAATTTGACCTAAGTATTTTATAAATAAATTATACAACATTTGGGGGAAAAAAATCACCAAAAGTTAATACATACTTACATATATAACTTTAAAGAAAATAACTCTTAATTTTAAAATTTTGGAGCCTCATTCAAAGTAATATCCTACTTATAATTTTCGTTGAAAAGTAAAGAAAACCAGTAATTTTTCTAGTTCTACTTAAGAAAGATTAACATTTAAAAAATGCATATCTTTCTTATCTTTGCTTCTCAAAACTCTGAAAGGGAAAACTGAGCAAGAAATTACAATCAACAAAGCTATATGTTCTACATATACAATCTCTACTTCTTTTTTTATTAAAGTGATGACCACATTAATAAAAAATAAAACTCAGATTATTAATATTTAAATCTCAGTATACAAATCAACTAGTGGTACATAATAGTACATAGATAAAACCTTTAGTTGGATGTGATGGCACATGCCTATAATCCCAGCTACTTAGGAGGCTGGATCCCTTGAGCCCACAAGTTCTCAACCTGGATAACATAGCTGGGCACTACCTTAAACAAAACAAACAAACAAAAAAGACTAAAGCTTTATTAAATTTTTTTAACAAAAAGATATTTATTTAAATCCCCTTTGGTATATCAGATTATTAAAATGCCTTTAAACCTAAAATGTATGCTAAAAATAATATAGTTCATGTATTTAAGGTTAAATCAGATGATAGAGCGATATAGTATTATTTTCTGTTGTCTATGTTTCAATATGTCTATGTTTCTTTCTAAAAATTCTAATTTTGCTTTTGTTAAATGCACACAGTATGTAACTTTTTAAAAGTATCCATGTGTCAGAGCAATGAGGGGCAAGAGGGTGAAAGGAGTAAGAGCTAGCATTCGGGACACATTACTTAACTTCTCCTGCCTCAGTTTCGTTATTTACAAAATGGGAATGATAACAGTCCCTACTTTATAAGGTTCTTATGAGGATTAAAGATGTTGATTCAAATAAATAGTGCTCAATGTATGGTACAAAATATTAAAGAAGGGAATAATGTAAATCTATAATTATTGTTTTTTACCTCTTTTTCTTTTTTCTTTTTGTCATCTTCTTTCTTTTTCTTACTTTCTGGCATGAGATCATCAAGCCAACTAAGTTCTCTCTTTGTGAAACACAGGTCCATGAGCTTGCGTACAAACACCAATGCCAGAACCTTAAAAAAGTGGGGAGGAGAGAAAATAGTAATGTATAATATGAATTATATAATTTAGAGAGGAAAGAAGTATTTAATAAATCTTCTAAATGACAAGAAATATATTTTGTTTAAGACTATTTCATACATTGTCTTATTGCAAAGAAACTGAGTCATATATCTTTTTGAACTGTCTGCTCAAAATTTAAAAAGTACAAAGAAGAAAAAAAATTAACATTATCCTGAATAAATCACTCGCACTCTGCATAGAACTTATAAAGGTTAGTAAGCATTGTGAATATCATAATAAAAAGATGATTTTTATGACTTTATATGAAATTAAATATTAAAAAAAAAAAACTCGCAGTACAGTGCAGCATGCCTATAATCCCAGAGACTGAAGCCAAGGCAGGGGACTGCAAGTTCAATGTCAGCCTCTGCACCTTAGCAAGACCCTATATCAAAATGAAAATAAAAAGCAAAAAGGGCTGGGGATGTATGTAGCTCAGTGGTAAAGCACCCTTGGGTTCCATCCCCAGTACAGAAGAAGAAAAAAAAAAAAAAAACCCACCTCCTAAGCAACATGATGATTAGAGTACCTATTGCCAGCACTAGGTTTTAATTTTTCAAACACATTGCAAAAAAGGACATAAAATTGCTTTTCTTTGACTGTGCATAAGCATTTAAACTGCTTAGGTTTCCTCTTCTCTCACCTGTTATCTCCTTTCTTTTGCCTGTATTTTCCTATTGGTTTTTATACCTTCTGTTTATGAATTCATGAGTTCTGTGCAACTGGGATTCAAATCCTCTACCTGCCTTGTGTTACATATATTTCTCCCAGTTCACAATATCATTTTCCTATTTATCATGCCTTTTATGATATAAAAAAACAATTATCTTTTAGGTATACAAATACTCTACTATAATTTTTTTTTACCATTTAAATCCTGAATTCATTTATATACATGACAGATAGAGTACAAATGTACTTCCAAGAATACACTTAACTCTTCCAACACCATGTACTAAATTTCATCTCTAAAATAATCTGCTTATGATACTCAAGTGATAGCACTGCCATATATTCAGGTAAATTTGTAGATGTGTTAGTTATTAAGTATTCAAAACAAAGAACATGCTATACCTATTGGTTCAGGTCTTATTATTCTATATCCTTAAATAATGTTGTGAATTGAATTTTGTCCCATACTAAACAAGTTGAAATAATCCCAACTACTTAGGAGTCTGAAGCAGAAGAATTGCAAGTTTGAGGCCAACGTTGCCAATTTTTTGAGAGTCTCTTTCAAAATTAAAGGGAAAAAAATGGGCCAGGGACGTAATTCAGTTGTATAGTATTTGCCTAGCCTGTGCAAGGCCCTGGGTTTAATCTCCCCAGCCCCACCCCCTGAAAAGGCAAGCTGAAGTCCTAACCCCCGTATCACAGAATATGACCTTATTTAGAAATAGGAATATTGCTTATGTGAGTAAGCTAAGGTCACACTGAAGTAAAGTGGGCTTCTAATACAATCCGAGTGGTGTCCTTGTAAGACAGTCGAGGGACAACACAGACAAACAGGAAGAACCATGTCACAACAAAGGCAGACAGGAGTTAATGTGGTTGCAAACCGAGGAATGCCAAAGATTGCCCGCAAACCACCAAAAGCCAGTTAATAGGCAGGTACTAACTCCCCTGGGTTTCCAGAAGGAGTAGGGGACTGCCCACACCCTGGACTTGGACATCTAGTCTCCAGAATTGCGAGACAATAAATTTTTGTTTTGAGCTATACAATTTGTAATACATTGTTCCAGTGTCCTGAGGAAACTAATATAAACACTATTGCAAAGCTTCTTTTCTTTAAATTTCTTATTTTCTTTTTTTCATTTTAGTTTATTCTTAAATATTTCATGGATTTTAGTTATTATTATGAATAAGATGTTTTCTGTTTTTAGCCCTACTACAGAGATAGAAAATATCAACTCATTTTTGTCTTTTTAATTCTAGCCATCTTAATACAATTCTCATTAATTTTATTAAGGGTTTTTAGTCTTTTTAAATTCAATTTAAACCTGGCTATATTTATTTTACATCTTCTTGAATAATAAAAGCAATGCAGGATACACATCTTCCTTTGAATATAACAAACTATGTTCAAAGTTTTAGAGACACATTGTTATAAAAGTCTCCCTTTTGTTACTTTATATAGATTTTTAGCTCAATTTTCTATCCAAGGTCAAATTTCCAAATATGTAAGGTTATAGTAACGCCTTTTTAACATGCAATTTAATTGCAATCAGGAAATATTACCTGGATAATTTCTACGGTTTAGTTTTTATAAGGATGTTTATAGTCATGTACATAACCAATTTTTACAGGGTATTTATATAAGTCATCTACAGTCTTTATAACTTTTAAACTTCTACATCTGTCAATTTCTGAAAAAGATACATTGAAATATCTTATTAAGGACTCATTCAGGGATGTAGCTCAGTGGCAGTATGGGAGGAGACCCTAGGTTCAATATCCAGCCAGAAAAAAAAATTTTTGTTTTAAAGGCTTCTGTCAGGCAAGATGGTACACGCTCTAAATCCCAATCAATTGAGAAGCTGAACCTGCAGGATCATGGGTTCAAGCCCAACCTCGAAGACCTTGCCAAAAAGGGAGAGGGGAAGAAGGAGAGAGAAAAAACCTGTTGTTTTGAATGCTTTGCTTTTTACATCTGTCTATCTCATTTGTTCAACAAAAATGTTCTAAATTCTGAAATTGTTAAAAAATACCAAAGCAGAGCTCTACAGTACAGAGATTTAAAAGTCATTTTTTTAACTGACCAGAAAATTCGAATTGGAAAACAACTGATTTATAGCTAGAAACAGTTAGTCCACATTGTCAGACATCCAAGAAGCATTAAATGGGCTATTCCTTTTTTCAACAGCAATTATAAACATAAAGAGAATTACAATGAAAACATACATAAACAATCATGTTATTAGATAGCGACCAAAAAAGTCTGAAAAAAACTTACCATCATGGGAAAAACTACTGCGGCAGCTGAAGCCTTTATCACCCATAAAAGAACCAGACAAGTAAGCTGAATGACTGTGAAAATATGGACCTTCCAGAGAGGCACATAGCGGAGGTAGATCAAATCAGGCTGATGCTTGGCAGGCATCCCAAATAACTTTATACGGTCAAAAAACTACATAGAGAATGGAGAAGAAAAAAGAAAGTTTAAACAAAATATCGTTTCTGATATTTAGGAAAAGAAATTCTACCCAATTTTAGAGTTTTCTGTATTAAATTTAAATGGTATATTCTGATAATACCCGAGATTACTTTCTTTAGCCAAAAATCTCTGGATCCAAGTAGAGAGAAAAATAAATAAATAAAGGCACTCACTTCAACTACTACAATTAACTTAATCAGAAAATTCAAAGCAAACATTTTTATTTGGGGGGATTAAAATAGATCAATTCACTGGTCATTTCATCTCTTTAACCTTGTTTTCTAATATGTATGATTAAAACAACAATCTGAATGACTTCTAAGGATCTTTCCATATATAGCATGGCTTATTTTATAAAAACAACTCAAAGCAACAAGTACTAAATCTTCATTCACTGAAAATGAAACTTTGAACAAATTTGTTGGTCTTTTTAAGCTTTAAATTCCTTAATCATAAATTGGAAATAAAATGAGCCCTACCACCTCAGAAAACTGTTGTGAAAGTCAAGTGAGATAATTAGATTCTTTCTTGACCAATGGGGAGAAGACTCAGGCTAAACTAAAAAAAAAATGAAGCTGGTGTCTCTGAGAAGTCTTGCCAGCCACCAGTTGGCACCTTAGAACACAGCCTTGGCATGAGAAGAGGTGATCAGGTGAGGCTAACTATGCTGATCTAAATGTTTTCCATTACCATCTGTGCAAACCTGAGTAAGTTTTATGAGCTTGTTCTCCAGGAATTGTTATTATAAGACAAGAGAAGGGAAATCACTGGCTACACTGCCTACTTCCTCAATCCCTGTATTTCTGTTACCTGAATTATGAAATTAGGATGTCTTCCTTTCTCCTTCACAACTATCATTTTGAGGATCACAGGAAATATTTTTTGTGCCAGGTCTTCAAATCGCATTGTGCCATACAAATGGCAGGCATCACCATTTTTATAGGGAAATTAATACCTACCTTTTCTCCTTAAGTACTGAAACTGCCATTTTACATGTTAGAAACAACATTCCAATCCTTTTGATCCTCCCTCTCACTATAGTAGTCTTTAGTGAGTTTAATTAAAGACAGATGAGGATCACATCAATTCCTGATATCATTTTTACAGAAAAAAAAAAAGCGCTGTAAGCAATAATCACTTGGCAAATGTGGATTCGAAGTCATCAGTTAGAAAAATAACCAGCTCTTAAAATACCAAAGAGTTGAGAATAAGTCAGTACCATAATGAAAACAGTCTCAGTTTCTTCAAATTTAATATAGGTTTAACTTTTTCTACAAATTCACTAAATACTTAAGACTTGCCTGAATTCCTTTCAATGAGGAAACTCCCATATAAAGGAAAACACCATACAGAACAGGCATTGGAATAAACTGTAAGTAAAAGGACCACAATTAGAACTCATGCTACAAAAACCATTTCACAGAAATGAATATATGGTGACAGAAGTAAAAGATCAGTGATAAGGATTAGACCAATTTCACATTTTTACATGTAAGAAACTGCTAATAAACAACAGATCCTTGAAAAATTGCTCATCTTCTACAAAGGAATAAGTGTTCAGTAGCGAAGATCAAAAGTACGATAGAATACTTGGCTTAAAAGCCTAGGTAATTTAAAAAAAAAAAAATCTTTCTGTAGTGTACTTTCTACATCAGATTGCTGTGAAAATTAAATTACTTCATATACATTTTAAAAACTTGAAAAGCACCTGAAACTCAAAGAGCATTTATATTACTATGTGCATACCTCCCCTTCATTGCCAATATTCAATACTGTACATAGCATTTACTAATTACAATAATTGAAATCCACCTCTGGAATAAAATCCTCATTACTCTGGTAGTTAGAGAGATCCCAAATCACCTATCTGGCCCATACCTAGGCATTTGTAGTGAAGCCTGGCTGTTAACAGTCCCCATCAATTTACTAAAAAGCATAATGACCCAAGGGAGAGGCCTGTAAGAAAAAAAGATTCAGCAACTACAAAGGAAATTCATATATACCTCAACTCACCAACCTAGTATGTTTTTTTTCCTAAGGAGACCCTGGAAAAAAAAGCAGTAATTCATCACCCTTAGAAAAGACCAACTAGGCTGGTTAATTGAGGTGTTAGATAATCAACTCCCCCAGGGAACTTTTTAAAAATATTTATCCAAAAAGCAACTTCAGAATGCTAAGGAACGGGAATGACCAGAATGAATAATTCCTGGAAATTTTTTAAAGATATGATTATCCAAGTAATTAAAAACAATTCTGTAATAATAATTTTAATAAGACTAAAAATCAGTGTAATGATATAGAAAATGGTAGAAAAATTCTCTAATAGTGAGATGTGAGGGAATCAAAATGTAAGAATGACTTCAGAAGGTCTGGGATCTGTTAAGCTTGGGTGGGGCGTGGGGTGGAGAGGCAAAAGTACCTGAAGATACTAAAACCAAACAGATACATAAAACTGGCCTTTAGAAAACAGGGAAACAATGACATTGAGGGAGGGAAGGAGGAAGGGAGGGAGGGAAGGAATGAATAAATTTATTTGGTTTTGATGCCTGCACTGTTATTTTTTTACACAGTAGGATTTAGTGAAATAAGGTGGAATTCCTGGCCAATACACTGCTTAGTCCACAGTAAATATTTTTATCATCATAATAGTGATTATGAGTTTATGGAAGATTTACTTTCTTATAACTTAACTTACTCTAATGCATAGAACGCTTAATTATAATGACAGCACAAAATGTTAGTACCTTTACAATAAAACTAGAAGTATAAACCACGCAAGGCAGGCGATAAGAGGGAGTGTGGAAATGGAGGATAAACACAAGCATGCTAAACTCATCCTGAAAGATAGGCTTAGATTAAAGGTTCTCAAAGATTTTGATGTCAGAACCCCTTTATACTCTTAAAAATCCTGAGGACTCCTCCCACCCACATCTCCAAACACTTCTGTTTGAATGTGTTAGAAATATAAGATATTCATCATGCTAGAATTTAATTTTAAATTGCCCCTCCCCTTTTATTTTGATACCACAGACTGAACCAAGGCACGCTTAATCACTGAGCCACATCCCAGCCCTTTTTATTATTACTATTATTTTGAGACAATGGCTCACTAAGTGGCTTAGGGCCTCACTAAATTTCTGGGCTGGCTTTAAACTTGCAATCCTCCTGCCTAGGTCTCCCAAGGACCTGGGATTACGGGCATGTATTTGCTATTTTTAAATTAATTTGATAATAACAATACTAAGCCCATTTAGTATTTTTATAAAAAAATTATAATTTCCAAGCCAGGCTCAGTAGTGCATGCCTGTAATCCCATTTTTACTTATTTTCTAATGAGTGTTTGTTACTACCTTTGTTTCATAGAGTGCATCAGACAGAATGCATTAACTTCAAAAATAGCATTATTTTTTTAAAAACTAGTCAAATAATTTTCATCTATCTTTCAATAAGACTTCCTCTAATATTCATACAAAATTCTGAGAATAGTCTCTCCTTTTAAATCATAACTAAGCATTGATCAACTCCTCCCAAAGCTAGTCTTTAATACTACCCTTTTACATTACTTTTAAAATGGACACACCCAGCACTGAAATGTTTACTATGCTAAAAACCTTACCAAATATTATTTCCAAAGTAAATCATAGGAAATGAAACTGATTTTTAGATACTGATTTCAATGTCTCATTTTCATATAACTAAGTATAAATGTTATGATAAATAAGATTTTTAAATGCTACCAGAGACTTTACCTTTAGTACTGAAGTCATGAACACAGAGAGGCCCATTAGAATAAAAATCATTAGTCCTGTAACTCGCTGTTCACGAATTCCCAGAAACTTGGGTTGTTCCCCTGGAGCAGAACATTCAGATTCAACTTTCAAGCTGTTGACATGACTTATTGACAACACCGTTGCAGCCACAAACCATGGAAGTCCCATGACAGAGCAAACTCCCAACATAACACCAACCATGAGCAAATCAAGGTGGTAGCCAGCTCCTTTCTGAGAAGTGAAATAAACATGAATATCTATTAGTCTAAACTGGTCTTTCAGTTTAAAATTATATATTAGTTATACAAAGGGAAGAAACTAATTTCCATCTTCTATCTTTTAATGTTCTAATTTGGGAACACCATAAACCTTTGAAGAAATCACAACACTTAAGGCAAAAATTGGAAATCACCTTCAATTTGTGCTCCTTTCTGTTTATGATGACAGCTGTAATTTGTTGATCCATAAAGATGAGAATGGTACAGAGCAGGGCTGGAATAGCAGCTATTAATAAGGTCCACCAAGGATTATCTCCCAATGGGCTTATGATCCAGCCCCTATTTGGATCAGTAGGCTATAAAAAAATTAAAGAAAAAAAAAAGAGTTTCATTTCTCTACTGCACTAAATCTCCACAGCATAGACTGGGTCTATTCCAAGAAATACTAAGGGATAGAAAAGAACTGAATTAAATCTTGGGATGTGTACTCAGTTATTTGTAAAGAGTGCCAAAGGACTTCTCGTTTCTACAAGCATGCCCCTTGCCATTTGACTTAGCCACTTTATATCTAGAGGCAGAATTTATTTCCCTTACCCTTGAACCTGGGATGACCTTAAAACTTTAACCCATGAAATAAGGCCAAAGGGACACCGACTTCCAAGTCTTGACCTCAAGAAAACCTGCAGCTTCTTCTCTTAATGCTCTTGGAACCCTAAGATGATTATGCTGTTGAATAAGCCTAGATAAACTAAGCTTTTTGAAGACAAGAAGCAATGTGGTGAGGGAGACAGGCAGGAGGGGTGGGGCAGACTACAACTACTCCCTCTACTTTGACCATCAGAGCTGAAGCCCCAGATTAGTGAATGCAGCCATGCTGACATCAGGAAACCATCAGATGACTGCAGCCACGTGAAAGGTCCCAGGTGAGATCCAGAAACTAGACTCCTACTCAGCTAAGCCCAGTCCCTACTGGCACAGAACTACGAACAAACAAAGAGCTGTTGTTTAGAGATCATATTTTCAGGAGGTTTGTTAAGCAGCAACAGGACAAGCAAACCAGAAATCAATCTACCTACTTGATCAACTCCCAAATTAAACTTCTATACAGATCCTGTGCTAGTGATCTTAGCAGGACGGTACTGAATCTGAATCAGCCCTTTGGAAAGTATTTTTCCAAAACAACTACTGACAAAAAGCTGGCATCAGATATTAACACATTTTGATGATGTTAACATGAAACTTATTTTTGTAACAAAAAATTTTAAAAGACTGTAAGAGTTTACGGCTCTTGGAGGATACTGGATGTATTGAAACTTAAATATATTTTTATTACCTAGATTTAATATTCAGGCTATTTTTCATGAAAGCATTTGACAGTACAAAAGGGAAACTTAATACTTTCAACATTCGGGTATTCCAATTTTCCCACAGCTATATATAAAACTGCTTCATACTTCTATATCTGAAAAAATATATTTTATTTACACAATGCTTTCATTCTTAACTATTTCTTGATTTGTCTCCCCCAATACATTTGATGCTTCTCAAAATTGAGACTGCTATCTGAATAAAGAAATAAAGAAATAACAGAAATATATTTAGGAACCACAATTATAGAAAATTATATCAATATTTTAAATCAACATTAATTTAGCTTCATTTTCTTATATACTCTTATAATAAAACTTGGTAAAAACAGTGACTTTCCTATACTAGCCATTTCTTCACAACCAAATTTAGCAACAAAAAATTAAAAATAAACTGTACCAAACTGCTCTATACTCACTCATATACTATATTACTATACCTGTAACAAAGATTAATTTTTCTTAAATTTAATATTGTTGGTAGATTATTTTCCATCCATGCACGCGTACTTTGGAAACCACTGGTTTTTAAAATAATGTTAATTTTTTGATCCCAATAAAACATAAAGCATACTAAAATTATTTCCATTATATACCTTGTTTCAGATCCCCTTAAGCCAACTTCTTCCAAAAGAAGTCACATAATTTACTAAATGCAAAAATAAATGTAACCAGTAACAAAACTTAAAAGTTGTTTCCTCTTATACATCATAAACAGAGGGAGATAGAAAAAATTACAGACCAGAAAAAAAATACAGAACTGACTATTATCCAGTATCTGGGGAGGATTGGCTGGGGCACCAATCTCTTTATGGTCAAAAATTCCAGTTGTAACTTTTTTTGTGGGGAGTGAGGGGACAAAAATTGAACCAGGGGTATTTTACCAGTGAGCCACATCCCCAGCTCTTTTAATATTTTTTTTTTTTTTATTTTGAGATAGGGTCTTACCAAATTGCTTAGAGCCTCACTAAGTTGCTGAGGTTGGCAACAGTAGGTACTATAGTAAATTTCAAAATTATAATTTAATACCCCATTCTTTACATTTATTTACACCTCTCTATGAATGATAGCATATATAGTCTGTCTGCATATGTTTTGATAAATTTTTATTTTTTACAATAAATTTTTGTGTTATTTTACAGTAATGAGTAATAAACCATTGTGTAAATATACATTATGCATTCATGGCATAACTTTTTCTTGATTTTTTTAATATTTCTAGGTCTTTGTGAGTCCTTTGAAAGTGCCCCACCCCAATTGCAGCAACCCACCACCCCACACCACAAATCAGCATCTAAACTACACAGTTCCAACCCAGGCTGTTCAATAGGATACAAGTTTGCCAATGAAAGTAAACAATTCAAATGGAGGCTTGCACTAAATATTTTTCTTATAGAAAACATTTTATTTTTTCCTGATTTTGCTGGAAAATGTTACATGGAGCTTTCCAATTACTGTCAGATAGATGGCCCTTCTAGAAATTTAACTAGGGTCCCACTGTCATTTTTCTAAATTCAAGTTTAGGTTACTTCTTTGAAGGATGTTTCTTTCCCCCTGGAAAACACACTAAGAGATAGATCCAACTAGGAAAGCAGAGTCCATTTTTAAATGGCTCCCAACTCTTCACCATGGATGTTTTCATTTGCTTTGATGTATGAACTTTATACTTTTCCTAAATAGGTTCTCTCATCTCTTTTTTTATTTCATTTTTTCATGTGAGAAATACACATATAATTTTTCCTGTCAAAGCATCAGCTCTTCAAAAAGACTACACATACTAAGGGAGGAGTGTCCCATTTTTAAAGTAGTTGTAAAGTAGTTTGACATTCCCAAGGAAGAAAAGAAGCCACTTGTTTCAATCCTTACCTCAAATTTTTCAGGAACATGAAGTTTAGGAGATGGAACTCCTACAAGGTAGTCAATTGCAACCATTATTACTATTGTGAGAAATACGGCAAAGTCACTGATTGTCGATCGCACCTATGTTAAAGGCATTATGTTAATATAAACAAAAAGTATGTCCCCTTTCTAAATAATTCATCTCTTTCACAGGCAAAACATCACTAAAAAGTATGAATGGAATTTTTAATTACTGATAATGGCAGTGACATACATTTATACTAATTCTTTCCAAATGATTACATAATTCACAACTAACCTTTGCTTTCTTGGTATCAGTATCTTCCCACTGTGAGCTCAGACACATACCATACATTTTTAGTATAAGTACTTTATAATTACTTGGCAAAGTATTAACCTTAAATGATATACTGCTATTTTGAAATAAACCAAGAAAATGAAAACCAAAAACATGATAACCAGAATTCCCAAAATTACATCCCAGTTACCTTGGTAGGAAAATAACGCTTGGTCTTAAATTGCTTGAGGAATGAAGACAGAAAAAATGTTGTGAAAAATAAGATGACACACCAAAAGAGTACATCTGGAATATAAGGTCCATGAGGACTACAAGCTGATCCTACAAATGCACCATGAAAGGTTTTACATTCCTGAAAAAAAAAAAAGTGGGGAGGAAAAAAGAAAATAGAGGAAGTTTTCAAACATCCAATAAAATTAATAAACTTCATTGACTCTAAGATGCAAATTTTATGCTTCACTTTGCCAGAAAAGGTACTACAAAGTCAACTGTATATAATACATCATCGATGAACTGTAAGAGAGCACCTAAGTTCAGAGATGCTGTGACTTGTCTAAGTCAATGAAATAAGACTATTTCACTTATGTCCTCCTTTCCTTCAATTATATATTCCCTTTAGTAAAAGAACTATAATGAGTATTATTTATGAAATGTTTCATCTGCATTCTTGTTGGTCCACAATTTACTGTCTTTCATGTATTTTTGAATAGGTGGCTTATACCAAAGCAGCAGACAGAAAATCAGTCTTATGCCCTGTTACAATGCTGAATAGAGATGGCTGCAGTAACAAACTGAAATCAGTAACAAAATCTGTGGCTGGATTTTCTGACTCAAACTCAAGATCTTAGAATTGAAACCATGGTCTTTCATGAGGAAGTAAAGTAATCATTAAAATAATATATCCTTTGACCAAATTGATAACATAATACAAAATATATCATATTTGATAGAAGTCCATTGACTTGATTTTCCTTTAGAAGAAAATTTAGAGATTAGAGGAAGTGCCCCAAATATAACTCATTTTAACAACAATAACGAAAAAAAAACTATCAAAAGAAAATTTTAAAGATTCCATTATTTTTAATTCCAATCCATGAAATTAAAGGCTATAAAAATAAGAATGCCGCCACCAACATGGCAAAATGAATATCAAAAAATATACTGGAGCCTGGCGCAATGACGCACACCTATAATCCCAGTTGCTTGGGAGGCTGAGGCAGAGGGATCACGAGTTCAAAGCCAGCCTCAGCAAAAATGAGGCCCTAAGCAACTCAGTGAGTCCCTGTCTCTAAAAAAAAATACAAAATAGAGCTGGGGATGTGGTTCAGTGGCTGACTGCACATGAGTTCAATCTCTGGTACCAAACAAAAAAACCAACATATATTGGAAAGACCTGTGTCTCTAATGTCAAGACAGGATGCCCATCAGGAATCAGAAATCAAATTCTTTTTTTTATTTTTTTAAACATTTATTTTTTTAGTTGTAGTTAGACACAATACATTAATTTTGTTTATTTATTTATTTTTTTAATGTGGTGCTGAGGATCGAACCCAGAGCTTCCCACATGCTAGGCAAGTGCTCTACCACTGAGCCATAACCCCAGCCCCAAAGCAAATTCTTTTTAACAAGTCACTTTTGACTATTTCAATCAGCTATGCCTCTTCCACAACAAAAAATAACTTGCTAATTACAAAGCAGTAAAACATGTCTCTAAGTTGCTATGAATAGTACTGATTCATAAGAGAATTCCTGTGATGGAAATGTTATATATCTGCACTGTTTAATACAGAAGCCAAAAGCTGTATAAAGTGACTGTGGCTAGTCAACTCAGAAACCGAACTTTTTATTAATTTTAATTAAACTTAGACACATGTTAAGGCTACTGTTTGGATGGCACAGCCTTAAATTACCAATAGGATAAAATTTCAGATATTTTTTCAAATTATTTAGTTAGGGGCTAACTATCACCTTTAGTGAGAAAGGATGGATTCAGTTACTTATATAATCCCCCTATTAAAAAAAAAAAGCCTCTAGAGAATTTCAGGGGATCTTTGTTTTAATTCTGACTGCTGGCTTCTCTTAATATGTTTATACCTAGCTCATAAGCAACACACCATGGATATTACACAGCAAGGACAACATTTCCCAACATAATACAAGTGCCTAGAATAGTATTCAGTATATAGCAGATGCTTATAACACATTTTGCCCTTTTTCCTTCCTGTTTTCTTAAGAGCTTGAATCAAACTAGACTCTTGAGTTAAACAAAGTTCACAAGTATGTTCACATCTTTTTAATAACTTTTGAAAAAATCTGAGAAGTGCAGTATAGTCTTTTTATCTCCCTAACCTTCATTCTTTTTAGCCTATAATTTCTAGTGCATGATACACAAAAAAGTGGGACCTCCTATTTGGTTAAAACACTATATTTTGAAAACATACCATAAATCCATTGATCAAGAAGAAAATAAGAATAATCTGAAAAAACTAAAGAATTAATTTAATACAATATTTATAGCATCCTCCATTTTGTAATATACTTACAGAAACAGTGAGATTTCCCCAGGAAATACTGTGTGCTGTTATATTCTCTTTCTTCCATAGCTCTAGAGTTTCATTACTAGGGTCAGGAGGTTCAATACATACACATCTGAAAAATCACAGTAGGTGAAATTTTTATTTATTTAATTAATTATTTAGTACCAGATATTGAACCCAGGGGCACTCAACCACTGAGCCACATCCCCAGCCCTTTTTATTTTTTATTTATAGACAGGGTCTCACTAAGTTGCTTAGAGCCCCATTAAGTTGCTGAGGCTGGCTTTGAACTTGTTATCTTCCTACCTCAGCCTCTCCAGCCACTGGGATTACAGGCACTGCACCCAACATGGTAGGTGAATTAAAAGTCACGTATTTCATGCTTACATTTTACTCAATCAACCGCACGGTGTGGTAGCTTTTAATTTCTTAATTTTTTTTCCATGTTGCAAAGCATGGAGACTAGAAACGACACATATCAAACAACAGGATGGAATAAGACTGGTGTGATATTAATAAAATTAGTTCACATAAAATATTTACTTTATAAAATTGGTTAAATATATCCCTTGGGGGGAACATGTTTGTTTGTTTAATCTAAGAGGACAAAAAATATTTTTAAAATAATTAAAAATTTTAAGATACCACCGTGTTTGGCAAGATTATTCTCCATTAAATCCTATCTCCTCAATCATCACAGCAGTCACTGTTGTCTCTTCCTATCCCTGCAATACAACATGTATTTATTCCCAATAAAAGTTACACTGCTATTGATTTTTTGTGCTCGCACTAGACCTAATATTCATATTCACCCTTTAATGAATTTAAGATTCACTCTCAAATAAATAAAAATTTTCATCAGGACAGTACTAAGAAAAATAAGATCAGAGTTCAGTTCATATTTAGAACTATCTCAACTGCCTAAATAAGCTAGAAACACTTAGCAAATGAACCTCTAAATATAAATTTTAAAAATAAAAACAAACATGATTACTCCCAAATTAGATAATGAACTGTTTGAGAAAAGATGAGAAGATGGATCTGGAGTCCACCCAGGTGTTGTTACTTACTAGCTGTTTAATCTAAGGGAAGTTTTAACTTCCAAGAGCTTCAGTGTCTTCAGACAAGAAAGGGGCTATGGTATTAACACCGTTCACTAGTATATTCACAAGAATTAAGAAACACTCTGAACACAATGCTCAATGCTCACAAACTGTATGGTGAGTAGATGCTGTTCACATGCAGCTACTCGGTTAATCAAAAGGAAACATTATTCTAAGGCTAGTACTAACAATAAAAGCCATCATTCAGAGGTCAAAGGAAAAAGTGCACAGAAAGACAGAAAATGAAAAAAAAAAAAAAGTAAAGCAAAGCATGTAAGAACAAAGAAGACAGCATATCACAGAGTTAAAATCAAAGTATCTCTAATGTTTTCAAATAGGTCAGTACTTATACAGAATTTCATACCCTTCCCTATTTTATCTATCAAAATTGAGGGTATACTAGGAAGACAAAGAAGGAAAAAAGTAATAAAAGTATGAAAAAAGGGGAAGATACAGGATCTCAGGTCAGGCTTAGGTGGAGAGAAGGAAAAAGGTGTGCACCCTTTCTACTTTAGATGACCACATATCCCTATATGTGTCAATCAAATGAAACACCACATTTATACCAAACAAGATTGTGAAAGACAACAAATAGAGACATTTCTTTGATATGTCTAGCTTTAACAGTCTGCTTTACTTTTATCTAAATATATTCACCAATCTTTTGTAACTATTATATGTCACTTTTCAAATCCTATTTTATTTTAGAGTTTTAGATTATGTTCATTTCATTCCTTCTTCTAATCTTTCTTTTTTTTTTTTTGTCATCTTGGTGGTTGAATAATACTTTTCTTATTCGCAAGGAAAACACTCCATTAAACACAAAATATACTAAAATAAAAATATACTAAAATTCTACCACAAAACTTCACTATATGATAACAAGTTTCAAAAATATTAATTAAGACACAAAATGTGAGGAATATACAAATATAAAAAATAATCCCACATCCTACTATACATGTAGGATGTGATTATGTAGTTAAAGAATTAAAATCTAATATTATTGCCTAAAGCAAATATATGGTAGGCTAATTGCCAAACAAATTTAAATAGACCACCAATACAATTCAAACAGAAGACTGAAAATACACACATATAATTTATTTCAGTGAACAAAATGAATGAACTTGATGAACTACATTTATGTCCTCTGAAAGCTTTGGTAAAATCTCACCTGAAACAAATATAACAACTACTAGATGGCTGGTAGTTGTTGCTAGATACAGCAGTGGGCATTATATTGTCAAAAAAGAAAACACAAAAGGCATTTTTCTTAGGCTCTGACATCTTGACAAAAATATTTTTTAATATTAGTGAGAAACAGCACTTACGAGTAGCTGGTCAGTTTATTCAAGTTGTTGTGCATATTAAATGCATATATTTCTCCTAAATGAAAAAGCTTCTCCAAAGCTTCATAGATGAATATGATGCAAATAAGAGCTGCAAAAGCCTCTTCTGTAAACCGAGTGATGTAACACACAAGGCTGCTCGCATCTGTTGCAACCAAAACAATGCACAAGAAAGAAGTCCACAGACCAATACTGGTTCTTAAAGACAGATAGGAAAGGTGATAATCTCTGTTCAGAAATAAAAATGTGAACATAATCAACATATATATAAGGAATAGTACTTGTACCTTAAAATTTTCATAATAAACAATAAGAACAAAACATGATTCCTAAAAAAAAGAGAGAGAAGGAATTATAGAATAACAAAATAATGATTAGATCATGCTCTACTTTTCTACTTCAACTGAATGAAGACTTACTGGTTATTACATTTATATAAAAGATTCATAGTACATATCTATTAGGCAATAAATATTTCAAAATTAATAGACCTCATTTTAGCAATCAATTATGAGAAGTAAATAACAGATTAAAAAAAAGAATTGTATTTGACTCCCTCTGAAGACCAGGAAGCTACACATCAATACAGTAAAAACATAGCTCCAATGTCATGCCATCACCACCGCCACCTCCTCTCCCACCATTATAACCAGAGAAAGGTGATTTCTTTTTTTAAATTTCAAACAAGCAGCTACTATATTTCAAGTCATGACAGATTAGAATCAGAGTCAGCTTGTTTAGTGGGTACAAAATCAGAACAAGAGTTAGATGAACCAAATATTTAAAAGCATCAAGTTGTTTCAGGCTAAAATGTTCAATTGAATTTATGTCATAAAAAGACAGTATTGGCCCTGTTGAATTCAAAGCATACCAACTCCAATCCCCTGTATTACCTCCACACCATAAATAACCTAGTCAGTGGAAACTGACACTTCATTCTGATTGCTTCAGTCTCATATCTATTAAACAGGACTGACTGGTAAAATTACCTCTTTCTAAACTTCCTGTATAACAACAACGTATTGTTTAACAAATAGTTCAGATGAATATCTTCTTGTGGTTGAAATTTGCTAGAACAAAGGATTTTTATGATCTGCTTATTAGTACTCAAAATACATTGATTTTGCATTAATGGGCAATCTTATTTTCCTCATCTCTAAGTTACTGAGGTGGGGATGGTGGTAGAAGCCTTGATGGGGCCAACCACAGTGCAGCCCAAAAAATTAAAAATGCAGATATTGATCAGAACTTTTCAGTTGCTAATAGACAATAATATATAATTGTACATATATGCAAATACACGTTATGAATAGAGAACTATTACTTACCTGCAGAATTTAAATAAAATTTTTTCAAACACTAGAACTGGACCTGTGCTCCCCAGTATTGTTAGAGGTTGCCCAGCAAACAATGAATAGGCAATCCCAGTTAATGATGCTCCAAAGAGAGACTCTATTGCACTCTGTTCAAGGAAAAAAGAAATGAATAGAAGCAATACATCATAAACACATTTCTTACCTAATATAATACATGTTAGACAGCTGTAAAATAAAAATACAAACCAAGTAGTTACAAATATAATGGAAGCACAAACTTATAGCTCTTAAAATTAAAATTTCATTACAGAAAACTACAAATACATTCCAAATACACAGAGAAAACTGATTTGTTTTGGTATATTTAAAAGTGAATTTTTTGCAATCATCCTTAATTCAAAGCATTACTGTGAGATGCAAGTAGTAAATGGAGAAGACATATATCAGGGATTCAACTCTATCTAAAGATGTGTGTTATTTTTAATATCTCTGGCATGTCTGAAATAGTTCATTAAAAAACACATTTAAATGCTCAATACAGAGGTACAAAAAAGAATCTTTCAAATAGATAAGGAATTAACATTTGACCCTATTTTTCAAGCAGATTTCATATATAAACTACTGATAAACCTAATCAATTGATATAAAAAATGGCATACTTAACATAAACAAAATCTCCATAAAACAATTCATACCAACCATAATAGAGAAAGTATCTTATCATTAAAATTTGGCAAAAAAAAAAAAAGATGAGAAAAATGTACCACCACCACTATAACATCCCAACTAATTAGGTTATGAGATGATAAGGGGTGATGATACACTATACTACTAGACAAAGGGAAGGGGTCAGAAAGAAAGAATAGTTTACCATTCACAAACACCATAGCCAAGTGGAATATACTACCCAGAGCGGGAGAGCCCATACACAGTTGGTAAAGACAAGAAAAGGAAGTTTTCAAGACAACACTCCTGAAATGAGAGGCAGCAGGCAAAGAGAGCAGGGCTTCAGGACCAGATCCAAAGTGGAAGACTGGTTAGTGCCATGCACTGAGCTCTGGCTATATCACAACCTTTGAAAGCCAAAGCTTTCTCATTTTTAAATGGGAGGAGATTACAACTAGGAGACCTTAAGTGGTATTTGTAGAAACACCCAGCAAGCACAGTATATGGCACCTGGAATGTATTTAATAAATAATAGCAGTTCTCATTATCAACTGTAACAAGTATCTTCCAAAATCAGAGCAGTCACAAAGTAACAAAGACAACAAAAGTATAATTCAACTATCAGAATAAAAACAGGATGAAACACATACAAATTTGTCTCTTGGCAACATAATGGAGAAGCATCCATATTTATTAATAATACATTTGTTAACTGTATGAGATAATTTATTTTCTTGCCTATGGGAAACCAGTTTGTGCTAGAAATCACTGGTAAGTCACCACAAAATATTTAGGAATGAATTTTAGTTAAGCTTAAGGGAAAAAAAGTGTAAATGATATTGAGGGGAAAAGAAACTGAGAAGAGTAACAGATGAAAAAAAAGTTAACAGGAGCAGATGGGCACAAAATTAAGGTTCCCCTCCCTCAACCTTGGTTTAAAAAACAAGAAAACTGAAAACCCTTCCTAACAGCCTCACCTTTTCCTCACTGCCATAGCTACAAAAGCAAAACATTCCCTTATCCAGATCTATTTTTCCCCTACCCAGACTATTTTTTTTCTAAGTTTTGCCCAACTTCTAGTTCATTCCCAAACTAAAACCTGTCTTTCCCTTAGGAAATCATAGCCCCATTGCAATGACTTTTCTACCACACTCTACATTTATAAGTTTCCATTATGCCTATCAAAAGCCCTCTTCACACCTCACTACTGTTCTCCTTTATGACCGTACTAAATCACTGAACACCTCCTTCTAATTATTCCTCCTCAAAACCTCTGGTTTGGCTTCTGCAAAATTACACCATCCTCATTTCTCTTCTAGGGCTCTGGCTATACCTGTGTCCAATCTATTGGGTCATTTTCCTTTTCCACCCTTCCCCTCTACCCCATCTCTCCTCCATTCCATAAATCCAGGTTACTTACCACTTTTCCTTCTCCTTCTCTCCCTATAAATTATCTTCCTTGTTAACCTCCACTATTTTCAGTTTCAAATCTCATTTATGGTTTCCCAATGTGTACATTTCCCCCTTTATCACTCTATAAACTCTGAAACTGTACCTCCTAGTATGGTTTCCCAATCTGTACATTTCCCCCTTTATCACTCTATAAACTCTGAAACTGTACCTCCTAGTATGTCCATTTCTACCTAAAGTTCAACAAAGCAAATGAAAACACATGCATGATATTCCTGCTTTTTCTATTTATCTTACTCCAATTCCCACCACTCATGTGGCACAGCAAACCACAGTGTAGGAACCATGTATATATTATCATTCTCTTTCACTTAGGTTAGCAACCTGAGGACAGGAGACACATGCTCTTATACTAGTCTGCCCTCCTCCAGTGCCTAACACACATCACATGCACATGGTATCAAACAGCAGAAGGAGACGGGCAGGTAGTGACAGTCCACAAGAAAGAAGCAGCACATTCATGAAAGTAACAGATAAAACACATTTCCACAAGGACCAGCAGTTACATGTACAATTTGTGACAGCATTTATAGCAACTTACTAAAAATATCTGCTTTTGATATACTGAATACAGAATAAGGTAAGAAGAATCTAAATAATCAAAAATAAATTCAGAGTTGCATGAAAATTTTTGTTTTCAGATTTATCTTGTGTTCAGGTCATCAAATACTTCAAATGAATAATTATCATTACTTAGCTTTGGATTTAACTTTTATCTATAAAAATATAAATTTTAACTCAAGAGTAAATATTATTAGGTAAAAATACACTTACAAATTATAAATCATCTCATTTAAAGATCATTAAAATACATGAGCCCCGCCCCCCCCAAAAAATACTTTTCAAAATTTTACAAAGTACCACAGCTCCTAATAAGTAATACATTAAAATTTTCATTTTAGTCATATCAAAAGTAAGAGGCAATTTTCAATTATATTTTCCAAATAAAAGCCTTTGCTACTTTCACACAGATTTATTAATAGCAAAATTAAAATAAATATCACTTCAAAAATCCATCATCTCCACAATTATGTTCTATTCTTCCAAATAGTCTAGCTTGGGCCTACCAGCCAGGGCTGATGGATTCATATTAATCATATGATTCTAACTAATCCTATGATACCTCACAGGGTGAAACAGCCCCACTGATGAATTCCCCCACCCACAACCCCCCACAATCCACCCACCCACCAGGAGACAATGCAAGCCTTTTACTCAATTATAAAACCATTCCATCCAGCAAGGCAGGATAAGTTTTTGTTGTTGGCTTTTTGTTTTTTACCTCAACTGTGCATCTTCTCCTGTTCAAATGGCTTCCCCATGTTTTCCACAGCAATTACCTTTGGGGAAAGTCTGCTTTGGGACAGGTTAATCTTGCTGTGGGTAGACTCTTCAAATAAAAGTACCAATAGTGAGACAAATGCATACAGACACTTGCCTCTGAAGAGCTAAGAGCCTGGCCACTACCAATCTTGGTACTCACTATTCTGCCTTCTGTAGCTTCTCCAAGCAGCCCTCCAAAAGTGATTACAGGAGACATACAGGCACAGTATAGGAAAAGAATCGAGGCCAGGCACTGCAGGCTTAATGCATCCTTGAAGTCACTCAAGAAAAAAGGTGCTTTCCTTTTGATGTCAAGTATCAAACCACCAAAAAGCCTAAATAGGTGAGATGAAACTCGTCAAACTGTACACTAGAGGATTCTAGCTAGTTCACACTAAAACTATGGGCTACATAAAACTGCTGGTGCCTAGCGTTTTCTCAACAAAAATTTAAATCCAACTTAAAAACAACAGTATAATTTATAGAAGATACACTCTTTTAATCTACTGATGATAGAGGAAAGATAGATCTCATTAAGCTAAAAGAGACAAACACATTTTTTAATAGACTATATACCGACAAGACTGCAGGCAATGATTTTATATGAGTAAATGTAACTTTGGACACAAATGTGCAAAGAAATATACAATAAACAAAACCTAGCCATTCATGAAAATATGCATAAGCAATTCTACTCATTATTGTCTACATTATATATCTTAAAGGCACTGTTAGAAATACAAAGAATGCAATTATAATCAAAGTATCCTTTAAAATGAGTGTACTATGCTGTACTTAGTTGCACAAATAGTTATTAAATAATTTTAATAACTTTAAAAAATTTGTGCTTCAATTATATAATTATTTCTGTCTAGGGACAAAACCTAAAAAGCTATTTCAGTATACTTAATTTATTACATATGTAGTCAAATTAGTACACATATTAATAAACCTATGAGATTAAAATCTATATTATATTTATAAATGCAAAGGGGTAAGGATGTAGCCTAGTAGTAGAGCAGCTCTGGGTTCAACCTCCACGCTACAAAAAAATGAAAAAAAAAAAAATTCAGACTTTTAGATACATCTAACTTGAAAATTTCCCCAAAATATATAAGCTCCACAAGAGGAGTTTAGTAACCTATCTCCATTGTCTAAAATACTACTTGGGGGATAGTAGGTACACTCAATAGATGCTAGTGACTCAATCCATAATTCGAAAAAGTTCTGTGTCATAAATTAGGTAATAATTCAAATACCAATTGCAAGAATTTTTTTACAATTAATTAAGAAATTAATTGTAAACTTTCAAATGCTTTGGATGTTCTGAGCTTTCTCATTCTATTTATTTTAAAGCTAATAGTGAAATACATCCTAAACACACCTTTACAAGTGTTGGAAGTTATTCTATAAATAATCTGATAGCAAGGGAAATCAGTTTTCAATAAAAAGATGCCAATGTATCTATAACATCAAATCAATAACTAGTTATTTAACAGATGGCTTACAGAGGCTCTAAGGTGACTGTGAGATTAGTGGGGGGTCTAATTCAGAGAATAACCCTATCTCCATATAAAGTTCAAAGAAATGATAGCTAATAGACTAGCACTGTCTACACAGCAATGGTATTTTATTCTTTTATATTCATAGAAACTAATACATTAGTCAATGAGTCACATTGTGAGTTTAATTTATACCCAGTATGCCCATTGTTATTTTTCTTATACACAGGACCCTTTAAGACATGTCATCAAAATCCCTAATACAGTGTCTATATATGATATCCTAGTTTTATAAGCAAAGATTTTAAGATTCACGATTTTTGAGTTCCATACTGCTCCCCAGTAGACAAAACAGCATCAATACCCATATATATGGAAACACCACAGCATTTATCTATTTCTACAAAATATTTTAAAACATTGTAAAGATGTTTATACCTGGCAACAATTCTATTCTTTACTCCAAAAGTTAACTTTTTACTTTTTCTAAAAAGGTTTCCACAGAGAATATTACAATTGAATCATGCTTGTCCATGTAATTCTATAGTATCTCATGATATTTTACATATATGTGTGTGTGCATAAAATAGTATATATAAATCTATACGTAATACAAAATCATTCATTATAACATTATAATTCCTCTTCCCAAAATTTGATATGATGAACTCTATAAGGACTCTAACCCTTCATTAATGACCTTAGTAGAGGCAATGAAAATTAACCTATATACCAAATAACTGTAATTTCTAAATATATGGTCCATTATTTCCATTTTAAACTACAGTTTGGTATATACTATTAAAATTACTTTTAAATGCATATAAAATTTGCTCAGTACTATAGAACTTATACAATAATATATATATTTAAAAACACAAAAGAAAGACTGTATAATATTAGGTTCCAAATACTTGGAAAGAAAAACAAAATGTTCATGCTTTTTTCATCAAATCAAACCCTGGTTTCAAAAAGATGTCAGTATCTGGGTACCCACCGTCCAGTCCTCTGCAGCTCAGGCCCAGCATGATGAGCAGCCTCCTTAGGAGTCTCACCAGATATAGGGGCAGATCCATTGGGAAACACTGGAATCTTTCTCTTTTCCTGAATTTCATAAAAACACATTTTCAGAAATCTGTTTTTTAAAAAACTGAAGTGGTACCTTTAATTGAAGGTAATATCAGACCTTATATGGATTATATATCTAATCAGTGATCTAGAAAAATGCTTCCTAAAGTAAACTTCTCATTAAATAAATTACACTGTGAAAAAATAAATTACACTATGAATAGAATCTAGTGTATTCTGAATTTATGATTAGCTTTTTGTATCTTATATTCTAAACATGTAAACATACAATTTCATTTACTCTTCAGCAATAGCTATGAATAGTCTCCAAAAAAAACCTCTCTCACCAGAAATCTTTAAATATTGCTCATATCAACTACTGAGAAATGTACACTAATTTTCAAAATGCTGTTTTTCTTTCACTAAAATACTTCCCTTTAAAAAGTAGCACAAGAATTGTTTATTAAACATGTTTTAATGAAAATCAATTTCCTGCTATATTTCATTTTAAAGAGTACCATTGCCATCATGACATAGGAGAGTCTCTCTCACAGTGAAGACAAAGGATTGAGCTTTGAATTTGTTATCTCAAGAGGTAACTAACTAAAAGACTATGTACATGTTTGCATACATATGCACATATATGCAAGGGGAAGGAGGGAAGCAAGGGAGAAAGGAAGGAGACAGAAAATGAGGCAGAGTAAATGTGGTCCCAGGAAGTCACCTGAAGTCAAAGGCTCTGGCTCAACCATAGACTTAAATGGCCTGGCTTACATATCCAATATTTATAAAATTACAAGACTCATCTGTAAATATAAGGTTACCACTTGAAAATGTCAAAATTAAAACCACCTTAGGGTAAAGAGGAACCAAATTTATAGAATTCCTAGAAAACAAAAACAATGGAAAACTCTACATTGCATTTAAGTATATAAAAAATTAAGCACTCATATTACAAAAAAAAGTTAAGATGAATCAAATGTCAAAGGTAGCAAATGTAAAAACAAGTCTTTCAAACAAATAAAATCAGAAACTGAGGTAGGAAAAAAAACTCTTTAAAAAAAAGGTAAACTGACATTATTACCCTATGTGCATATGATTACATGATCTGTGTATGAGACGAATGAAAAGTTATACTCCATTTATGTATGATGTGTCAAAATACATTCTGTTGTTATATATATTTTTTAAAAGCTGCTGTTTAAATATGATGGATGATTAGCCCCTAGCTAAACAACAAGGAAACAAAAACTTCACAATCTGAGGGAAAATATATAGAGCAAGATGCACAACTGTTTTCAAATAAATTAAAAACTTGGATGAAACAGATAATATACCAGAAAAGCATGATTTATAAAAATAAACCCCAGGAAAAAAATGGAAATTACAGAAACCAAATTCCACAAAAGAAATAAACAAGATGTTAAACTCTATCATATGACAAAAGATGCAAGATCAAACTATTTTACAAAGTAATTCTTCCAAACTTTTGAAACCAAAATATTCCATATCATTTAAACTGTTTAAGAACAGCAGACAAAAGAAAACTAATGTTTTTATGAAACAAATGGAATAATGATATCAACACATGAAGATAGCACAAAAATCTGTAGACCTCTCTACTTACAATGGCGCAAACATCTTAAATAGAATAGGGACACAGCCTACTAGCACTTTAAAGCCCAAGCTGCACTCACTCTAACAATACTATTGTTTTACATTAAGAAATCTTCTAATAAAATTTACCAAACAGGTGACAAATAAAATTAATATAATTCATTGCCACAGGTTCTAGAAAATATAAATAAAAAGATAAAATATAAATAGATAAAATATAAATAAATAGATAAAAATTCAACATCCATTTATACTAAAAATTTCAATAAAATAATAACTGGTACTTTTTTAACATGATAAAATGTACACTTTGGCCCCAATATCAGTATCTTATTTAATAAGGGAAACACTGGAGACACAAGATAAGGAATGCCCTTATTTTAAAGCCACTGCTACTTAATACTTGTCAGTTAATACAATTATACAAGAAGAATATTAGAGGTAAAAGATCTGAAAAAGTAGGGACAAACCTCTCTCTTATTATAAACAGTATGACTGAAAAAACTACCATATATAGGTGTGTCTCCCTCTGAAGACAGCCTATATTCTACCTTCAATGTGTATTCCTTGTTTTATCCCAAAGGCCTCTCACTCTTGAGATAGGCCGTATTCTGCCTTGAATATGCCTCTGCTTTCCTAAATAAACCTTCTTGTTTCTGAAAACAATAAAAACCAACATATACAATTAAAAAAAAAAAAAAACTAAGAAGGGTTTTAGGACAAAAAACACATACATGTAAAAACAGTTCACACACACACACACACACATACACACACACACAAATGAAACTAAGACCTCATTTACACTAGAAACCAAGTATTCTATGAATATGCTCTCCAAGAAGCAGGCAAAGTATAGATAAAGAAAACTTTGACATTCTTTGATGCAAAAACCAATGTGAAACAGAAAATTGACTGGGGATAGACATATCATGTTCTTAAAAAGAAAAAAAAAAAGATTCAGTGTCAGAAAGATGTCAATTCTTCCTCAGTTCACTGGGAAATTAACTGTTATTGTAACTCTAAAAACCAGAAGGTTTTATTTCTGGACAAAGAAAGCAAAGTTTATATAGAAAACTAAACATGCAAAGACAGTCAAGAGAACTGAGGAGGAAAGGAAAAAGAAAAAAAAAAAACAGGCAAAAACAAGTCTGGACCTGCCAGATATTAATATATACCAAAAAGCCACAAAAAAAAATTAAGTAGTATAGAATTAATTCATGAATAAACAGAATATAAAAGAAATTCAAGAATCAGACTCAAATGTAGATGGAAATTTAATTAATGTGAAGGCCACATCATTAATCAAAGGTGTAATGCTTAATGTTTTAATGACCTGGGATAACCAGGCAACAATGTACAAAAAAAGATAAAGTCTGATGCATAATCTCATATGACACACAACAAACTCCAAAGGATCAATGAATGATTTTCAATGGTCAAAAAAAGGTGGTAAAGGGCAATGAACAAAACAATAATCAATGTACACTCAGAAAAATGAGAAATTATATCCCATCCATGTATGATATATCAAAGTACATAAATGCATTCTACTGTCATGTATAACTAAGACAAATTAAAAAATTAAAGACAATAATTATGAATATTCAACCCCACTCATTAAAGAAATGCATATTAAAACCTCATTAAAAGATAATCAGCAAGATAAACATACCAATCAGATTGAGAAATACCTGAAAGTTTGTTAGTGAGGATATAGGGAAACAGGCAGCCCTGTATCACTGAGAGTTTCAAAACAGTTCAAGATGACAAGGGATTCTGGTAATATCTATTCAGATTATAAATGACTCCCCCTTTGAACCAGCAACCTATTTCTGGAGACCTATCCTAAAGATATATTTATATGAGGCTAAAATGGCCTGTGAGTACCATGGTACAGTTTGTAATAGCAAAAGACTGAAAATAACCAGAGCCCAGGAGTAGGATAAACAATGGTACATCCATAAATGGAACAGAATGTAGCTATAGAAAAAAGAATAAGGAATAGCTCCATCATTACTTATGAACACATCTCCAGGATATACTATTATACAGGTTAGTATTCCTTATCCAAAATACTTGAAACTAAAAAAATTTCAGTGTTTTTTAAATTTAAACATATTTGCACAGATTCTACTGGTTCAAGACTCAAAATCTGAAACATTTTAAGCTTCATGTCAGAATTCAAAACATTTCAGATTTTAGAGAATTTTGGATTCAGATTAGAAATGTTCATCCTCTATAAAAAAAAGATACACAATATTATATATAGTATGAAAACCTTTGGTAAGACAGAGGAATAAATAAAACTGTATTATGGGGCTGGGATTGTGGCTCAGTAGAATAGTACTTGCCTGGCATGCAAAGGCCCTGGGTTCAACTCCCAACATTACAAAAGGGAAAAAAAAAAAAAAAGAAAGACTATATTACATGTGCATACTTCCATGTTCTGAATTAAACTAAACACAACAAATCGTCACCCAGAGAGGTGGGCATAAGGGTAAGAAGATAAAGGAGACAAGGTGAATGTAGCTCTGCCACCTACCAACTAAGCTGAGGACCTCACACACTAGACAGTGGTACATGCTCTCCCACAGAGCAATGTCCCAATACTTTTAAGAATTTTTAATCATAGCAATGTATAATCTGAAATTTTATCTAGTTTTTTTTTTTTTTTTTTAATTAAAAAAGTAACTCATGGAAGAAGAGCTCGGATGCTTACCTGAGAAGGAACACTTTTGGGTGGCTCTATACGTATGGAAGGATCCCACTCTCCTGGAGGCAAAACAGTTACTTGATCTAAAAATTCATCAATTCCAGATAAGAGGTCATTTCTGTCTTTTGCTTTATAAGCTACATCATGAAAAATCTAAAAAGAAAAACAAATTGGGTATAAGAATTTTAAAATGGTAAATTCACTTTAGATATCATAAATAAGTTACCCACCCTGGGCAACAATCATAAAAGATAACTGAATGAGGCCTGATCTCATAATAAAAAAATAAAAAAGATTGGGGGTATAAATTCAGAAATTTCTTGAAATCTAAGCTAGGAAACCTTTTAAACCTCAAAGAAAGTAGTCAATAATTTCAAATGTTTAAAAATAAGAATTAAAAAATATGAATGCTCACTGATCCTTACCAAAGACAAATATTTGAAAAGTAAATATAAAATTGTAGAGACATTAAAGACAATTTTATAAGCTGCACTATGAAAGAGAAGACTATAATTTAATCCCATAGTAACTGTGTATTTCAAAGGTATTTAACTGTTATTTCAGTACCTCATCTGTCATGAGAGTGGCTATGGATCTGCCAATTTCATGGTACTGTGGTGCCTTGCCTGCTGGACCCAGTAACAAAAACAAAAACCTAAAGGAAGATTAAAATACATAAATTCAAAAACAAACAGCATACACATGAATCTATACAAACTTTTGTTGAAAAGATCATTCAAATGCAAACACAGAATCAACATTCAAACCTCTTTTTCAATCCCCTACAAGAATCACTAAAACAATGGCAACTCAAAGTAAAGCAGATCACAGAGCTAAGCAAAGGCCTTCAAAATTAACTATCTGTGCAGCAGTCAGATCACATCACCCTTGGGGCCAAATAGTAATGAAGAATGTGTTTTTCATTTAATCCCCATCTTCTTTTGGATTAAACAAATCTGGTCTGAATTAACAACAAAAATAAATTAGTATATACAATGAATATCAATCCTATTAAATATCTGTGAGTAAGTTCCGTCAAATAAGTAGTTAGAAGTATACACACACAAAAAAACAAAATTTGTAAAGAAGGGAAGATCAGAGGGAAAGGAAGGAAAAACAAACAAGCGTGTACACAAAAAAATATGCAATTCTTCAAACCTGCAGTTCTCAACAAAAACACTTAATATTATAAATATGTGATTTTAGTCAACAATTCCCTTTGAAGGGAAAAATAATTTTTACTTATACTCCAAATTTAACAGAAAAACTCTATTTTTCTAGTGACTAAATAAAAAGTATTTCATTTTCTCTTTGGTTATAACCTTGCTAACACTACAGTAGAATATTAATATTCACACTTGTTCAAATTTGGAAGTATTCACCCTCCCATTTTATGAGAATTTACATATGAATCCGCAGAGTTATTTTTCTCACTTATCTCAATACTTGCAACATTAATGAAAACTGAAGGCTGAGGTACAGGTCAGTGGCAGAGAACTTGCCTAGCATGTGGGAGGCACTAGGTTCAATCCACAACACAGAAAGGGAGAGGAAGAAAAAAAATCCCTCAGTAAAGCAAATTGAAAATAAGTATATTTCCATCAAGTTCCTATTAATTCTTCAAATTCATTTATAAAAAAATATATATATTTTAGAAATGAGATTCATCTAAAATTAAGCTCCTAAAGCTAACAAACTATAGAACTGTCTCTTGCATAGCTAACAAACTGATTAACACAACACACAACTTGCAAATTTTTCTTATAGATATTACCCTCCTCCCCACCCTCATTTACTTATGATGTTCACTGAATAGAAAATTTTTACTAGGACAGAACAAAGCATTTTGTCTAATTCAAAGGTATTATTACATTTAACCAACCATGAGGTGTCCTCACTTCATAAATGAAATAGAAAACTTAAGTAAGGCTTAACCCCACTTCCATAAAAAGAAGGGACAGAGAAAGAATTCAACTCCATTTTCTCTGACTACAATGTTTTGCATTACATTAAATAATATGTCTCCAATGCTTAACTGGGCATGGGAACATAGCTCAATGATACCATAGATACTTAGGAGACACCAAGGCCCTGGGTTCAAGGCCCTGGGTTCAATTCCCAGCACCAAAATAAGTAAACAAATAAAAAATTAAATGGCTCACTGTTTTCAAACTGAAGATCCTAAGATGCCAAACTTCTTATAAAGATACACATGCAAATTTTTTTAAAAGAATGATGTTATTTTATTTTTTAGCTCTAAAAGAAAGATAACTGTTATGCTCTAATACTCAAAGAATTTTGGTACACAGAATGAATATTAATAATTAAAAAACTTTCATTACACAAAGCAAGATGCTTGTTCTTTCAGTGAATAAAAATTTTTAGGTTGGAACATGCTCAGAGAATGTTAATTGGAACCAATTTTTACCTCGTAGGAACAGGGACCTCAGTCAACCCTGAGAGGAGGACGGCGGGAGCTAGTCTCACAAAGGCAATTATAGGTCTTTCCAAAAAGTCTACTTCTCCCACCAGGACATTGGATGCCTCAGCTCCCGTAGGAATTTTCCTCATGAAATTCATGTCAACCTATTGACAAATTCATGATAATTAAAAATAAAGTTTGCATGATATTTATAAGACTATCTAGAGGGAAATAGGTAAGAAAATTGCTTTTCAAGAATACTATACTTGTGATCTAAAAGATGTATAAATGCCAAAACTTTCACAAGAATAGAGAATGAAGTGGACGAAAATGCAAAAGCAAGCAAAATACATTTATCAATATTACTATTTAAACTCTCACAATCTTTACTACTTGAAAATCTATATCAAACACATAAACTTAAGAAAATTTTCAATGAATACAGCACTATTCATTAAAAACTATTAAGGACATGTAGTTCACAAACTAACAATGGTTCATGAAATTATACACAGTGCTAAAACATTCAATATTTTCTATTATTTAATCTTAGAAATGATTATTTCCTTTATATTTTTATAAGTTTCCCTTAAAAAAAAAAAAACAACTGTAACATTGCCCAGTATTTTCATTAAATGGGAGGAAATTGTCATTTATAACTAAAATCTATAGTCTTTATTGGTTCAGATTTAGCATAATGCCATAATAAGTGAAATTTAGTTGTTGCCTGTGTATAATTACAAGGAAAAGGTTACAAACATGATACTAAAGTATGTGAGCTTCTTTATTTATACAGTTTCACACAAGTCACTAAACGACCACTTACAGGGCTATCTATTAAAAATAAAACCAGCACTTACAGCGGGCCTCTTGAGTCCCACACCCAGTGTGCCACAACTACAGTGCCAGGAGGCAGACTCCTGCCCAACAGGAGACAAGGAGGTGTACACAAGGATAGGCCAAGTAAAAAAAGGTAAAACTGTGACAGAGGAACAAAAATAAACGGCAACTGCCATGTCTAGAGGAGATCTATACTATAAATCACATTAATCCACTCATTTAACAAGAATAAAATGCAATTTAGCTATGAACACTTTTCACTGAGCTGAAATAATATAGCACCAGTAAAAATAAGAATAAATTAGCATATATTAAAAGTACAACAGACATTCTGTATAGCTAAACTCTCTAATCCAGGCTTTCTATAATTTTAGTCTGACTCTCAGCAAAGTTACAATGCAAATCATGTAGATTTCTTTTCTGTAAAATGTGACTTTGCATGACAGAATAAAAGGCTTTAAAAAAAATGGATCTTGACATAATCACATTTAATAAAAAGCCTTACATTGAATGCAAAAATATTACAGTATCATGAGTATCCTGTAGCAAATTAATCATAAGAAAAGACCAATGCCTACATGTAATCAAGCATTTATAAAAAGGATTCATGAAGTATACTTTAAATTCAATTGTTGTCTGAGTTGTTTTTTGCCCTGTGCTTTCTAAATGTCTTCCCCCATTTCAATCTAGCAAAATAAAAAAGCACAGTTAAGAGATATATATTATACACATATATTTTTTAAACCCATGCCTTTTAAATCCATGCCACAAGGAAGCACCAGTATTTTTCCCAGTGGCATTCCAAAGAGCAATAACACCATGAGACAGTAATTCTGGGATGGCCCAGGAAAGGCTGGATCATTAGTACCCTGACATCAGTCCCAGAATTGTAGTCCCAGAGTGGTAGTTCCAGAACAAGTTCAAAAAGTACAGAAGTGTCACATCTATGGGTAGGTATAGATGGAAATACTCTATTACTTTCATATTATTCTTTCAGAATTGTTAAAACTAATAAGCATGTATTTATTCAAACTCTTGAAATTAGCCTTTCTCACAATTTCTGTTCTTAAGTGAACATATCACATATATCACAAGTAGGTATATAAGCACCAAGTCTGCCAAAATATTTTATAAGCAATGCTAATGAAGCCACAAATGGCTAGTTATTTTCTCAGAATGATTATGAAAATTTAAAGATGATAAATGGCAGAATTACCTTGCTGAAGTCAACAGTACTATTTTCTCTGCTTCCTCCACTTCCATTACCTTTAATTTCTCCACTTTTACTATTGTCCAAGTTTCCAGGAGCTGACTGTGGAGAGGCCAAAATGCCTATTTTTAAGAAAAAACATAATTCCAATTAGTAAGGGGAAAATTCACTTCATAGCCTAACTCTGTTCACATCCTGAAAGTGGTGGTTTTATTATAAAAGCAAATGTGCAAGGTTTAAAAAAACAAAGTGCCAGGTGTTAGTACATATCAGCAAAACTAGAATGACATTTTAAGCAATGAAACTGCACATCTTAGTATGTAAAATAATATAAATGGTGGCCTTTCCAAAAAAAGAAAAAAGTGAGTCAGTGTGGAACCAAAGATGAAAGAAGACCTGAGTCTGATCACCACTACAAATACATAAGAAATACACTTTTCATAGCTATGACATACAGGTGAATGGCATCAGGCCTAGTGATGGCTAACTACACTTAGCATGCTCACACTAATAACAATATAAAGTCTCTCCAAGTTTAGGAGTTACTAAATGTATGTTGAATTTATCACTATCTTTCATAATCTTAACAATTTGCTTAAGAATTTTCATTTTCCTGTAGTAGTTTTATTATGTACAAAGACTACTGTCATTTTTCCTACAAAAAATAACTTTAAAGTATGATAAGCAAAGTTTTTACTTTCCCAGTGCAAAGGTCAGAGGTTTCATATCAAAGAAATCTGTATTAAAATAAATACTACCATGGGTTGTGGAGGCACAAGCCTGTAATTCCAGCAGCTTGGGAAGCTGAGGCAGGAGGATGGTGAGTTCAAAGCCAGCCTCAGCAAAAGCAAGGTGCTAAGAAATTCAGTGAGACCCTGTCTCTAAATAAAATACAAAATAGTGCTGGGGATGTACTCAGTGGTCAAGTGCTCACAAATTCAATCCTTGGTACCCCAAAATAAATAAATAGATAGATGGACAGATAGATACTACCACTTTTAGCCATGTGATTAAATAATTTACTCAAATCTCTTGATTCAGATAAGCCTATCAAATTAGTTTTAGATTAAAAATGATACTTGTTTGGATTACATGATAGAAATATACGTTCAAGCAACAATATATTCAAGTGACATTGAACAGCAACATTTCACAAGAACAAAACAACTAAAAAACACCACGTAGTATGAAAACGCAGCTTACCATTACAAGTTTGGCAAAAAGTTCAAATATCAAAAATTTTAAATTCAAGTGGATTGCACAGAATTCTACAATTAAATGCACCTCACTTTTTTCAAAACACCAAAGATTTTCTAGTCAAAGAATATGAACTATATTAAAAACACTGAATATCATAGAGGAAAGGGCATTGAAACACAACAAATACTACTTTTAGTTTTAATAGTGCCACTTATAATAAGCTCATGATCCATAAAAATTAGCTTAAAGTTTATTTTATGCTTAGATCTTTGAGATTCATATTGGTAGTCAGGTTCATGAACTTTAGGCACAAAAGATGTACTCAATGCAACCAAGAGTTTTTATTTTCATAGCACTTTTAAAAAATTAATTAATATTGAAATTAAATCTTTAGGGTTTATCACCTAAACTCAGTGACCTCTGTGATATCCATATCTGTTAAATAAATAAGTGAGGATATCATGGTGACTTAAAAATCTTAGTACAGGGACTACGATTGTGGCTCAGAGGTAGAGCATTCACCTAGCATGCATGAGGCACTGGGTTTGATCCTCAGCACCACATAAAAATAAAATAAAGATATTGTGTCCACCTATAACTAAAAAATAAATATTAAAAAAAGAATTTAAAAAAAAGAATCTTAGTACAAAAAGTAAGCAGACTCTATTCAGCTCATTCTCTGGAAAAGATAAGCAATTCTGAAATAAAAATTACTTCCTAAGACAACTCATCCTTCATGTTAGGTTAACATGGATACGCTGTTAAGATTCCTCTGCTTTAACCTTTGTCCCTAAACTTCCAGAACAGTGTCTCTCCTTTGCCCAAGGAGAGAAGAAAAGTTTACCAGCATTCTTCAGTGGTTTCCACCTATCTCACATTTAAAAACTCAAGAAGAGTCTAAATAAGGCCCTAGTGGTGACTGCTACTATTACAGACTTTTAAGTGCTAAACTGTCTTTAATCTGTGGATATACAAGCTGTTTAAGACATAGTTTTCCAGAATAATTCTAACCACCAGATTTGGGAGAAAGAAGCAGAATGACAGGGCTGTGGAGGAAAGTGAAGACACAAGAAGAAATGATGCAGAACTCAAATGAGGGGAAGACAAAAATGATGTGGAGCTCAATGGTGACAAAGCTAGAGGATATGACCTGAAGTGACTTGGCTAGCCTCATTCCTCTTTCAGAATTAGCATGGCAGGTGTACATTAGAGCTTTCCACCTCAATCCTCCTGGGTAGTTCTTCCAAACCTCAGCTAAATTAAAGCTGTTGTCTTAATCCATTAAGCAAATCTCCCTCCTCCTACAATGAATTCCTAGGGGTCAGAATTAAGTCACCAAAAAATAAAACTCTCAACCATTTGCACAAATAACTCAGAAAGACTGTATTTATTTGCTTAAAAGAGACTCTGAGGAAAGAATAAGATGTCTATCAATGGGGTCCACATCTTAGAGGATGTCAGAAAGGGAATTTTCAGATCCTTTCTTCTACAACCTAGCTGCTCAAGTTAGCAAATATTCACTTCATCTTCTTAATAACACTGCTTCTCTTTAAAAAGAAAAAAAGAAAGTCAGGCATAGTGTCTACAATCCCAGTGACTCGGGAGGCTGAGCAGGAAGATCACAAGTTAAAGGCCAGTCTCAGTAACTCAGCAGCACTCTGTCTCAAAATAAAAAATAACATGGACAGGGAACGCAGTTCAGTGGTAAAGCACCTCTGGTTTCAACTCCCAGTACACGAAGGAAAGAAGGAAGGACCAAAGGAAAGGAAGGAGGGCCGGAGGAAGGGAAGGAGGGAGGGAAGGAAAGAATGAAAGGATTATATAAATAAAATCAGCAATGGTTTTTAAATCATACTCTGGTAAATCTATTTCACATATTGTTGTTTTTTTTTCAAAAAGCAAGTCTAACAGAGAAAGATAACTCAAAGGTATCAGTTTTCTGTTATTACAAACTTGAAAGCAGAAATAAAGCAGGGGCTATCAACTCGGGAAAACTATGCCCCAAGAGACATCTAGCAATATTTAGATATGGTTGGTTTTCAATGAGGGGTGATACTGTCAGCTGGTACCCAGTGGCCAGAGGCTGCTGAACATCCTACAAAACACAGGTCTACCTCCTCTCACCTAACCATCCAGGGAAGAATTACTCAGTCAGAATGTCAACAATGCAAGGCTGAGAAATACTGAGTTTGGAAAAATACTCACTAAATATGTCTCTTGAAAATAATTATTCTCCCAAGAATAACTGATACAAAACTACCTCCTTTTTTATTATGGATATGCACAAATCATGACTTCATGACACACAAGTCTACCACATTAGCCTTTCCAATATGATGCTGGGGCCACTCTCCTCCTGGAAGGTGGTATCAGACATCAAGGAAATTCCACTAGAGTTTTCAGGTGCTTTAAGCAACAAACTTGATTAAACAAGAAATAATGTGTAGCAGTTTTTGTTATTTTTCTTCAGTAAATACCAACCTTCTACAGATGTCTTCTTAACAAAAATTATGAGTTTCTTTTTGCCTTTAGAAATTCCCCCTTCCCTCCATTTTAATTTCTTCTCTTCAGAAAAGCTGATAAACTCACTGCCAAAAATTCATAGCATGGTTGGACAACACCTGTGCTTCTCAATTCTCAGCTAATTGCTTCTTTTATTTCCTTAGGATGGCATAACACAACACTGTGAACTCTTATGCCTCCTCCTTTTTACCTAAAATTTCAGAGACCCTTATTTCATAACAAAGGAGCTGATAAGACAAGAAACATTCAGAATTACCAATCAATTTGACACAGGTAAAAATAAATGAAAGTTGAAAATCATTTCTGACCCAGAAAAAGGAGAAAATCTTCCTATCTCTTTTTAGTTAAGAATACTCACTATTTCTAAGTAATTGTTTCTAGGTGTTTTTTGTCTTCTTTATGTCCAGTTACCTCATTGTTAATCTACACTTTTCATGAAGGAGTAAAAGTCACAATGAAATATGACACAATAGATTTTGTTTTAAGTAGAGCCAAGTTCAAATCCCTGCTTTGGTCATTTACAATATGATACTGACAGTTCTGTTTTCCCTTCATTTGTAAAATGAAGATAATACCAAACTTGAGATACTATTACAAAATTTAGAAATATGATATCTGAAAAATACCTAGGTACCTACTATCAAGCAATTGCAATTATGACTACAATCATAATTAATCTTACAACTATTTAGCCACAAAACTTCATTGGTACTTCTAAAAGTGTGCATAAATTCTTTCTGCAACTAGAATAACCTTTGATTAAATATACTTGGTATATCTAGATAAAGCAATAGGGGGAAAGAGTTTTTTCGTAAAGTGGTAGGAAACAATGATTAGTAGAATTTAGGCTTCCACTTACTAGCTGTGTGTAGTAAGACTCAGAGAAGTTAAACTAACTTTATTTGAGTTTTTTAAAACGGGTGTACATACCCAACTTACACAAATCTGTATATTGAATAGGGTAACTGAATCTCTGTACTGCCACTGAAGTGTTTAAAACCACAATTAGGCCAGGTGTGATGGCAAAAGCCCATAATCCCATCTACTTAGGAGAAAGAGGCAGGAGGATCACAAGTTGGAGGCCAGCCTCAGCAACTTAGGGAGACCCTGTCTCAAAATATAATTTAAAAATGGAACTGGGGATATAACTCAAATGATAGAGCACTTGCCTATAATGCATGAGGCCCTAAGTTCAATCCCCAATACTGCAAAAAAACATTAGTTAGTATTAGTATATATCATTGATGCTTATCTGAAATTTTTTTTAAGTTACTAAAAGCACTTTCTTTTTTTTTTAACTAAAAGTACTTTCTAAATACAAATTACATTTAAAAAACTATGAGAATAAATGTTCATATAACCAATGTATAAGAAAGAACCTAAATTACCATAATCTATAGTCCTTAAATAAGCTATAACCCTTTATGCCCATTAAGAAATAATTCCTAGTTTACACATAAATAAATATAAATATATAAATATATATAATATTAATATATATTATATATATATATATCTCCTAGACATAATTGTAGGAACAACTCTGGTGCTGCAAATCTTACAGATACTTTGGATTAAAGTTGAATATGACATTCAACAAGGGACAACTAAACTTTGTTACAAAATATAACAGCAGCTTTGAAATTAGAATTCCAGAAGTCAGTTATCAAAGAACCTCAAACTTCTCAGAGGCAAAATGAGAAAAAAGAACATAAATCCTGCCTTTATTTTCATCTCACTGTCTTTATACGTATATGTTCATTTGCCTTATGAGTGAACTGCTCAAGAAAAGCCACCATTCTTAAAAAAAAAAAAAAAAAATTAAAATCTTGACTGCCTTAACCTCTAAAATTTCAGTGAAAAGTTTTGAGGGCTTAAGTTATGTATAGTCTTCTTTGAATTCTTTTTAATAACATAAATTTTTAACAATTCTACTCTTTTCTACAATAAAGAAAAAACATGCAGAAGTCAAGATAAATAATTAGCATTATCTACATATGCTGCTCAAGTTATGTGCTGAAAGGCATTCCAAGTGCAAGTGATCCAGAGGCAGAAAGCACCACACATGGAGGATTTGGGATAGTTGCCTGGAGTTAAGTCAACATTTTCCTCATTCTTCTGTTCCTGGCCTTTCAGTGCTTCTAAGTCTTCCTCGGGCGGATGAATAACTACTGTGGGAATATCATCACTGGCAGGTGAAACCAGTAGTTCTGGGGCCTGAAGCTGACTCTGTTGGGAACTTCTGGAGGTCAGGCGACTGATGCTAGGGCTGGAAGGAGGACTGTTTTGAGGGGTGGGAACTGGGGTTGTACACCTTGAGCCTGCAGGGGTTCCACCTCTTGAAGAAGGAAGAAGATGACTGAGAAGAAGAGATAAAGGCGATTCTCCTCGCAATGAAAGGTTTGAGGCAGAGAGACCTGTTCGCAAAGAATGGCGGGAGGCTGAAAGGCCTTCCCCTGAGATAAAACAAATAAATGAAAAATGATGAAGTTCACTGCAGACGGCATATGTAGACACAAAAATCAATTTACACCATAAATCACAAGCTTTAAAGGCCCAATATTTCAAATTCATGCTGTGAGGGTTAGCAAATCAATCAGATTTTAAAAGTTAGAAAATCACTGAAAAGTTATTTAAGTTAATTAAATCAGTTATTTAATTAACTGATTAATTCCCTGAATATAGATTTAAAAAAAAATGTTAATGATAGATTGTAGGGGACAATATTCTGTTACAAATTAGATGACCAATACCCTGTCATTTTTACAAGGAACAAAAATCAATATAAAGTTACTGCTTAAATAATAAATGGCAATTGAGAATACAAAAATAACATAAAAAATAGAATCCAAACAAAAACTTATAGAACTAATAATTTATATTTAGTGCATTTTTCCTACATTATACAAAACAGCTGCAGATGTCTTAAAACAAAAGCCCACATTAATATTACCTAAAAATCCTAACCTAAAATTTCTAATCTAAAAATTTCTAACCTAAAAAATTTCTAACCTAATATTAATTATTTATAACATTGAGCCAAGGGCTTGGTAGTGCTCAAGTTAAGTTTAATATGTAAGATGTATCAATTATTTTAAAAAGAAAATTAGGTCAATTTGAAAGGATACTAATTACTGAACTCTCTAAAGATATTTATTAATAAATGTCCTAACGTGTTTGTTTTAACATAATAAGCACGTTTAACCATATACAATCTTTAAATTAACTAGAAAAAAAAAGCATTTTACCCACAACACAATAAAATAGTAAGTCTATAATATTTTGAAATGTCATCCAGACTTAAACACCCTATATTTCTTTTAAGGTATATCTTATGGTATATTTAAGCACAGTTTAAAAGAATACCATTCTTTTTTAGGAAAAACATGAGAAATACAACAATCAATCCAATATGACCAAAATGATCAAAGCTGCATGCTCAAGAAACCCCAGAAATATTAAAAGATTAACCTTTAATCCATAAACAACAACCATTTAGTTAAGAAAAATAAGGTACATGCAGAAAAACTGTTAAATTACAAATACAACAAAATAACATGATGAAAGAGCATTTACAAGAAAACAGCTATTATCTTATGATTAAAAGGAATCAAATTACAAATGGGAGGATAATCAGAAACCATTGCATAAGAGGAATAAAGATTTAATAGGGTGCCTCAGGGTAAGTGAATTCATTTTGCCAAACGTGAGAACATACACTATATGAAAGGTGAAAAAGAAAGGTAAATGGTCCCATACAGCTTGCTTTTAATTAAACCTAAGTTTTTTTACCCTACTCTAAACTTTTTATCCCATTTTAAAGGTTCCTTGAATGCACCAAGGCATAATTTTCAACAGATTTAAAGGAGTCAGATTAAGTATAATACACTGAGCTGCAAAAGATGATTACTGTCAACTTGACATATATTAAACTCATGGCTATTTGCCCATACAACACTTAAAAGTCATACTATTATTTCAGGTCAGAAAAGATGAACAGACACTGTATGCCACACTCCACTCACCATGACTGTAATCCTCATAAGTTTTGGGTAACAGTAGCAGTTAGAGGCAATAATGACCCTCCCTAAGCCACTCTAATCCTCATACCTGGGTCTTCCAGATTCGCTGTCATCAAAGTTCTCCTTGAGAACCAAATTAGAACCCCAAGAAAACAAGGAAAGGCGACCCTTCCAACGTGCCAGCCTTAAGACACGAACAGAGGAAATGGATATAAAAACGCTGTTTCCACACCCCACATGACCTGCTACCAGCCCAGAAAAGAGGGTGGAGAGCTGAGGCATGTGTACCTGGGCCTGAGCCACTCTCAATATCCTGAAAGACACCAATAGGTCACCCTTGGTGTAAGACAGGCCTTGTCATAAAAACCTTCCACAAACTGTATAAAGAAAGAGCAGTGAAATCAGAAACACCAAGCCAACAACACTTGTTTTATGCCCAGAGAACATAATATATTCAGGTGGGGGAGAAATTATCAGGAAAAAAATCTCATACAGGTATAAAGGTTCAACAAGATTTAGAATTTTTAAAAAATTGAACTAAAATTATAAAACAAAATGTATGCCTCTTTAATCAAGCATACAACAAGTCACCTTGAATAGAAACAAAAAAGCAGAAGGAGAAGTAATTCAGGGTAAGGCATCAGTGGTACCATTTAAGTATTACTTAAAGGAAATTAGTTTGTTTCATTTTAACGGAGTGAAGGCTTAATTGTTTGTATCCAAGTGATTTCTAGAGATGATTCTATCATGTTGTAAAAAAAAAAAAATGACATTTCTAATAGGCACAATAATGAATTATACTAAAAATTATAAAATGACCTATATAATTTTCTGGAAATGTCATCCTTCTTTTCCCAAATGTTAACTGTAACATACTGGAATGCTGTTAGAAGTGTTAGCGAAAACTGGATGCCACAACTTATCTCACCATTCCTTTCAAGCAAGTGAGGGTCAGAATGTTTCTTGCCTATATCTGCAAAAGATCGAACAAGAGGAATCCGACTGGTGAATCTTTTCTCATTCTGGTGATGATGCCTCTTCAGGAGAGCTTCTCTGACATTCTCTCTTATGGATTCGTCTAGCTGGCCAGAAGCGATCATGTTGTCTAATACCATGTCTATTCAAAGGAAAAACAACAGTTATTGTGGCTAAGCAAACCCTGAAATGACTGTAACAAAGGAAAAAACAAATTCCAAAGTGAAATCTCAACAAAAATGAGATTCTTAGATTGCTCTAAGAAGTATTACTCTCTCCTAATAGTGGATAATATGCATAAAGATAAATATGAACATTACCCATTCAGTAAAAATGAATAAATTACTGAGACTCTTATTTCACTAAAAACCATTACATTTACAGAGAAGTTACTGTTTTACACTAATAGCCTTCCTAAGGTGGAAAGTGCTTTTCTGTATGGATGCAATGAATTCTACCAAGCTGAGTATTTCATAATATTGACTTCCCAAGATGACAATATTATTAATATTATTAACAATAATATTAAAATATCTCATATTTCTCCTGCAAATTGTTTGTTCCAGTAGATGAATAGCTGGACACATTCACTAAGTAACTTTTTACTAAGTGCTCACAATGTGCAGGAAACACAGACGTTTACAATAAAAAGCAAAGTAAGTTTCTGCTCTCACTCTTTCAGAGGTATAAAAACCAATGAGGAAATAAGTAGATAAAACGTCATGAAGCAATAACTCCTAGGAGAGGAATAACCAGGATCTGACAGGGATGTGAAAAATGAAGACTGATGGCAATGCCACCTTACACATCACCATGGTAACTGGGCTATTTTTACTTTACAAAGTATGCATAAATATTTTCAAACAGTGGCACTAATCTGAGATTTTTTTAAGCAGTCAAATTATCAAAACTATAATAAGATTATTCTGAGAGAAAACTGGAGGAACCAACCTAGAAGGTAAACTATAATAATAACACAATGACAATAGTTTACCATACAAGTAAACACTGAACTATACTATATTTACGTTGTATTACATGTCAATGAGAAACCAAGGTAAGACCCATATGTATACATTCAATATTCCTAATCCTAACTCAATTTTTGACCATTTGTACAAGACAAAATAAGAACTTCTACAATTTAAAGATCTCTAGCACATGGTTAAATCTAATGATCAAGTAACCTTGAAATATTCTAGTCTGAAAAATTCCAGTTAGTTTATAGTTTCCTTGAAGATCAAATGCTACAGTGAAAGCCAAACTATCAAATTTACTATCTCTGAACTTCATTTTCATTTCTAGGAATTTTAGTTAAGTGACCAAATAGCTATATCCTAACCATCCTTTTCTACTTCTATTTCCACATTATCCTCTAAATCTCTCTCCTTCATTTGCATTGCAATACCTGCCACAGCTGACCAACAGAATTGTTTCTAGCTTTGTCTATCCCTAGAGAATAAAAGGATGACTGACTTCTGTTCTAATCTCTTCCTAATCTAAAGCTACCCTGCACTATTGCCAGAACTCCTTGAGCATCCCTCTGGAGTTCACTGCCCTCAAACTTAAATACCACGATGATCACCAAAATACCTACACCTGATAAAACCCAATTGTCTTCCCCCAATAACTCAAAATTCATCACAATCTATCTTTATTTTCCCAATATAGCTCCCACTACTTAAGATATGGATATACACACAGAATTGGCTTTTCTGGGATTCACACTTATCTATCTATACTTCCCTAGACTTTTCCTCCCACTGCCTCCTCCTTTGGAACACTTTTTCTCTTGTAGTCCCTGCTCTTTATTCCCATGTACAATGAATATTCTCTGTGGATCTTTTCTAGACACCTTGATCCAAAACACAAAGGGAAAAAAAAAAAAAATTCATTCCTCTGAATTTGCAGACTCCATACTTGCTTATGGTATTAGTCACTCTCTTCTTGATACTATAGTCATATCTGTCCATTTTAACATTCTAATCTCAAAACTTCTTAGAGACCCAAAAAAAGTATCTTTATTTATATGTCTATTCCTCCTACTGCCTCTGAGAACAGAAGTTTAACAGAATTGTTACATAAATGTATAAAATGCCACTTTATTTTCTTAATGCCATTATTTCTCTTTTTATACCCTTTCAATACCTGCTATTTCATCTAGAGTGCTTGCTCTCATGTCTAGCATGACTGTTCCATTTAGGATGCAACTCCTCAGTTCAAAAAGACTGTGCAAAGAGAGAGTCGCCACATAAGGTTTACTCCATCGGTCACCACCATCTTCAACATCCTCTTCAAATTTCAGCCACCTAAAAGAATAATACATAAAAATACTTTATAAATAAAGACTATTCCATTTTTTGAACTTTAATAAACATACACTTTTATTTATAAAAAGAAAAAAGTAACCAAAAAAACCCATCCCCGGAACAACATTTTCACTACAAACACATTTTCACAAATTAGGCCAATGGTTCACAATGTTTCTTTTTTAGTTATCATAAGTCAGCCTACAAAAAAAAAAAAAAAAAAAAAAAAAACAGACTTTAGAGTTTCATATTTTCCACTTCTAATCTTATTTTAAACTTAAAAGAATAAAGGACTAGGGCTGGGGTTCTGGCTCAGAGGTAGAGTACTCTCTTAGCATGGTGTGAGGCACTGGGTTCAGTCCTCAACACCACAAAAAAATAAAATAAAGGGATACCTACTGAATAAATAAATAAATAGATGAAGGGTTAGTTAAGGAAACAGATTTGAAAATAAGGAGAAAAATTAAAGATAAATTTCCAGGCACTGACAAGGAAATTCTCTGTTAACTAATTTAAAGCACTTGATATATCCCATAATTTCAACTTAATATATTTATTATCAAAAGAAACCAAGTCAAGTCAATTTTTAACAATCTATCTTTATTTTCCCAACACATAAGAATCAGCAGCATTACCTGGCAGTTTCTTTCCATTCATATTCTTCTCCATCTCTGTAACATAGTTCATCCATTTCCGTGAAGAGATCGTGGGGAATGTGTTCTTCATCATCATCTTCAGTACCAAGGATGAACTGAACTCTCTGGGAGGGTGTATCTTGACAAAATAAAATTTAAATACAAAGTTTTCCTCCACTCACTCAAATATATATTCACAGTTCTCAAAGTGAAATAGTTGCTATAAACAAATATATTTCATCAAAATTTTCTTTTGATTATTAAAATATTATAATTTTAGAAGAAAACTAGGACCAACAATCCAGACCCCCCCCTAAAAAAAGTTATCACAAGATCACCATTACAAAGAAGAAAAAATATGTTTAAAAAAGTCAAACTAATGTATAACTAATCTAAAACAAACAAAAATAAGCAACATCCAAAACATGGAGTGCTACACTCAAAATCAGGAATTTTTTCTCATCAAAACCACCATTTGACCCAGCTATTGCCCTTCTCGGACTATTCCCTGAAGACCTTAAAAGAGCGTACTACAGGGATACTGCCACGTCGATGTTCGTAGCAGCACAATTCACAATAGCTAGACTGTGGAACCAACCCAGATGCCCTTCAATAGATGAATGGATAAAAAAAAAATGTGGCATTTATACAAAATAGAGTATTATGCAGCACTAAAAAATGACAAAATCATGGAATTTGCAGGGAAATGGATGGCACTAGAGCAGATTATTCTAAGTGAAGCTAGCCAATCCCTAAAAAACAAATGCCAAATGTCTTCTTTGATATAATGAGAGCAACTAAGAACAGAACAGAGAGAAGAGCAGGAGGAAAAGATTAACATTAAACAGAGACATGAGGTGGGAGGGAAAGGGAGAGAAAAGGGAAATTGCATGGAAATGGAAGGAGACTCTCATTATTATACAAAATTACATATAAGAGGTTGTGAGGGGAATGGGAAAAAAATACAAGGAGAGAAATGAATTACAGTAGATGGGGTAGAGAGAGAAGATGGGAGGGGAGGGGAGGGGGGATAGTAGAGGATAGGAAAGGTAGCAGAATACAACAGTTACTAATAGGGCATTATGTAAAAATGTGGATGTGTAACCAATGTGATTCTGCAATCTGTATTTGGGGTAAAAATGGGAGTTCATAATCCACTTGACTCTAATGTATGAAATATGATATGTTAAGAGCTTTGTAATGTTTTGAATAACCAATTAAAAAAATAAATAAATAAATTTAAAAAAAACGCATGGGAGGGCAGAGGCTGGGGCTCAGTGGTAGAAAGCTTACCTCACATGTGTGAGGCACTGGGGTCGATCCTCAGCTCCACATACACAAATAAATAAAGATATTGTGTGTCTATCACAAGTAAAAAAATATTTTTAAAAAAATTCCTGGAAGGGCTGGGGTTTTAGCTCAGTGGTAGAGCGCCTGCCTAGCAAGTGTGAGTTCAATTCTCAGTGCCACATATAAATAAGTGAATAAAATAAAGGTCCATCAACAAACAACAACAACAACAACAACAAAATGGGAGCCCAGTGCAGTGGCATACACCTATAATCCCAGTGACTCGGAAGGCTAGGGCAAGAGGACCAGGAGTTCCAAGACAGCTTCAGAAACTTAGCAAGGCCCTAAGCAACTTAGTGAAACTCTCTCAAAATAAAAATTTAAAAAGGCTTGGGATGTGGCTTAGTTTTTAAGTGCCCCTGGATTCAAAGCATGAAACCAAAAACAATTAAAATGAATAGAAATGTTAGACAAGACAGAACATTTAAATATAGCTAAAGTCAAAAAAAATATAAAATATAGCTAAGTTCAAGAGAAAAAGAAAAGAAAATCTCCTAGTGTAAAAAAACAATGAAAAACTCAAAGTTACAAGTATACAGGAACTAACTTTTCTAACTGTCCCTACTGCCATGGAAAAACAAAGCTATGAGCTAGGGGTTGAGAGGTAGGACAGGTCACTGCAAGAAGCAGATATCCAATTGACATCATCTAGAAATAGACAATGTGTGTAGTACAGGATCCCTAAAGACAGAAACTTGCATAATTATTAGTTTGGGACAGTTAAGGGGCCTAAGGCTTTCAATGTGAAAAAAAAATCAAACTGCTGAATATGAGAAATGAGTTCACACTGAACATTTAAGCCTAAGTAAATGTCCTCCAGGTATTTGTGGATGTAATAAACAGGACATGACAACAGGTTAAGGAGAAGATCAGAGAGAATTGTTAAAGGAAAAGACTGATCTGAGAAAATTATACAGAATGAGAAACAAAGACAGAAAACACAAAAGGTTAAGCAATATGGAGCAGAATATAAAGGTCTAACAAGAAGAGCTCCAGAAAGAGGAAAATATAAGGAGAAAGGTGAGAGGCAATCTGAAAAATTTCCAGTATGTATATGACATGGTCTTCATACTGAAGGAATACCCTGGGACCTATACAGAAGAAATAAAAACATATGACTAAATTTTTCTACTGTTTTGAACTTTCGAGCATTTAGACCTTCTTGCACATTTGTTGCCAGTTATTTTTAAGGAATATTACTAGTGCTACCATAAGTGGCACTGTACCTAGAGGGAAAAAGAACTGATTTTATAGACTGCAATCTTATTAGTTCCTTCCACATTTTGGGAGGCTGTTTTGGATTTGCTACCTGTATGATCCTGTATCTGTAATAAAGACAATTCAAATTCTTTCATAGTAATCTGTATGCCCTTTAGGTGCTCAAGTACAATACGATATAAAAGTGGTCAAAGAGAACATCTTGCACTAATCTTTCACCATTAAAAGCGATACTGAAAGCACACACCTGAGGATGAGGCAGGAGGATCACAAGTTTGAGTCCAGCCTCAGCAATTTAGCAAGGCTGTGAGCATCTTAGTGAGACCTTATCTCAAAATAAAAATAAAAAAGGCCAGGGCCAGGCATGGTGGCACATACCTACAATCCCAGCAACTCAGGAGGCTAAGGCAAGAGGATTTCAAGTTCCAGGCCAGCCTTAACAACTTAGTGAGGACCTAAGCAACTTAGTGAGACCCTGTCTCAAAATGAAAAATAAAAAGGACTGAGACTATAGCTCAGTGGTAAAAACACCCCCGGGATCAATCCCCAGTACTGGTTTTATTTCTTATCAGCTTGACATAGTTTCTGTCTATTTCTAGTTTGCTTAATTAAAGTTTTATCATAAAAGGGAATTGAATTTTGTTAAAGGTTTATTTTAGATGTATTAAAATTACTATATAAGTTTTCTCCTTTGTACTACTTACTTACTCTGATAGATGCTTAAATTTTAAACCAACCTTACACTCCCAGATGGTCATCAAATTAGTGTCGTATTTTTGCCATAACAAATTACCAAAAACTTGGTGGCTTACACAACACAATTTTATTCTCTTATTAGTGTTTTGCAGACCAGAGGTCCAAAATGAGTGTTACAAAGCTAAAATCACAGTGCTGGTGGGGCTGGTTCCTTCCAGAGGATCTAGGGGAAAACCTGCCTTTTAACTTTTCCAGTTCTGAATACTACAACCACTTTTTTCTTTCCTCACATCTATTCCCAGTCTGATATGCTGACCTCCTCTATTACCAAAGACACCTATGATTATATCAGGCTTACCTGCAAAATACAGAATAACATCCCCATTTCAAAATCCTTAACTACGTCTGCAAAGTCCCTTTTGCCATCTCAGGCAGCACGTACATGTTCCAGAGATTAACATATAGATATCTTAGAGGCACTATTCAGCCTAGGTCTGTCTATTACGACATATTATTCTTTTTAAATATTGCAGGATAAGATCTGTTTTTATTTTGTTCAGGATTTCTGAATCTACAATCACAGGAAGTATTTTGTCTGTAGTTTCACTTTCTTGCAACATCTGTCTAGTTTTGATATTAGGGTAATGCTGAATTCATAACATGAAATTACAAAGTGTTCCTTTCTCTTAAATTTTCTAGCAAAGACTATTAGTTCTTTTTTTACATGTTTGTTTGAAATCATTCCTGAAACCATCTGGCAGTAAATTTATTGTGACAATGTTTTTCGACTATACAAACTCAATATCTTTAATAAGAGTATACATTTCAGCTTGGTCATTTATATCCTATTTCGTTTCCTCCCTCCCCATCCTTAGTCCCTCCTCTCTTTCTTTTCTTGAAGTGCTGGGGAATCAAACCCAAGGCCTCATGTACACTCAACAGGCACTCTACCACCAAGTTGCAACCCCAGCCCTGTGGTTTATATTCATAAAGGATTGTGCCCATTTCATCTAAACTATTCATTTTGTTGGCACAAAGACATTCATAACGATTCCTTATTAGCCTTTCAGTGGTGTCGGTACAGAAAATTATTTTATTCCCCCTAACTTGATCAGAATGTTTATTAATTTTACTGATCTTTCCAAAGAACCAGACTTTGGCCCAAATGAATCTTGAAACTATTTTTCTGATTTTTATTTTATCCATTTCTATTTTGATTTTGTTGTCTTTTCCTCATTTTGGATTTAATTTGTTCTACTTTCTTCCTTAGTTTCTTAAGTCAAAAGCTTAAATCACTTTCATCTTCCTTTTCTGATGAAAGGATTAAGTGGCACAATTTTGCTTCCAAGCACTGCTTCAGGTGCATCTTCCAGTTCTCACTTTGCACAGTGCCATGCTGAAAGAAACATGCATACCTCAGAATCACATCCCCTCTGGAGAAGACTCTACATCAGTTACTTGCCTATAGTGTATTTTTATTTCAGTGAGTTCAAAATAGTCTCTATTTCTGTTACGATGGCTTCTTTAACCCATGACTACTAAGAGTTTGCTAGGTTCCACGCAGGTCCCCCTCCCATGTTGTGGCCTGGAAACTATGTTTAGGCAATAAACTCAAGGCAATCTCATTTGCTTCTTTTAGCTATCACAGTCCTGTGCTGCCTGTTACCCAACATCTGGAACTATAACTTGTTTCCTATATAACTAAAACTTGTTTCATATATTATATCCAGTTTTCTATCTATTTAAAATGGAAGGTCAGGTACAACTCCAGTTACAAGAATATTAAATTCTGAGGACCTAATATACAATATGGTGACTACAGTTAATAAAACTGAATTGAATATTTGAAGTCTACTAAGAAAGTAAACCTTAAATGTCCTCACCACACGCAAAAAAGCAACTATATGACATGAGAATATACTAATTAACTTGACTGTGGTAATCATTTGACAATGTATTCATATACCATGTTATGTATCTTAAATACATATAATTTGTATTTGTCAATTATATCTCAATAAAGCTGGTGAGGGGTACACTCATACATTGCTGGTGGAACTGCAAATTGGTGTAACCACAGGACTTAAAATCAGCCTACTACAGTGAGGCAGCCACATCAGTGTTTACAGCTGCTCAATTCACAACAGCCAAACTATGGAACCAACCTAGATACCCCTCAACAAAAGAATGGATAAAGAAATTATGGTATATACACAATGAAATACTACTCAGACTTAAAGAAGAATGGAATTATGGCATTTCTGGTAAGTGGATGGAACTGGAGAATAACATGCTAAGCAAAATAAGTCAATCCCAAAAAACCAAAGGACGAATGTTTTCTCTGATATGCAGATGCTAATTCACAATGGGGACATGGAGAATAGAGGTACTTTGGATTAGTTAGAGGGAAGTAAAAGGAGGGGAAATATGGGGGTAGAAAATAGAAGCAATTAGACATCACTACCCTGTGTGAATATATGATTACATGACCAGTGTAACTCTACATTATATACAACCAGAAGAACGAGAAGTTATACTCCATGTATGTATGATATGTCAAAATGCATTCTACTGTCATGTATAACTAATTAGAATATTTTAAAATGTTCCTTTAAAAAAAATAAAAATAAAAACTAAAGCTAGTGGCAGAAGAACCAGTGGAAAAATAACAAAAAGGATAAAGTACAAAATAAAATGGAAGAGAAAAGTCAGTCCTTTTTATTCCATTATGTCTACAATCAAAAATCCTGTGTAATCTTTTTTTAGAAATAAGAAAGAAGGGCACCATTCATAGCACTTTAGAGGACACAAATTGGTAGTTAATAATTAAAATAAATCCACTTCAGGGACATATATCTTTTCTAGGAATAATTACTATATAAAAAAGTCAAATACTTCCAACATCATAATTTATTTTTCAAACCACTATACTTAGACATTTAATCCCATATCATTGCTTGAAAAATCAAGTTACCAACCTTAGTGAAAATGTAAACACAGTTTAGTAAAAAAGTATTTCCATTCATAAAAATATTATGTGCTTTTATTGAGTATGAATTATAGAAGTTTACTGATCCTCTCCCAGATGACACTAAGATATGCTTAACTGGACAGGTACATCATATGGAACAGTGGAATATTTCTAAAATTACTTCATATTAAAGTTCACAAGCCATCCTTTTTAATTGGTATCCATTTTCCCTTTGCCAGTTACATGGCCTTTGCTGACTACATGACCATTTAATATTTTATTAGGTCATCACTGTCTCTTAGAGGTTCTAAAGAGATGCCTGTCATTTAACCTCTCTAAAGTTTCCTAATCTATAAAATACATAATATCTATCTTTTAAAACTAATGAGAAAGGTCTGAGGGTGTAGTTCAGTGGTAGAGTGCTTACCTAGCAAGTAGGAAGCCCTGAATTAGATCCCTGGCACCACAAAATGACAACAAAAAACAACCCTATTGCAAAAATTAAATAATAGCACACGTCAAAGGATAGGTGGAATGTCTGTAACTGAATTTTTTTTAAAATACACGACAATAGTGGAATGCATTACACTCATTATTACCCATATACAGCACAATTTTTCTAACTGTTTATAATGTATGTTCATGCCAAATTATGCCATTATTTTACTAGGCCATCAGTATTTGTCTCATGTTCATGTCGCAGCTATATTATACATGGTCATTTTTTCATTTTATGGTTCTTCACAAAAACCTTGCTTTAGCATAGCACACAAGTTCCTGTAAGGGTACAGCTCACATAGCTTTACTAGAAAGCACTCACTGAGACTATAGTGCAGACATGGCCACATGGGCCCATAACAGCCTACAAACTGAAGACCTCCTGTATGTCAAAAAAGTATCATGCCTGCACAGTTATTGTTTTGGGGCTCTTCTTTCCCACTGAGTCTCAGGGCCACTTAAATCATCACATTCAATCCCTATGACATTAGAGATTAACATTCTCTTTCCTTTACATCTATATCTATATCTGCTTTCTGTTAGCACTTACATACTTCTCTGCTTTTATGTAACAAATGAGTCCCTATTCTTCTACATAGACAATACTGTCAAATGAGAACACTCTTTTCAGAGCAGATACTCAAGTAATATAGCCTCATGAATAAAAGCTTCTAGCCAAAAAATTATGGTTTAAAAGGACATAAGGTTCCTGTAAGGAACCTTGGTATTCCAGATGTCTGTTCAACACATATGCAAGTAATTAAATATATGGCAGAGAAAAGGAAATAAAATCCTCCTAAATTGAAAGATAAATGACAAAGCCCACCTTTTATTATGCCAAGGTTGAAAAACAATGAAGAAAACAAAGCCCTCCACCTTTAATTTTTCATTTATACCAAGATCTTCACCTATTAACCAAATATCTTTCTTGTTCAAAGAAAATTCTGTAATTGGTATCTCCAATGTACATAATGTGGCTAAATTATCACAGATAATACAATTTTTAAAAGAATGGGTTCAATTAAAAAGTTAAGATACTTTCCAGGATAAGAATTCAAACTGTTAATAGACCAACTGTTTTCTCTTACCGTAAGAAGGAGATTCCCGTCCATCTTCCTTATCTGATTCTTTATCTTTCCTTCTCCGGTGGTGATGTTTGTGCCCACGATGCCTGTGCCGCCGCCGACTCTCCTTACTAAATGGGACGTGAACTCCAATATACACAGCTCGGTGACCTATTAAAAGATTCAGAAACACACTGATGGTTTCCAAAAGAGAAAAGTGCTGGCATTTACAAAAGTGTACCAAAATTTACTGTTAACAAAGAATTATTTAAAAGTTCATAAAACTAACAATGAGAGTCTTCGTTACCCAAGTCTTCGTATGCCCAAGGGGTAATACTACTAATTATTATAAGATATATAGATTATCTATGTAAATAAGCATTATTTTGTACCTCTAAAAAGATATTTTGAGAAAAAAGAGCTAAGCTCATATGAAATAGTACTATACAAACATAAGTTTATTCAACATTTAAAGCTAACCTTTGAAGGGTACATTTATTGATTATTAAATACTTTTCAATACATTTGACATGTTAATAATTATAAATATTATTTTAGATGTTTTGGATAAAGATCCAAATTACTAAGGATTGAATCAAAGGCAAATGATACAAACACTCCAACTAAAGGATGGAAACTGTCGGATAAAAAGCAATGCAGTTACTATATGCTGTTAAGACAGAAAAAGCTACTACTAATACTGTATGATCCTGATTACATTTTAACCAAGAAAACCAAGTTATGAAAGGTAGTATCTGCTTTCGCTCACTAAAAGAAACTGAATCAGGGAACAAAAGAGCAAGTAGCAGTATGTCAACTGTTGAGAGAAAAGGATATGACTTCCTTGAAAAGTTTAATAAGAGAGGTTCCTATCTAAGTTGTGTTGAGTAAAGAGGGACAAGGTTCAGGTTCCATGGCTCATAGTGACTCAGAAAGTTGAGCCAGGGCACCCACAAGATGAAGGCCATCCTCAGGAACTTAGACCCTTTCATTTAAAAAAGGAGGGAGGGAGCTGGGGATACAGCCCAGTAGTAGAACCCCTGGGTTCACACCCCATCCCTTTCCCCTAAAATGAGGGACACAAACAACAAGTTGAACTAATGAGTCACAAAAAACATCTGATATAGTTACTTTTTGCCTTTATATACAAAATTTTAAATATGCTGAAATAATAAATTTAATGATATTCTTCTCCTAACAAATTCCATTAAGATGATGAAGAATAAATATTTATCAGTCATTCATTCTATATTTGTAAATTTTATGACTAAAATTTCCTTGGAACCCCAAAATCAATACTTATAGAGATACTGAGTTCATCTGTGGACACACACAGAGTAGCAAAAAGTTTGGATAGTTGCCTAAGGTTCATGTGTCCAGCTAAGGCGAAAAAGGCGACACTGATGTCTTTTTCAGTTGGCAATACATTAATGTCAATAAAGTGCATAAGCTGCCAAGCATAGTGGTGTGCACCTGTAATCCCAGCTATTCAGGAAGCTGAGCCAGCACTTTCTCTAGCACATAGTAATAAGCATCTGATAATTCTGTATAGAAATTAAATCTCAAATTATTAAAAATAAAATTTTATCAGAAATTTCTGAATTTCAAAATTATTTATATAGGACTTCTTTGGGGAATGACAGAAATTTCCTGGAACCAAAGCAGTGACCGCTGCACAACACAGTGGATATAAACAATGAAGAGCATACTTTAAAGGGGTAAATTCCACTTCATAAGAATTATACCTCAGCAAAGAAACAATGGCAAAATTCAGTGACTTCACCATTTTATTTCAGTGAAAATAAATATTTCCTTCTGAATACCAAGAAGAATGGAAATTAAAGAGTAAAATTCCTATCCCTGTACACTGGGAATTATAAAGTTGTTACTCCAATTAGTACTAATGGGTCTTGGCACACAAGCCACAATGCACCAAGATAAAAATAAATTCTATGAGTTTGCAGTTCAGAAAGGCCAGATAAACTAGATAAGAATACTCTAAAATCCAAAGATTAGAAGACTGGGCCTTATTGCTTTTTCTGCTTTCGTTTTGTCTTCAATGTCTTCTGTTACAGACTGTCTCCTTCTTCATAGAAGCCCTACTAAACCTAGACTTTTAAAATTATTTGAAAATAAATAAATCTCAGGGTGTAAATGAGAACTCTTATTTGTCTCTTTCCACCTCCTTCTTAAAAGCAACAGATTAACGGTCTGTATACAACCAGCTCTCAGATTTTAACATGCAATTCCTAAAGAGATCCCAAAAATGTCTATCAAAACATTTTCTATGAATAGTGACTTAATCAAGTGTTCAACATTGACATCATCAATAAGTCATGTTGCTGTCATGCTCACAGACATTCCTTCCACAGTACACAGTACATTATCCATGTCAGTCTATTAATGTGACAACATCAGACAAACCCAAACTGAAGATCATTGTACAAAATATTTAATCATTCCTTTTCAAAAGTGTTATAGTCATGAAAGACTATAACAAGAAAAGACTATAACATGAAAGACTTCTTTCCTCTTCTAAAAGGAAAGAAGGAAAACTGTTAAGAGACTAAGGAGACATAACAACTAAATGTATGGTTGAACCCTGAACTGGATCAACTGGATCTTGGAACAGAGAGGAAAAAAAAAATTATGGGGAAAAATTTGTGAATTCTAAATAAAATCTATGGTTTAGTTAATAGTAAACTAGCAGTTAACCAATTACTAATTAAGTTAGTAATTAACCTAGCTCATTTCTATACTTTGACTAATGTACAATGACTATGCAAAATCAACATTCCTGATACTGGGAGAACCCAGGTGAAGTGCTTACAGGAGTGGCTTGTACTATCTTGGCAGCTGCTGTGTGTATCTAAAATTATTTCTTCCTGCCTAGAGAAGGTAACTGGACCAGTAACTCCCTTGTTTGACAATTTTGCACAGGGGTTACTATAGCATTTTAAGAGGCTGATGTAACAGACCTATAAAATAAGCATGTAGATGACAAGTAATGATAACTATGTCTTATTAGTCGGGCACTCCGGCATGCTTATAATTCAAATTAACTAGTCTGCCAGAAATGAAACAAAAGAATTAACTGATTTTGTAACTGTGGCCATTCAGTTTTCCAAGTAATAATAATGATCGGTGAAGTCTGAGATGCTCTCTGAAATCCATCTTATGCCATGACAGAGTCTGTCTAGCAAATAAATAATCAGGGGATGTTCCATTTCTAGACACAGATGGTGGCTGCATTAGTGTTTGCCACACTGTTATTCTCCACACTATACTGAAAAAGTGTCCAGCCCTCTTCTAAATGTATGCTCTCCCCCACAACAGTAAAGAAAAATGTCTCAAGAAATAGTAGGTAAAACTTAAAGAACAAACAATCAGTAATTTAAGCTGCTAATAAGCATATTATTTTAACAAACTTACTTTCTAGTTCTTCTTTTTCAAACTTGGTGTTTACAGTTGAGCTAGTTTTGCCAAGATCCACAACAGCTTCTTCATCAGGACCCTAAAAACAAATCATTATTATTGTGAAATAAAATATATACTGAGAACATAATGTGTACATCATTCAAAGTGGGCAAAAAATTTTAAAACAAGACTATTTTCTCTCAAAGAAATGAATTCTCGGAGCTAACTATAATCCTTATAAAGTATGTACTTTTAAGTCCACAGACCATTCAAAATCTCACAGTAAGAACAGAGGTGGCAAAGATTTTCAAATGGTCTTCTGCGTAAGTTACTTTATCCTCAATAGAAAGAACTTCCAGGACCAGAGATTCATGAAAGTCTGTTGTGAGGGGAACACTTACATGTTAATATGGAAGGCTTTCTTGATTTTTGCTCTTACGCCTTCTAACTAACAGCAATATTCTAGACACAAAATTGTCAAATAAGTAGATCCAAAATATAGTACCATTTTCACTTATAAAATAACTAAACCAATGAAAGCTAGGATTTTTTTTTTTTCCCACAAAAGAAAAGCTGTGCCAAGTTGGGCATGGTGACACATGCCTATAATCCCAGTGGTTCAAGAGGATGAGGCAGGAGGATCTCAAGTTCAAAACCAGCCTCAGCAATCTATCAAGGCAAATCTCTGATACCAAAACAAAAGAAAGAAAAGCTATACTAAAATTTTAAACTCTAGGGAAATTCTACCTTTCAGGTGTGAAAATTCACCTTTATCAATCTTTTTATTTTGTTCATTCTTTAGTACAAGGGAAAAAAAGCATGTTTTTGTAATATATATTGTAAATTTTATGTTGTTTTATTTTGTTTGGTGTGTGGTCTGTGGATTGAACACAGAAGCACTTACTTTACAACTAAGTTACATTCCCAGCCCCTTTTATTTTATAGGGCCTTGCTAGAATTGCTGAGGTTGGCCTCAAACCAACCCGCAATCCTCCTCTCTCAACCTCCAGAGTTGCTGGGATTATAGGCATTGCACCACCACACCCAGCTACACAGACTTTTTTTTTTTTTTTTTTTTTGAGAGAGAGAGAGAGAGAGAGAGAGAGAGAGAGAGAGAATTTTTTTAATATTTATTTTTTAGTTTTCGGTGGACACAACATCTTTGTTTGTATGTGGTGCTGAGGATCAAACCCGGGCCGCACGCATGCCAGGCGAGCGCACTACCACCTGAGCCACATCTCCAGCACCAGACTATTTTTTAAAGAATAGAATTTCAGTTTTAACTACCTTGTCAACTTCTAACAACTTTGAAAAGAATATTATAATCATCATTAACTACATATTATGAACTTAGTACACATGATTGTGTGTCACAGATGAACAAAGCCCATTCTCTCAAAAAGTTCAATTCTAGGTTCAGACAGGATCAGCTGTAGCTGGCTCTGGATCAGTGTTTAGCATGAGCTGTTGGAGGAGTCCTACAGGGAACACCTGCCCTAAACTTAACAGTGCTAAACCTTCAGCTTGAAGCCTTCTTTAAACATATATAAAGTAATCTTATACACAATTTTCCTTCAGTATCCAAATTTTATTTTTTTAAATTTATATTAATATTATTACTATTAATCAGGAATTGAACTCAGGGGTACTTAACCACTGAACCATATCCCCAGGCCTTTTTTTATTTTGAAACATTCTCTCCCTACGTTGCTTAGGGCCTCACTAAATTGCTGAGTCTGACTTTAAACTTGGAATCCTCCTGCTTCAGCCTCCCCTCCTGAACCATTAGGATTATAAGAGTGTACCACCACACCTGGCTCACTATCCAAACTTTTAATGTCTAAATTCACACTATCTAAACTCAAACTGAATTGATTTGCTAAATTTTTCAAATAAATTCCCTGCTGTCCAAACTCCACTATTTGTTACCCAAAACTCAGAACCAGGCACAGTATATTAAGACCTTCTAATATCCAAAAAAAAGGAGATCTGGATATCAAGAGATACTTGTACATGATTCTGAAACACTAATATTTGATTTATACAGGAAAGTAAGAGAAGTTATGACTTGCTAAGGCTCCACATTTAAAGGAGGGGAAACAGGCTAAATAGAATAGCAATTTCACATAATGGACTATGAAGGAAGGCAGACAACAGTATATATGTTTAATCAAACGGCTTCATAGTTCTTCACACTTCCTTAGAAATAAGGAAAGGCCAAGCAGTAAACCAAACCTAATGCCAAAATCCCAAGAATGAGTAGCTATTAATTACCAACTACTAACGAAGTCACACTCTAAATAAAACCATTAGCTAGCCTTCAACAACAGCATGTCATCCGATTCCTAAGCACATATAGGTACAAAAGACAAATTCTCTCCTAGAGACAGAAATTGTATCCTGAGAGGCAGCATACTGTCTATTCCAAAAGGAATTAACGGTTCCCGTTTTAAACTTTCATTTAGCCAGCACAACTGCCAGGATAGAAAGCAAAACAATAAAATTAACTCTCACCTTCAGACAAACAAATCATTTATTTCTCTGCAACCATACTTACATATTGAGATCTACTAACAACCCTACTTAGTTAACACTGAAAATAGTTTGCTAGGCAATCTATTATTTATTTTATAATAAATTCACATTTTATCACTACCTTATGTTTAGTTTTAAAAAAATACCCTTTGACCTTTAAACATCTATCATAGAAAAATATTTCCATATGTGCAAAAACTGGAATGTAAAAACAGGGTGCTCATCAACATCTCTCATGCTCTACCCAGCTTGCTCCCACTAGACACTGTCTGTGAAGCCTGGGCAAGTCATTCAACCTCTCTGAACTCTTATTTTCATTGTAGCAGATGCCTAATAATGAAAAACATGGAACAAAAATGTGTCAATAAAAGGAAGATACACTAAGGAACACATAGTACATATAGTGTACTAAGGAACACTATGACATTTTGAAAAACAGACCTAAAAAAAAGTAAGTAGATCTAAATGTACTAATACAAAAAGATCAAGGGTACAGATTCAGTGAAACAATACATTATAGAGAAATAAGATCACATGTTAAAAACTCACAGGACTAAACCGAAATTTTATTTCTATATGTTCATGTCTCCATAGATATTTACTTATATTAAGGAAAAGATCTAAAAGGACCCATACCAAACTGTTAATTACTTGTTTGTGGGAAAGGAACTGGGTTTGAAAGACAATCAAGTTACAATGTTATTTTATTGTTATCTTTAGTTTTCAATTATAACATTTTCATGTTTAACTTGCCTTACAAACTAAAACTAAAACTTTTAAAGCCTAAAAATCTTATAGCACTAACATTGAAAAAAAGGGGGGGGAGTGTTACACATGCCTTTCTTCCCTCCTTTAAAGCATCAGCAGTTTTTTGACTGTGAAAATGAATAGGAAAGGCAACATCTCCCATAAATGCCAGCATCAAGCAGGCTACACACACTGGCCATGGCTGGGGGCGGGGCACGAGGGTGGGGTGCAGGGGGGCGGGGGGGGGGGTGTCTTTACAGGGTATTGAACCCAGGAGTGCTTAACCACTGAGCCACATCCCTTATTTAGAGACAGGGTCTCGCTCAGTTGGTTATGGCATTGCTAAATTGCTGAAGTTGGCTTTGAACTCGAAATCCTCCTGCCTCAGCCTCCTAAGCCATTTGGATTACAGGCATGTGCCACCATGCCTGGCCACAATGGCCTTCTTGATACAGGGTAAGTAATTCAAAAGTCTGAAGGTTATATATGGCTACATACTGAAATCCCTGAGTAGGGTGGTAGGATATTTCAAGGGGTCAGTGCTTTTCTAAAAGAAGCATGTATATCTTAAATCCTATAATTTTAGGGAAATACTTTATATGTCATATTTCTTAATAGAGAATAAGTTAATACTCCATGTAGAGTACAATTTTGTGTTCTTTTTAAAAAGTTTACAAAAACTGTATTTACATATTAAACATCTGTAAAGGAAAACCTGGAACTGCTAAAATCATCTCACTCTGGTAAAAAGGACTAAAGTGCAAAGACAATCACAGTGTTTCACTTTTTATTACATCAAACATTTTTTTAATTCAAATTTCCATCCGCTACTATCATCTTAAAATTTGGATCTAGAAAAGATTTTTCTTTCTCTTTTTGCTTCCAAAAATATAGTAGAAAACTAAAAATGGTGACCGTAAAAGCAACCCTTGACATCAAAATGTTTCATTTTATTTATTTTTTTTTATTGTTGGTAGTTCAAAACATTACACAGTTCTTAATATATCATATTTCAGTTTGATTCAAGTGGGTTATGAACTCCCATTTTTACCCCGTATACAGATTGCTGTATCACATCAGTTACACTTCCATTGATTTACATATTGCCATTCTAGTGTCAAGTGGAAGAAATGATTTACAGTAGAGGGGGTAGAGAGAGAAGAGGGGAGGGGAGGGGAGGGGAGGGAAGGGGAGGGGGGATAGTAGAGAATAGGATAGACAGCAGAATACATCAAAATGTTTCATTTTAAACCCAGCTAAGTCTCAAAGGTCATTACTTATAAAGCCTACCTAGAAAGAAAGCAAACCATGGCACTAGGAATGTTCAAAAACACAGAAGAATAAAGACATCCACATTATACCAAGGTAGGATGGAATCCTCCTAAAGGAAATTATTTAGACTTGTTTTCAAATTTGTATTTATACAATAAGGTAATAATGCTACCACTGCACTTCAACATAAAGAACAGCATATTAATTAAATATCTAAAAAGTTTTAAATCTCTATACGAAATGTACTACTACAACAGTACTTGTGTTAGGAAAACCCTGGAAATAACCTTAATAGAGGAATAGCTAAATAAGCTATGATACATGACCCAGAACACAAGCTACTCAATCATTTTATAAATAAAATTTTGAAACCAAGGCTAAATAATTTCTTTAGTATTAGAGTGAGTCAATCCTGCATATTAACATACTTCGGGTATCTTTTTATTCTTTCAGATATTTGAGTTTTTCTTTTTTTTAATGAAGCTTTTTATGATTTTTTTTATATTTACTTTTTAGGTGTAGATGGACACAACACAATGCCTTTATTTTTATGTGGTGCTGAGGATCGAACCTGGGTCCCACCCGTGCTACGCCAGCACGCTACCGCTGAGCCACAATCCCAGCCCTCAGATATATCAGTTTTTCTAGTGCCATGGCTTTGAATTGAAATTTGAATTTCAATTAGACAATCTGAATTTGAAGAAAGTTTCAAAGGACAGGGGGGAAAAAAGCAAAAAGCAGTAATAGCCTCCAATTACAAAGAGGATCCATGCAGTCTAGAGACTGTTACAGAATACAAGAGTCACAGACAACTAGAGACCTCCTCAGTTTTCTACCTGAAATTATAAAACAAATACTTGTCACACTACTTCCATGAGGAGATGCAGACACTCCAAGTGTTAATCAGTAGACACACACCAAGATACACACAGGAATCCCATAAGGGTTATCAAGTATGTATATATTCATTGGCAAAAATGATCTCTTTCCAAAGATGGTTACTTTATAATTCCCTCTTAACTTTTTTTAATAATTAAAATGTAAAGAAAAGCAAACATTCTGCATAGAATCAGAAAATGTTTTTTTCAGAAAAAGAAGTTCTGCCAAGATCATTCTGAAATGTTTTGCCAAGGTCCCCCATCTTCTATCAGCTTGGGGTTACCATTAGCTGGGTATCCTTAAGGTTCTACTACAATCTTCCTGCTGAAACCCAACAGGAGAGGAAGTGAGGAAATCTCTCAGTGATATGGTCTTTTGTTTATCTGTGCTTCCCCTTGATAACACCTCTGTTACCCAGGAATCCTTAACAGTGAAAGAAGGCTTACTTCCTTAAGGCATAGGAACTAAAGAACTCAACCATTCATTCAGCAAAATTTATTACTCCACATATTACAGATACCTCAGTGAATGAAAAACTGTAATATAATCAAATGTCCAGCTTAGCACTTAATTTACAACTAAGAAGTGACTCTCCATAAAAAATCTAGAGGTAATGAGTTATCTTTGCTATTCTTAATGAATAAACAAGATCTCATAGACTCATAGATATAAAATGGGCTTTATTTTTTCCAGTTCAATTTTTTTTCTTTTTTTTAATCTAGAAAAATGAAAGATATACACAAAGTCTAAATGACTTGAATAAGATCACACTTTCAGTGAAAGAATTAAAATTAAAATCCAGGTCTCTAGAGTGCCAGTTATATGAGTTATTAATCAATTACACTACAGAACAAGGTCATTATAATATATGCCAAGAACATATAGCATTTTTCTTTATTGACTTATAATTACAAATTTATGAAACAACTTTCTTAACTGTCTCCCACGTCCACACAATAAGTTACAAGAAAGAAGGAACCTTGCCTGTCATGGTCACCACAGTATTTGTCTGCCATTAGTCCTTTAATAAATATGTGTTAAACAATATGTTTCAAAGGACAAGACTGCAAAAAACTTATATTGTATCCACTCAAAAATTCCTTGTGGACACAATTAAAGCTCAAATATAAATAGGCATTCAATATTTTAATATTTAATAAATCAGCTTATAATTTTTTTAAAATTCAACATCAACATATGATGAAACAAAATTCAATTCCCAAATAACTAAATGACACATTTTACAATTTATTTCCTTATAGTCATTTATCTTGTCTGAAAAAAAATTCCATAATTTTTATACTTTGTATACACTCTATACTTTTTGTTGGTTAAATTACAAAAAAAGAAAAAGAAGACTTAGCATACTAAAGCCAAAGAATTAGGGAAAAAAAGAATGTTAATAGACTATTTTAAAATATTGCATTAATCTAGTATAATACCCTCTTTGACACCCTGAGGTTTACAAAATCATTATTAGAACAGTCATCAGAGATCCCTACCACAAACTAAATTTTCTATTATATAAGACATATGGCTATCACCCAAAACTAACATCTCCCATAAATTATGATTATCATGACTATAAATCAAGTAATTTCACAGCTATCAAAATTTCAGCTTCAAAACATACTAAACCACTAAGATGAAGTGATTTATTTTCTAATATCTTAGCCAAGCAATTTTTAAAGCTTCATTCAAGTAATTTTAACTATGGCAAAAACTAATCTTACAGAAGAATAAAGATGCTACAAACATTTCTAACTTTACACAGGATTTACTCTTCAGCAGATGAATTCCACGGCCAAGGGCACAAAGGATGATACTATTCTAAGCCAGTGCTAATCAAGTCTGACATTTCTCCAAGCTTCACTATTAAACTTTAAAAAATTCAAGTTTGCTTGTAAATAAAATATAAGACATTAGCAAGGTAGTACATACAGGTAACTTCTCTTTCAGACGAAACCTCTCCATAGTAACACAGGAAACGCCTTGCTTTTGATAATATAATGCAGTAGTCCCCTGAAGTCCAAGGACAGTGAGTACCTATCTGATTTAGGTCACTGTGCTTTGCTGAGATGAATTCTTCTAAGTTACTTTTATGGTACAGCCAATCACTGTCTCCCAAGTTGCCTAATCTTCCAAGCTAATAACTACAACTTGCGTGGGTCACAGCATAACAGATTTGGAAAGTAATAGGCCACTTAGAAATACTGAAAGATGAAAGCAGCAGTTTTCAAGGGAAATCTTTATATAATATCAGTCTATGGGCATACTCTAAGGATATATGTGTATGGGTGTGTGTGTTGGGGGGGGGAGAAAACAGATTTTCAACAATATGATGGGCTTAATCTACCCTTGTCACTTAATTTCAGAAAAGACCCCAAAATTTAGAGAACTCTGCCTTTTTCAGTAGTTCTCAATTTTTACTACCTAATAGGTTACTACTAATAATTACTACTAATAATATTAACAAATCATATGGTTTTCAGTATCATTTCAACCAAAAATTAAATAGTCATATGGATAATGGCTGGAAATGAAAGAGGAAATGAGTAGCACCCCTCTAACTTTTGGTCTCAGGATATCTCTCTACTCAAAAATTACTGAAGACCTCAAAGGACTTTTTTTGATGAGTTGGGTCTATATTTATCATATAGAAATAACACTGATAAAACTTTGAAATATTTATTTAGAATCATTTTAAAGATAATAAAAACATTGCCTGGTAATATATAATATTTTTAACAAAAAAATAACTAATTTCAAAAATAAAACAATTTAGTGAGAGTGACTTTGTTTTATATTTTTATAAATCTCATTAAAAATCTGATTTAACCAGATGTGATAGCATAAGTCTGTAACTCCAGTGACTTGGGAGGCTAAAACAGGAGGATCATAAGTTCAAAGCCAGCTTCAACAACTTAGGGACCCTAAGCAACTTAGCAAGACCCTGCACAAAAATAACAAATAAAAAAGGATGGGTATATGGCTCAGTGGTTAAGCACTCCTGGGGTTCACACCAGCTCCAAAAAATAAAAATAAATCTGATTTAAAAGAAAACAGCTGGATTCTCATCTCTACTTCTACAGTCAATCTGATGTGATTCATGATTTGGCTGAAGAATCTTGAAAATCCAGGTTCACACCAACACAAATAGAAAAAGAAGGCATGTTTCACTATTCTTTTCAGTAATTGTAGATATTCCTTTTTGATTCTACAAATTCAACTAGTATTCATTTCTTAAATTAGCTGCAATGTGGAATCTGAAAGTATTTTAAATGAACACACTGTAAATTGTTACAACAAAAACAAAATCCACTGGTCTTTGTTATACTGGGTTTCTAGAAAACAATACATTTATTGAATATCTATCAAGTTTAAACACTATGCCAAATACCATCATATATGTTCTGTCATACAGGTTAAACCTTCAAATATTTCATTTTATACTCAATTTTGACTAAAGGTCAGAGAGGTTAAACAACTTACGCAAGGTCCCAGAGCTATTACACAGTGGGTTTAGGATTCAAGCCCAGTCTCCCTCAGAACGTGGTTTTTCCTCTAATTCCAACTACATTTAATGAAATTTAATAAAATTATATTTCTAACCATAGGGTTAAGACTGGGGGGGGTGGTACAACACAGTGGTAAAGCACCTCTGTATTTAGTGCCCCATACCAAAAAAAATTTTTTTTCAATGTAAATTAAACTAAAAATATGCTGTTTGGATTTGCTCACACAGATTTGCTCCTCTGTACCATCAAATTCTGTATCTTAACAAAGCAAATAAAGGACATTTATTTCCTACAGAAATAATCTTATCTAATCCCACACACCCCCAGTCTTAACCCTATAGTTAGAAATATAATTTTATTAAATTTCATTAAATGTAGTTGGAATTAGAGGAAAAACCACATTCTGAGGGAGGCTGGGCTTGAATTCTAAACCCACTGTGTACCAAGATCAGAATTTAGGCACACAGAGAGAACACTGAGTTTCAAAAAAGAAATTCATAAACCACTGGAATAAAGAACAAGCAACTCCTGAGAAATCCAGCCCATATCCTTACACCTGCATCCTTGCCTAGTTTTATCAAAACTCAAGACGGCCACAGACATCTAGGAATATACACATTAAAGACTCTGGTGACCAAGAAATGACTTTACTTTCATTATAATAGCCAGAGGCAGGTGACTAAAGATGCTAATGAGACCTGCAAGATAGGAAGAGCATGATTAGAAGAGGTGGGAGCAAAAAAAAGCACAAGAACACCGTGTGGAACTCCATCCCCCAGCCCTGACGCCAGCTCCAGTTCAGGCCCCTTGCTACTGTCCCCCTGCAAATGTTAAAAATCCAGACCAAAAGGAGTCAACTCACCAAGATGGCTCACACCCCACTTTCAAGTGTGTACTACTTTTCCTTCATAATAAATCCTCTTGCTCTACTACTCACACCTGACACATTCTTAAATTCTGTGACATGTCAACAACCTTCCACCATGTTTTGCCTTAGAGCCAAGAGATCATGTCCTGAATCCTTTGAAATCAGAAGCCAAAATAAATCTTTCCTCCTCTTAGTTGTTCTTTTCAGGGATTTTGGTCATAGCAATGAAAAGCTGACTAACACTGTAACATAAAGGGTTATTATTCAAACCCAGGTTCTCTGACTTCAAAGCCCATGATGTTCCAAAAGGTCAAATACTCTGTCCTAAATTAAGTTACACAAAATCTTATTTGCTCGAATAAAATTTTATTTATTCACATGTCTTATTGGGAGACTTATAAGTAAAACATTAATTATTCAATCACAAAAATATTCACTAAATTATTTTTAAGTATTTTAAATCCACTAGCCATCAGTAACACATAATAAAATTAAAATTACCATAAATGTTAACACAGTACAGTAAGCCAGCATAAATATAATAAACATGAAGATATTATCTTAATTTGATTTCCACAGATAAATTTGAAGCAGTCAAGAAAAGAAATACCCTCGTAAAATAAATGAAAATCTGCCTCATTTTACAATCTATGTTTCAGTGAGGAACACTGCCAGCCCATATAGTTAAATATCCCTTACATAGTTAAACATCACTGTTGAGTTCACATTGCTTAATTTGGGCAACCATTTCAGCTTTCACCACCACTAAAATTTAGACTCCACCATGTAAGACCACCACCTAGTGGCTATTAGGAAAATGAAATTTTTTTCTCTCATGCTGTGTATAGGGTGAACACCTACTCCAAGCCAAGAAATTCTAAGTTTCAAAAAGCTCTGCGGCAGGTGAGGTAACAAATGTGGACATTTAATTTCATCCAGAAAAAACTTAATCATCACAAAGGCAAAGTACTATTAAATGTTTCAATTATCTACAAATGGAATTCAGGATACAGTAGATTATATATATATATATTTTGTTTTTTGAGAGAGAGAGAGAGACAGAGAAAGAGAGAATTTTTTAATATTTATTTTTTAGTTTTCGGTGGACACAACATCTTTATTTTTATTATGTGCTGAGGATCGAACCCAGCGCCACTCGCATGCCAGGCGAGCGCACTACGGCTTGAGCCACATCCCCAGCCCGAGCTATATTTTTTAACATTAGCTTTTTATATGTAACACTGAATAATCAATATGTTACAATGAAGAAGATTTACAGCAATTTCTAAAAGTTGTTTCACATGCCCACAGCATTTAAATAATTTTGTTTTGAACCACATTTCAAAATACAGCTATAATTTGATGTGCATTAAATAGTTGAAAAATCTAGTCCACAAAGAGTTTACATAAGGCAAAAAATGTCTGCCTTAACAAAAATGCCCCAGTAACAAGTATACTTTGCAAAGTATCTGTTTTAGTTGTTGTTGTTTGTTTGTTTATTTGTTTTGGTGCTGGGTACTTAACCCAGGACCAAATACATGGTATTGACACATTCTCCTCTGAGCTAAACCCCCAGTCCCTCTATTTTTCTTAAGAATAATATTTCAGAGGCTGAGGTGTAGCTCAGTGGTAGAGTGTTTGAATAGCAAATGTAGAGAGGCCCTGGGTTCAATCCCCAGTACTACAATGATGAAGATGATGATAATATAGTAATAATAAAGACTTCATACTTAAATACTAGATACAGATGACACAGTTCGATTTACATTTCCATTGAGAAAATGCTTATTAACTTAGAGTACTCATACCAGTTTACTATAAAGGTGTGTCACCTTGGGCTACAATTTGTTAGAAAATTTTATCTAAGAAATTACAAAATAATCTAGAAAGAACAAATTGAAATTGGTTTAAATATGCCATTACGAAAGTCAAAATACAGTTTAATATTGTAAACTCATATATAAATAAATTCAGGCTTTCAGTAGAAATGAGCTCTCTGGGCTGGGGATGTGGCTCAAGCGGTAGCGCGCTCGCCTGGCATGCGTGCGGCCCGGGTTCAATCCTCAGCACCACATACAAACAAAGATGTTGTGTCCACCAAAAACTAAAAAAATTAACATTAAAATTCTCTCTCTCTCTCTCTAAAAAAAAAAAAGAAAGAAATGAGCTCTCTCACTTCCTCTAAGGCGTTCAAGCCAGTGAACAGTGTCTAACTTTAAAAACTTATTCATTGTGTTCTTTATTTTAAAACTTTTGCTCTTTTTGCTCTATGATTCTGGATTCTAATCCCTCAGAACAAGAGTTCTCAATCTCACCACTACTGACATTTTGAACTAGGCACTTCTTGGTTGTAGGGGCTGTACAACTGAAGGATACCTTGTAGGATGTTGGGCACCATATCTGGTCTCTATTCACTAGAGGACAGTAACACACACACAACACACACACATATCCCATTATGATAAACAAAACTATCTCCAGATATTACCAAAAATGTCCCTTAAGGGGCAAATGTCTGTCCCCCTGTCCCTGTCCATACACACACATTGAGAATCAACAATTTAGAAACAAGTAGGAGATACTATCAATTTCCAGCACTTATTTTCCTGAGGAAAAACTTAAAACTACCAGGTTCTTACCCAAATGCCAGTATGAACATGCACATAGGCAAACATTAACTAAAGCCTTCATGCATCTTTTTTATGAAAGTTTAACTATGCAGGCTGAAATATATCTTAAACTTGCATATAAGAGTTTTACTGAAAATACCTGTTCTAGAAAGAACAATTCTAGAACAATTCTACAGCAATCTCAATGACGTCATATGAATAATTTTACTCTATAAAATACTTGTACTGCAGTTTTTATAAAACACTTTAAACATAATAAAAGCAGGTTGGAAATCCATTTTTAAATGCAATTTTTAAAAACATTACAAAATAAGTCTTCTGGCCTTATTTATTCCCTAAACTTTCACATTACAAAGTGGCAAAGTACTTCTACATTAATTCATGTATGCCTCCTGAACACAACAGAAAAATACTTGGCCAGGTATTTTATTTAACATTTTCCCAAGTTGGGATAATCCAAAACTTTCCCAATATTCTCCATATTTGTTCTCAAGCAACATGTATTATTTTTATGTAATGAGTGATGTTGCCTAACAATAATACACAAATTGATGCTTAAAGAAGTCAAGCAACTTTAAAAATAAAACCATTAGAGGTCATCAAGTTCAACATCAAAGATTTGGGTATGAGTTTCTCTTCCCCTCACAATACTTACTAACATGATACCAAAGTAATTTTAACAGGATAAATTGACAAGGATAAATAATAGGAGAGAAGATTATAAATGAGGAACTTCATAAAATCTTTGGAAGATATAAAGTTAATGTAGAACAGCTATTGCACTCAGAAAATCAATGACAACTTTAAAAGCTGGTGGCTTTTTCTACAAAGAAATGAAGTAAAATTCCAAAAAGCAAAATCACTGTGACAAAATAACTGAGATTTAAAAAAAAAAAAAAAAAAAAAAAGGCCAGGTAAGGTGGCACACACCTGTAATCCCAGCTACTTGGGACTATAGACAGGAAGATCACAAGTACTGAGTCTGACCTGGCAATTTAGCAAGATCCTTTCTCAAATTTTAAAATAAAAGCTGGGGATGTAGCCTTGTGGTTGAGGACCTCTGGGTTCAATCACCAGAACCATCAAAAACAAATAAACACCTTACAATGTGGAAAAGTTTATTTTGGTTCAAGATATTCAGTCACTGTGGATCTGTGGTGAGGAAGATGATCACCATTGGAAGCTCTCACCTTGGGGTACAGAGGAAGAGGAGGCAAGGATGGGAAGGAGCCAGTATACCATTTCTCCTTCAAGGGCACACCTTCAGTGACCTATTTCCTTCAACTAAGCCTCCCAACAGCACCCCAGGCTGGCCAAACCATTATACATGGCCTTTGGTGGACATTTCAGATTCAAATCAATACATCATGTTTAAAAATACAGCACTGCATAAATTTAAGTGATTACAATAATATATGTATTTAAAGAATAGTTTCTAATTATAACCCAGGAAATATCTCCACAAATTATATTAGGAAAAAAAAGAAATTATAAATGCAACAAATTGAGAAGACCCTACCTGCATGGTTTGACACTTTTAATTTAATATTTTTCACAGTTAATATCAAAAGGTTTTCATACAAGATTAAAGTCTGTGTTTTTAAAAAAATTATATTAGCCTAAAATTAAGACTACATACTAAAAAATTATACCTATGCATATCTAGTTCAATTTGCCGACCAGTTTATTTTGGCTGCAGATAAAATATTATGTTCTAGAACCAGAATGACTAAATTCAAATCCTGGCTCTTGCATTCACTAGCTAGGTAGACCACTTAACCTCATTGTATCTCAGATTGTTTACTATCTGTAGAGAGTAACAATAATTGCAACTGATTGCCTATAAAATCAATAAGATATTGAATACAACAAGTTTAGAAAAGTTCCAGGCAAAAAAATAAGCATTTTATTAAAACCAGATATTAGTACCATTCTATAATTTTTTTCATTTTTACTGCTCATATTAGGTTTATATTTTATATTTAAATGAAATAATTTATTCTATACATATTCACTTCCATTTCCCAACTCATTTAGAAGTTTTATATGCAAGATTTTAGCAATTCTGTCTGTATATAACAGATGCTTAGTGATAAAAGCAAAACACAATATTCCATGCTAGAAATACTTGAATGATCAAGGCAAGTCACATATAGCTTCTTTGGGGGTTAGGGGGGACGCATTTACTGGGAACTAAACCTAGGTGCTTTACAACTGAGCTACAGTTCCAGTCTTCCTTCCTTCCTTCCTTCCTTCGTTTATTTGGGATCAGATACTACTGAATTACTAAGCGTCTTGCAAAGTTTCTGAGGCTAGCCTCAAACTTGGGATCTTCCTGCCTTGGCCTTCCAAGTTGATGGAATTAGAGGCACACATCACCATACCTAGCCAAGTATGACTTTTATTTGCCCTAATTTGAAGAACTGTGTCTTCAAATTTTCGGTATTGAGAAAGGAAAAACAAAACAAAACAAAACAAAAAACACCAATTCAATCACAGACAGGACACTATTGTCACTTGCCTTTCATGTGTAACTCCCAGCAACATGGAGAGAAGAAGAATATATAGCTGTGAAATATAATCAAAACCTGAATATAAAGATTTAGCACCAATCCCACCCCCCACCCCCCAACCCCCTCCGACACCAGGTGATTATAAGGTGAATGCCACAGTACACAGTTAGCGCCAAAGTCACAGGTTTATTCAATACAAATGTTTTCCTAGTTAACTTATACAACTGTGTTACTAAAATTATAATATGCATTATTTTAAATATCCATGTTGTTTTTGCATTATCAGCCAATTCTTCAATTAAACAAAACATTTAAGTGCAATTTATAACTACTTGAATCATTTGCATATTTGTGTTTTGGGATATATTTACATATTTCAGAGATTTTTTTTTAAACTAGCCTCCTACAAGACACTTACATTTATTCTCTTATTTACTCAGTCATCCAACAATATTTATCAAGTGCCAAGGACACAGTATTCCAGAAATGAGAAAAAGTCCAGTATGTTCAAATAACTAGTAAAATAAGTTGGGTATAATTGCAATGTAGAACAGGAGGGAAAAGCAGTACAACAGAAAGAGGTGGAGAAGGGAGACAGTGCAGGCTCATCCCGAGAGCAATGGACTGCAGACGGGGGAATGACACACAGCACTGTGTTTCTGCAAGGCAACGCTGTAGGTAATTATGTGTGGAAGCTGGAGGCCAAGGAGAAAGTTACTGCAGAATTTCAGGAAAAAGAACAAGAAAATTAGGCCTAACCTATATGGTCAAAGGACTTGAAGAGAGGCAGACTGACTCAACATGGTTAGGATGCTGAATATACTGGATTTGGAGTTTGGATGAAGGGAGAGAAAAAAAATCTAGGATGCTACTCACATTTCAACCACTGAGCAACCAAGTGAGTAGTGGTTTTATTCACCAAGAAAGGAAATGCAAAAGGAAGAAAAGGTTTGATAAGTTCTGTTGAAGATAGGCTGAGGTATCCAGGACAGTGGTGGAGAACCTTTTTGAGTTTCTCCTGATGCTAACGCAGGCAAAATACTGAAGTAGGTGAAATATTTACCAGGATTGAGGAGTAAAGGGAAGCAGCCTGAAGAGAGCAGAAACATTTAATGTAGAAAATAGGAGATTAGAAAAACAGGAGTAACCATGTTTGTGTTGTGGCCAGATAAAAACATGAATTTACAGAGTCAATCTATGACACTATGTATGACTTAATTTTTTCAGCTGTTTTGAGCAATCCTCCCTCATAAACCTAATTATTAAGGATTAGGGACTTAGTAAAATGTTGAATACAGATAAGCACAATAATTACTGACCTCAAATAACAAAAGAAAGACAGAAGATAAGAACTATGGATTCTGAGCTAGACAAGAAAGAAAGTGGAGGCAGCAGACAGGAAAAATAAGGGCACAGTCCTACCTAAATAGGTTCTAAGAAACAGGATTATGGTAATAGTAGAGAAAGAGGGATGAAGGGGAAAAGTAGAGTGTAGTGAGACCTAGATATCTAAATTTAGGAACAGGGATAGAGAGGTACTCCCAGGAGATAAGACCATGACAGTACAGAATGAAAATGTCCTAAGAGGTGAGAAAAATCAACAAACTGAAAGGATGTGATGGTAAATAAGGTAGATCACTCACAAGCACTCTTAAATAACCCAAGATAGTAACAGGCCTTAGCCTGGCAAATCTACAAAAGACTGAGAATCAGATGTTGACATCCATGATCAGGAGTAAACAGAGGAAGTGAGAAATACATACACCATCCTAATACTAGGTTCCATTGAAAACTTCTCCCACAGTCATCAAAAGCTCAAACATACTAATTACACTTGAAAATCTCTTAAAGGAGCCAGATGCAATGGCACCTACCTGTAATCCCAGCAACTTGGGAGGCTAAGGCGGAAGGATCACAAGTTAGAGGCCTTAGCAATTTAGCAAGACCCTAGTTCAAACTAAAAACTAAAAAGGACTGGGGATGGGCTGTGGCTATGGCTCAGTGGTAGCATGCTTACCATGTGTGAGGCACTGGGGTCCATCCTCAGCACCACATAAAAATAAATAAGTAAAATAAAAGTATTGTGTCCATCTACAAGCAAAAAAATAAATTCAAAAAACAAAAAAGGACTGGGATGTAACTCAGTAGCAAAGTAGCCCTGGGTTCAATTCCTAGGACTACTTACATAAAGCTGAAAATGTTATTATTTTTTATAAAAATTTTCTCAATGAACAAATTTACTCCTCTACTCAGATTATTCTATTTACTGTAGATGTGGAGAGAAGCAGCCATCTCTAATCACCTGAAACTCACCGCCAACAAAATACAATCTCAAATAACACCTATTTGAAGTTTACAATCATAATAGAAAAGCACTGGCATATAAAATAATCCCTTAAGGCTAATACATCCAATATTCATTACATAAGCTTTTAAAGCAATTTATTGCTAAGTCAGTGCCATTAGCAGATGGTAGTGAAACAAGTTAACATATAAAAATTGAACCAATGACCAGGAATAGTGGTGCACACCTATAATCCCAGAGACTCAGCAGGCTGTCAGGAGGATCCCAAGTTCAAGGCCAGCCTCATCAACTTAGTAAGGCCCTAAGCAATTTAGACCCTTTCTCAAAACAAAACCAAAAAAAAAAAAAAAAAAATTAAAAAAGGCTGGGGATGTGACTCAGTGTTAAGTGCACCTAGATTTAATGTCCAGTATAAAAAAAAAATTAAACCAATGATGTAAAATATGCGACTCACAAATAAGATGAAACTATGAACCTTTTCCAAAGTATAATTTATCATGATCAACAAAACAACAAGGAACTGTCTTATGCCTACTCTGCCAAGCACTCTGCTAAGCTCTTCTGTCCTGCAATACCCTGTACACTAATTTTGAAGGCTCAACGGTATTTAAAAAGGTCCAGTAAGATCTCATCAACAGAATTAAGCTCTCTAGCAATCTCAGATATCAGAAAGCCTAGACTCAGAAGGCAGTCTGAGGAAGTAAATACTGTGTCCAGAGGGTATGTAGGGGAGCTAATAGATAACCCTTCTCCCATCCTCGCTTAATAACTATATGGTTTGACTTATCTGTAACAAATCTATAGCAGATACATTCAATGAAGAGAAAAATAGTTAAAACAGATAAATTATAAAACAGTCTAAAGTTAGTTATAATATGTTGTATTTTCAAAAGGAAAGACATCACATTTTAAATATTTTAAAGGAAAATATATTATGCTTTAGGCTTGTAAACTATTTATCAAATTGTAATGATATTCTTTAACATCTGATGCTTAAAGGCAGAGTAAGTTCAGTGGTAGAATACTTTGCCTAGTATGAGCAAAGCCCTGGGTTCAATTCCTAGTACCACAAAAAAAAAAGAAAGAAAGAAATGCTTAAAGCAATAAACCAATTTCTAATTCATGCTCACAGCTTTCCAAAGAATATTCTAACACCAAGGTTTAAAAATAGTCAGGACTTTCTATTCCGTATTTCCTCAATCTGTACACTAATTCCTTTAGAATGTTGCTTAATGTCCTTTAGAATGTAAGAGCACAGGATGATTATTAATATCAATTTCCAAGAGAGACATACAGCATTTGATACACATTATTTTCCCTGATCACTGGAAAAAATATAAAGAGATTAAGTAAAATAATTCTCAATGTACAGATGAGAAAAGTGAGGTTAAAGATGTCAGCAGCGCAAGGCCACCTGGTGGCAGAGTGGAGGTAAGGAACTCAGGTGTCTTTGAAACTTAACATGGGCTTTTACATCTAAGCTGTGCTACCTCCGGATTTTACCCTGCTTTGAAAATAAGGGTTTGGGTTTGTGTGGTTATTGACTCTCCCATTACTAACCAAAAATGACTTAACAAAATAAAATGAAAGACCAAATGAAGGCCAATTTTTAGTTTGAATGAATCCATTATTGCTTTGCTAACAAAAGAAAGACCAATTTGCCCGGAAACAAAAACTCATAACAGAAATTTATCCTGAGGACGCTGCTAATGGCAGTGTAAAAATGGATAAGGAAGCTCCTTGTGGACAAGTTATAAGGTCATTTGGGAACTATTATCCACAGCACAAAAATAAGTACTCAATATTATTGAACAGAGCCTATTAGACAGTGCATTTGGCTAGTTCTAGCACCTGTACAAACACACATGGACAGGGAAATTAGGGAGCAGACTCCAAGAAGAATAAGGGCCCACAAACCTAAAATCACATGACTTAAACGCATGAGAAAAAAGAAAGTTCCATTATATAATAATTCTAAATAATACTATAGCACAATTTCAATATAGTAGCTGATAACTGATCTGAGATTTCAAATCCCTCTTTTTGTCATTATAATTATGTACATTAAAAGTCACTGCTAGGGCTAGGGTTGTGGTTCAGAATGGGATGCTTGTCTAGCACATATGGGACACTAAATTCCATCCTCAGCACCATAAATAAATAAATAAATAAATAAATGTTTAAAAGTCATTGTTAAATGGATTCTACTGCCATGTATAACTAGAAGAAAAATAAGAAGTCACTGCTTCACATAAAGCAAAAGTTATATAAGGATTTATACAGAAATAGTTTTCCAACAACCTAATTAAATGTATCTAAAAACTTACAAATATATTTCATAAAATTTTCATTTTATTGGTACTTAACACTCACTTGCCTAAAATCTTGGTTTAAAAAATTTATATATATATATATTAGCTGGAGCATAATCCCAAGGTCTTGGGAGACTAAGGCAGAAAGATCACAAGTTTGAGGCCAGTTTCAGCAACTGAACAAGGCCCTAAGCAACTTAATGAGACCTTGTTCAAAATTAAATATAGAAAAGGGCTGGGATATATCTCAGTGGTAAAGTGCCCCTGGGTTCAATTCTGAGTACGACCCCCCCAAAAAAAGTTAAACACTCTTACACTAGGGACTAGGGATATAGCTCACTGGTAGAATGCTTGCATAACATGCTTGAGGCTCTGGGTTCAACCCTCAGCACAGCACCAAAAAAATAAATAAAAGAAAACTTATTTGGAATCGATCCAAATTGCAAATTCACTATTTACTCAATATTCCCAGCTCAATGGAATGAAGGCAATGAAGATTTTCTTCTACAAGCAGCTGTATCAAGTAAAGTAAGATATTTTTCTCAATGATTAAAATTAAAATTAAACCTTTAACTTATTTTTAGTTGATTAAACAATTAATGAGTCTATGATACCATCCTAACATTCATTCACTGAACAAGTATTATTTTTTCCTGAGAATCAAGCAATGACCCAAAAAAGTTTTATCACCAGTCCTGAGGGAATCTGCAGGCAAGACAGGAAATTTTCACTCAGCTATTAAATGTAATATTAGCAACTTAATTCACAAAATTTACAGTATTAAACACTTTTAAATATAGAGAGAAACACCTATAGTAAGCTTCGAATTAACTGAGGCAAACAGAGCTTTCTAGTATCATACTAGTAAAATTATCTAATATGGTTAAATATTTGATACTGACAAATAGGGATCTTTGATTAGTCTACACTAAGGAGAAATGGAAGGCCAGGGGACAACAGTGGTTTGGCACTGACCGTAAGTTCAAGGCCTGGAAATTTTCAGAAAATGCCTCTGTTGGTGCATTCACATTTGTAATGTAGGGATGATAATTGTCTAACTGAGATACCTAATAAAATGCATGGCTCAGAGCTGGCTTTCTCTAAAAAGTTAGTTACCTGTTCTCCACTGTCTTATACTGCAGCAAAGAACAAAACCATAAATCCTAGATTAAGTTCTGCATCAATATGAGAAATATGACATTCCTCCCGCCTAGTATGGAATGAGAAGAGGAGTGTGATAGGGTTAACTATTTCATCAAAGAAGCTGTAAATGCAGGACACAGTGAACCACAATCATAATCCCAACTATTCAGGAGTCTGAGGCAGGAGAATCAGTAGTTCTAGACCTATCTGGGTAATATAGCAAGACCTGATCTCAAAAAAAAAAAAAAAGTGGGGGGAAATCATCTAATATTTCCCCCAAATATTGGCTTCTAAAAATTGGCTAAATAGAAACTATATCTAGGGCTTATTTCTAACATCTTTGAAGTGATGGACATTACACATGGTACCTACATAACATCATAAAGAATGTATGACTTCAATGATGTCCTCCCACAGTACTACTCAGGGGTACAACCATTCCCATGAACTCAACTCCAGTGGTACCCTTGGTGCAAAAACAGGACAACCACGTGAATGGTGCCCCGTAAAAATGGGCCATAGTAATTTCAGCCAATGTAATAATATGGGTACATTCATGATCAAAAAGAAGTACAAAGACCACAAAGGAAAACTCTAGGTTGAAAAAAGTCTAAGAATAACCAAGCAACTATTTCCTTATACTGAGGGACCACATTTGTAACAACACCACCCCAGTCTCTTCCCACACCCTGCCTTCCCTTTATATGTCACTAATCTAAACAAACCCCTGGATAGGAAAGTGTTGAAAGTGAGGAGGATCAGGACATCAGTAACATACAAACTCAACATTTCCAAGGGACTCGTGCATTCACTATATAATTTAGTTAGACAAATAGCATGTGATTTTACTAACAGGTATGTATTAACAACCTTAGTATTTATGGGATAACTTGGATAACATGAAAAATTAGGTAGATAATATACATTAGAACATACTAACAGTCATCCATATATCTTTTTGTGGAGTAGTTAGTATGCCAACCCACAGCATAAAACAATGTAAGAAATTATCCTATTTTACTTAATAGCTAATGTTTTCATGGCTCAAAACTGAAAATAGTGTACAATAAAGCTTTGCTCCCACTCTTGTCTCAATCCCTACTCTCATGAACCCTTTATGGCAACATTTTAGTTTCCTATTATCTCCCTAATGTATTGACACAAATACTAAAAAACACAAATACATACTTATGTTCCCATTAGAGAAAAAAAGTGTATAATACAAACTCACATCTTGCTTTTTTTGTTGTTGTTGTTATCAGTTCAGCATCCTCCATAACAGTACATCCTCATTCTTCATGAGCTATAGTATCACACAATGTGAATAGACCATACTCATTCAACCAGTGCTCTATCAGGTTGCTCCCAAAGCACCTTAAGTGATAAATTTTTCAAATCTATACTGTAACAAAATGAGTTCTAATTATACAGAAAAAATTGAATCTTCAAATAGATTTAGTCAGTATCACAGGAGTTGCTTTCTTAGACCCCTAACAATACAACATATTAATGACCTACTGCTTTACATATTTTCTAAGAACCACCCAGAAATACTAACTCATATGGCTGCATTCTCTTTTCAAAGTTAATCAATATGTTATATTCATTATAGGATTTCTCGGAACCTTTAATATACTATTATACATTGTGAAATACCCCACATTTATTTGACTACAAAACAGTTTTTTAGCAGAATCACCTATAGATCTAGTTAGTATTCTGTAAAACAAACTAATGAAATGTGAGGTCAATGAATCACTAGTGACAACTATTTCAGTAAAATATAAAACTATAAACTTTTAAATAAGACATGAAGCCAAACTGAGTTAGTCTTTAGAATACATTCTTTAAATCAGGTGGTGGCATGCTCATAATCCCAGCAACTCAAGGGCTAAGGCAGGAGAATCACAAGTTGGAGGCAATTCTCAGCAATTCAGCATGACCCTAAGCAACTTAATGAGACCATGTCTCAAATTTAAAAATATAAAGTAGCTGGGTGCAGTAGCACACACCTGTATTCCCAGCAGCTTGGGACACTGAGGCAGGAGTATTGCAAGTTCAAAGCCACCCTCAGCAACTCAGTGAGGCCCTCAGCAACTTAGCAAGACCCTGTCTCTAACTAATATATAAAAAGGGGTGGGGATGTGGTTAAGTGCCCCTGGGATAAAATCCACAGAACAAAAAAAGAAAATTACATTCTTTAGCTGTTTTTTTAGATTATAAACCTCTTCAAACTGAATGTAAAGCTATTTGGCCCTCTTGCAGAAAGAATGCACACAAGCAGAAAATTTTCAGTTTCTGGGGATTCATGGACCCTTGAGGCCCATCCACAGAATTCAAGGTCATCTATTTTTTAAAAGGAATTTTAACTAGACAGTGCCATATTATCTATGGCACCATTAATACTCCAAATACAAGGATACAACCCAGAGCACTTCTCATGCAAAGTTAATGAAAAAAACAGAATTCATTATAAGATTTACTGTGGTACAAAGCAAAGCATACTCACAAGGATCATATTTAACAATCATCAAGGAAAAAAAAATCTATAAGAACTGTTACAAGGAATTGTAGTCTAATTTTTACAAGATACCTCATATTTCAAATAAATTAAGATTTTTACAAGCTGAAAAAAATTGTCTTTTAATTCATTCTAGACAATATGAAAATAAGGATTTTTTTTTCTTTTTTTGACTCAGGACCTCACCATGTTGCACAGGCTGGCCCTGAATGCCTGAGCTCAAGCAGTCCTCCTGCCTCAGCTTGCCTAGTAGCTGGGCACCATTCTCACCACCATGCCCAACTTCAAAAAAATTTTTTGGAGCGCAATATATTCCATATTCAACAACAGCAGCTACTAAAAAATAATCTTGTGCACACCTGTGATCCCAGCGACTTGGGAGGCTAAGACAGGAGGACTGCAAGTTCAAGGCCAACCTCAGCAACTTAGGGAGACCCTATCTCAAAATAAAAAGGATTGGGGTATGTAGCTCAGTGGGGAAGGGCTCCTGGGTTAGAGCCTCAGTAACCACCTACCCCCTAAAAAATATTGCTACAAATTTTAATGTGGCAGCCCTGCATGTTGGTGTACTACTTAATCCTGTTACTAGGGAGGATACAGCAGGAGGTCACAAGTTCAAGGCTAGCCTTAGCAACTTAGCAAGACCCTTCTCAAAATAAAACAAAAAGGGCTGGAGATGTAACTCAATGCTTGCCTAGCATGTGCAAGGATCTCAGTTCAATCCCCAGCACTGTAAAATAAAATTAAAAATTTTCAATCCCCAGCACAGAACAACAAAATTGAATTGAAGGTGGCAATATGAATGCCCAGACGCAATAAGGAAAAAAACAAAAAACAAAAAACTGGGAGTTTCAAATGTAAATCAAAGAAATCCCAGGCATGATTACAACTCACATCTGGTCTTGACAGTAGTAAAAGAGGAAGGTCAGTGAGAGCTGAAACTCAACCCAGGCTCCTCTCATCAAGCTTCATGCTACCTTGCAGTGCCTAAAGAAGGCATCCATAGAATTCATACTCTCCAATTCACCTCTCCTTTTCTGCACTTCCTGACACAACTTTCTCCCTCCACCTAACCAAGCTCCACCCACTCATAGCAAATATGGTGGGTTGAGACAGGGTCTCACTGATTTTACAATGCTCTCAAATTGTAAAAACTCAAGCAGGAGGATCTCAAGTTCTAGGCCAGACTGGGCAATTCAGTGAGACCCTGTCTCAAAATTAAATTTAAAATATGCATGATAGAATACAAACCTTGCCGGACATGATAACACATACCTGTAATCCCAGCAATTTAGGAGTTTGAGGCAGGAGGATTAAAAGTTCAAGTCCAGCCTAAGCAATTTAGCCAAACTTTGTCACAAAATAAAAGGTTAACAATAACAACAATAAAAAAGGCTGGGTATGTGGCTCAGTGGTAGAGCACCTATGGGTTCAATCCTCAATACAAAAAAAAAAAAAAACCACGCAAATATGTATCATAACCACATCATTTTCCTACTCTCAAGTACTGAAGAAAGTACTTGGCCACTCTCATAGCAGTCATTTGAAGATATGTAGTCCATGGAAGAAAAGAATCATTAATTCAGTCAATATGGCTCTGTCCTCGTCAGCTAACCCTCTGCCTTCCAAAAGAATGTTAAAGGCAACACTACTAGACCTGTAACACAATGTCAACCATAGGCTTCTTGGTGGTTTACCACATGCATAATTACAAGTAATCCTCAATGTTCTCAAATTGTAAAAACTCAATAAAATGTGCAAAAAAAAAAAAAAGGAGGCAAATCTCAATGTAAACTAGAACGTTGGAATGACTTTATTATCATACATGCTCATCGCAAAACTGAAAATAGTGCATGAACAAAAAAAATAGGAACTGCTGAAGCAACCATAATCACCAAGAGGAAACTACAATATAAGTCAAAATGATGCTTGACACGGTGGCGCATGCCTGTAATCCCAGTGGGTTGGGAGGCTGAGGCAGCTGGATCCCAAGTTCAAAGCCAGCCTCAGCAACTCAGGGAGGCCCTAAGCAACTTAGCTAGCCTCTGGCTCAAAATAAAATGTATAAAGGACTGGGGATGTGGCTCAGTGGTTAAGCATCTCTGGGTTCAATCCCCAATACCAAAAAAAAAAAAAATCATAATCAAAATGACATTGATCCATAACTAACCTGTAACATTCACCTCATGAAACACCTGAATGCTCCTTTATAAAAATGACCCATTTTGTCAGCTGCAGATCTGATCTACTTTAAGATATTTGTGGTAAGACACAATAAGAAAGGGGAGGGAAAGAGGAAGAAAAACAACCCTTTACCGGATGTTGACAAGTGTAACTACCAAGGTTTTAGAATATATTGGTTAGCACACCACATACCACTAAAATAATATACCAGTTTCCTCCAGTGCCAGGTTATTTTGGCTTTCAATTTTAACCTACTCAACTAACAGGAGTTTAGTGTAACAAAACTAAAATATACCCTAAGCTCTCTTGAAAGAAAACCTGTCTAATTCCCAGTTCCAATTACCTGAAAAAACAATTCTTCAATCCAACTTAACTGTTCTGCAGTTTCATTTGGAGAGATGATAGATTTGTTGTCTCTCCCTTTCCTACAACTCCATGAACTGTGGCCCAAAGGTACCAAGAATAATGCAAAAAGGTAATAATGATAATGGTTATGCCTGGGGTGCCATGTCTCTAGAGCTATCAACCAGTATCCCAAAGAAAATGCTTACTTGCAGGTACACATAAACCTTTCATTTTAGCCATCACCAATAAATCCAAACTGAGTTAATATCTTTCATCTATTCTAATGACTTTAAGTATTTCTAATAAACTCAAGAAATGTTTTAGCTGGTACTTATAAATGACATGTAAATGCTATCACTGTGTTCACTCCAAATGCCAAAATAAATTCATTGAAGGCAGGACCTTTCCTATCTTGTTTATTTCCCTGTCATCTGGCACCCATGAGATACTTAATATCCACAAAATGAAAGAAATAACAACAAATTCCATGGTACAGTCCCAAAATTTCAGTGGTAACAGAATTACATTAAATCATGTACACCTTAAAAGAAAGATTATTTGCTAAAACTTAGCAATCTTTTAAATAGTAATCTATTATAACAGAATTTAACCTGTACTAGAAAATAAGACTGTCATCAATTGTGACAGCTACAATGATGAGTTTTCTACCAAAGCAAACAAAACTTGCATGTTTGTAAGATAAATGCCTTTCTTCCTCATTGCCATGAGTGAAACCAAAGAATGCAGAAGAAACCTTAGAGCCTAAATTATGGAACAGATGGGCTCCACTTTGAGTAATATAAACTGCCATCAATTTATTCAAATTATTCACATAATTTCAAAGATGGCTTTTTATTAATATAAATTTATTCCTATTTTTTAGCCATACTAAGCAGTCTATGAGTTAAGTTATGACTGACAAATATCACAATCTCACTGATGACTTTCATTTACCAGGAAAAAATGAGCAAGGAAAGATTAAAGTTGTGTTTTTGTTTTGTTTGTTTGTTGGTACTGGGGATAGAAACCAGGAGCACTTTATCATTGAGCTACTTAACCAGTCCTTTTTAATAAGGAGCCAGGATCTTGCTAAATTGCCAAGGATGTCCTTGAACTTGGGATCCTCCTGCCTCAGCCTTTCTAGTTGCTTGGATTACTGATTGTGTGCCAGCATACCAATATTCCTCTCCAGTTTTCAAATCATACTATTTCTTGTTCCTCTGTTCCATTTTTAGACTGATAGCTTGCTATATTTGAGTTCCATTATTGATTTGTATAGATCACTATAGCCAAGTCTTACTTTCCACAAGATTTAAGAGGTACATCTTCCAACTCTCCTCCCTGCCACAACATCAACAGCTATCGAGAATTCCTTTGCCATTTGCTGCATATACAAACCACACATACACACACACACCTCCCTTGAATATAACTTCTATGAGAGAGAAGAAGCTGGTTCTGTTTTGTTGGACACTACAGAATAGGTCCTAAATAACTGGTTTACATTGAATGAATGAATGATTTGGAGGGCAAGGGTCTTACATGGCGCTTTTGCTAAGCAGGTAATATGTGAGAACACATGAATTTCTGTCCAGCTTTATAAAAACTCAGATGCAAATAATAAAGCTAAGAACATGCAACAGTGTATTTGATACACACCTTTAGAAAAGGTGCTATACAACAGTTTATTCAAAGACTACAGAAAGCATTACAGAAAATTCCATAGGAGCTTCCACTTTTCCATTACTATCAATGAGAAGGATCTTCCCAACAACCACTGCTACATGACTTCCCTGTCTGGAAACAGTTTTCCGCTACATTTAGAAATATGAACATTCTGAAATACCGAATGACTCCTTCCCCAGGCCTTGACAATAATCTTAAAATTAAAGGAGGGAGGAGACAGGTTTAAGGAAAACTCAAATAAAAACACGTGAAAAGTGATTTTCCTGTTAGTTGTGAAAGACTGGAAAATTTTTCCTGCAACTTTCTCTCCTTGGCTGGTCAATGTAATTGGAAGCAGGAAAATTTCTAACATGTCCTTTGAGTCACCAACTAGGAAGAGAAGAGAATAAGAACCGTGGGGGCACATGTGCTCCACTTAAAAGCAGGAAGTGAGTCTGTTTCTTGAGGATGGTCCACTCGTCCATCATCCCAATGAGAGGTATAACCTTTTGGAAATTTGCCCCCACTCCCCTCTAACCCTAAATTCAAAGCCAGCCTCACTGGGACACGCGATTTTCCCAGGCTCATGAAGCGGAGCAGCACAAGCGGCTCGGAACACTGTCACCCTTCTCTTTCTACTTGGCCTGCGACAGGAGGATACTCCTCCAATTCTTGCCAGAAGAGGAGGAGGCAGACCTGGCAGTCAACAGGGAAAAGAAGCCTTGGCCGCGAAGGAAGACGACTTGTCCACGCGGCCAGAGAACTCACCGAACAAAGCACACCATGGACCGGGTGGGGAAGCTCAGAAAAAGGAGGAAAGATTCACACCAGTTCTTCCCACTGCCTGGGACAAGAGACAGGTGAAGTCGGGGTCCTCCTTAGGAAAAGATGGGTTTTCCAGGGGCTAATCTGAACTCCAGCGCCAAAGCAACCTGAACCGCGACCCCAGCTAGAGAGAACACCGGAAAATAGGAGATGAGCGTGCGGAGAGAAAGGATGGAGTGGCCGCGGTCACTGCGGGCCCCGCGGGTGGCTGGGTCTCGCTGGAACCGGGCGTCGGATGCCCTTAGCGAGGATGCCGGTGGCGCGCAGCCCGCCGCCCCGACTGGGCCTCCCAGGCGCCGCCGCCCGCCCCCTCGCACCCGCGCCCCGGGCGGCCACACAAAGGGGATGGCGAGGCGCGCCAGCCGCCGGGAGTCGGAGGGGGCCCGGGACCAAGTGGCCGTACCGCGACGCTTGCCGCACCCCCGCCTTTGTCTGCCTCGCTCAGCACCCTGCCCCCGCCGGGGAGCCCCGCCGCCCGCGGCGCCCTCACCCTGCTGGTTACCCGGGTGAGTAGCGGTCTCATCTGTTCGCCGGCCCCATCCGCCTCCATGGCCGGCCCGCCAGCCCGCGGCGGCCGCTACAGTGCTGCCCCGCGCGCTCCGCCAGCCGCAGCCGCTGCCGAATCCCCGGCGCGCGAGAGGGAACGAACGTGCGTCCGAGCGCGAGGCGCGCTCCGGGAGAGCCGGGCGCTGGGCTAGGAAGCCGCAAGGCGCGTGTATCCGCGCGGCGGCCGCGGGGTGGCTAGCGCAGGGGAGTGAGGCCACGGCGCGGAACGTGGAGCTAGAACTGAGCGAGCGCAGCACGGAGCGAGGAGGAGGAGGAGGAGGTAGCGCGTAGGGCTGGGGGCGGGGCCGGAGGCCGTGACGCGATCGGCGCCCGGGACGCCCCGGCACGCCCCCGCGCGGCACGCCCCCTGCCAGTTTGGCACAGCCAGCCTGCTCTGCGCGCCCGCGGGCCCCGCCGGGAGGCCACCCGGAGGTGGGGCGGGGGTGAGACAGATGGACATTTGTCTTAGCCAATCGGAGGCTCGCAGGGATCCGCACCCCCCCAACCCCCCACACACACACACCGCCCCCCCAGGCCCCGCCCCTCTTTGTAAAAACTTAATTGACCGAGGCCTAGAGTCTAACTAGTTTTTCGGGTCGGAAGCTCCCCTGACATTCGGAAGTCGGGTGGGGGTCACTACCTCCCCTGGTTCTGACCACATGTTTTACAGGAAGGCGGAAAGTGGAGCCCCCTCCCCTTCCCTTTCAAGGAACTTGTGGGTCTTCACGACTCCTGCAAATTTTTTTTTTCTGTCTGTACTGTAGGCATAAACTCCAACTTCTGTGTCTGTGAAGGAAGGGTACACTTAGCCAGGTATCTTCATGTGTTTTCCCTGCTCAAGTGCAACACTACAGCTCCCGCACTCTTGAGTCCTCCCCATAGGGCACCTCTCAAGTTACCCATATCTATACTTGGAGATGATCAAGGAAAACTTTCACACAGCATCATTGAAGAATTAAGTGACTGTCTATCATGAATGTGCTTGCCACATAGCATGCTTATTATTGTCATTGTTAACAGGGTTCTCTTCTTTTTTAGTTAAATAAAGATAATAAAAGTTTTAGTTGAGAAGAGCTGAATCCAGTTACGGAAGGAAACAAATATGCATACCAGAGGATCTGGACCTCACATCATGTCCATCTCTAACAAGATAATTAGTAAAGCCCTTTGTCATCAATAATTAACTAAGTTTATTGGATGGCCCATTGCTGGTTTGGGTCCTAAATCTCTTTTGTTCTAAATTTCCCAGAGACTTACAGTTAGGCTGTCATATATTGTTCACTAACTATACAAAAAGTAGTTATGCTTCTGTTAGTACTAGCTACCATTTAAAGGCATATTTAAAAGCCTACAATTAGGGACTGTGACATTTTGCAAGCATGTTTCATCTCTAATCCTCACAATACCACAAAATATGTTTGCTCTGGTTTGAATGTGTCTCCAGAAAGCATATTTGGAAACTTAATCCCAAATGCAACCATGTTGAGAGGTGGAGCCTAAGAAAAGGTGTTTAGCTCACAAGGGCTCCAACTTCAAGGGTGGATTAGTGATGATTATAAAAGGGCTTGAGGCTGCAAATTCTGTTTCTCTCTCATACATGCTCTTCTGCCCTTCTGCTTTCAGAAACGAGAAGCCACAGGAAGAAGACTCTCACCAGATATAGCCCTACGACCTTAAACATCCCAGCCTCTAGAAATGTGAAAGAATAAATTTCTTTATAAATTACCCAGTCTGTGTTATTATGTAATACCAACACAAAATGGACTAAGACGAAGTTGCATCCCCATTTTACTGACAAAGAAGCTAATGCTCACAGAAATAACAGGTTTTAGTTTCTATCAAGTAGAACTTTCTATCATACCATTTTAATGCCTTGCTAAATAAAGTGGAACAGCTGGACATGATGTCACATGCCTGTAATCCCAGCAGCTCAGGAGATTGAGGCAGGAGGATTGTGAGTTCAAAACCAGCCTCAGCAATTTAGCAAGGCCCTAAACATCTCAGGAAGATCCTCTAAGTAAAATATTTAAAAAGGAGCTGGGGATGTGGCTCAGTGGTTTAGTGCCCCTGAGTTCAATCCCCCGTAATAAAGGAAGGAAGGAAGGAAGGTGAACAACCTTAAAGAAAAAGAAATGATGGTGCAGGCATGATGGTGCATGCTTGTAATCTCAGCTACTCAGTAGTAAGGTAAGAGGATCACAAGTTCAAGCCAGCCTGGACAATTTAGCAAGACCTTGTCTCAAAATAAAAAAATAAAAACAGCTGGTGAGGTGGCTTAGTAGTAGAGTACCTCTATGTTCAATCCACAGTACCATGCACACACAAAAAAGAAGCAACAATGAAAAAGCATAAGACAGAAAAAGAAAAAAGAGAGGTGGGAGCAGGAATATCTTTTAAAGCTTTTTAAGGCATCAGTCATTTGTGACTATACCATCATTCTCAAAGTGAGTATAATTTGTATTGAAGAATGTGGTTTGGTCTCTCATACAAAGCAATATCTTCCCATAAAACCATAATTAGTATATACAGAACAACCTCTGTTCCCTTTTCTCTGCTTGATTTTTTTTTGCATAGCACTTATCTCCTCATAACATTCTATGTATTTTATGCTTTATTTGGCTTATCATCCATCTACACACACATACACAGAGAGAGAGGAGAGACTAATGAGGGCTCCAAAGTTTTGTGTGGGCAGCAATTAATTGTTTTGTTATCATATCCTTAATGCCTACAAGAATACTCAGCCCTTATAAACTCTCAGTACATGGGGTCATTGAGCAAATATACAGGTGGGACACAACCTCCATTCTTCTTAAAACCATAAGAGCATCATGGGTGATGGTTGAGCCTGTGGTCAAGAACAATGCAGGAGCCAAGACCCTGGCTACCAGAGTACAAAGTAATAAACAGTCAACTTGAAATAAAAATATATGCTCCTCAGATCTTGCTAAATAATGAGGGTTTCTCTTCATCCATCTTGTAAAATGGAAAAGAAATGAATTCATGGTTTATTGAATCTACAAATAGTTTTGAATGACTTCTGTAGTGCCATATACTTTTTTTTTTTTACTCCTCATTTCATCCCAAGTGCTAGAGGAAGAAGGTAGTAAAGGTCTGAATTATAGAATTTATTACTCTCAGTTACCCAGTTCGTCCAAGCTCTGCCAAAATTCATCCTGAGGTGATGGTATAGTGAGTAAAGAAGACATTGAGGCCAGGTGTGGTGACACATACCTGTAATTCCAGCAATTTGGGAAGCCAAGGCAGAAGAGGTCATAAGTTCCAAGTCAGCCTCAGCAACTTAGCAAAGCCCTAAGTAACTTAGTGAGACCCTGTCTCAATATAAAATATTAAAAGCTCTGGGGATGTGCCTCCGTGGTTAAGCATCCATGAGTTCAATGAGTACAAAAAAAAGATAAAATTGCTTTATGCAAATGTAGATGGCTATTGTGTTTCAAGGTGCTGAAAGGCAAATTGTTCTCCTAAGCATTTTAAATATTTTTTTTCTGAAATGTAGCACAGGGGAATATTTGCCAAATAGATGTGAACGTGAACTCAAATTCATCATTAAAAATGAGCTAGTGCTAGGTGCAGTGGTACACATCTGTAATTCCAGTGACTCAGGAGACTGAGGCAGGAAGATTGGAAATTGGAGGCCAGCCTCAGCAACTTAGTAAGACCCTGTCTCAAAATAAAAAATAGAAAGGGCTGGCATGTAACTCAATGGTAGAGCACCCCCCCGGGTTCAATCTCCAGAACCATTAGAAAAAGAAAAAGTTGAGCTGATAGTAACTAAAATCAATGAATTTTAATTGCATCCTAAATTCAGAACACTTCCTGAGTTTCTGGAATAGTAGGTAATCCTAGCAGGGACTTGGCAAGATCTTCAGCCTGAGAAGTGAACCATCTTCCTGCAACACAGTTCTCCAGGAGCCAACACAAAGACAAATAGCAGTTTCGTTGTCATTTTGAAAAGCCTGAAACCATCTTTTTAAAAAAATTGTTTTAGTTGTAGATGGATACAATATCTTTATTTATTTGTTTGTTTATTTTTATGTGGGAGGATTGATAGGATTGATCCAAGGTTTCACACCTGCCGAGGCAAGTGCTCTACCACTGAGCTATAACCCCAGTCCCTGAAACCATCTTTAATCTTTAACAGGAGATCCTTTGATAACTATCTTCCTTGCTTCTTCATATAATTTAAATGTTCCTAGTCATCTGATCCTACAAGGTGCTAGGGGAAGAGAAAAAATCGACAGCAGAAATAAATCGACAGCAGACAGATTTACAGGAGAAAATATCATTTTAATTACACACATATGCATGGGAATCCCACAAAACGTGAGACTCAAAAGAGCCACATGATTGAAGTTTACATAGCATCCTGAGCTACAGAAAGGAAGAGGACTTAGGGTTAATAGGAGGGTGATGGAAGGAAATGTAAAGTGAAGAATGTTTGTCTTGTTACGCAAATAGCCTCTCAGGTTAATAAAAGTAGCCAGGGAGCAGACTTGGAGAGAATAGGTAATAGTTTGTGTGTCTTCTATCAGCCTTCAGTGTCTTCTGTGAAGCAGCTAATCTTCTCTAGTTGATGAGATTCCAGGAAGAGGATTCATGACAAATGAGTTCATTCTGGGAGAATCTACCTTTTAGGCAGATAAGGGAACTTTAGAGAAAGCCCCTCTCTGCTTTTGGAGGGAGAAAGAGAACCAGAGAGGGCTGGGATTGTGGCTTATGGGCAAAGCGCTGTATGAGGCGCTGGGTTCAATCCTCAGCACCACATGAAAATAAATAAATAAAATAAAGGTATTGTGTCCATCTACAACTGAAAAAAATATTAAAAAGGGAAAAAGAAAAAGAAAAAGAGAGAGAGAGAGAGAGAGAGAGAGAGAGAGAGACCAGAGACAAGAGAAAGGCAGAGACCTTGGTGCTGAGACTGCTTTTGAGATTTTCAGTGTCCTTCAGTTTAAAACTCAGTGTGGGCCAGGCATAATGGTGCACACCCTTAATCCCAGTGGCTCAGGACAGCTCAGGAGACTGAGACTGGAGGATTGCAAATTCAAAGCCAGCCTCAGCAACAGCGAGGTGCTAAGCAACTCATTGAGACCCTGTCTCTCTAAATAAAATTTAAAATTATAAAATAGGACTGGGGGTGCGACTCAGTGGTTGAGTTTCCCTCAGTTCAATCCCGTTACGGAGGGGAAAAAATAAAAAATAATAAAAAATTAAAAAACCTCAGTGTGGGCACATCCCTGTGATCTCAGCAACTCCACTTGTAAGGCTGAAAAAGATTGCATGTTCGAGGCCAACCTCAGCAATTTAGAGAAGCCCTGTCTCAAAAATAAAAACTTCTAAAAAAAAGTTGGGGAATATAGCTCAGTGGTATAGCATCCCTGAGTTCAATTCCCAGTTATGATAAACAAATATTCAGCATGCCAAAGTGCCATATGGGGGTATCATTTTCTGAAACCAGCAAAGGAAAACTAAAGTCTTTGGTATAGTGATTTCAAGAATAGCTTGTGCATCCTCAATCGGGGAAAGACAAATGGAAAAATGTGTAAATAATCATTGTTCTTTATTTCATAGGCTAGGCATATAGATAAATTTTCCAAAATAAATAAATAATAATAATAATAAAAACCTAGTCCCTAATCTGGTGGAATTCAGAGTGGAAGAGATTGATAGGGTACACTAATATCAACAATATATGTAATGGGATAAGTTTTGCTGGCTCTGGAAGGGAAAGGGGCTGACCACTGTGGGAAGATGTATATCAAAGTGTATGGAAAAACTACAGCGAAATACAATAGATTTAAATTGATTCATGATGGATGATGGTATATGGGATATAACATGGAATATATTTGGTCTTTGTTCCTGCTTCCTGTCACAGAGCTTTGTAAAGCCTTTAGAATTTCTTGAGTCATGCTACTGTTCTTTTGTTATTTAAAACAAACCACTTTGATAATTGCCTGAGCTTAAAATCCTGAGCTCACCTAGGATGGAGTTTAAGATAATCTCAGAATAGGGCCAAGTCACCAAAAACAACAACAACAACAACAACAAAAACAAGTGATTGGAGAATCAAAGGGCTAGCATTTTCATCCTCACTCACTACCTCTGGAAGGGGTGGTGGGCTAGATCAAACTCTGTAACCTCCACAATTTAGTAAGACCCTGTCTCAAAATAAAAAAATAAAAAGGACTGGGGATGTAGCTCAGTAGTACAGCACCCTGGACTCAATCTCCAGTACCAACTGGAAGGAAGGAAAGAAGGAAAGAAGGAATAAAACCTCTGAAACAACAAGGTTTGATGAATTTCCACATTGCTGAATATGTGGAGGTTCTCCAAGAAGACATGAAATCTCCAGGCTTCAACCCTGATACCTTGCACTATTCATCTCTATCTGACTGTCCAATTGTATCCTTTGTAATACCTTTTATAGCAAACTGGTAAATTGGGTGTTCCCTGAGTTATCTGAGTCATCCTTACACATTATCAAACTCAAAGAAGTGGTCACAGGAACCCTTGTTTGTAGACATTTGATCAGAAGTATATGTGACAACTTACTGCTAACATGAAGTGGGAGCCGTCTCATGGAACTGAGCCCTCAGCCTCCAGGTAGATAGAACTGAGTAGATTAGATAGAAGGTAACAACTAGTTGGTGTCCTCCAGAGATTCTTGGTATGTGGGGAAACACCCCCACACATTTAGTCTCAGAATTCTGTCTTCTATGTTGAGTGTGAGAGTAAAGAAAAAAATTGGATTTTTTTTTTGTGAGTGTCCTTTTAAGCTATAATTTCATTAAATAAGCAGGCGTGGAAGAGGCTGAAAGGGGCAGGCAGAGATGACAGCAAGATCAACAGAATTGAGCTGAGGGGCAGGGTGACTCTGATGAAGTCAAGTCAGGCTCCAAGCTGATTCCCTTTGTGCCTGTAGTTTTATCTTTAGGCAAGTCTCCTCACCTTCATGACATTTATGGAAGTTGTTTTAGGAATAAAAGTGACATCCTCCCCACAAGATTGCAATAAAGATTACAGGAGAGCCCCCAAGCACAGCACCTACCTGTAAGAAACACTCAGTAAGGTTTATTGTCAGGATCTGATTGAGCACCATAGATAGAATAAAGGTGGACTGCCATCAGGGAAAGGGCCTATAATACAGGATCCTGAGAAGCTTATATTTCTATCAGAATGAAAACTCCAATGCAGGGACTGTGGACTGTATCCACCTTGTTACTGCAAGCATCCCAGAGTGCCAGCACATAGGAGCCATCCAAAAAATTTTTTGGTACCAAGGATTGAATTCAGGGGCAATTAACCACTGAGCCATATCTCAGCCCTTTTATTTTTTATTTTGAGACAGGGTCTCATTGAGTTGCTTAGGGCCTCACTAACTTGCTGAGGCTAGCTTTGAACTTGCAACCCTCCTGACTCAGTCTTCCAAGTTGCTGAGATTACAGGCTTGTGTCACCAAGTCTGACTCTCTTTTGATGCTTTAATGTGTCTACTGGAAATTTTTTTTAAATATTTATTTTTTAGTTTTAGGTGGACACAATATCTTTATTTTAATGTGGTGTTGAGGATCGAACCCATCGCCCTGCGCATGCCAGGTGAGCACGATACCACTTGAGCCACATCCCCAGCCCCCTACTAGAAAATTTAAAATTACATATGTGGCTGCCACCACCACCACCATCATCATCATCAGATTGAACCCAGCACCTTGTGCATGCAAGGCAAGCACTCTACCAACTAAGCTATATCCCTAGCCCACATTATATTTTTATTGGATGACACTGGGTTACAAAGCATGGTCAAAGGCAATGATAAAGGAAATAAGGAAATGGAAAATATAAAAGTATGGAAGTCAAACTGATAGAACCTAATGATTCATTAGATATAGAAAATGCAGAACAATCAAAGGCTACACAAAACCATGAACATATTGCATTTGATATCCCTGAAAAGGTGGGAAAACAGTCCTGGAGCTGAAACAGAGCTCTGGGCTGGAGAGATATAGTTCAAGAAACTTATTTGTATCAACTGACAAGACAAAATTCCTAGGCTAGTATACTTCCCAGACATCTTTGAGGGCTGTTGTTGTCTAAAGTCATCCTGAGCTGGATACGGTGTAATCCCAGCAGGTCTGGTAGCTGTGGCAGAAGGATCATGAGTTCAAAAACCAACCTCAGCAACTTAGTCTCTGAATAAATGTTTTTAAAAGGGCTAGGGATGTGGCTCAGTGGTAAAGTGTCCCTGGTCCAATCTTTGGTACCAAAAAACAAAAAAACAAATCCAGAGAGACAGAAGGACAAAGATGGCTACAATTAAGTGACATATGACATGGAATGTATGTCAGACATACAATTCATGTAAAGTGTTACACCATCATTCCTTAAGATACTTTTTCCTCTTTAAAACTTAAACAAATTTTTTTCATCTGTTTTCACTTATCAAAAACTGTGGGTGGAATATGCATCATTCAAATATGTTCACTGAAACATTCCTGGTAGGAAAAAACTGGTAATCATTAACATGCCCATCCATAAGACAGATTGGTTAAATATCTTTTAGTACTCCAAATGTTAAAATGCAATTCACTCTCAAAAAGAATGAATTACCACAGAAGCAGAAAACATTTCACTTTTTTTTTTTTTTTTTTTGCCAGAGGTTAAGGATGGGGAATGGTAACTGAATACAATGGGACATAAGGAACATTTTTGGGGTGAAGGAACTATTCTATTTTTTGATCATGATGCTGGATACACAACTCTAGGCAAAACTTTATATACAACTTTATGTCAAAACTCATAGTACTGAACACTAAAATGAAACTTATTATAAGTAAATAAAACCTCAATAAACCTGACTTAAAACAAAAAGAAACATAGAAACACCAGCAATGGTGGCCCCCATCTGTAATCCCTGCAACTCAGAAAGCTGATACAAAAGGTTCACCAAGTTTGAGTCCAGCCTCGGCAATTTAGCAACTCCCTAAGCAATGACGGGGGATTTTGCTCTTTAAACACCCAGTACCAAAAAAAGAAAGAAAGAAACATATAGACAATTGATGTATACATTGTATCATCTGGAATTGATGGATTGTTTTACATTCACCTGAGTTTTACATATTTGTGATTCTATAGTGGTTCAATGTTGCTGTGCTTTAAAGAGTTTATCGCTGCATACCTTTTATTTTAATACTGGGAATCAAATCCAGGGCCTTGTACATGCTAGACATTCTCTCTACCACCAAGCTACACCTCCAGCCCTTATTATTTTATTTTAAGATAGGGCCTTACTAAAGTGTCCAGGCTGGCCTCAAACTTGTTATCCTCCTACCTAAGCCTCTTGAATATCTGGGGTTATAGGTATGTGCCACTGTGCTGGCCTCAGCATCTTTAATAAAATCATCACTTTAGAATTTCTTTTCTTTTCTTTTCCTTCCTTCCTTCCTTCCTTCCTTCCTTCCTTCCTTCCTTCCTTCCTTCCTTCCTTCCTTCCTTCCTTCCTTCCTCCCTCCCTCCCTCCCTCCCTCTCCCCCTTTGGTGCTTGGGATTGAACCCAGGGGTGCTTTACCACTGAGCTACATCCCCAGTCCTTTTTATTTATTTTTTTTATTTTGAGACAGGCTGTCACTAAGTCCCTGAGGTTCTCAGGAAGTTGCAATCCTGATGCCTCTGAATCACAATTGCTGGAATTACAAGCATGTGCCACCATGTCCTGGCTTTTACTTTAGAATTTCAATCATTTTGTTTTTTTGCTAATACATACAAAACAATATGTATGCCTGTTTCTCATTTCCTTTATGCACATTTGTATTCAGAAGGAATTACATTTATTCAAACTAAAGACTAGAAGCACTACCATGGTTAAATAACACAGGGAGTTAGGAAGGGTCCTGGAACTGAGCCATCCATAGGCTAACATTCAACTCATTGTTTGTTTTGCAATGTTGAGTTTTTTCAAGTCAGTTCAAAGTCACTGAGCATGTAACTTTGTCAGATATCAGGTTCAGATGCTGTGATCTACCATTTGGGTAACAGGTGGCCAGTATAGAATAGTGTACATTGGCACTCCAAGATGTGCCAGCTAATTTCTTCTAAATATTGTCATGTGTTTTGATTTAGGTAGTGTTCTTTAAAAGTCAGAGTCCACCTAAGTACACCTGGGTGTGGTTTATGTTTCAGTCACTTTCAGAAGACTGTTCTTCTTGGGCTAGACAGATCCCTGTGGCTCATGTTATATCAAGAGAACCACTCTTTACATTTGGTTAAATTACAATAAATACCCCTTTTATGAAAGTCATTCAACTAAGTCCATGAATATGGCTGCTACAAATTTGGAAAGGAACACACCTAAACCCAAGAGGAAATCAAAATCCCAATATCCCATTTTGGAAAACACACAAAAAAGTACAATAGAATAGGAAGCCAGAAATGGAAGAAAAGATTTCTTGCCATGGAATTAAATCAATCAAAACAAAGTGTCATCATGCATTCATGTTGAGATAACTGTTTAAATTGGTTTGTATCATCTTGTTATGTTGGTTCCACATAACATTGCACCTGCTCTGCACTTCCCTTTCCTCTACCAAGAAATGGGAATAATCTAGACCACAAGCCCTTCTCCATTGCAAGATCCACACAGCTCTGAAAGATGAATGATTTTTGTTTTGTTTTGTGATGCTGGGTATTGAAACCCCCAGGGCTTCATGCATACTAGACTAAGGCTCTTATCACCACACCAACCTAACCCTAGCCCAGATTAATGTTTTTTCATAACACATTTGGCTGCCCAAACTTAACCAAACTGACATGTTTATAATCTTTCTTCCCTTTTATTGTGAATATCTATAAATCTCACTGCAGAAATATTAATCTAATAACAGGATATTGTCCCTGACTTTGGGTTTTTTTTAATAACATAACTGGCTTTATAGTGTTTATCTAAAATATGAAAAGATATGAAATCTAAAAATATCTGGCCCAGGGCTGGGGTTGTGGCTCAGTGGTAGAGTGCTTGCCTAACATGTGTGAGGCAATCCTGGGTTCAATCCTCAGCACTAAATAAATAAATTAATTAATTAAAAAAAAAAACTTAAAAACAATTAGGTGCAGGGGCCCATGCCTGGAATCCTCACTATTCAGGAGGTTGAAGAAGATGATCACAACTTCAAGGCCTGGGAAATTTAAGAGACCCTCTCTCCAAATAAAAAATAAAAAGGACTGGGGGATGTAGCAATAGAAAAATAAACAAATATCATATATATATATAGCCTTAGGCTTTCAAATTAAGGACTGTCAATCTATTAACTCTTCTTCTGTTCATCCAAAGATGTCACAAAGTCTAATAAGGTATCAGATAAGAAAATACTTGGCAGAGTTAAAGGTGCTGTGCCGACCATAGGGAATCCTGGGGATCCAAGTGTCTAGAATTCCTCCACTGGTAGGGAGACCCTCTCCTGCAGTTTTCATCGTCTACCTGCCCTACATCTTCTTTTTAAAATGTATTCTTTATAGGTTTTTTGGTTTCACAGTTTCTACAACGAAATAAATTACTTTTATATTGAGAAAAGAAAATAAACATTATTTTTAGAACAAACTAATCTAAAATATTAGTGGAAAATTTTATGCATTACAATAAGAACATCTCAAACTACCACTTCTAAAAAGCCAAACACATTAATAGTAACGGAAACTAAAAACAGAGATTGGGGAGGCAAGGCAGCTCAGAGGTAAGGCACTTGCCTAGCGTCCCTCAGGCCCTGGGTTCCATACTCAGTACTGCAGTGTGAGAGGCCACCCTGCCTGTGAGCTAAGCAACCTCTCTCAGCCTTGAGTACGGTGAGTGTTTGGTCTGGCATCCCACGCCACGCGCTGGGCTAAGCAAGTGGCCTCCACCTTCCTTCAGCCAAGAAGTTTGCTCTAGGCCTGGACTTGGGCATTACCCATTGGGATTGGACAACCCTCTTTGAAACCTTCTCCCCTGCCTTATTTGGTGAAGAACATTCCATCAAAAATCCTTTGTGTGTCCCTCTCTATAAAAATAAAGAGTTTCTGGGTGCAGGCTCTCTTTTTCTAGAGCCTTCCAGCATGGAAGCTGATCCTTAGGGTGGCAGAGCAGTCCCACCCTCCATCTGAGAAATTCTTGTCCCTGTGTTGGGTGATTTCTTCACCGTTATCTTAGTTTAATGTTGCAGCCAGCTCCTTTGAATCCAGCTCATCTCATCAGCACAGGTTGTCGGTGAGACTGAAATAAGAAAAAAAAATTTTTTTTGAAAAGTATAATTGTAGTATAAAGATATTCAAAATCTGTTCATGAGAACCTCTTCTCTATTTGACACCCAGTCAGAAACCAAATGGGTTAAACTTGGGCCTTCCAGGGAATCTGTTGAGTATGGGAATCCAAAGGAAGAATGTGAAGTTGTTAGAGTGGATATTCTCCATGGCATCTTTTCTGGATAAGGGAAACAAAAAGAATATTTGAACAAAGAGAAAGAAAACTGCAGGAGTTTCAGAAAGTCTTACACCTAGGAAACAAAACCCAGTTGGTAGAGTTGCCCATTGCCTAGCAACCTAATGAGGGTTTCATAAAGGTAGCATTTAAGTCCATAGGTCACCAGCATCAGCAAACACACATTTAAGTTGGAGGTTTTCTGCCAATTATTATAACAAATCTTCAAAGACCTTTCAAATAATCCTTCTTTAGAATGGAAGCTTCTAATATTACTGCTTGCTTGGAAACGAGAGTTTCTGTTTTTTGTTTTAAATTCTGTTAGACCAAGATTTCCCAAATTTACTGGGGCTCAGGGTATAGGTCAGTGGTAGAGCCCTTGCTTATCATGCATGAGGCCCTGGGTTTGATCCCCAGCACTATGAAAAATTAAAAATAAATAAATTTTAAGTGTCTTCTGGGTTACTTGTGAAACATATGGATTTCCTGAAATATTATGATTCATTAGGTCTGGAAAAGGGCCAAAGAGTCTATCATTTTAATGAGTTCTACATGATTCTTGTGACCAGCAAGTTTGAAAAAAAACATTCTTGTAAACTTTCATTTCTGTTCTAGTACTTCTTGCTACTTGTTAATTGCAAGCTGTCCTTATTTTTTTAGATGACTTATTAATGTCTGTCCACACTACCAAACAGTTAGTTCTATGAAAGTGGGCACAGTGTCTATTCACTGTTGTATTCCCAAGGAGTAGTATGGTATCCAGCATTTATCTGCAGACAAACTGTATTAGAGCATGGAATACTGTGATATAATAATATTTGGTCTCTGACCCCCCAATTCCTGGCACAAAGCTCCCCAAACTCATGTCATCTCCTAAGTGATAGGGTGAGAGGTACATCTTTTCTGATGTTTGGACTAATTTCTTGGAATTTCCTAGGTGATAGGAACATCTTTTGTTCAAATGAGGTGATTCTGGGTGGACTTCTAGATAAGGACTGGTCAACAGAAGACCAAGACATGATAAGAAGTTTGATATTTTCAGCCCTATCTCTATTCTCCAGAGAGGGGCGAGGGGCTGGAAATTGAGTTACTAATAGATCACGTGTATAGGATAATACCAAGTGCTTCCATAAAATTCCTGCATTAATGAGTTCAGAGAGCTCTGGGTAGATTAAGTTATCTATGTGCTGGGAAGATAGCATACCCCCACTCCACAGAGTCAGAAACTCCTGGGTCTAGGACCCTTCCTTCCTACATATATCTCTTTATCTGGCTCTTCATTAATATCCTTTATCATATCTGTTATTAATACAAAGTCATCCCTCAATATCCATGAACCTTCACAAATGCCCATATGCATGAGTGTTTGAGTCCTTCATATGAAATGGCAAAGTACAGGGCTGGGGATATAACTCAGTGGTAGAATGCTTGCCCCACATATAAGAAGGCCCTACGTTTGATCCCCAGTACTGCAAACAATAAAGAAATGAAATAAAATGGCATAGTATTTTTGCATGTAACCTCTGAACATCCTCCTTTATATTTCAAATCATCTCTTATTACTTGTAATACCTAATACAATGTAAATGCTATAGAATCGTTGTTATACTGTATTGTTTAGGGATTAGTAACAAGAAAATTCAACTGTATGTGTTCATTACAGATGCAATTCTTTTTTCTAATATTTTTGATCTGTGGTTGATTGAATCTATGGATGCTGAGGGCTGACTAGACTATAATAATCTGGTTGATAACAGTGTTTCTCTGAGAACTGAGGTACTCTAGCAAATTTATCTAAGAGGATTGTGGGGCTCTCTAGTCTGAAATCATATAGAAAAAAGCTGAGAACCTCTACTTACAATCGGTGGTTAAAGTGTGGGGCAATTTTGTAGGACTGAGCCCTTCAATTCTAGAGGATCTGTAAGAATTGAACTCATTTGTCAGACACTAGTTGGTGTCCCCTGGAGAATTGCTTGGTGTGTGGGGTGTGTGGGGTTCACATACAGCTCCTGTTTAAAGTGTGGTGTTGAGGGTGCAAGGGTAGAAGGAAAAAGCAGTTCAGTTTTTTATTTTTATTTTTTGGAACCAGGGATTAAACACAGGGGTGCTTAACCACTGAGCCATATCTCCAGCCTTTTAAAAAATATTTTACTGAGAGACAGGGTCTCCCTGAATTGCTTAGGGCCTTGCTAAGTTGCCGAGGCTGGCTTTGAACTCATGATCCTCCTGCTTCAGCCTCCCAGGCTGCTAGGATTACAGAGTATGCCACTGTGCCTGGCCATTTTTTTTTCTTTATTAGAGTCAAATATTACTACTGAATGATCAGCTGAAGGTAACATATGAAAAACTTAATAATAAAACGATGGAAAGGAAATAGACTAAAATGTTAACATCAACACCTTTGTAGGGGTGGGTACTGGGGATCAAACACAGGGCCTCCAACAAGCTAAGCAAGTACTCTATACTGAGCTGCATCCTCAGTCTTTTTATTTATTTATTTTTTTAATTTGAGACAGGGTCTCAATAGCCCAGTCTGGCCTCCAACTTTCAATCCTCCTGCCTCAGCTCCCAAGTAGCTGGGATTACAGACATGTGCTCCCACCATGCCTGGTTGACATTGACATATTTCTTTAATCAAGCAATGAATTAAAATTTATTTTGGCATCTCTTCCTCAGGATAGAAGGAAAAGTTCTACTTCTGGAAAGCACAGTATGAATGTAGAATACCTTGTACTCAAGCAGGGAATTTTTGCTTTCTTAAGAAGTGTGCTGTGCAAAACTGGAAGAGGATTGCAAAAGAGAGCATGCTGACTGCCAGGTGCGTGAAGACATCATATTCATAGAGCCAACAAATACCCCATCCATATCTATTTATCCATCTTTTACTTAGGCAAGAATATTGCATGCTGATCTGATATGAAGAAAAAAAGGGGGAAAAAAGAGACATCTTAACTTCCTGGCTCCTCTGAGGCCAGACCTGTGGGAAGTGATTGCCAAATAGGTCAGGGGCCAGTATAACTGTGTGGTTCAAGTTTCTACTAATATTTAGGCTCACCAAATACTGAAAGAACAAAAAATTTTACAGAAATCTAGGGGTCTGCTGTAGGTGCTGCACACCTGTATTTCCAGGGACTCTGGAGACAGAGACAGGAGGATTGCAAGTCTGAGGCCAGCTTGAGCAGTTTAGTGAGGTCCTTCCTCAAAATAAAATTGAAAAAAAGGGCTTGGGGCTATAGCTCCATGGTAGAACACTTAGTGTGTGTAAAGACCTGGGTTCAGTCCTCTGTACCACCACCAAAAGAAAGAAAGAAAGAATCAATTTGGATCTGTCACCTCCAAAAGAAACTTTCTGTGGTCCTCTCCAGGGCCTCAAACATGCCAGGAAAGCACTTTATCCCTGAGCCACATCCCCAACACCTTTCTGTAGTTTTAAAAAGATTAAATTACAGATGACTACTGACTATTAGCTGGTTGAAATATGGACCTTGTATGGATACACAGGGTATACAGTAGGCCTACTACAGATCTATAATCAGCCTTTGCATACACAGGCCCTAGTAGATGCTAATACAGTGTTCACTGAATCAATTTGTCAGGACAAAATGAATTCTAGAAAGTGAAATATGTAAAGTTATTGTCTGTTCTCCAGTTGCAGCCTGCCTCGATGATCCCACCAGCCACACTGGGGATGCCAGCTGTGCCCTCGTTTTTGGCCTTAATATCTACAGATACCTAAGAGTATTGTGCCCTGGGTTTCTGATGACCAAGGTTGCTGTTTCTCCCCACTCTTTTTTATTTTATTTTTTTGGTGGGGGGAGCCGGCGATTGAACTCAGGGACACTTGACCACTGAGCCACATCCCCAGCCCTATTTTGTATTTTATTTAGAGACAAGGTCTCACTGAGTTACTCAGTGCTTCACTGTCGCTGAAGCTGGCTTTGAACTCACAATCCTCCTGTCTCAGCCTCCTGAACCACTAGGATTAAGGCATGCACCACCTCACCTAGCTTTTCCCAATCTTGACTCCTGGTGAAGGCTGCAGCACCATCCACATGCAAACCCATATGTAAAATGCTTAGCCTATGGGCCTCAAACTATAGCTCACAGGCCACATCTGATCACCTGCTTTTATAAATGAATTTCTGTCCGAACACAGCCATGCTCATGCGTTAGGTATTGTCTAGGCTGTGTTTGGTGTCACAATGGCAAAGTTGAGTAGAGTAGATATCATCTGACCCACAAACCTAAAATATCTACCTCTTGTTCGTTTAGAGAATGGTGTCACAATGGCAAAGTTGAGTAGAGTAGATATCATCTGACCCACAAACCAAAAATATCTACCACTTATTCATTTAGAGAAATTTTGCCAATCCTGAGCTATCCAGAGGGCCAAGTAATAATAATGACACTAATAAAATTTTGCCTTTCCTGAGCTATCCATAGGGCCAGGTAATAATAATTACTATAATAAAAATTTTTTAAAAGATATTGATTGATTGGTTGGTGCTAGACATGGAACCCAGGACTTCACACATGCTAAGCATATACTCTACTGCTGAGCTACATTCTCAGCCCTATAAAAAGATTTTAGACACTGAAATTATCAGACAGAATATTTAAAAATTATGACTACTATTATTAAAGAAATAAGAATTACAGAAGACCTCAGAAGATAGAAAGACCTGCCATGTCCATGGATAGGCAGAACAACCATTGTCAAACATTGCCATACTACCAAAAAATAATGTACAGACTCAATGCAATCCTTATAATAAAATTCTTATGTAGCATTCATCACATGTTAATTCTTTAGTTCTTTGCCTATGTTAATTCTTTAGTCCTCACAGCAATGCTATGAGGTTAAGACAACAAAGCTAGTAAGTGGCTAGCATAAAAAGAAAAGTATTGCGAAATACAAAAAAAAAAAAAAAACAACAAAAGTTTTAAAAATTATTTTTTAAAATTTATTTATATTGCTGTGCTGGAGGTTGAAGCTAAGGCCTCAAGGCCTCATGCATGTTAAGCAAGCACTTTACCATTGAGCTACACACTACCACACTACCACAAAGATATTTTAACTGATGAGTAAAATCATAATTTGGAAGCTGTACCAGAGCAATGAACAAATCATGAGCGAAAATATGAGAATCATGTGATTGTAGAAACAGGTTATTACTAATAATAACCTTCTGATCAGCTGCAGACTTCTTTTCTGTATGGGATTAGATGAAAAAGTAATGTATAAGAAAAAGAAGATAGAAACGACATAAAAGTGCTTTATAAAAAAATGTATTAGCTGGGTAGAGTGAAGTATGTTGTAATCTCAGAGACTCAGGAGGCTGTGGCAGAAGGACTGCATGTTTGAAGTCAATCTCAGAAATTTAGCAAGACCGCTGTCTCAAAAAGTACTGGGGATGTCGCTCAGTGGTAGAGTGCTTGCCTGGCATGTGCGAGGCCCTGAGTTCAATTCCCCCATACCTAAATAAATAATTAAAAATTTAAAAATGTATTTAGTTTAGAACTTCTGCTATTTAAATTGTAATTTCTGCTTTGAGGTAGTAGTCACCTTAGGATAGTCTTTATTTGATTTAAAAAAATTTTTTTTCTTAGTTGTTGATAGATCTTTACATGGTGCTGAGAATTGAACCCAGTGCCTCACACATGCCAGGCAAGTGAGCTACTGCTAAGCCACAGTCCCAGCTATTAAGTTTTTTTAAAAAAAAATTTAAAAAACTTGGGCTGGGAATATCGCTCAGTTGGTAGAGTGCTTGCCTCACATGTACAAGGCCCTAGGTTCAATCCCCAGCACCACAAGAAAAATAATTATATATATGTGTGTGTGTATATACACACACATATATGTGTGTGTGTGCGCGCACACGCACATTATATATATATATATATATATTTTAACTTACATTTGGAAATTACTTTAAGATTCTCATAAGAATCCCAACATTTTTAACTTATAGCTCTATAGTTATTAAGTTTTAGTTTCAAGTCATATTACTTATATTATTTAGCTTTATGGTTCACTTTATGCATGAGGTATGGCCCCCCCAGAGACTTTTGACTTCTTTCAAAAAGTAAATTCACTCCAAAGTAATTCCAAGAGTAGATTTTCCACTGTCTTGCCTGAATAGCTTCACTATTATACATCTGAACGTACCACATAGGAAGTACTCAAGAAATCATTGTTAAATAAGTTTCTCACCTTGAGCGTGCGCGCGCGCGCGCGCGCGTGTGTATGTGTGTGTGTGTGTGTGTGTGTGTGTGTGTGTTGTATGTGTGTGTTTTGCTGGGGATCAAACCTAGAAGCATTCTATCACTGAGTCTCATCCCCACAGCCCACATCTCATTTTAAGACAGACTCACTAAATTGCCCAGGTTGGCCTTGAACTTGCCATCTTCCTGCTTCAGCCTTCTGAGTTGTGACACCACACCTAACTGAGTTACTTTTTGAAAAAAGAAGTTTGAGGAAGTCTGGGGAAATGATAACACTGTCAGAAAACCTCTGTAGGGGACTACTTTGAGAGAACAACATGAGTTTTGTTCTTCAGATGACATGGATTCACTTCAACAAATGTTCTTGGAGGGCCCAGGCTAGCTATGTCATTTGTGGAATCCAGTACAGAATAAAAATGCAGGGCTCCTGGTTCAGAAAGTGGGGGAAAGTTGTTTTCCTTCCTTCTGCAGCATCCTTCTCATCTTGTTGTTGTGGTTTTTGTACTTGCTATTTAACCTCAGTCTCCCTCGGGCATGTGAACACCCTCAGGGAGAGCACAGACCCTTGCAGATACTGCAGACCCTGAACATTATTCCACAGCTGGGCACAGGTCCTCCTCATTTGCCCACATGGATCAGGAGGGCAGCAGTGGTCACTATGCTCGTGGGGATGAGTATCCCAGGGGGACAGGATCAGGTGGAAGTCTAGACTTCAGGACACTGAAGGCATGTTGCACTGTGCCCTGGGACCTCACTTACAAAACACAAATTCAAAGATTACTAATGAGTACAAGATGACAACTTCCAAGCATTAAACTGCAGGTGTGCTCATGAAGAGGCCCTACCAAAAAATGACTGTGTACTAGGTCCTCAGGGTACTCTGTGATCAAGACAAAGATGGTACTTTTCTGGTGAATCTTTCTGCCTGACAGGGAGAGTATTCAAGAGAGCAAGAAAAGTACTCGGCAGTGTAAAAGAGATGGATGAGAGGGAAGGCAAAGCCCTGCAGCCTCAGTCCTGAGGTGAAGGAGGGTGTCCCAGACACACAGCCTGCTAGGTGAGACCTATGGAGGAATAAAAGCAGTTGCAGACAGAGGAAACAGCACTTAAAGAACCAGGGGTAGAGAGCAAAGGGCATTTCAGGGACAAAAGAGGCCGACTAAAGGGGAAACATACATTTCAGGGCTGGCAGATGAAAGACAGCAGTTTTCTGCATCATGTGAGTTCAAAATGTTGTTTTGAGGTCCATGGGGAGCTCTTTAGAGGGTTTTAAGACACTACGACTTGATCAGACTGTGTTCGTGTTAAGATCAAGGTGCACAGGAAGAAGTTCCAAAGGACAAGGTGGGAAAGTTTGAAAAGAAGAGCTGTCAAGGGGGAAAGGAGAGGAGGAAAAGATCCGCTTGGAAATGTGCAGGATGCACCAGACAATGAGAGGAGCTCCCACCAGAGTCTTTCTTCTAAGAAAGACCTAAGATTTGGAAGATAAAGTCATGTAGAACTCATTGCCATGTTCAACTACTAAATGGGACCAGATATGTCCAAGAGAGCAGGCTATGACTGATTGGTAGTGCTTCTTTTGAAGGATTAGGTCAGATTAACAGCAAACTCTCACCACCCATTGTCCTAGAATTATTATACAACAGTGAGGCTTAACTGCTGTTCTATAGCACGTGGTCAGCATTCAATTTCACACCCTTTTTTAATATATATACTTCATTAGTTGGTAGATGGACACAATATCTTTATTTTATTTTTTCGTGGTGCTGAGGATCAAACCCAGTGGCTTCCACATGCGAGGCACTCTACCACTGAGCTACAACCTCAGCTCCTTCACATCCTTCTTGACAAAAGAACTTACTCTACAAAGCAAATTCAATAATCTTGAGGAAATGTGACCTGAGAAATTTTTGTAGAGGCAAAATATAAAGATACATGTTTCATTCTTTTTTTTTTTTTTGAAAGCAGAAGATATGTGCTTATGTGTTTTCAAATGCTATTTCCTCAGATAGGAGGTTAATACACAAAATTTAGCAAATGACTCAACCACTTTAGGCTTGAACACATAGAAGAGCATCAAGAAGTGGTAAATGTTGGGGAGACAGTATCTTAACATTCAATGTGCCCTACAACTTTGTGATCACCTGAACTACTTACCATATTGTAAGAATTCTCTTGCTAGTTTTCCGAGTGCCAATGATAGTTTTAAAAGTAATTTTACAATCATGAATCTTCAGGTATTTGTTGAACTGTGCGACAAGAACTATAGGGAACAAAAGAGATGGTTAGAGGAACAGCAGTCTTAGCATGTGGGGATCTTGGTGGACATGCAGAATCATGTGTAATTGTACACTTGAAGTTTGGGAAGCACCACTCCGAAGATTTCCTTCCTTGACTTAAATATATTCTCAATGGACTTGGGAAAGCCTCAGGAAACTATTGAGGGCAGAATTTTAAAAACTGCTAAATGATGTGATGTGAAATGTAAGGGATGAATTATTTAATGAGGGAGGGCTATCAGCACTATTGATTTTCTCAACAGATATCAGAACATTATTTCCATTTTGTGTTGTAATTAATTGCATCCTGCCTTATGTGTTGAACATTAATAAATTCTGTAAGGAACATGGCATACACATCTTTGCATTCTTCTTGGCACTCTATATAATATACATAAATACATAAAGATTTGTTAAATAAATCAATTGAACATCTTCCTTTTTAGTGATATGATCCTGGCTGCTTTTTTTTTTTTTTTTTTTTTTTTTTTTTTTTTTTTATCCTTAGTAAAAACGTAAGAGAATGTTCAAGGTCAGGACAGTGCTTGCTTCAGTCTTTTCCATGTTTTTGGTTCCCTAACATTGCTCCTCAGCCAGCTGTCTTCCCACAGAGGGAAGAGAGAGCAAAGCTTGTCCCTTGACCACACACCAGTAATTTGAGTCAAGAAGAGGAAACAAGCCCTTCGGTAAGTGAGCCGATTAAAATGCTATTTCCTCAGATATGAGGCTCATAAATAAAATTTAGCAAAAAGAGTCAAAACACGTTAGATATTTATATTCCCTAAAATGGTAGGAATAATTGATGTCCTGTTATAAAACTAATTGAAAACTATGGGAAACTTCTTTCTTCCCCGATGGTGACCTTTCATCTTTCACACCTTGTGCACAATGTGACCTGAAAATCAGCAAAAGAGCTTTTTTCCTTTCCCCTTTTGTTGGGTAGTAAATACCAGCTGGAGCATTATGAGCGGTGAGTAATACACCTGGCATCAAACCAAGGTAACTGCCACCTGAAAACTTTCCACTCCATTATCCTCCAGCTCAGTGTCTCGTGGTCCAAATGAATGAATGAATAAGCGAAGAAACTACTTCTATGGTTCTCCTATGTAGGACTTTCCCCACAGCTTTGAGTGCCTCGTGAAGCTACTGTCAACTTTATTTCCCATGTTTATTCCAGGCACAAATGTTTAATCCCAGAATGGTCCCTCAGCGTACAGATAGGTTCTTTCCTGGCCACAATTTAGGATGTTTTCAGTGAATAGGAACTGATTCTAAACTGTGCACAGTGATACAGGCCTGTAATCCCAGCTACTCAGGAGGCAGAGGGAGGAGGATTACAAAATCGAGGCCAGCCTTGGCAATTGGCAATTGTCAAAATTAAAAATTTTTAAAAAGGACAGGATGTTAAAATTAAAAACGTTAAAATTAAAAATTTTTAAAAAGGACAGGGAGAATCACTTGCCTAGAAAGTACAAAGTTCTTGTGTTCAGTGCCCAGTACCAGACACACACATGTGCACGCTCTCTCTCTGTCTCTCTCTCTCTCTCTCTCTCTCACACACACACACACACACACACACACACACATACACAAACACACACACACAGGAAAAGATAGGAAGAAACCAATTCTAATATGGTAATAAGCAAAATATGTTTTGGAATCTCATTTTTCAACAAGCTTCCAAATGTTACCTGCCTCTCCATCCCTGAGATAATTTCTTAAAGCTCTGGGAGACTTGGCTACCTATGCACAAAGCAGGCTTGAAGTTTAAGAGAATCAATACACACAGGAGCAGCCATTACCAAGAACCAATAAAAGCCGGTGATTGATAATCCATTTTCCTTACCCCTGAGTCTGGATCACTCTGAAATGTGTGTTCTAGGCTTTGCAGTGGGGTTGAGCTCCTAACAAACCTTGGATTGGCTGCATTTCCTATTGCTGTATCATGTACTTCTCTACATACCAACATTTCCTACGACTCTCCAATGAACAACTGTCCCTTGAATCTTTGTCTCAGGGGAACTCAAACCAAGATGTCAAGGGGCTACCAAAAAAAATTTTATAATGGATTCCAAAGCCAAGTCTATAATCCAGAGGATGATTAAAAGTTGGCATACACCATGCCTAAATTTGCTACACCTATTTCTTCATTCACAGAATCAATATTCATCATATTATTTCCTCCTGATCTGAAGGTGTTCTTCTTACTGGATAACTTCTGCTGGTAAATACTTTCGCAGAATGGATTTCCAATCACTTTAATGTGCTTTGAAGGTTACAGTGCAAACCTCTGAATCATGATTCACAGGTGTTTTCCGAAACTCTGACTGATTCTGATGTACTTGGTGACCTTGGCCGTTTTAATGCCTGTGTTGGACTAGAATGACCTGGGTTGTGAAGCCGTAATCTATATGTACTAGATCAAAATAAATTTTATTTTTCAGACTTATTTTATTATTTTTATTATTTCTTCTATATTTTCCTTTCTCCACAATAATGTTTTATTACTTTTTTTTCTCTTTCCTTTTTACTGGAATTTATTTGTATCCTTTTATGACAAAACAATAGAGTCCCATCTAATATGCACACAGCAGATATATGTCATTTCCAAATCCCTCTTAGATCAAGGAACTCACTCCCTCACCTGCTGAATATTGGCTGCTGATAGCTTACAACTCAGTTCCTTTCTAAGAGTGGCCCTGGGCCAACGGAAGTTACATTGCGCAAGGTTACATAACTCCCTGGGGACAGCCAGCATCCAAAGACCCAGACCCTTTGCCTCAATTTGGAACAATTCTGAAGCGCCATCCCAGATCTAAAATTCTGTGTAGGATCAGCTGAGGCCTCTTTTGCAATTATGCTGGGGTTCGTATCCTCTTTTGCCCAGTCTTGCTTTCCTTCTTCTTCATAAGTGCTATTCCTGAGAGCACACCCCAATTAACCTACATAGGAAAATCTCAAACTCTGAGTCTATTTCCTGGAACTTCTCACTAAAATGACACAATGAAGAAAGGTGAAAATGGCTGGGGAGTTTAATTCAGTGGTAGAGTGCTTGCCTAACATGTGTACAGGTCCTGGGTTCAATCCCCAGCACTGCTAAAAAAAGAGGTGGTCATGGTTATTTTTCGTAGAAACAGAACTCAGTGGTAGAGTACATTCTTAGCATGTAAGAGAACCCAAGTTTGAGTCTCAGTAACACACCACACACACACACACACACACACACACACACACACACACACACACACGAAGTACTCGTTTTAATCTACTATCAGCTGTGCACATTGCTAATGGTATATGTAACTCGAGGTCACAAAAACCTACAGGACACAAGTATGCATTTGTCTAAAAATAAAGTGGATAGATAGGGGCTGGGCTATAGCTTAGGGGCAGAATACTTGCCTAGCCTGTGTGAGGCATTGGGTTCGATCCTCAGCACTACATAAAAATAAAGGCATTCTGTCCATACACAACTACCCTCTCAAAAAAACTTAAATAAAATGCATAGATTTGGTTAAATTATAGAAAACAGAAGTGTAACAGCACCTAACCTATAAAAGGGACTCAATAAATATTTCCTGAATTTTTAACTTTTCTCTCTTACATAAAATATGACTTACACTTGTCTCATAATTCAGTATTTTAAAAACTATATCTTTAAACAATTTTTAAAGCTTCATATTTTTATCTGCATGGGGTAAATAAACTAATTTAGTCAGGTGCAGTGGCACATCTATAATCCCAGTAACCCAGGATACTGAGGCAGGAGAATCATTTGAGACCAACCTAAGTGTTTCAAAGTAAAAAAATAAAGGGGATTGGGCAGCGGGCCATGTAGCTAAATGGTAGAGTATCCTTGCATTCAATCCCCAGTACTGAAAAAAGAAACCATTGTAGAAGTTATCAGATGAACTTCATCTTTTCTTTCCCTCCCTTTCTCCCTCCCTCCACACCTCTCTCTCTCTCTCTCTCTCTCTCTCTCTCTCTCTCTCTCTCTCTCTCTCTTTCTTTCAATACCAGAGATTGAACCGAGGGGCACTTAACCACTAAGCCACATCCTTAGCCCTTCTTATTTTTTATTTGAGACAAGTTCTACATAAGTTGCTTAGCATCTTGCTAAATTGCTGAGGCTTGCTTTGAATGTGTGATCCTCTTGCCTCAGCCTCTGGAGCTGCTGGGATTACAGGCCTGCACCACAAAACCTGGCTGGATCAGGTTTTTTTGTGTGTGTTTTGTTTTTTAACCTGAATCCTGCCTAAGAGTCATCAAGGAAAAAAGACTTTACAAATAAGATGGCTCATGCTATCTAGCTTGCTGTTAATGTCATAACTACATCTCCTTTAAAAAATTTTTTTTCTTAGTTGTTGATAGACCTTTTATTATTTATACACCATGCTCAGAATCAACCCGGTGCCTCACATATGCCAGGCAAGTGAGCTACAGCTGAGCCCCAGCCCCTACATCTCCTTTTGACAACTGAAAACACAGACAGAATGTAAACAATGTTCCTTTTCTTGAATGAAAATTTTAACACTCAGCAATACCTGAGATTAACCCGCCATTGTCCCTAATGGACTCTGCTTTTTTCTCAACATCACAGTGATAGAAACAGTTCAAACACCTCCTGCTCCTCGGGGCCTTCCGCTGATCACTGGGTGTCTCACCAAATTCCCAGTGCCATACCCATTTTTGTCCCTGGAGAATTTATGTCAATCTTTTCCTGATAATGTTTCTCCAAACTCAGTCAAATTTGGTGTGTGAAAGATGAGGGACGAATTTTGAAGAAGAAACCATGTTACCAATAAGTATATTAATTAAAACATAAAAATAGTAAGCCAATGATAAAGTCAAAATGGGAAGTGAAAGGAAGAAAAGGTAGAAGGCTTATGTTCCTGAGATGGCATTTATTATGCTTTTGGTGCAAGCACATCTGTGGGCACCACTTCCTGTAATTGCTAGCTACTCCAGCAGTTTAGGAGTTAGGGAGCTTTGGTGGGAATTCTTGCACCCTTCCCTGCCCCCAAGTTCATTTGCTAAAATCCTAACTCAAAGTGGTGGGCTAGGAAGTGGGTCCTCTGGGAGGTGATTAGGTCAGGGGGCAGAACTCTTATGAATGGGACAAGTGAGAGAGTCCTGAGAGGATTCCCACCAGGTGAGCTTCAGGCCCTCACCAGACACTGAATTAGTTAATCTTGGACTCCCAGCCTCCAGGACTGTGAGAAGTAAGTTTCTCTTGTATCTCCCAGTCTATGGTGATCTGCAGTAGCAGCCCAAATAGACTAGGGCATAGTATCATACTAGCAGCAGTAATAAATAGACATCCAAATATATCATACTGAAACATATTAGAAGTTTATTTCTTACTTCAATGGTGCTCCTTTCTGGCGGGTGGGTGGCATTCCCCAGACACCAGGCCCCTTTGTGTTATGTTAATTTTATTGAGTAATTCTGCCTTCCCCCAAGGCCTTGCTGTCATCCGCATCCAGCCAGCAAAGGAAGAAACAGAGCAAAAGAGGAGACATGCCTATTTCTTAAAAGGCCTTGGCCCAGAAATGTCACAAGCTGCTGCGCTTGTTCCATTGGTTAGAATTCAGTTGTATGATGGGCTCCACTACCTGCAAGGCAAACTGGCAAACAGTCTCCTTGTCTGTCCAGGAAATCGGAAACTCATTTTTTGGTAAACAGTTCACAGACTCAGACACAGAGGCCTTGTGCAACATCACAAGCAAACACCAAGCTTTTCAGACCCTACTTGAAGGATCTTAAAGATGTCAGCTGGCTGACTGCTGGAATCGTCAGTGGCAGAGAGGCTGATGGGAGTCCATCTCCTTAGCTGTCCTCTGAGTGACTAACACTTAATATCCCAAAGTAACTCTGAATCCTCCAACGACAGTCTTTTGCCAATACACCATGGAAGGCCCCAGAGTAAAGCACTTTGCTGCAAGGCAGGATAGATGGCTTCTTAGGAATGGACTGAGGCATTAAGTCAGTCTTTTCCCCCTCCCCCTTCTAATGAAATAGCCACATTGTTTGGGAAAGTTTCTGAGATCATTATCCGGATGCCTCATTGCACTGACACTACTACTTAGGGAGCTAGAATTTCAATCATAAAGACTAGTGAAACTTAACCAGTTCCTTTTCTGAATTTTTTTTTTTCAGCAAATGGCATTAACTCTTCTTGTAAAAGGACAGATAAGAAAAAAGAAATCATTTCTCTTGACTCACTCACATAAGAAAACAGTGAATCTTTCAACATTCAAGCCAGAGACCAGCATTTTGTTTGAAGAAGATGACAACTTTGAGGTTAATGGTATTCTTTTTTGTACTTACTCACTCTTAGAGATCAAAGACAATCATTCACCATTCTCAAGATGGCTTCACAAGACAGGAATCTGCAACCCATACTGTATTTTTTTTTTTTTTTTAGTTTGAAAAGAACATTCCTGAGGGAAAATATGCTCAGGATTATATGAGTCAAGTGAAACTGCCTGTGTAGGAGGCTTTTGCTTCGTGGTCTAAATGGTTAACTGAGGCATGTCTACACACAGAACAGCCTGATAATTAAGAACTGTCAGTGAACACCACCACACTAGATATTATCAGTGTTTACCAGCACCGTCAGCTCATATTTACAAATCACTTTATAATGTTCACGAAAGTATCTTGACTCAATTATTTATTTCTATCTAGTCACATAGTGTGGGTGGATAATATTTTTTTTTTTTGGTTTTAAAATGCTGTTTACATCCCCTACAGCAAAACCAACCATGTAATTAATTTAGAGTTGTTTTTCCTTAAAGAAACATTAAACATCAGAATCACTTTCTTGTCACCCAAGCGAAGAAAGGAAAAAGCTCAGAGTTCTTATAAAAATACTTGAAAATAGATTTTATTTCTGCATGATGGTCAGTTGAGAAAGGAGAAAAATAGAACATTATAAGGAAGAGGTGGGAGGGAAGGGAAGGATGTAGAAACGAGGATTAAGGGAACAGCAGATATAAAAAGAGAAAGGAAAATAGGGATGACCCAAGAAAGAGAGCAGAGGAAAAATAAAAACAGGAGAGAATGTGAATGAAAATGAAGCTAAAGGAATAGTGGTAGAATTTTTTCTTGAGAGGAGTGGGGTACAGTTGGGTAAAGAGCAGAGCCCATTTACTAGGGAAGGGAATTGAGGAAAAGGTTTTCTGGGGTACTCCAGTCACTATGATCAGAAGAAGGCTAAGGAGGAATGAGTCCAACACAGGTCTAGCTATGGGTTTGGTTTCCTACCCTTACTTTGGACTCTATAAAGAGCTATGTCTCCCCAGGTGCAGTGGCTCATGCCTATCATTCCAGAGATTCAGAGACTGAGGCAAGAGGATTGCAAGTTTGAGGCCAGCTGGGGCACCTTATCAAGACCTTGTTTCAAAATCAAAGAAAAAGCGTTGGGGATGCAACTTAGTGGCAGAGTGTGTGTTGAGCATGCTGGAAGCCCTGAGTTCAATTCCTAACAAAACAAAACAAAGAAACCCAATATAGAGTTCTTATAGCTCCTCATTCTCAGACATATACTCAAGAAAATTGAAAACATGCATTTACAAAATACGAAACTTGTACAGGAGTATTCAGGGCAATATTATTCATTATAACCCCAAAGTAGAAACAATGCAAAGGTCCATTAACTGATAAGTGAATAAATGAAATGTGTTATACATACAACAGAATACTATTCAGCTAATACATGGATAAACCTTAAAATCTTCTAAGTGAAAGAAGAGAGACACAAAAGGCCACATATTTTAGGATACCATTTACATGAAATTTCCAGAATATGCAAACCTATAAAGACAGAAAAGAGATGATTGATTTTCAGGGGCTGGTAGGTGGAGGGAGTAGGGAGCTACTGCTAATTATGTGATTTCTATTATGAGTGATGAAAATTTTCCTGAATTGGATAGTAGTGATGATTATGTAACTTTATGAATTGACCAAAAAAAACCTCAAAGTATATTTTAAAATTGTGAATTTATCATATGCGAATTATATATCTTTTTTTTTTTTTAAAGGATCTACAAAATGCTTAAAGAAGTGAGTTGAGAGAAGTCCCATAAGTGTCTCTGTAGCTGGTTTTGTTTGTTGTTGTTGTTGTACTGAGGATTAAGGTCAGGGTCACTCTACTACTGAGTTATATCCCCAGCCCTTTTTATTTTTTATTTTGAGACAGGATCTCACTAAATTGCTAAAGCTGGTCTCAAATTTGTGACCCTTCTGCCTCAGCCTCTTGAGTTACTGGGATTACAGGTAAGCACTACACTGTGTGGCTGTCCGCTATTTCTTATGTGCCTTCAGCTCAGAATAATGCTTATGCCCAAATAGCATAATTTGGGATGGTATATTCTGATCCCCTTCAGCCTTTTTTTGGGTATGTGATTTGCGAATATTTTCTCCCATTTTATGGGTTTTCTTTTTTTACTTTCTTTACTTTCCTTTTTTAAAATTATTTATTTATTTATTTATTTTTGCAATGCTGGGGGTCAAACCCAGACCTTAGGCCTGCTAAGCAAGTGCTCTACCACTGAGATACACCCCCAGCCCCTGACTGATTTCACTTTCCTTCCCTTTCCCCTCCCTCTCTTTCTCTCTCTTTTGCTTTCTTTCCTTTTTGTTTTGTTTTAGGTACTGGGGATTTAATCCAGGGGCAATTTTCTACTGATATGCATCCCCAGCCCTTTTTTTTTTTTTTGAGACAGTGTTTCCTTAAATTGCTAAGGGCCTTGCTGGGTTTTACTTTAAAAAAATATTATTGGTTCTTCTTAGTTATACATGACAGTAGAATCCATTTTTATAAAATTATGCAAGCATGGAATATCTTATTCTAATTAGGACCCCAGTCTTTTGGGTGGGCATGATGGTAGGATTCACTTTGGTGCTTTCACATGTGTACATGGGAAAATTATGTTAGATTCTACTGTCTTGGGCTAAGGATGTGGCTCAAGCGGTAGCGCGCTTGCCTGCCTTGCATGCGGCCTGGGTTCGATCCTCAGCACCACATACAAACAAAGATGTTGTGTCCTCCGAGAACTAAAAAATAAATATTAAAAATTCTCTCAATTCTCTTTCTCTCTCTCTTTCTAAAAAAAAGATTCTACTGTCTTTCCTATTCCTATCCCCCCTCCCTTCTTTTCATTCCCCTTTGTCTAATCAACTGAACTTCTCTTCTTCCCTTCCTGATTTCACTTTCTTGATGCACAGAAGTTTTAAATTTTCATGAAATCCAATTTCAGAAAGAGGGGGATTTTGCTTTAGGTATTAAATCTTAGAAACCATCGCTAATCCAAAAATCATAAAGATTTATGCATTCTCTAAGAGTTTTATGGACTTAGTTCTTACACTTAGGTACTTGATGCATTTTGAGTGAAATTTTTATATGACATGAAGTAGGTGTTCATGGGAACACCATATGTGCCAACACCATTTGCACTAGACTATTCTTTCCCCATTGAATTTGCTTATTGAATGATTAACTATTAATTTAATTCTGCACTCTAAATTGTGTTCTTGTTTGTACCAAACATTTTATATCTGTGCTGGGAATTGAACTCAGGGGTGTTCTACCACTGTCACAGTCCCAGCCCTTCTGTGACCATTTTGTTTAGTTATCTTTGTTGGAATACGATTGTTCAATTTTTCATAGTATCCTCTTATAACACTTTTCTCCTTTTTTTTTTTTTTTTGGTAAGATTGGTAGTACTAACTCTTTCATTCCTATTTTGAATTTTCCCTCTTCTATTTTTTTCTCAGTCCAATTAACTGTTGTCAATTTTGTTAATCTTTTCCAAGAATCAACTTCTTGTTTTGCTGATTTTCTCCATTTTTCCTCTTTAGGCCATTGAAATGGCAAGATTTTTTTTTTTTTTTTTTTCGGACAAGAACTCCAAAGCACAGGAAACAACCAGAAAAGTAGACACATGGGACTACACTAAAATGCTTCTGCACCACAAAGGAAACAGTCATCCCAAAGAAGACAGTACTTGTGGAATGACAGAAGATATTTGCAAACTGTATATCTGACAAGGGTTAATGTCCAGAATGTACAAGGGACTCCAAATACTCAATAGCAACAAATAAATAACCCATTTAAAAAAAATAGACAAGAGATGTAAATAAATTTCTCCAAAGAAGACATACAAATGACTAACAGGTATATGAAAAAAAATGTTGAACATCTATTTATCAGAGAAATGCAAATCAAAGCCACAGTGGGATATCACCTTACTTCAATAAGAATGACTGTAATCAGAAAGGCAAGAATGATGATATGGACAAAAGGGAACACTTGCACATCGTTGGTTGGAATGTAAATTAGTATACCATTATGTAAAACAGTATGGTAGCTCCTCGTACAAGTGAACTACCATATGATCCAGCTATATCATTTCTGGGTTTATATCCAAAGGAAATGAATTGGTGTGTTGAAGAGACACCTGCATTCCCATGTTTATTACAACACTAGCCACCATAGCCAATGGAAACAACCTAAGTGTCATCACCTGATGAATGGGTTAAGAACATGTATATATGGGCTGGGGCTGGGGCTGGGGCTGTAGCTCAGTGTAGACCCTGAGGATCTACTAAGTTGAAGTGCTTGCCTCACGTGTGTGAGGCACTTGGTTCGATCCTCAGCATCACAAAAAATAAATAAATAAATAAATAAAGATACTGTGTGTTCATTTACAACTAAAAACATATTTTAAAAAAAGAACATGTACATATACCCCATGGAATACTATTCAGCCACACACACAAAAAAAAGAATGAAATCCTGTCATTCGTGACATGAGTGGAACTGGAGATCACTACGTTAAGTGAAACAAGCCAAGCACAGAAAGACAAGTATCACATCATCTCACTCATATGTGGCATATACAAAATTGATTTCATATAAAGAGTGGAACTGTGGTTACTGGAGAGTAGGGGAGAGAGGGTAAGGTGGGGAAAGGCAGATCAACCAGTACTAAGTTATAGTCAGATAGGAGTAAGAAGTTCTGGTGTGTTACTACTGCACAGTAGAGTGACTGTAAATGGTGATGGTGTACAAGCTAGAAGAAAGGACTTTGGTTTGTTTGTTTGTTTATTTATTTATTTATACATACCAAGAATTAAAACCAGGGATGCTTAACCACTCAGTCACATCTCCAGCATTGCTTATTTTTTATTTTAAAACAGGGTCCTACTAAGTTGATTAGGGCCGTGCTAAGTTGCTGAGGCTGGCCTTGAACTTGAGATCCTCCTGCCTTAGCTCCAGAGTCGCTGGGATTATAGGCATGTGCCGCCACTCCTGGCTAGAAGAAAAGATGGAATGTTTTTACCAAAAAAGAAATGATAAATATTGGAGGAGACAGATATGTTTAACCTGATTACACAACGTGCATGCATACAGAAACATCACATAGTACTCTAGTAATATGTACAATTTTTGTGTTTTAGGTAGCAGATTAAAAATAAATTCAACTTACAAGTAAAAATAAAATAATCAGATAAGTATATTCTAAGCTACATAGAGAGATAAGGACTATAAGAGATAAGGACCTGCAGAAAATAAGGCAGGGTAAAGATACAGAGTGTACTAGAGTGGGTATTGTAAACTAGAGGCCTCAGAGAAGTGCTCTTTGAGGAAATGACATTTTCATAGACACCTAAGTGCAGAGAAGATTCAAACCGTAAAGATCTGGGCTAGGGAATGTAGTTCAGTGGCAGAGCACTTGCTTAATATGCACTGAACCCTGGGTTCAATCCCCAGTCCTGGAAGGGAAGGGAAAATAAGAGGGAAAGAGACAGAAAACAAACAAAAAGTCATATCGATCTGCTGGGATAAAGTGAGGAAGACAAAATAGCAGACGCATAGACCCTCAGGCAAAAACTGTGCTTGTCATGTTTGCAGAAGAGCGAGTATTCTCATGTGACTGGGGAAGAATGAGCAACGAGAAGACTGGTGAAAAACAAAGCAAGGGATTCAGTGATCCTGTATTCATGATCTTATAGGCCTTTCAGGTTTTGTGAGTGAAAGAATGAAATTGTTGGTTTTATATTTATTTATTAATTGTACTGGGGATCCACTGAACCCAGGGAAGACTTTTTAGATTTTTTATTTATCTATATTTATTTATTTATTTGGTACCAGGGATTGAACCCTGGGATGCTCTACTATTGAGCCACATCCCCAGCCCTTTTTATTTTTTAATTTTAAGACAAGATATCACTAAATTGCTGAGGCTGGCCTCGAACTTCTGATCCTCCTTTCTCAGATTCCTGAGTCTCTGGGATTACAAGTATACCTCACCACACCAGCTAATTTTACATTTTGAAAAGATCACTCTGAGCAAGGTATCAGAAATGACACTGTGGGAAAGCATGAGTGAAGTTGGGAACCCAATGTGGTGGGCATACCCTGACTTGGCCTCCAATGCATTATGCTCTTGAACAGAACTATGTCCTAAGTACAGGCAGAAACTGTGACCTGCTTCTTAGCAACAGAAGAGAACAAAGATGAGGGGCTGTCATTCTCCTGATTAGGTTATGTTACATAGGATTTTATTTCAGCAGATTGGAATCAGATTTTTATTACAATGAAGAAGTAAAGACCATGGTGTGAACTACCTGTAGAGAGGGCACTAGCCAAGGAACTTTGAGAGCCCTCTGGGATCTTATGGGTAACCCCTAGCCAACAGCCAGCAAGATGATGAACTTTCAGCTATGTAACCACAAGGGACTGAATTTTACTAACAATCCGAATGAGCTCAAAGGTGGCTTCTTCCCTAGTTGAACCTCTGGATAAGAATGCAGCCTAGCAACATCTTGAGTGCGTGAGACTCTGGGTGAGACATCTTGCTAAACCTTCCCAGGCTCCTGACCAGTGGAAACCGTGGAATAATAAGTGTGCATGGCTTTAAGGCATTAAGTTTGTGATAATTTGTTTCATAGCAACAGAAAACCAATACAACCAATCGAGATGTTTTTGTGGCAATCCAGTCAAAAACTGATGGTGTCTTGGATTAGGGTAGTCACCATGGAGATGGGGAGAAGTGTTCCAATTTGGAATGTGTTTTGAACACAAAGTCAATACATTTTGCCAATAGCTTTTGCTGAAAGTTTGCTTATGGAACATGCAAAAAAAATGAGAAATCAAAGATGACACCAAGACTAGTCCCATACATACAAACACCCAGTTTATAAAATTCCGTTGACTTACATCTGTCCACCTTGGATATCAAATTCAGTCAATCAAGTCATGCTGTGGCACCTCTTCCAGGAATGCACTTGACCCTTTTGTAAGCCATCCATCTCTACTCATACATCAAGGTTTAACTGAGATGTTTCTTTCCCTGGAAACCTCTTTCTTGATTATTTCTTGTTTCGTTAGCACATTGCTAAAACATTCTTACAGTGTTTGCTTCATGAACCGTAATTTATACGCTCTGTCTCCTCCACAACCTTGTGTTTTTTTCATCTGCACATTCCTAGAGCCTAGAATAGAGTCTGGAACATGTAGGAAATATCCACAATTTTAATGAATGAATACTTGCAGTCTTTCCAAAAACACTGAAATCATCAGATTAACTGCATGTTACCTGATTCTGCCCTCTCAGATCAACACAGCTCATCTTGCTGTGTGATCCATTAAAACATACAAGCGGTGTGTTCAAATATTACCTGTGTTGTAAATAAGCTGCAATATGTGCTCATTTCACAGTGCTAACTTCATAAATAACATCACTCATAATATACACACGGTGTACGTGTGTGAGAGAGGGAGAGAGAGGATTCCATAAGCTGAAAGAAAATTTTTTAGCTAATTTAAGTTGCAGATCCAGCATTTGCACTCTTGATTTATCGCTTTCTAGTCTTGTAAGAGGATAAAAGTAAAGTGTTTTTTTTTAAAGACTTTTGAAACTGACACTTAACTGTGATAGAACATGAAAAAAGGGACAAAATAGATTCTTGGGTCCCTTTAAGAAGGGAAAGGAATGTTCCAACATAAAAAATATGGTATTCATGGGCAACAGCTAATTCAAACACACCAGAGTGACTTTCCAGGCTTCAGTCCAATTGTATGATGCATTCAGAAGCCCTGTGCCTACTCCTAAAATGTCTCAGATGAAAGACTTTGAAAATTGTTCATGAGCATTACTGGTACTGAACACTGCAATGCTGGCCGCTTAATTTTGTGACCAGAAGGAGGAACTTCTATTCAATATTGAACCCAGCACTGACTATAGACCACTGACTATAGTTTTGCTAATTCCAGAGGACAATACCCACATAGACCCACCCACAAACATACCCACACACATGCACATACACCTCCTATTTGGGGCAGGTAGCCTCAAACGACTGGGTGTGTCTGATCAGTTCACCATTTGCCTTAAAATCTTTTTTTTCCAGCGGCTTTGGAGGCTGAGGCAGGAGGATCGCAAGTTCAAAGCCAGCCTCAGCAATTAAGCAAGGCCAGAAGCAACTTAGTGAGATCTTGTCTCAAAATATTTTTCACAAAGGGTGGGGGAGCTGCTGGGGATATAGCTTAGTGGTTAAGTGCCTCTAGGTTCAATATCTGGTACCCAAAAATATTCATTTTCCTACACATATCATTCAGATTATTATCTCCTAATAATCACAAATACATAATTGCTATCCCTTGGGAAATTTTTTGGCAATAAGATTTATGATCTGAAGCATGAGTGAATTTCTGTCTTTCTGGTTAAAAAAGATCCTCAAAGCAGTCCATTCCTTTGGTTATAGTTGTTCACATGTTAGAATCAAATCTAAAATGGCAAGCCCAGAAGAAAGCCAGGCCTAAAAACAATAAAAAATGTAATTCTGCAACCTGTACACTCAGAAAAATGAGAAATTATATCCCATCTGATTCAAATGTATGATACGTCAAGATCATTGTACTGTCATGTGTAACTAATTTTAAAAAAATGAGAAAAAAGTGTTCCCCAAGGACAAAATTGAAAAGCAGAAGAAATCTACATTGCTCAAAAGATTACTTAATCTACACTTAGTTCTCAAACAAGGATAGAAATACCATTTGATAATGACTGACCTGTATTTATTAGTACGACTTAAAGTCATACAAGAAACTCTATCAAATGCCAAGTCTCAACATTTAACTTGTCACCTTATAAAAATTCAAGGAACTGTCATTGTTGAACACGAGTAGGAATTAGGATCTACTTTTAGAAAACATTTATTATATTTAATAAGCCTTTCAGAGTTCTATCAGTGGCTCTGTGAAGGAGGTCAAAGAAACCTATCAAGAATGCCATTTAAAATATACATGCTTATGAAATGGAAAATAGGGAGGTAAAGAAATATTTGTTCTATGGTTATGAAACAGTATTTCAGAGCCAGAAAAAAGTGTGTAAAAGCTTTTTTTTTTTGGAGAAAATAAGGTAATTTTCAGATTAAAATAAATAAATAAATACAAAATCTAAACATCCAGCAATATAAATTAGTAACTCAACATGGTTTAACTAGTGAATAATGCTAAGTTCTGCCAGAAGTTTCCATGAAAATGTTCATACATGGAAAGGAGAAATTTCACAAATGTTTTCACGTTGATTCTCTAAATAGAAAATCAGACCAATTTCTTAGCAGATCAATTTTCTAACATAGCCTGGCTTCAAATTTAATAATTTTAAAATAATGTAAGATGTACAAGCTTCTTATCTTTCTTTCTTTCTTTCTTTCTCTCTCTCTCTCTCTCTCTCTCTCTCTCTCTCTCTCTCTCTCTCTCTTTCTTTCTTTTTTTTTTGTTGTGGTGCTAAAGATTGAACCCAGGGGTTCTCTACCACAGAGCTACATCCCCAGCTCATTTTTATTTTATTTTGAGACAAGATCTCACTAAATCGATGAGGCTGGCCTTGAACTTGCAATCTCCTGCCTCAGCCTCCTGAGTTGCTGGTCTTAGAGGCATGTACCAGTAAGCCTGGCAAGTTTCTGATCCTTTAATGTTCTTGAGATAATTTCTTGTAGCCTTTGGGAGAGGTAGTATAAGTAAGAAATGACTCTCTAACTTTAGTAATTCTGAGATTATGAAATACAATGCTTTGATAGAGGTTTGAGACTATATTATTTTAGGTGGTTCAATTTTATTTAGGGAAATTATTTAGGGATACATAGTTCTCAGTTTTCAAACTAAAATAAATAACTTTACTGATTTTTTTTTGCTTTATATTCATCTCATTACTACATAATTTCTTTGGTTCTAATGTAATTAAACTGACATGACAAAGTTTTTCCTTCATATTTTAACTCTAAAAAGTGAAAGGAAGAATAGAGAGAACAATGGATTTGGACTCAAAAGTGCTAGGTTTGAATCTTACACTACCCGTAATTAATGCATTTTTATCATCTGTAAAATGGGGATGATAATTTTTACAACCTCTCAAGTCATGGTGAGGAATGAGACTCTAATGGCTTTTCTGTAAAGATGGTAGACTGACCACATTCTTCCTAAAGCCTGACTGCAGCCTCAATAATTTTCAAAGGTATAAATCCACAATGATGACTGGATCAAAGAAGGAAGCTACAGGAACATACTTTTGGAGATAAGAAGACAAAACAGACAAGGAGCTATCAACTGGCAACCCTAAGAAAGCTAAATAAACCAATAGAGGAAAATGATAATTTAAGACTCACTAAACAGTTAAGGAATTGGTGAGACCTTCCAGAAACAAGGGATAAAAGGAGTGTTGAGAGGTTGGAGGCGTATCTCAGTTGTTGAGTATGGGCCTTGCATGTGTAAGGCCCTGATTCAATCTCAGCAAACCGCCCCGCCCCCAGTATTGGTACAAAGAGCACTCGTACAAAGAGTCCAGTATTGGTATAAAGAGTACTGATTCAAAGCTGTTTCAGAAGCAATGAAGTTCCTATATTCCCCCTTCTCCATTCCATTTCATTGGTCAAGCTGCCCATCCCTCACTCTGGCAGAAGTCTGAAAGTTTATTCTATGGAGAACAGATAAGATAGAGTCACTGAATCTTGAAAACACCTAAACAGTCAAGGAGACACTGTCATGACCAAAACAAAAGATTAAGTGCAGGAATTCAACAGTATTATAAGATATTTCCCATCCACCTATCCAATCCTCTCTTGCATGAACATTTGCAGTCAGAGTTTATCTCCCTCTGGGCAGGAGACTGAGTCATCTTTTATGAGGATATCTGATCAACCTAATAGGAAAGGCCTAAATACTGACCTCAGGGGTTCTTTAACCCAGAGCCAATGCAGTTTGCCCCATATATGAAAAGCTTCCGATCAACTTTACAGTGGATTATTAAACACAAATGAAACCAAAGAAAATAAAACCAATGGCAACCAACATTCAAGGAAAATTTCCCATGTAAAACAGGGAGAACCACAATAACAGAAGAAGGGGGGAAAACAGCCACTTTGAGAAAACAACTATGTAGGGAGGAAAAATAAATCTTCAAATTAATACTGTCAAGATCCTTAGAGATAAGAAAGCATATTATTGAGAAAGCATATTTAAGAGAAAAAGCAAACAGAAAGAAAAGAGTTTTGGGGGAAATAAAAACATCATAGCATAAATGAAAAAACCCAACTGAAGAGTTAAATGATAAAATTCACACAAAGGAAAATTCCCGGAAAGAAGAATTCAAATTCAAACAGAAAATAAATGTTAAAAAATAGGACTAGTCACGGACATCCAACCACTAAATAACAGAAGTTCCAGAAAGAGAGAACATGAAAAACAGAGCGGAGGAAATTATATTCAGGAATACTACCAGAAATATTAGACACTTTTTTCCAGACTAAGGATCCCACCAAGAGCCAGGAAAATAAATGAAAACAAACTTGTGCTAAAGTATATTACCATGAAATCTCACAGTAATGAGATTAAAGAGAAGATCCTGAAATCTCTTAGAATATAAAAATAGGTAACATGGAAAGGGCTGATTATCAGAATGACAGTGGGTTTTGCAACAAAACCCTAGAATCTAGTACATACTGGGACAATGTCTTAAAAATTCTCAAAGAAAATGAATTCCAATATGGACTTCTATACCCAGCCAAACTATTCATCAACTATGAAGTTAAAATAAAGATATTTCTGAATATACAAAGTCTAAAATAATTTCTCTCCCATGCAACGTTGCTTAAGAAGCTATTGGAGGATACTGCTCTACCAAAATGAGAGAGTCAGCTAAGAAGGAGGAATATATGAGATGCAAGAAATCAGCTTATTCCTGAGAAGACAATCAAGGGAAATTCTAGGACATCAGCTATCTCAAGTCTAGAGTAAATCAGTTGAGATTAGAGCATACACAAGAGGACTCCAGTTCCATCTTTCTTTTAAAAAACACTGAATTTGATAGAGTATTTGGTGCACTTAATCACATTCACAGAACATGTACTCTGGAAGAGAGTTTAAAGATTGATTATTTTAAGAGACACAGAAAAATTGAACAAATAAAAATGAGATCATTATTAAATCTAGAGACAACAAAGTTATTCAAGAAGCAAAATGTAATTGGGGCTCCTGATGATGTAGCACAGTGGTAGAGCACTTGTCTAGAATGTTTGAGGCCCTGGAACTACAAAAAAAAAAAAAAAAAAAAAAAAAAAAAGAATTAGCATACTACATTGCCCAGCTGTGACTAATATTACATAATTTACTGCATATTGATCTAAAAAAAAGACTGTGCCTAAATTAGAATGTCAAGAAGTATTTGTGTGATAGAGGTAGAGTAACAGTTAAATTCTTACCTTTCATGTTAGGAAGCCAATATATTTTGTGGGGAGGTACTAGGGATTGAACCCAGAGATGCTTTACCACTGAGCTATATAGCCTCAGCCCTTTTTATTATTTATTTTCAAACAGGGTCTCGCTAAATAGTTTAGGGCCTTGCTATGTTGCTGGGGCTGGCCTTGAACCTGTGATCCTCCTGCCTCAGTTTCCCAAATTACTGGGATTATAGGCCCATAGCCAACAGATTGTTTCCAAAAATGGGGAAAAAAATCACAAAACTGCAGGGTAAGCCCATAATCTATAAATATAGTGGCAGATATCAGAGGAATACCTTAAGGGATAAATGTAGTTGCCTTTGAGGAAAGGAAATTGGGGAAGAAGAAGGATAAAAGCAAATTGCTATTTTTCTGAAGCAAACTTAATTTAACTTTTAAAGCATGAACAATTTTGATAAAAAGGACACAATTTTGATAAAAAAAATAACTTATCAGAGTGCTTAGTTGCAATAAAGAGCTAATAATGATTATTTTAGACGGCTTTTAACAGGAAAATAGCAAAAATTAGGTGTTTGCTGTGATCTCTTTGAGGAAGATCTCTAGAGGAAGGCAGTGACCTAGAACATGGAATCTAAGAGCACACTGTTCCAGAGAGCATGATATCACCTTACTTGAGATTATGTGGACTGCATTGGGTAGTAAGTCAGAGATAGCAGGGGACAATGACATATTTGTTCTATATTGACCCAGCAAATGTATTAAGTCAGATCTGGGAAGCAATTTGAGTAGACACCTGATGTGCCATGCATGTGTTGTAAATGCATTCACTTGGCCCAAAGAGGAATATGAGAAATATGCGGTAGATCAGAATTATGGGACAAGGCCCCCTTGAAACAACAGCTCCCACTAAAAAAGATGCTAGCAAGATTCACCAAGAAATGGATCAGATTCTTGCTCTGAAACCCAATCTAGAATGGTTTTCAGTCCCCACTACACAATAAATTAATTTGGGAAGCTTTTAAAACACCTGTTCATCCGGGCACAGTGGTACACACCAGTAATCCCAGTCGCTTGGGAGGCTGAAGCAGTTCAAAGCCTCACTAGTTCAAAGCCAGCCTAAGCAAAAACAAAGGACTAAGCAACTCAGTGAAAGTCTGTCCCTAAATAAAATACAAAATAGGGCTGGGGATGTGGCACAGTGGTCGAGTGCCCCAGAAATCAATCCTTAGTCATCCCCCCCAAAAAAGTCCTGCTCAAAGACAGGTGGTGGTATGCACCTATAATCTCAGTGACTCCGGAGGCTGGTGCAGGAGGATCACCAAATTTGTGGCTAGCTTTGGCAATTTGGTGAGATCCTTTCAAAATAAAAAATAAAAGAGCCTGGGTATATAGCTTAGTGGTAGAACACCCCTGGGATCAATCCTTAGTAGAGGAAAAAGAAATTCTGTTTGGCCACATCCTACACCAAATAAATCAGAATCTGCTTTTCACATGATTCGATTGTATATATCTGGTGGTATTAAGGAAAAATAAACTCTAACTCAGTTTTTCCAGCTATACTGATACAGATCACTTCTGACGCCAAATGTGTGCAGGATTTCCCTACACACCATGCAAACCATCAATTCTGCATCAGATACCAGCTGGGTGTTCCCGAATTCAATTCAATTCTGATTCTGTCTGGAAAGAGTATCTGATCTCACAGGTTCAGTTGGCCAATTTGCTAGAGTGGCTCACAGAACTCAGGGAAATACATTTATCAGTTTATTACAAAGAACATAAATGAAGAGATGCAGAGGGCAGGGGAGGTGGGTGGGGAGGTGTAGCTTCCATGCCCTCTTTAGGTTCACCACCCTCCAGGTATCTCCACGTGTTTGGCTGTCCAGAAGTTCTGCTCTTTTGGGTTTTCATGGAGAATTTTTCGCATGGGCATGATTTAAGTACTAATAATAGTGTAAAAGTGTGACAGGACAAAAATGCTAATTTTTGATCTGATGCTCATAGACTGAGGGGGTGGGGAATCTAGTAAGGTCTGTCTAATGCTTTTTGGCCTCTACACAACCTTCCTTCCTTCCAGGTAGGGCAGGATCCCTAGTGAAATGGGTGCCTTACAATCTATTATCAGATAAGGTGGGTTAAAGATTCCTTTCTTTTCCTCCTTTTCCTTCTTTTTCTATTATTATTATTATTATTACTGTTATTTTACTGTGGATTGAACCCAGGAGTATCCTGCCTCTGAGCTATATCCCCATCTTTTATTTTGGGAGAGGGACTTGCTAAGTTACCCAGCCTGGCCTTAAATTTGAGATCCACCTACCTCCGTCTCCCAGATGACTTGGATTACAGGTGTGCACCACTGTACCTAACTAACAAATTTCTTTATGACCAGCTCTATTTTCTATGGCCTATCTTAGAGAGAAAAGGGAGCAGGAGAAAGGAGAAAAACGAAGGTCCAGAGGAAGATTCTGTTTTTTGAAGCCTCCTTCTGAGGCCTAAATCACCCTAACGTGATTCTACTGAATTAGGAATTAATAAGAGCTATGATAATTTTGAGCCAGAAATCATAGTTGAAAAACAAAACAAAACAAAACAAAATACATATCATAAATCACAGTATCCAAAAGAGTGGCAAAGCTGTAAGGTGTAAGTTTATGAGACTTGGCTATCTGTCATTTCCTAGGTCTCCTCAGAGGCCTGGGAAGATAGAGAGAAGCACACCTCGCGGGGACAGAATTTGAGCATCTCTCCCACACTCGGTCCAACAGACTTTACAAACGCAGCCCTGCCCTCAACTATACAGTTAGATCAATGTGCTCTCTGGGAAATCTCAGGGCTTGCTTTCTTAAAAGGGGCTCATCTGACCCTATCCCATCCTTACCAAAGAGAATTCTGATTGCTCAAAATCAAGACACTAATAGGGCGACATTTGGGGATTATCTCTAGAAAACAAGCTTCTTCAGGTGGATGCTAGGAATGAAGAGGAAAGTAGAGGCCATATGTCTTGCAGTAGTGGGCCCAGGAACACTGGCCCTGCTTTTCAGCATCTCTGGAAACTGAGCTCTTCCAGTGAGAAGCTCTTCAAGTGAGAACAGAACACTTTTTGGCCCAGCCTCCAACGGAGCCTTCCAGAGATGATCAGGCTTTGGGCTGGCCTTTCATAAATGGAAGGACATTCTGTTTGCCAGGATGTCACTGATTGTTGTGTGTGTTTTCTCTTGGTTTAGAACCTCAAGGAAAGTGAACAAGATAGAGAAATTAGAGCTCTAAATCCTCTCCTAGAGACACTCAGACAGTTTGTAAAGAAGCCCCAGGTTGGTCTCCCACTACCTTGACAGCTTAAAAAAAAAAAAAAAAAAAAAAAAAAGAAGCTTGATTTCTTATTCTCAGATTTAGATTTTTAAGTTATATTTTATATTTCTGAATTTGTATGCCTAAGACAACTTTTACTTTATGAACTATTGGTAACCAGAGGTGGTCATATTTTACTGACATATAACGTATTTAGAAGTGGAAATATGAACTCTTCAAATATATCCAAATGGAAGCAATCATTGGAACAAAAAAATTAACTATTTTTTTTCACATCTGCTTGCCAAATTCGATAAATGGATATTGTTTTTTTTAAAGCAGCTAGAAATTTTCATTCTCCTGCCCCAATCAATTAGAATACGCATTTCAAATACTCTGCATAATATGCATATTAGCATATGCAGAAGATGCTAAAAGTTTATGATCTAAGAAGCCAGGCTCACAGAGAGGTGAAATTTAAAAATATTTGATAGTGGTGGAGACCTGGGCAATAGTTATTTACAAATCACACTATAGGAATATTTCAATATTTTAGCAATATGCAAGGTTGTACTAGTGTGTTCCAGCTAAGCGTGAGCCTTGCCCAAATCACTTGTGAGTGGTTTGCTATGTGTGCACTCATGGACTCATATGATGAGAGTTCTTGAAAGATATGGAGGCCCATGCCACACACCTCATTTTTCCTTTTTCAACACAACCTTTGAATTTCTCTACAGAGGGAACTGGGTCCATCTAGGGAAGGCGAGCCTGGGAGCGTAGGGTCTGGGATGAGGGAAAAAGGAGGGTGACAGACCTGAATCCACCTTTCCTATGGCTCAGGAAATAAGAGAAGTGACAAGGAAAAAAAAAAAGGTCCTCGGATTCCACTGGAGACAGGGATGGTCACAAGCTGAATGAAGAGGAAGCTCTTAAGTTGGAATGCCTCAAATTACATTTGTCCACACATGCATGCAGAATGCTGCTTAAAAAATAAATGAGGTTAATTTCTCTTTACGGGTTCCCTTTCATCTCAGGGTTTCAAAGCATTTTACCTCAAAAGATTCTCATCTTTACCACTTGTTTATTATTATTATTATTATTTAACTTGTTTATTATTATTATTATTATTATTTAAATGTAAATGGAGGACCCTGAGGTTTAAAGTTTGGTAGAACTCTTTAAATTTTTGAAAGCAAAAGTGATGACACAAATACATACATACATACATAATACATACATACATAAATAAATAAATAAATAAATTCTTTTATCATTATACAATTCAAATGGACAATCAAGGACCACACAGCCAGAAAACCTCGGCTTAGATGAAGGGCCACGCTTCTGCTCAGATGACCTGCTTGCTAATTAAAATCACAATTCAAACGAGGAGTGGGGGTATGAGAGTGGTGTGTAAGGCACCCTTATCCCAGATGCAGCTACACTCACAGCTGACTCACACAGGATATGTCGGATTTTCTGCAGCACGCATTTGGAAAAAAAAAAAAAAAAGAAGAAGAGAAATTCAAATCCCAGCCGCCCTCCAACTACTGACCCAGTAAACTCCATCTCTGAGTCGGTGACACATCCCTGACTCGCAGCCACCTCAGCACAGCCCCGGTGCTGGAAGAGCCAGCTTGGCCTCCCATGGATGGGAATGTTGTTTGCATATGCAATTTTTTTTTCTTTTTTTTTTTCAGCAAAGGAAAGTCTCAGAATCTCCCCAGCTCTCTCGACCGACCGTGAGTCATTAGTGGGTGTTTGTTTTCTGGGCTCTGGGTTTGAGTCACCACCCTTCCTGCTGTGGGCTTTCTCAATCCAGGCGTAATGACTAAAAAAGAGATGAACAGAAACTTCTGTGATGCTTACACGCGGGCACCTGGACATGGCTCAGTTGGCAACTGTCTCAGCAGTTAATTAGGTAGTTCGTTCCTTTCTCAGTAAACACGCATATGACATTTATAAATAACAGTGGGAAAGAGGAAGGGGGAAGGGAGAGAATAAATCTGCAAAGGATGTGACTGAGGTAAACGGAAGTAGAGTCTGGTTCAAGTAAAAATAGACAACCGCCTGTTTGTCAGCTAGAGGAGGAAGAGGTCAGCTGGAGTCAAATGATCTCTGCGAGTGGACGCTCACCTGAGGCAGGGCTCAGGCCCATTTCCTCATTGGTCCGGGGTAGGGGCGGGGAGGGGTGGGGCTGGAGGTGGAGCTACTGCTATTACTAAGCCGCTGTAGGATCTGAAAGGAGATCTTGACTTTGGGGGACTTCCTCCTGAGGTTGTTTCCATGGGTGCTCTGCCTTGCACCATTTATTACTGCGAAAGGATCTCTAGACGACCCAGAATTCTACCCCGGAGAACATTCTATAAAGTCCTAGGCCAGGCCAGGATCAGGTGTCCAAAACCACCAGCTTGAAAATAATGATCTGAACATTTGGGTTACACCAACAGCTGCTTTTTTATTTCAGTTTCATTGGCCAATAAAGTGAAGTCATTTAAGAGGACTGGTTCAAGTCAAGTGCCCACAGAATAACAAATCAGTAAATAAAAAAGCATATATATCCATGTTTTTTTTTTTTTTTAGTCCATGGAGAATGCAATTTAGACTTGACCTAGAGAAGACATTTGACCACAGGCATTCCCGTTTCCCTTTTAGAAAGCAGATAGATTGCAAATGAAAAGAGTTCCAATTTTTCCGGCTCTGTTGAGTGTAGAAGTCAAAGCTAGGCCTTTCCTTTGCAGTAGGAGGCTGGATACTTGTCATTTCTAAGATATATAAAATTAAAAGATATCTGTATGCCTGTATGTTGTCACTATATTGGGTACTTTACAAAGGTCAGCAAACAGACCTTCTGCCCTCTTGCCATTCAAATCACTCTTGGCCCAGTCACAAAAGAAAGAAATATTATTTGACTCCACACATTTTCATTTGTGGGAGGAAAACTAAAATGTACATCATTACCAAATTGAAAACAGAGATTGTAAACTTTGAGTTATTTTTCTGGGACCTAGACATTTTAAAATAAAAGCCTTCAGTGTTTGCAGAATATTTTTTTTTTTACATTACTGTCTCAGTTTCTTATTTTCAAAGATGATTATCTTTGGATATTACAAAAGAACTGTCTAAACGACCCATTTGCTTGTGGGCCCATAAATTTCAAAGACACTTAAGGTCTGTCCCAAAACAAAGCAAGACAATTAATGCACACACCTACTCGTGGCTTTTTGCTTAACTAGCCTGATGTGCTTAACATAGCTTTAAAAATCCTCTCAAAAAAGCAAAGAATGGGGATCTCATTCTGGCAGAGTTATTAAATTTTTTCAAAATAATTCTTCCCTTGTTTCACTTAATCTTAGGTATATTTTCTCAGAAAAGTGACCATTGAGATATTATGACAGTTTATCATTTTGCTTCCATGCCCAGGTCAAGATATCGAAGAAGCTGGGCCCAGAGGCACATGCCTATAATCATAGGTACTGGGAAAATTGAAGCAAGAGGATTGCAAGTTCCAGGCCAGCATGGGCAACTTAGTGAGACCCTATCTCAAAATTAAGAGGCTGGGATATAACTCAGAGGTAGAGTACTTGCCTAGCACATATGAGGGCCTAGGTTCAATCTCCAGTAACACACACACACACACAGACACACACGCACACACGAGATCCACACAGTAAGCTCTGAGGGTCATGTCTTTGATGCTACCCTGGTTCTTTAGCCATCAATTTTCTGGATAGGGTTAGATACCTGATCCAAGCCAGGCCAAATGGACTGCTGTCTTTGATTTTTTCCAATTAAAGCTTGGCAAAGAACCCTGTGCTTTCTTGTGTAAAGGATAGGGTGTAAAATTGGGAGGTGTGGGGGTCGTTACCTCATAGAGGAAGCCAATTTTCAGAGAAAAAGAAATGATCTCGCATACCAAGAGAGATGGCAGAAAAAGTGCTGGCTGCATTTGAGTTTTTGATTTCATTTGTCCCTGAGGATATCTCACTCACCACTTATAGCAGAATCCTTTTCAATAAATTGTCACCATCAGCTTCCCTACCTCCCAAGGTGCTTCGGGTTGGGTTTCTAACAGAAGAAGGAGTATTGACTCACTGTACTGATGTGGTTGATTGCAGAACAATGTATCAATGTTGCTCCCAATTTTTTCTTAAAATTTGATCCAAAGGGCTATAGAGTGATATTTATTGACATTGTTAAGAATCTCTCAACAAACATCTGGGAGCACCTGTGTGGAGTGTCACCCCTGCCTTTCTAGGAGCTTAAAATCATGTTGGAGATATAATTAAGTTTGTTTCCATAAGAACTAATGTGTCTTCTTTACTACGAATTCCCCATCCCCTACTAGAATGTGAGCTCCACAAAGCAGGAATATTGGGTTTTGTTCATTGTTGTACTGAGGCATTTAGAACAAAGCTCTGCCTATAGTGGGACCTCAAGAAAAATTTACCAAATGGATGAAGGAATATTTATCTGTGTCCTGTTCCTATTATATATATCAGCTTTTTCATAAACACCAGGTTTAGACACAGAAGACATAATGAAATCAAAAGACAGGAAGATGGACATTAAGGTACTTGGGACAAAGAGCATACTTAAAAGTCCAAAGAAAAACCTATCTTTATTATTATTTTTTTAAATTTTAAGTTTTTTGCAGCACTGGGGAATCCAACTTAGGGCTTCGAGCATGCTAGGCAAGCGTTCAACCACTAAGCTACATCTTCAGCCTGAAAAATTCTACTTATTATTATTTTGTATCAGGGATTAAACCCAGGGGCACTTGATCACTGAGTTACATCCCTTTTATTCTTTATTTTGAGACAGAATCTTGCTAAGTTTTTATGGCCTTGCTAAGTTATTGAGACTAGCCTGGAACTTGTGATCTTCCTGCCTCAGCCTCCTGAGTTGCTGGCATTAGAGGTGTGTGACACTGTATGCATCTTGAGAAATATTTCTAAATTTGGAAAACTTTGCTAACTCTTAAGTTTCAGTAACTGGTCAATAGATGAAGTAAGAGTATAGGCCTGAGTCACTGAACAATGGGGATAAGTTCAGAGAAAGGCATTCTCAGGCAATTTCATCATGTGGGAACTTCATAAAGTGTACTTACAAAAACCTAGATGTTGTAGCCTACTACACACTGAGGCTATATAGCATAACCTATTTATTGTTCCTAGGCAATAACCTATATGGCATGTTATTGTGCTGAATACTGTAGGCAATTGCAACACAATGGTAAATATTTGTATATCGAAACTTATCTAAACATTTAAAAAAGGGCAGTAAAAATACATTATAAAAGATTTTAAAATGGCACACCTATATAGGACACTTAGTGTGGGTGGAACTTACTGGACTGGACGTTGCTCTGGGGGAGTCAGTTGGTAAGTGTGACCAAAGACATTACTGTGCGCTTCTCTGTATTTTATAAACACTGTGCACTTAGGCTACACTAAATTTATTTAAAAAATCATTTTCTTTCTTCAACAATAAATTAACCTTAATGTTCTAGAAGTATTTTTTAGTTGTAGGTTTATTTTATTTATTTGTATTTGTATTTGTTTATTTTATTTATTTGTATTAATTAATTTAATTAATTTTATTAGTTTATTTTTATGCAGTGCTGGGGATTGAACTCAGTTGCTTCACACGTGCTAGACAAGTGCTCTACCACTGAGCTACAACTCCAGCACCTAGAACTGTTTAACTTTATACATTTTTGGACCCTTTTCTCATCACACTTAGCTTAAAACACAAACATAGGGAGCTGTGCAAAAATGTTTTCTTCCTTTATATCCTCATACTGTAAGCATTTTTTTTTTCTATTTTAAAAAATTTTATTTATTTATTTTTCATTAAATTTTGTTGTTGTTAAAAACTCAGAGACACACACACACTAGCCTTGGCCTACCCAGAGTCAGGATCATCAATATCACTGTCGTCTACCTCTGCATATTGGACCCTCTGGGAGGTTTCAGGTGCAGTAACACAGATGGAGCAGATGTAAATAAACATCTCCTGTGTTAACCACGGCTGCTTCTGGACGCTCTCTTGAGGGACCTGCCTCAGGCTGTTCTATAGTTAACTTTCTTTTTATAAGTAGGACTAGACTTTAAAATAACAAAATATAGTAAAGTACATAATCCATGACATAGTCACTTATTAAGTATAGTGTACTGCACATAATTGTATGAATTATACTCTTTATATGACGGGAAGCACAGCAAGTTTGTTTACACCTCCACGTCTTGTCTCCCTAGAATGTTTTCAAGAGAGTCACATGCATGGAGCTGTCATCTATGATAACAAGGTCTTCTTCTGGAACCCCTTCTCAAGGCCTGCCTGAGGCTGTTTTATAGTTATTCTGTTTTATAGGCAAGAATCATTCTAAAATTATAATTAAAAAGTACAGCATAGTAAACACATAAGCTGGTGACGTAGTTATCATTACCAAGTATTATGCACTATACATAATTGTATGTGCTATACTATTATATTATATGATCATCACAGCAGTAGGTTTGTTTACTCCAGCATCACCACAACCATGGGAGTAATGCACTGTGCTATGACATTCTAATAACCACAATGTCACTATGTTTTCAGCTCCATTATAATGAAAAATGTGTTCAGCTCCATTATGACCTTGTGGAGCTACCACCCTGTAGAGCTTCTATTGTTGACTGAAACATTGTCATGTGATACACAACTCTCCATCTCTCTATTTCTCTCTCCATGTCATTTTCATTTGATTCTTTTTTTACTTACTGCCAGATATACTCCATCATACATTCTTTCCTTTCTTTTGTAATCAGTTTTGTAAAAATGCTTCAGTTTAGCTAAGAAAATGATGACCCAGAAGAGACTATATTTTCCAACCTCTTTTGCAGCCAGGTAAGGCCATGTGACTGGGCATCGGCCATAGGATCTTAGCAAGAGTGATGTGGTTCACTTTTAAATCATGCCTTTAGCAGACCTGAGTGGCACTGATGAAATAGTTCCATGGTAGAGCTTAGTGTGTGCAAGACCCTGGGTTCAATCTTCAATGAATAAATAAGCAAATAAAGGCATGAGCATGCCTACTCCTTACCCTTTTCTCTTCCTTCCAACTCTGATGTAAATGTGATGGCAGAACCTCCACTAGACACTTGGAGTGAATAATGGAAGCTGCACTTAAGGAGGGCAGAATAAGAAAATAAAAGGATGTAAGTTTGGGATAGTGTAAAGCTGCCATATTAACCCCAGATAACTTATATCTGACCAGTTAACATGCAAGTAAAATAAACTTTTATCTTCAGACACTGTCATGTTATTTTTGATACAAACAAAAATGATCTTTTATTTTGGGGAGTACCATGGATTGAATTCAGGGGCACTCGACCACTGAGCCATATCCCCAGCCCTATTTTTGTATTTTATTTAGAGACATGGTCTCACTGTGTTGAGTAGTACCTCGTTTTTTTTTTATTTATTTTTTAATTGTAGTTGGACACAAAACCTTTATTTCATTTATTTTTATGTGGTGGTGAGGATTGAACCCAGGGCCTTGCATGCACTAGAAGAACACTCTACCACTGAACCACAACCCCAGCCTCTTAGTACCTCACTTTTGCTGAGGCCACTTTGAACTTGCGATCCTCCTTGCCTCAGCCTCCCTAGCTTCTGGGATTGCAGGCATACACCACTGCTTCTAGCTACTAACAAATTTTTGTAACAAGCACGGTTTGTTATTACAGCTAAAACTGTGTATTCACAATGTGTCAATACACCTGGACATTGTGAAGAAGTGATCTAGACTATAACATTTACTGTCTTCAATTGGTTCAGGGCATGATCGTACCCTTCAGGCTTTTGACAACTTTATTTTATGCATCCTATTCATATGTCTACCCTATATTATTATGAGTTCTTGCTCCTCATTCTTATTGTGGGTTCCCAAGCAGCCTTAAAATAGAGTTGGAATGATTGGAACTGGTTGCTTGAGTCCTGTAAATCCTGAACCCCGTTGCCCACTCATTCTGAGTCAATAGCTTGCAGTGCCGCATAAACTTGCTCTCTAATTATTTCTGGAGCGATTGGTCTCTAAAGCAAGATGACACTTGCCTTGAGGAAAGAGATTGGCTCTTTTCAAACCCCACCAGGCAGAGCTTAGCACAAGGCTGAGCAATTATTAAGTACCGCCTAAATGCTCTAAATCTCTGTAATTATTATTATCTTCATAATTTATCTGAAACTTACATACTGCCACAAATTACTAGGTATCATTTTGTTGTATGGTCTATCATAATAATCAGACAATTTTAATATGTGCAGATAACCAACAAGACAAAGTAGTCTGTACTAAATGCCAGAAAGAGTGACCGAGAAGAGAGCATTACGGGAATTTACCAGAGGGAGGGGACTGGTTTGTCAGCAGTTGGTCCTGTCAGACAGAAAATTCTCACTGGAAGCAAAAGAAGAACGAGCTATGACTTTATGGTCTAAAAAGACTACCCTGACTCCATAAGCTGGTACCAAGGGCAATGGAAAAGAGTTTCAAAGGACAGAGAGTGTCAGTCCTCAAACTCCAGGCATCAGGGAAACTCATTCCTGTCTAAACAGATGGTGTGGGTTGAACTGTCAATAGAACTTAAACCTCATCTAAGAGTGGGGGCTGCAGCTGCCAACTGGCTCTTGCTTTGTTGAGGCCTACATCTTTGAGGCCTGGGTTGTACCTGTTAGTAGATAAAGCCCAGGGAGTGAGAAAGAAGGGATTCCTTTTTAAGAAGAGGTGAGTATCACTTCGTAAACATTTAGATCTGTTTTTAAAGGCAACAAGATGAGCCATTTTAACTGGGAAGCTGTTGTGGGTGCATACTGTGGAAAGAGCACGCGCAGGTTCAACTTCCAGCCTTGTCTCTTCCTGGTGATATGACCACATGTAAATTCTGAGCCAGTTTTCTTATCTGCAAAATTTGAGTAATTCTGTGTACTTTGCTGGGGTGTGTGTGTGTGTGGTTGAGGTATAAATTAAATCATGCATTAAGCATCTAATACAATGGTTGACACTCATTAGGAATGTCAACCCTTCTGAGAGTGAAGATGGTGGGATAATGGTAAAAGAAGAAGAGGAGGAGGGGAAGGCCAGAGGAAGGGGCTGTAGAAAAGGAGGGGGGAAGAAGAAGGAGAAGATTAGGAGACCTATTCCTAGAGTAGGCTGAGTGGAAGTTACAGGAAGTGGTGGAATAGGTTGAATGGAGTAGTAGGAGTAGAAGTGGGTAAGGAAGGGTTGATAGGGACTGGCAAACATTAACAGGAATGTCGGTCATCTGGAAATTGGAAGTAAGGTGAAGGAAAAAGTTAGTCCTAATTCAGGTCAAAGTATTTGTTGAATTAATTTATGATTGAGCTTTTTCATCATTGGCCTCCATACCACCCAAAATTGGAAAACCAACAATAATGAAAAGTAACTATGATGGGGAGAGGAGGAGAAGCTAAAGATTTCACTCAGTATTCCTTCTGTCTGGTGCCAGCTATATAATTTGTGGGACCTCCTGAAAAGTGAAAATTCAGGGCCTCTTGTTAAAAAAAAAAAAATCAGGAAAACAATTTCCCTTTCTTCCGTGGTCTATATTTTTATCTGTCATGATGTATTTTGTTGTTTATTATTATTATTTGTTGTTTGATGTCATGCGACTGCAATGACAGTCAAACAACAAATACTTACCACTTGAGTGCAAACCCTCAGGTGTCTGGGCCCTGCTCTGTGTCCCACAAGGTGCACATGCCCAACTCTGATCTTACCACGTGTGTGCCTAAGACTCATGCCAGGAGCAGAGGGCAGCAGTGTACACTGGGCAGAGGTGGAAGAATAGGTAGCCAACGAGTGACTCCAGGAGTCAGAGGAGTATAGGAGTTGAGACTGTGTGAAAGCTAAGGTTCCAAGATGCCAGGCTGTATTCCAGTGGACCACTAGAAAATACAAATTCAAGCCAAGGGCAGAGGCACACACCAGTCATTCTGCTGTTCAGGAGGCTGAGGCAGGAGAATTGCAAATTCAAAGGCCAGCCTGGGCAACTAAACAAGACCCTGTTTCAGAATTAAAATTTTTTAAGTGGGAATAAATAAATAAATAGATCAATAGATAAGTAAATAAATAAATGATAAAGGAGGCGGGGAGAGAGAAAGGAAGAAAGAAAGAAAAAGAAAGGAAGAAAGAAGATATAAATTTTAACTGGGCATGGTAGGGCATGATTATACTCCCAGCTACTTGGGAAGCTGAGGCAAACCGCGAGTTTGAGGCCAGCCAGGGCAATTTAGCAACATCCTGTCTCAAAATAAATTAATAAAATAAAATAAAATAAAAAGCTTAGAATATAGCTCAATGGTAGAGCACTTGTCAAATAAATATGTGTGAGGCACTGGGTTCAATCCCCAGTATTGAAAGAAATAAAAGAGAAAGGAAGGAAGGAAGGGAGGTAGGTAAGTAGGGAGGGAGGAAGGAAGGAAGGAAGAAAATAAAAATTCAAAGATAAGACTAGTAAAAATGTTTGGACAGTGGCTACAGATCATTAAACCCCAACTCTGTGGTCCCCTTCTGTGATGGTTAATTTTATGTATCAACGTGACTGGGCCACAGTGTGCCCAGATATTTGGTCATCTTTCTAGATTTTTCTAGATAAGACAAATATTTAAATTATTAGACTAAAAAACATATTGCTTTCCCTATTGTAGATAGGCCTCATCCAATCAGTTGAAGACCTGACTAAAACAGAAAGACTGGCCATCCCTTAAATAAGAGAGGTTTTCCTGACTTCAGATTCAAACTGAAACCTCACTTCTTCTTGGGTCTTGAGTCTACTGGCTTTTGTACTAGAACCGCATCATTGCCCTCCTGGGTCTGCAGCTTACCAACTCGCCCTGCAGAACTTGGCACTTGCCAGCCTCTATAATAATCAGCAGGAGCTGATTTCTTCTGCAATTGTTACACACACATTTACATTCTGTTGGTTGTGTTTCTCTGAAGTACCCCTACTAATTTGAAGTGCCAGGCCTCGTGTAACTATACTGGTCACAAATCCATGAAGCCAACCCTGTTTCTATTTTTCCCATTTGCCAATTCACATACACACACACAGAAAGAGAAAGAGACAGAGAGAGAGAGATTGAGATTAATGGGCAGAACAAAGAAGCTTGGTTTTTATGAGCTATCAATTTCTAGATGTCATTATAAAGCATACATATATTTCTCTTTAGAGTAATAAAAGTCTAGCTTCACTTTTTTCCAGTGACCTGAGATCATATGTTGAAACCTATTGACTTAGAAAAATATAAATTTTATCTGCTAAAATGTGAGAGTGCAGAAATTATATCAGAGGGACCACAGTCCTTGGCTGGTAGTTAGCTCTTCATTCGGCCTTCCATCAATGCAGCATTGTGTTCTGCAGGACCATAAGGCTTTATCCAAAACCCAGGGGCCAGATGTCAGAATTCACCATTATCTTAGTTTTTTTTTTTTTTTTTTAGAAGAGTAATACAGTATGTGTACTGTATATTATTTACTTTCCCAGCAGACTCTGGCATAGCATTCTGTACTAAAATACATGACTATTTCTGTGGTAAAACATGCAACTATTTGGGCTAGTTAGCCAAAGACTATAAATAGCTCATGTCAGTCGAGGTAAGATTTTACTTTCAAATGAGTTCAGGTGAGGTCAGATTTTGCTGCCAAATGAGTTGTAAAAACTTAGTTGATAGAACTTTCTGGAGTTTGAGAGTTAGTGGACTTGTAGTTCCTGTTTCCATTGCTTGTCTCTCCCAACCATATACATTCATATTCTGATTATAGCTAACTCAGGAGAACAAAATGAAGGAGATAAGCTTGCTGGGAGGGCATCCCCTGATACGTCAAAAAGGCCACAGGAAGGTTAAGGATTTACCCTATCACTCCCTTCCACACCCTTCGACCCAGAAAACTGAAAAACGACATAAGACAATGAATCAGAACCAAGGCGCAGGAAACAAAAATCCCCACAGTAACTCCTCTCCAGGAGTTGCTCCTTCATGCTCTGCAGCACACCCATGGAAACTTCCTCCTAGTCATCCTGGTGGTGACTGCTAGCAGTCTGGGCTCTGAGCTGGGAAAAATCCTCTAGCTTCCTAAGAAGTCCTCAAGCATGTCAAGGAAGGGACTATCTGTATTTAATCTTCGGGAAGGCGCTTCAAGAGACTGATTACGACATTCAGCCACCCAGGAAATGTTTAAAATTAATTAGTGAATTAATCAATATGCTCAATATGCTTATATGTGACTATCCCACAGATAACTGAACCTCCCATGTTTTCTTAGAATAACTTGAGTCATGGACTTAAAATATATCTAGAGGTCTCACCTGCATTTTGTGACACCATCTTGGGACTTCTCAGATGTGTGAATGTTGGATAGACGTTGTTCGAGGTCTTCTTTAGAGGATGTCATTTTTGTGTGATTGACAACTGCTGCTACTAAAAGGATGAGGGCTTTGCCCAGAGAGATGCAGGTACATTGCTGTCCACTCTCATCCATCTTGGAATCGTTCCCACCCTTAGAGGCACAGAAAGAGTGCCCCCTCCCCTATAAACATCAGGAACAAAGACTTCCCTGTAGGATGGTTTAGAGGTGAGGTGTTTCCCGAAAGCTCACGTGTGAGACGATACAAGAAAGTCTCGAGGTGAAATGATTGGGCTGTGGTGAGAGTTTTAACCTAATCAGTACATTGATCTCCTCACAGGAAGTAACAGATGGTAACTGTAGGCAGGTAGGCTGGAGGAAGAGGGTCCCTAGGGTCTGCCCTTGGAGTGTATATTTCATCCTTATTGAGCCTCAATTCTTTCTTTCTCTGCTTCCTGGTACCGTTTCCTAGCTACTTTCCTCTGCCACACACTTCTGCCATGATGTTCTGCCTCACATCAGGTCCCAAGGAATGGAGTCAGCCCTCTATGGATTGAGACCTCTGAAACCGTGAATAAACTTTTCCTCCTCTAAAAATGTTCTTTTAGGTCTTTTGATCACAGCAGCAAAAAAAGCGAACTAAAACACCCTCTTTCCTGCGGTTGAAAGGGATCTCTTACAGCTTTAGAAACTCATAGAACTTTTTCTGTACCTCTTGTGTAATGTCAGTTACTTTATAGCTTTCCAAATGACATCACACCCCTAAGTAAGACTGCTTTTGCTGGAAGGCATTCTTTTTACATCTGGAACTAGCCCCAAGCTAAAACATTAAATGGAGGTAGACACTAGATAATGTTCTTAATAAATGAATAATTTTGGACTTATTTTGTGTGTGTGTGTGTGTGTGTGAAAATTTAGATTAAAAATTCTTACTGATATAGTAATTTTTGTGTTTTCTAGCCGATGTTCAACAAATATATTAAATTGTGGAACCAATTGTGTATAGAAGAGTTTTCTCTTCTTTAATACCAATATCTTGTTACAGTATTGTTTGTTGATAGGAATAATGGTACACTTAACTTTTTAGTTGACTGAGAGAATGAGGTTGATCTTAAAAAGTTTCTCTGATAAGTTGTTGGTGAAACTGAATTAGAGAGAGAGATTGTATTTTAAAAAGGAAATCAGATTACTCATTAATTACTCAACATCAGTCACTACGGATTGTGCAATAATGAAAGTAAAATTTAAAAGCAAGGAAACTCCAAAAGGAGTCAGCAAATTAGACTATGAATGGAATGTGATAAAGATTAGGACTTAGCCGTTTTAAGGGTCATAGCTATTCCTAGGAACTTAACTGACCTCAGTGTTCAGAATAATAGAGTATGTAAAGGAATGCATGTCAGATGGGATCACATAAAGCCAGGGCTTTGAAAGCTGAAATTCTAGCAAGGAGCCTACACAATCCCACATGTTAGAAAAAAAAAATAGAAAGAGAGAAAAGCTATTTATTAAATTCCAGTAATATGATACCTCCCTGTATTGAAATGCCAAGTCAGTAAATAATCTGGGTTTGTTGAAATTAGTACATGTATTCATGAGACACGCAGAGGGAGGTATTTAATTTACAAGCCAGTTTGCTAGAGAAAATGCAGGCCTCCCAGTTAAACTTGAATTTCCCATAAATGACAAATACCTCGGTAGCATGAGCGTGTTCCAAGTATTTCATATTGGTATCTCAGTTCTGATTCTTAGTCTCTCTGGAATATCATGGTTCATTCACTCACTTACTAGTTCAACATGGATTTATTGAAGGCCTTACACTATGTCAGTGTGGTGGGTAGTGTTGACCATGTAGTTACGAATACACAGAGTGCCCCTGCATTAGGAGACTGTGCCGTACAAGTAAAGTCAATCACTGTAGGGTGATAAATGCCATGATTCTAAGTTTATTCATTAGAAAGGAAGTTAACCCAGACTGGGATTAGAAAAAAGCCTCCGAGAGAAAGCAATATTTTATACCAGGCCAAAAGCAGAAAGATTGAGCAGCCAAGGGAGAGTCTAGTTAGGAAAACTTTCCATGGAGGAGAAAGTCTGGGAGACAAAGAATATTGATAGGAAATACAGACATGAGCATTGGTAACCCAAGGTTAAGGGAACACTTCTATAAACTGGGCCCACTGTGCTGACCTCCACATGCTTTCTTTTAAAAAATAATTTACCTGCAGCCCTGCCTGGCTTAAGTCAATAGGATCTATTACACTCCTCAGCAAACAACCTGTTATCTGCAGGAGAAATGCAGGTCTGAAACGCCAATAAGAAGAACATAAGTTACACTGGTGAGGGGGGGTTGAGGATTTTTGTGACTTTTACAAAGACCAAACCCCAGAAGTCATGGACATAAGGATAATTCCCACTAACCATAAAATCTATAAGAACAGATAATTCCCACTAACCATAAAACAATAAGAACCAGTTAGCATGGGCCAAGATAACCTAAAGTTGTCAAAAGCAGTGAGGACTTGAAAGTTTGATGTCATCTTGCTGTCAGCCAAATGTCAAGAGACAGACCTGGGCAGGACTATCTGGAAACTTCCCTGGGATCCATCAATGTAACCGGAGGGCAGGAAGTGCATGCTGTCTCTCTCCTCTCTGAAAGGACCCACCCTCTCTCTTGAGAGCGTCCCCTTTGCTCTTTTCCTATCCCTTCAATAAACTTATGCTGGATATTCTGAGTGACATGTCTGAAATCTTTCTAAAGTGATCACAAGCAGTTTCCCACCTTTGAGAAACTGAAGGCCCCAATAAAATATGGTTGAATTGTAGGTTACATACAATGCTGTGACTGGCAGTGGCAGGGATGTGACTTGTTTGACAGGCTGATTAAGAAGGTCATCCACTATAGAAACTATCTGTGCAGACACTTCTTATTGGTAGAGAAATATGTTTTTGCTTTTTCATGAAGATGAATCATGTCTGGTCATGATGAAAACTATAATCCAAAAGGAAGCCAGAGAAAGTCAATGCGATGTGAAGAAATCAAGACCAGTGAAAAGCAAGGGTAAATGGAAAAGGCAAAGGAACCATGTGATCAACCAAAAACAATCAAACAGCCACAGTGACTCTGTGTGTGTGTGTGTGTGTGTGTTACTAAGGATTAAACCCAGCACTTTGTGCTTGTTAGGCAAGTTATCCTGTGCTACACCCTCAGAACTTTTTATTTCTTATTTTGAGACAGCATCTCATTAAATTGCCTAGGCTGGCTTTGAACTTGTAATCCTCTCGTTTTAGTCTCCCAAATCCCTGGGATTACAGATGTGGACCATTGCACCTAGCTATAGTTACTCCTTCTTGAAAGTTTACCATGTGCCTTGCCCTATTTTTAGGACAGCATATGCATTATCTCATTAATTATCTCATTTAATTCTCACAAATGTACTAAAGAATTCACCATTTCCCCCCATTTTTTGCAGATGAGGAAATTTGTGGTTCGGCATGTTTAAGAATTCTGCCCAGCCTACATAGCTTACAAGTGCAGAGCCAGTCTTTGCCTCCTGATTTTCTACCTCTGAAGGATAATTGTGCTGCTCAGGTTCTCTGGGGTAGCATAAAAGACCACATGCCTTTCTCATGAAGGGTCAATCTGGTATTTTTGAAACAACACCTTTCCAAACTGCAGGACAACAAAGATAATTCACAGGTACCATTAAGTTCTTGGAATGATGGGACCTTTCTCATGGGAGATGTAAAAGCCTCCATGCATAGATCTGGCAAGGCTAATAGAGACAGGTTATATAATTTGTAGAGAAGCTATTCAAGATTCAGCACACCCTCCCTATTCTTAGTTCTACCGATTAAAATAAGGACAGAAGATTCATCTAAAAAATTACTGATGGTGTTTTATGACTACGTCGAAAGCAGCCACATTCATAGGAATCAGCAACGTTCAAAGAGCTCCATTCACCAAGAATAAGTCACGTTTGATCAATCTCATGTTTGTCTATACCTCTACCATTCCACTGGACAAGAAGATTGGGGAAACACCTTAGAAACACTCCATTTTTTATATCATCAAGGTTCTTAGAACAATGCTTCATCATAGCATTGTAAACCAGTTTGCAAATGGCAAGCTGAATATTAATATTAATAAGCTGAATATTAAGAGCTGTAGTGACTTAAACAATCACACTCTGAAAGGATCAATGTTGACGTGGGGGTTTCTAGTGATACTCCATAAGCAATTGTACGTATACTTGTCTTGTTTTTTTTTATATATATTTTTGATGACTTGGATACTGTGATCTGTCTTCTGACCTTCTGATTCACCATGAAATGATTGCTGAAAAAATTTTTTTTTATAAGAGAGAGTGAGAGAGGAGAGAGAGAGAGAGAGAGACAGAGAGACAGAGAGAGAGAGAGAGAATTTTTAATATTTTAATTTTTTAGTTCTCGGTGGACACAACATCTTTGTTGGTATGTGGTGCTGAGGATCGAACCCGGGCCGCACGCATGCCAGGCGAGCGCGCTACCACTTGAGCCACATCCCCAGCCCAATTGCTGAAAATTTTAATTGAATGCTCAAATTAACTCACTCTCACGAGTCCCGAATTGAACTCATCCTTTTTCTCAGACTTGCTTCTGACTATCAATCCCCAACCCAACAAATGGACTGCCAAATTCGTCAAGATTCTCAGCTGTAAGTGCCTGAACTCAACTTGAACAAGTTTAGGCAACAGACGGAATATTTTGAAATCCAAGAAAATGCTGTACAATCAAATCGTAGGTGGGCAGGGACACAGATGGGCACCAGGAAACATCTGGAGCCAGGTATCAAATATTAACAGGATTCTCCTTTGTGTTTCTCCTTGCCTGTTGGCTCATTTTCTTTTACTTTGAATGACTTCTTCTACATGATGGAAAATATAGCTGCCAAACTTCATTATTTTATACATTGCAGCTTGTGTCCCCCAAAGAAGACTAACTGCAGCTCTCTTTGGTTCCAAGTTCAAAATTCTGGAAAGGACTCTGATTCGGTTTGGAATCATTTGCCTTCCCCCAATACATTACCTACTGCTGGAGGGTTTGGCTGAGGGGTAGTGGACAGGCGGGAGGGCCCTTTATGATTGACACAGGTGAGGCATTTTTCTCTAAAAGTTGGGACCATGAGGACAAAACTATAGGGAAAACAATGACAATTCTGGTGTTAAGCAGTTTTTGGAAGGAAAAAAAATGTAATTTTTTTTCCCAGTAAAAAATTCAAAGGGCTATGTTTGGTACATAAAACCATAGTTTCTGAATATAATCATAACAAATCCATCCACCCAAACGAGCCAGAGTGGCTTAGACTCCTTTCCTTCTTGAACTCCCTCAGCAAACCAGCCAACAAATTCCCCAAGGGATCAGATTGGTTGTTTCCCATTTTTTTTTCATCCATGTTCCATTTTTCTACTTTATTTTTGTTTTGTTGTTGTTTTTAATGCTGGGGATCAAACCCAGGAGCATGCTAAGCATGTGTTCTACCACTGAGCTGTACTTATTATTATTATTATTATTATTATTGTTAGGTAGCAGGGATTGAACTCAGGGGCACTTGACCACTAAGCCAGTTACCCAGCCCTATTTTGTATTTTATTTAGAGACAGAGTCTCACTATATTGCTTAGCACCTCACTTTTGCTGAGGTTGGCTTTGAACTTATGGATCCTCCTGCCTCAGCCTCCCCTGCCTCTGGAATTACCGGTGTGCACACCGCACTTGGCTAGCTGCACCCATTATTATCTGAACAGTTGTTGTTGGTTTTGCCTGGTAGCACTGTCTTCTGTTTTTACCACCCTTAGTGTTACCCTTAGAATGAGCTTCCTACAACATGGTCACATTTAAGATCCTTCTCCATTACCCCCAAGGAATAGTTGTAAAGCTAACATACAACTCGAAGTCATCTCTAACAAAGCATGGAGCCACTTCTCCCATCTTCTCTCCACTGAATCCTCCTGTATTCATATTCCATGACTTCACATTGCTTCTTCTGGAAACTTACTCAGATGTCTCATCCAGTAAACACAAGGAACATCACACCTGCTTACCTATTGGGCTATAGAAGGTAGCAAGGTAATTCTAAAGACCTCTTTCTTCGTTGATTAATGGATGACCCCATCTTGTGCAGGATTTAAATGGAAGTCATCAGAGAGACAGTCTAGTTGACCCCTGCTTTATTTTATTTTATTTTTTTAAATTTTAATTTGTTATATATGACAGCAGAATGCATTACAATTCATATTACACATATAGAGCATAATTTTTCATGTCTCTGGTTGTACACAAAGTCAAGTCACACCATTCATGTCTTTATACGTACTTAGGGTAGTGATGTCCATCTCATTCCACTGTCTTTCCTACCCCTATCCCCCTCTCTCCCCCTTTTCTCTTTACCCTATCTAGAGTTCATGTAATCCTCCTATGCCCCTGCCCCGTACATTATGAGTCAGCATCCTCAAATCAGAGAAAACATTCAGCATTTGTTTTTTGGGGGGGATTGGCTTACTTCACTTAGCATGATATTCTCCAACTCCATCCATTTACCTGCAAATGCCATGATTTTATTCTTGACCCCTGCTTTATTTTTTTACACCTGAGGTGTTGAGTTCCAGCAGAATAAAATCACTTTATCCGTGTAATGGTGTGCAGCGGCCTAGGCCTATTGATTTCTGTTTCAGTGTTCAAATTCAGTGAGAAGTGAGAACAGACCTTGTAAACACAGGAGTCAAGAAAGGAGGAAGGGCACATAACCACAGGGAGAAAAGATGCAGAAAGAGTCAGTTGTACCTTCCTTTCCCTACGTCAGCCTCCACCCTGAAGTGTAAAATTAAATTTAAAAAGCATGAAAAGGCTGGGAAGAGAGGGACTCACCACTACAAAGGGGATAGGGAGACATGAAAAGGAGCAACAACAGGAAGCTTAGGAAATCATCTGGGAAGAGGGAAGAGTCCAGGGCACCCAGATGGTTTTAATGTCCAACTCTGCCTCATTCCTTTCATCTGCCTGCAGCAGGATGGTCACCAGCGAAGGCCACATCCTGTCAGTGGCCTGCCCCACGGGCTCTCACTGGTGCCTCAGATGTTCCTCTCTGAGGTCAGATACTTTTGCATTCCCCAAACCTCACACCAAGGAACCTCATTCCCACTCCCGGGACAAAGCCAGTATTCAAGACTAGGTCAGAATTTATTAAGTGAATAATTCTCAGTCTTGGAAGTCTTTTGGTCCTGTCCATCATCTACTTTAAAATGTGTAATTGCATGTTGGAATATGATTTCAGGATTACCTCAATCTCCTTGAAAAAGCAAAGATACTCGTTGACATTTGTGGAAATACAAAACGATAAACCCACGCGTGTCCAAAAAGAATATTTTGAATACATGCAACTCTCGGGGAAAATGATTGGTAAATTGCATTGTGAATTAATGAATGCCCCCTTTTTCCTTGTTGATTTCCTCTTTCAATCAATGGTTGAAGGCTTAAGAGATCCTAGGGTAACCATCGACAAATGATGAAATATTCATAAAAATGTTGCCACCAAGAAGTCACTCCAGGAGCTCTAAAGTCATGGTTGGCCTTTAATTGACCCACCCAAATGCTTTTCCAACACTTGCGTTGATACCAGCATCATGAGATCCCAGACAGTGTTCTTCTTTTTGTTAGTTTGGAAAGAATGACTAATCCCTGTATACTATTCTTGGAAACTGTTATTTTGGCTAGCTTAAGAAGAAAGGACTAATACTAATAATATCTAACATTTATAGTGTGTTCACAGTTTACAAAGCCTTTTTCCATTTAATCCTCACAGCAATTCCCACACAAAATGACTTGCTGCGACTCAACCGTAGCACGTTGGCAGAGACAGGGTGTAAACACAGGTCTTTTCCGAATCCAGCTGTTAGTTTCAGCCATACACTGACAAGGTAAGAAATGGTAGCTGCTGTAACCAATACCCTCCATATTTCGGTGGTATAGTGCAGTAAAGTGTATTTTGTATTCTTGTAACAGCAGTATGGGGTGGTGGCACTGGGGGTTTGGTTCTATGTTGTCATATAGAACTACATAGATATGTTCCTTCTACCTGTGTATCCGTATCTGCGACACGTGGCCTCCGAATCCACTAGAGAATGGAAAGAGCAGAGAATGGGCTGAACCTGGTAATGACTCACGTCACTTCTGCCCATGTTCTTTTGGCCAGAATGTAATCTCAGCAAGGGAGGCCAACATGTCACTCAGAAATTTGTCCAGATTCACAAGGCTTGGGGAAGAGGATTTTAGAGTTTTGTCCCTTAGTCCTTGGTTTAACAGGCTTGGGTTTAGCAGAAATCCCTTCTGCTAGAGAGGGCATGCTAAATAGTCTCTCAAAGTCCTTTCCCCCATCCCTCCAGCTTCCTTTTATAACTCTTAACTCCTAGATCCCAAGTTCATTGATCCTACTTCCACCCTTTCTCAGAGGCAGTTTTGAGATCTATAATGTTCTTTTCTTATTTTTCCTTAATTTGTCTCCTGGGTATTGATCTTCCCCATTATGTGGCATGAGCTTTCTTTAAAACTAACAAACAAAAAAAAATGTATCTACTATCACAATACTGAGAGTTACATTCTCTCAACCCTCTCCTTTCATCCAAATCAACGCAGTTCTGCCAGCACTGATGGAACCTTATTATGTACAAAGTTCTGTGGCTGGTACCCTTGGGGGGAATGGGTCTTGAAAATGAGGCTAAATGTGGGAAGTCTCAATCGAGAATGCAGAAATACAGTGCTCAGGAAACATAGTGAGAAGAGGTTGATTCTGAATGGAGGGGAAGAGGTCTGGAAAAGCCTTCATAGGAGAAATAATAATAAAATGTTCACTCTATGCCAGGCAGTGCATTAGCGTGTTTAACGCATATCATCCCATGTTGTTCTCAAAACAACCTTAGGAGACGTCCCTATTATTGTTCCTCTTAACCAGATGGGAACAGACGCAAGGGGAGGTTTTTTTTCTATCAAGGACATTTACTGGAACAATCAGTGAAATGTGATATCATGTGAATGCAAAAATTTCTTGATTTTGAGATTTGTTTTGTGGTTCTATGAGACTCTCCTCGTTCATAAGAAATCCACCCTGAAGTGTGATACCCTTAAACTTATTCTCAGATATTTCAGAAAATAGCAATAAGTGTGTGTGTGTGTGTGTGTGTGTGTGAGAGAGAGAGAGAGAGAGAGAGAGAGAGAGAGAGAGAGAGAATGAGAAAGCAAATGTGAAACTGTGAAATGCTAACAGCTTGTGGATATTCAGCAGCTTGAGCTGACACCATGCAATATCGTGGACTGCATGGCTTCAACATCAGATGTTTATTTTACACAATTTTGAAGGCTGGACATTGGAGCTAACGATGTCACCATGACCACGTTCTGGTAAGGGCTGTCTCCCTGGCTGGCAGATGGATGCCTTGTCACTGTGTTCACACGTGGTCACATTTGCAGCAAGCTTTCTGGTGTCTTCTTATTAGCACACTAAACCCATCGTCAGGGAACCACCCTCATGACCTCATCTAAATGGAATTATTCCAGGCTTCCTTGGAGAAAATAATCATATTGAAAGTAGCTAATAGACACAACTCCATATACCCTCCTAATGAGGGCTACGGTTTCAATATATGTTTTTTTATTGGTGAATACCATTGGGTCTGCAGTGGTAAGTGACAGCTATACTGGAGGTTTTATACTACTCTGGCAACTTTCTGAAAGTTTGGAATTATTTCAAAACAAGAAGGTAAAAGAAAACAGAAAATTGGCACAGAGGGATTAGGTGAATTGCTGGGGAGTGGGAGGAAATGGTCTTCTCATACAGTCCCCGGAACCTTAACTGCTAGATAGACACAGATGGGGTGTAACTCCCCATCTTTGGGCACTGTCTACCTCCATGATCATACTCAACTGACAAGTACTAAGTCAGCTTTTCATCACTATGATCAAAATATCTGACCAGAACAGTTTAGAAGAGGAAAAATTTATTTTGGACTCAGGGTTTCAGAGGTTCAGTTCATGGTCAGTTGAATCCATTGCTTTGGATCCGAAATAAGGAAGAACATCATGGTGGAATGACATGATGGAGGAAAGTTGCTTAGTTCATGGTAGCCAGGAAGGAGAGAGAGAGAGAGAGAGAGAGAGAGAGAGAGAGAGAGAGAGAGAGAGAGAGAGAGAGAGAGAGAGAGAGAGAGAGAGAGAGAGAGAGAGAGAGAGAAACCACAGACAAGATATAGTCCAAGGCTACACACTCAGTGACCTACTTCCTCCAGCCATGCCCTACCTGTATACAGTTACCACCCAGTAGTGCATTCAAATTCTTAATCCATCAAACGTATTAATCTATTGATGAGCTCACAACTCTCATAGTCGAATCATTGTACCTCTGACTATTCCTGAATTTCCTAACACATAAACTTTTGGAGGAACACCTCAGAGCCAAACCATAACAAAAACCAATGAAGCCTTTCCTCAGGACTGGTGTCCTGTGCCTGGATCAAGCAGATGCTCTTTCAGAATGCCCACCTTCTCCTACTTCTTCTGGATTTGGATAAAGCTCCCTGTGGCATGGCATAGAATCAAAGAGGAGAAAGCAAGGGCAGGACTGGGGGTCTAGCTCTGTGGCAGAGCACTTGCCAAACATGCACAAGACCCTAGGTTCAATCCCCAGCACCGGAAAAGTAAAAAGCAAGAGGAAGGAAGACAGAAGCAACCAGGAGTGCAGTGTAGTTGCTGCAGATTGGCCTTCGAGGCAAACTTAAACCAACTGGAAGCCCAGGCAGGCTTTCCCTCTCTTTTCATCTGGACTGCCTCTGTGTTCTGTGTGCTGAGCAGACACCTACATGGCCACTGGTTTCCACATAAAGCAGCTCTTCATATTGCTCCATGTCTTTCTTTTTCTTATTTTTCTTTTTTTTTTTTTTTGGTCGGGGAGAAGGTACCAGAGATTGAAGTAGAATCAATTAACTTGACCTAGGAGTTAAGAGCTGTGACAGGAAGCTGAAGGGAAGTGGGAAACGACTTTCAGAGACTATTTAGCATGCTCTCTCTAGCAGAAGGGATTTCTGCTAAACCCGAAGCCTGTTAAACCAAGGACTAAGGGACAAAACTCTAAAATCCTCTTTCCCAAGCCTTGTGAATCTGGACAAATTTCTGAGTGACATGTTGGCCTCCCTTGCTGAGATTACATTCTGGCCCAAAGGACATGGTCAGAAGTCACGTGAGTCATTACCAGGTTCAGCCCATTCAAGTTTCCTACTTATGATTGACTGAAGTTATCCTCAACCACTGAGCCACATCCCCAGCCCTATTTTGTATGTTATTTAGAGACAGGCTCTCACTGAGTTGCTTAGCACCTTGCTTTTGCTGAGGCTGGCTTTGAACTCCTGCCTCAGCCTCCTGAGCCGCTGGGATTATAGGCATGTGCCACCACCCCAGGCTCACTTTACTTTTTCCCCCTATCATCTCAGCCTCCCTGGGTTTGCACTTCCCAAATAAAGCATCTGTACTTTAGACCTTGCCTCAAGTTCGGTTCTCTGTAGAATACAAGGGGGGGGCGGGGGGGGGAAGACTGTGTTATCCTTCCTCTGATTTCAGTTGGGTTCTAAAGATAGGTAATATTTTGACAGCCAGGGACTTGGGAGAAAGGCTCTTCAAGAAGCAATGACTTTAGGTAAAGCATGAAGTACTGGGAATAGCTTGTTCAGGTTGTAATATGGGGCAGGTGGGAAGTAATGGAGATACAGAGAATGAAATTAAGATGTGACAAAGACAATTGGATTGAATGTCTGTCACGGCCTTTAAGCGTCATTCTGTAAGCAGTAGTGAGCCACGAGGACTTTACAAGGTAGAACAAGATGATGATATGGTAGTGTTAGAAATAATATTTATTAAGAACTTATTATTTGATGACCTGTGCATATGCATTTCTCGTGTTAATTTAATTTTAAGAAGATCCTGTGAAAATGGGTACTATGATTATTCTTAAGGCTTACAGGGCTAATGAAGTTGTTCGAGGTCACATAGATTTTGAACCCAAGAGTTTCATGCTCTTTGCTGCTGGAGATTTAGGAAAATACTTTTAGGATAAGTGTGAAGAACTGATTGATGGTTAAAAAATGCTGGAAGTAGGGCTACTCATAGTCAAAGATTTTGCCAGTTTTCAAAAAGAAAAAAAAAAGTTATAGCATGATAGGAACCCTAAAGTTGGGGATCAGGAGGGAATAAAACAGATTTTTTTTCTATTCTTATTGAACTTATAGATTAATGGGGGGAAATAGAAATTAATCAAAAAATCATCAATATGTCAAGTACAGTGAGTGACTAAGGCATAATCTTGGGGAAATTTTAGGCCCACATGGAACCCATTTCAGAGAACAATCCCTGTACTGAGAATCTAGGTAGCTAAGAAAAATGGCCAACCAGCCAAGCCTGGTGCTACAAGCTTGTCATCCCAGTGACTCTAGAGGCTGAAACAGGAGGTCAACCTCTGCAACTTAGCAAGACTCTGTTGCAAAATAAAAAGCAAAAAAGGGCTGGGGATGTGGCTCAGTGGTTGAGTGCTCCTGAGTTCAGTCTCTAGCACTATAAAAAAGAAAAAAAGAAAAGAAAAGAAGAGAGAGAGAGAGAGAAAGAGAGAGAGAGAGAGAGAGAGAGAGAGAGAGAGAGAGAGAGAGAGAGAGAGAGAGAGAGAGAGAACTGGCAAGCCATGGGAACATAGCATGTACTGTTTTCTTTTGGAACTTAGCAAGTTCATAATTAAGCTCCTGATTGCTTCTCTGCACCCAAATCTTCTTGCCTAACAGTTCTCATCTCAATTAATAGAAACATCATTTTCTCAGTTGTCTCAGGCAAAAATATTGTGGTTAATCTCCAAACTCTTCTGTTTCTTTCATTATCTAGATGGCCATTACTGCTGGTTTCGTCTCCAAAATATATGCAGTGTCCCTTCATTTCCTACCACCACTACTGCTACCACCCAGGTGACCATCATCTCTTGGTCAGCTACTGCAATAGCCTTCTTAACTGACCTTCTTGCTTCTGTTGTGGTTCCTACATCTGTATCAACAGCGATCTTGTTAGAATGTGAGTCAAGTAATGTCACCTTTCTCCTCTGAACTCTCCAACAGTTCCCGATCTCATTCAGAGTAAAATCTTAAGCCTTACAATGATCAAGCCCCTGTGTGACCCGAAGGCCCTTCTCTAACCTCTATGCTTACTTTTGGGTCTCTTCTGCAAGAATTCTTTCCCTATTTTATTCTACTCCAGTCACATTGGCCTGTTTGCTGTCCCTTAAAACACCCTAGACTCACTCTCACCTCAGGACCTTGGTACTTGCTGTTCTACCTGCTTGGAAATCCCCACCCTTACCCTTGCCCCCAACTAGCACTCACCAGCCTCCTTTCTTATCCCAAAGTAATCTCCACGGTCTTAGTTTGGGCTGCTCTAACAAAATAGCATACATAAACTGAGTGGCTTATAGCAACAGAAATTTATTGTAGCTCTGAAGGCTGAGAAGTTCAAGATCAAGGCTCTGGCAGATTAGGCATCTGGTGAGAGCCTATTTTCTGGTTCATAGATGGCCACTTTCCCACTGTGTCACCACCATACAGTAGAAGGACCAAGGGATCTGTCTGCAAGTCACTATCATAAGAGCACAAGTCTTATTGGTGAGAAACATAGACTCTTTTATCCTAATCATCTCTCCAAAGGACCCGTCCCTCAATAACCTTGGGGGCTATGATTTCAGCATATGAATTTGGTAGGGAGTGGGCACAGACATTTGGACCATAACGTTCCCGTCTAACATATTGAATCTTCTATGGGTTCTTCTGTTTATGATCTGTCTGCCACCTCCATCCCCTACCATGTGAGCTCTATGGTGTTCACTGCTGTGATGAGTTAGTATCCAGAACAGAGCATGTCACATGGTAGAATCTCAGTGAGAAGTTGTTAAATAAATGAACTTTTTTAGAGGTTTGTTCTGTAAGGCAATTTGCTACTGCATTTCAGAATGAAAAAGCCAGATCCTAGCCTGGCACAGTGGCATAGGCCTGTAATCCCAGCAGTTTAGGAGGCTGAGGCAGGAGGATCATGAGTTCAAAGCCAGGCTCAACAATTTAGTGAGGTGCTAAGCAAATCAGTGAGACCCTGTCTCTAAACAAAATACAGACTAGGGGTGGAGATGTGGCTCAGTGGCTGAGTGCCCCTGAGTTCAATCCTTGATACCACTCCCCGCCCCTCCAAAAAAAGAAAGATCCTAGAAGGCCAGGACCCCAAGGGTCTCTTATGTAACAGAAAGGACTTAGATACCTTAACTGAAGGGTGGACATTGCCTGCTAGCTCGGATCACCCTTCAGCAATGGAGGTCTTATTCACTAGGCTGATTGCCTCCATTTAAGTGAGCTGCTCATCCAGTGTCACACCTCTTCCCAGAGCAGCGAGAGGGATTGATAGAGGCACTGTCCTTGCCCAGTTCTAGACAGCTCTGAAGGATCCTCCCATCTTCACAACTCCCTTTGGGTTGAGCTTCGGCTCAAATCGGCCCCACATAGTGGCCCTATCTGCTCTCTTAGGTTTGGTTCCTTCCTTTCCAAAGGTGTGGATGACAGGAGTACTCCCAGAAGGGCCTCTGTCTTGGCATGCCTCCCAAGGCACCCAACCAGTGACAATCCCCAAAGTCGAGATGCATCTTTTTTTGATATCAAGACTCATAAATACTAACCTCGTATCCTAAAGGCAAAGACAGACTGTCTCGTAGAAAAGACAATTGGCTTCTGCTATGGTTTGGATATGGCTTGAGTGTGTGCTCCAAGGGTCATGGGTTGAAATTTAGTCTCCATTGTGGGGTCCTTAAGGGGTGGAAACTTAATCCAATATAGTCTTGGGGCATGGGGTAGGTGATTAAGAGTAGATAAAGTCATCAGGGTAGAGCACCCATGATTGAATCCTCATGGCTTTATAAGAAGAAAGAGAATGGAAGTATATATGTGTGCCCGCACACACACACACACAAACACACACACGCACACTTGTGCTCTCTGTCTTTTGCCACCTAATGCTCTGTACCATCTCAGGACTCTTCTAGCAAGAAGGTCCCCAGATGGAGGTCCACATCTGTGAGCTAAATAAACCTCTTTTCTTCACAACTTATTCTGCTGCAAGGATCTTGTTGTAGTAGTGAAAAACAGAACTAATGCAGCTTCATAAGGGCCAGGAGGTCTTTTGCCTCAGAATTCGTAAAATCAATGTCATACCATTAAGGAGGAAACATAAAGCACAACCAAGCAGTTAGAGAGAAAGGAGTTGTTATCTCTGGGACTTTGGGAATTTTTGTGTCATACCCAGGTAACATACATGCTTTTATCTCAGGCTTCCTAAAGATGGTTCATGCGCCTTTATGAGAATGCTGGGAAGGCTGTGGTCTTCTCTGTACCTTGACATCCAAAAATAATCCGGGTTAATGGAGTCTAACTTTCCGGAAGGCTGGGGCAGCGAGAGGTGAAGTGGGGAAATTACTGGCTTTTATATATACTTTTGTGTGGTTTCAACTTCTCAGGAGACAATAATGAGGTTCATTTTTTTCCAAAACAAATGAACCAGAAAAAAAAAATGTAAAGACTATAAAAATCAAATATATGCCTTCTTAAAGTTGGAAAATCTGGAAGACGCAGGGATGCACCCATCCAAGAGGTGGCCCGTGTTCTCATTCCAGTCCTCGTTCTCTGCTGCTGCTCCCTACAAAACAGACCTCAGCAGGTCTTGAGCCATCTTAGATGCTGCTGTTAGATGCTCTGCGCTGATAACACAGAGCAAACTCTCGCCATGATACCAAATGCCTTTCACAATCAAACTACCACCAGAAACCGGGTTCCATCTGATCCTTGGAATATTTTCCCTCCTGCGTGCCCTGGTCTTTCAGAGCCACTTCCTGTTCCCTAAAGAAACTGGGTCCTTCCCAGCTCTTTATTTTTGCATTTGCTAATTTCCCTTTCTCTCTTCCTCTATCCTCCTATCCCCGCTGCCCTCCCATTTCAAGTTCACGTGTCTACAAGCCTTAGGGTTCCTCCCCCTCCACTCCAGGGACAATTCGTTGATTGCTTCCACCTTCATTTTTATGTGCAACTTTTATGTATCACTTTTCTTCTGACTTTAAGCATTTTTAATTGCAATATTAATAAATGCTTATGTTAAAAAAAGATGTAAAGAGGATATAAGATGACAAGCATGAACATTTTCACTCATGTTTTGATTCAACTACTGGTTGGTGGGGTTGGGAGAAAGTACACAGGTGCTCATTTTGTTATGGCTATGTACATTTTTTTTTTATATCTGGTATTATCTTATTAAAAAGTGACAGCCTGTTTTGGTATCTCAGGAGGCTGAGGCAGGAGGTATGTGAGTTCAATTCTAGCCTCAACAACTTGTGAGGCCCTAAGCAACTCATGGAGATCCTGTCTCTAAATAAAATATAGAAAAGAGTTAGATTTGTGGCTCAGTGGTTAAGTACTTGGGTTCAATCCCTGGTACCTACCCCCCCCCCCAAAAAAAAAGTGACAGCTTTTTCTTTTCTTTGCTACTCATCCTCTTTGCCACAAGGACAACTAACATTTTATTATGTACCCATTTTTAAATTATTTTCTATGTTTCCAAATCTATAAACACATATATAACATACATGTGCAGATATTTTTAATACCAATAAAACAATGCTGTACCTATTGCTCTCTAATTTTTTTAAAAAATTACATGCTTTATTTCTTACAGCAGTTTTAAATGTAGACAAAACTGAGCCCCTAGTAGAGTTCCCATAGAACTTTTTCCCTTCATACTTTGCCCTATGATTAACATCTTGCTTTAGAGTGGTACATTGGTTAGAGTTGATGAACCAATATCAGTTTATTCTTTGTGCTATATTTCCTGTGGTTTTTGCCAAATGCAGCCATGTATCTATCATTTCAATATCACAGAATAGTTTTACTACCCTAAAAATCCTCTGTGCTCACATTCATCCCTCCCCTCCTCTTTGCCCCTGGCAACCGCTGATCTTTTTACTGTCTGTACTTTGACCTTTTCCTGAATGTCATATAGAAAGGATCACATGGTACATGTAGCCTTTTCAGACTGGCTTCTTTAATTTAGCAATTTGTATTTAAAGCTCCTTCATATCTTTTCCAGATATATATAATTTATTTTAAAGTTAGATTTAGACATTTTCCATGTCCTTACATAGAGATCACCGAGATCTACCTTCTTTGTAGTGGTTACTTAAGCATTTCACAGCCTGAATGTACAAATGTCTTTATCCTTTTTCCTTCATGATGGGCCCATGAGTTTTTCACGTTTTTAAACTGTCTGTTCATATATCTTTCTCTCCTTCTAAACTTTGTACTCCTTAGCTTTAAAACATGACAGCTAATAAAAAAAAAAGTTATTGTTTCTGTCCGCAAAGACGTGTTTACATAAGCAAGAACAAATCGAATCAAGAAGAGGGAAGAGTCAGTCCTCTGTAGATGGCAGAGGAGTTTAGAGGAGGAAAGAGTCGCAGCCAGGAAAAAAGGTGACCAAGGAAGGACTTTGAGGACATGGGCTTTAAAGCTAAGACTTGAAAGTGTGTGTAAAGATTAGGAGAACTGGGAATTTGGGTCCTTTTCATTTCTAAAATAAAGACGCCACCCCAGAGTTCTGGATCTTGGCAGATACAGAAGGCTTGGGAATGCGCCCACCCTGACTGCTATGGATTTCCCCACCTCCCCACTGCAGCCCAGAGGAGCATGTCAAGGGAGGGCAGACTCACTGTGAAACAGGGCTTTCACAGAACACAGATGAACATGCACGTGGGACTCCCAGGAAAGGCCCTGGACACAAAAGGCAAATGGCCTCTAGGAATTCGACCTCCAAAAATACTCTTTTGCTTGTAGAAACCAAGTCAATGCCAAGCAAGCGGCTCATGGTGCGATTGCCTGACTGCTCCCGGGGCTGTATCTCATATAACATTTCTCACCTTGTCTGTCATGGAAAACGGTCTGGTGCGAATCATCTCGCCCTCCTACAGACTGCCCTCTTACTCAGAGCCACATCTCAGGACCTTAACTTCTCCTGTAGGATCTGCCATCCAGAGTAAGACATGAATGACTCAATCCAAAAGAGGGCTGGAAGATACCTCTTAAATACAGCCCCCTCAGAAAGCACACCCCGAAGCAAGTAGTTTATTGAGAATGCGAACCCAGGTACACCAGTAGGGAAGAGAGGATGTGACATGGGGAAGGGAAGGGAAGGCAGATGATCAAACGGTATTACTAAGCAAGTTGTCTCAGTGGGCAGTGGGAGCCCTAATCACCCAGGGAAACTCTGGGAAATAGTACAAAACAAGTCTCAGAATTCCCCACCCCTGGGGTGAGGAGGCTGAGATATTTATATGCTGAGTCCCGAGAGTCATTGGTTCAGAGCTGCTCCCCGGGGTATAATAATTTCCCAGCCCTTTAAACCTGACGCACACAGGAGGATGGGGCAGCCTTCTAGGGCTCCAGAAAAAATCCCTCTGATGCAGATGCTGGAAGGTGGAAGTTGGCCAGAGCACACAGACAGAGGGCATGTCTGAAGGCTGTGGGTGAGGCTCACAGCAGCCCTACACCACCTTTCAGGAAAAATGCCCACGGGAGACGGGAGTCCTGTCCACAGCATCTGGGATGAGTGCTCATTCCCATCCCACACCCGGAGGGAGAAGAAACTCATCAAGTTTCAGGGGAGGTGATTCCATTGTTGGCAACTTCAAGTGGTAGGAATGGTTTCCCAATTATCCTGAAATCTCCCTGTCTCTGAATTCCCCAGTGGCTGCTAGAGCTACTCAAAACACCCAGTGCTTATTCTACATGTCAGCCTTCATGTAACTGAGATAGTCACAGTAGTTGCTCTGCATTCTCTCCTTTCCCCACCTCTCTCTATTGTACACTGAACCTAGGGGCACTCTACCACCGAGCTCTATCCTCAACCCATTTTATTTTTTTATTTTGAGACACTAAACTGCTTAGCACCTTGTTAGATTGCTGGGGCTGCTCTCGAACTAGCAACCTTCTTGCCTCCGACTTCTGCGTCACAGAGAATGTAGGCATGAGCTACCATATCCTGCTTCATGGGTCTCTTTTGAACATTTTCGATTCTTTCAACATATTCCTCACATAATACGGTTTTGAGTTCTTAGCCATTGCAAACAGCTTTTTCACTGCTGTGACTAAAAGACCTGACCAGAACAATTTTAGAGGAGGACACTTTAATTGGGGGCTCACAGTTTCAAAGGTCTCAATTCATAGACAGCAGGTTCCATTGCTCTGGGCTCAAGGTGAAGCGGAACATCATGGCAGAAGAGTGCGGTGGAGGAAAGTGGCTCATATGATGAACAGGAAGCAGAGAGAAGGACTAAGCTCAGCTCACCAAATATATACCTAAAGGTATGTCCCCAGTGACCCACCTCCTCCAGCCACACACCTACCCATCTTCAGTTACCGCTCAGTAACTGAAGTAATTAATCAGGGGATTAATTTACTCATTAGGTTAAAGCTCTCATAACCCAATCATTTATCCTCTAAACCTTCTTGCAAACAAGTCAGAACTTCACACATGAGCCTTTGGGGGACCCCTCACATCCAAACCATAACAGCCATCCTTCATGCACCTGGTTAAGGGGGAAAAAAAGGACCATGTGTGATCACTTTTAAATGCTGGTATACCTTCATTCCATATTCTTTAAGTATGTGGTAACTGCATAGTGAGAGAAGAGCTGAGGCTACTAGGGAGATGGATGGAAATGAAGGTTGGTAACAGGGCTCAGTACCGCACCAGCACTGACCTGTGCAATTCAGCCCTGGGTACAAACCTACAACAGAGAGAAAGCCTGAACAGGTAACTGTTAGAGCCCCTCCAAAAGGAAGATTAAGGTCTCATATTCCCATTCCCTATTCTCACCCAATTTGTTTATGAACCTCTTCCTTGCATATCGTTCTTTTCTTGAGTGGATTGGGGAAAATGCATTTTCCTCCATCTTATTGTATTTCTAGTATTGTTTTATTGACTCTGTCTTCCCTTATAAAAATACTTCTTTTCTTAGCAGTTTTTTTGTTGGTCGGGACAGAGGGGGGATTGAACCCAAGTGTGTTTCACCATGGAGTTCCATCCCATATCCCTGGTTCTTTTTAATTTTTATTTTGAATCAGGGCCTCACTAAATTGCTGATCTCAAACTTGTGATCCTCCTGCTTCAGCCTCCTGAGTCACTGGGATTATAGGCTTTGCCACTGGTGCCTGGCTGCTCTTCTTTCTTGACAATGTTTATAGCATTCCATAATTCCATAATCCTTGGGAGACAGGATGATTCTTCTTATACTATAGAAGAAGAAACTGAGGTTCAGAGAAGTTAAGATATTTACCCAAGACTACACAAGGTTAGGATTGGGACCTTGGCCTGCCTGATTCTAAGCTACCTCTGTGATATTTTCCCTTGCAGGATCCATTCCTCCTTCTTCTGGTAATGGTACCCACATTCTTTTTTTTTTTTTTTTGGAAATCATTCCTTCCTCCTCAGTCCTTACTTTTTGGCTAAAAATGTCTTCACCCTCAGTTTTGGATTCATCCCCTCGATCTGGGTACAAGCTGATCACTATATGTTCTCTCACCACCAGTAACTGGCTCAGAGATGTATCCATGACCAAAAAGTGAGCCCTATATTTCAATTAGATGAAAGAAGGAACTAGCAGTACTTTAAAAAAAAAAATGGGGACTGGAAGGTTTAGAGATGAAGTGAGCCTGAATCTACCAGGAGCCGTAGTCTAAAAACAGAGCCATCAAAGAGGACAACTAAAAGGAGGAGGAGCGAGGAGACCCAGGTGACATCACCTGAATCCCTATATCCAGCTGAATCTGATGCCCATTTATCTCTGGACTTCTCAGTTACAGGAATAGTAAGTCAAAATCATCTCTCAATCTCTTTCTTCCTCTGTTCTAAGTGAATTTAAGTCAGAATTCATTATTTGCAATGGAACAACCAAATGAATCCTGACAAATAAATTCTCCTTTTCCCAAAGTTTTCCATAATACTACACAACCTACATTTTGGTAGAGATACCTATAAACGTACACATCTATACTAGTATTTATTTTTATAGAAAACTTTTTAAAGACATTCAGGCCTGTATGCTCTCACAGTCCTGACAGGGGTCAAATAAGTATTAAATTGCTACAGCCATTTTTATAAATAAGGAAATAGATGCAGAGAGGCTAAATAACTTATCCAAGGCCACACAGCTGGTCAATGAGCAATAGATCTGATAGAAGAACTCAGGTGGCCTGGGTCTTAGGCCAATGATCTTTCCACTATATCATGCTGGATTCTTCGGAGTTATGACACATCTTGATCAGCAGGCTGTGTTATCTTCCAAATCATTAATGTCCTCTCTGGACATTAATTCACCTATGATTTCTAAGCCAAACTCACATTCTGGAGGTCTGTGATTTTGCTTTTTAACTGTGCCTACAAGGAACCAGGTTGACTCTTATCAAAGGACCCTGCTAGGAGACTGCCCATCAGTCAAAAACTAAGTGTTACACACACACACACACACACACACACCACTCATGCACATTACCTGAATGATGTCATTAAAATTTCCGGTGTTTCTGTTCTGAGAAGGAGCAAACATTGGTAACAACCCAAAAGTAATAAAATAATTGTGTAGACTCCCTGTACCCCATCTGTTCTATTCCTATGTAGAAAAAAAAAGTGCCATATGCCATAATCATTTTGTATTTCAGTCCTCAAACAAAATAAAATAAAGCCGTCTTCATGCTGCTACATGATCCCTGACACTGGGGGATCAAGCTCCGCACCCACCCTGAGTGGTTCAAGATGGAGGGGTGGAAGGGAGGGGGAGGGGAAAAGCCTGTCTCTTCTGCTCCTAGGTGTGGATTCAAGGCTCAGAGGTGCTGCGGCCATCCATGGGGCCGTGAAGCCAATGCTTCTCAAAATCTCAAACAGGGAAGCCATGTGGCCACCCACTAATGTACTCATGAGAATTTAAAATCCGATCAAAGTACCTACTTGTTGTGGGTAACTCCATGGCTTTCCTTTATTTTGCAGATTCTCTTAATCATTCCTGGAGTTTTCTTCCTCCTGGATGTTGCTTTAAAAAGGGTTTCTAGAAGCTGGGGTTGTGGCTCAGTGGTAGAGCGCTTGCCTAGCACGTGTGAGGCACTGGGTTCGATCCTCAGCACCACATATAAGCAATTCAATAAATAAAGGTCCATCAATAACTAATAAAAATATTTAAAAATAAAAAGGGATTCTAAAACAAATGGAGCCGCAAAGGGTTATTTACCTTGCTATATTTTGCCAGACCCCAATGCAGTCCTCTCTGATGACTGCAACCAAGCAACTTGGGAGAAAGTCAGGATCTTTATCAACCAAAGGACATTTCTTCAGGGTTGCTGCACAACCCCCCACATGCAAAGCTTGCTCCCGATCACTGTTCCAGCTGCTTCACTGGTAAGAGAGACATTGTGTCCTGACCAGTTAGTTCATGTTCTGTACTTTGTCTGTTCTTTGGAAAATTAATATTACACAGTCATGTGATCAACTTTTAGAATCCCAGATGTTTTTTGTTTTTTTTTCTCTGAATTCAAAATTAGTTTTGGCTAGTGGGATTTTTACACTTTTGCTGGCATGGGAGGGTAGATGAACGCAAAGAAGGGCAGAGGCATTGTCTTCTAAAACTAAGCAGAACAATAGCAAAGCCTCAGCTCATTGCTGAATTTATAGTGAGGTGGGACACAACAACACAGGGCTCTGTGTGAAGAAAGGAAGGCACTTGCTGGGGTTCTGGACTTCCTTAGAGTTCAGTGGTTTCCAGATTGGCCTATTATTTATGCCCAAATTCCTTCTGCCAGAACCTTGATGAGAGTTCCTTATCTTGTGCAATATGTATATCTCATGACATCTAGAACACAGTCACAAACTCCCAAGATAGATTCCCTGCTGCACACACACTAATAAAAATTCTTCTACGGTTTATAAGATCTACCATAAAACATTGAAGTGTCATTTCTATAAGAAAAACACCTCGGTCACAGCATCCTTCTGTAGAAACCCTATCCTGTATCTTCAACTTTTGATCTTCTGATTAGATGCGGGGCAAGACTTTGTTGCTTTTGTTTTTTAGCTACTGGGGCTTGAACCCAGAGCTTCATGCATGCTAAGCACAGTCTGTATCACTGGGCTACCCCCACAGTCCCCAGGGCAATTCCTTGCTATGAACATAAGATACCTAATTCTTGGACCACTGGGGAAGAAAAGACCAACAATACTCACGGAACAGCTGGCCCCAAAGCTAAGCCTCCTGTTAAATTCTAGGTAAGCACAATAGCAGTTTGCTATTTCCTGGTCAGGCATAGACCCAAATTTGTTCCTCGAGTCTCCCAAAATAACTCCCTGGTCTAGTTCAACCCTGCCCATCCCTTAAGGGCCAGCTCAAACTCCACCACCAACTCTTCCATAAAGACATTTCCAATTACCTCTGTCTAACCACCGCCCATAACTTTAAGCTGTGCTACTTCCTCTTCTCAGCTAGAATCCAATTCAAACTCCCTACCCGCCCCCCAAACCTCATTCTGGCCTATGTTGAAAAATTCTCGACTTTCCCTCTTTTTCCTCACTCATTTCTGATCTCTGGGGCATTCACATTCCCTGTGTCACATCCCTTGTGTATGGCTTCAGACTCGTCCCTTGTGTTAATACTTGAATGACGTCTCTGGAAATGAATGACCCGAGTTTCCTTCTTGGGCCTCAATATTGGTACTTGCCTTTTGAATTTTGTTGGTTCCTAAAGGATCTGGATACTTTCTCTGACTCATTTCAGTTTCTAGAACCAAACCCAGGGCTGCCCCGCTGGTCATTTAATTTCTGGTCCTATCCAAAGGAAACTGAACCACCATAGCAAGTACTGTCATTTTCCTTATGAGTAAATACCTTAGCCAGGTAAGCCATGTAATAACTCCCCTGAGCTGGGACCCTAAGTTGTAGAGGAGACAAGCCCAACCCTTGAAAAATTTTGTTTTTACAGAACTAGGGATTGAGCCCAGGGGCAATCTACCACGGAGCTATGTTCCCTCCCCTGACATACCATTTTTAATTTCTTATTTTGAGATGGGGGTGTCTTGCTAAGTTGCTGAGGTTAACCTTGAACTTGCGATCCTCCAGGTTCAGCTTTCTGAGTAGCTGGGATATATGTAGGTTTGCACCACTGTGCCTGACTATTCATAGGTTTTGAAGTCAGATGTGCCCCCAATTCAATTTCCAGTTGGTTGTGGACCTCATTTACTTCTATGTGACTTGGGCAAGTAATGAGCCTTTTGAACCTCAGTTTTCTCATATGTTAAATGAAATTAATAATAATAGTACATGGCATTAATGTAAAGATTAATGAGCAGTAGGATAAAATTTTGAAACACTAATTAAATCCTTTTTGCACTAGTATGAACTCTTTATGCCTGATCCCAGGAAGGTGTGGGAGTGTGTGTCTCTGTGTGTTTATGTTTAATTGAGGAATACTCTTCTGAGAACTCTGGGGATCTCTGTATCAACATACCACCCAGTACACAGAAAGCAACCTAATAAATATAAGCTTAAAAAAGAAAAACAATAAAGAATTAAAAATCAACAAATGGATCATCACCAATTCTTCCAGGTCATAAACATCGGCTGGGACAAAGGGTAGTTGCTTACACTTGCTTCACAGGTTTTTCCATGGCTTAAACCTGCTATGGAAATTCAGATTTCCAGAGGGAAAGATGGTCCATTGCATGTGACCAGAGGCCTGTCTTCTGGATGGCCTATATATGTCTGAATCCTGGGACATTTCATCTTTAGAGTTATCATTCTTCTATATCCAATTTTTCCCAGAGGTTTGAGCAGAGATCCTAACCATGGGGCTCAGACTGTCTAAAGATCATGCTTTATATCAGTGGTCAGCAAATAAGGCCTGCAGGCTAAATCGGCAGCCCCCGATGTTTTTATAAATAAAATCTTATTAGAATATACAAATGTTCATTCTTTTATACATTGCTCATGGCTGTTCTCTCAACATAAATGGTAGAGTTAGTGGTCAGGACAGAAACCACACAGCCTGCAAAGCCTAAAATATTGACTATCTATCTGACCCTTAAAAAATGTTTGCTAACCCCTCTATCATGCATGTTTGGGCCCCCAAAATGTCCATTTATAAATGACATATTCTCTTGTATGTTTTATCATAAGTTTTATCTCTGTTTAGAGTATGACCGTGAGGGCCACTACCAGTTATCCATTTCTACTGTATCTCTCACAGGTGCCGCAGTCCGGCTGCAGCAAAATACTCTAACACACAGGTATTTTTTTTCACAAGACACCCAAGGCCTCTTCAGTTGGGTACTGACAGCTTCCACAGCCTCAATTCACTTCATTGTTCTTCTTCTGTCCTAGTCTAGGTCAGTCAGTCCATCTTCTTAACTTTGCCTAAGTACGTCTCTCTCTATCCAGCCTCTAGGTATTTTCCAAGAGAAAGAAGACTTTATTCCTCTTTAAACTCTTTATTAATTAATATTTTTATTAACGGTGCTGACTTTTCCAGTACCAGCTCAAGCCCCAAGTCACCCATGATGCCTTTCCGGATACCCTCACCAGAAGGTATCAGTCAGTTCCCTTCTATGAACTCACTCAGTGACTTTTGTCTATGCTTTCTGAATGTCACAGAAGCTATTTCCTTCTTTAGATTTTGCATCTCCCCAAACAGGTAGTTAGAACCTGTGTCTCGTGGTGTCTGTGGCCTCCTCCCTTCCCCTCTTCATAAACTTCTTTAATTGGCTTCTTAGTAGATGAGGTTGTGAAGATGGATAGGTCTTGGCTGGCCAAGGCATACATTTAGGCTTATCTGGGCATGTAAAAGCAGAGCATCCAAGAATCAGTTTGCATGTTGCTGCTTTGCATGAGAGGTAGAGACATTTACAAGGAAGTTTAATGCATGATGATTGAGAGGAAGGCAAAGTCTTTGTTACCATGGCTGGGTCCAGAGACTTCATCTGGGCTGTAGGGAGAGAAGGAGCTGATACAAAAGCAGAAGGAGCAGATTCCTTAGGCATTTTGTAGCTTATAGCATACCAGCTATTGAGCTGTGGGCCATGTATGGCATAAGTTGGGGTTCTTCTCACCATCTTTGTACAAATGCCACATGGTCCTTTCACAGGAGGAATAAAGCAAATATAGCATTGCTCCACCATAATTCGGGGTTTTCAGCTTTGGGAGAGCTGATAAATAGTAATCCAGTTTACATCAAAAGTCTTATTTTTTAAAGTAGGTTTTATTATTATTCAGATATAGTGAGGACAACAGATCAGGAGACAGTTGTCATTGGAAAGAGAGTTGCCAAGATGAGGGGGCAAGCCATGCCATGCAGGGCTACATGGGGAGAGCACCAGCATTACCTCCAGTTAGGAGGCAGAGGCAAAAGGGGAAGATGTGGGTCAGAACTTTTGTGATTTCCATGGGAAGGAATGGGTGAGACAAGGTAAACCCACTTAGGATTGGCTAGCTAGATGAACTTCAGCTGGTCTTGGGGTGTAAGGGCTATCTATTATTGTCTGGTATCTGGCCTGGGGGTGTTTGGGGCAGGGAGATGGGGCCCTGCATATGAGATGTTCAATAAAGGAGATGGCTGAGGTGTGGGCTCTGGGTTGGAGGTTTCACATGGGAGAGGTGTGCCTGCAGCTGAGTCCTTTACTAACTCTACAAATTGACCAGTGAAGTGGTGGTGGTAGGGTAGTCCCTCCAGTACCAGCAAGGCCCCTGGTGTCCAAGCATCAGAAGCCCATGGTGAACTTCGTAGCTGTGGTCATGGTCAGGGATCACGCTGCAGTAGCAAAATACCACGTTTGGATGGTTTGAGCACCGTGAGGAATTAATTTTCTCGTAGTTCTGGAGACCGGAAGTCCAAGATCAACATGCCAGCAGGGTTGATTTGGTCCTAAGGCCTCCTCACTCCTTGACTGGCAGACTGCCAGCTTCTGCTGTGTCCTTACATGTCTTTTTTCTTTGTGCAGGAACATCCCTGGTGTCTCTTTGTGTGTCCAATTTTTCTTTTCTTAATGGATACCAGTCAAATGGGATTAGAACCCATTCTAATAGTATTCTTTTAACCTCTTTAAAGGTCTTAACTCCGAACATAGTCACATTCTGAGGTCTTAGGGGTTAGGACTGCAACGCATGACATTTGAGGACACATCTCATGCGTCACCTGAGAATAAGGGCTTAGATTTTGGTGGAGGGCAAGAGATAAAGGTGAGAGCTATGAGTTAGTAAGATTTGGGTAGCATGTAAATAGGACCTCATTCTATCTACAAGCTTTGGGTACCTTGGCAAGTACAGAGATATTTGCTCGTTATAAAAGGTTATTAATAAATCCATAGTGAATCAGCATTCCATCAATACCAGAAGCCAACGCCCACAACCCCAGGAGGATCAGACTCCTTTTTAAAAGCACACCAATCATATTTACTTGCATTAATAGTTAATACCCTGACGATGCAGATGCCGACTTGGGGGTTCTCTCTTTGACAATAAATGCTCATCTAAATTTTGCAGGCAAAGATGAGGTCCATGAATGTGAATGTCTCAAAGAAAGTACAGGATGCCCAGATTTTAAAGTTCAGGGGACTAACAAATTGATTATTCACTTCTTTCTCCTATGACCTGCCCAGGAGAGTCTGGAACAGAATATCTTGCTCTCAATATTACCATGTAGGACTTTGGAGAACTCCTTTCATGCCCTCTATTCTCTGCTTGAAGAGGTGTTTGAAAACAGCTTCCTCCTTAACACCAGGAAGTATAAAAACTTTATTACCAACAGACTCTCTTTATCTTAAAAAAAAAAAAAAAAAAAGGATCATGCCAGGAACTTTGGCCCCAGCTCTTCTTAGGAAGTCCGGCTTCCTGTTGGGCTCAGTTGCACAAGCCTGTAATCCCAGCAACTTGGGGGGCTGAGGCAGGAGGATTGAAAGTTCAAAGCCAGCCTCAGCAAATTTACAAGGCCCTAAGCAATTTAGTGAGACCCTGTCGCAAATTAAAAAAATTAAAATGGGGCTCAGTGGTTAAGCACTCTTGGGTTCAATCCCCAGTACCAAAACAAAACAAAACCAAAAAAACTTCAGGGTTCTGGATTTGTCAATAAACATGGCATTTCTAGTAGCAGTAAAATTAGCCAAACCTGTAGCACTGGTGGAGGCAGAGTTAGATGAAGTGCTCTGAAAGGCTTTGTATCAGAGTTATTGATGGAAGGCCAGAAAACAAACTCTGAATAACTTAAGCAAAAAAGAGGATTTCCTGGAATGATGTTAGTGGGCCATTCACGGAATCAGTCAAGGCCTTGGGAACCCCTAGGAAATGGGGGGGGGGTGCTTCAGAATTTATGCAAAGAAAAATCTGGTTTGTTATGTTACTGACTGCCAACACACTGCTGTGCACAACCACAAAACAAGGCCACCAATGGATTCTATTGAAACCATGCAAGTGCACAACAGAGGTCCCTTATTGCTTATATTCTGCCAATTCAAAATGCCAAGAGGGATCATCTGATTGGTCAATCTAGTTCCCTTGCTGAGTTCTTACTGCTGAGGGCAAGAGAAAGGGAGAATAGCTCCCCTCAGTCTTGGGAAGTTGGGGGGAAACTGCATCCAATTGAAATAGGCATATTGATTGACTTCTCCAAAATAAGAAAGAACACAGACTGTTGGAAATGCATAAAAATTCAATCGATCAATCAAGATTCACCACAGCTATATTATAACCTTGGATTTGAAAGCTACATCAGATAAAAGGATATTAAGTCTAGAATTTTATATGTGCTGCAGCCCTTGGTTGGTGAAGCAGAAATAATCAGATGTCCTCCACAAATTCGTGCTCTTCCTTTCAAAGTATAGATTGGTCAAGGGGAAGTGGTTTCCAAGTGAGAGGCTACATTTTCTGGCACTCTTCACAGTGAGGTGCAGTCAAGTGACAAGGTTATAATGAATGGAATGCACAAAGAATAAATTTCCACTTCCAGGCTTGGCTTACAAAAATTTTCTCTGCTTACTTTTCCATGATCTTTTCTTCTCTGGCTATCTAGAATAGATGGTATTCAAGGTGACATTAGAAACTATTATCAGAGACTCTGATAATCTGGCCTTTAAAATGGCTACATGGAGGAAGGTCCCTTACTGATCTCTTTACCTTCCCAGGGATCCTATCTAAGCAAGAAATAATTTCCTTTTAGGTTATGGGCATCATTAGGTCATTTATTACTAATATACTTAGCTTGCTTTGAGTTTTGTCTTGTGTTTTGTTTTGTTATGAGTAGGGTGTAGTAGAATGAACACAGGCTTTAAAATGAGACAGACCTGGGTTCAAAACCATCTCCACTGCTTAATTTCTATATGTTCTTTCTTAGTCTTTACTTTGAAAAAATGAAATTAATCATGTTGTATACCATGAAAGGGAGCCATAAGGATCAAACGAAATAATGAATGTAAAACACTTTGTATGATGTGTGGCACACAGTAGGTGCTAACTGAATGGTAAACTGCTGGCAGAACATGTTGTATATAGTAGGAAGAGCAGTATAAGGTGGGAACTAGGAGATGGGGGTCCTTAGTGCAGGATTGCTATTCCCTGTATATCCATAAAGAAATCCCTTTGCCTCTTCCAACATTGCTTTTTTTTCTGCCTAAGCTCTAGGCTCTGCACAATTCCTCAAGTAACCCTGCAAGGAGCCGAACTGAACCACACAAACTCTGATCACCATATCCTTTCCAAGGAGAGAAGCCTCAATGTGGCTTGTTTCACATGCTGGGACTCCAGAAGAGTGTTTGAAGAAGAGGTATTGCTGCTTTTTTAAAAAAAAAATTAAATATTTGTGTACTCCAAGATCTTAAATTCTTCCCCACTCTAATAATGCAAAATTCTGGAACTATCTGAGCAGAGATGGATTAGTTTAGCACTTCATCTTGGGAAAGGTTTTCTCTTTCCTCCCCCACTTGACCTGTGTGCAAGAAGCCAAGGGTAACTTGTGATTCCCAAGACTGACCAGGCATAAAAGTCAGGTGGGGCAGAACCATGACTATGAATAAGAACTACAAATGCAGCCAACAGATAGAGTCCCTGGCATGGGGACACGAGGAAAGGACAGGTGTGTGCCGTTCTGGGACATTACTGGGCAACCTCTATCTGACCAGTAAAGTAAGGACAAGAAAGCAGCCAGGATCCCAGGCTTACAGAACTGTTGCTAAGGATAAAGTAGCAGGCTCCCCGTGAGGATCTTGTCATTCCAATGTGGCTTTCTACCATATTGTGTGGCCTTATAACACACAGATGTCACAGAAAGGGAGTTTACCAAAGCTAAAGTACTTTGCTAGTATCACAACATTTCATTTACTCTGTCTGCACATATTTATTACAGTAAGTGTGCTAAACACTCTTTCGGATGCTGAGGACGCTATATGTCCAGTAGCAATAGCCATTAAATAATGGTGACAAGATCAGTGCTCTTTTAGAGACCTCTTCCAGGAGGATTTGCTGAGAGGCTGACATTCATGCAGAGACCTGAAAGCAACAGGGGTCCAGGCAGAGGGGCGTGTTAGCATGAATTCCCTAAAGACAAGGAACAGAGTGGAATGAACCAGGGAAGAGTAACAGAAGCTGAGACTTGGACACTGGCAAGGGTTTACCCTATTTAGAACCATACAGGCCATGGTAAGAAATTTGGAATTTATTCTGCTTAGGACGGGAAGGATTGTGAGGAGAGAATTTCTCTCTTTGAAAAGGCTTACCCTGAGCTGGTGTGTAAAACCACAGAGGGGCCAAGACAGAAGGAGGGTGACTGGAATCATTTAGGCCAGAGATGGTGGTAGTTTAGGCTGCAGTAGTAGCAGTGGAGGTAGCCAGTGGTCAGATCCTGGATGGAGGTGACCAATTCAATTGATGGTCTAAATCATGGCCAGTGCTGTTGTTTGTATACACCCTCTTTCTCTATCCTACCCTCGCCTCCTCCTGGAACAAGGGGTTTGCTCTGAGCAGAGAAGTGTGGGGAGGTAAACAAAGGCAAGAGATTGAAAAGAGGTGGATATGAGTATGAGAACCAAAAGGAGATATAAATGTAGCAGAAGAATAAACGTAGAAGATGCAGGAAAGGAATGCAAGCCAGAGAAGAAAGCAAGAACGAGAAAGCTGGAAATGCTCCTCAGCCTCTGGGCCTTCTCATCTCTTCTTTAACATAAAAATAGAAAGAGAGGTTGATTTTTCCCTATTGGCAAAAGACATCTTGAGGGCTGGGGATGTGGCTCAAGCGGTGGCGCGCTCTCCTGGCATGCGTGCGGCCCGGGTTCGATCCTCAGCACCACATACGAACAAAGATGTTGTGTCCGCCGAGAACTAAAAAAAATAAATATTAAAAAATACTCTCTCTAAAAAAAAATAAAAATAAAAGACATCTTGAAAAATACTGGTGACTTTTGTTTTTAACATACACAACCACAATCCCAACTTGAAGGAAAGAGAAATATCCTGTAAAGCAAATTGAAACCCCATGTTGGAGGGGGAGCGACTTGCTTAGAGGTCTAAATTCAATCCAGCACACCTTTGGATAAAGCCCAAGTCTCCCTGTACAGTAGTGGGTATTGGGCTAGAATATTTCCCCTCTCATGTTTCATAAGAGAAAAATCTGATTTCCAAAGGAAGAGAAATCCACCATCTCTCCTGGGTCCCCCTTCAACAACTACTGAGCCGGTTTTCTGAATTGATGTTTCCTGAAGTCACAGGATCTGTGGGGGAGCCAGAAACCATTGTTTTCACAAAGGGGGGGTGAAAAAACCCGGAAGTCACAACTTCCACTGGAGAATATAATCATATCCCCTTGCTAGTGTGGCTGAGAACATTCCCTGGCCACTGTAGCTTTTTGATACTGTCAGTGGAGGAAATGTTGGTAATAAATTTTGATGAAAGATTACAGGAGTCATTTCCGCCTTGGAGAATTGCAATGTGCTCAAGTGTTTAACATAATCTTAAAATGTAATAGGAACCTTCCTCTAATTTAACCTTCAGTCTTTAGTTGTTAACACAGATGCATTGAGCTGGTTGATGGTAAAAGGGGAAAAATAAAAATAAAGAAGTGGTTGTGCAGAGACCAAAGATACTTTCACTTCCTCTGGAGCTTGGTTTAATCATCAGTTCCAAAGAGTCACATGGCAGTCTGTTTGTATACAATTTTGCCAGAAAGATGTAAGTGGGAAAAGTATTTTTCCTTCAGAATTTGCAACATTCCACCTGGGACTTTTGCAGAATAGGTTCACCTCTCTACAAGGAATATGCAATCTGTTTACGAAGTGCTTCAACAAATAAAAAAAAAATGTCAGGGAAAATCCAACATTATCAAGATTCATTTTCTCTCAAGAAGTTTTCTAAACTCTCTCTTTGTTCCTTATTTTCTTCATACCCTTTTCCTTTCCTGTCCCTCAAAAACCCCAAGTAGCAAATAGCAAAGGCATTTTGAGGTTGAGCCATGAAAGATAATCACTTTAACACTCACGGGGCCAGGCCCTAGCTCACCTTCCATCAAAACTTAGCTTTCATAATAACTCTTTTCTGGAATCTTGCCTTAAATTTTCTTGCCTTTATCTCCCCAGCAGGACAGGATGATAATGCATGGTCTATTAGAATAAGCTGTTCCCTAGGCTTTCGGGTAGACTTTTGAAAGAAGACCAATAGCCTCCATCAAGTCCAGAAAAGAGATACCATTCCAGCCAAGTGTTCTCTCTCTGTCTTCTCTAAAACACTTGAACTCACACACATACTCCATGCAAGTGAATGTCTCTCTTTTATACCCATGTGCAGGCACATATACACACATAATGCCCATTGTGTACTGGGAGAAAGCCTTTGGTCTTTATCAGTCACTTTGACTCTGGAAGCTAAGCAACCATATCGTTTGGCAGGGATACCCTGAGGAGTTGAAGGTCAACTTCCACTGCAGCTGGCTGACGCTGGTTAAGTAAATATTCTAGTATCTTCTCATTTTTATCTCTTCCAGAAGTGGAATCTAGCTGAGTACATTGGATCTAAGAACAAAGCACAGCAGTCACAGACTTGGAACCATTACTGCCCACGCACACCACTCTGATATCTCAGAAAACCTGAGGGTGACAGGTATGAAGCTCTGGGAGGCCCATAAATCATTGACTAATGATGTCAGAAGAAAGGGCTCTGGGTAGAATGCCAGCATTAGAAGAATAGCACCATTTACACCCTCTTTAATTACACTACAAATTAAATTGTGTTTAATTACATTAATTCATGTAATGAGTAATACTGGATTCCCATAGGTTTTATAATTTTTTTAAAAAATCCATACCCTTCCTTATCCTTTTTTCTTCATTTTTTTCCCCAGGGCATCCCTCGGGGATAAGAACATTTAAGGAACATTTAGAGAAGTGGAAATCTCAAATGACAAGAAAGATGGACATATTGAAAAATTGAAATTCCATTTGAATGGACAACAGTGTGAGATTGCCTTGATGGGATTATCATTTAGATGTGGTTTCTTCAACAGTATGAAAATCATACAAGCTTGCTTCAAAGTGAGAACAGATCTCTTCACTGAAAAGCTGGTTCACATTTGGGAGCAGCCACTAAACATTATGTGTTTTTATTAATAATAAATATAATAATGCTGGTTTGTTGCTTTCTTAGAAGTTTTATTTATTATTCACCCACATTTCAAATACTTATTGCTAATATGGTTAGATGAAATGTATTAAACAAAAGCTGATAATATCCTTCACAGAAAAGGAAACAATCAAGAACGTGGAAAAGAAAGCCTCCAGAATGAGACAAAATCTTTGCCACCTGTACCTCAGATAGAGCATTAATCTCTAGAATATATAAAGAACTAAGAAAACTTAACACCAAAAAAAAAAACCCAAGTAACTCAATCAATAAATTGGCAAAGGAACTGAACAGACTCTTCACAGAAGAAATATGATCCATCAACAAATATATGAAGAAATGTTCAACATCTCTAGCAGTTAGAGAAATGCAGATTAAAACTATACTGAGATTTCATCTCATTCTAGTCAGAATGGGAATTATAAAGAACACAAGCAACAATAAATGTTGGTCAGGATGTGGGGGAAAAGGTTCACTCATACATTGCTGGTGGGACTGCAAATTGGTACAAGCACTCTGGAAAGCAGTATGGAGACTCCTAAGAAAACTTGGAATGGAACCACCATTTGATCCAGTCATCCTACTTCCAGCTTTATACCCAAAGTACTTAAAATCAGTATACTATAGTGATGCAGCCACATCAATGTCTATAGCAGCTCAATGCATGATAGCTAAGCTATGGAACCAACCTAGGTTCTCTTCAACCGATGAAAGGGTAAGGAAACTATGGTCTATATACACAATGAAATATTACTCAACCATAAAAATGAATGACTTTATGACTTTTGCCAGTAAATGGATGGAACTGAAGATCATCATGCTAAGTGAAATAAGCCAATCCCCCAAAACCAAAGACCGAATATTCTGATAGGCAGATGCTAACACCACAGTAAGTGGAGGAGGAGGGAAGAATAGAAGTTTGTTGAATTAGACAAAGGGGAATGGTGGGAAGGGAGAGGGGTTAGAAATAGGAAAGTCAGTAGAATGAATTGGACATAACTTTCCTATGTTCATATACGAATACCGACCAGTATAACTCCACAGCATGTACAACCACAAGACTGGTAAGTTATATTCCATGTATGTATAATATGTCAAAATATATTCTACTGTCATGTATAACTAAAAAGAACAAATTAAAAAAAATGTTTTAAAAAGCTGATATATCTAGTGGGCCTGGGATTGTAGCTCAGTGGCAGAATGCTTGCCTTGTGCATGTGAGGCACTGGGTTTGATCCTCAGCATCACATGGAAAAAAAAATAAACAAAATAAAGATATTGTATCCATGTAGAACTAAAAACTATTTAAAAAAACAAAGCTGATATATCTAATCAATATTATAAATTTCTCCTATGAGAAATAGAAATAAATTCATAAGTACATTTACATAACCATAAATACATAGTATAATATGTATTTTATTACACATAAGCATATAAAATGATAAATATACAACTTTACACAATCCCACGAAGAGTCTAAAACTGGTACTTGATCTACAAAGTAACATTCTGTATTTTTACCAATTCAAATGTTTTCATGAGACCTCTGGCAGATACAGCTCACTGGCTAATCCCACACTCATGCTCACTCCCTTCCCTGTCACCTTCTTGTCATGAGATACTTGACTTCCCTTGCTGTTGGAAAGGCCAAGTGGTCAATTTCTAATCAGAAGGAAGTATCTGCTGGGAATCCCTATGGAAGCTTTTGCTTTTTCAACAACAGGTGTTTATGATGTTGGCATTTCAAATATTTATTTGAAAAAACTGAAAACATAGATGTATTATTATATTATACAAAGAAAGGCCTTAATGCTATTATACAATGCTCTTAAAGGAAATGAAAACCAGTGACTGGGATCTGACCTGGGAGGGAAGGCTTTCCGTAAAAAATGAAATCCACTATTTTAATGGAAATTTGGGGACAAGGGTAAAAACAGAAGAACAAACGTAGTCTGGTCCCTGCAAACCCAACTTTTCTCAAAAACAGTCTTTTCCCTCTTCCTTGAATGTGAGTGTGATGCTATGAAACACAGCAGCCACCTTGCCCCCATAGAGTGATAAACTCCAGGGAGGAAGGTGACATCCTAGGGATGCCGTAAACAAAGAAAAGAGGAGAGGAGAAATGTCCTCAGGCTGCCAGAGCTACTTTTGCCTGTGGGCACAGAGGGCTGGCAGAGCCTGGGAATTGATGCACTTCTGGGATAGCTTTTACCTATTGATTTGTGGGCACAGAGTATAAACACTTCAAATCTTCTACCTGTGTTGGGGACACTGCCTTCTTCAGAGTTCCCTTGGTGGGATGGTGCTGGATTCCTTCTGCTGCCCATCCAACTTCTGCAGGGCCCTATCAGTTCAACCTGAGGACTCTTCCTAATAATAAGGCACTTTAACATAATCTTGGTCACTGGGTCCGTTTCTGGTCAATTCTGTCTGAGACTCCTTTTCTCTAGACTGGAAATAAAAACTGCTCATCCAAGAATAAAAGCAAAAGAAGTTCAATGGACAGTGAATCAAAAGAGTAATGGATTTTCCAAAGGCCAAAAATATATAAGCTGTGTTTCTTCGGGCCGTGCACTCTGGCCTGATTGTTGATAGAGTGAAACAACCTTTCTCACAAGAGTGTGGGCTACATTTGGTATCTTGCTAAACACCAAGCCATTTGCAATACTTGAATATCAAATCTAATATTGCTTACCATTAGTTACTAGGGGTTAACAAATAAGGGGCAACAGAATTATTAATACAGCTCTACTGTCAAGGGTTCCAAAGTCCAACCCTGGCCTTCTTCTGTGAGGTGCAGATAGAAAAAGCAGAGCTCTTTTTATTCACTCATGAATCTTACCAACCCAAATGGGTGACCTGATGTAAGGCTGAGTGAAGAGTTGTTATTTCTTGTTAAGGAAACAATCTCCAGTGAGCTCAGGCTCCATGCTCCTAACAACACGAAAACCAGACCATGGCTCAGAAAACCTGGTGATTCATGTGTCTTAATGTCTGGTTCCGCTGGCTTAGCTGGAAAATTCCATGTCAGTCATCATGTCACCAACTTAGTGTATCAAACACCCAGTGGATCAGTCTCTGAGGCCCTGGGAAGACTAGGTTGAGGTAAAGGCTGGAGTATTGTTTTGTGTATGTGTGGTGCTGGGGATTGAACCCAGGACCTTGTGCATGTGAGGCAAGCATTCTACCAACTGAGCTATTTCCCCAGCCCCTTTTTCTTTTTCAATAAGAAAGAATATAGGATTTGACATGGCAAGAGAGAAGGTAATCTATACATATGAATATGGATGTGACTAAAAGATTCATTTGTAATTTACTCTAGAAAGAAAATATTTTGCTTGACACAAAAATATCCTAGACATTGGGCTGGGGTTGTGGCTCAGTGGTAAAGCACTTGCCTTGCATGTCGGAGGCACTAGGTTCCATCCTCAGCACCACATAAATAAATAAATTAATTAAATAAAGATACTGTGTCTATCTACAACTAAAAAAAAATTTTTTTAAAACCTCAAAAAACAAAAACCAAAAATACCCTAGACAATTTAGTGACTCAAAATACTAATTGAACAGGTACTACCTAAATTCAACAGACATTCTCAGATTCATTGCTATTCTCATGGGTAAAATAGAAACCAGAGGCTGGGGCTGTAGCTCAGTGGCAGAGTGCTTGCCTGGCATGTGTAGGGCACTGGGTTTAAGTCTTAGCACCACATACAATAAATAAATAAAGGTATTATGTCCATCTACAACTAAAATTTTTTTAAAAGATATAAAACATATTTAATATTTTTTTAAAACATGAGTGGGAGTTTTCATCAAAAGAGATGAACTGTGGACTATTACGCATGGTTTTATCAAGTGTACTTTTAGCCTAAATGGGTGACCATTTGTGATTAATCCACGAGACAAATTAATTTTAAAGTTGGCCATTTAAGAAGATAAGAGTGAGTTGAGTTAGGTCAAAAGTTTACTTTTTATGATCATAATAGGTCACTCTGTATTTTATATTTTTATGCTTTTATTGAAGTATAACTAACATAGAGTAACATGCATTGATTTTAAGTTTGCTATTTGATGACTTTTGACTAATGTATATGTTCATTAAACCTTGACCAAAATCATGATGGAGAACAGGAGAACATTTTCTATGCTAGGTCAACTTCTTGCTCTTATCCATTCACCTTCTTGTCTCCCAGCGTGAGCCACTCTTTTCTTTCTTTCTTTTTTGGTACCAGGGATTGAACCCAGGGGCACTTAACCACTGAGACATAACCCTAGCCCCTTTTTAAAATATTTTATTAGAGACAGGGTCTTGCTGAGTTGCTCAGGGCTTCACTAAGTTGCTGAGGCTGGGTTTGAACTCAAGATCCTCCTGCCTCAGCCTCCCAAGTTGCTGGGATTACAGACATGTGCCACTGCACCTGGCTCCAGAATCAACCACTCTTGATTTCTATCACTTATTTTCAGTCTGCATATAAATGATATCAACCAGCATGTACTCTTGTGGCTGCCTTGGGTTCAGCATGTTACTGATATTTGTATATACTGTCCCGTGTATCATTATTTATTTTTGTTGCCCAGTCATATTTGCTTGTATAAGTATGCCACAATTTACTTATCTATTCAGTTGTTGGTGGATATTTGTTGTTGTTTCTAGTCCTTAGTTATTACGAATAAGTTACAAATGTGTCCATGCAGGGTTTTGGTGGACATGTTTTCATGTAGAATTTTGGGTCCTAGGGCCAAATACCTCTTCCCAAGTGGTTGTTCCATTTCCACTTCTGGCACCAAGATGGAAAAAGTACCAGTTGCTTACATCCTTGCCAACAATTGGTGGGGTCACTCTTTCTACTTTTAGCTAGAGAATGGGTTGTTATGGATGGGAAAGATTTTAAAATAAAAAAATCGACTCAAATTGCATTTTATTCTTACCCTTTGTAGTTTATTCTGACATCACTTCATTTACACTAGTTATTTGATCTCTGGGCCAAGAATAAGTTGCTTTGAGAGGCCATGAAATACACTGTTCCAAATAAGTGTTCTTGAGTGCTTCTATTGTCTTGCATCATTTCTACCTCTGCTTTCCGTCATTATCACTGAAGTAGAAAGGGTGTCAGATTGTGTTACTGAGCACAAATTCTCATGTTAAAACCTCACCTCAAAACAATAAAAAAATATATTTAAATGGAAGAAGTTAATTTTCAAGTGGCATAAATACATAAATGAGTCAGGTGCAATGGCGCACACCTATAATCCAGTGGTTCAGGAGGATGAGGCAAGAGGATCCTAAGTTCAAGGCCAGCCTCAGTAACTTAGCAAGGCCCTAAGCAACTTAGCTAAAAGTAAAATAAAATAAAAAGTAAAAAGATTGGGGACGTGGCTCAGTGGTTAAGCCATCCCTGGATTCAACCCCTGGTGCCAAATAAATAAATAAATAAATAGATGATAAACTTCTATCCCTACTAATTCCTTGAGAATTCTAATAGGTAGGAAAGTGGTTTTACAAGCCCATTCTCATTGACATAGCTCTTATGCAACCACAATTTTCTCATATTTAAACCATGTAGAATGAGTCACTGTGCAAGAAAAAACAAACAATTTTCCTTCTGCTCTCACACCAAAAACTCAAAACAGAAGACTTCTGTGACCCCCAAAAGTGTGGAAGTTTCTCTCCACCAGCAAGCAAGCAATTAATTCTGTAGCAGACTCTACCTGGGCATCCACTAATCCAATCATGTTCAGGCCCTACCTGGTGGTAGCATCAGATCTCAGGGATTGAGGCTTCATTCAGTTTTCCAGACTCAAGATTACCCCTCTGCAACCCCAATTACAGATGCCAATCACAAGCTCCAAGTTGTTTTACCTGTGCTTCTGCCTGACAGGTTCTATATTCGGTTTATTTAAAGGATAGTACAAAAGATACAGATGAAGAGATGCATAGGGTAAGGTAAGAGGCAAGGGGTTCAGAGTTGTACACCCTCTCTGAGCCACTTTCCATGGGTTCTGAGGTCCAGAGACTCTCCAGACCCTGTCCTTTGGGCTTTTGGACACTTTACTGCAGGGTCATGATTGAAGCATGAACAACTGTGCAGACAGATGATTGGGAAAAAAGGGTCTGATTGAATAGTAATAGACTGAATGGGGAGGCCCTGTTGGTTTAGAATCTTCTACCTAGATAGCTATGTGCAGGTGATGGTTTGGCAATATATATGCCAGGTATTGGTGACTCTGACTGGGGCACTTGAAACTGTACTTGTTTTCTGTGAAAGTACATATCTGAGATGGAACCATGCTTCTATGCCTTTTAAACCAAAGATTGTACACTGGGGCCTGTGAATCAAATCTAGGCATGGGCTGCATGAATTTTGAATGTCTCTGGATGGAGGAAACATGCCTCAGTTTCACATTCATCACACTTTATATTCATCATCATGCATTTTCCCATCCATACTTTTTATTGCCTGAATACAGGCATTTCTGCTTGTGGTCCCTATATTAAGCAAATAATGTCTATCTAACCCAATGAATGGCACAGAGTATATGATCAAAAATGATTTTCCAAATGGACTGGACAAAGAAACAAATGAATGAACATTTCTGCACTTCTTTGCCTTTCACTATGTACTTATTTTCCCTTTCTACAGACTGGACATATATATTAGCTTCTAGATAGATCTTACCCAGGGAGAAGCAAAGCCCAGCAGATGCTATACATGCAAATAGTGTTTAATTCTTGTTGAAGTGAACTGAGTTCTACTTCTTATAACCAACAATGGATTTCTCTGATAAATAGATGAGTAATAATCTATTACATGACAATTGGTAAGAATAGTTGGATCTGGATGGAAATAGGTTTGTGCTTCAGCTCTGTCATTTACTAGCTTTGTATATAAATAAATCAACTGATGTCTTAGTTTTCTTATAGTCAAATGGAAGCCATAATTCTTACCACAAAAGAAGTCATAACACTTGAATAAGCTAATCTATGTAAAACATAAGGGGCACACAAGTATGGTAGTTCCTTCTTTCTTTACTCTCTGTAATTGTCAAAAACTAAAATTGGTAAAAGGGTAGCAGAATGGATATTATTTGTTGTTTTTCTCCCACTGGGTAGCAGCTGCATCCTTTGACATGGAAAGCAATTGACTCTACTCCAGCTCCATGGTTGAGTTATATTTTTTTAATCCAACCTCAACCTCCTTGCTATAGTGATTGGTTTTGGGTTTGGATTCACACTAATCAGTGCTCATCATATCTTCATTGCAGAAAACAACTCAGGAACTTGAATGTGGCCAAATTATGAATAATGATACATGAAACATTGATGTTTTTTTTTTTTGAAGCTTTTAGGAAATGAAGTTCCTGGCTCTTGTGAACAGCTCCCAGAATCCAACGGTTTCTCTATCTCCTAATGTAGAAGTCAGGAAGCATGAAAGATGGGTGGGAGCCATAAAAAGGAACTGACAAAAGCTTAATGAAAATAAGTTGAGACCTTGATGCCACTGCTCAGCCAGAGAGAAACCAGTCCTGAAACCTGGATTATGTCTAGACTCTTTGCTTCAGTGAGTCTTGATATCACCTGTAGTGTTTAAGGTCCTTTGATCTCAAACCCTAAGAATGTCTGTGATCTCATGCAGGAACCAATATGGAAGCCAAGGTTAGATTCCATTGGTAGAGCTGATTCAGGACCAATCTGTAAATTCTATTAAGTTTGCTTCTAGGGGTCCCTAAGATGTCCCCTACCTTGCTGCTGGCTCTCTACTGAAACCCTCTCTCTGTTTCCCTACTCTATCATCTCTCTAATTCTGCTCTCATTTTCTTGATCTGTTTATTCCTCTCATCGATTTATATTTTTTAAAGAGACCAAATATGCCTTTGGTACTTTTTAGTTGAGAAAAAAAAAAAAAGAATCCTGGTTCACATTAAAACTTTGGCAATTGGTGTATTTCCCATGTAACAGGAGCAAAGCTGTAGTACAGTCCAATGATCTTGGTAATGGTTAGGGGTTTCTGATGGAATCTAGCAAATCAGTGGACAATGATGTTTTTGAAGCCTCTCGCTTTAGACTCTGAAAGCAGCCACCATTTACAGCTCCGTATCTGATGTGTATACTACTCTACCTCCCCTGTTTTTTATTTCTCTCCAGCAGCCTTTGGAATAAGGCCACAGCACCTCCATCCTATTGAGATCATGGGGACTATAAATAAAGGGGAAGTAAACAACCGGAAGGTATCCTATCATTAAATGTTCAAAAGTCAGAGGATATCTAATCATACCACATCAAAGTCTCTGCCCTTTAAGTTAGTAGGATCTGAGCTGGGTGTGCCAGAGGGATGAGATAGACAACTGGACTCCTTACTTTTTACATTTGAACTCATTGATTCTCCTGGAGGATCCTGATACATTAGCTAGAATGGCGGCAGATTTTAACTGCCTGACTCTCTGAAAGGCCCCTCATCGTCACATATTGACCTCACCAATCCCAGAGCCTGCTTTCCTTATTCTCTTTTTGCCTAGAGTCTAATTCCTTGGTCAAACACAGATTTTTACTCTCTGGCCATGAATTCTTGTCTCAGACAAATGCATAAAATATAATGCTTCCCTGGGCATGGTGGCACACACCTATGATCCCAGTGGCTCAGGAGGCTGAGACAGGAGGATTGCAAGTTCAAAGCCAGCCTCAGCAATGGTGAGGCACTAAGCAACTCAGTGAGATCCTGTCTCTAATAAAGTACAAAATAGGGCTCAGTGGTTGAATGCCCCTGAATTCAATCCCTGGTAACCCCCCAAAAAAATTAATTCCTGAAGCTTATGTACCCTCTAAGGGTATGAATCCAGTGAAAACCCCATATTTTAGGGTATTTAGGACAAAGTCATAATCATGTCTTTAGACTGGGTCTCCTATGTTGACCATATCCTCTCATTTCTGTCTACCCATTTTGGTTAGGTTCCCAAATCCTACTAAGTGAACCCCTTAGAGATTCTTTCCTAAAAGAAGAAGCCTAAAGAAGCTTTTCAATCTTATACCCACAAGGCATCAGATCCCAACAACATGTCTTCATTGGCATCCAATAATGACTGCTTTGGAGAAGAAATTTATTTTTTTCCATGCTGTGTACTTTGCATAGGCAGTGGAACTAAGACCACATGTCTTACAAGGAGCTGAAATCTCTCTTGCTATGCCTCGAGACCAATTTCCATTTTGACTGTCCTCCACCAGCCCCTTACAGTGACACAGTGTGAGCCAGTGGGGGCTGTGGTTCACCACAACCTTGCAGGGAAAGCAGCAGACGCACCTGCAGGATGCTGCAGGATCTATTTGATAATGGAAAATCCAGATCCGGGCAGATGGATGTTATATTTGGAGGAAATGCTGTCACATGACCAGAGTTTCTGCTCCAAGGAGAGAACATACAGATGTTCAAATACCAGAGAAGTCATGATGCTTCCAAAAGAATAAAGGAACACTTCATTATTTCCCATACTTCATAATTGTAAAGCCATAGAAAAAACTCAGGCAATATTAGGGCTCTGAATCAAAAGGAAACAAGACTCTGTAGTAAGAAAACAAGCTTTATTTGTATCCTAAATGGTAATCCATTTCCTTTCTCTACTCATTTTACATCCTTAGGGCAGGGGGAGACAGGTGTGCATTTGGTTCTCGTTAATGATGACTTTTATCTTCAGATGAGGCAAACATGGCCCCATGCCATCATGACCTTGTTGTAGTCTCAACAGAGCACATCACACCTTCTAAAATGTCCTGATACATAAACATATTTGAGCAAACAAGCCCAATAGTCTCCCCTTTCTGTGTTCCTTCCTTCTTTCCTTTCTTTCTTCTATCCTTCCTTTTCCCCTTCCTTCCATTTTCCCTGTATCCTCAACCAATCATCTTTAGGTGACACAAGACCTAGTGTGATTCTATGGAGATTAAATTTAACAAGTATGTGTTGGGCTCCTCCTCTGTATGGAGGCAGGTCTTCTGCACACAGAAGGATGAACTAAATAGACATCTGTCCTAAAGAAGCTTGAAGTTTTGGAGTTAGGGATATAGGTCAGAAGCAAAACACTTGCCCAACACATGTAAGGCTCTGGGTTGAATTTCCAGCACACACACACACACACACATACACACACACACACACACACACACACACACAAGTGAAAAGTTGAAGCTTAAGAAATATAAAAACAAGCTGATTACAAATGACTAATCTATAAAAATAGCAGTGAAGCCAGGTGCCGTGGTGCCTGCCTATAATTCCAGTGAGTGGGGAGCCTGAATCAGGAGGATCACAAGTTCAAGGCCAGCCTCAGCAACTTAGTGAGGCTCTAAGCAACTTATCAAGACCCTGTCTCAAAATAAAAAAAAAAAATAAGAAAAAGGGAGGTCTGGGGATGTGGATCAGTGCTTAAGCATCCCTAGGTTTAGTCTCTGCAACTAAAAAAAAAAAAAAAAGGCAATAAAAATGTAACCATAATAGTATGGGCACTCAAAGATGGGAGATTATCATGTAGATCTTAAAGGACGATAAGGATTTAGATCAACAGTGGTATGTAGCAGAGTTGCATTCCAGAGTTTTAAATGGATCCTCGGGTCAACTCCAAACATCCTTGGAACTGTTGTTGAATTTGGCTATTCATGGGTGGTGGCAAGTATTGGACATAAGCTTCTAACCTGAGAAGTTAATTCTTCTCATATTTCCACAAGGAAGAAACTGTGTGATTTTTGAGGGAATTTTTTTTTTTTGCTTTTTTTTTTTGGCAGGGTAGGTGGTAGGGGGGCTGCCTGGGATTGAACTCCACCACTGAGCCCCATCCCCAGCCCTATTTTATATTTTATTTAGAGACAGGTTCTCACTGAGTTGCTTAGTACCTCACCATTGCTGAGGCTGGCTTTGAACTCATGAACCTCCTGCCTCAGCCTCCCAAGCTGCTGGGATTAAAGGCGTGTGCTATCACACCTGGTTTGAGGGAAGAATCCCGAGGTTCTTCAGACCCCCCCTCAGAAACTTTGCTTGTGTTCTTGGCAACAGGCATTTTCTTGGCCTATTTTTAGAGCCCAACCCTGGAAACCTGATGGGAAATGAGGGTATAAAGAGACAAGCCATCATGGTAGTAGGACGGATCAAATTTGTTTGCTATGCTTGGCCTGTAATTTGAAAAAAGAACAAGAGCAGGCTTGTGTGGCTGTGAACATAAATATTTTGATCCAGCTTCATAAAACTCTTTTTGGCTAGAAGGATCATATCTTTTAAAATGAAAAAAAGTTTCATCACTAGGAAACCTGTATTCTTTTTCCATCACCAATTCTCTCTGACATGTCAAAATGATTCAATGCGAATTCCTCCTACTTCACTTTCCTCACTATTTTCTGCATCAGGGGAAGGAAGCAAACTTGTTAAAGGAAAGGGATGAGAATGTGCGAATGGGTCACAGTCTCTTTTCTGCCTGATTTCATTGTCTCCTCTGCATATCTAATATTGGCAGAAAAATTAGGCCCAAGCTAGCTGTGAAGCTAATGAGGACCACTCCAGGTTCAGAAATGCAATCAATGGACACAAACTTGAGAACCGGAAACAGGGTGGACATCTGGGAGACAAGAGTAGATGGGGGATCGCTAGAACGATTTGGAAAACATCAGGAACCAAAGCTGGTCAACCTCAGACATGCCAGCAAAACAGAAACCAAGAAGGGAGATAGAAAATGGTGGGAATGAACCTGAAGGCACACCACCAGATGTCCTTTCTCTGTGATGTCTTCTCTGAGTTGTGATTCTCGAGTGGGGCAGTTTTCCTTGCTAGAGAACATTTGGAGATATTTTTGGTCATTATAACTTGTAGGGGGCTGGAAGTCCTGCTCCTGTTATCTAGTGAGTAGAGGCAAGGATTCCTGCCAAACATCCTACTATTCTTAGGACAGAAAACCAAGACTTGTTTGTTCTCAAATGTCAATAATGGCAAAGTTGAGAAATCCTATTGGAGAGTACACAGTTACCAACATCACTGCTTTATCATTTATGGTTGTTTGTTTGGTTATAAAAAGTAATCAGTAACACATGCAAAGCAATACTGGTTGAATCTGGAATATTTTTATCAATATATAAAATAAAGTTTTATCATGATGCCGAAAAGTTCATAGTCTATTCCTCTCAGGGTCAGAAGTTGTGAAATCAAATTGCCAGATGAATGAACCTCAGCTGCTGCCTAACACCAACCAAAGCACATTTTACAGCTGCTTAGGACAGAATATGAAGTTCATACGTTTTTCTTTCTCTCTAATTGCTTAATCCAACAGGAAGAACTTGGACATTATTTTTTGAAGAAACAAATAATTATGGCCAAAGTCTTTCCAGGAAAAGAGTGATTTAGCATGTTGAAGAGAGAGCCATTTCTTGAAATCTTAAAATGAAATGCATTTCAAATGAAAAGCTGGGGTCTTGAGAGACTGCACCTGGTACCTAAGCCCAGCACCCACGGCAGAGCTATGAATGTACCATAATCAGTGGCAAAATCTGGAGAGCCATTGAGGGAAAATTACAGGAATTAGGGGCTGATAGGAACTAAATGCAAGTTGATTGCATTATGGGGATGGAGGCTGAGAGAAGTCAGCATGGCAGAGGACCTCATACAGGAAGGAACAATTTGGTTTGTTCTAGTGTGGTTCCAGATGTCCGTCACAAACCAACATGTCAACATTGTGTCTTAAAAAAAGAGTCTGGTGTAGTTAGGAGAGTTGTCTGATACGGTGCTGGGTCTAAGGACACAAAGAAGTAGGGTCACCTAGGTTGGAATTTTTACTTTCCACCTACTGGTTATGTGACCAGGCAGATTCTTTAGGCTTCTGTGCCTCATCTGCTAACTGGATTTTGTTGTGCTCATTGTCATGTGGCTTTGTAGTCGACCATGCTGGTGTTCTGACCAGATATTCCATTGGCCCTTGAACATTTTTTGTGTGTCTCTTCTTGGGCATGTCTGTACTTTTTGCTTCCATAGGACACAGAGGTGCAAGTGCCTGGGAGTTTACCTTATCCTGGTCCTGAGCCAAGGATGGAGGGGGCCTGAATCTGAAAGCTTAGCAACCTAGTCCTGAGGTATAGTGTAGACTCCAGAGCTCCCCTGTGAGGTCAGGCCAAAGCCACCTTCTGTGGGATTTTGCCTGAAATTGCCCCTGATTTCCTTTGGTCCTTCTGCTTTCCTTGCTCCCTTGTAGGAAATTTCCCAGGAGCACTGACTTAATAAACCACTTACACTTGCAGTTTGTCTCAGGGAACTTAGATGAGCTAGAACACAAAGTGTTTCAAACAACGCCTGGCCTATAATGAGAGCTTGGTGAATGTAGGCAGGTATTCTACTTATTATTAAATGCTTACTTTGTGCCAAGTACTGTATCACTGACACTCGTTTTATTATTTCATCTTGTCCAAATCTACCTTCCTTTCAAGAGGGAGAGAAAATGACACAAGCCTGAGCTGAAAGGAGGGCCCAATACCAGAGTGAGAATTCTACATTTGAAGAAGCACAGACCGTCAGATGAATGAGCGAGGGAGGAGTACCAAGTCTCAAATAAAGGTGGACTTCACCGCCTCATTTAGAGGTGGGGTAGAGTCTGAGTGAATCAATAATCGGTGTGTTTGTCAACTTTTGATTACTGTATAAAATTCCTAAGATGATCGACTTAAAAAGAGGAAAGGTTTGTTTTAGCTTAGAGTTTTGAGATTTTAGTCCACAGTGGGTAGACCTGTTGTTTCTGGGAGCACACGGTATGGGAAGCTGCTCACCTCATGGCAGCTGGGGAGGACAAGCAAGAGACAAGAAGGGGTGGGGGGTCTCATATATCTCCTCCAAGCCCCCGCCCCGTGACCTGACTTACCTCTACTAGGCCTCTCCTCCTAAGGTTCTGCCACTTCACTATAGTCCCAGGAAGTACGACCAAGCCTCTAACACTTGGGCCTTTGGAGGGTATTTGAGAGCCCAACTATGACAGGTGGATTTATACATGCTGATAACAACCTGTCCTGTTGAACTGACTCTCCCTTTACACAGGTGAGAAAGAAAAAAAAAAAAAAAAAAGCCCCAGAAGGCAAAGCTACTCAACAAGGGCTCTGATTTCTGACAATGTTTTTCCATTCCATTTCCCCGGCTTTTTTTAAGCTTGCTCTGGGCATATGGTAGGTAAAGACTGGATGATGCTAACATCCCTACATAGAGGTAAAAGGAACATACAGCATAAGCAACGGGGTGGAGGACATCCTCAGAAACCCACAGCCAAACATCTGTGTCTCCCAAGCCTGCCTTCTGCATAAGGACATGTGGCAATTATGTAGGGCCTGATATCATTTTGTACCTTTTCCTGCTTCCATGTCATGTCTTCACAAGGAGATGGCCTCTTCTTTTGGAGAAGGGAGTGAATTTTATTCTAAGCTTCTTTGAAACCCCTCCTCCATAGTACTTAACCCTGGCTCTTCTATGTAGTGGATACCCACCAGTATATAACTAATTTATTTCTCACTGTAGGGGTTATCCTACAGAAATATGAATGTAATGCTCCTAGGAAGAAATAGAACATACTAAACTATATATGTGTTATATGTATACATATTAAATTTAGATAGATACATATATTAAACTCCCAAAGCTCACATTAGCTTCATATATATCTGTAATGGATATAAAACTAACGTGAGCTGTTGGTATTTAACTACAGTGTGATAAGGTGAAAACTGTATTTCACCATCTGGATCCTCAGCTCCTATTTCCTTAACTCTTTCTGTCCTTCAGAGTCTTTCTTGGGCTGGGGATGTGGCTCAAGCGGTAGCGCGCTCGCCTGGCATGCGTGCCACCCGGGTTCGATCCTCAGCACCACGTACCAACAAAGATGTTGTGTCTGCCGATAACTAAAAAATAAATATATTTTTAAAAAAGAGTCTTTCTTTCTTTCTTTGATGGTTTGGGGATTGAACCCAGGGCCTCGCACATGCTGAGTAAGTGCCCCCCCCCATTGAGCTACCTCCCCACTCCCTTCTTGGTATATCAAACAGGATGTTGCATACTTTCCCTCAGCCTATTGGCAGTGTTGATGGACCAGGACAACAAAGCAGCTGCATCTCTCCACTTCCCCAGCTCCCACCTTACTATCCTGAGTAAATATGTCAAAGGCCATTTACCTGGAGATAAATAAGTGAAAACAGGATGTACCAGGAAAAAAACACACACACACACACTGATCTGGCAATGAGTGCTTTCTAATCTTTGCCTTGCTCTCACAAGCCCAGGGATCTTGTGTGGGTCACATGGCCCTGCAACTCATCTGCAAATGAAGACGTTGGACTTGATCTTATCTACCCAATAGATAACATTAGCCACATATAAGCTATTTACATTTATATTAATTAAACTCTAAAAAAATTAAAAATTCTGTTTCTCAGTCACTCTAGCCACATTTGAAAGGATCAATAGCAACTTGTCTCCTTCCAAGTGGATCCGTTAGCACCAGACTGATCTTTCCAGACTTGAAGACTCAAAGATAAGAAAATGGGATCATCCTAAACTAGAAAAGTTATTCATCTCGGCATGATGTAACATAACTATAGAGAGAAAACGATCGGGTGTTAGTAAGAAGTCTGAACACACTCAACAGAACAAAGCTATGATATCCTTGCGATTTGAAGTTTTATTCTGGCTGGAATGACCTTGAAAGCAAGAACATTGAGCTCCACGTGTTCATGTCAACACCCTGGCTGGGTACCAATGAGATACAATGTTTCTTGTCTGCATTGGGTCATCTTTGGCTGCTTTTTTAGGCCATTATATCTATACGACTGTAGCCAGTTTATCAGTATATCCCTCTCCCTGGCTATTGCTGGAGATAGGAACTTCTCTGAGGCAGACCCTGTGATACTGTTCAAGACCAGGCATGGTGCAGGCCGGAAAGTCAACTCCAATTCTTTGAAGTTGCATATTTCCTCCATTGCCTGCAGCAGAGATTCTTTAAATAGAGTATGGCCGTAAGGGCTTTGTCATGATTGTTTGTGGGGACTGTTGGCAGTGTGTTACTACAGTAAAGTACCAATGTTTACATACTATTTACATTGTTGTTAGTACTATTTATTAATTGAAAAATCCCCATTTATTGAGTATTTATGATGTCCCAGAGACTGTGCTCAATAGCATATATCTCATTGCTCATTCATTTCCTAAAACAATCCTATAAATGGATGTGGTTATATTTTGCCTTGCCCTGGTTCCTAGTAAGATGTACATGCTATCAAAAGTTCTCTGCATCTCTCTAAACCCTTCTAGTGTCTATACCCTCAACCTCCATTGGAAGAGAAAATGCTTGTGAGTGTTGTAGGCAAAGTGAGATATGTCCCATGAGCACTGCACATGTGTTGAGGCCAGATAGACACCACTTATGCTGGATCAGTGGGCAAATAATTGCATCCAGGTTGGCTGCAGAGGAAGGGCTGTTCCATATATCAACAGGCAGGACAGCTAGCAGGGCTCCTTAGCACAAGCAAAACTTCTCACTGGAATGGAAGCTAGCAGCTGATGACACTGATCAGCACAGTTTCCTGGTGCCAACAGCAGATGATGCTCATGCTCAACTACCTTGTACCAACAGCTATTGGAGGCTGGTGGACTATGGAGCAGAACATGGACCACCTAGATCTGATTCCTCCAACCCCTCCCCTCCTCCTCCTCTCCCGCTCCCCTCTCCTCCTTCAAGCCAGAGTAGTGGTAAAACATACCCCTGCAAAATCTAACTACATAGGATTGATTTGAGGATGAATAAGAAATGAAATATATCTTACTTAGCACATTTTGACACATAGAAGACACCGAATGCAAGGCAACTGTTATTATAATCATTGTTGTTGTTAAATCTACATGTAGCTATATGTAGTCACAATAGTATTGATAATGCAAATGTTGGTACATACATGTTAGTAACCAATTCTCTGCAACTTCAGAATCTGATTTTGTCTGTGTCTATGAGTGTATTGGAGAATCTGGGAAACAGGTTTGCTTTAACCAATCATGCCTTCTTCCACACCTGCGCTCTTCCTCCAAACATAAATATTTTAAAAATTTTTTTTAGTTGTAGTTGAACACAATACCTGTATTTTATTTATTCATTTTTATGTGGTACCAAGGATTAAACCCAGTGTCTCACATGTGCTAGGCAAGCACTCTACCACTGGGCCACAACCCCAGCCCCTAAATATTTCAATTATACTTTACAGTTGCAGAAATAGATTGAGAAAGAAGTCCAAGTGGATCCTCTGATAACATTTCCCTCATGCTTTGCATATATATGTATATAGAAATATATTGTGGTTGTTGTTGTTTGGTAACAGGGATTGAACCCAGGGACGCTTCACTACTGAGCCGCCTCCCCAGCCCTTTTAAAAATTTTTCACTTTTGAGACAGAGCGGTGCTCAGTTGCTGAGGCTGGCTTTGAACTTGCAATGCTCCTGCCTCAGCCTCCTGAGCTGCTGGAATTACAGACATGTACCAACACACCTGGCTCTCATTCTTACATACATTCTTAAAGGGAGCAAAAGGGATGAGAGCGACCCCTAGCAATGACACACTATCTAAGGACTACTCAAGGAGACTGTTGGACATGTGTATTTCATCAGTCCTGAGTGTCACAGCTGTAAAATAAGATTTCTGGAAATGGTAATGTGTCACTATCAAGAATGGCTCACGGGGAATGATGTTGTGGAGTCATTGCTGGCTGAGGGACAAAAAATACAATCAACTAGCCAGTCATAGAGTCGGGAAAGACAATGACATAAGATCAGTGTGGCTCATCTCTGGAATTCAGTTATTTGTTTTCACTGAATAAAACTGCTTTGAAAGCCCCTACCAGACAGAATTCACTTAATGGTGAGAGGAAAGTGCAGTTAGGATTTGTGACAATTATCTGACAACTGCCCCCTCAGGCTAGAAGGCTATTCTGGACCTTGGGTTTCCGTGGTTCTCCAAGAACCTTGGATCAGCTCCAAAACAATTTCCTGAGCACAGGCCTGGCCCCTGGGACCTGTTCTTCCTTCTACCATTTTCTCTAAGCTGATTGTATCACTTTTCTTCATGAATTGGCCCAAGGGCTATTTTTACTGTCAGTAAGACCAGGGTGAGAAGGCTCAGCCTCCATATTCATAAAGTGTTTATTTCTTATAAGGGAAAAAAATGTGCTATATGTAGGGTGCGGTTTCCTCAAGATATATTAGAAATGAAAAACTTAAATTCCTGGGTCAGCAAACCAGGGTGTGAACCCAATGCTGTTGCATCTCAGCTGTGTGACATGGAACAGTTCACTTAATTTCTCTAAGCCTCAATTTCCCCATCTATCCAGATATAACAAGAGAATATCCATCTTGGAGAGTGCTGGGAGGATTCAATGAACCCAAGCACTTAATTTGTTTGGCACGGTGCCCGGCATGCAGTAAAGCATAGTTGACATTGGCGGTCCTCAAATATCCAAATAGCTAGTTATCACAATATTTAACAATGAAACTGTGGAGCCATGGACCAATCAGAATGGACTCTGAGATAGCCAGTGTCCAGTCTGATTGGTTCATACCTGTGTTGTTTCAGTTGTTCAATATTTTGAATATTGTTCTTGTATATTCATTCAATAAATGTCAACTCAACTATTATTGCAGTTCTCACAAGGAAGAGAATCAGGAACTCAGAGGACAGGTTGTCCTGTACAATTTGTACCTGTACATTATATGCTGTGTTCCTGAGTCCTTCATGCTCACTTGCTTCCTGAAACCAGGAAGAAATAGCATCACCATAGCAAATGGCACCCGTGTATCATCTATCAAAGGAAAGACTTCACCTACAGTGAAGCAAATGAGATGAATTCCTGATTGCTTCCAAGAGGACAGAATGTCATTACCAAAAATGACTGTCTATCTTCATCAGATAGGTACTTTTTTTCTGCCCCTTTCTTGCTCAGAAGATATTGGATAAGATCAAGAAAATAGAAGACAGAATGAATAAGTGAGGAGGCAGAGATGAACAGGATGCATACCCTCAATTGTTAGAACAAAAGCATAGATAGGGCTGGGAATGTGGCTCAGGCGGTAGCGCGCTCGCCTGGCATGCGTGCGGCCCGGGTTCCATCCTCAGCACCACCACATGCAAACAAAAATGTTGTGTCCGCCGAAAACTAAAAAAAATAAATATTTTAAAATTCTCTCTCTCTCTCTTTAAAAAAAATCATTCATTCTGCTTTAAAAAAAAAAAAAACATAGATAAGCAGGGCCACCTTCCTCTGCAACAACTATTACAGCCTTACAATGATCAGGCCTGGTGTGGGGGACAAGACTGTTTCCTTCATCATTTGCATTAAAAAAAAAAATGTGGTTTCACATGTTTTGGTTGTCTCTGGAATAGTTACCTGGGTTGTCTGATTTACAAGAGTACTGAAACAATTACTTTGGGTACTATGTCATTCACTGAAATACACACAAGCCCAAAACAGTTTGCAAACACACAGCTGTAGAGAAAATCTAATTTTTCCATGGACACGAAAATGTATCACTTCATACGTTTCTCTGTGAGGTTAGGATTAGTAGAGACATTCAAACCCATTTCACAGAGAAACCTTAAAGTAACTTCATTGTAAAAGGATTTTCAGGTTCACAATGTTAGATTTTTATATGGAATTATGTATTCTGCAATAGTATTTGATTTTACCTGAAAATTGAGCTTAAAGAATCATCATTGATAATCTATCAATCAACAGAAACTCTTTTGTCTTAAGAAAGAAGCAGTTGTAAATTTTGGTCAACAAACCCTAGTGTGGCCCCAGGTTCATACCCTGTGTGGTTTTCTCCTCTTGAGTGGGGGAGAAATCTATTACTTGCTTCTAACTAATAAAATGTGGCCAAGTCAGGTGCAGTGGTGCATGTCTGTAATTCCTACGACTTGGGAAGCTAAGGCAGGAGGATCACAGGTTCAAAGCCAGCTCAGCAATTTAGGGAGGCTCTTAACAATTTAGCAAGACCCTGTTTCAAAACTAAAAAATTTAAAAGGGCTGGAGATGTGGCTTAGTGGTAAAGCACTTCTGGGTTAAATTCTGGTATATATATATACACACACAAACACACATATATGTGTATATATATATATGTATGTTAATGATATAAATATATGTGTGTATATATATGTATGTATGTGTATATATATACATATATATGTAAATATATAAAATATGGCTAATATTGCTGGCATGCATCCGCCCTCTGTTGCTGGCTGGAGTAGGCTTCTATGATGCAAGAGAACCTATGGAGAGGACTGTGAGGCAAGGAACTGTGGTGGCCTCTTGAAGCTGAGAGCAGCCCCTGGCTGGAAAATGGGGTCCTCAGTTCTACAAATAAATTCTGCCAACACAACAACCCGATGGAGCTTTGAAGTGGATCTTTTCCAAATTGAATCTTTGATGAGACAATAGCTTTGGCCAACATCTGGATTGTAGAGTGGTGAAGACCCTGTAAAAAGGAACCAGCTGAGTTGTGTCCCACCTTCTAACCTACAGTAACTATGAGATTATAAATATGTGTTGTTTTAATCTACTAAGTGTATTGCAATTTGTTACATAGCAATGGAAAGCTAACTCATAGACTTTGATGGGTCAGCAAATATCAGATTATCTCCTCTGTGCCTAGCATTATGGCAGAATGGCATGGTGGTTATGAATTTCTCTGAGTCTCCAGTATGGAAAGACAGAACAGTTAGGTTACCAAAAATCAAATACCCAAAGGCTATATCTACAATAAAAGTACATAGCAAGGTATCCTATTAAATCCCAAACTGCCCAAATAGTCCAGATCCAGCTGTGATAAGAAACTACAAGAAATGAAACAGGGAAAGTGACAGGGTTTCAAGAGCCATGAGAAAAGGAATCCCTAAATCAGCAGCAAATGCTCATGAAGAAATCTGGTGGGCCAATCTGAGAACAGCCACTAAAGTGATAGGAGATTCTACAAGGTCCAGATGGGTGTGCAACAAGGAGATGACAGTGCTGGAATCACCTGTCCTGAAAACTCTGGAAACTGACAGACAGGAGCTCTCTTCCAAGATAAAGCTCTGCAGTGAAGGAACACAGCTGAACCCAATCCAAACTGAGCAGGGCTAGGACAATCTGGGCAAAGAGAGAGAAAGTCCAGATATGAGCACGTCTCCGGAAGTTCGAGACCACACACACACACACACACACACACACACACATACTCACGAGTTTCTTATAGCTTTGAGTAAACAATATAAGAGTTCTTGAGCCCTGAAGCTAGTAAAACTATCTTGGCCACCTGAAAAGTTGCAAACAGAAAAAAAAAAGTTAGAATCTTAAAGTTATTAAAAAGAAAAAAAGAAGGCTTGGGATATAATCAATGGTAGAGTACTTGTATGCCTGATGCCCTGGGTTTAATCCCCAATATCCAGACAACAACAATAACCCCACTAAGGAACAGAATAATGCACTATGGAGAATGAAATTATATCAGATAGACAGGCTTACAAAATAGACAAAAATTAATATTGCAAAATGAGCTAAAATAAACTAAAAACATAATAGAAACTATGAAGGAAAAGCAAAAATTGGAAGGTGAAAAAAAAAGATATAAATGAAGAAAAAGAGAAGTGATACAACTTGGGAAATATTGAGAAATACAAGAAAAAAAATCATTTCCTAAATGAAGACTAAACTAAAAGTTATACATGCATAAATAGGCACCAGGGATAACACCCAAAGAGGAGGAGAGGATGAAAATGAGAACAAAATTAATAAACAAATACATAAAATAAAAAATAGATGAAGGAGGGTGACTCAAAGTGGAGTAGGGAGGGAGAGCATGGGAGGAAGATTATTTCTAGATAGGGAAGGGGGGAGGGAAAGGGAAGGGGGAGGGGATTAGCAAGGATGGTGGAATGTGATGGTCATCATTATACAAAATACATGTATGAAGATTTGAATTTGGTGTCAACATATCTTATATACAGAGATATGAAAAATTTTGGCATATATGTGTATTAAGAATTATAATGCAAAAAATATAGTACATGTATAATGGCATAATTTGGCGTGAACATTCTTTATATACAGAGTCACAAAAAATTGTGCTGTATATGGGTAATAATGATTGTAATGCATTCCACTATTGTCATGTATTTAATAAAGAAAGAAAGAAGAAAAGAAAAGAAAAATAAATAAATGAAGAGATTTCTGCTTCTTGCTATGATAGAGTAACTTGAACTCCACTGACTCTCCCATCAGGAACAATCAAAACTGAACAAAATAAACGAGCAGCTGTTTCCAGGCATTAGACAATAAGCAATGTCATCTTGAAAGAAAGAAGCTCATGACACAAGCCCTATAAAAAGAATATCATGAACCAACTAGGTTTTATCCCAAGAATACAAGGTTGAGTTGACATCTAAACATCAATCAATGTCATTTATGAAATTGCATAAAGGAGAAAAATCATATAACATTTTAGTAGATGCAGAAAAAATATCTGAAGAAACACCTCAATACCCACTCATGTTCAAGCCTCCCAGCAAACTAGAAGCTGAAGACAACTACCTGAATCCCTTAAATAGCCTATGTAGCCCAGCACAATGGCACATGCCTGTAATCCCAGCAGTGTGGGAGGCTGAGGCAGGAGGATTACAAGTTCAAAGCCAGCCTCAGCAACTTAGCGAGGGCCTAGGCAACTTAATGAGACTGTACCTCTAAATAAAAAAATAAAAAAGGACTGGGGATGTGGCTTCAGTGGTTAAGCACCCCTGGGTTCAATCCCTGGTATAAAAAAAAAATTGACTAAAGTGGCCTGTGTAAAAAGCCTAGGGGCTGGGATTGTGGCTTATCGGTAGAGCACCCCCCTAGCATGGGCGGGACCTGGGTTTGATTCTCAGCACCACATAAAAATAAAGGCATTGTGTTGTCTCCATCTACACCTAAAAAATTTTAAAAAAATTTTTTTTAAAGCTTATAGCTAACATTATGCTTGAGATGTAAATATAAGGGCTTTCCCTTTAAGACTGGAAACAAAGTAATAATATTGTCTATGTTTATCATTTCTAGTCTACATGGAATAGGACCTTATAGCCAGAATAGGACTCTCTAGTCAAGAAATAAAAAAAAGAAAATTAAAGGCATAAGTTTCAAAGAAGAAGTAAAGCTCGAATTACAGACAACATTGAATATCCTAAGGCATCAATAAAAATATTAGAATTAGTGACTCCCCAAAAGAAGTTGAGTGGTCTTAAATTCTCACATTTAAAAATATTTCTCATCATGGGTTGTCCCCTCAATGATTTCATGTTGAGCAACAGATTATTAATGAGGAAGAGCATATTAACCTGAAAACCAAGTCAATCAATAACAGTTGAGATATTAATAAATGTCAAGTGATGAAATTGGCTTATTTAATAAAAATTTAAGAGTGATATGGAGATTTAACAAAGATGTGGTAATTATTCTGAAGTCTGTGGCCTCTGGGTTGCAAATGCTGGCTATAATTATAAGAATGATGGTTTAAAACAGGATTATTTTCTATAAAGCAATTTAGTGATTACAGTGAGAATATCACAAATAAAAAGCAAACAGTCTTATTAGTATTTGAATAGATACATCTTGGGAGACCTTCTTTTAGCAGCATCTCCCCAGGATTTCAAAAGGACTGATTTGGAAGCCAAGAACTTAACTGCAAAGTAAAGATGATGTCATCTGGACCCTGCATCTGATGACTCAAAATGTGGGTCTAGTGGTGACTAAGAACTCCAGTTGCAATGAGAAGTTAAATAAAACCATGGAATGTGAGATAAGACCAAAGGCTGTATTTCTAAATCAAGATGTGATTTTATATAAATTTCTATTTTAAAAACTTTCGCATATTTAAATTCAAGTTTAAATTTGCCTATTTCATTTGTAGCCTCGAAGTTTATAAATTTAAATTGGCCAAATTTCTTTCTTTCAGTGGAGATGGTTTCTCACTAGAAAAAAATGGGAGATAGCTTCCTATCCAAGCTTGCATTGGCATGTATGATGCTTAAAATTGTTGCAGGAGGGAAGAAAAAAATCAATGTGGGCAGTTGAAAAGGTGGGATTCAAATGGGTAGGTTCTGTGTTAGTAGGGATGGAAGCTTTCCAACTGTAGGAAAAGAAATGAATCAGGACGCATTAACAAAGAACAGCTTGACCTGGGCCTCTCCCTCAAATAATAGTTGGAGAAAGACTGGCTTTGACTATCAGTGAACACTGGAACAGAGGAAAATTAGGACTCGTTGTGCATGTGTGATGAGGTCAGGTTGTGAAAGACCTGGTCAGCCAAAGGGCCTTGGATACATTCTAAGGGTCATTCTCTGGGACAGTGACTCTCCAATTACCAGCTGAGGTGCATTATAACATTCATGTGTACTGGGCATTTTTACCTCTATAAACATCTTCTTCATAAAAATATTAAAAATTATAAGACTATCAGTATGAAGATAAATATATCCCAGTCTGCAGTTGTTATTATATTTATATTATTATATGTACTTTTTCTTTCAATTAAAAAAAATTTTTTTATGGTGCTGGAGAATCAAACCCAGAGCCTCTGGCTGGCTGAGCAAGTGTTCTACCACTGAGCCATATCCCCAACCCCTCTTTCAATTTTAAAAGAAATTAAAACTTGCCAGGTGAAGTGGCATACATCTGTAATCCCAGCAACTTGGGAGACTGAGACAGGAGGATTGCAAGTTTGAGGCCAGTTTCAGCAAGTGAGTGAGACCTCAACAACTTAGTGAGACCCTGTTTCTAAAAAATAAAAAGACTGAGGATGTAGCTCAGTGGTAAAGCACCCCTGCGTCGTCCAATACCCAGTGAAAAACAAAACAAAAACTTTACATTTTCTTGAGTCCATAAAAGCACCCTGGTCTTTGCACACTGCCAGCTACATCTAGTGGTGACTCAGCCCTGGTTAGACTGATGATTGCATTTTATATGTGACAAGCATTTTGTGGTTAAGGAGTTGTTATGGTCTTTTTATGTATGTGGACAAGACCATATTTCTGCATATGAAGAGACAAATATTTCCTGGGTCATAAAATGTTTATGTGTGGGCAAAGTTGGACCAGGAAAGATGAGATTTTTTTTTTTTTTTTTTGGTCTGATATTTGGCCATGGCCATGAAAAAACATCTGGAAAGCAGAATTCAATGGAAGAATACAGGTTGTCTAAAAGGCTTATGTCTGGGTCTAGATTTTGGAAAACAGCTTCCAGAACACTGGAAATAAGATGGTGCCCTTCTCAATGGAAAGGAAAGACCTGTTCTGAGAAGATTATACCAACCTCTTTAGCAGCCATATATTACCTAAGATCACATACCTGAATGTGATCTTGATGTCCTTAAAATAGTCCCATAGAGGGGGAGCATGGGAGTAAAAGATGAACTCTAGATAGGACAGAGGGGCGGGAGGGGAAGAGAGGGAGCAGGGGGTTAGCAAGGATAGTGGAATGTGACGGACATCATCATCCAAAGTACATGTATGAAGACACAATTGGTGTCAACCTATTTCATAAACAACCAGAGATATGAAAAATTGTGCTCTATATGTCTAATAAGAATTGTAATGCATTCTGCTGTCATTTTTTTTAAAAAAAATCAATAAAAAACATTTAAAAAATAGTCCCATAATGTCCTTAAAAATTTCTGTCACTAATTCTTGTGTGTGTGTGTGTATTTTACTGGAGAGGCCCTCTACCACTGAACCTATCCCTAGCCCCTTTTTATTTTTTGAGACAGGTTCTTGCTAAATTGCCCAGGCTGGCCTTGAACTTGTGACCTTCCTGTCTCAGTCTCCCCTTTAGATGTTAATTATAATCAATGGGCTTTGGATTATTCCCAGATGAAGATATTAAAGTGGTGACAAAGAGAAAAATCTCTTGGGACTCATATGCTATTGGTAACAACTAGAAGAAGACTTTACAGGGAATGGGAAATGTGGTGGTAGACTGCTGGGTTTCCTCCGTTAGCAGGCCTTTCCCCAGAGCGTCATCTAGACAATGCTTCCCTCTTCAATCCTTGGAGTGCCCTGAGTCTCTTTCCCACTGAGGTTGATCCTTTGCTGAAACTACCAGGACTTAGGAAACATTTGTCTTCTAGTGGGATATAGAAGGGCTGAAAGAGAGAGGCTTCTTGTAAGGCAGATCGGTAGAATAAATTTGAGAGTAGGGTAGGGAGGAGACTATACTTAGAAGCACAAGCGGTGGTCTTGCCATTCAAAAGTATGGTTCCAGGACCAGCAAAATTGGCACCGATATATATACTTTAGCAAAATCCCCAGGAAATGTGTCAATATGATTTACATTTGGGAAACACTGGGCTAGAGTATTAGCTGAGAGGCTTGGGAGGGAAGGTGGGATTGGCAAGGCAGATCAAAGTTACAATTAGCAAGCTTTGGTATCTTAATATTTTGGAATGCCTGAAAGATAACTTAAAGAATACAAATTTTGGAGACTAAAAGTAAACAAGTAATTTTCCAATACTCATTCGCCTATCAATAATTGATAGTCTAATTTTAAAATAATGTCTATTAGTTAAAGCATTCGATCCCTGCTCAGGTAACATGATTTCTGTTTGCCAAATTTGCTGTACCTACTGGCATTATTTTTACATACTTGGAAACAACTCAATTGCCCTTTTTCTGCCTGGATAAGATAAACCCCTGGCTGTACTTATTCATATTTGGTTTTCTCCTCATTATTTAATCAAGATTCTCTTCCTATGCATTTTTTATGTAACTTTGGTCATTGTTAATTATTAGTGCCATCACAAGTAAGGAGCCAGCTTTTGCAGTGTGTAATCTATTCAGTTATAATTAGATAGCATGAGATTACATATGTGCTCTAAATATTAATAATTTTGCTTAGTTTAAGGAACCAGTAAGAATGGACTGATGTCCTGGGGCCATGAAAAGGACAGAATAACTTCCATGGGTGTCTTATTCATGGTCGAAGAATACTAAATATCTCTGGATTTCTTTGCTGGTTAAAAGAATAAAAAAAGAAGATAAAGTTATTGCAAGAATTAGTGGAAACAGCATCTTTGCAGGGTTCCTATGCCATGTACATGTGCGAGAACTGACTGTTTTAGGGACTCATCCAGATGTTCTGCCTGCATGATATCAGCATCATGTATTTTTGCAAACACAGGTATAGCTGAACATTTCCTTCAATTTTCTTTCAACTGTGTAGACACAGTAATGCTTTTGGTCCTCTTTTCCCAAGCTGCAGGGGGAAAAGCACATATAATTCACCCCTCTTGCCCTTTCTTTATCACCTAGCTACTTCCAAATTAAAATTTCTAATTTGAACTAAGGAAAATGATGTTCTCAGAATTTTTTCCTCCTGAAACCAAATGAAAGCCTACATTTTTTTTCTACCTGCTATAGCAAGGGGACAAAGAAGCTATGCACATTGTTTTTCATAATATGTGTGATTTATTCTTCAAGATAAAGAAGTAACTCAGATCACTTCCAAAGGTCGACTGCCAAAGGTCGACTGGCTCTTCTCTCAGATGGCAGTCGGAAAGTGAATTCATCAGGCTATTGCTTACCTTAAGACTCTGGATGCCTCTGTGCTTACCAGTATTATCACTTTCCATCAGAGGTTCCAGACTGGTAGCCTGGAGTCTGGCCTAAAGACATGTTTTGTTTGGAATACCTGATGTTTTCATAATATTTAAATCAAAATTTTAAAATAGGGATATTTCAGGATTACTTGAACTTTGTAAAATATGAGAATATATGCTGGGCATGGTGATGCATGCCTGTAATCCCAGCAATTTGGGAGGCTAAGCAGGAGGATTGCAAGTTCAAAGTCAGACTCAGCAATCTAGCAAGGCCCTTAGCAAGGCCCTAAGGCTCTGTGTCAAAATAAAAAAATAAAAAGGACTGGGGTGTGGCTCAGTGATAAAGCAGCCCTGAGCACAATACCAAGTACCAAAAAAAAAGAAAAAAGAAAGAAAGAAAATGAATGAGAATATGTGACAAGACTGGCCTTTAATCCATTGTATGCCAGTGATCAGCAGGAACTGACTGGTGACTGTCCTCGGATGCCCCATTGCCTAGCATTCTCTGCCATTCCCCTGACTTTGGTCCTGAATGCCAGCTTTAACTTACTCATCTCTTGCTATTATTTGTCTTTTGTAGTTGAGAAATATTTATCAGGGACTGTGTCTTTATCAAGATAGCTAAAGATAAAATAATAATTATATTTCAAGGAAAAGAGAGGTGTACAAATTTCTTCTTGGGCTTGTGAAATATTCTTCATAGATTGAATGTGTGACCTTACTTCACCTCCCATATTTGGAAAAGAGTGGAGTGCCTAAAGTGTCAGTGACAAAAATGCAGATGAGTTTGCAAAACCACATGATATATATATGTGTGTGAGCTATTTGGACAGAAATGCACCTGGGATCAGGGAAGCTAAGTTGCTGTTCAGTGATGAGATAGAGGCTGTGTTTTATAGCATTCATGTTTCTACTGATAAACCCAACCTGATCTTTTATTAAATTGGGAGCCATCTTGCCACAAAGCCATGAAAAGCTAATTTCGGCTTTACTATAAATTACTGCAAATTCTGAACCTGCTTGGAATGCCTGCCCGTGCCTTGAACTCACCCATGCCTGGCTCTCTGACCAGATAGCAGCCCTCTCTGAAACTTTAGTGACACCTCATAAATATTGGCCTTCCCTGGCCAGACAACGACCCTCTCTGAGGCTCTAATGGTCTTCATAAATTCTGATGTTGGGGCCAGCAAAAATTGTAAACTATCATTAGTGTGATGCTTGTCAGAGTTCTGTTATCTGTAACCCCCCCTTTGTGTAACTTTCTGGGCTATAAAGCTGGGCTGTAGGAAAGGTGGGGCGGCTGTCTTGTTCCCCGCTGTTTTGGGAGGGAAAGGCAGCCCAGCCGGTCGAAATAATAAGCTTGCTTTAATTTGATTTTAATTGGAGTCAGTGGTCTTTTCTTGCGTCCTGGTCTAACACTACCTTCCTCGAAAAATAGGCTGTTCCTCAGATTTCCACCAGGAAATAATTTCATGTCAAGATAGCAGAATTAAAAAGTCTTTCCCATCCTCCACAGACTCACAACCCAGTACATTGAGGGAGGTCATCAGCCTCCACCCAGGTGAAGAGCTGCCCCGCAGCATCACACAAACAGAAGACAAATTGACCCGATGAGTGTAATGGCCGCCCACATGTACAGAGCACATCTACGGCTTCCCACCTGGGAGGTGGGGGTGAAGAAGAAAAATTGAGCTTAAGTAAAGTGCCTTCAGCAGACCTAAGAATTGGGGCTATGGCAGGGCAGACAGAAGACAATTAGAAGAACCTTGAAGAAGAAAAATTCAGACCCTAGCAGAACAGACACGACTGACTCCCTCAGCTCATACCCTCTGTCTGCTCCCCTACTCCCTATAGTTCTTGAACAGAAAGAATCAGAAACTGCTGTAGGCTATTTCTAATGGGGTGTCTGGTGGATCAAAGACTATATTCTCCCTTTCTTTTATTTTGGCAAGTTGTAAGGGCAGAGGAGTAGAAATGGCCAGGGTTTTGTTATGTTCACAGAGGAGTTTCTCTGTCGGCCTTCCGAGGTCAAAGGCAGCTGCATCCATTAAGCATCCATTATTCTGAACCCTCACCTCTGACAGAGCTGTTCTCTGAGGGAGCATTAGGAACCTTTTGTAGAGGTGAAGGACCCTTCTAGAGTGGCAGGGATTGAGAACCCCCAACTCCTACTCTTGAAATTTCAGCCCTGCGAGAATGTCTTTTGGATTGAGGTAGATCTGCTAACGACTGCTATTAGGAAAAAACTTAGATGAGGAACTTGCAACAAAGGAAGGGAACATGGGGGTTGGTAGGTCAAGTTAGCACAAAGAGAAGTGAGAGAGAGGGTGTGGGGAGGGTTGGTTCTGTCTCAGCTTACAGCTGTTGCCATGAGTAGTGCTGCACCTTGGGAACTCCATGAAGCACATGAAAACGGTTGTCACTTTGGATCCATCCCAAGTTGGGGCACTGTTGGTCCAGGTGTTGTTTTAAGGTCTCATTGCAGTGGTGGATACATGTTCTATAGACAGTGTGGCATCTGTCTTCAACAGTTAAATCCAAAATCAAAGCTAGGGTGGTATGGGGCTGATGCGCTACTTTCAGTTCTCTCTTCTTCTGGTTTTAGTAAGGCTCTCGTGTTCTTAAACAGTTTTAAGAAATGCTGAGTTGGTCCTGGAGAGATGACTGTGCTTCTTGATAAGAATAGTAGGTCTGAATCCATTTGAACTGACCGAGTGGACCCTAAGAGTCACATGGTCAAAGTTAAAAGTACAGAATAAGTGCATACCCTCATCAGCCCCATCAAATGAATTAAGTCTTTATTTACAAATCCCTGATTGTCTCTCTGTGACTGAATAAAAGAAAAAAAAAAAAGAGAGATTCCTGGACAAGGAGGAACCTATGGGACTGTTGCTGATAAGACTCTTGGACTTGGTGTGGTTAATCTGGTGATTAGCCCTATCTTACTAAATACTGCCTTAATAAAGTTTATTTCTATCTGAGTATACAGCATAGTTCACTTGCTCATGTGTAGGAGGTGGGGGTAGTGAGAGGACTGAAGGTGGGTCACAACGGGAAAGAAATATGTTTACCTTTCGTAAGATAAGTGGTCACATGGCTGCCAGAGGTGGGGGCAATACATTGCCTGCACCTATCCAAGGTAGGTCCTAAGCTGTGTGATGGGAAGGGGAGCAGGTTAGCCCCCTGAGTTATAGTTCCCCCCCCCGCCGCCCCACCAGTGAAGCCACTACAGGAGTGAGGACTGACTCTTCTCAACCTGCACTGGGTTGTTGAGCTGAACCTTGGGAGGTTTCAGCATGTTCCAAGGTATAACAATCGAGTTAGCACATACCAGTACAGCTTGAAATGGCAGATAATGAGCATTAATCTCCCTAATAAATTCATTAGTCAGCCTTATAGTCTTGAAAGTGGTTTGTACACTCAGATCGTAAATTAAGCCCTGGTTAGACATTAACCTCCTCTGACTTCACTCAGCGAATCTCCCAGTAGCACTAATGGGATCAAAAGTTCTTCAGCCTTCCATAAGACCCGAATTTTTTTCCTTTGCCTAATTATACTGACACAAAGCTTCCCAGAACATTTTTATGGTATAGTTAAAAAGAAAGTAATGTCTAATTTAACTTCTGTGGGCATATTTACTTTAAAAAAAAAAAAAAGACTAACAATGTGTAAGTCATTCAGGATCCTGCATTTTGGGGAACAGATACTTCCCAGGCCACCTTGGTAGGGAGATCAGAAGAGTTGTCTATCATACTCGCATGGTAATTCTTTCAGGGTGGACTCCCTTAAAGCTGGGTCCATGTACAAGGTCAGCCTTCTGTGTAGTTGTTTGTCTCTGGCTGTTCCAAAACATGCTCCTGAAACAGGGTGCAGTATTTCCCTTCTAGGGAATTATAAACATAATTACACTCTATTCAAAGGTTTGCATTTCCTGTATCCAGAGTTCTGTGGACTTGCAAAGCTTAGAGAGATACCAGAAATGCCAGACTAGTGTCTTCAAGATGCTGTCCATGATTCCTCACCCTCAGTCTTGTCTTAACTTTCCTTTCCTCTTTTGCCTTCTGCTGCCAAGTGAACTGAGAGGCTCGATTTCTGTCCTCAGTGCTCCACTGTGAATCCTGCAAACAAGATCAGATTGTTCGCCTCTTCTGTTTCCCCCCACATTTCAGTCCCTAATCCCCTCCTTCAAAATAATTTACTAAAACTTCTCCAGATGGTCCCTTGTACTTTATCATTCCATGTCTACTTTCTCATCAGGGCACCCAGATATATAGGATCTCTGCATAACTGAAGCTGGTTTTGAAATATCTGACTTTAAATCTTCTAGGCAGTTGAATGTCTTTGTGATGGGCCTGATTCTAGGTACCTGGGGATATGGAGAGATGAAACAGCAAATATCCCTACCTGCTTGAGCTGAGGTCCTAGTAATATTTTTTTTTTTTTCCTGTGCTGGGGATTAAACCTGGAGCCTTGCTACTTGCTAGGCAAATTCTCTACCACTGAGTCAGCCCTTGAAGTTCCTTAAGAGTAATGCAGCAAGACTTTGTATTTATAAACATATTTAAAAAGAGAGAGTTTTTTAAAAAAAAAAAGTATTTTGATGTAATCTTAATGAGAACACAACATGTACAGGAATTCTATTGAAAATGCAAATGTCAACACATGTTTAGATCATGAATGGTATCCTGCTGATGATTTGCCTTCCCCATGAATTTTTAATATAAGTTTCCTTTCATCTGGAAATTATTTTATTTTGCATAGACAAATACATTTATCCGTGTGCTTATTGTTGTCTTAAATTTTTCAAATGCATTTATTTTTCCAGATTACTAACATAAAATCTGAGTTTTAAAGGCAGAGTACAGAAGAGAAAGTGGGTGTATTTTGAAGCTTTTTGTCTGTTCATTGTGTGAACTCAGAGTTGATAGGTGTGTGGACTCTGAAGTCTCTCTCTGACACACATGTACACACATAAACACACACACACACACACACACACACACACACACACACAGAGCCAGGCCCTAACTGTACAGAATAAGTTTGGCTTTTTAGGCATGCACCAGTTGAACATAAGATCCTAAGTGATTTCAGGTAACCATCTATCTCATCTAAAAGGAGGTTATATTGAGTATTCACAAATATATTTATATCTATATAGTAGTCTGTGGATAAATGTGATCCTCCAAGTTTTTTTGTCTTTTGCCTTTGGCAGCCCAGTATTATGGAAAAGTAGGTTCAATATACTTTCTCCAGGGCTACAGGCCTCACCAGTCTCTACTGCTGCCATATGTCTTGGATATGGTCTGAGCATGTTCCCCGTGTTTTTTGTGCTGAAGAATTGATCGAATGGTCTCCCATATAGTGGGGTTTAGGTGGTGGAGCTTTTAAGAGATAGGGCCTCATGCAAGAGGGTTTGTTCACTGGGAGTGTTGCCCTTGGAAGGGATTACGGTAGTTCTCAGGGGCCCCCAGTTAGTTTCCCACAAGAGAGAATTATTATAAAAAGGACTAGCCTGACCACGGAATGGCTTCCTGTCTCACCATTTGATCTCTCCCTCTCACATACTCTTTAAACATGATGCCATCTGGTTTGTTATAAGGTAGCTGGACACCCTCATCAGAGGCTGAACTGATGGCACACCTGATCCTGGACTTTCAGCTTCCAAATCTATGAAGTTAAATGAACCTCTTTTCTTCATAAGCACTTAAAGTATTTTGTTATAGCAACAGAAAGCTGACTAATACAAACGCACCCTCTGTGTTTCCACAATTGCTTTACATATGTTTTTATAACCAACCATGATACCTCCTTGGCCCAAGAATGCATCTGAGTTTGCATTTCCTGAACTGGAAGCTTTTCTGGATCCCCCTTTCACCTCTGATATATCTGGTTTTGGTTCTTTCGAACTACCCTCGGGGTGTTGTGTTGTTTGACCAGGACTTAGAAAATGCCATGGGAGGCAAGAGCATTGAAATCGTATTACTTTTAGATGTCTTGTAAGTTTCATCCTCTCTCTGCTCCACAATTTGGGTTCTGAGTTTGGTTTGGTTTTATCAGTGGGAAGGGGGAAGAAGCAGTGATGTAATTTTAGATGAGTCTGGAAGGAAAAAATCTAGGAAGGGAAATAAGGACAGAGAGACTTCTCCCTTCTCCGTGTTAATCTTAGAGAATGTTAACCTCCTGTGCTCATGGACTCCAGCTGTTTCCAGATGGCTGCAGGAACTTATTGAATTACTGATCTGGCTTGGCTCACTTCTTGGGGTATAATTGGTGGGTGGGGGAGGGGGGGCAGGGACGAAAAAGGAAAGGGGAAAACATCCAGGTTTATCTCAATTAGAACTCTGGCTGGGTGCAGAGGCACATACCTGTAATCCCAGTGACTCGAAAGGCTAAGGCGAGATGCTTTAGCATCTTAGTGAGGCCATCTCTCAAAATAAAAATAAATAAAAAGGGCTGGGGATCTAGCTCAGCGGTAGAATGCTACTGGGTTTAATCATAAATAAATAAATAAATAAATAAATAAATAAATAAATAAATAAAGTAGAACTGATTCTTTTTTCTTTTTTTCTTTTAACCTAAGCCTCCACATTAGGGACGCCCAAGGGCAACCTCGAAATAAAACAATGTTTCTCAAAGTGTGTTCCCTGGACCACCGTGACAGCATATTAAAAAGCAAATTCCTCTTGGTACTCCACCCTAAATCCCTATGACCTACCTCTCCTAGTTTGCTTGCAGTTATGAGAGATGATTCACTTGCATGAATCTCTCCCCTACTGCCTGAGGGTTATTCTCTGGCTTCAAAAGAGCTTATAAATACCAGGGGAATTCATGGTCGGCAAGATGACCCCCCCAACAAATAAGGAAAAGGAGTTGGTGAGTGACTATCCCAGCTTGTCTTGTCTTCAGTAAGGTGATTTTAAGGCATGATCTTCGTAATTCTTTAGAGCATCCCCAGCAGAACTGGGCTTCATTAACCCCCATCAACAACCTATCCATTCACACACACTTTTCCTGCCTCACCTGCTCCATCCCTCGTGGTGCTTCTGAGCCCACTGTTCCAATAAACCACTTACATCCACATCTTTAGTTTAGGGTATCCTTTTTGAGAACTCAAACTAAGGACTCTCACCCCAGACAAGAGGAGGTAGAGTTGGGGTGACTAAGAGACTTTGGAGTCAACTGCCTAGGTACACATCCAGGCTCCACCACTAATTAGCTGATAACTAGCTAACTAGTTATTAACCATTCTGAACTTCAGTATCCTCCTCTATAAAACGGGAATGGTAATCGCAGCTACCTTATGGAATTTTTTTTTTTTGAGGACTAAATGAGTTCATACATGTAAAGTGCTTATAATAGTACCTGCCACATAGAAAATGTATAATAAATGTCTGCCATTATTATTAACTGATAAATCAAAGTCTCTTGTGTGGGCCCCAGAAACATGCTCTGTATAAGCTCCCCAAGTGATTCTCATGCACAATAAAATTTGAGAACGAGTGAAGTAGAGATGTGACCCTGGGCTTTCCCGTTCACAAAGAATACACTTCAGGAAGCCTGTTCTACCCCAGCAGATAGGAAGACAAACATCTTTTTCACAGGAAGCCTTGGGGGGGGGGTCAAATAAAAAAAGTTGTGTCACTGCAGAGAGTACAGGGTGGGGGTGGGAGGGATAAGGGCAGGTAATCCTATCCTTGGAGCTCACCAGGGGGCTGAATTCATCCCCTCCCCCCCCCATTTTAGCTTTATTCCAACATTAGGTAAAAGAAGTCCTAAAATACTCCAGCCCTTCTGAACCAATGGTCCTCAAAGTGTGGTCAGGCTGGTGACATCGACACCACCTGGGAGCTTCATAGAAATACAGTTCTTAGGTTCTGCCCAGACATACTGCATTCGAAACTCCAGGGGCAGAGGCCGGGAGTCTGTGTTTTAACCAGTCCAATGAGTGCTACTGATCCAGCCCCAACTTTGAGAACCACCTTCCTGAACCAAAGAAATTCTCTAAACCTTTAGTTACCAATGGGATCCCTAAACCAGAATTTTCCCAGAAGTATTCTTTTCAATCAGATAACCATTGATACGTTTAAAAAAAGAAAGAAAGAAATCTCAACTCTGCTTAGTAATGATCATAATGAATGGGACCTAAATGTAAAGCATCTCAGGGTTAGATATGTAGCCTCCCAGGAACATCCTAGTTGTACAATACTAATATTAGAATATAATTGTTTTTCCATAATTAATTCCTCCATATTTCTTGCATCCACCTGGGCAGGTCAACTCACAGGTGACTTTATGGAATTTGAGTCCTTCTGACCCCACAGATACATATATATTTTTTAATGAAAAAATGAAGCAATTCAGGAAACTTTTTTTGGGGGGGGGGGGAGCATAATAGGGAATTGAACCACTCAACCACTGAGCCACATCTCCAACCCTATTTTGTATTTTATTTAGAGACAAGGTCTCACTGAGTTGCTTGCTGCCTTGCTGAAGCTGGCTTTGTACTTGCAATCCTCCTGCCTCAGCCCCCTGAACCGCTGGGATTACAGGTGTGCACCACCACATCTAGCCAATTTAGAAAACAATTTTAACATTAATGAAGAAAAATTATCTCAAGTTATAAAGAGTAGAAGGATTTTTGTTTTAACTGAATTAGTTTTCCTCTGATATCCCTTTGGACATAATGGTCATGGGTACATTTTATCTCTTTTTATTCATCTCCGACTTGTTGGCCCATTTTGTGACTTATTGCTAGAAGAATTTCTGGTGGAAACTCATTCTTTTCAGGTTATTTCTTGGGCTTTTTGAAAAATCACTGCCATTGTAATTATTTAACATTTATCAAATGCAAAAATGTTCTGTGTGTACGTTATCCGATTTAATCCTCAACATTCTTATGATGTTTTGTTATTTCAGTTTTTAACAGATGAAGAAACTAAGGCACTGAGAGGTTAAATATCTTAACTGTGGTTTCATATAAGTACCTTGCCAAGCTGCAACTCAGACCCAAACAATCTGATTCTTCACTAACACTCCTGCCACGAACCATAAGATAATGGTTATTAGGTCATTTCTGTTAATGAATAGTACACCTGTCCTGTAAAATACTAGGATAGATTTAAGATAGCTTTTACATTTACAGAATAATCATACTTTTTTTTTTGAGTCAGAGTTCCATTACGTTGTTCAGATTAGCTTCAAATTCAGTGCTAAATTCAAACTCCTGCCTCAGCCTCCCTAGTAGCTGGGATTACAAGTGTGAGCCACCACAGAATAATTATAGATTTACAGAAACTTTGAAATAATAGTACAGAGTCAGCAGCATACCTTTCAATCAGCTTCTTCCATTGTTATCACATGTAACCATGAACATTTATGAAAAATAAGAAATTAACATTGGTATACCCACTGTTCATTATCACTGACTTTACTCCCAGTTTTTGCATTAAAACTCTTTCTGTTGCAATATCCAACTCAGGTTACCTTGTTGGCGTTTAGTTGTTGTGACTCTTTAGTCTCCTCTAACTCATGACAGTTTCTCAACTTTTCCTTTTTATTTTTATAACCTGGAAAATTTCTTTGGTTTTTGTTTTTTGGAGTACTCAGAATTGAAACCAGGGTCTTGTACCTGATAGACATGTGCTCTATCCCTGATCCACACTCTCAGTCCCTTTAATTTTTTTCCTTTATTTTGAGACAGAGTCTGGCTAAGTTGCCCAGGCTGCCCTCAAACTTTGGATCCTCCCGAGTAGCTGAGACCACACCCTGCCCTATTTATTTATTTTTTAAAGGTAGAATCTTATTAAGTTGCTGAGGCTGGCCTTGAACTTGGGATCCTCCTGCCTTAGCCTCCCGAGCAGCTAGGATGACAGGTACATGCCACTGCCCCAGTTGAACCTGGATAGTTTTGAAGAGTACTGGTCAGGTGCTTTGTAGAGTTCCCCTCAGTTTGGATTTGTCTGACTAGTTTTCTCATGTGAGATTGTGAAACTGGATTTGAGGGCAGAAAACCACAAGGTGAAGTGGCTTTTCAGTGTGTACACGTCATCAGACCTCAGTTATCACCCCCAGTGATGTCGACCTCCATCACTCAGGCCAGGTGTTGTAAATCAGGTCTCCCCACTGCAATGCTATGATTTTTTCCCTTTCCATACTCCATTTATTGAAAATGAGTCACTGCTAAATTCTGCATGCACTCAGGAAATGGAGAAAAAAAGTTTCATTTTCTGGAGAGTAAAGTATCAACATTTATTAACTTGTGGTCTTCTGCATAGAAGACATGTCCCTTTTCTATTTTTTTCATTTTTTTTTTTACTCAATATGTACTTGGGGGGAGGCTGGGGACATGGCTCAAGTAGTAATGTGCTCGCCTGGCATGTGCAGGGCGCTGGGTTCGATCCTCAGCACCACATACAAATAAAATAAAGATGTTGTGTCCACTGAAAACTAAAAAAAAAACAAATAAGTAAATAAATATAAAAAATATGGACTTGGGTATCTTTAGTTTATTCTTTGGCTTACAATCCAATATTATGGTTATTTACTTTCTTGCTTACACTGTTCTAGCTTTGGCCATTGGGAATGGTTTTAGGTTGGGCCCTGTGTCCTTTTGACATGCCTCGTGCTTGTTTTCCCTGTGCCCAGCCTTTCCTTCAAGTACCCCTTTTACTTTTATTGGAGAATGGCACTTGGAAAGCAAGACCTGGATGCTAGTTGTGTTTATTGATGCTGAATATGATGGTTTCCAGGCCCTGTCAGCTGACCCAGCAAGAAATAAATTTGTACATGTAACCCTTATATAAACACATATCTACATTTATTTCTTTATCTCATTATCTGAATGTACATTTACTAAAATATATGAATATAAAAATAAGCATAAGTTCATCCTGATTTCTCCCACTCTAATCCAGAAGCACAGGGGCCCATCTAGCCAGCTCTCCTTCCATATTTTTTTTCCTTCTATTTGATTGATTGGTTGATTGGAAGGATTGAACCCAGGGGCTCTTTACCACTGAGTCACAGCTCAAGCCCTTTATATATGTCTCTCTGAGTTGCTTAGGACCTCACTAATTGCTGAGGCTGGCTTTGAATTCACGATCCTCCTGCCTCAGCTTCCCACTCCTAGCATATTTCTAACTTCTTTCTCTGACATGTATTTGCTTATTCGTTTGAGTCTACACAGCTGACTCCAAGACCTGTAAGAAACAAGTAGGATAAGGTGTTTAGACAGAATTCCATTTTTTTATTGATTTTTGTCTTTAGTCTTACGCTTCTTTTTCCCACTCCTTTCAGTGCGGTTCTAGCATATAGTTAGATTCATTTGTCATTGTCAGACAGCCATTCTGGGATGGGACAGATCTTTCTAGTCCATTTGCATAAGTTTTATTGACTATCAGGACTCCAAGCAACCATATATGTTTTCAGTAGATTTTTTTGTATCTATATCTATATCTATATATCTAGAATGTTATTCAAATCATATGTGTTCACTGGAGAAAAATATCCAAAAATACAGGAAAAGAAAAAGAAAATAAGTCAATAGGAAGCCAATTGCTTGGAAATAACCATGATCAAAATTTTAGGATTTTTTTTTCTTCTGGACTCCCTTAGATGAATGAAAATATCATTATACATTTCATGTTATTTTGAATGTATTTTTTTAAATTTACTATATGAGAAACATAAAATTGTCTTTTATTATTCAAAAACACAAATTTTCCAAAATCTTTTCTTCCCTCCTCCTCAGGGATTTCAGATTAGTAATCAGAGAGGCTCAGCAAATGTTAATACATGCATACCAATAAACAACTGGGACTTTTTCTGGCAAAGGGAACTGATTAATACAATGTGTGCAAACATTAATTGATGGTGTAAATTAAGAATCGAGTCCTCGGTTTTATAGATGTTATACACGCATTGCAATCACGGAAAGCATTTAACCAAATTTCTTCTTGCATGCCATTGTGTGTTGTTGAATAGCTAATTTATAATTGCATTAGTCTGTAAAATAATCTATTAATAAAATTGGAGAAAATGGGGCATAGATTCATTATCTCAGTCAGTTGTGGCTGCTCACTGAAGAACACTTTCCCTGCAAATGAGGTGGAGACCTCATTATCATGCTCACTAGGCTGGGAAGCACATATCTGTCCTTGATTCATCTAGTGCTGAGTAATGTTCCAGCAACTCAACTAATTCATTAAAGTTAGTGGAAAACTTGATTGTATGCTTAATCTTTTTTGGTGTTAATTAATGTTGTCTTTGGTCTTAAAATGTTTCATAATTTACTGAATTGAAAAATCAATTGTGTATTGGCTTTGAAGGTACATGTGCTTTCTGCTAGTTGCTCCTGGCCTTTCTGGGGGAAAAGCTGGGTTCCAAATTCATAATTTTTTTCCCCAGACATTTTTTTTCTCACCACTGTAAAAGGACAGGGTAGAAAATATACAGAGAAGAGTACCAGGGACGACTGTCAAAATTACTGTCAGAGAAAGCTACAACTCAATGGGTGAGCATAAAGAGCCTGTAGTGAAATATTCATCCATTCAATCTTTATACAATCAGTTAATCAATCAACAGTCATTGCTGAAATACCAAAAAATATGCCAGGCACCAGGAAAGGCATTTCACATGCAGGGAAGTTCAAGATTTGGTCTGGGACTGACAAGGATATTGGAAACTAAGCACTTGAGCTTTACCATTGTTGGTAAAGCAAGTTAGGGTGCCTTTTCAGGAGGTGGGGGTAGGAAGGTGACAGTATCTACTAGCTCTTGATGTGTGTATCTTCTATTATTCAACAAATTCACTTCTCAGAATGCATATCCTATGGAAATATGGTTGATGCTCATTATTTGCAAGTTCTCTTGCTCATTAAAATTTATTTGTAACTACAAAGTCAATGCAGAATTTTCAGTCTTTTATGAACATGTGCAGAACAGAGAAAAATTTGGTCCAATGCACATATTCCCAGCTCAGGTCAAACAAGGTGACCCTCTGCCTTCTTGCTTCAGATCCCACATGATAAACAAGGATTCTATTTGTAGTCTGTTTAGTGCCATGTTTTCCACATTTTGCTTCTTTTTGTTGGTAATTTTTCTGATTAAAGGGGGCCTAGAGCATAGCGCTGAAGCCCTGTCTGGTATTTCTAAGTTCAGGAACAATGTGATGAGCTTTAAGGAGAAAATACATTTAGATAAACTTCCTTCAGGCATGAGCTACAACGCTGTGCCTCTGAAGTAAATGTTGATGAGTCAACAATTTATATTAAAGTGTCTTGCTGGGCTTGGTGGTGCACACCTGTAACCCCAGAAACTCAGGAGGTTGAGGCAGGAGGATCATGAGTTCAAAGCCATCCTTAGCAATTTAGTGAGACTCTGTCTCTAAATAAAATATTAAAAATGGCTTGGGGATGTGGCTCAGTGGGTAAGTGCCCCTGGGTACAATCTCTGTTTAAAGACACAAAAAAGTGTCTTTAAACAGAAACATACATGAACTGAATGTTTGTTTCCCCCCAAATCTTTATGTTGAAGCTCTGACCCTGACCCTGAATATTTGGAGAGGGGCCTTTGGGAGATCATTTGGGGTACATGAGGTCCTAAGGATGGAGCCATCATGTGGAATTGGGAACCTTATAAGAAGAGGCACTGGGGAGCTTTTTCCTGCATCATGTGAGAAAGAAGAAAGCGACCTACAAGGCAAGAAGACAGTGCTAGCATGCACATTCAAGGGAACACTCTGCAGAAATCAAAAGTGATGTGGCTGCAGGCCGGGCATGGTGGCACATGTCTAGAATCCCAGTGACTGGGAAAGCTGAGGTAGGAAGATTGCAAATTGGAGGTGAGCCTGCAAATTCGAGATGAGCCTGGGCAATTCAGTGAGACCTTCAGCAACTTAGGGAGATCCTGTCTCAAAATAAAAAATAAAAGGTCTGGAAATGTAACTCAGTGATAAAATGCTCCTGGGTTCAATCCCCAGTACAGAGGAGGAGGAGGAGAAGGAGGAGGAGGAGGAGGAGGAGGAGGAGGAGGAGGAGGAGGAGGAGGAGGAGGAGACTGCTGGTGATCAGCTGCTGGTGATCCTTTTGCTAACACGCAACCTTATGACAGGCCGCTCCCTTCAATATTCTATATTAAGCCTGTCATCCAGTTTTGTCATGTTTGCACACTCATCATGGCGGACTGGGCTTCTGGGCCCCTAATTTTGCGGACCTGAGAAAGCTGCCATAGTGGCGCTCTATAAGGTCCATAGTGAAAAGCTACTTTTTCTTTTTTCTAATGCTATACTCAAAGTACAAAATTCAAATAAAAATGAAAAAGTAGTCCCATATACTATTGCAAATCTGCCATGGCAATACCTTCAAGGGTTTACATGATTTACCTGCTCATATTTTCCAGGAGTTCTCCTGACCTGGATATTTCCAGGTTCTCTAGGAAAAATTGTCCTTCAGGGAATCCTTATTGTGCCGGTCCTTTCCTTCCTATTATTGAGAAGGAACTATCCCCATATGTCCAAGAACTTCCCCAGATGTCACTTCTCACTCATCCTATACCCACTATTCCCCACACCCTAGAAGGCAAGGCACTCATCAAGCTATGGCCACAGGCTGACCATAGCCTCTTAAAGAGCTCTCACCCTGGGCATCCAAACCAGGCATCGGTTATTACTGCTACTTGCTGCGCCCCCACGACCTAGCAAGGGACAGTTCAGCTCCCAGTGTACTTCAGTGTTAGAAAATAGATATGAGGGAGATTATGTTCCCCGTCCCCCAGCCAGCAAATCCAATCCTCTAATGCAAATAGCTGAGTTGGGGGAAGGTCATTGTCTGCTTGCAGCACCAGTTGACAATGACTTCTGCTACATTTGTGATAACTGAGGGGAAGTGGATATGTAGGCTTGGTCCCATAGAGGTTTTTGGTAATCTTTTTAGCTGCTCCTTAAAGACTCATCTTTTCCTACTTCCGTGTGTGGGTGTGAGGGTGTGTGTTTAGTGCTACTCAGCTCAATCACTTTTCCAATCATGAAGCAAGGACTTAGTTTAAAAAAGCTGGATTGGCTGGGGTTGTGGCTTAGTGGTAGTGTGCTTGCCTTGCATGTGTGAGGTATTGGGTTTGATCCTCAGCACCACATAAATAAATAAAATAAAGGTATTGTAATCCATCACAACTATTAAAAAAATAAAAAGAGCTGGGCCGTGTCCGTAGTGTGAATCCATTCTCAAGAACAGCTAGTAAGCAAACAGCCAGAAATACTCACATCTGTTTGGTTTTTTTGTTTTGTTTTTGGTACCAGGGGATTGAACCCAGGGGTGCTTAATCAATGAGCCACACATCTCCAGCCCTTTTTATTTTTATTTTGAGACAGACTCTCATCAAGCTGCTGAGGCTGGCTTTGAACTTGTGATTCTCTTGCCTCAGCCTCCCAAGCCACTGGGATTACAGGCACGTGTCACTGCACCCAGCTTATATCCGTTTGGGCTGCACTGTGCTTAAAATGTCTGTTCAGTTATTAGTCAAGGTTGACATGTCAGCTTTGAAAATCCATGTCTGGAGACATGTTTGTGCTATTTTTGAATCCGAGATAGAGCTCTGAGGGGGCACATTGCTGCTCATGTTATTTGTAGAGCATGGACATCTAGTCTTCATGCTTCATCTCAGGCAAATGCTTTCCTCCCCAGCCCTCTAAATCCCCCATGTCCTAGGTCCAATACCAAATTTCTGGTCCTCAAACTTGGCTTGTAATCATCCAGGGTACTTTTAAAAAACATTAAGACCTTTGTCCCTTCTCAAGAGAATCTAATTAAACTGCTCTGAGAAGCAGCTTGTGCATCTAGATTTTTAAGAACCCCCAAGTGACTCTAAGATGCAGCAAAGTTTGAGAACCACTGTCTTAGGCAGCACATTGATTGGCCAGATTGTACGCAGGGGTCACATTGTCTTTTCAGAGGACTAACCAAGTTTCAACCTTATTGCAAATCTCTTATTCAGAGAGACCAAGATAGCTTCCCCAAGCTGATCTTGGCAGAGATCGGTAGACCACAAGGAATGTAGAAGACAGAGGAACAATAGCTGGGTCACCCTTCACCTTCTACCAGGTACTCCCAAGTGTGCATCTGACAGGGAACTCGACCTTTTATCACACTTAGAAAGAACATCCAAGGCAAAAACACCCTGGGGAGTGTTTTCATTGATGAATCATACAAAATGGCAGCTAGCCCCAATTACAGTGTTAGAATAATCAGAAAGAAGACATTTGTGCTCTCTATACCTCATGCATTATTCTTATTTTTTTAAATCACAACTGATGCTTTTGGTTGCAATGGAGCTGCAGTTATTCCCAAACATGGTGGGTGGAATTCAGGCCAAGAAACGTGTGCCCATGAAAGGTAGACCTCACTTTCATCATGTCACCCAAGAGTCCTTCCACGCTCCCTCTTCAGCTGAGGCACCTAAGGACAGCAGCTGTCTGTTCTCATTAGCAGATACCCACCTCTATCTGAAGCTGTATTTGCCCTGATGTCAAAGACTCACATACAGATTTCCAAATGCAACTGTCACCCTTAGGCAGGGGGCCATTTTGTTCCTTTTTCAAAAGCATTTTCCTGAGGGCTGGGAAGGCCAGGCATTGACTTTCTCCTCCACAGTTGGCCCATCCCTCATCGATTCAAGCTGATGCAACAATTAGCTTTGCTACGGCTTAATCTTGTTTCAAACACTCCGCCCAACAAGTCATTAATCCTCCTGGCTGCCTAAATCAGCAATAAGGCACAAAGGTTTTCCCCAACTGGCAGTCTCAGATTGGATACCATATCCCCGCGGCTCCACACGGGGCCTACACGTAGTTCAAAGGTTACAAAGGAGAGAAGAGTCAACCTCAGACACAGCTTCTGAGTACTCTGGGGCTACAGTGGAAACAAGGTCATCTTTAATGGAGTTTTGGCTCCAAGGAGGAATATAACCCTTGAATATATTCCTCATTCTAGTTGCTACTTCTTTTTCCTTCCACATTTTCCTTAAAAGGACATAAGGGCTGAGTATTTGAAGTTCTTGAGTTTTACCCTTAGAATACTCTTCCAGGTATAGTTCCCTGTGCTTATAACTCTGTCTCTAGAGATCACTGATTTTAGGCAGATCTTTTCCTCAGAGCTCATCCACAAGCCCCCTTTGACCCTACAAGGCTACATGGAATCAATTTAGAACAAAGAATAATGTTAGAAATTTCCTCAATCCCCAGAACATCCCCAGGCTTCTAAAACCTCTCTCGTCAGCTTCTGTTAAACAGCTTCAGGGAATAAGGCCCCTGGCCTTAGATCACCATTTGGCAAATATGTCAAGATCATTGTATTGTCATGAGCAACTAATAAAAAAGAAAAAAAAAAAAAGAATGAAATCTTTATTTGTCCAAGTGTCTTTTCCTTGTCTCTTCTGCTGATTTCTGGCAAGGACAGAGAAGGGACAATTTTGGGAGGGGACATCTTTTGGGAGGGGCCACCAAGCCTGGTTTTTAATCAACCAGATCTAAAGATGGGAAGGATTCAATCCCCAAAGGACCGGAGATTTCTAGAATGTGAGACAAGCTAGTGGGATACACAGGATGCCACAGGCCTCTGCTTTGATCAGTTAAAGATGTTGCTGAAAATGAGGAAGGTATGACACTAATCCTGTCTAACCACCCTCAGCTCCTCCTTCTCCAACCCAGGAATTTATTTTTCCTCTCACGGCAGACCAATATGAGCTGTATCACATCTGAACGCATCAGAAGAAACTAGACTCAGGTTCAAAGTTAAAGGCTTCATCATCCTCTGGCAGCTGAGTGTGTATAAAATATCTTAACCCACTGAAAATATTGGGAGCCACCAGGAGGCTGGATTTGTCTTTTAACTTTTGACACAAAACAACTTCAAGGCACAAATTCAAAATTCTTGGTTTCATTCTTTGTGTGTTGCTGTCTAGGCCACATGGGACATTCCAGATCTCCTTATTTTAGAATATTATCATGGTTCCCAAGACTCCTTAGAGGAAGAGAGGAGAGCTGGGTTCAGGTTATTCTAACACTGATTGGGCAGCTGGCGGCACTAGATGTCATCCATCCCCGCCATCTCCAGTCACACCTAGCAGATGCCCTCAGGTGCTCCAGGGCTGCCAGTTCAGCTGCAAGGTCATGGAATGCCCAGAATTTGGCTTCTTAGGGTCAACCCAAAATGCAGAATTGTAAAAAGTGAGAGCTGGGGCCTTCTTTAAGGATCTCCAGTCTGCACTTTTGCTGGACTGATGAGTAAACAGGCCCAGAGCAGTTTAGTGACTGGGTGAGGCAATTTCACAAAGCTATTGCGGGTGCCAAGACACGAACCCCAATTCCCTGACTTCTGGACCAGAAGGCCCAGGTGTCCTTTGGTTTTCTTTATAGGAGATCCCCATTGGCATTAATGAATAGTGCATCCCAGTATGGTTATGTTCTTCTTGACCCACCCAAATGCTCTCTTGCTGTTTTTTTTTTTTTTTATCTAGTCACTTTCTACTTGTCCTTCAAGATCCAGCTTAAGTATCAGCTCTGTCCCCTAGTATGAGATAGGGGACCTCTGCTACAAGCATTCATAGTACTCACAACTTGCACTGGAGCCCCTACACCTAGCTAACCTTCAAGAGCACAGATAATGAACCCCATGAATCTAGAGAGCACAGATTATGAACCCCATGAATATAGACAAAATGCTGTCCAACGCAATGTGAGACGGGTCATTCGTTCGTTTTTGGTATATGACGTTATGAACAGCATTATCATCAATGCATTATATGCCCCCGGATATGTCATCAGTGATAATAAGCTCTACATTGTTGTGCGTCCTTTGGAATCTTATAGTCTACAATGACAATAGTCATGTAAGAAAAAAAATCCCGCAGAATATATCAAGCGAAGATCTTCTGTTGAATAAGCCCATTTCCAAGATAAGGAAGGGAAGAGAAGGCCCACAAAGTGAGCTAAGATGGCACACAGCTGGGAGCCACGACCTGGATTTCAAGTGCCTGTAGCAGCCCATGCGCTTGCCACTCAATTTGCTACCTTTTATCACTTTGGCAAGAAAGATCTTACCGGTAGAGTCTTTCATCCTCTGTCCCCTATAAAGGCAACCGAGAATAATATGGGTTTCACATATTCTGTCCTTAATGTCCTGCTGTCTCAGCTGGCCAGGGTTAAAGTACAACCAAACAGACAAGACCTTCGTAGGCACTTATCACTGGAGTCATCAGCTTTGAAGGCAAAAATGGGCCCAAAGACTGCCTGGACATGAGGCCTGTGAGTCATGCTGAACCCATTAGAGTGACGTCAGGTGATGGATGGAAAGGAGGGTGCCTTACCTCCCTGGCTTGGATCGGGAGGACTTACCGGCCTCTCCAGCTCTCTACTTCTCCATTGGTGAGTGGAAGTTAACTGTGTCCGGCAACTGGAAAATAAATGTTGTCTAGATTAGAACCAAAGTGTCCTAAGAGTAGAAGTCATTGTTAGTATTAATGAAAACATGTTAATCGTGTAACCATTAATACTAAGAGTGATTATTATTCATTACTAGAATCTACATCTGACCTAGACCGAGGATGAAGAATGAGGTTTGGAAAGAATAGTGCTCACCTCACTAAGCTCTCAGGATGGATGGACGCCCTCTGCTTGTTTCTGCCAGTTCTGCATCCTAGGGGCCTAAACTTAGGAGGTCACTAAAAGCCCCCTGCTGGCCAAAGCTGCAGTGACATCTCCAAACCTCCCTGGAGGGAAGGCCCACTCCAACAAAATTCAGAGAGAGAATCACAGAGCTGGCAGGGAGAGAGAAAGGGGCTTAATAGAGCTCACACCCCCTGTTACAGTCAGAACTTGAAACAGACCCAGGCAGGTGGTCCTGGGACCTCCTGAAGCCCAGTCAACAAATATTGAGTGGAAGTCCACTGTATGTACCTGTGTACGCTGTTGGAAGCTGTCTCTGAGATTAAGATGGCTATATATAATAAGCAGCTTAAAGATATAGAATTGTCTTAAAAATGTATCAATTCCTAACATACTACTTCCTTTTATTATTTTTTTTCCAAAATAAAATGTCTTGTTTCAAAACAAGCAAATTCTAATAAAAAATTTCACTTGAGTGGTGCTAGCTTGGGTAGGAATATTACTCATCTAAAATAGATGTGGGGGAAGGTGAGTAGAAAGAATCCTAGACATTTTGTTTAAATACAGGAAATGTTGTTAAATTCTTACTCAAGTTTTAATTGATTCAAAAAGTCTTCATTGTTTGATTTTCTAGGCCTCCACAGATCAGAAGAAGGGAATTCGCAAATAAAATGTTCATATTATTAGAATTAGGAATACAGTCATTGTAAAAAAGGAGAATAGTGCCAAAATCTTCTAAAAAAAAATAAAATCAACCCAATAACTATAATACAACCAAACTGGATTGTAAAATGCCCAAGATAACTCTTTAGCCCTAGAAAAAGGGGTAGATCCAGGTTTTGTAGAAGCTGAAGTTTATAGAATTCAAGGACACTTTTTAAAATATATATATTTTTAGTTGTTGATAGACCTTTATTTTATGTATTTCTTTATATGTGGTGCTGAAAATCAAACCCAGTGCCTCACACATGCTAGGCGAACGCTCTACCACTGAGCTACAATTCAAGCCCTCGAGGATACTTGTTAAGAAAAAGAAAATATGTATATGAAAACAAAATTAAGTACTAAAGTGGATATTTATTTGTGATGGGAAAATATAGACTGAATTGCTAGAATTCTGAAGGGATAGGTCCCTTTCTTCTGAGGTCTTTCTGCAATTTACTAGAAGTTCATGAAAATGGAAAGAATCCCTTACTGCAGCCTGCTTCCCTCCTCCACCGAGAATGTGTTAGACAACTTCCTTCTATAGTCAGTACTCATCAGCCTGTGCAGGTGAGGGGTCCTGCTCCTTGAACTTCCTCAGCTTCCCTGTAAAACTGCCTCTACCCCAGAGAAAATCCAATATTGTCCTGCTCATCCAGTGAATATTCCAAATCTCACAAAAGGGGTAAAATCATATGCAGCAAACCTAGTCCGAGAAGTGCTAGGGTGTGGCTCAGTGGCAGAGTACCTGCCTAGCATATATGAAGCCCTAGATTGGATCATCAACATAAATCTATATTATGCATTTATCAATATATAAATAAATAATACAGGCTAGGAAGTAAATGTTTTGACATTTTACTTTTATTTGGGGGTGGGTGGGTACTAGGGATTGAATCCAGGGGTGCTTAGCTACTGAACTACATCCCTAGCCCTTTTTTATATTTCATTTAGAGACAGGGACTCACTGAGTTGCTTAGGGCCTCACTAAACTGCTGAGGCTGGCTTTGAACTTGCAATCCTCCTCCTGCCTCAGCCTCCTGAGCTGCTGGGATTACAGGTGTGCACCAACAAGCCTGGAGACGTTTTTCAAATGTTTCATTTTTAAAATGATCATGCAGTACAATTGAATGGAGGCAGTGCATAGTTTTGAGGATTTTAACCTGTGTGTATTTTTGTGTAACTATTACCACAATCAGGATATGGGGTAAACCTATAGGTCTATTGGTCCCCCCCCCCAAATATCTCTCAGACAAAATTTAGGGTTTTTTTGGTGCCAGGAATGAAACCAAGGGTGCTTAATCACTGAGCCGTTTCCCCAGCCCTTTTTTCATTTTAAGACAGGGTCTCAGGAAGTTGCTTAGGGCCTTACTAAGTTACTGAGGCTGGCTTTGACCTTGACATCCTGCTGTCTCAGTCTCCCAAACCGTTGGGATTACAGGTGTACACCATATGCCCAGCAAAAGTTTACAAATTTTAAAACAATATCCATAAAGGCAATTTTCATTAGCTGTGGCATTCATATTATGGAATATTTCATTTCCCCCAGCTGATGACCCAAAGAGGTACTACTATAATATGGACCCATAAGACAAATAGTAAACGTGTTTCAGGACCCGTTGAATAGATTAATTTCTGGATTCTCCTTTCTACCTGGTCAAAACTCAACCAGGGTTAGAAGATGAGATCCACAGCCTTGCCCAAGACCTCTCCAGCATCGGTTAAAGGTGCTGCCATGAGAGGGAAGAAGGAGGCACTGGGAATAAACTTTACCAAATTACCTTATAGGAATGTATGAGTATATATAATAATGAATCCTTCTGTGATGCATACTTATAGTGTAGCAATAAAAATAAAAGTATTACCATGAGCTGGGGCTTTACACCTAAAGTGACAGTTTCCCCAGGGACCACTCATGCCTTAGAGAACCGTTAGGGTGGCCTCTTGTCAGTAGAATCCCTGAGACTTCACAGAAAAGATAGAAGCTATAGGATGACACCTGTGCACTGGGCAGTCACAGTTCCCATTTCATTTCTGGTCAGGAGACCCCTAAGTCTGGTCTATTGGTGGTGGTGAGGGTTTAGAATGATTGAGAAGAAGGGGAAAAATCATTGGCATAAAAAGATGAGACTGGGGCTGGGGATGTGGCTCAAGCGGTAGCAAGCTCGCCTGGCATGCGTGTGGCCTGGGTTCGATCCTCAGCACCACATACAAACAAAGATGTTGCCGGCCAAAAACTAAAAAAAAAAAAAAAATTAAAAAATTCTCTCTCTGTCTCTCTTAAAAAAAAAAAAGATGAGACTTAAGTTTTAAACAAACAAGACTGAGTTTTAAAACTAAAATGAGTCATTTTATGAATGAAAGGAAAGACTGTATACTGTTAGGTGGGGGACATAACCCAACGCAGTCAGTGGAAATTATGAGGAAAATATGTCACTACTGAGATTCTTCAGTCTACCAGGGTGAACTTATATTATTCTCCTCTCATCACCAGTTACTAAGAAGATAATTTCTAATAAGCTCCACAGCTTCAAACAAGGCTGAAAAAAGGATTATAAAAATGTATTTCATTCAACCTGCTGACTGAAGAAAACGGAAGTTGGAACAGAATACATAGCTCAGAACTTCCTAGAGCCACAGGCCATGCGCTGTCCATGGGGGTGGGAGGCCTGGTTCATGAAGAAAAATAAACTTTTTTTCCGGCTCCGAGTTCTCAGAATTTATCATCAGACTCTTGTTTATTGTAATGAGGGTTTTCCACAGCTGTTTTTACAGGAAATGCAAAGATGTTTCCCATGTGATTTGGTGAAAGACCCAGTAAACCTGGGTCCTGAAAGCACAAGGCCTCAGGAACAAGGCTCTCCTGGCCCGATCCTCCAACAAGGACCGAGTACAACATACCTGGAGCTCATTTCTGGTTCAACAATAATGATATTTTCCTTCCAAAGCAGCTCTAAGGACTAAGCAGGGCTTCCTCTCACTAATCTCCAAAACATGGCTTAGGAATATTTTATATGTATATTTATTTGTGCACTCATCCTGTTGTGGCTAATCCAGGGAAAGGATTCATCATTATATACTGACACATGCATATAGCGTGATTGGGTAAAGTTTATTCCCCAGGAACAGGACTTCAAGTGGAGGGAGAGTCCTCCTAATTGAAGAAACATTTAAAAAGATGTCGTGGGTTCACTCTCTTCCGTGCCCCTCCCTTCTATCACCACAAATGTGAAAAAAAGAAAAAAAAAACAATATCCCTACAGAAAAGCAAGCTGTATGCCTCTCAACAGCTGAAAAGAGGGGGCGACAGGGCACAGCACAAACTGTAACATAGAAATGCTACTGGGCGTCCCTCTGCTGCCAGCCACAGCCAGGCAGGGTGCCAAGGCTTGAAGAGACTAGTAGCACCGGCTGCTACTCTTTTTTGTGGATGGTTGCCATGGGAACGTGCCTCCCTGCTAGAAGGCTGAGCATCTTTCAGCAGTCACATCCTTATGTTATCCTGGCCCAGGGGGGAAATATTAGAAAGAAGATGGCATGAAAAGGAGGGGTCAGCAGATATGTTGGAGGGTCAGGTAAGATGCACGGGAGGACTCCAGAAAGAGGTGGAAGATGGATGTGCTCTAGACATAGAGCTATTTGCTGCAGAAAATCTGTTCATTCATTCATTAACTTGCTTATTCTTGCATTATATTATTTTTTTGAAACATCAACTATGTTCCAGACACTATACTAGATGTTGGCATTGTAAAGATGAATAAGACACTATGCCCATCCTCAGGGAGATCTCATTTCACATATGAGATATATACGCACACTTTTCCTCGATTAGCCATAATAGGATAAATGCACAAATAGATATACATATAAAATATTTTAAATTTTGGTATTGAAAAACCAAGGGCTGGGCTGGGGATGTGGCTCAAGTGGTAGCACGCTCGCCTAGCATGCGTGCGGCCCGGGTTCGATCCTCAGCAGCACCACATACCAACAAAGATGTTGTGTCCGCCAAGAACTAAGAAAAAATAAATAAATGTTAAAATTCTCTCTCTCTCTGTCCCCCTCTGTCTCTCACTCTCTCTTTAAAAAAAAAAAAAGAAAAAAGAAAAACCAAGGGCTATTAATTCTTAAGGTTGTGTGTAAGGAACTGGTAAGAGAAAGTTGCATAGGAAAATTAATACTTGAATGGGGTGTCTTTTTTTGCAGGGGGGAGTGGGTACCAGGGATTGAACCCAGAGGTGATTAACTACCAAGCAACATCCCCAGCACCCAGATCCCTCCCCATTTTTTAAAAAATTTTGAGACAGGGTCTCACTAAGTTGCTTAAGGCCTCACTAAGTTGCTGAGGCTGGCTTTGAACTTGCAATTCTCCTGCCTCAGCCTACCAAGCCACTGGGATTACTGGCATTTGTCCCTGCACCTGGTAAGTGGGATGTCTTGAAGGAATTTGTTAAATGGACACAGGTGATATTGTACAGGCAGGATACAACACAAACACACAGGATATGTTCCATATGTGGTAAATTTTAAAAACCACTAATAATAATAATAGCACTTACATTGCACCTTGCTACTATTCTATGTGCTTTGTATAGGCATATTATCTCACTTAATCCTCAAAGTGACTTTATAGATGAGGTACAGCTTTAACATTTTACAGATAGGGAAACAGAGCACAGAAAGTAAAATAATTTGCCCAAGGTTCCATTGGTATTTGGTATTGAGTGGCAAAGGCAGGCTTCTTCCTCCAAAGACAGTGCTCTTAACTTCAGGATAATGCTCATCCCATTGCTCTGGAATGGTCAGATCATAGGTGACCATTCCCTGTGAGGTTTTTTTTTTTTTTCTCTCTCTCTAAGAAGATGTAGATATTTTCAGTGGCAGGAAACTAGTATTTCAGGTGCTTGGATTTTATTATTTGGGTGAAGTCCAGAAAACTTCCCAGTCTGATAAGCTTTTGTAGAAAGTTCATTATATCGTTCAAAGTTGAAATCTGGGGACTCCAAAAAGCAGCATTTACATGTAGTTCAAGCAGTCAGGCCAATCTTAGTGGTGCACGCCTGTAATGCCAGCAGCTCAGGAGGCTGAGGCAGATGGCTCACAAGTTCAAAGCCAGTCTCAGCAACTTAGCAAGATCCTATGCAACTTAGTGAGACCCTGTTTCAAAATTAAGGGTTGAGGGTATGGTACAGTGGGTAAGCACCCCTAGGTTTAATCCCTGGTACCAAAAAAAAAAAAAATACTGGTGCTCTCCTGTAATCCCAGTTATTCAGGAGGCTGAGGCAGTAGGGTTGCAAGTTGGAAGCTAACCTGGGCAACTTAGCAAAGCATTGCTCAAAATTAGATCAAAAAGGCTTAGGATGTAGCTTAGTGGAAGAACAATTGCCTAGCATGTAGAGAGGGGAAAAAAGACTACTACCAAAATTAACATCACAGCACCCAAACTCAGATCTTATATCTGAAAATTTACACAATACCTAGAATAGTCCTTAAAGTGTCTAAACAGAAAACCAGAGACTAGCTTGAGATTTCCCACCTCCTCCCTGGCTAATCATGAAGTACCCATCTGAGAAGAAACCCTCCCACCCTACTCCCTCACTGCCTATTCCCACCAATTTATCCAAACTTTCCATCCCAATTGCATTCTGTAACAATAGGTCTTCCTCTATTCTCCAACTTGAACAGACAGACATGAATGATTCCCAAACTAGGGGTGCAATTGTGTCCACTCCAGAGGGGATCAAAAGAAAGGAGGCTGTAGAACCTACTCTATTTTGGAAAAACCGTGAGTTTTGTTTTAAAACACGCCTCTGAGGCTGCCACAGAGACTGATGTCATGGCTATGTGGCCAGAGCTCACTGAAGTGCACGGTGTTAGAATAAGGTAGTACTGAGTACCTCAGAATGCATGATGTTGTCAGGGCACGTTTCAGACCTAAGAACACCTTGCAAATGTAACTCTCCTAGGCAACTTGTTTGTCAATGACAGAATGCTCAACCGGTAGCACTCCTGCTGAATGGAGTCACAGGGGAGCTTCAGAGCCTAGGGGAAGGGAGGATGGTCTTCCTGGCATTGCTGTCTTGGGTCATTGCTTGCCTCCTTTGACAAACTGTGAAATATCCTCTAACAGCCTTATATGGAGTCAAAAATACAGTCGACATCTAAATAAACACAATTGGATTCATTTAACAAGTTAGTATCAAATTTAAACCTGTCAAAATAGAGGTAATTGAGAATCATGTGAGGCCCAGAGTGCAAGTACAAATTCGTCCACCTTCAAGACACATCACTTTGCAGACATTGCCTCATGTTCTCTCACCCGCAGGAGAGGGGACAGTTCTGGCAAGTTATGAATGTTTCCTGCCCCTGGGTAGAATGGAAAAGCATGGCTGATGTTGGAAAGCCTAGCTCTTGAAAAGCAAAGCAGGGGTATTCAAAGCATCAAGAACCATTCAACTAACGTGCATGGAGGGACAAAGAAGGAGTTATCATGAGACTCCACGTGCCTTTGAGAGCAGACTGGGAGAGACAGCCAGTTACACAGCAGAGTATCAAATTAGACTCCTTAAGCCTGGCAAGGCACATCAAAGAGAACTTCAGACGGGGCACGGACTCCCCAGAGGCAGCTCAAGTGTGGTCCAGGGTGGCCCCGTCCTCCCTGAGGCTGCAAATACCAATGGGATGATGGTGGAAGGTGGGGTTAGCCATCCATCAGTGACTTCAAAGGCCTCTGGAGCAAAGCTGTGGTGTTCTGTCCAGGTGTGCACAGAGAATGCTGTTCAGATCCGCAGCCAGAGCATGGTGTAGACCTTGAAGATAACTAGCGACTGAGCAAGTCAACCAGTTATAAATGAGTACTATGATCTCTATTCATAAGTAAATGCTCTACCACTAATACTTATTTATTTTCAAACGGATAAAAGAAATAAAGGAGACGATGTAGGAGATGGATAAAAGTAGTTAAGAATCAGACTTCCAGGCTCTGTCAATTATTATCCTTGTAATGATGGGCAAGTAATGATTCTAAGCCTCGGTTTCCTCACCTGTAAAAGTCAGGATTTTACAGGAAACTTGCATGGATTAAATAAGACAATAGATGCAAAGAACTTAAATAATGGTATTATGGCCATTATAGTAATAAAACATAGACGTGTAAAAGTAAAATGATTTGGAAAATTAAAATTAATTGTGTGTGTGTGTGTGTGTGTGCGCGCGCATATATGTGTGTTTCAGTGTTGGTAAATGATAGTTATAATGTTACTCCAATTAAGCAAATATGGTTACTTTGAGTATTATATTTATCTCTGAGCTTTCTGAAATTTAAGGAAACAAGAGAATCATCATAGGAAAATTTTTTCATGTTCTATTATTAAATACATCATTGATGCATGCTTCCTTCACAGTCAACTTTTGAGGAACACAGGAATAATTGCTGCTTCATATAAAATTCAGTCAGGTGTCTTACTCTTCTATCCCCTGCCCACTGCCCAACCTTATCCTTAAGTCATATTGAAAACTACTCAAAGGTCATTCTGTTTGTATGGAATCACAAATAAAAGCCATTCGATCTTTAAATTTGTAATTTTGACTTTTGACACTGCCGTAACAAATTAGGAAAACTAACCAAGAAAAGAGAGAGACACTCAGGGCTAGGGTTGTAACTTAGTGGTGGAGTGCTTGCCTGGCACAGGTGAGACCCTGGGTTTGATCTTCAGCAACACATAAAATAAATAAAATAAAGGTATTCTGTCCATCTACAACTAAAATAAATAAATAAATAAGAGAGGAAATTTGCCAGGCATGGTAGCACATGCCTTTAATCCCTGGGCCTTGCGAAGCTGAGGCAGGAGGATCTTGAGTTCAAAGCCAGCCTCAGCAAAAGCAAGGCCCTAAGATAATCAGTGAGACCCTGTCTCTAAATAAAATACTAAAAAAATGGGCTTGGGATGTGGCTCAGTAGTCAAGTGACCCTGAACAGGCACTCACATACTGAGCCACAACCCCATTACCAGAGAAAGAGAGAGAGGGAGACTCAAATTATTAAGATCAAGAATGAAAGGAGACATAACCAACTACCTACAGAACTATAGAAATTAAAAAAAAAAAAAGTTATAAAGGAATGATGCCAGTACACTGGAAGACTTAGATGAACTAGACAAATTCCTACAGGGATAAATGACCAAATCTGCCTCAAGAAGAAATGGGAAACAGATCTATAACAATGAATGAATTTGAGTGAGTAATTTAAAAACTTGTGATCAACAAAGGCTCAGGTTTGGATGGTTTCACTGGTCAATTCTACCCAACCTTGAAGGAAGAATTAATGCGGATCCTCCCCCACACACCCTGCTTCTCTCTCCTTCCTTCTTCTCAGGTAACTACACCTTATAATCACTTCATGAGTGTCCCACCTTGGGCTTTGCTCCCAGGAGACCTGACCTAAGGCATTTCTGTACCCGGGAGCCCTGACTCACTCTAGAATCATCTCACCGATGCTGGTTAAGTCTTGTTAATTTTTTGCCACAATATCTTTGAGATTTCTCATGAGCGAATTTGAGATGAGCATATGTAGCCTTAGTGCCACTATTTATAATAGCGCAAAAGAAAACTGCAATCTGCTGAATTTTAAAAATCTGAAGTCTAGACAAGAGATCTGAATTTCAGAATTTCATTTTCGCAAGATAAATTTTATTTTCTTCACGTGTATCTCTAGTAATTTCCATGAGAACATAAACCCTTTTCTTCTTATTGTGTATGTACTTGCAAAGAAGAGCTTATCTATGTGAATTTTAAGTAAACCAGTTACACAGCAGTTTTAGGGGCAAAAACAGATTCAAAACTTTCCCATGAACAATTGTGGAGAGAGGCGTTTTCAGTTGTCCGTTTGTAATGAACACTGTTGTCATCGTGGGTCAGCATGTCCCGTGATGTCTCCTTAACCCTACAAGATTCCTGTTGGGGAGAATTACAAAAGTTCAACAAGTGGAAGTAAGAGATAAAATTGGGGGTCAAGTTCAGAAGAAAGTAATCGGTAGCAGGAGCAGAGTTTGTTGTCATTGTGCCAGGAACTAAGAAAGTTACTGTCCATTTGAAAGAAATTGATCATTTAGAATTTGAATAATTGATTAATGTTGGGGAAATTTTGCCTACTAAAAGATGCCTGTGTGGCTCAAAAGAGAAAGTTGTGGTCCCCAAATGAGTATGTGACTCCATTTTTACCACTCTTTATTCTTCAGATCTTTTTTGTGGGGTGGGATTGAACTCAAGGGCACTCGACCACTGAGCCACATCCCCAGCCCTATTTCTATTTTATTTAGAGACAGGGTCTCACCGAGTTGCTTAGTGCCTCACTTTTGCTGAGGCTGGCTTTGAACTTGCAATCTTCCTTCCTCGACCTCCCGAGCCGCTGGGATTACAGGCATGTGCCACTGCGCCTGGCTATTCTTCAAATCTTTATTGTAAAGTTGCTCATCCATTTCTGGCAGGAGTAGAAATTTGTAGAATCGAATGCAGAATAAAATAAAATTTGTAGAATCGAATAAAATAAAATTGGTAGAATCAAATTTGTAAAGAGCTATTAAAAGCATAGAATTTGATATGCATATTGATCCCAGCAATTCTAACGTCTAGGCGTACATTGTATGGGTGACTTAACATAAGTACACAGGTATTCCAAACAAGTTTGGTTATAATTGGAAAGAAACAGTGATACAAGAAGAATTCTGAGATGTTCTAAGTTACAGGCCAGAGGATAGAGGGAGGAAAGAGATAAGAGAAGTTTATTTTAACTGATAGCTTCAAGCTAAACCAACAAAGAAAAAGAAAAGCTGTTTCACATTCTTCCACTATTTGTTGAGGACTAGCCATCAAGACAACATCACATTCTGTTTTTAGAATCAACTGACCAACCATTTAAGAATCCTCAAAAACTTCTCTTTGTGGACTGTTCTCCTGTTCCAGGACTTTGGCCACCCTGAGTTGTCCTGCCTCTCTTATCTGTAGTCTGTGTAGGTTCAGTGTAGACAATGATGTTTTCTTTTCCCCAGATTTTCATTATAAAACAGCCTGGCCCCTTAGATCTGTTGGACATTTTTTTCCCATTACTATCTGGCCATGCAGTTGATAGCTTAGGGAATTTGTCCTATGACCAGTTCTTTTATTTTTGACTAGCATCTGGAGCAGCTTAATAAACTTTTATTTCAGACACTTGTTGGTTTCAAAAGTTTGATTTAATAATAGGAAACAGTTCAAATATTCATCTGGGAAAAAAGTGGTCAAATAGATTTATACAAATAAATACCATGCAGCTATTAAATGAAAAAGATGAGAAAACTTTCAATAAACTGTTTTTTGTTACCAGGGATTGAACTCAGGGGCACTTAACCACTGAGCCACATCCTCAGCCCTTTTTTCCTTTTTCTTTCTATTTATTTATTTATTTAGAGACAGGGTCTCCCTAAGTTGCTTAGGCCCTTGCTAAACTGCTGAGGTTGCCTTTGAACTTGCAATCCTCCTGCTTCCTCCTCCTGAGGTGCTGCGATTACAAGTGTATGTCATTGTGCCTGGCTACAGATGTATTTTTAAGACAATATTAAATCTCAAAAGCAAAGTATAGCTACTAGAAAAAAAAATGCATATTTTATTTCATTTCTGGAAATTAGAAATTAATGAGAGTCATTTTCTTATTTCAGGTTAGGGAGAGAATGAGGCAGAGGGACTGCTTTAGTTTGCACCTCAAATGTCCCCCAAAGGGCCATATGTAAAATGCTTTGGTGGAGCTAATGGGAGGGAACAGAACCTTTAAGAAGTGGGGACTAATGGGAGGAAGTTAGGTCATTGGAGGGATGCTCTTGAAGGGGATATTGGAAACCCTGTTTCTTCCTCTTCCTCTTCCTGGCCATGAGGTTAACAATTTGATCCACCAGGTACTACCATGATAAAATACTGCCTTGCCACAAACCCAAAACCAATGAGGCCAACCAGCCGTGGACTGTTATTCCAAAACTGTGAGTGAAAGTTTAAGTTTATTTATCCAGGTATCTGTTAGAGTAACAGAAAACTGACTAACTCATGAGCATGCTGGTGGAACAGAGACTTCTCTGAAAACACTTTTTATACTATTGATTTTTAAACCATGTTTAATGTTATTTCTATTTAAAGACTTAAATATGTAAATGTAATTTAAAATAATCTTTTAAGCTACCAATGTGTGTAGAAGGCTTTGGTCAATACACAATTATTCTTTCAATGAGATTCCAACCCAGTTGATGAGGTGAGATTCATATCAGTAGTAACAGTGATAAAAATATTAACTCACTGATATAGTTTTCTTTTTTTTAATTTTATTTTTTAGTTTTAGGTGGACACAATGTATTTTTTTAAAGAGAGAGAGAGAGAGAGAGAGAGAGAGGAGAGAGAGAGAATTTTAATATTTACTTTTTAGTTCTCGGCGGACACAACATCTTTGTTTGTATGTGGTGCTGAGGATTGAACCCAGGCCACACGCATGCCAGGCGAGCACGCTACCACTTGAGCCACATCCCCAGCCCATCAATGATATAGTTTTCTTAATCAAGAACATTATTAATTTTTTAAAAATACCTTTGTTTTATTTATTTATTTTTTTATGGTGCTGAGGATCGAACCCAGGGCCTCACACGTGCTAGGTAAGCGCTCTACCGCTCAGTCACAACCCCAGCCCCAAGAAAATTATTAATTTTAAACCCTGGCATTATAGAACAATGCTTTTTTTCTCATTTAGAATGCTCATTTTTTACTTACTGAAAGATTTCTCATAGAAACTCATTTATTTAGATATAGGTTTTTATAATGTATCACTCTTGTGTGACCTATGATATTGTAGAAGGCAAAGTAGAATAAAATAATTTAGCTTAAAAATTCTTATTTTTTTCTCATTATAGTTTGACTCTACTGAATCATTTTAAAACTCAGAACCAGCCAGGCATGGTGATGCATGCCTGTAATACTAGCAGCTCAAGAGGCTGAGGCAGGAGGATCACAGGTTCAAATCCAGCCTCAGCAACTTAGTGAGGCCATAAGCAACAGTAAGACCATCTCAAAATAAAAAATAAAAAGGGCTGGAGATGTGGTTCAGTGGTCAAATGCCCTTGGGTTCAATCTCCAGTACAAACAATAACAACAACAAAAACCCAACTCAGAATCATCAATGTCCCTGTGTTTTCACCTAGGGTTGTCTTCTGTGCTGTGGGAAACGTTGTTGATGCAGAGTATCCACTATTGGTTCCAGGGTTTTCTGTCATGCTGCTGAAACCTTGTCTGCAGCCAGTCTACTATGCACACGCACAACACTCAGGCCCAGGTACAACTGTATCACGACTATTACGTGTCCAGTAGTGATTGTTACATGAATCCAAATTCCAAGTATCTTGAAATGTAAAAAGTAAATATACTTCTTTTGGAGCTTAAATGTGGGAGATGATCCATTCCAAGACAGAAGAGCTATCTGTGATATTGTAGAATACTCCCAAGTGAGGCAGAATGGTCTGGACTATTATTATTATTATTATCATCATCATCATTATTATCATCATCATCTGTTGAGAGCCATAACCGAGTTGGAATAGTGCCTGGCATTTTACCTGAAGGAGTGGTTGAGAGGTGAGGCCAGTGAGCCATTAAGATGATGATAATTCAGTTAAGCTGTGTATAATTGCTTTGGCTGGATGATGCTGGATTGAAACAGGCTGTGTATTCAGTTGTATATGGACCCCTACTGTCTGGCAATAGGGCGGCTCCTGCTGCCTTGGGTGCCCGTTGAGTTCCCAGTGAGTTCTCCCTGAGCCCAGTGGAGGGCGGAGGAAGTTCCGGGGGAGGGAGTTCAGGTTGGTGCCTGGTGTTCCTGGAAGGGCCTTGTGGGTGGCCTTTGGGGGAGTTCGGAAATAAAGTTTGTTCCTGCTTGAGTGGCTCGTGATTTGTGCCCAGCCAGACTGCGCAATCATCATCACCATTAGTACTGGAGATTGGACTCAGGGTGCTGTACATCTCCAGCCCTTCTTATTTCATTTTGCGATAGAGTCTTGCTAAGTTGTCCAGGCTGGCTTTGAACTTGAGATCCTCCTGCCTCAGCTGTTGAGAGCCACAGCCGAAGGGGCCCCAGCAAACTTCCAGCTGCCAGCAAACTTCCAGCTGCCGGCTGATGATTGGCTCACAGCAGCCCCAGCAACATCTAGCTGATTGGCTCCTCTGTGGTGATGCTCATTGGAGATGCTCATTGAGCTGTTTTCCTGCCCTTTCAGACTGCAAAGCTGATGACTGGCTCACAGCGGCCCCAGCAACATCTACCTGATTGGCTCCTCTGCGGTGATGCTCATTGGGCTGTTTCCCTGCCCTTTCAGACCACGGAGCTGCTCATTGGGGGACTTCTTTGGCTCCACCCACACGACCCAGCCAATCGGCCTCAAGAGCAGGAGGATTGTGGGAGTGGGAGAGGCTTGTGTTTTTGTGTTATATGTTTGAATGTACGTATGTCCATATATCATATATGATGAACGCTCATGAAAAAATGGATCCAAATATTTTTTTTTATTTCACATGATTTAAATGGTTTAATTTAAATTGGGTAAACAACTGTTGAGGATTGTTTTAATATGTGAACAAAAAAGGAGGTTAACAGATCTGTTTGTTTACTTTCACCTTTCCTTTTCATTATATTTAATAATTCTCTTCAAGATAATGTCAATTGTTAAGAAAATTGTTTTCTTTTAGTGCCTTCTGGAATGTTACATAATTTTTTCTTTAGCCATTATTGCCAGAATTCCTATCTTTGCTGAGGGCCATTGCCAAGTAGGAATGACGCATCGAAATTTCCTTGCCAGCGTACCCCATGTTGCTTAGAGGAAGGACTCGTGGAAATGGACTTGCCTTGGACATTCGCTGTGACATTGCATGTATGTTTGAGAAAGGTGACCCTGCTCAAGGACCAGGGTGGATCCAGGTTTAGGGCGTATCCTGCAGGTTTTAGGAAGTATCCTGCTCCTTGGGTTTAGGGCTTCCAGGTTTAGGACAATCTGGGTTTAGGGCAGTTCCAGGTTTAAGGTTATTTCTGCTGGGAATAGGGCGTATCCTACTACCTGAGTTCCCGTTGAGTTCTCGTGGAATTCAGAAAGTATTTGGGATTCAAAGCCTGGTGGAGTAAGTGAATTTGGGCCCAGAACGTGGATTTCCCCAGAACGTGTGGAGAGGCCGGTGTGAGTTCGGGAATAAAGAATTGCTGTTTGAATCTACAAAGCTGTGAGTGGCTTGTGATCTTGTGCCCAGCCAGACTGCGGCATATCTTCATCCCAGTGCCGGTGAAGACAAAGATAAAACCAATCTACAGCTTCTGCAATAGCCATCACTGAACTGCTTGCAGAACTTGCCTAGACTATGTGTCACTTGTATGCATTGTGAACTCACTTGTATGCATTGTGAACTATCTGTTGGTGCAGCGACTTGTGGTAGTGTTGGAATATTTTTGCTGATGATGTCATCAGTGGTATAATTTTTCCAAAAGGAGCCGTCAATTGGCTTGGTGTATCTTCCTCCCTTCTGCTTGTCATGATCGTTCAGCTAAAATTTGGGTGCCAACAGAGGTGAGGCAAAGAACCTCACCACCCCCCTGCTGGTACCTCTCCACAGGTGTGGCTGTATACTGGACTGGTAGTCAGTGACGGGTAAGATCCAATTACAATGGTACCAACCTAGGACAGGAGGCTGACGCCTTGAGGTCAGCTCATCCGATAACGGGTAAAAACCATATGTACTATTGGACAACCTAAGGCAGGCACGGTCCCTAAGCCACATGCTTGTTGTTTAAACAGAGATGGGGAGATGTTGAGAGCCACAGCCGAAGGGGCCCCAGCAAACTTCCAGCTGCCAGCAAACTTCCAGCTGCCGGCTGATGATTGGCTCCCAGCGCTCAGCCTTCCCCGTTGCTGGGATTACAGGCATATACCACTGAGCCTGGCTGAGGCTGAACTTAAAAGAATCAGAAGGATTTTGGAGACAAGAGATGAGCAGGACATATGAGTCTATATAAAACATATAAAACAACAACTACCTGCCCAAGAGAGTGGAAATGACACTTGGGGAGAGAGAAAAGACCATGTGACCTGGGAGGAAGGGCTTGTGAAAGGAAGACATGGAGGCAGTGGGGAATGAGAACCAGGTGTAGTGCTAAGAGGTTCTGACCTTATCCTATTGGGAACTAGGGAGCCAGCATACACCTCGTGATGCTGGCATTTGGAAGAGGTGTCAAAACCGGAGATTTGAAAGCACCAGAAACAAACATGTTGAAGAATGAAGGGAACCAACACATTTGGCATGAAAATAATAGAGAAGGAAAGCAGAAGAGAGAGCCTTGTGCTGCATCATAGAACCACCAGCACTATGAGAAATGATCTAGTTCCTGTTTTCCTTTGTACAGATGAAGAAACGGAATTTCAGAGCCGGTCTACTAAGCTTGGAATCAACTGGACTCATGACTTTCTGAGCAAGTGCTCTTCTGGGTAGAGCATCTCAGCAAACAGCAAAGGAGACAGTTTCAAGGAGGCCAGTAGGTGATACAGTTGGACAATGGAGCTCAGTGGAAAGAGGCAGCCACCAGTGGGAATGAATTTGACCACTACAGACTCTATTGTATTTGTGTGTGTGTGTGTGTGTGTGTGTGTGTGTGTGTGTGTGTGTGTGTGTGTGTGGTACTACTGAGTTACATCCTCAGCCCTTTTAATTGTTCATTTTGAGACTGGGTCTCAATAAATTGCCAAGGGTCTCACTAAGTTGCTGAGGCTGGTCTCAAACTTGGGATCCTCCTGCCTCAGTCTCTCGAGTTGCTGGGATTATAGGTATGAGCCACTGTACCCGGCTCTATAGACTCCCTCTTTTTTTTTTTTTTTTTTTGATACCAGGGATTGAACTCAAGGCACTCAACTACTGAGCCACATCCCCAGCCCTATTTTTTATTTCATTAGAAACAGGGTCTCACTGAGTTGCTTAGTGCCTTGCTTTTTGCTGAGGCTAGCTTTGAACGCACGATCCTCCTGCCTCCGTCTCTGGAGCCTCCTCAGCCACCATGCTTGGCTCTATAGACTCTTGGTGACCTTTAAATAACTGTTTTTGGAAGTGGTCTGGTAGAAACAGGACTGTGAAAAGTTAAAAAGGTAAATGTTCTGAATTACACATGTTATTGGTGGAAAGTTTGCTATTTTCCAATGTTTTCTTCCTAGGAGCTCAGTGTATTTCACAAAGGATTCTGTAGATTCAATATTGTTATTTCCTGGAAATTCTTCAAAATAATGGGACATCTTTTCCCTAGGGGAAGACAGAAAATTATTTGCAAGTGGCAGCCACTCAGGTTTTCAAATCTAGCCTGTCAACACTCTTATGAAGAAACCATTGTTTTCATACAAATAGAAATAGACCACAAAGGACATTAATCCGTAAGTCTTGCCTATGAACTTCCAGATTGCTTCTTTATGGAATTTTATTCTTTGCAAAAGTTATTTATTACCAAATATCACTTTTTTTGCACATTTATCTAAGAGCCTAGATTAGGTTTCTCTTAGGTGACCGAGAAATCACATCTATCAGTGAAAATTATTTTACTGGCCTGGCCACTTTGGGCATCATAGAAAACCACTTAATGTCTTGGTGTGATGGTTTTATCTTAGAAACAACATCACTGAAAATTCAGGAAATTCAAATTAAAACAAATGAGATGGGATTTCACATCGACAAAACATGTACTTCATTGACCAAAATGTAAAATATTAACATTATCCAGAGAATTGAGACTGATGGTAGTATAAATTAGCGTAGGTTACTTTTTATGAAAATTTATTATTGTCTTTAACTAATAAGGAGCACTCACTCCCTATGTCCTATCAGTTTCACTTCTCAGTGTCTACCTGCAGAATCATTTACACAAAACATATGTCCAAGGATAATGGGGACAAAACAAAAACAGTTTACTTCTGTAAACTGGGGACTAAGTAGGTTATGTGTACAATCACCAATAGATCTATAAGACATGCTGTTGAATTTTTAGAAGCAAATTGTTGGTAGATACGTTTAGTATAGTCAATTGTGTAAATACATACTGAATAATATTCTAAATTTTTCTATGGGTATTGGTGTATGTGCATGTGAGGGGAGGAACATATATGAAAACTGGTTATAGTTTATCTTGGGGAAGCTGGAGTAAAATTCCAGGATTTGGAGTTAGAGAGTTAGCAGTTGGAGACATAGGAAGATATTTTTAGCTTCATCTATAAAGGTACACATTTTTAAAAGGAAAATGTACATGTAGATTATTAACTTTAAATTTTAAAAAAAAATAGCTTATTAAAATCTCAAGTTCATTTAAGGAATGAAAATTTGTTAATTTTATATAGGTATGATGTCTTTAGTCTATTTTCTGTTGCTGTATCAGAATACCTGAGACTGAGTAATTTATAAAGAAAAATAAGTTTTTTGTTTTTTAAATTTTAACTCACTTTTCTGGAGGCGGGGAGTTTGTAATTGGGTGGCCACTTCTGGTGAGGGCCTCATGCTGCTTCATAATAATGGCTGATGGCATCACATGGCAGAACATGTGCAGGAATGGTGAGCAGTGCTTATGAAAGAGAAGCAAAAGAGCTGAGAAAGCTGAACTCATTGTATAGCAACCCAATCTCTGGTAACTAATTCAGTTCCATGAGAGCAAGAACCCTGGGAGCCTATTAATCTACTCAAGAGGGTAGAGCCCCATGACCTAATGCAGGTCTCAGTACTGCTACATTGGTAATAAAATTTCCAGCATGAGCTTTGGTGGGGACAAACCATATCCAAATCATAGCATGTGGCCTTGGATTAAAATGAACCTTATAAAGCCAGGTGCGCGCCTGTAAATCCCAGCAACTGAGGAGGCTGAGGCAGGAGGATCACAAGTTCAAAGCCAGCCTCAGTAATTTAGCAAGGCCCTAAGTAACTTAGCAGGACCCTGTCTCAAAATATGAAAATAGAAAGATGTGAGGATGTGGCTCAGTGTTTAAACACTCCTGGGTTTAATCCCTGGTACCAAAAAAGAAAAAACAAACAAAACATTTTTCTTACATTGGGCTGTACGTAGCATCTGTCACTATCTGAGCTGAATGATAAGGACTTTTAAGCTAATACTATATTAAAAATAAAGATTAAAAGGAAGTAAAAAAAATGCAAAACAAACATAAGTTTCCTTTTAATGCTGGAAGTGTTTTGGATCTATACGATACACATTACTTCAATGAGAGGCTTGAGTGTAATGTCTAGAGGAACAAATTGCCTTGCAATTTAAAACAACAGACAAGTACATATATGCCTGGTTTCCAAGACCCTAATGATGCAGATGCCGAGTGAAGCTTTCGGCGCATTTCAATGCCAAGTGCTCAGAATGGAAAAGAACATGGCTCATTGCCCCATTTATTTGCCAAGTCCCAATTTGCAAGCTCAATTCAGCTCATTTGCACTTCTACCTTGATCATGAGTGCTGGTCTATTAAGAAATAATAGAACGATGACATGGTTACTTGGGTAGAGATAGCCATGACCTTGGTTACTCTCACCCCCAGGGAACAAAAACACCCCAAATATATTTAAATTCCCATTTGCTATTGAATTGAGCACTCCTATCACGGTGATCTGTTAGGTCCATCGGAAAGAGGGTTTCCCCACTGGAATAAGCCGCAAGCATCACAGTACTATTCTGCCTCAATATTTTAATCAAACAACTATCTATGGCTAAAGGAAAAGAGTTCAGTCCTGATTTTCATCTTTCATTTTTTAATAAGTGAAGAGTTGCTAATGCTTATTTCCCTGAGGATCTGACTTGATCATCCAATCCATTTCCTTTCAATAAAAATAGAATAGGGGCTGGGGCTGTAGCTCAGTGGCAGAGCACTTGACTAGCATGTGTGAGGGACTGAGTTCAATCCTTAGCGCCACATAAAAACGAAACAAAATAAAGGCATGCTATCCATCTACAATTTTTTAAAAATAGAATGCACTCTTAGTAATTGAGATTTATTTACTTATTTTTTTTTTTAGTTGTAGATGGACATAATATCTTTATTTTGTTTATTTTTATATGGTGCTGAGGATTGAACTCAGAGCCTCACAATTGCTCGGCCAGCGCTCTACCACTGAGCAGCAACCCCAGCCCTCTGACTGAGACTCAAAGTCTCATATTGGAGATAATGTGTTCAGAAGCTTCTGGTATTTGTATAAAAGAATTACAAAACTCAGGAAAGAAGATATTGTGAGCTCTTGCCAACAGATTGCTGATAGAAGGGATGACAGTGGACCACTTGTTTTTTCCCGTCTGCTAGCCATCAAAGCCTTTCCTCTGGTGTAGTGTGCTGAGTTCCTGTGTGGAACTGCCCCTTTCCCACTTGTAGGTTATAAGATTCGGGTTGGACTGTCACCATGAGGAAGACTGAGAGGATCTCTCCAGAGGTGGAGGAGACCTCTACTCAGAATTCTGTCTCCTGATATATTGCAGGAAAGAAATTTGAGGGGGCGGGGGGGCGGGCAGAAGGGGTACTGGGGATTGAACCCAAAGGTGCTTAACCACTGAGCCCTTTTTAATATTTTATTTAGAGACAGGGTCTGGCTGAGTTGCTTAGAGCATCACTAAGTTGTTAAGGCTGGCTTTGAACTCAGGAGCCTCCTGCCTCAGCCTTCCAAGCTGCTGGGATTCCAGGCATGCGCCACCCACCGCACCCAACCGCAGGAAAGAATTTAAGGACACATCAGGTCTTAGCAAAGAGTGGGAACTTTCACTTTAGAAGGTAAAAGGCGAAGATACATACACGTGCTCAGAGCAGAATGTGGGCCATCTCCACAGTGAGAAGTGCTTCTGGTCAACCACTGTTCTTTTAAAGCTACTGTGTGAGGAGAGGGCACGGGAAGGTATGTGCTCCCAAGAGGGTCCATGGTAGTCTGGCTGTTCTCAGGGTCTTTCGGTCAATGTCATCTCCTCGAGCTTATCAACAGCTAATGTTGCCAACGTGCCCTGTATTATAGGTCTCTTATAATATCCTCTCTCCCTTGGTTTAATCTAGTCTAAAAAATACATGTCTTAGTTGCATAGACCAAAGAATAGCCCACAGGACAATTTTCTTAAGTGATTACATTTATAGTAATTCAAAGATTTACAGGCATCTCAAGAATTTGGGAGTAATGGGCCTGGGAGAAAAACCCAGCCTGGAGAAAAATGTTACCAGAAACTTCAGCACAAGCCTTTCAGATTAAAGTTAAGAGTCACCCTTCCTTCTCCTTTGTCTCCTTTTGAAAGAATAAAGTTTCTAAGCTGCAAGGCCTGAGTTAAAAAGTGAAGGACCAGGTATTGTTAAGTTCCTCTGCTACACCCAGAGCCTGATATTCCTGAGGCAGTTAAGACAACACCCTACTGGCCATTTAGTGGATTAATAGCCTTGGGCCCTGTGCAGCTTGTCACGTAGGCATACAGGGCCCGAATCAATCAGTTTGAATGTGTACCCCGCTTAGGAGTGACCAATCACCCCCGCCTGACCTGTTCCCACCAATGAATGTACTAATCAAGTTTAAGAATTGTTGTTTGATTCCCCCTCCCTCCCCCCCCCCCCCCCCCCCCCCCCCCCGCACCTCATGATGATTTGTCCTGATGTATGCACAGCCTCAGCGCGCTGAATTGGATCCTCAATAAATCCCCTTCTGCAATTGCATGAGTCAGTCTCTTGGTGGTCTCTTCCTCCGACTTTTCGCCGGACCCTTACACTTTCTACTTTTTATTTATTTATTTTGTACTGGGGATTGAACCCAGGAGCATTTAACCACTGAGCCACATCCCCAGGACTAGTTTGAATTTTATTTAGAGACAGGATCTCGCTGAGTTACTAAGGGCCTCGCTAAACTGCCGAGGCTGGCTTTGAACACGTGATCCTCCTTGCCTGGGCCTCCTGAGTCACTGGGATTACAGGTGTGTGCCACCACACTGGATTTCTGCCTTTTATTTCTTTTCTGCCCTACCTCAGGGCTATTTTCGCCACCTGCCTTTAGGAGTGGGCATGTGACTCAGATTTGGCCAGTAGAGAATTCTATACGGCTGGTTGCAGTGATAGGTTTATGCATGGCCATTGTGTACTTGGGAATAATATCTTCATGCTTTGAAGATAGGCCTTGCTGCTCTGTCCCTGACTTATTTTTAAATCGGACCTGTTTCTTTTTCTTCCTCTTTCCTTCCTCCTTCCTAACTCTTCCTTCCCTAATCTCTGGGATGGGGGGGGGGCAGAATTACTTTTCTTCTCCATCCTAGACCAAGTTATCTGTCCTTGAGCACACACCCACCCCAGGAATGAAGTAATTCAGTCTTTGGGGATGGTTCCAGACGTATAAGAAATGACTATCTCCCAAATTAACAAGTGACTCCAGACAGGGACCACCTGGAATGTAGCCTTCAAATCACTTCTTTTAAAAAACCCTGTTCCCCTTGATGGGCAGAATCATAGCCTCTGAGACAAGAGTCCCCATGTTTCTCCTTTCATAGCAAAGCACTGAAACTTCTTTTTCCTTTTTCTCAAAATGGTGTCCTTGTTATTGGATTAGCATCATTAGGGGACAAGGATGGAGCTTTTTTTTTTTAACAACTTGAAGCTGAGTTTACAGCCACACCAATTTAATGAGAATCCAGGAAGTATTGTTGCACTGCTGGGGTAAAAGGTACACACCTTGTGCTGATAGATTAATTCTAGAGCCAGACCTGGTGGTGCCCGCCTGTAATCCTAGCAACTCAGGAGGCTGAGATAGGAGGATTGCAGGTTTCAAGCCAGTCTCAGCCACTTGGCGAGGCCACAGTGATAGAATTGCTTAGTTGCTTTGCCTTATCCCACCCGAAATGAAAAGAAATGGTAATGACACCCTAAAACCAAATAACCCAATTCATATACGGGCAAAGGAACTAAACAGACACCTCTCAAAATAAGAACTATAAATGGCCACAAATGTAAACAGAAAATAAATATTCAACATCATTAGTGTTTAGGGAAATGCAAATCAAAACTACATTGAGATTTTTAACTCACTCCAGTTAGAACTGCAGCCATCAAGAATCTAACAATGATCCAGTGGGGGTGGCATACACTTGTAATCCCAGCAACTCAGGAGGCTGAGGCAGGAGGAGTTCAAGTTCAAAGTCAGCCTAAGCAATTGAGCAAGGACCTAAGCAACTCAGTGAGATCCTTTCTCTTAATAGAAAAATAAAAAGGTTAGAGATGTGGCTTGGTGGTTAAGTGCCCCTAGGTTCAAGTCCCAGTACCAAGCAACCAACAAACAATAATAAATCCTGGAGAGAATGTGGAGAAAGGGAACACTTTTACATGGTTGATGGAATTGTACATCAGTACAACTAGTATGCAAATCAGCATGGAGGTTCCTCAAAAGACAGGCGAGGCATGGACTCAGCATATGACCCAGCTTTCCCATTCCTCAGTATTTATCCTAAAGGATTAAAGTCAGTGTATTATAGTTATATATGCATACCCATGTTTATAGCAGTACAATTCACAATAGCCAAACTACGGAACCAGTCTAGGTGTCCCATTAACAGATGAATGGATAAAGAAAATGTGGCATTTATGCACAATGAACTTTAATTCAGCCACAAAAAATAAAAAAGTATATTATTTGTGCAAAAATGGATGGAACTTGAAAATATTATGTTAAGCAACATCAGACAAGCACTGAAAGTCAAGGTTCACATATTTCTTCTCATATGTGGGAGTTAGAGACAAGAAAGGAAAAGAAAGGTAAGGGGAATCTCATGAAAATTGGGGGGAAGGATCAGTAGAGGAAAGGGAATAGGAAAGGGGAGGAGAAGGGAAAAGAGAGTTCTATTGACCAAATTGTATTTCTATATTTTGTACATGTGTATATATACACAGCAATGAATCCCACCACTATGTACGACTATAATGCACCGATAAAAAAAAAAATGGGAAAAAGAAAAGAAATGATAAGGAGCCATGCTGAGGAGACAGGCGATTCTGAATGAGTAATATCCAAATAAAATGAGGCCTGCACTGCTAATAGCTCCAAGATGAAAACAGTGAACTGAATTTCTGCTGCATCATGAGTGCATGTTAGAGCAAACGCACAGGTTCACCCAGGCACAGGCCCTGAAATAAACCATGGAGGATTTGGAAGGAGCAGGATCTGGGCGGGTGAGAATTTTAATAGTAATGAAAATATGACGCAGGCCTTGGCTCTCCCCCCAGGCGTTTCCAACTCTCCGACCTCAGTTTCATCACGACTTTCATGCTGGGAATTGTGGAAAGGGCAGAGGAAAGTGGAGACCCAGGGAGCCAAGGATTTCCCTTCCCTTTCTTCCAGCTGGTCCAGTGGAGTGGGGGTGAAAAGTTAGATAAGGCAAAGTCTATCAGACTGCAGAACAGAACCCTTCGTGGAAAGAAAAATGAGTTTTTAAAAAGTTTCAGCATAAACAACAAACAAGGGGGAACACTCAGGCTGTAGAAGTCACTCTGTGTGTGGAGGGCAACGGGGGGTGGGGGTGGGGTGGGGGGGTGGGGGTGGTAGGGTGTTTCAGCAGCTGCTGCCATCACAGTGAGTATCCAAGTGACTCTGATCAGGAGAATTTCATGGTGGAATTTCACGGGCCGTAACAGAGCTGCCAGTCTTGCCCGAGTTCCCAACATACCGGGCTACAGTAGCAGTGTAGCCTGCCTGTCCTCCCTCAACCCTTCCCCCATCTGTGGGTAGGTTGTCTCAACACTTTTGATTTTATAGATGGGGAAACTGAGGCTTACAGAGGGCAAGCATCTGGGGTTTTTCTGTTTGTTTGTTTGTATGTGTAATATTGGGGATTAGACCCTGGGGTGCTTAACCACTGAGACACATTCCCAACATTTTAATTTTTTACTTTGAGACAGGGTCTTGCTAAATTGCCCAGGCTGGCCTCAAATTTGTGATCCTCCTGCCTCAGCCTCCCAAATCACTGGGATTATAGGTGTGCATCACACGCCCAGCTAGTATCTGTTCGTATATTGCACAGCTGGTACCAAAAACAACAACAAAAAAAATACAAAATAGGGCTGGGGAAAAAAAAGAAAAAGACTACTGTACATGGCACAGCTAGTGTGCAGTAAAAATCGTCCTAAAACTTAGGATCTTTCTACAGCAGCCTTTGAACTTCTCCATAATATTTACTGTCTATGAAATAAAAGGTAACAGGAAAAATAGCTTTTATCCTTTCTTGGCAGAAAACTTTACCATGAAGAGACAAAAATCAAAGTCCCTCTCTAACTGGGCACAGTGGCCCACACCTGTAATCCCAGCGACTCAGGAGGCTGAGGTAGGAGGATCATGAGTTCAAACACAGCAACTTAGTGAGGCCCTAAGCAACTCAGCAATACCCTGTCTTTAATTCAAAAAAAAAAAATATATATATATATATATATATATATATATATATAAAAGAGCTGGGGATATGACTTGGTGGTCAAGCAACCCAGGTTCAATTCCTGGTACAAAATAATTTAAAAAAAAAATAGTCCCTCTCTTGGGCTGGGGATGTGGCTCAAGTGGTAGCGTGCTTGCCTAGCATGCGTGATGCACTGGGTTTGATTCTTAGCACCACATAAAAATAAAATAAAGATATTGTATCCACCTTAAAAAACCTAAAAAAATAAATAAAAATTTTTTTAAAAAATAGTCCCTCTCTGTTTCTAAGGACTCCAAGTGTCCAAAGTGCAAACAAGCATCTTAGAGTGACTTTTACAGATCAGGAGAAATTCTCAGCTCCCAGTGTGTATCCCCCTGGGCTTCCTCCTCACTTTATGTGGAATTCACTCAGAATAACTTGTTTCCACTGATAACTTTTATATTAAAACAGATGAGGGTGTGGAACAGGCCATTGGACATGAAGAACTGAGTTCTGAGAAGTAGGGTACTTGGATTCTATACCAATAGAATCAAAACAAGGTCATAGACATTCAAACAGACGCATCTGAGGTCCACAGCCTATGCATGCTGCAAATGGGATTTTGCAGGAGAGTGGAGCTCAGTAAGGGGGAACCATTCCTTCCACCTAGGTATACAGATGTTTAGTCCCCAGGGACTTGTTTTTCTTTTATTTTTCTTTAACTATCTCTACAACCAGTTCCAGAGAGAATTTTGGTTTTTACTCTATCCCTACTGCACTTAGAGACCTTGTGATCCAGTTCAGCTAGAAGCCACTTAAACAGGTTATGGGAGCTAGAAGATTTGAGGCTTCCAGCGTATTCAGAAAGGCAGTTCATATAACTGGAGTCATCTCCTTTTTCCTCTCCTATCCCCTCTGCTCCCCAGTAGAATTTTTTTTTTTTTAACTGGGAATGAACTCAGAGGCATTCAACCTATGAGCCACATCCCCAGCCCTATTTTGTATTTTATTTAGAAACAGGGTCTCAGTGGGTTGCTTAGCGCCTCGATTTTGCTGAGGCTGGCTTTGAACTTGTGATCCTCCTGCCTCAGCCTCCTGAGCTGCTGGGATTCCAGGCATGTGCCATCGCACCCGGGCTCCCAGTAGTTTTTAGTAGGAATCAGGGCTTGTCAGGCTGACCGTGATGGGGGAAATGGGAACTTGCTTCCCCCTGTGGAGCTCATCAGGGAGGGTCAGTCACCTGAGCATGCCTAGCAAACCAGAGTGTGGATGTCTGTCCCACAGTTCTCTGGAACTCTTCTACAAGCAGATTGTATTTGTGCACACTTGAACACAGAGACGCAATTAGAGCAGCACATGGTCTCATTACCCTTAGCACAGAGCTTGAGAATGCCAAGCCAACAGAAGGACTCATCAGTCCCCAGGCCTTTGGTTGCCAGCTCCGAGTCCGAGTCCGGCATGTCCTGGCCCTTAAACCAAGAGATTGGGGATTTCAGAAAGGATAGAGGAAACAATGTGTCCCTGAATCATCATCTCCCTCCTCCTCTCTACAGAGATGAGAGCAAGTGAGAAACAGAGGATAAGGTGCTCTAAGGAGCCCAGGAAGTTTTTTTTTTTTATGACCCTCAATCCAATCACTTGCCTACCAAGGAGGAAAGACCATTTGCACTTTAATTATCAAGGAGATGTCTGGCGTCAGCTTGTGGTTCTTGCTTGACTGGGTGTCCTCATTTTTCTCTCTGAGACTCAAGTGGTAACTCAAGTCTGCCCCCTAGTGGTCAACAAAAAGAATTTAAAGTACGAAAAAAGGACTGATCCCCAGAAAAAATAGGATGATTTTCATGTTGCTACGTTTCCTATAACTATAATGACTAAAATTTTACCAGTACTGCTCAGGCGGAACAGGCAGTTCATATTTACAAAAAGTTGATTTTTTTTCTTGATAACTATAATGACCAGTGGAAGAAAAAATTAACAAAAGTGGGGAAATCACTAGGTGTGCAGTCAGCCATCCTTGACATTGAAGAGTCATGCGACTTTGGTTTGCTGTGCTTTTCAGTTATCTCCCGTATCAAACTGGGATAATATGTATATCATAAGAGTGTGGTGAGAATCAAGGACATTTTGGAACACCTTATCTATGCTAAGATCACCCTTCACGAACCTAGGACACATAGCACAGAGTTTAAGCACAGAGATTCATCAGCCCTACCTCCTGGGTTGAAATCCATTTCTGCTCCTTACTAGATATATGACCCAAGACAGGTTTTCTTTCTTTCTTTTTTTTCCTACCTGGGATTAAACCCAGGTGCGCTCATCCACTGAGCCACCACATCCCCAGCCCTTTTCTTATATATTTTTTTAAATTTAGAAACAGGGTCTTGCTGAGTTGCTTAGTGTCTCACTAAGTTTCTGAGGTTGGCTTTGAACTTGTGATCCTCCTACCTCAGCCTCCTAAGCTGTAGGAATTACAGGCATGTGCCACCACAGCCAGCCCAGGACAGGTTTTCTGACTCTTGTGTTTGCTGTGTTCCTCTCCTATAACCTGGAGATAATGTATCTGTCTCTTAGGTTTGTTATAAGCAATAAGTGAATCAATGTTCGAAAAATGCTCAGAAGACATAGGGCACATAATTGTCAAAAATTCATCTAATCTAAAAAATATGCTTTTTTTATTAAATGCTTTGCAAAAGTTAAAAGCACAAAATTGTTTATAACCTAGAAAGGGAATATTAGTAAAAAAAAATAGTTAAGATTTAGGAGCACTTTCTATGTATTTCCTTGTTTAATATTAAAAACTCACAAGTGTTGCTAATTAAATTTTTAACAACCCATAAAATGAAGGCTATTCTTATCCCTGTGGCCTTTTCTATAGCTATTGTGTCCCTGATTTTAACTGCTTTATTCCTTTCCTGATTTAGATTTCATAATCTATTATCAATCACTTTCTCACCCATACAGTAAACTACCCTCTCCTCTCTGCCCCCTCCAACCTTGTACAAACTTCCTAAGAGTGTAGGGATTTTGGTTCACTGCAGTATTCCCAATGCCTAGAACAGTGCTGCCATATAGTAGGTACTTAATAAATATGTAATGAACAATTGAGTTCTTCTTTTGCAGAAATGGAAAACAAGACATGGAGCAGTCAGATCATTTGCCCACAGTCAACACGATAGTAAGTCATTGAGATGAGATTTAAACCTGGATCTGTGCCTTTGAAATATAACTGCTAAATCCTAGGTGTTGTAGGAGTGAAGCAAGACAGATGGTCAAGAAGGGCTGGAATATATATACCAGGAGGAGATACATGGAAGGATGAAGGGTCCCAGGGAAAGAGAAGGCAGGAGATGATCTTTAATGAGAGGAGAGTAACATAAAATAAAGGCACAGACAGGACTAAAACAAGGGCAGAGACAGAAGCCCAACTGCACTCATGTAAAATCTTCCTACCAAAATTTTAACTCAATGTAGTTCCATGTCTAGCTTGTCTTTGATAAATATCTGTATTTCATCGATTGAAATCTAGAGGAAAACATGATTGACCTTGGGTGTCTGGCACATCAGTGAGAATTTCTTTTAAAGCCTTCATATATGACCGTACCCTGAGATTCCATTGACAATGAAATCAGTCCACCGCAATATAACCCTTTGCCCAAAATTCCTTTAAAAGCTTTTAATTCATACAATGCAATAAAAATTCCTCCTCCTTTATGAATCTGAAACTTGCTTAAAAACAAAACTGAAGTACCCAGGGATGGTGGTGCAAGCCTGTAATCCCAGCAGCTGGAGGATGAGGCAGGAGGATCCCAAGTTCAAAGTCAGCCTCAGCAACTTAGTGAGGCCCTAGGCAACTCAGTGAGACCTTGTCTCAAAATGAAAACTAAAAAAGGCTCAGCAATAAAGCACCCAGGCTTCAATCCCAAATACCAAACAACAACAACAATAACAAACCTCCCGAAGTTGGATCAATAATAACTATTTTTTTCTAGCTACAATTTCCAAGTATTAAAAACTCAACACAATAAAAAAAACTATTGATATGTATTATTAACAGATAAAAAGCAACCTACTCCCATGTACCTTTAAACCGTCAAAGTAGTTTTCTAAACTACAGAAGAGGATGTAAATTCTAAGAAAGTTGTCCATCTTTCTGGTTTCAATTGCCAGTGTTTAAAAATGATACTAGAGTTTAATCTTCCATAACTATTTTTTCAATATTATTTAAATTTGACTTATTATGAGAACCAGGACAAGCATTGAATACTTAATCATTCTCTAATTCATTTACTAGGACATACTAAAGCTCTGTACACAAGATAATACTGGTCATTTCTTGGTTCCTATAGCTTAAAGGAAACTTGATATTTCAATTAATAAGATAAAATGAGGATATTTATCATAAGACTCTAAAATTCTTCAGGAAGAGAACATTATTTCATTTTGAGAGTTTGCTTCAAAAAATTATAAAAACAAATGAAGGGGCATCATTCCAAAAGCACTAAAAATACATTAAGCTTAAAGGAATATATTCTGAGCACTTTTCTTTCTTTTTCCAAGCACTTTTAATAATGTAACTATAAGACAAATCTATTCTCACAGAAAGTTCCAGGATCTCTGGAATGATTTCTAGAGGCACAATCAGCGATGTTCTTATGACAGGAAATACAATTAATTAGACTTACTTTAGCGGAGTGGACAATATTTGTTTTAACTCAATTTTTAAATTACATATATATTTATTGCTTCATATAACAATATTTTACAGCAGAAAAAATTAAAGTCGAATATATGGGAAGCGCCAAAAGTCCATTTAGACTGTCATGCAACACAAATTCCAATTCATAATAAGAGCAACTTATATTCAATTGGTGACACTAAGTGAGGAGAAGATGGTGTTCATATACATTTCTTTAACTGTCAATGAGCTGAGAATTTTAAAAATTATAAGGAAAAGAGGGTGATTAAAAGCAGGAATAGGATAAGCACACCTGCTTTCACTATTCTTTTAAACATTATTCTGGAGGTCCTAGTCAGTGGAAGAAAAAAGGAGGAAGGATTAGAAAGGAAGAACCAAATGTTATTATTCATAGATGATGTAATTGGCTACGTAGAGAATTCAAAATAATTTACAGAGATATCTTAAGAATGAGTGAGGTGGGCTGGGGTTGTGGCTTAGTGGTAGAACACTTGCCTAGCATGTGTGAGGGACTGGGTTCAATCCCCAGTACCACATAAAAATAAACAAAATTTGGTTTAACTGGTTCATCTACAATTTTTTAAAAAATGATGAGTTTATATAGCAATATGGCCGAATAGAAGGTCAACTACTTTTCTGTGCACCAGTAAGTTAAAAAATGTAATTTTAAAATATATGAAATTTAAAATAGCAATAAAAATATGATACATACAAATAAGTATAATAAGAGATGCATGTACGTGAGATTGCAAAAGACACCCTGTGAGAAAACTATAAAATATATAAAAAGAAGTTTAAAAATATCTATCATGAAAAAACAGACCATAACATCAATCTTTCCCAACGTATCTACAAGTTCAAAGGAATCTAAGTTAAAAGATATAATCAGGTTTTTTTTTTAATGGTTAAAGAAACTATGGTGTATGTATGTATATATATATATATATATATATATATATATATATATATATATATATATACACAATGGAATATTACTTAGCCTTAAAGAAGAATGAAATTATAGCATTTAAGGGTAAATGGACTGAATTGGAGAATATCATACTAAGCAAAGTAAGCCAATCCCCCCAAATCAAAGGCTAAATGTTTTTTCTGATAAGTGGATGCTGATCTATAAGGGGGGCCAGGATGGCAGCAAGGGAAGAAAGGAGGAACTCTGGATTGAGCAGAGGGGAGGAAGAAGAGGGGAGGGAGAAGAGGAGAGGGAGTGTGTGGTTGGGGAGAGATGGTGGAATGAGGTGGACATTATTACCCCTATGTATGGGTGTGATTGTACAAATGGTGTGACTCTACATCATGTACAACCAGAGAAATAAAAGATTATGCTCCATTTGTGTAAAAAAAATAAAATTAATTTTAAAAAGGATATATAATCAGTTTTTTGAAGAAATCAACAAGATAACTAAACTTTATATAAAGAAAAAAGATAAAGACTCACCAAGACACCACTGAAGAAGAAAGGCTCAGAGGGAGAGTCCTAGTTCTCCTTGACATGAAGACTTATTAACAGCTTATGCATCAGGTGCAGTGGTGCACGCCTGTAATCCCAGCAACTCAGGAAACTGAGGCAGGAGGATTTCAAGTTAAAGGTCAATGCCAGCAACTTGGTGTGAGACCCTTTCTCAAAAAATAAAAAAGGACTGGAGATGTAGCCCAGTGGGAAAGCACCCCTGGGTTGGATCCCACATAAAAACACACACATACCCACAATATAGTAGTTAAAACAGCTCAGGGATAGGAAGATTTTTAAAAAGGAGGAGGAGGAGGAAGGCAAGGGAGGGAGAGGGGAAAGGGAAGGAGGGGAAAGAGGAGAAGAGGTCCTAGTAATATTGTTATCCAAAGATGGAGGGAAGAAATCTGATCCTGCGTTCTCCAGGAAGGGCTGCAACAATATTTCCCATGCCACATGCTCTTCAAAATCCTGACACTCTTTTGAGACTTTGAGACTGTGTCTCAACCAAGGACATGCAGAGGATTTCCTATGCAACTTGCAAGGCAAGATCACCAGATCATAAAAATGATCTGTCTAGTGCTCACTGTGACTCCCCCACACCCACCCGTACTCACCTCTGAAATCCAAACACCAGGACTGGCCAGCAAGAAAGGAACCCAGAGCCCCAACCCTCAGCCTTGCCAGAGCTCTCAGCTGATAGTTATCTTGGAAGCAGACCCTCTAGCCTTTAGTAGATTTTACTCAGCTAAAGCCAGGTGAAGCAGAGGTGAGCTTTTCCCCACAACCATGCCCAGAAGTTCTGTTCTGTGAGCAAAGTAAACGACTGTTGCTGTATTAAAGCTCGAGATGTGAGTGGTTTTCCACAAGGCAGTGTGTTCTATGGATAGCAAGATAATAGCTAATTAAAACCAGAAGCACCTTGGAAACTAGTTGTGCCTACGTCTAGACACCGTATTCACTTCCATGGCTCTGTCTTTGTGCCAAATGCACCCTGTCCACTGTCTTCTTTACTCGAATTTTATATCAATCTTGAAAACAGAAGAGGGATAAGACCTCCAACTTTGTTCTGTTTTTGTCACATTTTGTGTGTTGAGGGGGATTCTAGATCTTTCCAATTTCTTTTTTTTAAATATTTTTTCCCTTACTTGTTGATAGATCTTTGTTTTATTTATTTATACCTGGTGTTGAGAATCGAACCCAGTGCCTCACACATGCAAGGCAAGTGCGCTACCACCGAGCCACAGTCCCAGCCCCTAGGTCTTTCCAATTTCTAGAAGAATTTTAGAATCAGATTGCCATTTTTTTTTAAAGCCTTCTGGAAGCTGGAATGAATTGAAGTAAATTTATATACATTTGAGAAGAATTTATTTCTTAATAAGATTGAATCTTCACATGTTTGAATAAAATGTATCTCCCGGCTTATTTTGGTCTTCTTATTCTCTCTCAGCAATGTTTTATAGTCCCCCCTACCTGACTTTCCATACTTGGGATTGACCCAGGGTTCTCTACCCTGAGCTACATTCCTATTCCTTGATTTTTATTTGTTTATATACTTTTGGTACTAGGGATTAAATCCAGGGGTGCTTAACCACTGAGCCACAATCCCAGTCCCTTTTTATTTTTTATCTTTTTCTTATTTTGTGACCGGGCCTTGCTAAATTGCTGAGGCTAGTATCAAACTTTCAATCCTCTTGCCTGAGCCTCTCCAGTTTCTGGGATTACAGGTGTGTGCCACATGCCTGGATTCTATCCCTTTATTTATTTATTTATTTTTTTAAATCATGACACAGGATTTCCTTAAATTGCCAAGGCTGGCCTCAAACTCATGTAATCCTCCTGCTTCAGCCTCCTGAGTCACTGAGATTACACGTATGTTATATGGATAGCAAGATAATAGCTAATCTTTTGCAGGTTTTAGAGCATGTTTTCACATCATTTGTCAAGTTTGTAATCTAAGCATTTCATTTTTTGGATGCTATTATAAATCGTATTTTATTTATTTATTTGGTACTGGGGATCGAACTCAGGGGCACTTGACCACTGAGCCACATCCCCAGTTCTTTTTTATATTTTCCTCAGTGAGACAGGATTTCACTGAGTTGCTTAAGGCTTCACTTCTGCTAAGGCTGGCTTTGAACTCACAGTCCTCCTGCCTCAGCCTCCATGGTCACTGGGATTACAGGCATGTGCCACTGAACCCAGCTTTATTTCAATTTTTGATCGCCTGTTGCTTGTGTATAAAAATACAACAAATTTGTGTATATTGACCCTGTATCATGCAACCTGACTAAAATTACTTGTTAATAATGTCCTATTTATAGGATTGCCTCTGTAGATAGATGATCATGTTTCTGCAAATGAAGAGAGTTTTACTGCAAACTTTCTAATCAGGAAGCTCTTGCCTTACCACGCTGGCTAGAACTTCTAGTATAATGTTGAGTAGAAAGCAGTGAAAAGAGACATCCTCACCTTTCTTGATTTGGAAAAAGCAGTCCATATTTCACCATTAAATATTCTGTGAGCTGTATGCTTTTCATAGATACAGTTAGGTCCTACTTTTTAGTCCTACATGATAATCTGTGTTTTAATTGAGATGTAGAAGTCATTTACCTTTAATGTGATTATTGATATGGTTAGATTTCCATTTACCATATTATCCATTTTGTTTCTCCAATCTGTTCTTTATTTCCTCTGACTTCTTTTTGTGCTTACTTTATTTTATTTAAATTTTGTTGTTGATGTTGTTACTAGGGATTGAATCCAGGGATAGTTAAGCACGGAACCACATCCTCAGCCCTTTTTTGTTTTTTATTTTGAGACAGGGTCTTGACTAAGTTGCTTAGGGCCTCACTAAGTTGCTGAGCCTGGCTTGGAACTTGCAATCCTCCTGCCTCAGCCTCCTAAGCTGCTTGGATTCCAGATGTGCACCACCATGCCCAGGGAGAAGCCTTTTTTTTGGGGGGGGGGAGGGGGGTGTTCTTTCAATATTTTATTTTTTTAGTTCATGAAATACAAATCAAAATAACTTTTGCTTACATATCACTTGAACAAGCTTGATATTCTTTTCAGTACATGGTGAACCAATACAGGTACTTAAGCATTTCCTTTTTAAATATAATACATCTTGTTTTGGAGCAAAACAGCTTATCAGAAAGAGTCAGGGCATAACCACCAACTTAAAATTTGGTCCACTAAAATATATCAGTATTCCTCCTATAACAAACATAAAGTAACCCTCATAGTTGGAAAAAACAGAAATATTTGGCATAGGCCTCTGAGTGATCTTGAAAAACAAGCTAAGATGTATTTCAACTCTATATAGAGGAACACACAAAATCCACCCAGAAACATCCGACAGGGAAACTGGTCTGTTTGCTGTGGGGATTCTTCTGCTTCAGAGGGGGAGAGAAGGTACACCAGAGGGTGATGAAGACCCACCCCAGCCATAGAACCACTTCCTGAGAATTAATCAAAATTTAATGCAGAGTAACATAGGACAACAGTACAACAATCTCAACAGTCATTCAAATGCCTGGAAAGCAAATTGTAAGCTTAGAACAAGCAACCCCATCAGGAACAATACAACACATTTATATAGTTTTGAAGATGAGAAAACATCATTGATATGTGACACTTGGTGTAACAAGTACCTTAGGTTCTAGGACCCTGGGGACAACAAAATATCCAAAGTAAGAATATATCCAAGCTGCTTACCCTTCAACCATTGTCTTGAGTATTAAACCCAGGCCACCTCTGGCCCCTTGCAGTGGTGTCTTTTCTTCCTCATTCTCGATGTATATACTTGCTCCCTGGGACCCTCGCAGCTTTGCTGCTTCTACTCTCTCACAGGCTAAGTGTAGAGGAGTGTTACCCTCCAGTGTCTTGGATGTCTGTGGATGCTTTGTAGTACAGAAGGCTATGAATCATCTTCAGGTTACCCTTGGCTGCTTTACCCTGGTGCGTTGCCGTAGCCTCATAATGAGCATCTGGATTAGGCTCACCTTGTAGGAACACGGCAGCAATCTCACGCCTGTTTTTGGAAGCAGCACAGTGTAGGGGAATACAGCCATTTTGATTGACGGCATTCACATGCCCACCTTTTCCCAGGAGCGCTTTTACGATTTCATCCCGGCCAGCAGAAGCTGCAATATTTAGAGGAGACAGGCCTGCATCATCTTTATCATTCACTGGCACTCCAAGATGTAGCAAGAACTCAACAATTTCAGTATGTCCTGCTGAACATGCCCAGTGCAATGCGGTTCTGCTGTCCTGGTCAGTTCTAGTAGCCAGTGATTTATAGGCCAGGATGTGCTCCTTTAACTCCTCCAGCTTCTCACTGTAGGCGGGGTTGCAGACCAACCAGTTAGACACACACACCTTTGTGTCGTTTTTCCAGGATCTCCAGGAAGCCCATGCAACTCCCACCTCATATCCCAGACACTAGAAGCTGTTTTTAAAAACTATACTTTGTTTTTAGTTTAGTTTAGTTCCCTTCCCCCCACACACACCCACCCCTGCAGGCAGAAATGTAGTTCAAATTCTTGTTACTTGTCCTGCTTTTAACTTGCCCCTATCCCCAGCCAGGGATTCACTATGCTGCCCAGGCTTGTCACAGCTGGTGAAGAGCTCAAGTGATCCTCCTGTCTCAGCCTCTTCAGTAGTTAAGACTAGAGGTGCCTACCAAGCACCTGGCTTTTGCTTTTAACATTTTTGAGATTCATTTAAAGTCTTATCATGGACATAGATCAATGGTCGAAAGCTAGTTATCCATAGCCAAATCTTCTTCACAAGTGTGTTTTTTTGGTTATTTAATTTGTTTAAGTAGTTTTCCAGGATGGAAAAGTTAAGGGAAATTTCTAGCTATTGTTGAAACATCTCCTTTGGTGATACCTTAAAAAAAAAAAAATCTGCGGAGTATTCAGGAAGCTAACATTCAGAAATCAAAGCAGTGGAGGGTGTTGGTTAGGCTGGATTTCTTCCTGATTGCGTGACATCCATCCCCCTCCTTATATTCTCCATCCTGCCCAGTGCTTAGGGACTGCCCTCCATGACATCAACAGATTTCCCAGCCCTTTAAATTCTCACTGGATTCAGCCAAACTGGGGCATGGGTAGGGAAATCAGAGGGTGGGAGGAGAGCCCCAACTCCTTGCAGGTTTATCAGAAGTTGGCTAAGTTCTTCCTAAGGATGAAGCTTTTGTCAATTGGCCTCACCCATACTGCCCTCTTTTTGGAATCCAGTGACCCTTCCCCAGTGCCAGGTAGTTAGGAATCAGAGAAACCAAATGGAATACTTGCCAGACCCTGCTGTCCTAAACCACAGTCTCCTACAGCAACCTTACTTCCTGGTTACCAGGCTAAAAAATGTGACACATACTTTTTTTCCCCTAAAACTCAAGGGGAAAGAGGACATTTCAGGACTTGAAAATACTTGTCTTTTCCCAATGGATTTCTTTTTGCTGAGGGGGAAAGAAGAATGAGAGGGTGTTATTTTGAGACATCCGCCTCTGGATTAAAATGCAATTGTATTCCTGGAGATACTCTTCTGTTTACATTCTGTGTTTAGAAAGAGTGTTTCATCAACATCTTTAAGATCTCCTCCTGCAGTGTAGTCTGTTTACACAATCTGTTTTGACAGTTCTCAGCAGAAAGATCTCTAAAGGAAATATTAGGTACCACTTTATCATTTTCTTCTAATTATATGCTGCATTCTGTGATCTCAGCTCAATGATGCTCAACTCCAGAACACAAAAATATGCTCCCACATACAAATATGCATATATATACATCTTTGCATACTAACTTAACTCATGCTTCTCTGTGCTTTTCTACAACAGCCAAGTAGTTTCTACCTGCAGTCTTCTAAATATTTAGTCGGGGGCACAGGTAATTTGGTTAATTAGATCAACAATAATCTTTTTTTTTTTTTTTTTAGTAGAGGATCTAGAATCTTGGAAGAAAATGTACCAAAGAATTTTCTTGGATTTTGGATTTATAAGATAAAGACAAAACTTGCCTGCTAAGATTAATAAAATGAGCATATACGTTGTATGCTACCCCAGAGCTGAGTATAGGTCAGAGTGTATGGTGAAGCAGATGCTACTACATTACAGGCTTATACTTCAGGAAAAAAAGATGTTTAGATCCATCATTTAGATCTCAAATATTACTCAACACCTGGAAAACAACACAAATAATGAAAACTATATTTTAGAACTTAATGTTTCATTTAAATCTCAAATATTACTCAATGCCTGGACAACAACACAAATAATGAACACTATATTTTAGAACTTAATTTTTCTATAAGTAAATATTTTCCAGGTCTCTGAAAATTTCATGTCTGCTGTATAAGGTCCAACCCATGGTACATGGCAGAGCTAATGGGTTCTCATGGGGTTTGGCAAACCAGATAACCACTGTGGCACTGGTTATCTGGTGTCATATCCTGCCTCTCTGTAGTAGGGTGGGCGGAGCTGGAGAAGTCTCTAAGGTCTTCCCAGATCTCCAATTCAGTGACTGGGCAATGCTCACTGGTTTGGGAGCTGAGTAAGAAGTTTTCTTCAATAGAAGGCTCTGCTCTTATGGCATTAATATTAGGACATTTCAAGAAATAGTGATGATTAAAGGGCACTGCAGCAAACATTCTGATTTTCTGGTGGTCTGGGGAATAGGCTTTAGAGGCTACAATTTGGTGTTAGAGATGGGGAACGGGTCCGACCCGTTACAATGGAAACTGCAGGTTATAATCTACCCTTCCTGCTGGGTGTGGTGGTGCAGGCCTATAATCCCAGCAGCTCTGGAGGCTGAGGCAGGAGGTTCACAAGTTCAAAGCCAGCCTCAGACACTTAGCAAGGCCCTAAGCAACTCAGTGAGACCCTGACTCTAAATAAAATACAAAAAGGGCGTGGATGTGACTCGGTGGTTGATTGCTCCTGAATTCAACCACTGGTATAAATAAATAAATAAATAAATAAACAAATAAATAAATAGATATTTTTAAAAAACTACCCTTCTTATTATTAGAATCACAACAATAGTCTCAGTCACTAATTATATCCCAAATCTAGAAGCTCTGGGCTCTCAATTGTGGGCAGTAACTTGGACTTTTCTTTGTTAGATTCCTCCTCAAACTCTTCCCTCATTCCAAACCAAGTGGGAGAAAATCACCTCTTGCTTACATTTAAAGGAATTTGGATACTGATAATTTGCCCTGGGAGTTGAAAAGCAAATAGATACCTATTTTATTACTTTGTTATGCTCTGGTTTAATGTGATTCCCTAGCAATTCTGTGACTATCTGACTGTTTCAATAAATGTGTAAATTTTAACAATTAATTGTACTTTGTCCATTTTATCACTGAGTTTCCTGTGTCTCCAAGTTCCCCCAGAGGGTCATGGCTCTTTTCCTGTGATGATAAAGAAAGAACAGAAATCTTGGATTTTGGTTCATTCTGTTTAGATGTCATATTACCCATTATATATATTAATAATATATATTACCCATTTTACATATATAATTATATATATATAATTGACTAATATATGATAACTTTAATGAACCAGCAGCCCCCAACACACACACACATACCACCACCACCCCGACACACACACACACACACACACACACACACATATATATATATAATTATATATATATAATGGGTAATAATAGCTGTAGTAAAATTTACCTCATGAGTCCCTTAATGAAATCATGGATCTAGTTAACAATCATCAATGGACAATGACATGTCCCAAAGAAAGACAACTGACCATCCCAAGTGTCCTGGTAGAATATTTATCACCTGTGAAATATTATTATTAAAAAACAGATCAGATTGAGCCTTCATCAGATCAAATACCACTTCATTGGAAAAACAAGGCCAGAGGATCATGCAATCTGTATTTGGGGTAAAAATGGGAGTTCATAACTCACTTGAAACTATTGTTCGAAGTATGATATGTCAAGAGCTTTGTAATGTTGTGAACAACCAATAAAAAAAAAAAAAAGATCCATAGGAATGCAATCAACAAAATCCAGTACCTGTAAAACTAGACAGAACAAATGCCTAGTTTTTTTTTTTCAATAAATTGCAAGGGAAAAAACCCAAAAGAAAAAAGTTGGTGGGGCGTGGTCCTCTAGAGTAAGAGAATTAAATGACATATAACCATGTTTGAGACTTGTGTAGAAGCAGATTAAGACACACTCTAAGAAACAAAAAGAACAACAACCCGACAATCAGAGAAACACATCTGGATATTTCATGGTATTAAAAATTATTGCTGCTTCTATACATGTAATAATGTTTTGTCAATTATATATATTTTAAAAAGAGGCCTTAAGGGCTGGGGCTGGGGCTCAGAGGTAGAGTGCTTGCCTACCATGCTGAGGCACTGGGTTCCATCCCCAGCAACACATAAAAATAAAGATATTGTGTCCACCTATAACTAAAAAATAAATATTTAAAAAGAGAGGCCTTAAGGCTATGTATAGAAATTATTGTGGATCAGATGACAGGAGTTCTGGGATTTGTGATGAATGAGGATGGGAATTATAAGACCAAAAAGGAGATTATAAGTTGATAGTTATTGTAGCTGTGAGATACATAGTGGTGGGGAGGGAGTGTTTCACTGCTCTCTACTTTTACATATAATCTGTTTTTTTTCAAAATTATTTTTAATTAATTTTTTTCCTTTGCTAAAGCATCTAATAATAGTGTAAGATGTGAATCTTACAATAAAATGGGGAGGGGTGTGGGGAGAATGGAGGAACTTCGGGCAAAGGGCAGAAAGAGGAGGGAGGGAGATGGAATGGGAGCAGGAAAGATGGTGGAAGGAGATGAACATCATTATCCTAGGTGCATGTATGACTACACGTATGGTGCAGCTCTACATCGTGTACAACCAGAGAAACTGAAAAGTTGGCTCCATTTTTGTACAATGAATCGAAATGCATTCTGCTGTCATGCATAACCAATTAGAACAAATGAAAAAAAATTAATGGTTAATAATAACTGCTAATATAGCTCAACAGTTTAGAAAGCAGTTAGTTTGATAATCTCATTTCTTTCTCCGTTCTACTTGCCTATGTAGGTTCTGCTCTTGAAAGTCCGGGCTCCTTTCCCTATACTTAAAAGCTTTTAAAGGGGGTAAAGAAGGACGTGTGCCCCCACGCCCTCCCTCCCCCAGCCCCCGCCAGTTGACAAAAGCAGCGACCTGCGTGATAATTGTAGGAAAACAAAAACAAAAACAAAAAAACCTTACTCGGCTGGGAAGAGCTTTACTCCCAATGGCCACCAGATGGCGAAGGCTGTCCGCGGCTTAGAGGAAAGCCGCGTTAGCATCCCTGCTGGGAAACAGCCGCGGGACCTGGAGGGAAAGGGCAAGGTGCAGGGTGCTCTTCCTCGCTAACTGAAAAAGCTGGGTCGAACTTTAAGTTACAAAAGTTACTGTGGGAGTTCTGCTGCATCCACAGGGACTTACAGATGAAGGCTTGGGACTTTTTAAGAAAACAGGAGGAGGGTTTAAAGGTGTGTGTGTGGGGTGGTGGTGGTGGTGGTGGTGGGGTGCTGCCTAAAATAAGCAGTGACCCGCACTCCAGCTGCAGTCAGAGATGCATTTAACGCGGGGACACTTTGGGGACCACTGCTGAGGTTTTGTTCAGTGTTTGGCACAGCTAAATCTTTCCCCTGGAAAATTCCATACGCGTCCTTGGTAGAAGCAGAGGTATCTGTGTCGCCAAGACAAGTTTACTTCTAAATAAGAAGAAATTCGGTGGCCAAGATCAGAGTCCTATCGTCTAAAGAATGAAAATAATAATAATAATAATAATAATAATAATAATAATAATAATAATAATTAATAATAATAAAGAATTGCCTATCATTGTGAGTCCCTGGACTCTATCCCCAGCACCGCTAAATTAATTAATTGATTAGGTAATAAATGAAGGGGGGAAGAAAAGAAGAGAAAGGGTGCTTATACTTCAAGCTGCTGACAGTCGCTCGGTTTGTGCGCTCTGGGAGGAAATACAACCCACGTGGGTAGCGCCGGAAGCCCTGCAGACCCCCAGGGGTGCACTGGGCCCTGGCCTCTGCAGGTGGCGAGAGAGAATCTAACCCCCCACAAAGATAGGCGCAGGGGATGGATTCTTTGGATTGGAGAAGCCTTAAACTGGATTTGCGGGGCTAGCGTATTTGAAAGTCTAATCACCAGAATGATAGGTGAGGGTATTGATAGGGGGGATGGGTATTTCACAGAGGGGCACTCCATGGGACTCACCAACACGTTTTTACAAATTGCTCTTACCAAGAAGCCCCGGGTGATCTCGGAGTCTACACAGGATGAAAGCTTGGAGTCGGCCGCAACGGGCCGCGGGAAACCTCCTGGCGCGAGCCGGGGAGGGGAGTGGCGCAGCGTCCAGGCGAGTAGGAAAAGAATGATTTTAAAATTTTGTCCCCACCAGCGGCTGAATGTTGATAAAAACCAAGAGCATGTGGGAATATTTTTTTTTTATCCCGGCAGGTTTCCGCAACACTTGCAGCGATTAAAAATAAAATCGCATCTCTTCTCCTCCTCCTCCCCCCACGTTTCATTGAGAGAGATGGCGGGGGGGGGTGCGGGGGGGGGGAAGACTGTAGGGGATAAAGACAACAGTGGGTCTGCCTTCAGCCCGGTGTAAAGCTTATTCGAAGTGTCTAGAAAGGAGGGAAACTAGGGCCAACAGCAGATTTGGAGCCTCTAAACTCCACCGATGGGTTGGGAGATATGTTGCTGGGCTAAGCCGGCTCCTAACCCGGGCGCAAACACAGGCTGTAAATACAAACGACGAGGTGGTCTGCAGTTTCTCCACCTGCCCAAGTTTTTTTGATTCTTTCCGCCTTTCCCAGGTTTTCTTCCAGGCGTTGGCGGCCCCTCACCCACCCCCAGGACAGCCACTCAATAACTCAGCAACTCTTGGCTTCTGCACGAAGGAGGAATCCCGAAACCACCCGGAGCGAACCCGAGCAGCGGCAACGTATGGGTGGGAGGACGGTTCCTTCCCCGAATCCCCCCAAACCAGGAAAAATAATATTAACAATTCCAGGGATTATGCATGGGTTGCTTCCCCCCCCCTTTTTTTCCCTTTTTACCCCCAACGAAAAAACAAAATTGGCGTGTAAAAGATACGTAAATAATACTATTTCCAACTCTGAGTTGGGTCTTCTTTGCACCGCTTTCCCTCCTCTTTCGTTGGAGTTTGTTTTTGTTTGGGGCAAGAGTAGAAGCGAACCCCACCGAACCAGCAGACCCCAAGCCAGCGTCTCAGCCCAGCGCAGGGAAGGCAGCCTGCACCCAGCGCAAATGCGGGGACCCTGGTAGAGATTGTAAACAAATCGGGCGCCGAGCCCTTGATCTTTATTTAAATAGAGTCTTGTTTATCAGTGTCATCCTAGGAGGATTAATTAGAAACATCTCTTCACAATTTGGTGTCTGACACTCCATCTTAGGAATGCCTTATCACAAGGTGTTAATTGGGGCCACTCAGCCACTTACGTTTCTATTAAACACTGTGAGGGACTTTTCACAAGTACCAGGTTTCTTTTTACTGTACGGTGCAAAAATATACAGGACTTGAAATAGACTAGGGCTGGAGTCTGCTTTATCCCGAATGTGATTAGCATTTTCGGGCTTTCTAGAGGGCAGAAACAGAAGAGCACCGTTTTGAAATTCCATCGCATCTCGGCAGACGCTAGGCTTGCGCGCGGGTGTAAGGAGGTGGGGGTGGGTTGCTGGCCAGGTTAGGCGGGCTATGCATGCTCCACTCCCCGAGCCCAGATCTGGCATCCATAATAAACAAATATTAAAAAGCATATCGTCAAAGCGTTCTCCCTCTGTTTCCCGGTGAGATTCGGGGCGACTTTGCGCAAGAGTTTTGAGCGGACACCGTAAGAGACGCAGAGCTGGAGTTTGAGCCCCTCACATCATTGGCGGTGGAAGAGCTCGGGCCCCGGAAGGATGAAGGGGATGGGAGCACACGGACAGTCCAGGTACAAGCTCCCGCCGGCCTTAATTGGGCGCTGAAGGATAGGAGGTCCTTGCTGATTGCTCGCCTCCCAACAGCTAATCCTTTTAGCAGCTGCATTTCCGCGCGCGGCGCAGTTAGCAGAATGACCCTCCCAGCCAGACCTTTACCCCGGGGTGAGAAGGGGGCTGGAAAGATTTGCAAACTGGGCTTGAAGCCGTCTGCCGATAAGCCTGGCGGGACGTCTGTCGGGAGGGACAAAGGGCCCCCCGTACCACTCCTTGGTTTAACTCAGGGTTAAACCGCGCCCTGCGTTCAGCCAAGGGATGAGGTGTCCTTAGTTCTCCCAAGGACTGTGAGCCAACCAAATGGAGCTAGGTGGGAGGTGAACCGCGGCCCACACACAATTTTGCAGTGCGGGTGTGATCGGGTGTGATCGGAGACAACTGCAATGCTCGTTTGTAAGTGCTGCAGCCGCCCCCAGTCCTCGCCGCAGCTCCGGAGTCCCTAGCCAAGTTTGGCTGAACGCAAAGGATGTTGGCCAGCAGCTATAGTGGTGTGTATCCAGCAAGTCTCCGTTCAGAAAAAGCCCTGATTGGGAGCAATAGGTGGGAGCAAAAGCCAGGCGGTAGGCGGCATAAGCACCCCACTGTGTCACAGAGACCCGGAACTCATAGGCGCTGAAAGGGCGTTGGGGGGTTCCCAGAGAGCCTACGCTGATCCAGGAATTGGTGGCCTCAAATAAGCCTCCGAAGAGGCTCAGAACTGAGTGACTAAGGGCCAGGGAAGGAGGGTTTTCGAGGTTTAGATTAAGTCTGAAGTGGGCAGTCTTGCATCTCGGTGGCAAACATTCCCTTCCCACCCTCAACTAATACCCATTGTCCAGACTTCCCAGTGGGACAAAGAAATAGATCCATTAATCTTAAAGGGGAAAAGAAGATAAACAAAAGCATCCCCACCCCACCCCCTCATGACTACAGTGTCCAGTTAAAATATTGTAGAGCCCGTTTGTGGAGGGGACTGGTGAGGCAGGGCTCAACACTAGGAAAAGAGTGCAGGAAGGAGAAAAATGAGATTTTTAAAGCAAAGAATAAGACCCACAGTACAGAAGAAACAGCTCTGCCTGTTCCCTAGTTGAACCACATTTATTAAAAATGACTAAGACTGTACATAAAAATCCAAGATCTCTAAAAAGCCTATAGGAGCTGTGGCATTAGATTGTAGTTTCTTCACATTACCAAGGTGGGGAGTGGGGGATGGCGGAGGAAGAGGATGAAATAGGATTTTTTCCTTAAACACGTTTCAAGTTAGTACAGAGTAGCTGAATACATTCTGAACTATCTAAAAAGTAAATAGAATATTCCCAAAGATCATGGGAATGATGAAACTCTTCCTTTGCCCCTGAAGCCTTAGGTGACTTGCAAATTCTTTTACAAAGCCAAAGCACCGATTTTACATGATCTCAGACACCTATGTAGCCTATTTGTACAATATATTCCACATTATTCTACAGTGTATCTAAACACACACAACTGTACATTTTAAAATTCTTCTTTTTTTTTTTTTTCTTTTTTGGAGGCTCCCTCCCTTACCCCACCACACAATACAGGCCTAGCAAGTCTCAAGAGAGGCAGTCCTGGACAAGGGCAAAAATGGCTTGTTCCAAAGGCCTGGGAGGAATCAGAGTCAGATAAAACCAGCAGTTTCACAAAAGTTTTTCTTGACTCCCAGGCCTAACATCTTTTGCCCCTGGCACAAGGTTAACACCAAAAGGTCCCCAATTGAAGTTTAAGGCCCCATCCTTCTCTTCCAGAAGCTAACCACCTTAACATTCTGGGCTTCTATTTGCTTAAAGACTTACAAATAGAAATAAGAAAGAAAGGTTTTAACCCATTTGATAGTGCTGGGCACTCACTCTTCTCGGCCTGCTTCTCTGCATGTTTAGTGTCTCCAATAAATAAATCCAGAACCTTGAATTACCTTCAACTTTTAAAACACTTTTAAAGTCCTCCATTACCTATATTTTACAAAGGGGGAAAAAAATGCTAGGTTTGTGTCAGTTACCTGCAGCAATCAAAAAGCTTTGGCACCTTCTTATAGAGAATTGCACAAAACGGGATGCATCAAGGTGGAAGGCAAACGTCTTTTTGGCAACCTAGGCAAAGAAGACAACAAAAAAACACCAAGTCCATCTGCCAAAAATTAGCTAATTTTTACGAAGTGAAAATAACTTTCAGGGAGTTGTATAAAAAGCATAATACCCCCCCATGCCTTTTGAGGTGTCTTTACTGTACTCTTCAGCATTAATGTCTTCACACTTTATGGAGGGAGAATTGTCATTACTGGAGGTGCTAGGAGACAGCCGCCTTCGCTTACAAGCACTGGTGTATACCCCTGAATCATTGGAATCTAGAGACTTGATGGAAGGAGGTGTTTCTATCCAAGAAGAGCCAATTTCTTCTTTGACTTTCTCCTTGGAGAGCTGATCTTCAGAGAATACAGGAGGGCTGGTTCTGGAGGCCCACGGTAGTCCAGCTGCCATCTTCCTCTGGTAAGAGCCTCGACCTCCCCACCCTGCCATTGCAGGGAAGGTTGGGTCAGGGTAATACCCCAGGGCATGGGATGTCTGGAGGGGCAAGGATTTAATACCATATGGGAGCAAGGTACTGGAAGTATATTCAGATTCATAGGAACCGATGTCTAGTTTGTTGGTCCCAGGTTGCTGGACAGGCGTGACAAGCCATCGCTGGGGAGGGTTGGCCACCTCTTCGCTCTGTTGGGGTGAAAGGAGGCCGTTGGTCTGTGGCACGGTTCTCTCGCCATTATAATATCGGGCTTGAGGTAAAGTGTTGACAAAGGGCTCCGGGAAGAAGGACTGAACGCCGTACCGACCTCCAGGGACAATCTGGTGGGATCTAGGAGAATCCGTGGGAGATGGAGTTAACCTGTCATTTTCTGAAGCGGTGTACATGCTACAATATAAAGAGAAACACTTAAAAAAAAAAAAACCCTAATACTGTTCCCAAACAAACCACCTCCCAGAAGTGAAAGGGGCTTAGGGGCAGTCAGTCCTCTTTACTGAGAATACTTGTGTTTTAAACAATAGGAAGGAGGCAGGAGATGCCCTGGCCAATTTTAGTTGCATTCTTGGCTCATGGAGAAAATTTTCCACCATTAAAAAAAAAAAGTTTCCTTCCAGGCATTAGATATTTGAACTATAGAAAATATGCCTTTGCAAGGCCTCAAACATGAAGAACTCAGAGCAATCCTCCCTTTTCAAGAAGATGGAATGAACACTGCTAGTGGTATTAGAAGACAGAGACTTTTAAATGGCAGGACTTGTTTTTGATGTCGTGAAAAATATATTTTCCTAGTTCCAGGCTTTTTTATGTCAAAAAGAGGGTAGCCAGGTGTGGTGGTGCATGCCTGTAATCTGAGTGGCTCAGGAGGCTGATCGCAAGTTCAAAGTCAGCCTTAGCAATGGTGAAACCCTGTCTCTAAATAAAATACAAAATAGGGCTGGGGATGTTGCTCAGTGGTTTAGTGCCTCTGAGTTCAATCCCCAGCATTAAAAAAAGAAAAAAGGTGGGGAGGAGTAATAATACCTGCTTCTATGAGGATAAAAATCTTGAAACAAATGAAAAGGGGGGGCTGGGGATGTGCCTCAAGGGGTAGCACGCTCGCCTGGCATGTGTGCGACCCAGGTTCGATCCTCAGCACCACATACCAACAAAGATGTTGTGTCCGCTGAGAACTAAAAAAATAAATAAATATTAAAAATTCTCTCTCTCTCCCCTCTCTCACTCTCTTTAAAAAAAAATGAAAAGGGAAGTTATATAAGTAATGCAAATTCTTAAAATAGCTGCTCAGATATTAAAAAACAAAAAGGTGCTTCATGTTTAAGACCTTAATATTTCTTTAGAAATGAAAACTCTTCTGTGCAAATTCTAAAACAAAATTAGTTAAGGCTGAAAATACACAAAGATAAAAATCCCCCCAAAGAAAGCCCTCCCTAGAGTATGTCCCCAGCAATGTCATGATGTGTGTCCTGTTCAAAGGAAGCCAGGAAAATATGAATGAAGCTGCACTTACGAATCATAGTTGTCCCTGAAGCCTTTTGCAAAGGGGTTATGATCAATCTTTAGTTGAGTAATCTAGATAGGGGAGAAAAATAGTCACTGAGTGCTTTATCACACCGGATAAGCATTAGAGATTCTTGGGAAGTTTAGGGCACTCACATCAGTGTTTTGATATGCAGTCACTGCAATGAACTGTGTTTCTGAGAAGGTAAAGGTTTGGGTCTTCGAGGGCTCATTCAAGTCCTCCACACCATCCTCTGTCACTTCCACAATGTGCAGTCGTGGTTGGTATTTGTGTAAAGACTGTAAGACTATCATCTGGAAATGTTACAAAAAAAATAAAATAAATAAGAAAGAGTTGCTAAATCTAAAAAGTCTCTTAAAGCATCAAAAGTAGATTTTAACAAATTATTTACCTTCAGATGGGACTCCTACTTGATCCCCAACAACTTTCTTTATTTTATTGACATGTTTAAGATCTTATCATTGCCACTTTTGAAAAACTTAAAACATAGCACACCTGTAATCTCAGTGACTCAGGAGGCTGAGGCAGGAGGATGGCAAGTTCAAAGCCAACCTCAGCAAAAGCAAGGCGCTAAGCAACTCAGTGCGACCCTGTCTCTAAATAAAATACAATATAGGGAGGGGATGTGACTCAGTGGTCAAGTGCCCCTGAGTTCAAGCTCCAGTATCCACCCCACCCCACCCCACCCCAAAGAAAATAAATAATGTAGCTAATGTGTGTTTGATAAACACTCTTTTCCTCTTGGTTTCCTAAATCCCCCTAAATATTTCTGTTCCTAATAGTCAATACACTGTTATTTAAATCCATTAAAAAAAAAGAAAATAAGAAAGTTTTTTAAAAAATCAGAAGTATGTGAGCAAACAGTTCACAACTGCCAATATTATGGACACAGTGAAAAGTATGGACTCTTATTAGAAAAGAGACCAATAGCCAGAAGACACCCCCTCCTCCTCTGTCACTCTACCTGGGTGTTGTTGTTATTTGCTCCTTTGTTATTGGTGAGTTTTAATTTCCCAAAGGAAATTTCCTGTCTCATCCAGTGGGAGCCAGTATTAGGAGACTCTGGGTGAACATACATTTTGTTTCCTAAGAGAAAATGAAACAAAACACAAAACCCAAGCATATAAGTATGTTTGCAAATGGGACTAGGGAAGAGAGGCCTGTTAGCTATGGGCAAAATATAAGAGCTGGACTTGCAGCACAAGTTTCCCAGAGGCAGAAGCTTAGGAAACCAGTAGAATTCCATTGACACCCCCCTCCCAGGACCCCTTGGACCAGGCACTCAATGGTATCTCAAAAACTTAAAAAACTTGCAACAGAGGATGAGCTTAAATGTTATCTTGGGCCTTCTAAAGCTGGTGGTGCAATATATAATGGCAGGCGGTTGGACTTTTATGGTTAAACTTAACCTTGGCTTTCTCCAGTTAAGGTTAGAATGCCAGGAGTGCTTCCCTCCCAGAAGCCTCAGACTATTAGTTTCCCTAACATAGGGACTGGGGATGGGGTGAGGCCACAGTTAAAGGTACTATGTATCCATATAATGGAAGGTAAGAAATATGACTTAGCCGTTCTCCACTCTTTCAAAATAACCAACACAAGAAACTCAAATTAACACCTCTAGGCCCCAGACTGGGGAGGAGTGGGGGGAGGGGAACAGTGCTAGATTTAAATGTAAGGTGTCCAGAGGCAAGGGTTTCGATTTCTCCCCAGCAAAGGCTTCCTCTCTCCTCACCCTGCATGTTATTGTCGGCTTTGCCGCAGGTCACCCACTTGCCCCCCTGGAAGCGCCAGTGGTTAGGGTCCGCCAGAACCACCTCTACGAACACGTTGTAGTGGGCAGTGGGATTGAGTCCGTTTATGTTGAAGCTCAAGAAAGGAAACATGCGCCTGTGCAAAGGAACAGAACCAGGATAAACAATTTAAATCGGAAGTCCCCACACGGCCCCGGTTCCCCAGACACCTGGGTTAGGGTCAGAGGAGGTACTTAGAAGTCTGCAATGAGCAGAAAACTGGTGAAGTGTCCTGAAACTATGAAAATATTTTTGAACTGACAACTCCCGAAACATCTATCTTCCGAAATAAAATTGCCCCAACATCAGTATTTTCCTAATTCATGGGCTTTTGATACCTCTTCTGATTCAAGCTCTCAACTCTTTCAGATGCTTATTAATTTTCCTCTCAGAATTTAAAAAATCATTACATTACAATGTGCAAGGGCCAGAAGACATCAACTTGTGTGTGTGTGTGTGTGTGTGTGTGTGTGTAGACACACAGGTACACACACACAGATAGAGAGAGAGCGCGTAAAAGAGTGCTCTTTTTAGGCTACAAGTCCCCTTTGAGTGCCCCTCTTCCGCCCACTCCTCATTTCCTCCAGAAGTAACCACAGTTAGCAGCTGGGTGTGTGTCAGAACTTCTTGCATTCCGAACTCGATCCACATTTGGTTCTAGGGCCTGCCGTTAACCACCTACCCCACCCAAACTGGCCTTCCCGGGTTGCGCCCTAGCCCTCACCAGGATCTCCCAGAGGCTCCCCGTGGAGACCCTGGCGCCTAAAACTGCAGGAACCCACTTACTGCGCTGGGGCCGCAGCGGGCTTTTGCATTTCCCCACCACCACCACCACCTCCCGGCTTCTTGCCCTTAGGCAAGAACCTGCATACTGAAGCCGGAGAATCCCGTGAATCCAGCTCTGTGGGCAAGCCTAAATTTCCATTTCCGCCTCCTCCTTGTCAGTTCAGGTGAGGATGACGAGCGAGGAGAGGGAAGAGTGCAGCACATTAGCACTCTACACCAGCAGCCCGTGTGCGGAGAGGGTCACCGCATTGTAGATGCGATGTCTCCCAAACCGCGAGCGGAAAAACAATCCGAGAACAGCGAACTGCAAGTGGGCACAGCCCCCTCATCCCACCTGCCTTCCCCAGGACCACACACTCTCACTTTATCCCCGCACCCAGGGCCCCTCCGCGCTGCGCTCACCTGCCCTGTTTCGTAATGATCATCTCAGTTTGGTGACGATGGAATTTAAGCCACAGAGGCCGGTTGCACAGGTAGACGTGGGCGCGGAAGCCGGAACCGGGAACCCCCAGGCCCCCCAATCCTCCGCAAGAGCCGGCCGCTGCTGCTCCAGGGTACGGCCCGTAGAGCGGGGCCCCCTGGCTATACTGATAGGCACCGGGGCCGCCGCCCCCGCCGCCGCTGCTGCCTGCACCACTGCCCGCGCCGGCTCCAGGACCGAATTGTGCCCTCCCAGGTGGGCACACAGCTGCGGGGAATCCACCGGGGGGCAGCATGGAGCCATAGGGGTAACGCGCGCCGTTGGGAGCCGGGTAAACAGATCCATGAGGCGCCCCGGCCGCTGCCTGGTACGGGAAGAGAGAGCAGGGCGCAGCCAGCTCAGAGCCTTGAGGCCCGGGAGACTGAAGATAGTAGCGCTCCGAGCTCAGGCTGTCCATGGAGTAGCGCGCGGTGGCTGCGGCGGCAGCGGCGGCGGCGGCAGCGGCAGAAGGCAGCTCCTCCTCTCCGCAGGGGGAGCCCTTGCGGACGTCCGGGGGTCCTGGCTTGGCCACTGTAGAGGCGCTGGCAAAGGTGTCCCCGGCGTCGGCGTCACTGAGCATGGCCACGGGGGCCCCCGCGCTGGCGTCAGTTTCCCCGTTCCCCGCCTCGCACGAGAGGCTGCTGGAGAACTTCTTAGGTGCTTTGTCTAAGTCCAGCCTCTGGGGCGAGGGGGCAGCCCCAGGAAGGTGGCTGGTGCTCCCTCCGCCGCCGCCGCCTCGCGCACTCTCCAACGGGTAGAAGTGCGCACTGGGTAGGTTCACAGAGCTCACCAAGAGCTGCTCGCCTAACTGCATGCTTTGCAAAGCGCAGACGGCAGCTGGCTGCTTCCTCTCCTCCCGTGGCCTTATTATAAAGGCAGGATGGGGGAGCCAGCGCCCTCTTCCGAAGGGAAGGTAACTTCCCCTTCCTCCCGCGCCCGGGCTACCCACCTGCGGACTCCCAGCCCGCTACAAAGCGCACGGATGCACCCTGAATCCAGCGTCCTTTCCGCAAGGAAAGCTCACTGAATTTGTAGGCGGATGGTGGAAAATGACCGACAAGCACCTTCCTTTTCCTTCCCTGTCCCTCTTGCCTCTCAGGACCCTCACTAAATCCCGGGAAGAAGAGGACTTAGATCTTTGTTCCCATCTACCCACCAGCCCGCGCCTTTCTGCGCTCTGCCTATTGCCAAATCGTGGGTCTAGTTGACCATTTAGAAACTTGCAGTCGGTCACTGGCTGCTTTATATATGTGCGGCCAGGGAGGGGCTTCGCAGCCCCACAGCCCGGGGTCCCTCCTATTGGCTGATAGAGGTGACACTAATTCAATTAGGCATTTACTAATTGGATCAAGTCGCCCAAGACTTGCTTTTCTTTTAGCCTGTCTTTTTTTTTTTTTTTAATTTCTTTTTAAGACTGTCCCGCTGTGAAAATCTATCGGAGTGTCCACATTTCCCCAGAGTTTAGGGGAACCGGGTTTGAGGCCTCCGTAATGGGGGCCATCCATGGCACAGAGTCTCATCCTCGTGCTCTTGGATGGTAATGCAGAGCAGGTATTAGAGGCCAGAGGGAGAAAGTTTCTGCAAGCTGACTGCAGGAATGCGCCGGTCCCCAAGGGTGCAGACCTGGGGCGCGTTGGAGAGAGAGACTCACGCGAAGTCTCTCCTCGTCAGAAACTGTAACTTCAAGTTTCTTCTTCTGACGGAGGACTCCCTGGCCTTCCACACATTTTATGCAGCCCCATCTTTTTAGCCAGTGGGAAGGGTTTGTGGAGAGAGACCTCCGGCTCAGCTTTTGAGATTGGGGGACGGCGAGAGCTCAGAGCCATCCTCAAGGATCTAAGCTCTCAGCTTCTAAATCAGAAGCCTGAATGAAGTGGGGTACTAAGGACCGAAACCAAAGTGGAAACTAAACGAGCCAACCATTTACCTTCATTCCCACGCCAACAAACCTGCTTTTGGGGAGGCAATCACTTTTACTGCCCACAATTTGAAATCCACGCTGCTCAGTTTTGTTGGCTCCCGGATGCTTCCTACGCCCCCAACGTCATCTTCCGTGGGGCCTGTCACCAAGAAACAAAGGTTTTCCTATCAGCCGCGCGGTTAAGATTCCCTGCGCCTCTCCTCTGCGGCACAAGACAGAAGGTAGAATAATTAGTGAAATAATCAGTTAGATATTGAATTAAGCTCCTTTGCCCCAGCTGCCTGTTTCTTCCCTGCATTTCCGCAAACAGTCAAGAATGGTGCGGTCATATTTTATTGTTTCAGTATTACAGTAGGGGTGCACGTTTCGCTGCGGATAAGAAGGCTGGATATTCGCTGTTAATAAGCAATTACGGATGTCGCCAGTAATCGCTCCGGGAGAGCATTTTCCGGCTGAGATGTCCGGACTCTGCTTTCCCAACCGAATGAGATCACACGGGAAACTTTTCGCCTACAACAGATGAGGTGGCCGCAGGATTTGTTGAGCGCGCACACGCCAGTTGTAGAACAGCGCGAAGCTTTCCAATCAGGGTTCAAACCACAGCAGCAGCAACATCCGCACATGTGGGTTAGAAAGCGAACCGGTCCTTAATGCATTCGGACACTCTAGGGCGTTTATCACAGTATTATTGTGTGGTGGTAAAAGCCTTGAGCGCGCAAAGACTTTCAGGGTCAAGGCACAGCCTGGGGGCAAAGGAGCAAGGGGGCAGTTTAGGACGAGTGGGCTGGGGCGATGGTCTTGTAAGTTTTGGCCAGAGCTACCCGGGAGCAAATCCCTGGAAAGCTGACATCGTGCGCGCTCATCCCTGAGCTCCCCTGCATTTCGTCCCATTAGTTCAGTTCGCTGATGGCATGGCTGTCTGCTCCGAACACTTTACTGTTCACTTCTATCTTCCTCGTTTTAATTTTATTTTGGCCCAGGGAATTCTTGAAGATTGATTTTTTCAAATAATACAGTGCTTTTGTGGACGTAATGATTTTCAACCTGGAGATTTCGTGAGCGACGTGAGCGCAGGGACTGAGGAGCTTTGCGGAGTTGGAGACATAGCCCTGGGCTAACCGGTGCGGGTTATGGGTCGCGTTCTTCTTCACGTTAGTCTTGATAAGAGCTTCAGGATGTTTAAGGGAAAAGTAGGTGTGAGATCGAATCCTAACATTATTTGGGGATAGGTTGGTCGAGAGCATACGGCAGTTTTGCAATTTAACACAGCGAGAAGCGGGCCTTGGTGTTCCTTCAAAATGTTTTCGAAGCGACCAGGAAAACGCTGCGCATGGCAAAGTGCCATCGCAGGCAACAGGCATCGTTCCGACCCACTCTGGCGCAAATAACACGGGCCAGCTGTCCCCCGCGCCACATCAGAAAGGGCTGATTCGCTTCCATTCCCAAGCGAGCTCATGGAAGCGCGTGGGTTCATTTCGAGTGCCACCAAATTATTGAATATATGTAAGGAATATGTAATTAGTATTTGTATTACTTCTTGGACGGAGAGTTATAGTTTATATTTCCCCACCTCCCCAGTTAATCTATTATTTTACCCACAATCTAAGGCATTTTACAAATAGAGAAACAAAGACAAATTCAGAGAATCAAAATAGGAGTTTTGCAAAACTATCCTGGGACCTAAGTTTTTGGAACATGAGAAATATGCAATAATATTATTATATTACAATATATTTATAAGCACACATATTTACAAATTCCTCTTTAAGATAATAAAAAAGTGATTACAACTACACATAATATTTTCTGGTTGCATGAGAGATATGCAATAATATTATCATGTTACATTTATAAGCACATATATTTACAAATTCCTCTTTAAAATAATAAAAAAGCGATTACAACTACAGATACTAGTTTCTGGTTGCATAGAGACAAATCTCATTCAATGGTTCTGTTAATTAACTAATTACATTTTTTTTTACATATGGAATATACTAGCCCAATATTCTTGGAGAGTTATAGATTAACAAATCTGTGATTTCCTACTTGAATGGACTCTCCTTTTGCTGGTTCAATAATGCTTATAACTGGGGAAAGAAACATTAAAAAAAAAATGTTTCCCTGAGTCTCAGCCACACTTTAAAAATCCAAGCACTCTTTTCTAGAAAATAGGAACAGAAAAGAAAACCAAAGACATGGCCTCAGCAAACATGTCAAACAGCACCCTGCTTAGATTGGGTGGGCAAATAACAGAGCCTTCCAGCCTGTTTGCTGTTTGATTTCAATTACACCCCAAGCTTCATGAAATCCAAATGAGACATTTATTGAAAGGTGCCTGGTTTTATGTGGCTCAACTGACAGTGTATTGGAATACGTGGAAGAAAAACATCAACACTGGGGAGGAAACATGGAGACCCCTTGGAACCCCAGATCCAAATGCTGGCTGGATTAACTCACATCTTTCACCTTCCAGCCTGAGAAGGAGCAAGCAGGAAACTTTGAGGGCTACAAAGAAGCCAGGGCCAAGATCTCATTCTCTATTGTTCCAAGTAATAACATCAACTTCATGGCCACCAACTTATTCTAATAACACACGAAGTTTTTGCCCTGACCTCTTTCTACCTTTCTCCTCTTGAAAGGTAACCACTATATAAGCATATGTCTTTTAAAAGCAGAACTGAGAAGCATTTGGTTGAAGGAAGACCATTATGCATCAAATACATACACACATGTATGAATAAATTACATAGGTGGGTTAACAGATGAGGGCAATGATATGAGGTTTGCCTCCCATCCACCCCTGCCCCACTCCCACACAACCAAGGGGGCCCATATAAAGTCCCAATAAATTCTATTATTTTCAACCCCACTAAAAAAGTGTTATCAAAACACTGTCCGTGTTATTCAAACACTTTGTAAACTCCGAACAGACTTGCTGCCGGTTCTCCTTTTAACCCTAGGAAAACATTCCAACATTAACCGGTCACCAGTGTTTCGCCTGGACTCTGGGAAAACGTCAATGGGTGTTTTGTGGCAAGTTGGTCCTTTTACTATTTATCTATGGCCCTTTCTTTGTTGATGTTACATTTTATTTCAACGTCTCAGGTTCACTCTTTGGCCCTTTGTTCTCTGATGGCCAGATCTGCCACCTCTGTTTTGCTTTCCAAAAGGGGAAGGAACTTTCATCATAGTAAGGTTGTTCAAGTTTCTTTCTTTTCTTTCTTTCAGACCCACCTACCTACCTATCCCCCCACGCTATAAGACAAAACATTTTGGCAAGAACAAGTAGTTTTGATTCTGCTGACAACAGCAAGGTCTTCTCACCAATATAGTTTCACTTTTGTAAGAATTTAGAGAACTTATATTTCAATGTGACACCAAAATACACTTGATTACTTGCTTAAAAAAGTAAAATAAAATCACCAGACCCACAAATGTGTAAGGCAAAGGATTATCTTAAATTCATTGTATTTTTCAAACAAAAGGTTGACCAAGTTAAAGTATTACCTTGGTTATCAGTCCATATATTTAAATTGCTAAGTGTGATTGTTAGTCACTATTAAAATATGAAAAGGAGAAGTGATCCTGAAATATAAATTAGTAAATATACTGAAAGTGTTGCTTATTTTTTTAAAAAAAATTGTCTTTTCATGAACACTAAATCAAGAGTCTTTGGCAGCAGCCCATAATTTGGATTTCCTTTTTTTTTTTAAATGAAAGTATTTAAACTGCAAATGTATATCTGGATTTAACTGCCATTTTGTCATCATTTTATTCTTCATTACATTTTTAGAAACACATGTATTCATTCAAATAAAAAGAAACCCAACAGGAGGTAAAAAAGTAAAATGTTCTCAAAAAGTATATTATGGAAATATTTGGTTAGTTATTGCTACACTCAAGCATGAAAGTTACATTGGGGCTCCATCTGTCTTGCTTACTTTTCGACCTTGAACTACCTGGCACTTTAGTAGGTGTTCATCTGTTGGTTGGATGAAAGGGGTTACTGTATCTGTGTGCTATGACAGCCAGCTCAAGGACAGTGTCAGGGTTTATGCTTTATAACCATGAAGACAAGGGGAAAATCCTTATTGTTCCCTTAAAAGAAAAAGAAAACACAGATCCCTTTAAATTAATGATCTGGCATTTTCATCCATTTTAGGTTTTAAAAGGCATTTTTCATCTTTTCTAGACCTTTCCTACCCCAACAATCATTATGGCACAGCTTTTTGCGGGGCATAGGAAAATAGAAAAGGATGAGAAAAAATTGTGCCAGAATTTCAGCACAATGGTTAAGGGGAACAGCCACCACATATCCAAGAAGAAATAGTACCCTGAATATAAATCAACTGTACATCACTAACAGAGTTGGCAGAGTCTATGAAAATTAATGTTCCAACAGAAGGCACCCCTATTATACAGGTGTGCAGGATGTCTACACAACAGGTGGGCAGAATCCAATCCTGTTGAACCAAGGCTTCAATATGACAGGGGCAGCGGGAATCTTTATCCAGGCCTTATGTGAGAAATGGGGAGAGGGAAAGTCTGGGTTGAGGGAATTGCTTGGCAGAAATAACTAAGTCCTTCAGGTAACCAGAGGAGAGGAGGTAGGATGGACTACAGTATAGAAAGCCCAAAGAGATTATTCCTTTAACGTTTCCATTTTCAGACTCTTTAAGAGAAAAGCAGAATATGGTACTCAAGAATCCCAGGCTTTTGTGGCTTTTCCTTTTACTACCTTTGTGAGTCTGGGCCAGCTCCTTAACCCCTCTCCCCGTAATAATAATAGCTCACCTAGTACAAAGCAAATAGAATAGCATCTAGTACATGGGAAGGTGTAAGGTTTTCCTATGACACTTTTTGCCCTTCTTGCTAAGAGATGGGGCAGCGATTCCCTGACCCATGGGCAATCATGTCAAAAACAACGTGAACCAGAAGCAAACCAGTCAAAAACAACGTGAACCACAAGTAGGAAGCAGTAATAAGTCAGAAACTGAGAATACTCAGTTGTTGTATCAGCTCCTTTCTGTTCCCCCGGGAGGTGGAGGTGGTGATGGTGGAGGAGGCTTCAGGTGCCCTTCCAGTGAGCGGGATTGGAAAGGTGCACTTCAAAGGCGGGCGGTGGGGGCTCCCTAACCCCTGCAGCACCTTCCGCCCCCTCAGGCTGGCATTAGCATTCTGTTTTTCCCAGCACCTCGCCGGCTCTGCTCACGCTCCCCCGCCGGGATTTTGCCGTTCTGGCGGAAGAAAATAGGGTGTTTTTGCTCGGGTTTTGTTCTCTACCACCTCGGTTTAACACCCGACCACGAAGGAGTTAAGTGGGTATTCAGAAGCCTCGGGCGGGTTCTTACTCCAGGAGAAGGTATCTGGAACTGGAAGTCCAGAAAAAGACACCATCTGGGTCACCTTGCTGTGGGTTGTCCACTGAGGCCCTTGGTGACAGCATCTGCAAATCGAGAGGACAAGTGCAGAGCAAGATCCACCACGGAGGGATGCTGTTGAGGGAAGTCTGAAGGGAGCCTCCAAGTCCCGCAAACCTGGGTGGCTTAACCATGAGTCAAGGTTAAGAAGGATCCACAGGAAAGGAGTATCACAGCAAAGAGCAGCTTGGAATCATTTTTCTATCCTTTGGAGCTGACTTTTGAAGAACGCAGTTTATCCTCAAATCCACAACCCAAAGAGGAAAACAAAAGTTGCCGACCATAGTTTAGGCCCCCTGTTTCGCTTTTACAATCAATCTCCACCCCCCTCCGCTAACTGTTATCATTCCACTTTTTAGAAGAGTAAAGGGATGCTTGGAGAGGTGAAGGCCTTTGTGCAAAGCGCACAGCTAAAAAATGGTAGCCCGGAATTTGAATCCAGGAGATCTGAGTTGCAAAGCTCCCAGTGGAAGGGTCAAGTATGCTTGAGTGTGGTCGGGTGTGGATTGTTATTTTTTTGGAGGGGGGGAGTAGGCTCACAGGTAGGCGATGGAAAGAACACTCTGTGTGGCTTTGAGCTTTGGAGGAGGCAAGTGGACGGCATTCAGTGCCCATGCCTTAGAATGAATCTCTTTGGAGGAAGCCAGGCCGCATAAGTGCACTCTAAACCTCAGTATTGGGGTTGACTCTGTCATCTTTGCTTGGGATAACTATAGTGTGTGTGGACCACTGTCAACAAGCAAGTGCTGGGCCAAGTCCTTGGCATTCCTTATTCCATTTAAGCTCTCATTCCCACCTCTCCAAGGCAGGTGCTTTCATCGGCTCCATTGTAGAGAAGAAAACCCATTTTATAGATTTTTTGAAAACATGAAGCTGGGTAAGATAAATTAACTTGCTGGAGGATTACAATGTGTGAGTAACACGTCCAGACAGACCCGGAAGCGGGGGGAGGGGGGGTTGTCCCTCTCTCCCGGGAACTCTTTAACAGGAAAAATGAGATCTCTGGGCCCCAAGTTTAGGGGCTATCTGCAGAGTAAGTCCCAGCGAAGCAAGAGCCTGTTCTTCTCCACCCTACCCTCCCTTCACTCCTCCCATTCCTGGCCTGGGATCTCGGTGGCCTCGCCTCCGACGCAAAGGCTCACTCTGGAGCTGGGGGGACAATGGGGATGCTTCTTGCCTTCCCCGCAGCCGCGAGAAGCCTTTGAATTATGCACTGGCGGGGAAATAAGAAGGTTTCTCAGTTCTCTTCTTCGTTTATTCCAGGGCCCTTCGCAGTTTTACTAATCCCGCATCATGCAGCCCTGGGACGTAGCATTTGAGATTAGAGAGACCAAAAACTCCGCAAAGGAATCTCATTTAAGACTCTCAGCACCTGGCAAACCACTGCTACGACACACAATCGCTCCCAGCCATTCTCTGGTGGACGCTGCCCAAGAGGGTAAAATGCCAGTTTTAGGCTGGGGCTTGAACCCAGGCGTTCGGTGCCCAACGCTGAGTTCCTGGCGCTTACCCTTAGGCTCAGAATGGTGGCGAGGGTGTCTACACCCCCCCCCCACACACACACCTCTGCGCCCATGGTGGCTTATTTCTCCAAATGCACTCGGGTTGTTGAGCATCACTTTCCCTTGTCACGGTCCCCATAAACACCAACTATTCCGGGTTGTCTTGAGTGAAGGACATGGGAGAGAGGATTCTAAATATTCTCTCTTTCTCTCCCTTTTTGCCTTTCACGCTGATTGTCTTTTGTATCTCATGTCAATCTCCAGGACAATGACTACTTAGATGCCCTTGACTACACCAACTAGCGAACATATCACAATAGATCATCATATTGTATGTAACATACATTATGTAATTAAAACCAGTATATACTTAAAAATATACTTGCATAGTTAATTTGTTTAAGTCACGAGGTCACAACGTCTCACGCATCCCAATTCTCTGACATTAAGGCAAACACGATCAGTTTCTAATGGTGTCTTTCTGGTGCTATTATATGTTTGCACCAGTAAGTACATATTTGCACCTGAACGCTTTATTCGTCTCCCTCTCATTGGCACGCTTTTTTACACTCTATTAAACACTTTTTTTTTTCCACTTAAAATACATCTTGAAGTTATTTCCTGGAGATGTCGGAGTTGTGGCTACCTTAGCACATCCCGGGCACATGATTGGCGGGAAACGCTTTTAAAATTTTACATAGGTTTGGTGATTTGGGGGCTTTCCTCGCAGCAGCGCGCGCGCCAACGCAGACCCACATTGCAGTCCTCTGGCAAGTCTGCAGCCGGCTCTTCCGTGCCTCCGGAAACGCGCCCCCGGATCCGCGCCAGGCGCAGCGCCCCCTTGCTCTGTGTGTGCTGAACCCCACCTGGGTCTCGCTGTAGGAGTTTCCCCTTCTCCGAGATCCCTCATAGTTTGTCTTCCGAGACACTAGAAGCGGGTAAACAAGCTCTTGGACCCTGCCCCGTGCTCCAATGGTTAGTGGGCGGGGGAGTGATCTGCTAGACAGTCCCAAAGCTGCCAGAGGTCAGATCAAAGAGGAGGATCTAGAGGGGATCATCAACCCCATTAACATCCCGCTTGGCCTGGCTGTAGGGGGCGGAGATGGAGTTAGCCAGATGCCGGCCAGGATATCTCGGCTGCCAGAGATTCAGGGAAATCAGGATGTTTCCCCTTGTCCCCAGTGGCAACTCTTGAATATGCTGACCTTCTCAATGCTTCTCCGTAGAAACCATGCATTAAACCTCGTTCAGTCCCTTCAACACTATCAAATACTAATAATATTAGCCATTGTGCGGGATGCTGGGGCGCAGAACTGCACGGTGCTGGGGGGACACGTTGGCACGTCCTAATAGTAGATAGCATCAGGTCAGCAAAAAAGAAAACATCAGAAAGTAATTAAACCGGTAATGCTGTGGTTTCCAGTTTGAGCTGTATATTAAAATCATCTGGAGAGTTCTTGAAAATTATGATGACCAGGGCTGAGAATGTTGCTCAGTGGTAGAGCATTTGCCTAGCATGTACAAGGCCTTGAGTTTAATCCCCAATACTGAGTGGGGGGGGGCAGCAGTGGGGCGGAGTATGGGGGGAATCCTTATGCCCAGGTATCACCCTAGAACAATTAAATCAGAATTTCTGGGGATGGGATCCAAAATGGAGAATAATTGATCTTATGAGTTTAGGGGTTGGTGATCCTTTTCTGAAGCTAGCAGAGACAGCAATAGGGAAGTAGTAGCCAGGAGAAGGCCTAGGCAATACCCTATGCCCAGTTCTGTGCCTGTGGGTACTCTGGGAGTGGCAGTAGGAAGAGAGGAAGGACACATTCTTAGAAGGAAGCATGGGATGAGGAAGCATTTGATCCCTGTGCTCTGCATCTCTGGAAAGTGTCTCCATTGCCCAATTCCTAGGGAAGCTTTAAACATCACAGAAAAGTACCTAGTTGAAAATTGGCCATTTAAAAATATAATTTGAAAGTCAAATAGTGCATGGAAATGCTTTTGAAATAAAATAGTGCTAGAAAACTGAAGTTTTTTTTTTTCTGAAGACATTTCATCAATTCTGAAATGCCACTTATTGATTCAAACCTTTGTATTTACCATGAAATTTTGTTTTTAAAAAAGCTGCCTCTAGAAATTTAATTTTATGCTTATTGAAAGAACTGCTTACTTAGGCAAAGTATTACTTCACTCATGCACATATGGAGAGGAAAATAGAAGCTATAGGCACAGGCAGGGACATCTATGGACAACTGCTGCCTGATCAATAGTGATCATAGGACACTACAAATTGTAGAATGCACCCGGATTTCCAAGAAGTAAAAGGTTTGTCATAGAATTGGTGCAGTCCTTGTCATCCAGTGAGCCCACTACTCTCAGTGCTTGAAGTCTTTTGGCTGATTTAATCCTCATCACGACCCTCTGATTCAGGAACTATTATTTACAAACATTTACAGATGAGAAAATTGAGACACTGAAAGGCAAATTACTTGAAGTTAGACTACTACCAAGTTGCAGAGATGGAGCACAAATCCACTGCAGGCTTAATTATCACACTAAGGGGGGGGGGGGAATAGTCCAGATGAGTGAATTGAGACTCAGAAGGGTTGAAAGGAGGAATATGGGATGAGAAGTGAGAGAAAGGGCTTGTGGAGCTGAATTAAATAGCAGATTGGAAACTGGGTGGGTTTTTTTTTTTTTTTAATTCTACCTCAGTTTTGTAACAGGGAATTAAAGAGGCCCAATGATGAGACAATAACAGCCAAAAGTATTCATGTCATCCATTAAGAGAACTTAAAAAACTATACGTGTATTTTCTGATCATGATTTGAGTAAATCTTAAAAATTGAAATATAATACTCACAGAAAGTACATATATCCTAAATATATCCATTTTCCAAATGGAACACATTTGTATATCCAAATCTGTGTTAAGAAATCCAGTATTGCCTAAGCCCCAGAAGCTCCCCATCCCCCTCCTGGTCACTGCCTCCCAAGGTAAACACATTTTGGCTTCTATCACCATGGATTAGTTTTCCTTATTTTTGAGTTGTCCCAGCCCCAGTGCCTGGGGGACAGTTGATCCAGTCTAAGCCAGCCAGTATGTGTCATTTCTTTGGGGATGCTACTGGCCCAGTGAGACAGAAAGGAAAGATTTAATTAGAGTCAATGATTGGGAGGGAAGTTTTGCTTTCACATTTTTAGAATAAGGAAGCAAATAGCCTGATTGTCTCTGACACCATCTTGGGACCATATGGGAAATTTTCTTAGGGAACCCAGTGCTCAAGCAACAGGCCAGAGAGAGAAGAATCTGGACTTCTGAGGACTTGTTTGAGCTGCTGATGGTTGAACTTGCCCTACCATTGGAGATAATAATTTTAAACTAATTTGAATGAACACCTTAACTATATTTTTGTATAACTTTCTTGACATACTTGCACATAAAATTACACATACACACACAAAATATATTTACATGCATGTCATGCACATACTACATGTTATATATAACATGTACAATATATACATATGTAAAATATAAATTTATAAATGTCAGTTCAATTTTCCTGTTGTGACACCACAATGAACACCATTGCATAAACATCTTTTTTTATAAGTATTATTATTTTTTTAAATTTTTATTTATTTATTTGTATGTGGTGCTGACAATCCAACCCGGTGCTTCACACATGCTAGGCAAGCACTCTACCCCTGAGCCACAATCCCAGCCTGCATAAACATCTTTATGTACTTTGGCCCATTATTTCCTTGGAACAGATCTCTAGAACTCAAGTTGTTAGACTGAAACACATTTGTGTTTAAGTTTGATTCTTGATTTGAAATGTTCTAAAAAATATGTATCATACCTCCATATATACTCTTTTTTTTTTTTGTACCAGGTATTGAACTCAGGGGCACTGAGCCACATCCCCAGCCCTATTTTGTATTTTATTTAGAGACAGAGTCTCACTGAGTTGCTAAGCATCTGGCTTTTGCTAAGACTGGTTTTGAACTCATGATCCTCCTGCCTCAGCCTCCCAAGCAGCTGGGATTACAAGCATGCACCACTGTGCCTGGCTAAGTCAAGTTTATTATGATAAACTTTTCATATAGTAAAAATTTACCCTTTTTAGGTGTGCAGTTTGATGAATTATGACCAACATATACATTTATATAGCTAATAGCACAATTGAGATAGAGAACATTTCCATAATTCTAAAACAATCCCCAAGGTGACCCTTTGTTTCCTACCCCCAGCTCTGTAACCCCCTACTTTCTAAAGATAATAGTATAATATTCACAATTTAATCCATCATTATTGTGAATTTTACTAACAGATTCTCTAAAGTTTAATTCCCTTACATTTCTGAAATAAATTCTCTATGGTCATATAATATGTGCAAACTGCATTGTTGAATTCTCCATGCTAATCTATTATTTAGGAGTTGTACATCGATTGTTCCCCACCTCACCCCATTCCCTGAATGGGGAGGGAAATCAGGGGCACTTAACCACTAAGCTACCATTCCTTCTCTTTTTATTTTTTGAGACAGGGTCTTGCTACATTGCCAGGTGCCACCCAACTCAACTCGGCTGTGGCCCTCCACATCTCCCCCCTTCTGTTTAATTAAACAACAAGCATGTGGCTTAGGGACCCTTGCCTGTCTTAGGTTGTCCGATACTACATATGGTCCTTACCTGTCATCGGATGAGCTGACCTCAAGGCGTCAGCCTCCTGTCTTAGGTTGGTACCATTGCAATTGGATCTTACCTGTCATTGACTACCGGTCCAGCATACAGCCATACTTGTGGATAGGCATTTGCACTAGTGGGGGGGTGAGGCTCTTTGCCTCACCTCTGTTGGCCCCCAAATACCAGTGGAGGGGTGAGGTTCTTTGCCTCACCTCTGTTGGCCCCCAAATTTTAGACCATCACAAGCAGAAGGGAGGAGGATGCAAAATGCCACAACACCAAGCCAAATGATGGCTCTTTTGGAAAAATTGTACCACTGATGACACCATCAGCAAAGATACTCCAGCACTACCACAATTCGCTGCACCAAAAGATAGTTCACAATGCATACAGGTGATACATAGTCCAGGCAAGTTCTGCAAGCAATTCAAAGCAGAGGAATCTATTAATATGTCCATTTCCTCCCAAAGTAAATTGACTCCTTGATTGAACATCACTTGTTGAGTTACATTATTCATTGATGCATCAGTTTATATAGTTTGTTGTGATAGCTATCGCAGAAGCTGTAGTTTGGTTTTATCTTTGTCTTCACTGGCAAGGGGATGAAGATAGGAAATCTGGCAATGATGGCTAAAAAAACAAATTATGTAACATTCCAGCAGGCACTAAAAGAAAGCAATTTTCTAAACAATTTAGTATCCTGAATAGAATTACATATAAAGAAAAGGAAAGGTGAAAGTAAACAAAAAGATCTGTTAACCTCCTTTTTTGTTCACATATTAAAACAATCCTCAACAGCTGTTTACCCAATTTAAATTAAACCATTTAAATCACGTGAATAATAAAAAAAAATTTGGATCCATTTTTTTTTCATGAGTTCTCCTCATATATGATATATGAACATATGCACATACAGACATACAACATAAAACACAAGTGTGCACACATAATACAATACATATAACACATAACATAATAGTAAAGGCCTTGTAGCTTTTCACAGGTGAAATCTCCATTGCAATGTTTAAAAACTCCACAGTCAAAAAATAGAACTGATCAGGAAAACATTAACCTAGGTCTGTATGAGGTCAAAAAATAAAATAGAACTTCATGATGTGGGAAAGGGCAATAATAAAATAGATATTGAAAAAAAGCATCCTGGTTACCACCTAGGTTGTTTTTTTTTTAAAAGATTTTTTTTTTTTTTAGAGAGAGAGAGAGAGAGAGAGAGAGAGAGAGAGAATTTTTTAATATTTATTTTTCAGTCTTCAGCGGACACAACATCTTTGTTTATATGTGGTGCTGAGGATCCAACCCGGGCCACAAGCATTCCAGGCAAGCATGCTACCGCTTGAGCCACATCCCTAGCCCACCACCTAGGTTTGATTCTTCTTTTGATATTCCATCCTTCTTCCTGTAACTTCCATAATGGGTCTGAAGGTATTCCCACAAGCAAGCCCCAAGGATTTTTTTTTAACATTTGAAATAGGCTTTATTGGTGTTCATTATTCATTAGCCTCCAGGTGTGGGAGAACCACTATCAAAGATGTAAGGATATCAGCTGTTATGGATTTGAGCCAAGTCATCTTCTTTTTGGTCTGTAGAAATCACTTTAGTTCCATTGTCCTGTTAGAATATCCTTCCAAAGTATCTTGGGCTTATGTACATTTTTTTGGACACATATGCCTTTCCACAGCACTAAGCCCTGATGAATCCAAATTTAAAAAAGCTTAGAATAAAAAGGGTTATTTTAAGTTTATCTTTGGAGGATATATACCCCTTCCCAATTCCCTCTTTTTGCTTTAATAAGTACATTTTAATAGTTTGGTGAGCTCTTTCAACTATGCCTTGTCCCTGTGGATTGTATAGGCTTCCTGTTATAGGAGTAATGCCAAATGATGAGCAAAATTGTTTAAAAGAGGTAAAAGTATAGCCAGGACCATTATCTGTTTTTAACTGTTTTGGAACGCCCACAGTGGCAAAATTTTGTAAGCAATGAGCTATATAATATCTTTAGTTTTTTCTCTGGCTGCAGGGAGCCCATCAAAAATCTGGAAAAAGTATTAACTGTAACATGCAAATATTTTAATTTTCCAAATTCTGGCAAGTGTGTGACGTCCATCTGCCAAATATGGTTAGGTATCAGTCCTCTAGGATTGACTCCAAGACTAATTTGTGGTAAAAAAGTCACACAATTTTGACATTGTTTTATTATCTAGCTTGTTCCTTAGTTATTCTAAAATGCTTTTTTAAAGTATTTGCATTGACATGGAAGGATTTATGAAAATTTGTAGCTTCTTCTAGCATAGAAAAAATATGTATGTCTTGTGTAGTTTTATCTGCTAAATCATTGCCCAAACTAATGGCTCCAAGCAATCCTGTATGTGCCCTGATATGTCCTATAAATAATGGATCTTTTCTGTCCCAGATTAGACTTTGTATAGTGGAAAACAAAAAGAAAACAGTAGAGGAAGGAGAAATCCTACCAGCATCTTCAAGGGATACTATAGCATTAACTATATACTGATTATCAGAAAATAAATTAAATACATCACAAAATCTTTAAACATCACAAAAGCTTGTAGTACTGCATTTAAGCTCTACCTTTTGAACTGATTGTTTGGGTATTAAAATGTAAAAGTTTGATCAGGGGTAACTACTGTTGCTGTCCCATTATTTGACCCATCAGTGAATATATTTGGAGCATTCATGATAGGTGTTTTTCTTGTCATTTTTGGAAAAACTACAGGATACGAAGACCAAAAAGACAACAAAGGGTTAGATGGTAAGTGGTTATCAAATGAAACATTAGATTTGCACATGATTATTGCTCAAGTATTTAACTCATTAGCTAAATCATCAATTTGATCCACTGTATATGGAGTAATAATTTTATTGGGAGAAATTCCAAACACTCCCTTTGCTGCTTTTATTCCTTTGAATATTAATTGTCCTACAGCCTCAGGATACCTAGTAAGAATAGTATTAGGAGAATAAGATAAATGTGTCCATAATAATGGACCTTCTTGCCAAAATACTCCTGTAGGAATATTTTTTGTTGGTAGTACAATAAACAAACTTATATCAATTCTATCCAAATGCATATTTTCCATATATGTATCAATGATTTTTAATGCCTTTCTTGCTTCAGGCATTAACATGAGGGGTGAATTTGGATCTGATGGACATTTTAGGATATCAAATAAAGGTCCCAACTCTCCTGTTGGTATGCCTAGATAAGGCTTTATCCAATTTATGTCTCCTAGTAACTTTTGAAAGTCGTTAAGTGATTTGAGTTGATCTACTTGTATTTGAATTTTTGGTGGATGGACCATGGTTGAGGATAATAGAATTCCTAAATAATTAATTGGAAAATTTAATTGTACTTTATCTATTGCTATCTCTAGAATATAATTTTTAATAAATTTGTAATGTGGTATAACATTCTAGCAATGTGTTTTTATCTTTGTGTGCTAAAAATACATCATCCATATAGTGAAATATTTGTAGTTCAGGATTTTGATTTCTAAGTGGCTGGATTGCTTTGTTAACATAAATTTGACACATAGTTGGACTGTTAGCCATCCCTTGAGGGAGTACTTTCCATTCATATCTCTGATCAGGACCTTCATGATTCAGTGCAGGGATAGTAAATGCAAAATGTGGACTATCCTCAGGATGAATTGGAATTGAAAAAAAAAAAACAATCTTGCCGCAGCCCGGCTGCAGCAAAATAACCGGGGGGTGACGAATAACTTGTGTACATTGATACAGCAGGAATAGGAGCCGTTTATTGTAGGACAACAGAGCTATTTATACATTTTGCACAGCTTATCTTAATTAGCATAAACTAGATACATCAGTCAACCAATAAGGAATCTCCACACTTAATGGCTTGCTTTTGTTACTTCTCAAACCAATCCCTCTGGCATTTTGCCAGGCACCATCCAGACTTGTTTATGAACTCTAACATTACTCTGGCAAAATACCAGGTGTTATTTTGACTTGTTTACAGACCTTAACACAATCTTTAATATCTATAGCTAAAACATAACGGGTTTTTGACAAATCAGACAATTGGAGAATCCCCGATTGACCAGGTCCCATAATAATCATCTCATTATTAATGGCTCTTAAATCTTGCAATAATCTCCATTTACCCGATTTCTTTTTGATGACAAAAATGGGAGTATTATGGGGAGATACAGAAGGTTGTATATGTCCCTCCACTAATTGTTGTTTGACCAGGTCATGGTCTGCTTGTATCTTTTCTTTAGTCAGGGGCCACTGATGAACCCATACTGGCTTTTCTGATTTCCAAGTAATTTTTATTGTCTCAGTGACCCCTCCTGAAAACCCAATCCATGTCTGTTTGTTCCTTGATCTATTTGTATTGGTGCTGCTATACTTTGTTCTTGTTTTCCTAATCTTTTTCCTTTCCTAAAACCTTATCTAGCCATAATAGTGGGCGCATTTGGATTGATGTTATTTGTTAATGTCAAACCTAATTGATCTAGGACATCTCATCCCCATAAATGATGATCGAATACATATGGCTGTATAGTTCCTTCATATCCTTCAGGATCCTTCCAATCTAATACCATTGCACTTCTAAGGGGATTAGTCACCACTCCTAGGCCTCGAAGCACTTGAGTGGCTTGTTGTAATGGCCAATGTTTCAGCCATTCTTGATGAGATGATGCTAAGGTCTGCACCTGTCTCCAGTAGCCCATTAAATTCATGTCCTTGAATATTTAGTTTTAGCATGGGGCAAGAATCTAAATTTAAAGATAGCATAGCCCAATCTACACCTGTGGAGCCTAATCCCCTGGAACCTCTTTCTATAGTATGGCTGGAAAATTTATCATGTAGGCTGGGTATTATTAATAACTGTGCTATTCTATCTCCTGGTGAAATTACTGATATACCTCTTGGAGAGCTAGCTCTAATTTTTATTTCACCTTCATAATCGGAATCAATTACCCCAGGACTTATCATAAGTCCTTTCAGAGTAGAAGAACTGTGTCCCAATAATAAGCCTACTGTTCCTTGGGGAAGAGGTCCTTTTACTACTGTGGGAATGATTTGAACTCCCATTTTGGGAGTTAGTACTGCTCTGGTGGAGGCGCAGATGTTCAACCCTGTGCTTCCTCTGGTTTGTCTGATGAGGAATCTAATGGATAATGTGTCCTGGGCACTACCCTGATGGTGTTGCTGGGTTCCTCCAGTGTCCCGTACATTTGTGGTCGTGGGCCCTGGAGCATTGGGCCCCCTTGTCCGTTTTTTTGTCAATGGATTCCAATGTTTTCTTCACGATATTGTGGGTAAACACCTGGTCCTTGTCCGTTTTTTGATAATGGAGTACCCTCTATGGTGGTTTGAGAACGGCATTCATTAGCCCAATGTCTCCCTCTACAGTATCGTGGGCAAATACCCGGTATTCTACCCCTTTGATACCTAGTTTTGTTAAACCCTCCTCCTATGGGGCAACTCCTTTTAAAATGTCCTGTTAGTTCACAATTGTACATGTTTTTGGCCTGGCATCTAAAGCTTTTTGTACTGCAGCTGCCAAGACTTGCCCTTGTTCATTAATGTCTCTACATAATTTAATATATGTGTTTAAATCTTCATGTTTCCATGGTCTAATGGCCTCCTTGCACCAACAATTTGCTTGTTCAAAGGCTAGTTGTTTAATTAATGGCATTGCTTGTTCTGTATCCCCAAAAACTCTGGTAGCTATTTGAATAAGCCTATCTACAAATTTAGCATAAGGTTCATTAGCTCCTTGTATTACCTTCCATAATCAACCTTGTAAATCTCCATGTCCTTATAAAGTCTTCCATGCCCTAACTGCATCTGCAGCAATTTGTGAGTATATAGCAGGATCATATGCAATTTGTTGCAGCCTACCCTTATAAGGTCCTTTTCCTAACAACATATCTAGATTTCTCTGAGGATAACCAGCTGCTGCATTTTGCCTAGCTGTCTCCTTGCAAAATTCCTCATTGGCAACCTTCCATAACAGGTATTGTCCTCCATTTAGCACAGCTTTATAAATGTTAGCCCAATCTGCTGGCATCAAGTCCAAGTTGGTAATGGATTCAACCATGCTTACAGTGAAGGGTGCTTGGGGACCATAGGTTGTTACAGCCTCCTTTAACTGCTTCACTGTTTTGAAATCTAAAGCACAGTGAATTCACTGCCCTCCTGTCTGCTCAAGTACAGGGCATGCCAATCTTTGAGGTCCTGTCTCAGGATCCCATCTACCAACTACAGGGGTTGGGGAGCTGTTGGTTAGACACTTACTCTCTCTGGTGATAGAAAGGTATTAGTAGCAGTCTCCCGTTGTAACTTTTCCCCTGATAGCCCTTCCTCTTTTAAATTTTCTTCCTCTGTCGGATTAGCTCGAGAGACCTTCTCTTTTACTTGATCTTCTACTATAGTCTGAACTGAAGGCTTTGGACTAGGCAAACAAAATCATACCAACGTCCATAACGGTAATATGCCAACTGGCAGAGTTCCTGTGTTTTTCTTTTCCTTTTCCCTTAAATCTTCACCATGGGGGCTGGGGATGTGGCTCAAGCGGTAGCGCGCTTGCCTGGCATGCGTGTGGCCCGGGTTCGATCCTCAGCACCACATACCAACAAAGATGTTGTGTCCACCGAGAACTAAAAAATAAATATTAAAAATTCTCTCTCTCTCTCCTCTCTCTCACTCTATCTTTAAAAAAAAAAAAATCTTCACCATGATGGTCCCTTTGTGATATATTCAACAACTCCTCCTTAAAAAGCCATGGGCTACATTTTTGTATTGTATCAACGTATGCCCTAACTGTTCTTGATTCTACTGGGGTGCCTCCTTCCTCTAACAATTTACTTAACATTCTTTCAGTTTGTTTTTTGCTCATTTCTGACCCCATATTTCTGCTACAAGGATAACGCAACTCAACAAGATAACACAAAACAAAACCGAAACAGAATGAAAGAAAAATGGAACAAAAAATTGTTGTATCAATTTTCCTATTTTCTTGACATGTGCATTTGTGATCTCTCTCTCTCTTCCTCAGGGGTGAACAACTTCAAACCTTGAGCCAACCATTTTTCCCAGTTTGCCTGAGAAAGTTCTAGGGACAAGCAACTTGAATTTGCTCATCTTCCACCTTTTTCATTCTATTCAGACCCTCAAATACATTCCAGGAAGCCTGCCCACATTGACAAGAGTTTTTTTTTCCTTTACTCAAGCTACTGATTCAAATGCTAATCTCTTTCATATATACTCAGAAATAACATTTTACCCACTATCTGAGCGTCTCTTAGCCCAGTCAAGTAGGCGCAAAACTGACTGTCACATCTTTCTTTCCTTTTTTCCTTTATTTTTCCTTTCCTTCTTCCCTCCCTCCCTCTTTCTTTCTTCACTTCTATTTTTCTAATATTTATCTATTTTTATAATAATAAATCACATGTTACAACATTCAAGAATAAAAAAATGCATACAATGAAAATCTTGTTTCTTCTCCTTTCTTAAACATTCAGTTCCCTTCCTAGACACAGCCAATGTTATCGGTTTCTCATGGATGTTTCTAGAACTATTATATGTAAATATGCCACAGTCTGACTGGGCACAAATCACGAGCCACTCAAGCAGGAACAAACTTTATTTCCAAAATCCCGGAACGCCACCCACGCGGCCCTTCCAGGGACACCACACACCAACCGGAACTCCCTCCACTAGAACTTCACCAACCATTGAACTCCCTAGGAATCCCCAGGAGAACTCCAAAGTAGCAGGCGCCAGAGGTGGACAGCAGGCGTCTATATACAATTGAATACACAGCCTGTTTCCATCCAGCATCATCCAGTCACAGCAATTATAGACAGCTTAACTTAATTATCATCATCTTAATGGTTCGCCTCTCAACCAGTACTTCTGGCAAAATGCCAGGGGCCATTCCGACTTGGCTGTGGCTCTCAGCATAAATAGAGGCACATTTATAATTTTTTCCAATGGCAGCATATTACAACATTGTCCTACAATCTGTATTTTTGCTCTTTTTTTTAAAAAAATATTTTTAATTGTAGATGAATATAATACCTTTATTTTATTTATTTTTCAACTTGAGGAAAAGATCTAATTGTTATTGTGTTTTTGTTGACGATTTTCAAATGTCATGGAGTGTGACAACTATGAGAACGGAGCCACTTTTTTCCTCAGAAGCACTATTAAACTCTAATTTCTTTTCTCTTTAAAAATATTTGATAGGGGGCTGGGGATGTGGCTCAAGCAGTAGCACACTTGCCTAGCATGCATGTGGCCCGGGTTCGATCCTCAGCACCACATACAAACAAAGATGTTGTGTCCGACAAAAACTAAAAAATAAATATTAAAAAAAAACCTTTAAAAAATATTTGATAGGAACAAGGCAGAAAGCAACTTAGTGAGACCCTGTCTCAATAAAATATAAAAAGTGCCCCTGGGTTCAATCCCTGAATTCCTAGTAAACCCCACCTCTCACCAAAAAAAAAAAAAAAAAAAGAAAAACTATTTCATAAGACAAGGCATAGAGGAAGAAATAGAGAATAAATACTTAGCTTTTATTCTTATCTTCATGATAAACAATGAGTAAAATATAACTATTGGATGATATAAATTTTTAAAAAATATTTAGTTTTTAGTTTTAGGTGGACACAATGTCTTTATTTTACATTTATGTGGTGCTGAGGATCAAACCCATTGCCTTGTGTATGCTTGGGGAGCAGTCTACCACTGAACCACATCCCAGCCCTGGATGATAGAAATTTAAATTAGCATTTACTTTTAAAGATATGGTCTTTCTAATAATATATAACAGATGGGCAGTCCTTTTCAAAGGTCTAATGATGTTTTATAAAAATTGCTCATATAATCATCCATAAAGAAAGCCTCGAATATCTCTTTCCTGTGTATTATAGTTGAAGATGAGCTAGGCAAGGTGGCACATGTTTATAATCCCAGCTACTTTGGAGGCTTCGGCAGGAGAATTGCAAATTCAAGGCCAGCCTGGGCAATTCAGTGAGACCCTGTTGGGGATGTAGCTCAGTGGTAGAGTGCCCTGGGTTCAAGTCCCAGTATCACTAAATAAGTAAATAGTTGAAGATGTAAGATTATAGTTTTTGATTATTGGGAAAAGTGAAATGAGCAGTAAAAATATGATTATTCCAATCTATAACCACTTGGAAATGTATGAAAAGCAAACCAATTACTGTTCTATAACATTATTAAGTTTAAAAGAGAAAACTATAATACAATCAAAGTATGCTTAAAAGTAATGAAAACATATAAACGGCACATAGTCAAACTATTGGGTTTTAGCCAAAACTGTAACTCTAGTTCCTTTGCATTTTCATTTTTATTTTAGAATCAGTGTGCCAATATTATAAAGATGCAGCTTTAAATGAGTTTATAACACAAAGGAAGAAAAAGGAAATTAAAAAGTGGCCTTTTAACTTAATATTTTTGAAAAAGGAAAATATACATTTTCATTAAACATTAATTATTTCTTCATTTTAAAAGCCTCCTAGGACTTTGATTGGGATCATGTTGAGTTTAATTCACATCTTCCTGATTTTATAGAAAATGAGTCTTCCCCAGAAGCCCCTAGCTTCTCCTCCAGTCTCAGAGACTGATAGGTTTTCTGCCCATTCTCAACTCTACCTTGAGAGATGGGGGCCTCTAGGATTGATGACAGCTCACAAATAGCCCAACATGGGGGTTGTAAGGTTGAAAAGGGTCACAGAGAAACCAGTAGAGCACAGGAGTGGTTGCCTTGCTGAATTAACCAAACCTGAAATTTCCACTTCCAATTTCCCTTTTATATGAACTTAAAGGGTACTAAATGAAACTCTGCCTTTCTCAGGTTCAATTAAGGCATGAAAACAATTTTGAAAGTTCTCCTTACAAGATTTTTAATTTTTTTTTTTTTTTTTTTTTGGTACTTAGGATTGAACCCAGAGTTATTTTACCACTGAGCTACATCCCCAGTCCTTTTTATTTTTTTTATTTCATGGCAGGGTCTCATTAAGTTGGTTAGGGCCTCACTAAATTGCTAAGGCTGGCTGTCACTGAACTTGCAATCCTTCTCTCTCTTAGCCTTCTGAGCAGCTGGGATTATAGGCAAATGGGAGGCTCTCCTGGCAAGATCTTGAGACTCTTATTGTCATGAATATGCAAGGATTGGTGAGACATAATCCCTAAAGGGAAGGGGTCAGTATTGCTTCCTCTTTTTCCTCAAGTAAACAGGAAGGGTTTTTAAGGAGACCTTGCTGTGTGCTGCCTGCAGTGAGGGGAACCAGAGGGGCAGTCCTTGTGCCTGGACAACTGACCATGTGAGAGGTGGGGAGCAAGGGAAGAGTTGGTATAGGCCTATGATCACAGAGACTGTGGAGCAAAAGGAAGAGTCAGATTTTCCCAAGTGCTATGACCTGAATATGTGTCCTCCAAATTCACATATTAAACCTACACTCCCCGGCCCCCAAAGGTGGTGGTATTAAGAGATGAGGCCTTTTTTTGCAAGGTGATTAGGTTACCAGAGCTGAGCCTTTATGAATGGGATTGATACTTTGTAAAAGAAGTCTGAAGGAGGTTGATTGTCCCTTCCAGAAGTAAAGCCGGCAGTGAGAATGTACCATTTCTAAGGAATAACCCCTCCCAGGGGTCAAATCTGCTCCTGCCAATTGTGGTTTGTGCACAGATGTGATCCCGGGAGGTGAAGGCAGGAGGATCACAAGTTCAAAGCCAGCCTCAGCAACTTAGTCCCTAAGCAACTTGGCAAGACTCTCTCTCAAAATATAAAATAAATAGTGCTGGAGATATCACTCAGTGGTTAAGCACCCCTGGGTTTAATCCCGGGTACTACCCCCCTAAAAAGAAAAAAAAAAATCTGCCAGATCTTGATTCGGGATGTTCTGGTCTCCAGAACCAGAGAAAAAAATTCTGTTATTTATAAGCCACCTAGCCTATGGTATGTTTTTACTGCAGCCTCCTGAACTAATTCACCAAGGATTAAATGTAGGTTGGGGGGGGGGGAGGGTGAAGGGTAGCTTAGGTGGTTATAGAAGGCTAGGGTGGTTAAATCCTGTCTAAGGGCGAATCACCAAAAGAGCAGGGGCCTCAACTGAGAGAGGCTGAGTGGGGTGGATGATGAAGAAGTAGAACAGCAGAGGCAGGAATAGTCAGAAAGAGAGAAAGTGGTGCACTTTTGAATGGGAAGTACAGGTCCCTGCTTCTGGCCTCTGCACAAACCATAGAAGGTCTGAGACCAAGACTCAGCTCCCATCATGGACAGGGTCATGTGTTATCACAGAACAGTGACAATACCAGCCACTTGAGAATTTCTCTGCTTCCCTTTACCATCTTCTCTGCAGGCTGCTTTCCGTCTTGGAAAGAGTCAGCAAACAGATCATTGGGGGAAGAAGGAGAGTAGAGATGAAAGTTTCAGGAGAGAGCAGACTCATGTCTTCTGAGTATCCCCTGCCTTTAGAAGCCCTCAGGTTAGGAGAGGAGAATGTTGGGGTTGCTTTGCTTTGTTTTTTTGAGAAAAGTCTTGCTATGTTGCCAAGACTGGCCTTGAACTCCTATACAGAAGGGATCCTCCTGCCTCAGCCTCCTGAATTAGGGAGACTATTTTAACTTAAAACTTCATTGAAAGCTGTGACAATCGCATGGGACTAGAAACACATAATGATGAAATTTAGGCAAGTTTTAGAACTTAAAATGACTGTAAGCTATTTCTTTCTATCTATCTGTCTCTCATGTGCTCTTTTTCTGTATAGATAACTATTTATCTATCTTGCTTAAGAGTTGTTAGCATGATCATGGAACTTCCCAAATTTCTGAGTTTTCAGAGATAAAACTTCTGCATTCAATATATTTTAATGAGAGACCAGGAGACCTAGGTAAAGGTTCTGAGTAGAGGCCTTATGCTCTCCTTGTTCAGTCTACTGGTTATATTCTTATGCCATATTTATGTACACCATGTTTACAAGTACACCTTGGAGTTCTGTGGTTTGCTGCTAAAAGCATAGTAACCGGTATATTAATTTTCGCACGCATGTTCCGTAAAGACAAAAATCATGTTACAGGCCATATTATTGCTTTTTTGTTTCTACCATTCCATAATTATTTAACAATAATTGACTCATGTTAAGAAAGCAGAAATATACATTTATCAAAACATTTTAATTTTAATAGTCCTATGAAGAAAGAAGTCGGATATGTAGGAGAATATAAAATGTTAAATGGTATTGAGAAAGAAGAATGAAGATTATGGAAGATACCTCTTCCTAACAGGATCATGCATGTAAAATATATTATCCACATTCACACTATGTATTTTAGTTTGGTGTCATTTCTAGTTTTGAAGGATTTGTAATTGACAGATGGTACCTAATGCAGATTTCACCCCCTCACCTATTGTGAAGAGGAGACCTTTGCCAAGAATTCACAATATGAAAATTGTTCCTGTTTCCTAAAGGGCAAAAATGAATCACTTTCTTTCTGGATTAAGAACAAGTTCAGGATGGCCCAGAAATACATTGACAGTGTTTACTTGCCAGAGTGCTGACATTCAATACTGTATATATATTTTTAGAGATCTCTGGTTTGTCACTATAGGATGAAAAGTTACTAATGCGTTAAAATTGGAGTCAAAGCATTTTAGATATTTTCATATGAAGTAAAGAAAATTTAAAGCGTTTCTTTTTTGAAAATTTTTTTTAGATGTTGATGGACCTTTATTTTATTCATTTATTTATATGCGGTGCTGAGAATCGAACCCAGTACCTCACACATGCTAGGCAAGTACTCTACCACTGAAGTTCAAACCCCAGTCCTAAAGCCTTTCTTTAAATGATATTGGCCAATGCAGGCTTGATATTGTTCTTCCATTTTCAATATAATCACCATGGTCATTGGTGAAAGAGATAGTTTAATGAAAGATCAAAACACAGCTCTGTTTATTCTTATCTCAATTCAAATTATCTCTTAAGACCCCTACAAAGTAATATTTCTTCTAGAACTTTTTACTTTTAGTAATCCATTTTGTTTTGGTATTTGACTTTTACATTTTTCTCTAATTAATTTTGTTCTCTCCTTGTTTTATTTACAGTGCCTTCTGAGCATGTTCATGCACATCATAATTCAGACAGCTAAATATGATAAGGTATGTGGTATGATATAGATATCTTTGTTTACATTATGCTATCTATCCCTGCAAGTGTATATCCTCTACTGCCACTAAGCTTTCTTCTATTTTGATGGAATCCTCCCCTCCCCCTTTTCATTACTTTTCCTTATTTAGGACTAGCTTCTGCATATCAGAGAATTTGACTTTCTGGGTCTGGATTATTTCCTAGTTTCATACCACACCAGGCATATTTTAAGACTTCAGTGAGCATTGTAGGAAATTAGTCTTAAAGAGGAAGTAAGTTATTACTTAAATAATTAGGCTAATGAAGTGGTTCACTAGATAGTTAGGAGCCATTCATTCTTCTCTTTCCCCTTCAAACACTGCTCAGGGATCCCAAGTCATTTCTCTGTCATGGTCATGTCCCTTTTTTTTTCTTCTTCTTTGTGTTTTCACCACATTTTTAAATGGATGCATTATAGTTGTACGCAATAGTGGGATTTGTTGTTACAAATTTGTGCATATTCGTACAACAATATAATTTGACCAATATCATCTCCCAGTATTACCCCTTTCCCTCCCCTCCTCCCTCCTCCTGGGTCCCTTTCCTTTATTCTACTGATCCCTCTTCAGTTTTCCTGAGATCGCTGCTCCCCTACCGACCCCCATACCTTTTTTTTTTTTTTTCCATTTTTCTCTCTACCTTCCACACATGAGAGAAAACAAACATTGACTTATGGAGTTAGGGTTATTTTGCTTAATATGATGTTCTCAAGTTACATCTATTTTCCTGCAAATGGCATAACTTCAATTTTCTTTGTATGATGAAATTTCAGTGTAATTTTGATTTACATTTCCCTAATTGCCAATGATGTTGATTTTTTATTCATATATTTGTTTCATATATTTGTTTTTATATGTCTTCTTTCAAGAAGGGTCTGCTTAATTCATATATCCATTTAAAAATTTTTATTAGTTCTTTTTAGTTGTACATACCATTAGGATTCATCTCTGAATAATTATAAAAATATGGAATATAATTTACTCTTAATTCAGTCCACCAGTACTTCCTCTTTCCCTCCTTTTTTTCTTCTCCCTGGGTTCCCTTCTGTTCTACTGATTTTTCTGCTACTTACTTAGTTTTTTAAAAATTAGTGTCTCATGGATACACATGGTGGTGAAATTCATTGTGGCATATTCATATGTGTGCATAGGAAAGTTAGCTTAGATTCATTTCACTCTTCTTCCCTTATCCTGTTCTTCCTCTAGCCGCCTCAACCCCTTCCTCTACTCCCACTAATCTTTCTTCTATTTTGATGGAATCCTCCCCTCCCCCTTTTCTTGTCTTTTCCTTATTCAGGATTAGCTTCTGCATATCAGAGAATTTGACTTTCTGGGTCTGGATTATTTCACTTAGCATGATGGTCTCCAATTCCTTCCCTTTATCACAATCGCCCATTTTTTAATTGTTTTATTTGTATTTTTGGCATTAAGTTTTTTGAGTTCTTTCTATATTTTAGATCTTAATCCCCTATCAGAAAAATAGCCAGCAAAGATTTACTTCCATTCTGTAAGTTCTTTCTTCATATATTTAGTTGTTTCCTTTGCTGTGCAGAAGCTTTTTAACTTGATGCCATGTCATTTATTAATTCTCGGTCATGTCCCCTTTCAATCCACCCTCCACATTGATGCCAGAGTCCCCCCCTTTTTTTTTCTTTTTTAACTGAAGACCTAATTATGCCACTTCTCTTCCTCAAGTTCCCCGCTATCATTTTAAAGTAGCAACTAAAATTTAAGAGCCCCAATTTCTCCAATACGAGGCTCTATCGATCTATGAATCACAGTTCTAATGATGTTTCTTAATACAAATTAGTGGAGAATCCAGAACCATCATGGGATAGCTGAGAGTTTTCTGTTGTTCCTCTGTTGGCCTCAGGAAATTCATTGTGGACCCAGTAGGAAAGGAAAATGGAGAAGAGTGGAAGGATCGCATTTGTGTCATAAGCAAATCCTTTATGAATCACCAAGAGACTGCATAGATGGCCACAAAGAGATTTTTGTCAAGGGTTTTATACAACTAAAATCAATTCACCCACTTTATCTGTTTTGAACATACTGGGGATGCAGCTAGAGATGTCACTAAGAGTTAGAGCTGCTTGGAAACCTTTAAGGTGTCAATTGACCACATTTTTAGGTGCAGAAATGTTACATGGACACACCACAGATTCACCAGTGATTTACTTTTTTTTAAATCTGCAACAAATGGACCCAGGAATCTACAAGGGAATAAAAATATCATGAGAGTAAAGCTGAGTTGAAGCAGGGTAACTCAAAATCAATATTTTGCTTTTAAACTCTTAAGGGGAGACCCAGGAGGGCTGCACTCATTTTGTCCTCCCTACTTATTATCCTCAGAGGATGGGGTAAAAAGTGACAAGCCTGTTCCATACTTCAGCCAGGACATTCTTCACTAACAAGCCACTTGTTAGAATTCTTAGCTTCAATGTCCTGGTGAGTGGCTTTTTAATAGCTATTGCTATCAGATGCTATTTAAAAATTGCACTTACTTTCCATATTATGTTGGTGGGGTTTTGCATTTGGGGAAGCAGGCAAGGAACACTAGCAAGCTTGACAGAGCAAAGGGGATCCTGTTGTTAGCCATACCTGTGTGCAACAAAGGGTGAAAACACTCCATACCACAGCTCCACCGAGCTTTTGCTAATAATTAGAATTTCCTGTTAGGTCAGACTATTTTATGTCCTTGCACATGGGCAAATGAAAACTTTGCATTGTCATTACTTTACTGTGTCTTCAGTTGGTGCAAACAGTAAATCCAGGAGTGTGTGGGAAGGATTTTCTTTTTTTTTTTTTTCCTTTTTTTTAGTTCTGGAGATTCAACCCAGGGGTGCTTAACCACTAAGCCACATCTCCGGCCTTTTGTTGATGTTGTTGTTGTTGTTGTTTGGTACCGGAAGATTGAATTCAGGGACACTCAATCATTGAGCCACATCCCCAGCCCTTTTTATATTTTATTTAGAGAGGGTCTCACTGAGTTGCTTAGGGCCTCACTAAATTGCTGAGGCTGGCTTTGAACTTGAGATCCTCCTGTGTCAGCCTCCAAGCCGCTGGGATTTGAGACAGGGTTTCACCAAGTTGCTAGGGCCTTGTTAAATGGCTGAGGCTAGACTTGAACTTGCAGACCTTCTATCTCAGTTTCCCAAATCGCGGGGATTACAGGCATGCATCACCACACCCCGTCGGAAGATAGTCTTACCTTTTTTTGTGTGTGTGTTGGCAGGAGTGAGGCGAGGATTTTCTTTAAGAAATAAACAAACTGCATAGGTTTTGTTTCAAGTGCACGACATCATTTAATTTTTTTTTTCCTGAAAGAGAATATTTTGAAAAACAAAACCAAGATGGGTACACATATGACTGTAATCCCAGTTACTAAGGAAAATTGCAAGTTCCATGCTAGTCTCGGCAACATACTGATATCCCTTTTATTTTACTCCAAATAGAAACTAAAAAGGGCTGGGCAATGATTGCCTAGCATGCACGAAGCCCTGGGTTCAAGTCCCAGTACCTCAAAACCAAACCCAACCCACATTAGGTGATTTCTGGAAATATTTAGCAATTGAAGATCTGAGTGTGAAGCATCCCTTCAGCCCCATCACTCCTTAATTCAGTATTTTGCATTTAGCACTTGCTCCATAAGCACTGTTAGCTTCACCAGTTTCCTTCCCACAGGAAGAGGTCACCTCAATGGCTCACATTTTTCTCTTTCCAAGAAAGATTGGGAGATTTTAGAGCAAAATAAGTAAGAGACAGATCAAACCAAACTCACCCACTTGTGACAGTGTTACGTGGTGTGCTAGTCAGGGTTCAAACAGGAAAACAGAAACTACAACAGTTATATTAGTGGAGAACATTTAATAGGGACAATTAGCTTCAGAGATTGGTAAGGCTGAAAAAATAGAAAGCAATTGCCAAGGTATTCCAATAGTTGTCACTCTGGGAAGCAGTAGTGACTCACAGGACTGGAGAAACACAGATGGATTTAGGATTTTGGGAACAGAAAGTGGGAAGAGGGGCCCTGTGATGTAGAAACTCAGCCCTTCCTGGGTGTATGTGGTGGGGTTGGTGGAAGAGGTCTGGGATGACTGGTGTTGGTGGCTCAGGAACTTAAAGGAAGGGCTTCTTGGAGTTGGAATCTCTTTGGGGCGCGGGGGGAGGGGGACTGCTCAGCTGGTGTGTCTCAGAGGGGACAATATGGGGTGCTCCTAGAAGTGCTGCAGCAAAGCTGAGATCAGACTCATTTGCCAAAGTCAGAGTAATGAATTTTTGTTGATAGAGCTAATAGAAAAGAAGGCAAACAGGAAGAAACAGCCATCTAGCCTTGACCACTACCACCATCTTGTCTTCCAGTATCATGCCATATGGATGGAACTGAACAAAGAGACAACTGGGAAAGAGGAAATGAGATTTGCAGAATCTCCTGGCCCAGTACCACAAAGCACAGTAGAGAAGAGCGGGTTTACAGCTAAGGCAATTGCTTAATAATTGGCCTCTTGATTCACAATCTCTAATCCCTCAGAACAGACAAGTTACACTGCGTTAAACTCCTGGACCTCAAAAGCATAAAACAACTAGGGCTTACTTTTCATGATACCACTGTAGGCTGACTGGGGCTCTGCTCAACATTATCTTAATTCCTGGTCACAGTCAATGCAGCTTCCACCATCAGACATTGGTGGTTACTATGCAGAGGGAAAGAGAAGTGGTGAATTGTACACTGATTCTCAAAGCTCCTGCTCAGAAGCGACACAGGTCACTGTGTTTTATGTTGCTTTGTAGCAATCAAGATTGAAGAGGAGGAGCACAATCGCACCAGTTGGGAGAAAACTCAAATATTTGATAGATAAGGAAAATGACATTTCAAGAAACAATTTGACACGTTGACTTATAAGATCAGAAAGGCAAGGTCAAGCAATAATGTAATTCTTCGTTTTGCACCTAAGGTTATTTTATGGTGAATTTTCATCCAGGATAGAAATTAATACAAATACAATGCACATACAAATGTACAATATACATATAGGCAACTTCCTGTTCAGTCTATGGCAGTTGTGTCATGTCTACATTTTTCTCCAAATCACTATATTTCCATTTCATGTCCCTTGGAAAGTGTTTCATGTTGGTGATCGAGATCTATTTTAATCTTTTGCTTAGTAATATTACTCTAGCTGAGTTGAGGTCCTATTACTATGCCATGAACATTGCAAGGTGTTATGGAAGTTCACAGGCACCCAGAAGCTCACCTGTGTGGTTAGGAAGAATTTTAGCAGGAGTAGGAAGAGCAGGAAGTAAGTAGGTTGGCCCAGTAGTGGCAGAAACTAAAGTATACCTGGAATTGCTACTATGACCCATTGGAAGGACCTTAGGTTGCTGGGATGGAAGGAATGGGAAAAAGAAAGAAAAACTATGTTCAATGCCCCACTCAGGATTTCAACTGCTTTCTGAGTTAGCCAGCAATTTCTATTATACTAAAGAATAATTTCACTGAAAGGCTAAGTGACTTCACTACATCATATCGCTAAAATGTGCATATAAATAAAAATATCTGAAGATAGAAAATGTTATGCAAAATATGACAGAAACAGAAAAATCAAATTTGACCTTGGGAAAGATAAAAATTTTTTTCCAGCTGTGAGATCAAAGTGCATATATAAGCACAGTCCATATTTACAGCTTGATTCTGCAAGAAAATGATTTGTCTAATTCTTTTAAATTATATATGATGAGTGAATTTGTTTTTGTAAAACCATAAACAGCACATGCTATTTTTTTTTTCTTTTTGCAGTGCTAGGGATCAAACACAGGTTTGTGTATGCACGTGCTAGAAAAGCAACCAACCTCTGATTTAAACCCCCATCCCCAAACTGAAGTTCTTTAACACCCCACATCAAAATCTCCTATTCAAAGTTTTGCACAACTTTCTATATTTTTTATTGGTTGTACATAATGATGGGGAAATCCCCCATCTTGATGTAAACACTGTTATGAATTTTCTCTCTCTAGACTTTTTCTATGCACTGATATACACATATAGGGGCCTGTAGAAAAACAGAATTATAACATGTTCCTTATGTAAAATGTAAGTTGCATCACATTTTCTGTGTTTTCTCCAACTCATTGCTTTCCCATTTAACATTATTTCTTGGAGGGTATTTCACGTTAGTGATCTAGATCCATTTTATTTCATTTTTTTACCTTTATTTTATTTTTTAATGTGGTGCTGAGGATCAAACACAGTGTGTCACACATGCTAGGTGAGTGCTTTTCCTCTGAGCCCCAGCCCCAGCCCTGATCTAGAACCATTTTAATCTTTTCAATTGTAGAACAATTTTCCAGCTAAGGGTTAAGGAAATGAGCTTAATCATTTCCTCAATAAATATATGAAAAACATGTTCTTATAATCCCAAAGACTTGGGAGTTTGAGGGTGGAGGATTGCAAGTTTGAGGCCAGTTTCAGCAATTTAGTGAGACCCTCCCTGTCTCAAAATAAAAAAATAAAATGAAGCCTGGGGTTGAAGCTTGGCACCCCTGAGTTCAATCACCAGTATAAATAAATAGTGAAACAGTCTTCCAACTGTGAGTATGTCATCATTTATACCAGTTTCCTACTCATAGAAGTCTAGATTATTTCCATTTTTTAAAGCTGTTACAAATGATATTGTAATAGACAAAATTCTGTTCTCATGGACTTCAGGTTCTATTTGAGACAGAGACGATAGATAAGATGACAGGCAGAAATACATAGGATATTAGATAACTGTAAGTTTTCAGAAAAAAATTATAGGGGAATATTGTATGTCAAATTTCGGGGGGAAGAGAATGCAGTTGCATTCAGGTAAGAAAAAGCTAACCTGAGAGATTTCTGGTCAGACTTGAAGGAAGTGGGGAACAGCATCTAGGAAGGCTAGATGTCTTCCCTATTTAGTTGAGAATCCTCAGACTCTTTGCAATCTCACCAGCCTCACTAAAATTATTTGTACAAGATATAAATAAGGGGAAATCTAAATAGTTTTAGTACTACTCTTTTATGATAAGTATGGTCATAATCTTTACCAAATTTTTATTTTTTATGACTCTCAAGTTTTCCATTTTCTGCTTTGATTAACCACCATTTGTCAGCTTACCTGATTATTTATTTATTCATTCATTTGCTACATAGCTATACTTCACCAATTTTGCTAAGTGTAATGAACTTCTGGATTTTCAGCTGAGTCTTTATCTAGTTCTTTCAATTCATAGCTTTTACTACATATTAGCAGTTGGCCAGACTAGCTGGGTGTAGTAATGCAAACCTGGAATCCCAGAGACTTGGGAGGCTGAGGCAGGAGGATTGCAAGTTCAAAGCTAGCCTCAGCAATTTAGTGAGGCTCTGTCTCAAAACAAAAAGGGCTGAGGATGTGGTTCAATAGTTAGGTACCTCTGGGTTCAATCCCTGGTAACAACAACAAAAAAAACCAAATAATAATAAAAAAACAGTTGACCAGACTAATTGAATTATATTAGTAGCATATATATTCTTTTCTTTTCTCCAGGTTGGGTCTTGACATATAGGATTACAGACTCTATCAAAATCTGATGAAAATGATGGGTCATATCTCTAAAAAATATACATATGCATCCTCATCAAGTTTTTGCAACTGCAGTCTGTGGTTTAGGGATATTTAGAAGTCCACACATCAGTAGAAGGGCTAAAGAAATGAGCTTAATCATTTCCTCAACAAATATATGATCAATAAATATGTGAAAAAAATGTTTAATATCTCTAGCAATTAGAGAAATGCAAATCAAAACTACTCTAAGATTTCATCTCACTCCAGTCAGATGGCAATTATTAAGAATTCAAGCAACAATAAGTACTGGCAAAGATGTGGGGGAAAAGGCACACTCATTCATTGCTGGTGGGACTGCAAAATGGTGCAACCACTTTGGAAAGCAGTATGGAGATTCCTTAGAAAACTTGGAATGGAACCACCATTTGACTCAGCTATCCCACTATCAAATACAAAATAGGGCTGGGGCTGTGGCTCAGAGTTTCCCTGAGTTCATTCTCTGGTACCAGAAACCAACCAACCAACCAACCAAATCAGACAAAATAGAAAACCTTTCTGAAATTCTAAAATACATTCTCAATAATATAAAAGTGACTAATAGATAACTTTACAGCTGAATCACACACATATCAGGGAGCTCCTGATGGTTAATAATACATGTACTTTAGCATAAAGATAGAGGCCTAAATGAGGAGTAAGATTAAAAGAAAAATTTAGCAAGCTTTCTGTTGCTTGTTACTATGTTTACTATAGGTTTACCTAATTCATATTTTTATTGTTAAGGTTCACGGGAGAAGTTTCTTTTCCTGGCCTCAAAGTCAGAAAAAACCATGATGGTTTTCTGGAATAACAGATTTGTTTGTGCAGTATCTACACCGTATTTACAATCTTTTTTTTTTTTTTTGTATTCTTTGAAAAAAAATTTTTTTGTATTCTTTTTAAATTTTTTAAAAAATTTTTATTTGTTCTAATTAGTTACACATGACAGCATATTATATTTCGATTCGTTGTACACAAATGGAGCACAACTTTTCATTTCTCTGGTTGTACACGATGTAGATAGAGTCACACCATTCAGGTAAACATACACGTATCTAGGATAATGATGTCTGTCTACTTCCACTATCTTCCCTAACTCCATGCCCTCTCCCTTCTCCTCACGCCCCTCTGCTCAACCCCAATTCCTCCATTCTTCCTGTGGCGCCTCCCCATCCCCCACCCTTATGGTCCTTACAATTATAATAGCTGCTAGAAAGCTGAGACCCAATAGAGGGGACCCTTCAGCATGGGAGTGACTTACAACAGGGATCCTCATTTGTTTGTTAAGTGCTGCTTGATAGACATTGTGATACATCCTTGGTGGGAATTTTCTCATGTGTTCCTCCTAACAGGGTTATGGCAGAAGGGCTCTTTTAAATCTCCATTTAAAAAAAGGGGGAAACTGAAGCTTAGATAGGTACCGTGAACTTGTCCAAGGTCTCAGAATAATAATAGAGCAGCAACACAAGCACATTTTTCTTTCTTTTTTTTTTTTTTTTTGGAACTGACATTTATGCTCTTACTAACTCTGTATTACTTTCTCTCATGACCATGTTTTAGACTTGAACTTTCCTTCCCCGTGTGTGTGTTACTAGCCTACCTTTATTCTCAGTCTTATTTTCCTTGTTTTATGTTTACTTTATCTCAGTGTATCTTATATTTTATTTTTCTTATTAAAGAATCACTGTTATTTTACTTATCATTAAAATTAATTTTCTTGTAAGTTATCTTTTTTTTAGCAAATGGAAAGCACACATAAATTGTAGATATTTTCAAATATTTTTAAATTGTGTACTCGGTAGACTTAGGTAAAAGTTTACAATCATTCTCTCTGTTCCTCTTTCTCTCTTTTTCTTTCTCTCCTCAATCGTTATCCCCTGCCTCCAGGTGCTATTAGTAATCAGATATTCTCAAAATCTAATCTAATTTAGATGCTGGCTATTTCATATCTGGAAAAAAAAAATTCCAGGGACTCTGTTTTTTCTTTTTTTTCCAGAAGACATAATTCTTGTCACTACCTATTCCCCTCCAGATGTTGTGCCTCTCTTCTGATGTATTTTCCTTAAGCTGCATACCCACCTGTCCTCAGTCATCCCGGAAGAATCAGGAGAGATTTGACTGAGCTAATGAGCCCTTCTTTACATAAAGATGGTCCTGTTGGAAGGACATTGCAATGTAAAATGTTGACTCTTCAGCATTTCTTGGAAGTTCACTGATCTATCAAGTGTATTTGTGGAAGATCCTTAATGTCTCAGGGTTTCAGCTTTGACATCTGGTGGGAGGATGATAATGACATTCACCCTATTTTCCTCCAAGGGAAATAGTGGTTAAAGATCAATGGGACTTTCTGAATGGGCAGGAAGAGGCCGATGGGCACCCAGGGGAGTGGAGCTCAGTGCTGTCCCCGGAAGATCAAAGAGCTGTCTGTCTCCTCAAGCCCCTCCTTCCTTCTGTTATTGCACAGACCTGAGTAGAGGCCATGGGTGGTGTGAGAAGGAGCAGTGGTGGAGGTGCTGGGGGAGGGCAAGAAGCTGAAGTTTGTGTGTTTTCAAAGAGAAAGGAGTTGGGGGGAAGGAAGAGCATAGAAATGTGGTACCTCTCAGTTATAAACAGTTACAACCCCAGAGATCTTTGGGGTCCTGGGCATTTGCAGCATGGTCTAAAAGAATCTGGTGAACACTCCTCTTTTCCCACAGACTGCCTGCCTGGTGGGAGGCATCTGGTTAAGGAAAACCAACAAGATTTTCCGAAGGGATGCATCTCAGATTATATGTGGTCAAGAATCATTTCTAATGGTTATTATAAATAATATGTAGTTGGGAGCAGTAATGCACACCTCTAATGCCAGCAACTCCGGAGGCTGAGGCAGGAGGATCGCAAGTTGAAAGCCAGCTTCAGCAATTTAGCAAGGCTCTGAGCAAGTCAGGGAGACCCTGTGTCTATATTAGACACAAAAAAAAGAAATGGGGATGTGGCTCAGTGGTTAAGCACCCCTGGGTTCAACTCCCTGAATGAAAAGAAAAGAAATAATATATAGTATTGTGGGCCAATAATTCTGTAAAACTTAAAATTACTTGCTTGAATGTTGTGATAATGTCAAATTGTTACCAAGGCTTCTGCGGGGCCCATGATTACTTCTTATGTTTGCACAGAGGCAGACAGGTGTCCAACAACTCCTGGACCAGCCCTAGTCTGTGGGACACACTTCCAGGAGCCCAGCTCTAACTTGGAGGCCCAGATCGGCAGGGCCTCTTGCGTGACTTCAGGGTGGGTACTGACACCTGATATTCTAGTATAAACTCCTCTTTCCCATTTTAAAAAGGGGAAAACTGAAGCTTAGATAGGTAAAGTGAATTTGTCCAAGGTCTCAGAATAATAATAGAGCAGGACACAAACACATGTGTTTTATTCCAAATAAAATAATACGATAGTTTATGTGGAAGCTAACCAGTGCTCTGTTTTATTTTAAAGGGCTCACAAAGGTCCCCTCTCTTTGTACCTGATGCAGTCCTGAACACAGTCACTCTTACCAGCTGATACGTTTGCACGCTATTGTTTCAGAGAGTTAAAATATATCGTAATTTCCTTGATTTCACTTCACCTTTTAGGCACAGTTTTTCATAAGAGAGTTTTAGAAGCTCTGTACATTCTTTCATTTGTACTCCTTAAAAAAAGTTTCCCAATAAGCTGAAATCTCTCAGCATCTCATTAAAGGTAAAGCCATTCTGTTTTTGAGATGCTAAAAGGTTAATCCTTTGGGGGCTGCAGATGTCCAGTAGTGACTGGTATGCACAGGGCCCTAGGTTCAATCTCCAGTACTGACAAAAAAGAAAAAATAAAACAACAACAACAACAAAAAAAAACCCTTCAGGTTTCATCTTTCTATCAATTGAATTAATTTGTCATGTTTACACCTATGTATCAACTGAATTAATTTGTGATACTTATGCTACATACAAGTAGTGCCAGTAAGCTTATTTTTTAAATAATATCATTCATCTCTTAAGTGTTTCTTCATCAGTGTATGAGAGTCCATATTCAGTATGTACATACACAAATATATATACATTATTTATCTATCTATTGAGTTAGCAGTGTGGATATACAATGTTCAAAAATGTGAGGATGTTCGAAAGCTGAATGTGTGAAATTTCACAACAGTGGCTAATCAGAAAAAAAGTTAAAAAATAAAAACAGGGCAAGTAAAATTACTTTAGAATTTGCTGCCGCATACATAAGATATAATAATGTATGTCTATGTAAATAAGTCAAAGTTTTGTATTCAATTACTTAAGAGTCTATTATTTACTTGAAATAGTTGTTCTAGAAACACATTCCACGTTTGTTTTTCTTCCCTCTCCCAATTCCATCTTCTTGCTTCTCCTAACTCCCCTCTTGCCAACCTTCTTTTCATTTCTTTATTGTTTCCAAAATTATCTACCAAGTGTCTAATTCTGACTTTGCATAGTGCTGGGTATAGATAGCGCAAAGTACAGCAAAAGGCCCTTGTCTTTTGCAGTCAGCGGGGGAGATCACACATGCAGCTCTAAAGAAGTAGCTCCACATGAGTTGAAAATCCAGATCAGGTCTTTGTAGTAGAGATAGCTGATAGTGGAGCACATAATGAGGAGCCCCAGAAAAGTGCTCCTAGTAGAGGCTATACATTCAGAGGAGGGAAAAGAAAATTCTCTAAGGACTTGACTAGCCAGGGAAAGCCTCCTTAATTAAGAAAGCAAATCTTGAGCTGAACCTACCAGGATTGCTAAGAATTGGAGTAGCAAAGAATATGGACAAGAGATTTAAGAGGATAACACTGCCAAAGCAGGCTGATATTCCAGGGGTTGAGCATAGGAAATTTGGTTACAGCAGGCAAAGAGTGGAGAGAGGAGGTGATGGATAGGGCTGAGAATCAAGACTGAGTGTTGCTGTGGACCCATTGATTCACAATTTAATGATCTTTTGTACAAGATACTTAAGCTATAACTTCTTGTTTGAGGCTCTCCAAGTCCACATCCAGCACTCAGCCCATATCTCCTGGCATCCACCTGTACCCATGAAAAGCTGTTGGCACCTGCAACTTTCTGCCTATGGGTTTCCCCCACCTGCTTTAGCATCGGAGTGGGTTTGCCTGGTGCAGAGGACAGACTAGAAGTTTCAGAGAGTTAAGATCCTCCACCAGTGATGGATGGTGACTCAGTGGACACTTATTCCAACTTTTTCATGTTGAGATAACACCATGGCTTGTTTTTCACTGTCCCATAGAATTTCCAGTCAGGAATGAGCTCCAGTTTCCCACAATGGATCCTGTATCAGTGATGCACCATGTTATCAGCTGCCTGCATTTCCCCATCTCACTTTCCTACCCTCTTTCAGGTATTTCCTGGTGCTGATTAACAGGCGAACTATTTGCACTTGATCTATCTGTCAGAGTCTGCTTTTGGAAATTGGAATCAAGATACCAAGTCACCTCCTTTGCCCATCAGTTCTATTCATTGAATGATTGCAAGAGCCTCCATGATATGTAACTTTCGGGTCAAATAGAAACTGATGTATTAGAGTCTAATGCTACGTGTTTTAATAAATAGACAAAGTTTTTAGATAAATAAATAAAGCTTATTCTTTTCTCATGTAACAGTGAGATTTCTTCCAAAGTAAAACAGGGATTTACTGTGCCATTGTCATTGTCTGCCACTGCCATGTGATTCCAGGGTTTTCCTGAAGGTCATCTCTACTTTGGTTGCTGGGAAGGAAGAAAGAGCATTTAGGAAAAGTGCTCATCAGTGGATTTATTTGTATTTTGTTTGTTTTTTTACAGACCGAGGAGTGGCACACATCACTTCCACTCACATTATATTCCATTCAAATTTAATCACATGGTCAAATCCAAGTGCAAGGGAGGCTGGAACATGTAGACCAGGGTGCAGGAAGAAGAGGAAATAGATATTTTTTTTCACTTTTGGTAACAGGGATTGAACCCAGGGGCACTTTACCCAGGGAGCCACATCCCCAGCCCTTTTTGTATATTATTTTGAGTCAGGGTCTCACTAAGTTGCTGATTTAGAACTTGCAGTCCTCCTGCCTCAGTCTCCCCAGTGGCTGGGATTACAGGCATGCACCACCACACCTGGTTGTGGAAATGGATTTGGAAGTACAACAGCCTTTGCCAAAAATGACAGATGAATTGAATCCACGAGCAAAAGTAAACGCAAAAGCAAACTAAATATTCCAGGAGGACAGGGAGTGGTGTCTTCAAGGGACCCACAATTGTGTGCTCAGCTGCTTTCACAGTGCTTGACACATGCAAGGCAATAAATATTTGTTGAGTGAATACCATGTCTTATCAGTTCCTCCCTGGGGGCTTGCTGTGGGTCACTACCTACCACTGACTTCCATGGTTCCTCCTGATGTTTACCTTGGAGTCTTGATTCACCGATTAGTGTAGCAATGGATTGGAAGTTCATACTATTTCTGCACTGGGGAAGTTTTCAGATTCTCCCTTCTAAAAGAAGAAAGCCTTTCTTTCTTTTCCACGATTTAGAATTTTAAATAGGTTTTTCATTTAAATGACTGGGAGGTCATTTAAAAAGGTGTGAAAGGAACAAAGACATTTGTTCATTTCCTGACAAACGCTATCTTTACTTTAAAGGTCACAGACATGAAATATCAAAAAGGTCCACTACCTGGTAGTTGAGATATTGAATTTGTTCATAGGATCACAGCAACATTTTTATGCCTTAAATGTAACACACTTCCAAAGCCCTCCTAGTACAAAATAAATGGTTTACTGAGATTTTTTAGATTTTTTAAGAAATCTTCCTGATTTTAAAAAAACAACAAAAACTCTTTATTAAAGTAAAATGCATAAGTCTAAAGTCTTCCATTCATTAGCTTTTCATAAACTGAATGCATCTGTGTAGCCAGGTCCCAGATCAATAAGTAGAAACTACCATAACCCCTGAAAGCCACCCCCTTAACTTTCCTTCCCATCTTAATCTCCTCCTGACGAGTGAGTGTGGTTCTGACTTCTATCAGCATAGTCTAGATTTGACAGTTTTTGTCCTCAGCTAAATTAAATACAGTATGTTTTAGTTTCTATTTGAGTTCTTTTATGCAATAGTATGTTTGTGAGCTTCACCTGAATTGTTGTATGTTATCCTCATTGCTGTATAGTATTCTATTATTCAAATATACTACCATTTATTATGCATCCCACTGTTGATGATCCTTTGGGAATTTTTTTTTTTTTTTACTTCTTTGGCTATTGTAACTAGCTAGATGATGATGATGATGATGATGGTGATTTTTAAAAGCAGTGCTTTGTTATAAAGTCATCACACATTCAAACAGCGATCTGGTCATGAGATTCTATTAACAGAGATCTGTTATTATGAGTTATTCCTTTATCAACGTTTGGATTTTTTTTTCCAACTAAAATCAATGACAAGCATAGTAAGGAGATAAGAGACAGAACTAAAGAAACGGTTCTTCAGTGCTACATAATAAAGACCCCCAAATCTTAGTGGCATAACAAGATAACAATTTTATTCTTTCTCACAGTTCTGTGGGTTGACTGGGATCAGCAGAGCCATTTCTCTGCATCACTCTGTGCAACAGGCATCTTTCACATGACTGAGAACATCCAAGATGGCTCCACCTGTGTCTGCAGCCTGATCTGTGTGGCGGGGGACTTTTTGAATCCCCCCTCTCTGTGTGTGGTATCTGGTCAGTTATGAAGATGGCACAATCTTCTTTACATGCCATGGAATCCCAAGAGAGAAAATGGAAGCTGTGTGCCCATGTGAGGTCACAGACCTAGAATGTCATTTGTCTTCTACTTGTCAGAGCAAAGCACAGGGACAAACTGAGATTCAAGGCAAGGGGAGTGAGACTCCCTCGTGGGATGGGAGAAGAAGGTGCCTATAGAGGAGTGAAGAGAATTGTTGGTGGCCATCTTGGCAGAGGACTTCCTACAATAAATTGTCTTTTCCCAGCTGTAACTTAGGGAGGGAGGGAGATGCCAAAGTCTTCAGGGTTATATGGAGAAATGACTCCATGTTAGATATGGAGAACAAGTAAGGCTCATGGCAGAGAGGAGGAAGTGGCAGTACAGAGTCAGGACAAAGTCTCCTGCCTGTTACCGCTTTGGACTTGTTCGTTCATCCACCCAATGTTTCGTGTAGAGACTTGATGCGGTGTCATAGGGTGATAGACAATTTCTAGAAGTATCATGATTTTACAGGCTGCCTGTAAAATGTTTCTTGGTTTCTGAACAGGCAGATCACTCAAAAAACAACCACCAAGAAACCAAACTATGAATTTGTTGAGGTTGGCTGTAGATTTGGGTTCTGGAGGATTGTACGGGATTTGACCACAGGCTGATAAACCCCTGGAAAGGAATTTGGGGTTAGGAGAACCTGGGTCACCATGGAATTTTGCAACTGGCTGAAGGTGAGAGTCATGTTGGAGTTCACAGACCCCCAAAGTTTCAGGCAACTTCCAGTGACATCTCTAGTAGTGTTAGTGGACCCAAAGAGGATGTCAAGATTCAGAGGTCCAAAGAGAACTCCAGAGTATGTTGGTGCAACAATGAGCAATGTTATTATGTTCCACTCACATCACCTTCTCCTTACCAGATCAGTGGCCCCCAAATGGCAGCTCCTGGTTTTCTTTGCCTGAGGCCTCTCTTTTGTCATTGGAGCCAGCTTTGCCACCAGAATATACAGGATATTAATGTTCCTCCCTTAGCATCCCTTTACTAGTAACTGATAAGATTCGGCATGCAAATACTATAATTCCCTTGCCCCTAAAATGGATAATTTGGAAGTGTGTATTCTATACTGATTTTAGGTGGGATTAAGTTCCAGTGGCCCACAATTGGTAGCTAACTTGATGACATTCTTTCTGACTGCCTTAATTTTTTTTTTTTTTGAAATGGAGTCTCCCATCTCAAATAGCTGGGGGTCTGCAGGCATGTACCATCCCAACTAGTAGCTTTCACTTTGTGCTCTGTTTATTTCTTTTTTCTTTTTTTATTGTTTTTTTTAATAAATGACAGTGGACTGCATTACAATTCTTATTACATGTATAAGGATGGTGAGCTCTGTTTTAAAATATATGGAATTAAGCCGAGTGTGGTGGTGCACACCTGTAATCCCAATGGCTCAGGAGGATCGAAAGTTCAAAGCCAGCCTCAGTCATAGTGAGGCACTAAGCAATTCAGTGAGACCTTATTTCTAAATAAAATACAAAAAGGGCTGGGGATGGGGCTGGGGTGGTGGCTCAGTGGTAGAGCGCTTGCCTAGCATGCATGAGGCACTGGGTTTGATCCTCGTCACCACATAAAAACAAACTAATGTGTCCACCTAAAACTAAAGATACATAAATAAATAAATATTTTTTTTTTTTTTAAAAAAGGGCTGGGGATGTGGCTCAGTGGTTGAGTGCCCCTGAGTTCAATCCCAGGTACCAATAAACAAGCAAACAAACAAATAAATAAATAAATAAATAAAATTAGTTGAAACTAGGAAGTACAGTAAAGCAGAAGATTTTCTCTGAAAAGGTAGGTTGTTACTCTCAGTTTCCAAGAGGAGGGGTCCAGCCATTTCTCAGAGAGGGGGTGGGTCACACACTTTGCCTCAAGGCGAAGACCTTGAGGTTGATCAGGAAGGTAGAGGAAACACTCTAGGTTTGGGGGAAGCAATGGAAGCCAGGTAAGGAAGATTGGCTGGTTTGAGTAATGTTAATAGGCTCTAAGACACAAGGCTGTTCCAAGTTGTCTGGTGTCTGACCCTGAAATGATGAAAGCAGAGATGGATTGTGATATGGATTGTGAGAATCTAATGAGAGAGGTGGTTGGGGTGTAGGTTCTGGGGTGGTGGAAGTTCCTCCAGAGTTTGTAGGTTCAGATGTCACAGCATTAAGGAATAGAAGACATGGTTAACACAGATACTTCCCCCCATATCAGTGTTCCTGTCCCCTCCCAAATAAACTACCTGCATCCAAATCCTTCCTTCAGGCTCTGCTTCTGGGAGAATCCAAAGTAATTCGAGACAGCTACAGTGACTTGTAGTGATCTGGATTTTAGGCTGCTAAACTAAGGTGGTGAGAATGGAAAGGGGAGGGATTCTCTAGAATACGAAGAATATTTTCAGTCTTGAAGTCATGTTAATTGAATAGAAATAATGCACGCACACAAAACACACACACACACACACACACACACACACACACACACACATTTTCTTCCAAAATGCATTTAATGCCAGTTCTTCTCATTAGCTGTTTGAGTGGTAGGCTGTTGCTAGATCTTGCCACCCTAAGAGAACCGATTACTAAATATTCAGAAAATGTCAAAGCTGGTTGTGAAACTGTGGATAATTGGAAATTAGCCATGATGGGAATATTTACATTACAGAAATTGGCAAAGGCTGCAAATCAGGATTTCTTCCCAGAAAAAGGCAGCTTTACCATTAAGCTACTGCAACTGTGGGAGAGTTATGAAAATAACAACAACCTAGCATCATGGAATTTCAGTGTTGAGAGAGTGACCAGCAAGCAAACCTAATTAAAGCTCCTAAATTCAAATATAGAAAATTGAGGACCCAAGAGAGTGAGATGCCCAGAGTGAGAGAAGGTGGCAGTTCACAGACTAATGCGAGTCACTTGATTGCAGCGCCTGGGCTGGGGTTTTAGCCATTACCAATATGACTATGTTGGCATTTTTTTTTTCCTGGGTACTGGGGATTGAACTCAAGGGCACTCAACCACTGAGTGGTTGAGTGTATATATTTGTGAGCCGCATCCCCAGCCCTATTTTGTATTTTATTTAGAGATAGGGTCTCACTGAGTTGCTTAGCACCTTGCTTTTGCTGAGGCTGGCTTTGAACTTGAGATCCTCCTGCCTCGGCCTCCTGAACCGCTGGGATTATAGGTGTGTACCACTAGGCTCAGCAGCACATTTTTTATTTGCAGATTTTATTTGCAGGATAGTGTGTAGGTGTCTGGGAGGAGAGGCAGGGAGTCACACACAGAGAAGGAGGGAGGAGAGAAGAGAGCCTTCGACAGTATTAACCACCAACAGTTCTGTTTTAATAAAATCATTTTGTTGAAGGCTGGGAAAAAAAAATTCCCTGAGCATTTGCTGATACTGTAAATACGGAAAGTCTGTTATTGAACAGCAGTTACGTAGATGCCAAGAGGAAACGTGGTGACAAAATCTCAAGCAAATATTGATATGAACATATTTCTGTTTGCCTGAAAATATGTTCTCTCCATATGGGAGAGGAAACTGTAAGGAGAGAAACACAAACAACACATTCAAGAAATGTTGAGCGGAGAAGCTGTTTATCTGCCAGAGCAAACCACTCCTCCTCATTCTGTGAATTTCCCTAGAGAGGTTGTCATGAAATTTACTTACACAAACGGGAAGCCAAAATTCTTCCATTCAAGGAAAATGACAGATTTCAAGGGCTGCTATTTGGTAAGGGTGAAAACACACACAATATGGTTCTGCTCTGAGCAGGTATTTTGATTAAATCACCAGGACTTTTTTTTTTTTTTTTTAAACCCCAGGGAAAAGCTAAGTGTTTTCACTTTTAGAAAATTGTATACATTTGCGTATTAACTTAGAGAATTTTATGTGGTATCATCCTTGTTTCTGAGAGTTCAAAAGACTCAATGGCTTCAGCAGGAAACTCAGTCTACCGCTTTACATCATCTGTGTCAAATTCTAGATCAAGGAAAAGATACCCAGAATATTGTCTTCCTAACTTTTCTTTTCCAGACGTGAAACATGTTGAGATAGACTGAATATCTGTGTCCCCGCCAAAATCCATATGTTGAAACCTTTTCCTTAATGTCAGGATATTGAGAGGTGGGCCTTGGGGAAATAATTAGGTCAGGAGGGCAGAACCCTTATGATGGGATTATTGTCACTATTAAGGAGACCCCCAAAACTCCCTTGTACCTTCTGCCATGTGGGAACATAGCAAGAAGGTCATCTGTGAGCCAGGAAGTGGGCCCTCACCAGAAAATGAATTAGCCTACAACTTGACCTTGGACTTCCTACTCGCTGGAATTGTGAGAAATACGTTTCTGTTGTTTATACATCTTCCAGTCTGTGATATTTTTGTTACTGCTATATGAATGGATTAAGACACATACTATTGAGACTGATTAAAAGAAAGAGATCAAACTAGAAAGATAGAAAATAAAGCAGCCCAAACCTACTATGCTTGTCTCATCATGATACATACATCAGAAAAAATCCCAGTTGAGGAACCTTGTATAAATTCCTGACCAGTACACCTCAAAACTCTTGAGGTCACCAAAAGACAAAGAGAATTCAAGAAACTGTCATAACCCAAAGAAGCATAAGGAGTCAGGACAACCAAAACAGAAGGTGGCATCCTGGAAGAGATCCTGGAACAGAAGAACAGCAAGGGGAAAATGGAGAAATCTAAGTAACATGTGGACCTTGGTTAATAATAAAATACCAATGGTGATTGCTAATTGTGATAAAGGTACCATATTGATGTAAGATGTTAATAATAAGAAAAACTCTATCTAATACTTTTGTAATAACTATGCAAATCGAAAACTGTTCTAAAGTAAAAATGTCAATGAAAAACAAGTCATGAGCTTACTTTTGAGGGAAACATAAGATATGTTAGTTTTAGCTGTACACCGTTGGTTAACAGTCTTAATGTGCTGCTGTCAGGAGAGGGAGCCATGCTTGATGTGGGAGAAGGGAGAGAGAGGAGCAATGGGGATTCCAAAAGCTAGCAATGACAATTGAAGACTTTGAGGTGAAGTGCATAGTTGGTGTCAGATGAGATCTGAATAAAAATTACCCAGTAGCCCAACCCATGGGCACCTCATGTCCAGGAGCTCCCTTATTCTCATAGAGCAACTATGTCATGGGAAGTATTTTGGAAAGAAGAAACCAAGATACAAAGTTAAACTTTCTTTTATGGGGCCCTCATGGCAGGAAAAAGGCCGACAATTAAGAATGTTTTTCAGGCCTGTGTGTATTTCCTGTGTATATCTTTTTGTGTGGTAGTCCCTAAGGATGGCCACCATCAGTGCTTCCATTCCTATATGTGCTCTTCTCATCAAGGGTTAGAATATAATTCCTCTCCCCTTGACTCTGGGTCAGGCTGAGCAACCTGCTTCACAATTGTGGAACTTCTGAGGCTATAGATAACAAGCTATTGCTCCGTCCCGTCCCCTTGGGATGCTTCCCAATGGATGAATATTCTCAGGATTCTTCTTGGACTCCAATCACCACCCTATAAGGAGAGTGAGCCACATGGAGAGGCCTTATACATGTCCTCTGGGTGACAGAACCAGCTGAACTTCCTAGTCCCACACAGCCAGCTATGTGAATGAGCCATTTTGGATTCCCAGCCTATGTGATTCCACTGCTGGCCACACTCTGTATGCCTGTATTAGACACCCCAAGAAAAATAGTACAAATGATCTCAGTCAACCCATGCAATTGCACATGAAAATATAAATCATTACCGTGTCACTAAACTTTGGGGTGATTTGTTAAACAGCAATAGATAACTGGAGTCCTCCCTTAAAAAGTAATCTATCTAGATGTTTCCCAAGGTTGACCCATGAGTGACACAGACCCCTGAAAGCCAATCTACATAAGCCCTGGAATATTTGACATAACTGGACATCATTAACTCTTTGCTAAATATAGCATATATTGAGAGTTTTTAGCACTGGGTATTTAAATTCTGATATTTAAATTCATCCATGTATACTATGCACCTGTAACACAGAAGAAGAAATGATTGAGCGCCCTGATTAAAATCTTCGGGTGTGCATTCAGAAAGACCCATATTTGAAACCCATGCCTGAAGCCTACTGAGTATGTAATTTTGGACAAATTGCCTGATAAATAATGTGAGAACTAAATGTAAGACTTCTGGTATAGGTGAGCTCAAAGAATCTAGTTGAGTCGATGCTAATGTCAGTTCCCTTCTGTCCCCTCTACCTCTTTTTATTCTGCACACCCTTATCTTTTGGGAGAAAATGGCATGTTTGGGTTAATAATGTTTTTCTCTTTTAATTTTTTTAATAATGGTCTAGATACATTTAGATTCATATTTTTAGTGTCCATTTCTGTGAGTTTTCATAGATGCCTACATTTGTGTAACTACAATGAGACTTGTCATATTTTCATCACTCACCCACTACTTTATAGTCAGATTCTACCCCAACCTCCTTGACAACCACTAGTTGGTTTTATGTCCCTGTCATTTATGTCATATGAATGAAGTCATATAGTTGGTAGTATTTTGATCCTGACATCTTTCACTTAATATGCTTTGAGATTCATCCTTCATTTATTTTAATCAACTTTTAAAATATGCATCTTTCTCCCTGCTAATGGTGGTAGGTAGACTAAGTTGAGGGTTGAACCTTTAGAGACCTTCCTTTACTCAATTATTTTATTCTGTGGTTCCTTGAAGTACCAGAAAAACAAAAACAAAAACCACAAAACAATGCTGGATATCTATTTTGATACACTTAGAATATGACCCTCTGAGAAGTAAAACAATATCCCCCCCACAATTTTTGTACAGTTAAAACGAAAACTGATCCTTCTCCCCACCAATTACCCTTTCATTTTACAAAATTCTTTCTCTGGGGACTTGACCCCATAAGTCTGGACCATCTCATTTTGACCCCAATGCCTTAGATAAATTTCGAGGCACTTACATTCTCTACATGTAGCCATAATGTGATTTATACATTCATGCTGACTCTATACATGCTGGTTGGCAGTGGATTGAAATGAAACCTGCTGAGGAGAATCCGTTGACAGTAGGAACTCAGGAAGATCAACGGGCTTAGGAACAAATGGAGTATGATCTTTTCTATGCCTTTTTCCTCATTTTTAACTCTTAGAGAATTTAAATTTTGGCTTTCTAGAATTTATTGCAAGTCTTAAACAAGGACAAGAAGAAAAAGGGACATATAGAATTGTGTTTTCTTTCCCCAGAATTGGAATGGGGGAGGAAACAATAGGGATGATTAAAACAGAATGCATACAGCAGAATTTGGAGGAACTAAAACAATTACAGTTTTTATTGATTTACCACAATAATTTTTCCAAGCCACAATTCCAAGCTTCAAGTATTTATGTGTCTTCAGTTGACATTTTAATGCTTTGCTGCTATAGAAATTGCTAAGTGATTCCTAAACATCTATTCTGATGGCAGTGACATAGCCCCAGTGGTAGGGGTTGTTCATCCCACAAATAATTTTGGGTGCCTAGTATGTGTGGTGTTAGATGTAGGAATTCAGCAGTAAGCAAACCAGCCATCTCTTGTCCTTATGGGGTTTAGAAGCTCGTGGAAGTTTTTGAATATCTTATAAACTGATTAAAACTTCCCCAGACCTCTAAGAGCACCATGGTACCAATATATTCATATAGCTCCCCTACAAAATATGAGTCATTGATAGGAGAAGGAATATATGAGAAATGGTGCATTTGGTTTGAAAAGTGAAAGAAAATGACATTAGAGAGTTTAATACTGTCAACTCAAAGAAAGTCCTGGACACACAAGTGTAAAACCTATTGATTATTTTATACTACTTCATCATTTTCTTATACTGGCCCTGAGGTGACTTAACGAAATACAGAATCATTACAAGACAAACAAACATGCAGACAACAAAAACAAAAACAAAAAAAGCAAAAGAAAAGGCAATTTATCAGTTGAATTAAGAGAAAAATTAAGATAGGTATGTTTAAACACTAGAATAAAAGTGGAAGCAAAGTTGATCAGGTTTGAATCCTACATGCATGGCATGAAAAGTGCATTCTCTCTAGATGTTTGTTTGCTAGATGCAGATCATAAAAAATTTGGGCACATTCCAATTAGTAGCTGGAAACAAGACTTGTCCTGTGATTCACAGCATAAATACAAATACAAATAATAATAATAATAATAATAATAATAAAAGAAAAAGAGTGCTTGCAAAAAGCAAAACTATTCTTGGTATTGAGATATAGGAGACATTTATTCTATGAGTCCCTTTAGTAAATGATGAAATTGGTGTTAATATAACTAAATACCCATTTCTATTGTCAGAGGTATCACCTGTGATAACTTGGACACAGGAGTCTTATGAAGACATTTCTGAATTTTCCATGGCACCTGGATAATGTGTTTCCATATGGCAGAATTATTTAGATGTTTATCTGTTAAGGTAAGGATGTGGCCTCTTGGGAGCACCTGAGCTAACTTGAGAGCATTCAAACATTAGTCTGGTCTCAGGGACTCCGGCTGAAGGAGACTCCTCTGACCATTGCTATTTCTGCTCACGCCCTGGGGTAGAGACCACAGGTCACAGCCCTGTGGACAATCCAAGTAGTCCTGGCCACACCAGCTGCTTTAGTCCTCTTCTTCCACTCACAGAGCCTCCTCTCTTTTTTTTTTTTTTTCTGTTGCTCCTGACATTCTGTTTATGCCTTGGTTTTCAAGTAACCATCCATGTAATGGTTCTCAAAGCCTCTTCTTTGGCCTCTACATAATCACACCCATCTTGACTAGTGATTGTTGTTTTTTTGAATGCAGCAGTGACGTCTCTCATGGCTCATGGAAGCAAGATTCTATGCTACATTCTGAAATAAAATCAGGAACAAATGGTCTTATTCTCCCAGCTTATTGCTACTGTGAACTTTTTCATTAGTGGGATTTTAAACTTACTTTATTTATTTATGTGGTACTGGGAATGGAACCCAGTAGTGCTCTACCACGGAGCTACATCCCCAGTCTTTTTCATTTTTTATTCTGAGACAGGTTCTTGATAAATTGCTGAGGCTGGCCTTGAATTTGTGATCCTCCTACCTCAGCCTCCCAAGTAGCTGGGATTACAGGTGTATACCACGTGCCTGGCTCATTAGCTAGATTTATTTATTTTTCTTTTTAAGCCATGAAGTTTCTTTTTCCTTAGGAGCTTGGTGATCTTGGTGATCTTCAAATGCTCATTCAGAAGCACATTTGAATTGTTTTGCAACTGATTTTTCCCCAAAGCTTAGCTAAAGCTATCAAATCAAATGTAAGGGCCCTGGTCCTCCTTCTTGTGATAATGACTATATTCTTAATTTTCCTCCCATTTGCTTGCAGGGGTGGGGGGTGGGGGTGGGGGGGCTTAGTTCTAGAATTTCCATCATAATCACTAATTAATTTGACTTTTAGGATGCTTATAAAGCCCTCATCCCACCAAAAAGTCACAGCTAAACTACTCCATTTGCCCACCTGGGTAGGTCAGGATTAGTCTACCTAATTAAATTCAACCTATTGGTTAGTCACTAAGTATTTCTCTAGTGTCTTCTATGTGTTGTGCAGAGAAACAGTGATGAACTGACTTACTCCCTTCTTTTCATGTTAATAATTGAGTAACTAATTAGGTGGGTAAACAGATAGATGCTCTCTGGGACCTTTACAAGATCTAGGATTTCAGGACAGGAAATTCTTCCATTGTTCCTTTAGTCTCTGATTTACTGTAACTAGACAGGGCATATAATATCTTTTAAAATATTGGAGCAAATGTGTCCGAGCTTCATTTTAGCAGCATCTTCCACTGTTTATGATCTCTCTGTGGAAAATTTCTTACTTTCCTGTCACTTGACTGGGGACTGGGTAAATTAGGATGATATTTCAATGCAGAGAGTAAATGTTAAGCATGTATGTGTATTGTTGCCAAAATAAAATTCTAGCTCTTGGAATGACCTTGACCTTTATTCATTTTCATCCTTACTAGGACTTAGTTTGCTCCTGTGCACAATGGGTGAAAATAATAGTACCCTTTTTGTCTCATGGGATAAAAGCAGTCAATAAATGACCTCTACTATTATTATACAACAACAATCATAGCATTATAAAATTTAAAAGGATCTTAGAAATCATCTGTTTATCCATAGTTAATGCCATCCTTTGACATAATATTCTACAGGTTAAACAAAAGATTTCCAGTTGTACTTTATATCTGGATCTGACTGCACAAATTTCTTTGATTATTTCAGGGTGAAGAATATTGAAGATCTAAATAGGTTAAAAAAAATGAGCTTGGATTTGGCACCTATTAAAAAAAATGTTTCCTGACAAGGCTCTAATGAAAGTAAAAATAGCTATAAAAGAGTCGCTTACACTAAGCTGATTCATATCCTAGTTAAAAGTGATCGCAATGTTGATGTCAGTTATTAACCTGGTTCTATTTCAGATGGAAAATGGCTTGAGGAAGGAATACTCTCATCCATCTTTCTTCTTATCCTGTGCAATGGCATAGGATGTTACAAACCTGCACTGGGAGGGTACCAGGGGAAGGAACTTCCAGAGAAAGAGTAGGCTGCCATCTAATGAAGTCTAAGGAGTTTAGTGGGGAGTCACCAGGGATTTGCGTGGGAGAGCCCAGAGGCCATTGACTTGGTTATAGAATATAGATGAAATTAAGGAGCCATGTCTCTTGGAAAATGGGCATGCTAACAGACATCTCCAAAGTTAGTCTGTTTCAATTAGAGTTTATTCTTCACAATAGCATGTGACATCTCAAGCCTATTTTTATTGGGCTAAACATAGGCATTTTGGTTCATGGTCATGAATAATCTCTCAAAGGACCACCTAGCTCCTGGATTTTCTGGGAAACTCTTTCAAAAAGGCACTTCAGATAATCCAGTGAAAATCAATATCATGTGCAGTTCAAGATTCAACTACTAAAAAACTCACTACAATAATATAATCAGGAGGAACTTCTGTTTTCTTATTTCTGAAGCATCCTTCAAATAAGAGTAATTGTAGAAGGCTATTTTTTTTGTTATTCAGTTTTTTTTTAAGGGAAGCTATGTTTTTACATTGAGTTGGAATCTGCCTCCTTCTGCTATATACCCAGTAATTCTATTTTTAGGGGGATGAGGTTGGTAAATAGTTTCTATGATGCTTGGTAAAGGAACGTGTTATGCTTAGAAATGTTCTGCTATTTATATTCTCCTTTCTTTTCATCATTTACTTGGCATCTCTTGAAAGTGCATTGAAGTTAAGACAGGAGGAGACACCACGTACCTCAGTCAAAGTTTTGGGCTGATGACCATTTTCCTTCTGTATGTTTTTATTGTCCGATTTTTGTTATTATAGTAAAATACATATTGCCTGAAATTTGCCATCTAGACCACATTGACATTGCAGTTCAGTGGTATTGTGTATATTTATGTTGTGCAACCACCACCAGCCCCCATCTCCATTACCTTTTTGAACTTGCAAAACTGAAACTTTATACCCATGAGATAGTCACTCCTCATTTCCTTGTGCGCTCCCCCGCCACTGGCAACCATCATTCTATTCTCTGTTTCTATGACTCTGACAACTTGAAGTACTTCAATGAAGTGGAATCACACAGTATTCATATTATTGTGACTAGTTTTTTTTATTGGTTGTTCAAAACATTACAAAGCTCTTGACATATCATATTTCATACATTAGATTCAAGTGGGTTATGAACTCCCATTTTTACCCCAAATACAGATTGCAGAATCACATCGGTTACACATCCACATTTTAACATAATGCCCTATTGTGACTAGTTTTTCACTTAGTATGTTCTCAAGGTTTATTCATATTGTGGCATGTGTCCGAATTTCCTTCCTTTTTAAGTTAAGTAATATTCCATTGTATGTATAGATCACACCTCAGTTCTGCATTTTAAAAAAATATTTATTTTTTAATTGTAGTTGGACACATTTATTTATTTTTATGTGGTGCTGAGGATCGAACCCAGAGCCTCACACATGCTAGGCGAGCGCTCTACCACTGAGCCACAACCCCAGCCCTCAGTTCTGCATTTTTAAGAATTATATTCTATGCCAGAGAAGGAAGAATCATAGAATTTAAGGACTAAGATAGAACTTCAGGAGATAATCTTTAATCATGTAAAAAGAAAAAAAAAATGACATTGACAACATCATGATGACATTACTGTACATGGTCAATAGATTTGTTAAAATTTAAAAAGACTAACTTTATCAAATATTTTCAAAGATGTGGTACAATGGAAATTCTCATATGTTGCTAGTTGGGATGTAATTTGGCAAAACCAATTTACAAACTGTTTAAAAAAGTATCTCTTAATGACGAATATAAATCCTATAACTTAACAATTCTATTCCTAGGTATATATATCTAACAGAAATTCACACATGAAATTCACACATATGTGTACATGTTCTATTATTTGAGTGGTAAGATTTGTTTTGAATGGAAACTGTAGTAGTCTTTTCTATTTCTATATTTTATTTTTTAATAATTTTGGCGTTGGGGATTGAACCCAGGGCCTCATTCATGCTAGGCAAGTGCTGTATCACTGAGCTACACCTCCAGCTTAAGTGGCAGGATTTTTGAAAGCATTTCCATTGTTTCTACAATACTATTCGTATAACAGATAATTAAAATTAAAGAGACAGTTTACTACATTTATTTTCTTCCCAATTGATCCAAACTTCCCAAGGACGCAGCTTGAATAGCAGAGTATAAGAGGGACAAGCTAGACATGAATTGTCACCAGAGCAGAAGATAATAAGATCCATAATATTGTCCATTTCTTAATTTAAAAACGACTATGACTCCTTATTCACTGAACAACTCAAGGAAATCGGCCTCCTCAAGAGTCATAGAGCTATATGGAAAGAACCTTGGAGTTCACTGAATTCATTTTCTTTGTTTTGTAATAAGGAAAAATCAAAGTCACACCTTTTTTTAAAGAAATATTTTTTATTAGTTGTTGATTTATATGCAGTGCTGAGAATCAAGCCCAGTGCCTCCCACATGCTAGGAAAGCACTCTACCACTGAGCCACAATCCCAGCCCCAAAGTCACACCTTTTAAGGATGGCAGGATCAGGACAAGAATTTAAGATTCCTGACTCAGACCAGTGCGTTTTTTTTTAGCATCTCCTGTTGGTTGTTCCACAAAGATGTGACTGGAACTTGAGTGCATAATGGTCATGCAGATCAAGTGAGGAAGCATCTCACTGGGAAGAGTGAAAAAGGTAAGGATTCTCTACTCCTTCCTGAAGTTACATCCCTTTGCAATATGGCTTTGCAACTTTTAAGACATGAGCATCGTTTCTTTTTCTTTTCTTTTCTTTTTTTTTTTGATAAAGCATTCTCTTTTTTTTTAACCTTTATTTTATTTATTTACTTTTATGTGGTACTGAGGATCCAACCCAGTGCCTCACACGTGCTAGGCAAGTGCTCTACCACTGAGCCACAACCCCAGCCCATCATAAGCATCATTTCAGTGCCTTGAAGCTGAGGTTGACCACACGACTTGCTTTGAATGAGTCAGGAATCACTGTAGGCCAGACCTCCAACAGGGTGAACAATTCAATTCTGTCCCTTGGATGCCAACTAGGTATCAGGTCAATGAGCTCTAGCTATCCTACTGGAAGCTGAGAGACCAGGTGGAGCAGAGATAAGCCAGTCTAGCCCCAGTAGATTCAGCAGATAACCACGGATGCAGGACTGAGCCCAGTCTAGGAGCCTGAGATGCAACAGTCCAAACTGTTGATTCACAGAATCGGGAGTTAAATAAATGGTTGTGTTCTAAGTCACCAAATGTCCACGTGGTTTGTTTTATGATAAAAGAGAATAGATATCACATCACCTGAGCACTTTAAGGCCTGTTGCATTCATTATTGGCATTGCAAATTGGTGTTCTTTCCTTTGCATTTAGAAAGAGAAAACCTCTTCCAATGCTCTCATACCAAGTTGTAAGGAGGCAAAGGAAAGCTGAGCATTGATAGCAACCTTTCAGATTGGGCCTGAATACTTGCCCCCTTCTTTGGTAAGACCTCCTGAGTACACTCTGACATTACATGGCACTCGGATGTCCCTTGACTTCTGTTCTCTTCACTCAAGATAGAGTGAATTATCATAGATTACTAGCATTGTCCTTTCCTCTTTATTTAGGGATGACATAGATCTTCCCCACTTTAGAATCCCCCCCCTTTTTTTTAAGAGTTGCTGTGTATTGTAAAGGTTAGAACTTGCACTTGCCATATTAGATGTTTAGCATTTTATCCCTCAGAAACATTTGTTGGTTTGGAAAAGGCCTGGCAGAGATGTCCTCTGTTGTTGTAGAGAAAACATGGTGTTGAGGTATATTTCTTTCAAGAGAGATAGGTATTCATTCTGACCTTTTCCTGCTATTCTGCCACTCCTGGAGCACTGTGTGTGCTCTGATGAGGACCATGGCCTGGAGCCAGAGGGAGGGAAGTCTCACCATATTGTTGTCACAGTAGATAAGCAGTGGGGCACATGAAAGGGAAGTGCTCCAGGATTTGTGGGCCGCTTAGTCTCAAAGAGGCTGTCTTCTGATCCAGCTAACGGGACTAATGGAAGCAATAAAACCCACGCTCATTAGTGAATCTCAGGCTCCCAGCACCCTGGTGGGAGGGTGGCTGAGCAAAAAGCCAAGTGTAGTGGCTTCTACTTCCTTCTTTAAAACACACATGTGCACACACACACACACACACACACACACACCATCTCACTTCAAAGGTGTTATAGCTTCAGGAATAGGGTTGTTATTATACAAGATTAATGGGAAAAATGGTTACAGTGAGTTTGGTTTTTAGAAGTTTTTGTTCATTAGGGCTTTTTTAAAAAAATCTTCATGGCTGCTTCTTGCACTGAAAAATCTTTATGGAGAACCTACTATGTGCAAGGTAATGTGCTAAGTATTATCATAAGGGCCCCAAAGGGAACTATAATCTGCATGTAAGAATATCGAACAGGAGAATACATCAGTGGGCAAAGAAATGATGAAAAATCAGTATTCAAAGAGGAAAGGCTGTGGTGGGTTAAATGTCTCTTTTCATGGGAAATTTTATTCTATTAGCATATAGACTCTTTGTTCTTTTCCTGATTACAGTGATTTTTCTTCTCTTGGAAGCTTCATTCTCTGCCACTCTACCCTGTCACCAATAGTTGGATGCGATAGAGCTGGACACCTGAGGAGACGGGGCTCCAGTGGACAAGGTGTTTGCAGGGAACAAAAAGCAAAGATTACAATGGGTGAGTGACTGCACACACTGCCCAGAAGACACTGCCAGAGAAGCCAGAGAAACAGAATTGGTGTTGCAATATATGTTCTCCATAGAGGACTTTACTTCAAAGTTTGTCTTTGCTGCTTTTCCCTTCCCACCATTTGCTCTTGAGTTTCATCCTTCTCTTTGACTTTAATAGGGTCACACTTGGGCTCTTGTTTATGAGGTTCACTGGTGTTGGCATGCACTCTCTTCTCACTTGCCCATTCATCTCAGATTGCCTTCTTGAAACAGTTGTGGGATTCAGAGTACCAGATAGGTCAGCATGAATTAGAAAAAGCAAAGCAAAACAAAAAAAGATTATTTCTAATGTCTGATTTTCTCATTTCTTCTTTCTACCTCCACCCCTTACCCAGAAGAAAAGTTGTTTTTTTTTTTAATATTTATTTTTTAAGGTGTAGATGGACACAACACCATGCTTTTATTTTTATGTGGTGCTGAGAATCGAACCCAGGTCCCACCGGTGCTAGGTGAGCACTCTACCACTGAGCCACAATCCCAGCCCGAAGAAAGGTTCAATGTATGTTTCTGGTGATCTTTTGAAGTGGATCCAGAGAACATTGGGGTAAGCAAGTGAATTCCCTGGGTAGAAAGGCAAGAAGCATTGGAGAAGGGACCTTGGAAGCTCCACTGAGGTTTCCCCCAACTGGGAAGGTTTCTCCAAGCAGTGCTCCTGGGAGGAAGGAGAGGCCCAGAGGGGAGTGGCTAGAGTTGGCAGAGGTCCCCAGGCCATTGCTTTGCACATCAAGGACTTCTCTTCCTTTTCCAGGCAGACAGAATGTGATTTGTCAAAGTAAAAGCAAATGTGATATTTATTATTTTTGTTCTTCAACAAGACAAAATTCACGGGTACCCCCACATATTTTACTCAGTGGCAACTGAATGATTCTTTTGCTTTCATTTTTGGTTTGTTTTCATTATGATTCAGAGCAGATGCTCATCAGCTCTGACTAGAAGCCATCTTTTTTTCATAGCCACAAAAAGGAACCCTGGACCATTTGGTGAAAATGAGGTTCCAGGGAAAGCACACACACACACACACACACACACACACACACACACACACACACAAAAGGATAGAAATTGAAAAAAAAAAAAACCCATTGGAACTGAGTATGGAGAATGGATTTCCCAATGGTACCATGGCCTTCGGTGGATGTTAAGAAATAACAATACCAGCAGCAGGATCAATGGCTAACAAGGCAGCAGATCTGTCGTGCAATTCAGAGTTTTTGTTTCCTTCAGTAGTTAATCCATATGCCATCTGTTTAACCGTGTTCTCCATTGATTTCTGATTTGTTCATCTTCCTAGACACAGAAGAGCGAAAAGATTATGTCCTATTAATCCATCCTTTTAATTTCTTTAAGTACTTGGGCTACTTATTGTAGGATGCAGGACTGGGTCTCAGCCACCTCCAACCTAGTGAGCCATTGAAACCTTCGAATCAGCCTGAAAGACACACTTCTCCCAACTACACATGGAGGGAAGAGAGTTCTGCCAACAGATGGCCCCTGCCCCGGAGACTTCTTGCTGAAAAGCAATGGAAGTCCATTTTGGTATTCCCTATGTTTTGACGGGGTGTGAAAGACACAAGCTGCCATGCAGAAGGGGCCTGAGGGGCTGAGAGGTGGGCAGGAGCTAGATCTTGTAGATTCTTTCACAGCCAGGTTTCTCCATCTTGGTGGCACCATTGCCATCTTGAGCTAGTTAATTCTTTGACTGGAGGGCTGTTCTGTATATTGCAGGATGTCTTCCAGCATCTCTTCCCTCTACCCATAAGATGCCTGTTGTAAGCAGCCACTCACCCTGCCATTACTTTGAAAAAAAAAAAAATCTCTAGACAATGCCTAGGAGGTACCCTCCCATCCTGATTGGGAGCAACTATTCTACAGCAATGCCCAAGGTCAGTTGGCAGCTGTGTTACAAGCCTTAAGAGAGTGGTAAAATCTGATTTAAAAAAAAAAAAACCCTGAAAATTTTAGTTTTATGAACTAGACCAAACGTGTGTTTCTATCTCTAATAATGTTGAATATTTCATGAATAGCAGGGACAGTGGTCATGTGACAGCCATAAGAATGCAGTGGCCCACCAGAGATGGAGTATTTGAGGTTGTAGTGTGAGTGAGCAAATGCAGGGCTTTGCTTGCTCTCTTTCACACTGAGGGTTCTGCAAAATCTGGCCACATCAGTCACCCACACTGGTTTCCCATGACGCCGTCACCTGAGTAGCTGCAGAAATAAGAAGGCTTGAGTGTAAACTGTTGTTCCACAAACAATTTCTTGGTTTGACACAGTCAACTGGAATGGAAAAACTTTTTGCTTGTTCGTCTACTTGTGTCCCAACTGGCAGAAGAACATTCTCTCTCATGGGAGTGATGTATGTTGCCAATCGTCTGAACCTGAGGGCATCACACAGTGAATGTTTAGTAACTAGCCTTATAGGAGTTCAACCTGATTGGGGATGTTAGACAAGTTGGAATTGAGCTGGGTGTGGGTGGTTCATGCCACCCAACTACTCAGGAGGCTGAGGCAGGAGGATTGAAAGTTTGAGGACAGTCTGGCAACTCAGTGAGACCCTGTATCAAAATAAAAAATAAAAAAGGCCTAGGGGTGTAGCTCAGTGGTAGAACACTTGCCTAGCATATGTGAGGCCCTGGATTCTATCACCAGGAGCCGGCCCCCCATGGAATTGAGTGTTCCCCCTACTCTTATGGGACAGTGCACTACTTTAGCTGTTGCTATGCTGTTCTCTCTATTTGATACTTGCTCAAAGAGTAAGCATATTCAATCTCTTTAGAATATCCTATATCCTTGCATGTTAGCAATGTGTGTTTTTGGCGTCAACTGATAAGATTAAAAAGAAACCTGAGAGAAGAGTGGTGGCTCATAGTAAATAACCATTATGATGATACCCTTTCCTAGGCCCTCAAGGGGCAGCTGGGTCTTTGCTCAGTCTTTGACTTGAATCCCCCTAGAACCCTGGCTATCTCTACATTTAGTGGCCCAGGTCCTGGAGGCAGCCTGCATTTCTGGTTCCCAGGCTTGGCTGAGCATCTGTGCACCTAGGAATGCTAACAGAAAGCCTCGGGACCATGCTCACAAGTTCTAACAGAGGGCTAGGGTTGTGGCTCAGTGGTAGAGCACTTGACTAGCAAGTGTGAGGCACTGGGTTTGGATTCTCAGCACCACATATAAATACTTTTTTTTTTTTTTAAAAAGTTCTAACAGAGCTTGGGCTATGCAGTCTTTGAAAATATCTTTTAAGAATTTTCTCACAACAACTTGGAATCATCTAGATAGATAGATAGTGATGGGGATGATGACAGTATCTGTCCTGCATGGACCTTGTACTTGGCTCCAAACCTGTGTTCAATCCCTATAAGGGGAAAAAAAAATTCCGATGAAGGATAGGGATCCTTCGTTGTTATACCGTACAAAATCCCTGTGAATTACTATTATTGTTTTCATTTGAAGATGAAGAAACAAGAGACTCAAAGAATCTACTAACATGCTCAAGTTCATGTAGGTGGCCATACCTGGAGGTGTTTGCCTTACGTTTGTTTGTTGGTACTAGGGATTAGACCCAGGGGTGCTTTACCACTGCACTATATCACCAGTCCTTTTAATATTTTTGACTATGTTCTTTTTAGTCGTAGATGCACACAATGCCTTGATTTATTTATTTATTTTTATATGGTGCTGAGGATCAAATCCAGTGCCTCACACATGCTAGGCAAGTGCTCTACCACTGAGCCACAACCCCAGCCTCCCTTTTTGTTTGTTTGTTTGTTTTAGTGGTGCTGGCGATTGAACCCAGGACCCTGTGCCTACGAGGAATGCACTCTACCCACTGAGCTATATCCCCAGCCCCTCCAGCCTCCCTTTTTAATTTTTGAGACAGGATCTTTCAAAGTTGCTGAGGCTGGCCCTGGACTTGCAATCCTCCTGCCTCAGCCTCCTGAGTAGTGGGGATTACAGGCATCCACCACCATGCCCACTTGCACATGGAGTTTTTAACCATTGTGCAATTGCCCCTCCCTACTATTCATGAAGTCTCAGGGGTGGGGGAGATAGAATAATCAAGACACAGGCAGCTGCATGGGGAAGCAGATCTCTCTCAGAAAATCTGAGATTACTGCAGGCCCCTGAGTCTGGAATTGTTTCTCAGGGTGAAGGAACAGGTAGGCTGACAGGAGCAGTTGGGTGTAAAGTTGATCTTTGTCATATCTCAGACAGGGAGTCTTGCAGTTCCATAAACATGGCATGGAGGCTACAGAACTGCCTGAGGGAGAGGGTTCATAAAAATGATATTTTTTACTAAGCACCAGAAAGAACATTTTCGTCTTTAAATATGCAGAGACACTACAGCAAGTATCACAAATTCATTCTGGTGATGCAACCAACAACACTTAATTATCAGCTCCACAAGCAAATTAGGTGAGAAAATTACTTGTCTTTTTATATTTATTTTATTTCTAAAAGAATTTAAAGAAGAGAACGATTTAACTACCACAGCCTATTACACACAGTCTGCTTTTCAACTTTATCTGTTTTATTTATTTATTTTTTCCCTTTCTCTTCCTTTTCTTCAGTCACAGGTTTGCCTGTTCTTTGCTTTGCTGTCTGTGTGGACACCAATGAAAGGTATTTGGGTGCCATTCCTTGAGGAATCCATGGGGTCCCTCAGGAGACTCTCAGGAGAGACAGTGTGTGGGAGGTGGTGCTGGTGATTGGCCAGGGTCACTAGCAGGACCAGAGGCACCACCCTGAGCTCTGTCTACCTGAGTGTGTCTCCTTACAACAGGTGTGGCTCATTTCCCAAGAGGACTCAGAGCTCTCCTGCTGAGACAGCTCACCGGAGGTGGCTTTGACTGCTGTCTGTGCAGTCACTGGTACCAGCCACTCTCTTTCTTCCCTGTGAGCTATTGTTCTGAGGTTGCAGAGACTCTGTCACCTTAGAAAGTCACAGAACTAACACTCCCAGGGAGACAGGGCAGGGGGATCACCACTCCCCTTAAGCCATATTCTCCTCCACTTTCTCACAGGCCACCTGTCTCTATTCCAAAGGAATCTTTCCGAGATGCTTTTGGAAGGGAAGCGAAGGCTTCTTCCTTAACCCTTTCTGAAAGCAATGACACTTCAGCCGTTTTGCTAAGCCTACCAGGAACAGTTACTGATCATAGCTTGGTTTCTTCCAGTTCCCCAATTTTGCAAACCCCATTCTTCTCAGCATTTAACAATGGAGAAGAAGGACAAAATAATCTGGCTAGAGGCCTTGGGTTGCTGGACGGCGTCCCACTGCAAGTCACTGTGGCCCTCCTAGCAGTCATCCCTCAGCAATGTTGGTTCTCAGCTTTCAGAACTAGAACAACTAGGATTCCAGAGCTAGTCCAGGTTGGTGTTTCTAAAATAAAATGCCAGAAATGAGTCAGGCAACACAGACAAGACAGGTGAGCCAGGGGGCAGTGTGCATGGACAGCACTTGCTCCTTCCAATGGAAGAGCTGCCCTTGGCTAGGTGAGGCCTAGGTTGCCAGGTTTTTCCAAAAAAAGCTCAGGAATCTGGATTTTTTAATGAAAAATGTCACTTTTTTTTTAATAGGAGCGAATGATACAAGTTTAACATGTCAGCTGGTGGATAGGGTTTGAGGGCCGCCAGTTTATAACTTCAGCTCAAGTTCAGTATCAACCATGTCAGGATGGGTTTTCCAGAGGAAAAAAGACTTGTTATAGACTCCAAACCATACGTCAGGCATCCTTTATACTTTGCTCTTCATCCTGTTGGTTTCTACCAACTCAGGGAATCATTTCAGCTAGTGGTAAATGAGTACTTTCCATGTACAAAGATCTGTGCTAAATATATGAGGCCACCAGAGAGTTAAAGCAAACTTCTTGTTGCATAAAAATTGATACTTCTCCCGAGAAGGAGGAGAGAATAATGACTTATAACATGCCTTCTCTGTGCCAGCTACTTTGCATCCAGAATCTGAAGAAGTCACCAAAACTCCCTTGAAGATCAACATCTTTTACCATCTTCTTCCAGCTGGGAGTAGTACAGACCAGAGGGTTTAAGTTACATACTCAAGAGCACACGGTTAGAAAGAACTGCTTGCTAAAATCAGGTCTTCTGACTCCAGCGATCATACTTTTCCCCCTTCTCCCACTCTTTCGTCCTCCTTTTTCTTCTCCACTGATTGGAATTTGTGAATGTTCAATAAGGAAATGTTGGAACATACGATAATGGTATCCATTCAACATGTTAATATTTTCTCATGCTTTCTCTACTAGACCATGCAATAATCAAGGCATGAACACAGTATTCTATAGTGCATGTAAGAGGAGTGATAATCAGTTTCTAGGAAGGATGTTGTAAAGAACACGCAAAGTTTCCAAAACAACATAGAGGGATCCGAATAAGGATGTGTTTGGTTAGTAAGAATTTCAGAGCAGGTGAGTCTTGAAGTGGGATTGAATGTGGACAAGGACTAGCTTGTGTTGTGGATTCTTGAACAAGTCAGGTAATCTGTTTTGCCTAATCTCTAAACTGAGTTTATGGTGAAATTAGGGCTGGTTGGGGTGGTGGAAGCAGTTTAAAATCGTAGAGCTAGAAGTGTCCCCTGGGGAGCAGGCCTGTTCCCCAAGAACGGAAATGAAAGTCAGCCAGTCAGCAGGATTCTGTGATGTACCTGGGGAGACTCAGGCTGCAGGAGGTGCTCTGTCTCAGCATCCCGGCTTCCTGCATAGCTCCCAGCTCCTTCCTACTTGGTCCCAGCTTTCACACACTAAGTCGAAGCCCAATTTCCATCTTGAATTTACTTTGTTTCTCTATAAACATCAAACCGTTGACATTTATCATAAAAGGTTTGGACTTATTCATTTGACAATTAAACATCCTCTGGGGGTCTGCTGAAGGCTCAGTATTTATGTTTGTGCTTTTATTTTATTTTTTTCCTTTTCAGTAACCCTTCCTTTGCCTTAGTATTTTAAGATTCAGCAGTAAGATGTCGGCTTTGAAATATACTGGTTCTGAATAGTGACAGATGAGCTCATAGAAAAGCTATATTTATTTTCACTAAAGCTGTATTATGTTATAGTACCCTTTATTTGTTTTTTTCCAGGGTTAAAACTTGGGACATAGCTATTAGAACCCCCCCCCCCAGCACATCTTCTTAAACTTGTGTGTATACCTCTCCACCTTCAAAAACATGGACATTTTATTTAATAGCCCTGGATTCTACCATTTCTACTTCTGAAGATTTGACAGATGGGTAGCATAGCTCTTCTGGCAGGAGAGATTATGACAGGAAAATAAATGTAACCCATGAAACTTTCTCATTGACTCAATAAACAAGGAAGAAAAAAAGCCCATTACTGTCAGCTGCATGTGGCTATCTCAGGTCAGGGGCTAGAAGTGTGGAATGATGGTTTCTCCATCAATCAAGTGTGTCAGCAAGGTTATTGGTGATTCTAGAGGAACCACAGCCTGGTATCTTGAATAAAATAATGACTTGGAATGGAAAAATATTAATTGGAAAACATCTGTGCAATATAGTGGAAGAAAAGAGAATGGAGTCCAGAAGACCCAAATCACAAACTAAAGAACTTCACGGAGAAGTCTAAAATTCAGATTATTCATCCTGGAAAGAACTACACTATTTTTTTTTCTCTTTGTACTGAGAATTGAACCCAGGGGTTCTCTACCATTAAGCTACACCCCCCAGACCTTTTTTTGTTTTGAGACAGATCTCACTAAACTTCCCAACCTGGCCTTGAACTTGTGATCCTCCTGCCTCAGTCTCCCGAGTAGCTGTTATTACAGGCCTGTGCCACTTGCCTAGCTGAAACTCTTAAAAACAATCTTAATTCACCTTATTTTCAATTCTAGAATTGGGCAATATTCATTCCATAAAATAGTATTAAGTGTTCAATGAGCTGAGGTTAATTTTATAGAAAGAAAAGGGCTAAAGAAAGCAGAAACAAGAAACAAAAGTCAGGTTGATCATTTTAAAACTTCTGAAACTTTTTGAGTGCTGATGTCACAAGTCGAAAATTTCAGAGCTGACCTCATGTGAGGTGTCAGAGTGAAAACACAAGGGTACTAAAAATATTGTAATAGATTATCTTCAGGCTATGTGTGTAAGGTATATGGGAAACAAAATAAATCTCATATTTAAACTTGGGTTTCATTCTCAAGGTAGCTCATAATATATATGCAAATATTCCCAAATCCCAAATCCAAAACATTTCTGATGCCAATTTTGGATAAGGGATGTTCAACCTGTGTCACAACCTCTTGTGTCCCAACCTGGTAATTGGTTGCTCAAAATAATCATAGGAAGCACTTAGAAGTTTTTACTGTGCCACATATATAATGCAAAGACTAATTAAAGACATTAATGTATTCAAACCTTTCCATTTTAGGGATGAGGAAATGTGAACTTTGAGAGCCTAAATAAAGTGCCAAGTAGGTCACTCTACTAGGAAAGTCTGGAGTGGCAACTCTGGCTCAGCCAATCTGGTTCCATAACCCAGTTCTAAACCTCGATGCTACATTTCTGTATGTATTGTTCAAAGCAGTTTTAATACTGATGTTACTAAACACCTATTTTTATAAATGAGAGTAGATTTTTATAAATTAGGGTTTCTTTTTTTTTTTTTAATTTTAATATTTATTTATTTATTTTTTTAGTTCTCGGCAGACACAACATCTTTGTTGGTATGTGGTGCTAAGGATCGAACCCGGGCCGCACACATGCCAGGCGAGCACGCTACCGCTTGAGCCACATCCCCAACCCCTAGGGTTTCTTTTAATTCTTATTTCTCCTAATTATTTAAATTGTTATTTGCTTTCTTGAGTGGCAGAAGAAGTGCATTTATCTTTGGAATATGGGATCTGTACATGTCCATTCTCCTGTGAGCCCATAATTGGCATTTACTTCTAAAATACATTATTAAGTGTCGTGGCAATTTAAATTTCTCTAATGCTGACCCCTAAGTGTGTGAGGTGCATCTTGAATTATCCTATGTCTTTTACTCCCTCTGTACTCCAGGAGGATTCTGATCCCCGGAGTCTTCAGTAAAATAAATGTACTGAATTCTCCATCAGAAATAACAAAGTGAGAAATCTGCTCTGCGACTTACAACAAAATATTTTAAAAATTCTCTTGAGGTGTCTCTTTGCTTGGAAGTTCTCCCAGACTTCGGAGAATTCCTCCCATCCCTATCTCTCCTAAAGTTCTGCCTAACTATTCCAGACTTTTCTCCTAAGTGTCCTTGGCCTTTTTTTTTTTTTTTTTAATGGAAATTGACCTACCAACTTTTAATAGTCTCCTCTGTTCATAGCTCTGCCTTATCTAGTGCCCTGATGTCAATATAACAAGTCCTAAGCATGGTGACTTCTAGTTTACCAAAGACCGGCCCTACTTCAAAGACTGTGCAGAAAAGAAGCTGTAAATAGTTATACAGGAAAATCTTTATGTAATGAGGATTTTTTTTTTTCTGAAAATCTGGGTATCTTCAAAGGATTGTAGCAATTGTGTGGCAGGTATCCTGGGGCCAAAGATTGAAAACCATATATGTAGAAAATTGTCAAATAATAATAATAAAGCCCAATATTCAAAGTTGCTAAAATAGCAGCTGGTCTATGTACCACATTACATTTTTTTTTTTTTGATTGGTGCTGAGGATTGAGCCTGGGGCTTGCTAGGCAAGTGCTTTATCTCTGAGCTTCATCCCTGGCTCCATCTCTTTACTTTTCAATATATTTTATGTTAAGATGAAAGAACCAAATAAAATGTAGACATACTTCTAAGTCTTAAAACATGATTTGCTTTAGAGGACCCCCACTCTGCTGATCCTTCCTGAATATTGTCGTTACCTCCATGACACTATAGTAAGGATTGTAAATAGCTCACCTGCACGCACACATGAGGAACATTAGCAAGTTTACAAACTTCGGTTGATGTTAATATTTTCTCCACCTTATGAGCCCCTGGAATCAAAAATTCACAAATAAGTCTCCCCTGGGTACAGAGGGAGGGCACCTGTGCAGCTTAGCAAGCATGAGTGTGGAGGCCTGCCATCCTGCAGTGCCCGAAGGCCTGTGAGACCGCATCAAACATGTTCCCTCCCTGTGTGCAATGTGTCAAGGATGATACGTCAACCCGTTACCCATGAAAACCATTCGGGGTTTGTTAGCAAATAGTTGCCTGATGATGAATGGGGGTATGAGTGCTTTGTGGAGTGGGGCTGTTTTGGTACTGAGTCTTGATGAGGGTGACTTTGACAACCAAATTAAGTATAATGCATACTAATTTCTAAGATAAAGGATATGAGTGGAAGCTCTGGAACTGATTCTTCCTATTAAAATAAAATACATTGATATCTGGGTAAGGTCTTCTGACTTTTGTAAATGTTTATTCAAATACTAATGTGTTAAATGTAGTTTATTTTAGGATGCTTCATGAGGGCATGTTTTATTGTGCATACACGCCCGCAATCACTTAATGGTCCAGGTAGCAAGTCAATTCTATACTATTTATTGCACTAAGATTATAATATCTACTTATTCAGTTACAACATTTGAATAAGTATATGTGAATGAATGGCTGAATGTGATTGCAGGAAAAGCCTGTTTTCTAAATGCTTTTAAAATTATGACTCTATGCTATTTTTTTAAGAGGAGAAGATTATATTAAAGTCCTCTTTACCAAGTCATTAGAGCTATTTTGAACACTTTAAAATAACAATATTTAATTTATATGTCAGCAAAGAACTCTGGTCATATGAATATCCAGCAGTCAACTCATATGTCCATTTTGGATGTTTGAGAACCACCTTCCGCCATCATGTCCAGATAGAATCCATTCTCTTCCTGCAGGTTTGATCTTTAGTTTCCCCATCTCGAATACAACACCATTCATCCAATTGCATAATCAGGAAATGAGAATCATCATCATTCCCCTTTTTCTTCTCCTTCTCCTACTCCTTCTTTTTTGTGTTGGGGATATAACCCAGGGGTGCTTAACCACTGAGCCACATCTCTTACTCTTTTTTTATATATATTTTATTTAGAGACAGAGCCTCGCTAAATTGCTGAGGCTGGTTTTGAACCCTTGATCCTTTTGCCTCAGCCTCCTGAGCTACTGGAATTACAGGTGTGTGCCACCATGCCCTGCACCTGGGAATCCTTCTTAAATACCCTGACCCCCTTTTCCTCCACTCACAAGTTTCAAACATCATTAACATCTGTTGATTCTGCAATCTGAATACTTTTTCAATTCAGTGCCTTCTTGTTATCACTACCACATACTCCTTTGCCCAACCTACCATCACCTTCTTAGCAGCTTCTTCTCTAGCTCATGTGAAAAGACTGCTGACTGGATCCTGCCAGTTCCTGGAAACTTGCCCCTCATAGGCTGCTCTTTCTTCTCCTTTCTCTGCCACCTGACCCTTCTCTCCGTTTCAACAAGGTACTGCCCATCTTTGTCCTTCCTTCCCTGCCCATCTCCAGCTCTCCGCCAAGATATCACTTTTTCAGGAAAGTCTTCCCTAATCATCTTCAGTTTGTTCAGGCTCCTCAAATACATTTTCATAGGACCCTGTGACTTGTCCTAATAAAATGTGTATGCATGTACATCTTTCTGTCTGGATTATAATTTTCAAGAGGCCCCAGTCTCTTTTGTCACCCTTCTATCTCCAATAAGTATACAAAGCCTGGAATGAAGTAGCTGTCTGATAAATTTTGCTTATTATATGAATTAGTGAAGAGCTATGGAAATAGACATCAGGCAAAACTCTCTGTTAAAGAATTGAACTCTCAATGAGAGTTATAGAATTGCAGAAGGCGTCCCAGACTAGATAACTTCTTGAGAATGTAGTTCTAATTCTAAAGTGTGACAAAATCTTTCTAATCCTTTGGGTGTATGGTCCATCATGAAGTAGGGTTTAGGGTTGGGCTTTTCAAAAGCTATCTTCACATCCGTTTTCCCTTGTTGGTCAAGTAGGGTCTCTGACTCTTTTTTTCTGGCTGGTCACTCTGGGTATCCTCATTTACTAGGACAAAGGGAGCAGAGTTCAGGTTTGGGATGCTGAATCCCAGGAACATGTAGCATTTCCTTTTTCTCCCCAGTGAAGGACCAGCTGCAAGCATTATACCTCTGAGAATATTCTGAATACTTTGTTATCAAATGTGGGATAAGTTTTAAGGAACTTTGCAAAGGAAAGAGTCATCTCCTCTAAACTACGTCTCAATGTAGAATGCTTTCTAAACTATCTCTTGGAAATGACCAAATCTCCATTATGAAGTACTTAAAGGTTAATTAAAATTTCTTTCACAGACATTTCCTCCTTTTGGTTGGAAATCTTGTGCCATAAATTTAATCTCTCTTTCAAATTACATCCCTTCAAATATTTGGGAACTGAGGTAGGAATTGTCCTTTTAGCACCATATTTTTTTTTTCTTCTGTGTCTTTTGTAGTCTCTTTGCAAACACAGAATTATACTACTTTCAGTTTTTTCCTATTCCTATTAAACCGGGGAGATTGCAATTCAATAAACATGTTTCTGGCACCCCTAAACCCAGAGCCTAGTTCCCCAAGTCTATCTCTTCCTAAAATCTATCTGGCAATCTGTGCTTATCTAGTTCTATAAATTCTTTTTAACTTTCATTTTTAGTTTTAATTAACCTATTTCTGGAGTTAAGTGTGATGTTTTGGTACATGTTATATATTGCATAAGGATCACATCAGTGTATTTAGCATATTCATTGCCTGAAATTATCAGTTCTTTGTGGTGATGATATTCTAATTCCCCTCTTCTGTTTTGTAATATGCTATATAATGTGGTTGACAATTGTCATCCTACTATGTAATGGAACACTTGGAGTTATTTCTCCTGTTTAACTGTAACTTTGAACCCATTGACTGATCTCCTCCCATCTGCCTTTCCCTTCTCTCCCCAATCTCTGATAACCACTAATCTCTCAAATTCCATAAGATCAACTTTTTAAAGTTTTCATATACAAGTGAAATCATGGTCTTTCTGTGCCTGACTTATGTTACTTCACTTAATTTCTTCTAGGTTCATCCATATTGCTGCAAAGGACAGGACAGGATTTCTTTTTTTTTGTACCAGGAATTGAGCCCAGGGGCATTTTAACACTAAGCCATATCCCCAGTCCTTTTATGTTTTATTTTGAGACATGGATCTTGCTAAGTTGCTTAGGACCTCACTAAGTTGCTGAGGCTGGCCTTGAACTTGCAGTCCTCCTGCCTCATCCTCTGAGGTGCTGGAATTACAGGAGTGCACCACTGCACCCAGCTTCAGGCTTCATTCTTTTTCTGAGGGTCGTTTTGTAAATTCTCAGCAATGTCCATTTGGCCGTTCTGCATACACCTAAAATTTTGTTATCATTTTTAAAGTAGCTTTTCCTTTTTTTCAGTTTATGCATTATTTGAGAGAGCAGAGTTTATTTCCCACACTGGCATTGCCCATTGAAAACTTATTGACAATAGGCAATCCACAGACATGCATTATTTAATTGATTTAACGGTCAGATGTCTCAAATTCTAGTCCTACTGTCATCTGACCTCTAATGTTTGAATCTCAGCAAACCTTATTTTTTTTTTCACTTGTGAAAGGAATTAAGTCTCATTTGCAAAAACTTTATAAGGATACTTTGAAGATAGATGCAAAGATGGAATGAGGTTCTGATTTCTTTAGAGAATATTTTAAGTAGTTAATTTTGTTTTCTCTCTCCCCACCCCCACTCTCATGAGGTTGTGATTCAAGCTCCCAACACTGTCATTCAGCTGTACTTGTCTTGTGTCCCTTGCCAACATTAAGGGAGGCATCGGGACTGGAACTCTCAATGAGCATCCCCAGAGTTGGAACATCTGGATTTAAGGCACATGTCTGCAGATATCACAGGAATTCAAAGGATAAATTCAATTGGGGCCACTTCCTTTTCTCTTGGGAATAATGGGTTAAGTATTTGGAAAACCACTGTGAAAGGTGAATGCAATAAATATGAGACCTTGGGTGATAATCTTTGGTGAGGATTAGGAAGGAGGAAGCCAGAGTCAGGACTGGAGATGGCCAATCTCCACTTTAGAAGGCCGGGGCTTCCTGGGGAGGATTTAAATGCTGACAAAGGTCTATCAGATGTCAATTGAGCAATCTAACATTTCCTTCTTTACCAGTTGCTCTGATGGCATATCAAAAGGATGAGTCTTTCTTGGATTTTTGAAAGACAAGAATCAATGAATACCAACTATTCTTCCAAGAGCAAAAGCTCTATCTACTTTTCAGAACTATGAAAGTGCTTTAGGAACCTGTTTTTGTTTTTTGTTTTTTTGAAACAAGCCACCTCATTAGAAGTGTTGTGGAACTAAAGGAAATACAACAATTCGATAAGAGTGGTGTTTGTTTGGGGCTTTTTTTTTTCCCCTCCAATGCTTTTATATATAAGACTATTTTATATGTAAAAATAAAAGTAAAGATAAATCAAAAAGACATTCCCCCTCATCCAATGAAAAGTCCTTCAAAGAACTAGTTACTCTTCCCTTTTATTTTTCTGCTTTCAGGATGCTCTCTGTAGTACATGGTAAACATTTCTACTTCAAAGACACCAACTGCGGTATTTTAATTTAATTTCTGTTTATTTTTCCTTCTGTACCTATTTCCCAACAAGTCTTCTTCTCTTTATCAACATTTGGATTTCAGCTTAACTGGGTATGTCGGGTTTAGGAAATTGTTCAAAAACTATAATGTGTAGGATTTCAATTTTTTTCCCTCCATTTTAATTTCCTTTAGCAATTTAGCACTTCTTTTCAAATCACACATACAGAAAAAAACAGAGAAATTTCTTAACACCCCTTTGGCAAATCACATGGAAGGAGCTGCCACTGTTTCTATTTTCATGCTTTGGGCAAGTTATATATCAAATAAAGAGCTTCAACCCAGAACCGAAGGAGAGGTTTTTAAAAAGTCCTTTTTAAGCAGTTAATTCTTTCAGACAAGATGTACTACAGAAGGCAAAACACAGTCCAGAATTACATACAGGAAGAAGATTGTGCATCTTAAGCATTTCTAATACTAATTTTTAAGATACAATGTAAACATATGGCACCTTTTATTTTTCTCAATAGTATGTTAACACTGACATCTCTTTGATTTTTAGTAAAAATATAATCATATGCCTCCAGTTGCAACCTAGGTGAAACCTCCAAATCTCTCTGTTTACATTACTTTTGACAAAATTCTCCGTTTGGCAGTCACAGATTAGTTAAAAGAATTGGTATGATCCTACACTGGGAAAATTGATTTAATTTTAATTGAACGTCGTTTGTAATGTTTACTTTTGTTGGGGGTGGTAAACTATGATTTATTCTAAAAGAGAAGCAATTATTTTATTTAATAATTAAACTTTAAACTTGCCAAAGTTAAATTTAAATGATTTTAATTAAAGTAAACATTGAAAATCCTGCTAAACTTCAAGGGTAACAAAAGCTGTCAGGAGCAATGCAATGACAATGACTTGGGCTCTCTGGTGTGGGTTCTACTCATGAATTTACTTGTGATTTAAAAACTTTGTAAAAATACAACATGCTTTTACATCATACTGATACATTTTCTCTGCTCATTCTGAAAGATGGCTGAATGTCATTACATCCTGCAGTACCAGTGACTTCTGTGTGCATAGTGATTTGCAGTTTTCAAATAGGTCTTTCCTTTTTTTTTTTTTTTTATTAACTAGAACATCTTTGACTTGTTTAATGTAAGCTAAGGGATATGGAAAATTCCTCACCACTTAATTTTATGCTATTTACTTAATTTTCTGTTTATTAATTATTTTTTTCCATAGTGGGGATTGAACCCAGGAGAACTCTATCACTGAGCTATATATCCAGTCTTTATTTATTTTTCTATTTTGAGGCAGGGTCTTCCTAAGTTGCCCAGCTGACCTCAAACCTGCACTTCTCCTGCCTCAGCCTCCCCAGCCACTGGGATCACAAGCGTGCTCAACACACCTGGTTCCTGTTTATTAATTTTAGATTATGAAATCAATTTGGGTTGTTAAAAGGTAAGATCAGCCCAGTAGCATTTCTTTAGGACAAGTTCCTTTGTTGCCAGTGAAGTTATGTTTTCTTATTTCTGAATTTATGAGCCAATTTTCAGAATTTGTATTTAGATTTAAACTCAATGGGAAGATCGCTGGTAGAGGTGGTAGATTAACTGTTTCACCACTTTACAAGGGGACCCAGAGCATCAGACATTTGAAATTCAAAGCAACGATGGAGTTAGAGTTCAGCTTTGGAAGCAGGAGGAAAATGCATACATATTAAGAAACACATTCACATACATACACACATATCACATGCAGGGAATATTTTTAGTTTTCTTTGTTTTTCAAAATAAGTTATTTGCATTAGGAGGGTACCTTTAAATATGAAATTTTTCTGATGCACTTAAAATATAATTTGCTTGACCAATGTTCTTAAGGGATGTTAAAAAACAAATTATATTTGTTTTATAAAATATAAATATGTAATATATATAAATAAATAATATATTTATATTATCTGAAATATATAAACCCATAACAAATAAATACATTTGTTTTCATAAATCAAAACTATATGTTTTTTGTGTTGGGATATAGCTCAGTTGGTAGAGTGCTTGCCTAGCAGGCACAAGGGCCTGGGTTCAATCCCCAACACTACCAAAAAAAAAAGAAAAAGAAAAAGAAAGGAAAACTATATGTTTTTGATTTATAAAAATAAATCAATGAATCATGATTTTTTTTTTTTCCATACCAAGATCTCCACATAGAAATGGAGTTGGAAATTAGAACAACACTACACTTGCTTAGGGCATTGTATGCTCTTGGGCTCAATTTTCTCATCTCCATTATAATCCTGAGAATACTAGGTAGCATTTGTAATGTCCAATTTACCTTCCTTTCAGCAGTGTTATGAAATAAAGTTAGGTAATATCTTTTTTGCCAAAAAACCAATAGCTGTAGTCTTCCCTCTAAAGGCGCCAGCTGCCCGACTGTACTGCCCTACCTGGGTGTCCTTCCACCTTTTAACTTCTCCCTGCCATGAAATGTGAGTGGAAGGGGGTGGGTGTCCCTTCTGGGTTGAAGTTTTGAAGAAGTGGTGCTTTCTACATTCCTTCCTCTCCAACTGCCTGGAAGCAGAAGCTTCAGAGCCCTAGGGGATAGTTAAGGTTTGCAGGGGACTCAAGGAGTTTCTTGGAACTTGAGACTTCCAGTTTTAAAATTTGTGACAGTCCAGGGCTAAAGAGGATGTGTTAGGCACCCCCAGGAGATGCTCACTGACCTAGGTCACCTACCTTGGACTATTATGTGAGTGACACCTAAGTCAGTGAGGCTTTGGAGTTCATTAGTTGCTGGAGGATGGAATGGGTGCGCTACCTGTCCACGCTCATCCATAGGACCATGGCCAACACTTGGATCACAAAGAACGGGTTAGCAAGAGAGAAGCGCAGCAAATTTATTTTATCAAAGCTTATTGTGTTACAAGAGCCTTTAGATACAAAGATCCAGAGACCCAGAGGGAACTCTATTTTTAGGCTTAGGTTTGATGAAGAAGGGACGGCTGTGTAGAAATGTGACTGGACCTAAGGGTCTGATCCAATGGTAATAGACTGAGGGGGAGGCCCAGCAAGGCCTGTCTGTTCAGATTCTTCTTGGCCTCTGTGTAGCATTCCTTCCCCCGGGTGTGGGGAGGGTCCCTGTGGAATGAGGGCATTCAAGGGACAAGGGAGAGTGACTTTTTAGGCTTTATGGTTTGCTTTGGGGGAGAGCTCTAATTCCTATGACTCGCCTTGGGGGAGAAGAATTATGGTTTCTGCGACTCCCTTCAGGGGCAGACAGAGGGATGGGAGGAAGGAGAATGGGAGAAGGCCACCAAGACCTTGCATCTGGGGCCCTTCTCATCTCTTTCAGTTCAGAGTATTTGGCTTGCTGAGGTGCCACACGTTGGGGTATCACGCTCTGAACACCCAGAGCTGCTGACCACTGGCTTTACCTTAAATAATGCACCCTGTAATTGCTACTCGGTCACCCGCCTTTTGGGATTGGCACTTGTCAGTGAGAGGAGGTCAAAAGCAAGAACTCTGGCTGTCACTCTCACTAGCTATGTGACCCAAAGCATGGCCTTGGCAGAATATTCCAGTTGGAGTAGATGAATGGTTCTCAAAGTGTGGTACGGGGGTAAAGGGGGTTCTTGGGATCCTTTCAGGGTATCCATGAGGGCAAAACTACCTCCTTTACAATACCAGATGCGATTACCTTCCCCTTCTCTAGGAGATATGCAGAGGAATTTCCCGAGGCTACAGATGTGTGATGACATTATAGCTCTGGTGGCCCATGGAACGTGTGCTATCTTGCATTCTTGTGTTTTAGGGCTTCTTGTTTTTAATTTTCTAGTACAGTAAATATTAATAGAGGAAAATCTATTAATAGAGGAAAATCTATTAATCAAGGAGCAAAAGCTCCTTGAGGTCACTAGAGATTGTTAAGAGTTTAAAAGCTCCTGAGACCAAAAAGTTTGAGAACTGTTGAACTGGATAATTTCTAAGGTTTTATACAACTCCCCAAGTTTATGAAGTATACACCACACACACACACACACACACACACACACACACACACACACACACATTAACTGTAGACTTTTTAAGTTGCTATGACTTTTATATTTCTTTTCCAACTTAAACTGTGGTAAAGATTAAAGCATTTTGGAATCCCTTCTTACTAGATCTATTTCCAGGAAGATGGAGATTCCTATTTTATGTATTAGAAATTATAGCAGCTCCAATTATAGGAATTATAGTAGTTCTTCACTATGACATGGGTCAGTTGTCCTAAACAAATTATAAAGTAACAGTATTAAAGTATATTTTTTCCTTCTTAGGGAGGAAAGGTACCATGTCATTCCAAACAAGTAAACCAGACGATTGTATTTCTAACAACTCTAGATGTATGCCTGTTGTGCTCATTCTGGGATCCGGATAAATATATTAATACCTTTGGTGGAAGCAAATCAAATGCAAATTTGGTCATGTCTCTCTTGCTTATTACCTTTCAGTAGCTTCCTGTGGTCCTAAGCATAGAGCCTCACCTTATAGAAAGTCCTCCCGGGTCTTCACCTGCATGCCCCACTGTCCTGCCTCACCCCTGTGCATTCTCCCTCTGGCTCTCTGCAGAACTTTCCTCATGCTAATTGGACTTTGACCTTATTCCAGCTCCAATTTAAATGCATTTTTCTCCAGCCCGATTTACAATCTCAATGCACCTGTGCTTCTTACCCCTCAGCAACTCACTTGTAATTCCTTCTTCCAAGTTGCTCACTGGATCCAGAAACTTACTAATCATCCTGGAGGATCATGATCCAGGTGTGACTGACTCCTGGCAACAAGCCCCGCCCACCAATCCATGGGGTGAGGTGAGGCCTCCTCCTAATGCCTCAAAGGAGAATCGCACACCTACAGCAAGCTGCTGTTCAGTCTGTTAAAGAAGTGACTCCGAAAAAGGCTTTCCTGATAGCCAAGGGCAACATGTCCACTAAAAATAGAAGAGTATGGTCTGGATATATAGCTCAGTTGGTAGAGTGCTTGTCTCGCATGCACAAGGCCCTGGGTTCAATTCCCAGCACCATAAAACAAAAATACAAAAGTATTTGGAAGTACTTGAAGTCCTCAATTACCTAAATTCACTGGGCATTAGTAAATTTAAAGAAAGTCAGGATCTACCATCTACTGAAATATACACACACTCTGCAAACCTATTCAAAACCTGGACCTTCATTTCAGAAATGAATGGTTGCTCATTTATTTTGACAAATTGGTAGCATTGATTTAGATTATTTATAATAATCCTTCACAGTATGTTTTATAAAAGTTAGTGAAAATATGGTCTAAAAAGTTATTGGCTTTCAAACTTTCCTAGAGAAAAAATAAAGAATGCTGTTTCTTTAATATTTAGAAAGTATTAAAAACCCATAACTTATTTAATAAGTATAAGAGAAGTCTGCTTATGTTTTAGGGAATGTATATATACTTCTATAGACAAACCCAGTACAGAATCTAGAACAAAAAATGTACAGGTCTCTCTTAGCTCATCTTCCATTAGAAGTCAGTTGCTGGTGAATAGAGAAAGAATTCACCTGTATATCTACATGGCTTTCTGGATTAATAAAAATGATGATAGTAACTAACATTTATCAAAATCTTACTATATTCTGAACACTTTTTTTTGCATTATATCATTAGATAACTATAATAACTTAGCAGGTGGGTATTATTGTTTCCAATTTACAGTTGAGCAAACTGAGACACAAGTTAGGTGACTTACTCAAGGTCACACAGCAGCAAAGGCAGGATTCAAACTTTGTAGACTTACTTTGTAGCCTAGCATTGTTTACCACTAAGTTCTGTTGGGTTGTATAGTAATTGCTGAAGGAAGGAATTTGGAGGCCTTCCTTGCACAGATTATTTCTTTTCCTCCATATGCAGGATGAGAAAGTGCAAGAACTTTTATGGCCAATTTGAATTAGTTCAGTAGTTCCCTTGAAAGAGTTTCCCCAGCTATTAATTTTTGTTAGAAGAATCAGAGCCAGACACAGGATAAACCTTGCTTCATTAAATTCAACTGGGCTCAATTCAGCTTATATTACTGAACATACTTAGCATGCTGGGTTTGGGGAGGGAAACTGTGATTCCCATATCCAAAAGGCATTATCTCTGCTTTTCAGAAACACAGATTGACTTGGGGCCAGAGATCAGTGCTTCACGTAGACCAATCTATATGTTCCAGGTAGTATATGCTGGATGCCCACAATACTTGGGCAGGGGATAGGAGGACCAGGAAAGAAAATAAGTTTGAAGGTAAATGAATGTCTTTTTGCAAATATATGCCCATCCTTAGGAGACCATAGGCACAAGAAAAAGTTTCAAATGAATAATTAAGAGCACTTAAGGTAATGAGGTGGGTTTTGTAAAGAATCCGAGGAAGAGAAAGCATTTATATTTTAGGGCAGGGGAGCATTCCATTCTGATGCTGAAGAATATGCAAAGCCCAGATGCTTAATAAAAATGATGGTAGGAGCCTGTTGAGTGGTGCTGAGTACCGAAATGTGTATAAGATAATGATTATGATTGAACTAACCCTTATCATACATTTCCAGTGTGTTAGATGTTTTCAAGGGCTTGATCACATTTACTTTCCAGAACTGCAGGTATTTGTGGTAGACACAAGTATATGGCCCAGTGTTTCCAGGCTGGAGGGGGGCTGTGTGGTCAGTCTACAGCTTCCATTCAGTTGCCAGCTGCTTTAGAGTTGGCCTCAGTTGCAAGAGCCACCTGGCCCAGACTCATGGCCTTTTAGGAGGAAGACAGTGACTGAGCAAAGGAGTAGAAAAATAGACTGTTTGGGCCCCGTATGAATCAACTCTGTTAGGGTTTATTTGCTCCAGGGGTCCCTGAAGGTTTGGCCAAGGCATTTTTAGGCCTTCATTGCAGTTTGAAGTTGCAAGTTGAAGGATTAGACAGTTTCTCTGTCTAATTCTGTTTCCCTCCCCTCACATCACAGCTCTCAATTTTTCCTTTCTTTCTTTTTTCTTTTGCAGTACTGGGGATTGAACTCCAGGGTGCTCTACCATTGACCTACATCCCTAACCCTTTTTTATTTTTTTTTATTTTGAGACAGTGTCTTGTTAAGTTGTTCAGGCTGGCCTTAAAGTTGTGATCCTGGGGCACTGAGAAGCTCTGTGTCTCTCCAAGGTCACCCAACGAGTGAATAGCAGAGTCAGGTTTTCAATTCTGATGCATCTGATCCTTAATTAAGAGCTCTCTCTGGAGCTACACACTGGTTGAAGGGACTGGCTGTACAGTATTTAGCTCAAACTGCTTTTTTGCTCCTGTCTCAGCATGCACACATCAACAGGAATCCCTTTTCTGTCGGCCCACAAAGATGTTCCCTCTTGGGAAAGCTCTGAGTCACCTGTGCCCCCTAGAGGTAGCTGACGTTTTGGGTCAACTGTGCCCACTTGTGGCTCCTAACAGTTTTTCAATTCTCAGCTCCTAAACAGCTGAAAATGAAGTTTTCTGGTGACAAGCTTTTGTAGTATACTGCATTGAGTCACAATCAGCAATCTATTAATTTTTTTTTTTGTGGTGGTACTGGGGATTGAACCCAGGGCCTTGTGCATGTAAGGCAAGCACTCTACCAACTGAGCTATATCCCCAGCCCTCTATTAAATTTTTACCCCAGGAGGACCTGGGTCATATTTGTCAAGTTCATCACTAATTTCCTAGTACTGAGCATACTGGCTGGTATAAGACAGGAGCTCAGTTTACATCTGTTGAAGTTAAGTGTGAAAGATAGTCAACATTGCTTCTGGTTCTCTTATTCAATGATATGAGAAATTCACACCAAAGATATTTTTGTACTTTGGTGGGTGTTAATTATTGTATTATTGTTTTGAGGCTCACAGGATACCTTAGGTCATTGCCAAGTAACCAAATATGCTGCTCAAAGATTAATAGCCACTAAGAGAGTTCTTTATGTTTATTCTGGAAGTACCTTTAATTTTCTTTGAGAGGAGTCTAGAACTCTAAGATAATGCCGATATTTTTCAGAAATGAGGATTCCATGAGTTTTTTTGTGATGCCCATTCTAATGTTTAGAAGCCTTTTAAAGGGGAGTCTCTATTATTTTACCCTCTCAGCTAATTGATGTGGAAACTCATTTATTTTAGATATGTGGTAGAGTGTATTTTGACATAGTGCACCTATATGGAATATAACTGATTCTAATTAGGGTCCGATTTGTAAACTCATTCTTTAAAACCAAAATCATCTCTGACATCCGTTGACCTTGTTAAAGCCCATAAATCTTCTTGTGAAGATATTTCATCTTGAAATGTGGCAAAGGTGTGAAGTATTAAAGAAATGTTATCTTTAACATTTGCCCTACAAACTCACTAGAAAAGCAGGCTCGTGTATTCCCAGTCTGGTCAATTTTACTCTTTTTATAAAGATTTTATAGATCTCCATTAGGCAGACTTTTTAGGTTTTACCGACAGACTTGCCGTATCCTTTTTTTTTTTTTTGTAATAATAAATGTATTTTTAAATATAAAGTTAACATATTAACAACACAGAATTTTGAAAAGAGAGGAAACAGGAACAGAAGTCATATTCTCAGACATACTACATGCTTTCTGTCACGGAGAAGTTTCTGCTATATGGGGGTTAGGAAGTGTCAGTGGAGAAAAAAAAGTTTATAAAAGGCATATTTTTCCAGAGTTGCTCTGAAACCAACTGTAATCCAATCCTGCACAGTTGGAATTAGAAAACTCAGGCTTGAGGCTGTGTTACCCAATAGCTGTGTGTGTTTCTGCTGCTTACAACCTCTCTAAGTCTGGTTTTCTTTTTTGTAAAATAGGCATAGTGATTCCTATAAGTGACTTAGCAGAAATGTATTAAGGGATTGAGATGTGACAAAACCTCTTCTAACCCCCAAGGACGTACATCAACGGAAGTGAATATTATTACTGGTCTTCTTCTGGATCTTTTCTGAACACTGTATTGCAGTAAATGGCAGTGTTTGGGGATGTAGTAAGTACTCCCACCCCCAAATATTCCCTGGAGCCTTACCATGGTAATGCCCACAGGCCCAACTCTACTCTCAGCATTTGCATTTCTTGCTCAAGGGCTTACTTAGGCAGCCAGCTCCTGGTATCTGTTCCCAAAACAGACTGGAATGCCAGAGAATCAACACACCCAGATTAGTCTCTAACCACTGACTGAAGGGACCTACTATATAAATACCCCAGCTTCCCTTCCCTTTCAATGGGAGATTGTCTCGGGGTCTGCAACTAGAGGAATCCCCAAATACAAGACAGTATATTTGTATAAATGATAATCGTTTTGGGTGGAAGTGATATACATTGACTCAATATAGCCTCTACCTGAATTTTCTAAAAATTAGTTTGTTAACTCACATAATGAAATGTTAAAGATGGTGCAAATGGGGCTGGGGATGTGGCTCAAGTGGTAGCGCGCACGTCTGGCATGCGTGTTGGCCTGGGTTCGATCCTCAGCACCACATACAAAGATGTTGTGTCTGCCGAAAACTAAAAAAATAAATATTAAAAAAATTCTCTCTCTCTCTCTGCAAATGTATGTAAGGGTGGCTACTCAGACAACGTAGTTGGTTTGTTTGCTCTCTCCCTCTCCATCCCCCCCCCCACTGACCCCTACCTCTGTTTCCCTTATGTATTAACTTAGAAAAGCTATTCCAAACTTAAGTTGGCTTTACAGCATGCAATACCTAAAAATAAAATCTTTGGTGCACATCCTTATCAATTCCAGAAAAGGTCTCATAGTGTCAGTATTTGGGATGCATGCTGGCCTCCAGAATGATCACTGTGTCCAGGTGACTGAAGTAGGTTGGGTGGTCACCCCAGGGAAGAGAACATCTCTATTAGGGTCACATGGAATGGGGGGAGTGGGCTTGACTTCAGAAGGATGTGGGCCACAGAAAACATCCCATAAACTAGAAAATACTGTCTGGAATTGCCATCTTTTTTCTTTTTTAATATTTCTTTTTTAGTTTTTTTTTTAATGTGGACACAATATCTTTATTTTTTTATTTTTATGTGGTGTTGAGGATTGAACCCAGTGCCCCGCGCATGCCAGGCAAGCGTGCTACCACTTGAGCCACATCCCCAGCCCGCCATCTTCTTTCTTGATGATACCTCACATTTTTAGAACTCTCACCCCAACAGAAGTACTTTGGACTAAACATACCAATAAGACCAACGACCCCTTTTCAGGGTTAGAATTGAGGGCCCCCGATATCACCATCCTTTAATGAAGGGATGAGAAAAGAACACATTCATGAAACAGTAAAAATAATGGTTGCCACTTGTGAAGCACACATAGGATAGGTTCTATATTCCATGCTAAACCGTTTACATAGGTGATTTCCTTTCAATTGGAAAGATAAACCCCATGACAAGCTGTGGGTAGGTGTAACTAGGATTTTCCTTTTAGAAATAAAGAAACGGAAGCCCAGAGAGGCTAAATGACTTGCTCAAAATTTTTCAGCTTATTAATGGAAAAGGCAATATTTGCATCCAGGTCTGTGCAGTTTAGAGTCCAGGCCTTAGTCACCAGGCTACATTGCCTGCCTGAGCCTCTGATGCTTGGGAAATACTGTCCTGGTTAGATCTATCTGCATAGTCTCTGGTCCTTCAGTTCCTTTATAATAGTCACATGCAATCAAAAAAGAAAAATCAAACTTTAGGAAGTAGACGAATTCTTTCTTTCCTTCAAATCTCACGTTGGATTGTAGAGGCGTTTCCTTTTGATCAGAGAACTTGCCAACTGGTTTCCACCCAGAATCAGTTGGCCTAGAAAAATCTTTTTATTTAACTGCAGTGTAACCAGAGATAGATACCCAGGTTGCTCTATTCATGGTCCTTTTCCAGTTAGCCTAAGGGAAGATTCCTGATGGAGTAGGTTAGATCAGATCCGATTTGATGAGAGCAGAATTAATCTATAGGGTTGTTTTGCTGGCTCTCCAGGATCTTCTTGTCTCTTACCGGAATGGAAGCAGCACTTCTAAACACCTTGTACTCAGTAGAAACCGGAACTATATTTGCATTCCTTTTAGACACTTTGCAATTTTGTTATTGTTTAAAAATGTAAGAGGTAACCGGAGGTGTGAATCTAATTATCTCCATGATCAGTTGACGGTCCCCACGCAGTTGAAAGTGCTAAATTCTCTCACTGGTTTGGCAAATATTTATTAATCTCCTCTTTATATGCCAAGCTCTCCCCTCAGTGCTGGGGACACAGGGTATGACCCAGACAGAAACAAACCACCCCACAAATAAACATATACAAATCAACAGATAATTACACATTGTGATAAGGGTTCTGAGAGTTTAACCAGCTGACTTCACCCATTAGGTGCTAGTGCAGAATCAGAAACAACTGCAAGTACTTGAAACTGAATGTAGATTTGTAAAAATTTCGGTAAAGACTGAAGCAGCAGTTTGATTGGGGTCTTTAGGAGTCTCTCAGAACACTGAAAACCGATCCTCGGGGGAGCTGTTGCTTAGAACGTGGTGGCCAAAACCAAGAGCAGGAACTGCCGCTGGGCACCAGAGAACTACAGAATAGATAGATGCTCAAGGCTGTGAGGCGTGATTTTGGAAACCAGAGCAAGATGCCAACAAGGCAAAGTAGAGGGGAAGTTGGAAGGGGGAGAAAAATCAAACTAAAACAATAGATAAAAATGATAGATGAATGGCCGCTAGTTAACATTTTCCACTTATTTTGTAGAAGACAGTTTTCCTGTAGAAAATGTGGAAATGTGCAATTAAACTAGAACAGAGGGAGAGGGAGGGAGAAAAAAGGAGAGAGAGAGAGAAGGCAAAAGAGAGAAACACTGAGAAAACAATGCCACCTTAAAATTTGCCTTGAGCTAAAATTGGCCTGAGCCTCTTCACAGGCTGTCTGACCTCACAGCTTGGAGGTGGGGTTCCAAGAACAAGCATTCTAAGAAACCCCTGGAGCAGAAGCTACCGTTGCCTTTAGAGAACTTGCCTCTGGAATCACATGGTGTCATTTCTGCCATAGTCATAAGCACGCTCAGATTCAAGGCTAAGGAATAAAGTTTACTTTGTGTGTGTGTGTGGCACTGGGTCTTGAACCCGGGGGTGTTCTACCACTGAGCTACATATCAGCTCTTTTTGTTATTTATTTTGAGGCAGACCTCAAACTTGTAATCCTCTTGCTTTTCAGCTTTCCAAGTAGCTGAAATTAAAAGTATGTGCCACAGCACTCAGCTAAATTTCTACTTTTTAAAGGCAGGAGTTTTAAAGCTTCATTGAAAGAGATGAAAAATACTGTTCGGTCATCCTGAAAAATACAGTTTATCCCAGCGTCCGAAAATAGAGTGAGTTTTCCATTTACTCAAGTCTTGTGTTATTTCTCTATAGATTTTTGCATACTGAACCACAAAAGATGTTTCTGAAATATGCTTTAGTTATATGGTTAGCACTAATTATTAGCTGGCTATATACATTTTTTAATTGTTTATTTTGCTTATTATGATCTTCTATTGAAAGATGTTAGCTCAATGATTGTGGTGATTTAAAAAAAAAAAAGTCATGTCTCTGAAGTTGATTAAGCTGAACTTCTTTGCTCGTGGGAGCCCAGGGTGCAATGGCTACCAACAGCAGCCTGTTTCTTGTTTCGGTTCTCCTAAGGAATCTTGAGACAGTGTGCTCCAGTGGATGTTCATGTCTCTGATCTCCTGCTGTCCCCAATCTAGGCCCCAGACAGGTGTGTGGGTTGCCTTTGGGAGGCCTAGGGCATGGTGGCTAGGGGTCACAATGGCCAAGTCATCATGTCCATCTGCACCCAAGCTGCAGAAAAAGGAACATGTGATTGAGGCCCTATGCAGGGCAAAGTTCAAGTTCTTTGGCCACCAGAAGATCCACATCTCAAAGAAATGAAGTATTACCACATTCACCGAAGATGAATTTGAAGACACGGTGGCTGAGAAGAGGTTCACTTCTAATAGCTCATGTCCCCAGTCATGATCTTCTGGACAAGTGGCAGATCCTGCGCTCATGAGGGTATCCACTGTGTTGTCCCCTCCTTAATCATGCTCACCAATAAATCCTCCATCTCTCTGTCTCTCTCTTACACATACACACACACACACAGTCACAGCAATGTTCCTCATGCCTAGATAGTACCCAGCATCTAATAGACATTATATATAAGTCTATGACTGCACACCTGCACACAAATAAAATCAATTGAATTATATTTTCCCATGATGTTGGTGTAACTACTGAAAATGTATATTTGAAGAATGAGAAATAATGTGAAGGGAGAGCCTGCAGATTGGGAGAAAATCTTTACCACATGCACCTCAGATAAAACATTCATCTCTAGGATATATAAAGATCTCAAAAAAACTTAACAACCCCCATACTCAAATAACCCAATCAATAAATGGGCAAAGAAACCAAACAGACACTTCACTGTAGAAGAAATACAATTGATCAACAAATATATGAAAAAATGTTCAACATCTCTAGCAATTAGAGAAACGCAAATCAAAACTCCTCTAAGATTTCATCTCACTCTAATCAGAATGGCAATCATCAAGAATATAAGCAACAATAAATGTTGGTGAACATTTAGGGGAAAAGGGACACTCATACATCACTGGTGGGAATGCAAATTGGTGCAACCATTATGGAAAGTGGTATGGAGATTCCACAGAAAAGTTGGAATGGAACATCATTTAACCTGACTATTCCACTACTTGATTTATACCCAAATGATTTAAAAATCAGCATATTACAGTGACACAGCCACATCAATGTTTATAGCAGCTCAATTCACAATAGCTAAACTATGGAACCAACTGGGTGTCCTTCAACAGATGAATGGATTAAAAATGTTTTATACACACACACACACACACACACAATGGAATATTACTCAGCTTTAAAGAAGAATGAAATTATGGCATTTGCCAGTAAATGGATGGAGTTGGAGACTCATGCTAAGTGAAATAATCCAATGCCAAAACTGATGTGAATCTGCAATATGTATACGGGGTAAAAATGGGAGTTCATAATCTGCTTGTATCAAATCTATGAAATATGATATGTCAAGAGTTTTGTAATGTTTTGAACAACTAATAATAAAAAAATAAAAAAGAATCTTAATGCAAAATAAATAAATTTTAAAAAAACCCAAAAAACAAAAAAAACCCAAAGGCTGAATGGTTTCTCTAATATATGGATGCTAATTCACAATAAGGGGGGAGCACTAGAAAATAGTGTTACCTTTGATTGGGTAGAGGGAAGTGAAGGAAGGGAGAGGAGGGGATGTGGAGGTAGGAAAGACAGTAGAACAAAACAGACATTATTACTGTATGTATATATGTGACTGCATGACCAATATGATTCTACAACCTATATACTCAGAAAAATGAGAAATTATATCCCATCTATGTATGATATATCAAAGTGCATAAATGCATTCTACTGTCAGGTATAACTAACTAAAACAAAAAATTAAAAAGTTAAAAACTATGTATTAATATTTGTGAATGAATTAATATTACTTATCAACAAATCGATTGGGAGAATTTCTTGCAGGGCCTGATCTAATTCTCTCTGTAGGTGGCTATTTTCAACATGGAGGGAGCTAGGTGGGACTTTCACTTTCCTACTTTAAATGGGAATGAGATGGCGCTGGAGTCACCTTCCTGGGCTACAAAGCACCGGCCTACAGGGCATAATGCAAATACAGAAGATCCTAGGCTCACAGTGATGATAAGGGCCTGTGCTGAAGGGTAAGACTTGATGGAAACCTCCCTGAATGGGTCAGCCTCAGTGTGGGTATGAGGGAGACACTTCCTTACAAGCTTGCTAACTTGGGACAATACCCACCCGAGGGAACCAGAATGACATTTGCTTCTTTTGGAATGATTCTGGTTTAAATTTTATGCACAGGCCTGCCACCCCAAATTATAATCATGGGGCTCTGAGATAGAGCAGTTATTGTTTGCCCATACAGTGTGGGCCCCATATTACTAAGGAGGTAGAAATGAGGGATGTCCCAGCATCAAAAAATATGTTTTTGTTATCAAAGTATCTATCAATAAAATAAACTATTTTTATTTAAAAGTTATTATTATATTAATACTAGTATTTACTTCCATTAGAGTTTTCTTTTTCTTTTTTTTTTTTTTTTGTGGTGCTGAGGATCAAAATCACAGCCTTGTACATTTGAGGCAAGCACTTTACCAACTGAGCTAAATCCCCAGCCCTAGAGATGGCTTTTAATATTTATTTTTTAGTTCTCGGCAGACACAACATCTTTGTTGGTATGTGGTGCTGAGGATCGAACCCGGGCCGCACGCATCCCAGGCGAGCGCGCTACCACTTGAGCCACATCCCCAGCCCCAAGAGATGGCTTTTAATTAATTCTTATTTCTTTTTGATTATTAGTATTTCAAATATTTTCATACTATGTTTACATAATAATTAATGAAAAATTAATGCAGGTGACTTACAAAGTATTTGGAAAACACAGGCAAGTAAGAGGAAGAAAATCAAAATGACTTGCAATTCTGCTATCCAGACACCAGCATTGTTAACATTTTGGGATCTAATCATCCAGGATAGTTTCTTAAACAAAAATGGGCTATTGATCTGCATTCTGTATTTACTCTCTTCTTTTGCTTCTAAAAAAAAGTATTGTGAGCATCTTCATATACCAATAAATGTTCTTCAGACATATTGAAAACTACACGTTCTAAGGCCTTTCATGTATATTCACCAACTGGAAAAGCTGCATGTGTCTATGCTCTGGCGAGCGGTGTGATTCAGTGCCCAGTCCCCTCTCTACTCCAGTGCTGAACTTTCCAACACTGGTGAATAGAATAATTGGACCATTGTGGTCAGCAATGGTATCTAATTTTTGTTTTAATCAGCAGCGCTCTAATAATAAGTAAGATTGATCATTTTCTCCGTTAAGTTTCTTTGGACAACTGACTTTTCTAAGATCGCTTTAAAAGTGCATAACATTAAAGCAATGGGGTGGCATTTGTATGGATAGAATGGATTTTCCTGTGTAAATATTTAAGACTCACATGGCAATATCTCTAAGTTCAGTTCCTTTAATATACGTATGCTCACTAGATCCCTCTTATCATTCATTAACAAAAATTATTGATAGTCTACTTCATGGCAAGCCCTGTTCTGAGTGCTGGTGGTGTACTGGCAAAGTTCCTCGCACACACGTTCTAGAGTGGAGAAACAAACAAACATAAAAAAGGGGAAATAACCCCAAGGTATGATATTGTTATGACCGGACACAGAAGAGGGTTTAGGGGTTACAGGGTGTGGAATGGGAGGGGAGGTGTCCTCTATTATAGGGAGATTAGGGAAGACTTCTCAGATAAGATGATACTTGAGCAGAGACCTTAGATGAAGCAAAGAGAGAATGGGTGATGCAGATGTTTGGGGAAGAGCATTGCAGTACTAGAAAGTAATGAACTAGAAAGTATGAAGTCCCCCAAGGCAGCCATGTGCTTGTCTTGCTAGAGAATAGCTGGAACAATGAGAAACAGAAGTAAAGGTCAGATCAGAGAGGTAGAGGAGTCCATTCATAGAAGACTTTGTAGGCCTTGACTAGAAAGGACTTCAGATTTATTCGGAAGAAGCTCAGAGAGGAGGCAAGGAGATTAGCTGGAAGCTACTGCAATGGTCCAGTAGAGTAGCCAAGAGTTTACATGGATAAAAGCCATTTCTCCTACAGAAGCCTGTCCTGATCTGCAAAGCTGAGGCCATTGTCCATCTCCAGGGCTATCTGGTCTCTCCCCTTCTATGTCTAGATCAGGGGTAAATATGAAAGAGGTGAAGTGGGTGTCTTCCATGAGGTCTTTTGAGTGCTAAGTCTGTGTGAAGAGGAATCAAAATACCCAAGAATGACAAGGCAGGATCAAGGTGTGTCACCCTCAGAAGTCAATTTGACAAGCCTTGGTCTAGCACTTTCAGGGTTGACAAGAACATGCTGGCAACTCTAGAGAAAAAGCAAAGTAGAGGCACCAGAGAGCTCAGTAAAAAGCCTAAAAAAGAAGTGGCAGACACAAATGCGTAGTGTGTACCAAATCACTCCATATTTAATTTCTGCAATGAAATACCTGGAAATCTATAAATGACAGCAAGAAGCAGCTTGACAGGCTGCTGTGTGATCCACTTGCCAGTTACGAACTAGCTGGAAGTTTTTCTCAAATCTGAGTTGTCTAGGCAAAGCAAATTTGAGGTCTGAAGTACAGGAATCGATCTACAAACTAGCCAATGAGCTATCAAGCAAGAAAGGTAGATGGAGGGTGGATGGCACCATTTGTTTAGCCCTTTGTTATTCTGTATGATAAATGTCATGAAGTCACTGATTCTTTTGCTCATTTCTATACCCTCAGTGTGATAAACTGTGTGCAACACAGTAGGTCCTCATTAACAGTGTTTAAGTGGATGGATTTTAAACTCTAGAGCTACGTGTGTAAGACTAGTGAGGATGAAATCAGATCTTATTTCTCCTTGTGTTCGTCCCTTTTTTATTTCTCGCCAATATTATTGCATCAGACATTGTCAATGACCTGCTCATATTGCCTTATCCCACTCTGAAGTCAGCTGCAGACAGTTCCTGCACACAACTCTGCTTTCGTTGATTTTCTGCCTGCTCATGTTTTCTGATTGCTTGGATTCGTGCTCTGGAAGTTCTCTGAAGAGTTAAATCCTATGGGGGTAATCCTCTACCCATGAAGGAGAGGAACTGGTATAAAGAAATTATTCCAGAATCCTTGCTTCTTGGTGGAATAACTCTGAGGTGCGTTCTACAATGTCTCTTGACCATAAAGAGAGCTCTGTGCCCCAGTTGTTAGCTTGCAATGGTTTTCCACCTATTATTAATGCATTTCTTTGTGGCTTACCCACCTTCCTACGTCATTACTCTTAACTAGTTCCTCAGACCACCTCCTACAAAATACATGCACCCAAATCCTTATATCAAGTACTTATTTCAGAGAATCCAAACTAAGATGATTGCCTACAGTGCCTATGGGGTATGTATAAGGGGTTTCTGTGAAGACAGATAATGCAAATGAGGCATTAGCACAGCTCTTACAGAGTAAATGGTCAGCTGTTAGCCACTACCGTTGTTGAGGGTACCTACAAAAATACTTATACAGTACCAATCTTTGAGAAAGAATTTTAAGGAGAATCAAGGCAGAGACCAACAGGTACCCATAATAACAACAGGTACCCATAATAACAATAATGGTGGCAGTGTATAAGAAACAGGTGAAGACCAATGACAAAACTAGGAAAAACAGTGCGTGTACTGGATGTTGACCTGGGTAGTGCCCATCATATAAGAAGGAAGACTTCATTTTGAGGGCCAATGAGTAGAGCTCCCCATATTTTCAAGAGAATTGGTGTAGGCCACATGGCTAGCCAGAGTATATTAACTATCCAATGGCAAGGGCCCTATCAAGAAAACCCAGTGGGAAGGGTAAGAAACCTGACTCCCTTTGAAAGGACTGGTAGGTTCGGTGGATCTGATTAGGGAGGGACCATGTGGTCCACATGGCATTGTCTCTAAGTTCAATTCCTTTAATATATGTATGCTCACTAGCTCCCTCTTATCATTCATTAACAAAAATGATTGATGGTCCACTCTGGAGAGAGTATCAGTAGAGGAGTGGAATAGGTGAGGCTAGAATCCTGGGGTGCAGAGAATTCAGCAAAAGTTATAAAGAGTTCCGCACCTGGTGGAGAAGCATTTAGTTCTTTGTCTTGTTTGCTGTGGATTGTAAATGCTGTGTGAATGGTGCTGTATCTGAAAGAGACCAGATCTTGAAAGGGAGTTTTGCTGTTAACTGAGTAGTGGCAGACCACTGGGATCACACTGCGATGTCCATGAAGGTAAGTGATGGTTTCAGCACTAGGACAATGTTTGGTCTTGTAGAGCAGTCAAGATGGGAAGCCCCTTTAAGTCATAGTTTCCTGTTGAGGTCCCAGTGCCTCTTAGCATGCCTAGCATGTAGAAGATGGCCAATAAGCATATGCAGAAGGAAGGAAACAAAAAAGAAAACCAGCAATAGCAAGGTAGGAAGAAAGAGGGAAGAAGAAATGAGTAAGCCCCTGGTTGGCTGAGTAGGGGCCAGCTAGCAGCCCTCTGGCTATTTCTTCTCTGCCCTGCTGGTTAAGGCAAAACCAGAACAGGGGTTCTCACTGATGTGGTTTCTTGCCAAACTACCGCTATGACTTATGACTTACTCTGAGGCAGTGCAATTTTGTCTTCTCGCCTTCTTTTTTTATGAGAAATGTGATTCCATCATTGTTAAGAGGGTATGAAATAAGATGGGGGAAGGAAATGCTCATTCTCTTCTCAGTAGGGAAAGGAGGCCCAAGGTCCAATTCATCCAATTTAGAGCACTGAGGCCTAGAGTCCAGAGGGCTGAGGGCAGCTGGAAAGCAAAAGTACATGAGAGTTTGAACTCATTCTCACTTTTAGGAGGAGATGTTCAGTTCACTGTGGACCCTGAGATTCCAAGGGTGACTTAGAGGTAATTGGAATTTACCAAACTGGTTGCTTGTTTTATCGGCGAGATGCTGTTGGTGAAAGTGCAGATACTCAAGGTGCTAAAAGAGTTACAGTGGGATGTCAGTTATCCTTTAATTCCTGGCATGATTAATAGTCTTATGAAATTTAAACCAAAGCATCTATCTCTCCATTGGTTTTCCATCTAAGCCAATGGCAGAGGCACTTGATTCCTACAAATATTTATGGACAAAAAAATAGAAACAAAGATGCAGTGATGTGTGTGATGTCCATTAGAGGTTATAATCTGAGAAATTACCAGAGATCAATGAAATACTATTTTTTATCTTGTACAAATTCTTGTAAAAACATGAATATATTCCTGAATTCTTTCCTCTGTTCCATAAACCTATTTATCTGTCCGCTCATCACTGTGACATTTTAAATTCCAATGTTTTCTAAGGTGAGTTTGCTGTAGGTAAGTCAGCAGTATTCCTCCTCCATCTCTTGGATTTCTTTCTTGGAGTACTTTGGACAGAAGGTTTGTGAGCTTTAGCACTGTCAGCTCTTTTGGAGGGAGGGGGCTCCTTTAGCTCCCTTAGTCTTCACCAATGAAGATCCAGAGGGTTCCCTCCCGCTGCCCAACCAATAACAGACAAGCGTCAGTAGATGAAAATCCACTTCTGTAGTCTAGGGTTGGGACAATTGTGAAGTTAAACTTATACAACACAACTCCCCTGCCTGATCACCCTGAAATGACTTCCTCGGACCATCTATCATCAGTCACCCATGGAATTGAGAAGCTATCAATATGGCGCCCTTTATGAATTCCACCCACATGATCTTTCAGGCATTTAGTTAAATTTAAATAAACTCTAAGTTCCTGGTGGTATCCTTCTGTCAATACAGTGAAAGTGTTTTAGTGTTTTAAACACTGTCTGTAAAGAACATAAAGCTCTTAATTTTTCATAAATTATAAAGCAGGTCCTAAAAATAATGTTCCTGAATAGTGAGTTGGCATCATATGTGATAACTAAGTTGGTATTTGGTCACCTCTAAACTTTCACTGTAAAAAAAAAGTAAGTGTACTTGGTAAGAAATTAGACGCAAAATGCAAAGGGTCCTTATATAGTCTTCCTAAAATTTTTAGACATACTTAAGATTTAATCTCTATAAATATTTATTGTACTCTATTAAATATTTGTTTTTTGCTATATGTCAGACACTCTTTGCTCCCCTATCTCTCTTTCTACCTTTCTCCAAATTTAACCAGTTCTCAAAGGGTTGGACATTTTAATTATCTCCACTGTTTGTCTATCAAAAAATAAATGCTGCAATGAGCATCTTCATGCTATATTTTTGCACACTTTGTGGGATGTATTTGTGGGATCAATTCCTAGCAGTGGCATTGACAAACTTTCCGCCAATGGCTTGCAGTTTTTACACACTTATATTTATTTGGGAATAATTTCTTCTTTGATAAATGTTTTTTTTTTTAAATCACTTGAATTCTCTTTTTCATGAAACAAGTTATATGTGTGTTTAATTATTGTGCTTTATCTTCCATGTTCACTATCTTTTATCTCTCCTATTAGGTTTTAACCTTTTGTCATTTTTTTTCCTATGTTATCTTTGATCATTTGAATTCTTTTCTCTAAGATTGGGATTTCATCTTTGGCTAAATCAATTTTTTTCCTGGATTTTTAAATAATATTTTGGTCTTCCATAGGTTTTTGTGGATTTTAGAAGATATACATAAATCATTGGGTATTTGGCTCTCCACTTTCAAATCATGATATGAAGTTGCATCTTATCTAAGTTCTAATGTGTTGGGATATATATATATATATATATATATATATATATATATATATATATATATATATCCTTTCTTTTTCTTTGTTCAATTTATTATATTTTTGGAATATGATCTGCCTTAACTCTGTCTACCATGTACCTTAGAAATCATTGACTTTTTTTTCTTTTGTTACAATTTTTATTATTTTTTAATATTTTATTTTTGAATTCTGTGTTCATTATGTATATTGAGTTCAATGTGATATTTCAGCATAGAAACATTTTAATTTTTCTGGAATTATTTTTTATGCAAAAAAGTGAATCATGATTGAAGTATGTACATTCCATGTATGTATTATATATCAAAATACATTCTACTGTCATGTATGACTAAAAAATAAATAAATAAAAATTTTTTTAAAAAGTGAATCATGCTTTAAATTCTTTTTTTTTTAATTGGTTGTTCACAACATTACAAAGCTCTTGACATATCATATTTCATACATTAGATTGAAGTGGGTTATGAACTCCCAATTTTACCCCAAATGCAGATTGCAGAATCATGTCGGTTCTTAATTCTTAATGACAAGACAGAGAAAGATCATCTTAGATGGCCATTAGCTCTGGCTAAATATGGTGGGTTGTACTATACAGTGGACTTTTTTTCTTAATTAAACAAACATTCTTGGGAAATCTTTTCCTCTGGGATGGTATCTTTAGCAGTACATGGGCCACTAATCTCAATTACAGATAAATATCAGAAAACCAACAAATCAAAAGACCATAATTCCTGAAGAGTGAACCACAAACAGCTTTGAATGCCATGTTATGCCTTAAAACTCATGGAGTGGATTGAAGAAATCAGTGATTTTGTATCCAATTCTGTACTGTGTGAATTTCACTCTGATGAATCTGGTAAAAATTACAACATATAAAACATATAAATTTTTTTTTCTGCACCATAATAAATCATAAATCAATGCCACTTCTGTTTTGAAACATCAATCATCAAAGATACTAGCAAGATTGTATTCAGGTCAGCAATGATTTTATTTTTTTATTTTTTATTTTTTTTAAAGAAAGAATGAGAGAGAGAGAGAGAGAGAGAGAGAGAGAGAGAGAGAGAGAATTTTTTTTAATATTTATTTATTTAGTTAGTTAGTTTTCGGCGGACACAACATCTTTGTTTGTATGTGGTGCTGAGGATTGAACCTGGGCTGCACGCATGCCAGGCGAGCGCGCTACCACTTGAGCCACATCCCCAGCGTTATATAGCAATGATTTTAGTATCTCATAAAAAATGAATTGCGAAGACTGCCACTCAGGGAGGAAGATTCCAAAGTTCTATAATGCACTTCAAACTCTCCAAACCAGCTGATCATGTTATGCTTTGGAGCTTTAAAAAAGTTCATTGTTAGGCAATGTAAGAATGTTCAGAGATAAAGTGATTTGATTGTGAGAGCTGTAACTTCATCAATGGATTAATCCATTTGAATGGATTAATGGTAACTATAGACATGTGGGCATGGCTGGAGGAATGTCATGGGGGCATGGACTGTATTATATCTACCCTTGACTCTTTCTCCTCTCTGTCTCTGTCTCTCTGTCCTACTTTCTGGCTGCCATGAGTTGGGTAGCTTTCCTCCATCACAGCCTTCAGCCATGATGTTCTGTTTCACCTCAGGCCTAAACAATGGACTGAACCTCTGAAACCATGGGCCCCAAATAAATTTCTCCTCTAAGTTGTTGTTGTAAGGTATTTTGGTCACAATGAAGAAAAGCTGACTAACACAGTATTTTTGCTATAGTCATGAGAAACAAGAATCCAAGCAATATTCCTCATTTTTCTCTTGATAAACACCTTTATCCTTCTCTTCCTGGCCCCCCTCCAGCCACAGTTGTCACCCATTTTTCCTTATACATGACAATTTTGGTTTTGCATATCATGTTTTCCAACAAAATTACCTGGAGGTTATTTTTGAGGGGATTTTTAATATTTGCAAGTGATATTTCCATAGATTAATAGCAATCTGACTTTTAAAAAGTTTTAAATAAAGCCAGATCTCCACACTTCACCTCCTCTTAACTTTTTCCCTTTTGCAAATGCATATGTAAAAAACTGAATAGTGAGAAACTCCCACTAGCAACCCACATATTTTCCCTCCAAATAGGCCTGCTAATCTTTTGAGGCAGTTTTTCACATTGTTTTGGCTTTCACACTTTTGGTTGTCTGTCATGTTTTATTTATTAGAACAGGTGGAGACTTAGTTCTGTCTTTCCAAAGCATGTAAAATGGAGAGGAAAATACAAGACTTTGCTTTAAAGCAATTAAGGAGATGGAATGAAATCTTGGGCATAACAGGGAACTTGAAGTTTAAATTTTCCTTAGTCTATCCTGGCCTCTATGGTGAGTTGGGGTTTTGGTTAAGGCAGGGATCTCTGTGGAAACCAATGCCCATGGGATGGATCTACCTCTTCTTGATTTTCTGGAGGTAGATCATCCATAGTCCAGTGTGGTACCTTTAATTTAGCTGTGTCTTGGTGTGATCCTAGCAATTAGAAAGATGTAAGTTATTAAAACTCTAGAGAGTTGGGTTTTCTCCCGGTTCTACTCTTTGTGTACCATCTAAAATGGCAGACTGAGTCCTATGGTTCCAACTCCTCAATTAACAATGGAGTGTCCAATGACTTTGAGTGCTCAAGTGAATAGCACTTGAGCATGTGAATAGCAGCAAAAACTCATATTCATCAGAGACTACCACTGCCCACGACTGTGGCCTGTGATGCTCAGTAGAAAAGCAGCAGCTCTCAGTGGGTGTGATGTGTTAAGTAGAAGCAGAGCAGCTGGGAAAAGGCGGACTGCAGATGTCATATAATATCTGAGCCCAGATGGGAACTCCTTTGTGTTTAAAGTAACACAGAGTAGGGATTTTGCAAGGACCTGGATATGCATTAGCAGGAACTAGGCAAAGGAATGAGGAGAAAGAACTAGCAAACATGTGCATGTGCTACCATGTTTTTAAATAATGATATTTTATAAGAGATACTTAATATTTCCCTCTCTACTGTCAGTCAAAATGAAATGAAGTAAGGAAAAAAATTAGTGGAATAAAAAAATTTAGTGGAATACTACAGGCAGAATTTGGTGTTTCTGATTATCTTTTTAGTAAAACTTTTGTCACCAGACTCACAGGTTATTCATGTTCTTTCTATAAAGACAACAATGAAAGCATCTTGCACCCCATGGGGTTCTGTCCTTTTCAAAGTCTTCCTGTTATGGACTTCTCATTCACAACATTCCTATGAGGTTGACAGAGCATACATTACTCCCATTTTGACAGGAGCAATCCAAACTTCAGAGATATAGATGTATTTTCAAGAGTGAAACAGCTGGGCTGGGGATGTGGCTCAAGCGGTAGCGCGCTTGCCTGGCATGCGTGCGGCCCGGGTTCGATCCTCAGCACCACATACCAACAAAGATGTTGTGTCCGCTGAGAACTAAAAAATAAATATTAAAAATTCTCTCTCTCTCTCTCTCTCTCTCTCTCTCTCTCTCTCTCTCTCCCCTCTCTCAATCTCTCTTTAAAAAAAATTAAAAAAAAATTAAAAAAAAAAAGAGTGAAACAGCTAAAAAATAGGAGATACTAATATTAAGCTCAAGTATTCTAACTCAAGGTCACTTCTGTTTCTACCAAATCATGTTCATTATAATAACTTTTCACAATAAAACAGCATGCAGTAGTTTTATAACTGTATATGAAATATATTACACTGGGATACACCAGTTTCTGTAATTTTCATATTATGAAAAGAGTAATGATATGAATAGATGATGTAGTAACGCACCGTACAATTTTCTAAGCACTTTGAAATTTAAATAACCTTAAGAAATTCACAGGGAAATTATTGCTACATGTGCTTAACATAGAAGGAGACTGAGGAACAAAGAAATTAAATGACTTATCTAAAAAATTCTGACTCCCTATATTCTCATCACTAGAGTGGATTGCTTCTTAAGTGCATTATCACATAAGTAATCCTTATAAATAAAATTATGGCTACACATAAATATTTATTATGTTTTCAAATTTAACTCATCATTTTTTTTCCTCCTTCACGTGCTTCATATATTGTATTGGACTCTCTTTCCAAGGAATTTATGATAAACCCTGAACCGAAGTTTCCTCAAACTGTAATTGAACAGAGCATTGACTTTCTTAAAAGCAAACTGAGATCATCTCTATGAACAGCAAGTGAATTCCTGTTTACCTCCATCCCAATACCAGCCCTCTTTTAAAAAGAACATGAAAAATGGTAAAAAATGGCACCTCTTCAATTGACAGAGATCAACAAAATAAAAATGAAAACCTGCTTTAAAAATCTTTGAGGCATGGGATGCATAAGGTGTCTGCTGGGCCACCCGGCAGGTGTCAACACCTGGCTGAGACTGACCTGTGGTCTATGCTGGCCACCTCAAGGCAGCCTCTGGGACTGCATCTTTATCGAAGAAGGTTCAGGAAAGAGTTCACTGATTTTTGAGAAGAGAAAGAAAAGAGGCCTTTTTTTCTTCCCTTGTATAGGGTCAGGAGACCTGCCATTTATGTATATTTTTTCAGCCCAATATGGGGAAAACTTCTCCAGTGTTGTGACTAGAGAACCCTCCCAGGACTCTTCTGCAGCATCATAAACCAGAACACTGTCCCCAGATCCTAAAAATGAATAATGATCCAATTTATGATTGAACAGAAGTACTTTGTGGAGGAATTAAAGGGGATACTTAAGAAACGGTTTTACCTCACTTTTCTATGCTATTATTCTATGCAGAAAATCCACAGGATCCCAAGATTAGCTAAAAAATTGGGGCAAAATGGGTGGAGTTGAAACCATTGTGATGCAAAGCCTGGGACATAGAGACCTTTTCAGTGTGAAAAGTTTTGATCCCCCAAACTGTAAAATTGGAAAATGGGGAAGATAGTAACAACCTGGAGAAAATAATTGAGGGGTGAAAGTTAGACTGGTGTTCTCATTGGACAGGAAAAGAGCCTAAGATTATGTGGCACCTGCTCAATTGAGAATACATAGAAGGATTTTTTTTAAAGAGAGAGAGAGAGAGAGAGAGAGAGAGAGAGAGAGAGAGAGAGAGAGATTTTAATATTTATTTTTTAGTTTTTTTGGTGGACTCAACATCTTTTATTTTATTTTTATGTGGTGCTGAGGATCAAACCCAGTGCCCCGCACATGCCAGGCGAGCACACTACCGCTTGAGGCACATCCCCAGCCCAACATGAAAGGATTTTTAAAGTTAGGAGAGATTTATTTCTGTTGGTGTCCCTTGCTTTATATTTGTACTTGGGATATGGTCAGGCAAGAGAGATGTGGGAAATTGGACTACTTAATTGGAGTGATCAAATAAAAGACTGTCCATAAACTACTTGCAGATGTGACTCCTATGTCAGTCATGGCTGCTTTGGTTGACCACGATATCAGTCAATTCAGTCTTACAGTTTTCCAATCTAAAAAATCAATAGCATTTCAAAGAATTCTGTCAGACGATTGTATTGATCACCAGTAAATGGTTTGATGTATAATGAAGTATGATTTGAAATATGAACATTTCTATCCCAGAGCTGGGTAGAAAAATAAATGAATGGCAACATTGTATGAACTCCAGAGCCAACCATTCTCCCACTTTGTAGCCGGGTAATCTTGGGTAATCTACTTAGTTTTCTATCTCATCTTAAAAATGGAGATAAAAAAATTGTATCTATCTTTATTATGAACATTTTTTAATTCTATAAAATTCTTAGCTTGGTGTCTGGAAAACCTACGAGTTCAATAAGTTACTTTTGCTACTATTATGAATACTTTATTATTCTCCTAGACTACCAGACCCAAACCCTCACATTCTAAATTTATCTTTCAAGACTTCTTATTCTTCTGCTACCACCCCATACAATGACCAATCAATAAATTGTTTAAATATTATGTTCTCAATCCTTCTTGTCACCTTTTATCTCCTTTTACAACGCCCATCTCCACCACCCCCCACCCCAAGATACAACTCCTCTTCCTCTCAGCCACAGAAGTGTTTTCTAACTGCCTCTGGTATCTTGTCTCCAATTTATTCCATACATTGCTCTAGCTCTGAACACATCACTTCCTTCCAAAAATGTTCTATTGCAATGATATTTTTTTAACAGCTCATCACCGACCTGCCCTCATGGGACTGTGCAGTAGATTCTATTATTGGTCCTAATTCTTCTATTGTCTGTGATAGGACTATGTGTCCATACTTTGGCTTGTGATTTTGCTGTGCTCCTCAAGAATCTACCTTTACCACATGTGACTTGCTTTGGAAATGAAATATGAGAAAATACTTACGTGAGAAGGACTTACGTGAAATTTTTTATAGTTTGACTTGACCCTTTTGCTCTGGATCGGCCATGAGAAGAACAGACCCTGTTCCTTTAGCTTTAGCCCCGAATTAATACTCAGTGAAAGACACAGGCTCAATCCACCCTGTGGATCCAAGCCACCTGAAGTAGTGTGCGGTGACGAGCTACCCGGCCAAACCCAATCTAGATCAACGGAACCATAGTGAACTGCAGACCTGCAAGCATGAAAGTAAATGCTTGTTAATGTGCCCTTCAGTTTGTAGGGGTTACTATACACCATAATTGTGTTGATACCTGATTATTACAACTACTTTTGCAACTTCACTTCTGCTCTCATTCTTGGGAGCGGCTAGAGCCCAGCTAAACCTGACAACTTGATGATCCCTGAATATGCCCGTGACTTTTCTACCTGTGATAGTCTGGTCCTGCTTGTTGTCTTGCTATACATATATAAATAGGTAGGTTTGTTCTCTCTCTCTCTCTCTCTCTCTCTCTCTCTCTCTCTCTCTTCTTAGCTCTGAGCTAAATATTCATGGGTGATCTCTTTGTAGTCTCCTGGGATCTTAAGCCATACCATTCTTGACTTCTGATTTCTTAGCTTACTTTTTCATATGTGTGTAATTTGACTTCAAAACTAAAGAAAGAGACTTTGCCTTTTGAAAAGAGATTAATATTTATTGAAATTCTTTTTGCTCCAGAATTCTGATTAGTATTTTATATGTAATGTGCATCCATAAAGGTAGTGATTATTTCCCCCATTTTATAGAAGGAGGAGATGAGACTCGGAGAAGTTATGGAACTTGTTCAAATGTAAACAGTAGAGGAGGGGCTGGAATCCACTTTTTTTTTCTTTAATTACTGTGTTTTCTGGCTGTGCCATTTTAATTTTGCAACTATAATCTCACAAAGTTAATAAGTAAGTGACTTATTGAACAGACAGTCATATAAACAATAGCTGTGTTTTAATGCTAAGAATTTGGAACCTAAAGTATGACATCTTAATGATTTTGTCAAAGAAGTGTTTCAAAATTAAGGCACTAAACCTTAAATAGCTCATGCCTCCATCTCTTGAGGCCTGCTTTTTGTATTGCCAATGTTTGTTTCTTTAGGTTCTATAGAACTCAGAAGGAAACCACAGAACCACCACCCCAGGAGAGCAGACAGAGTCTGACTTCAGCCCACAAAAGCCAAAAGTTAGCAGGGTCGGAGTTGAAAGCTTGGCTTGACACTGTGTCTCCCGCTCACACCCTGGCACCTTCAGGCTTTGTCTGTTTTTAACAGCAGAGTGCCAGCCTCACATTTTTAAACCTTAACTCTGAATTTCTTGACTCCCCGTGTTTAAGATAGATTTTGCATGTTACTATTTTGAAGCAGCTCTTTGTCAGAGCTGGCGAGAAGAGAAGGAACCAAAGAGGTTTGATGGGAAGTTCTTAGAAGTGCAGTTACTGAGCTACCAGCTCAAACCGAGTTTCTCTTGATTCTGACAAGACGATCAACCTTCTTCTAAATCAGGGTTTCTCAACTTCAGCACCATTAATATGCTCAGCCAGATAATTCTTTGTTGTGGGGAATGATCTATGCATTAAAGGTTGTTAAGCAGCTTCCTGATCTCTACCCATATTTCCCATTGTGATAATCAAAATATCTACAGGTATGGCCAAATGTTCTCTGGGGCAGAATGACCCAGCTCAAGAACCTGGGTCATTGCTTTAAATGAACACAATACCTTTATTTTACTGATTTATTTTTTTATGTGGTGCTGAGGATCGAACCCAGTGTCTCACATGTGCTAAGCAAGGGCTCTATTACTGAGCTACAGCCCCACTCCTCCATTGCTTTAAATGAAAAAAAAAAAAAAAGATGACTAAGATCACTATAGCCTTTTATATTCAGGCAGAAAGGAAAAATCAAGAGATGACAGATTGTCTTTTTTGAAAAATGTATCCTAGTTGCAATTTAGATGGAACATTAGGGGCATTTTTACTTTGTAAACAGATCTCTCTGTAGTATAGATATCTTAGGAAAGAAAAAATCAAAGGAGGAGCCTATCGAAGCACATATTAGTGAAGCAAACTGTGTTGATACACCCTGTAAACTAAAGGTTAAACTGAAGTTCATCTCTCATAGCTGGTGCTTATATTCTTGTAGTGACTTGGCAGACTGAGGGAAAAAGCATCCTTCTTGATCTTAAGGTCCCATGTCTCCAGAGCCAGAGATTTTCAGCTCCCTACCTTAAGTTACTACTTACTGACCACTCCAATGGCTCTTCTTTGTGTTTTACTATATGAAGGAGACATTATATTACATTATGGATGATGGATCTGAGGCACAGAGAGGCATTGCTTGCCCATGTTTACAGAGACACAGTCAGGAATTAACTCCACATCCGCCTGGATTCCCAGTCTATGATCAAAATGGTGTCTACCCCCATAACTGGGAGGAGACCTTGGATTCACTGAGCTTCACAAAGCAGTTATCACGTTTGTTATCTCTCTTGAACCCAGAGCTGGTTTGTGCTCCGGTGCCTTTGCCTGGAGGTGCTTATGCAGAACACTCAAGGAGATAGTCACCTGTGGAATTGTATTTCAGAAATCTCTGACTCAAATATTGTATTGTTCTGTGATTCTAGTGAAAGTCATTGAGAGAACAGAAGAATGCCATGTGATTATTTATTCCAAACTGACCAAAACTATGAGGAAGGAAGCACCCAAGCTGGACAGAAAAGCAGCTTCAGTGTTTCTGGCAGGAATTCCACATTAGTGCACTAGGATAGAATAGGATGGTCTCAGTTACTTTCTTATAATTGGCACACACGTATGTGTGTGTACATGTATGCATTTCATATGTGTATGTGTATATATGCAATTTCACTGTGTATATGTACATAAGCATGCACACACGTGTATGTACACACATACACACAACATAATGCTATTCAATCTTTAAAAATAAAGAAATCCTATCATTTGTGACAACGTGGATGAGCCTGGAGAACATTATACTATGAAGGCCAAGCAAAGAAAGACAAATGCTGCATGATCTCACTTATATGTTCAAAAAATGCATCATAGACTCAGAGACAGAATGGTGACTGCCAAGGACATATGCAGAAATATTGAGTAAAGGGTACAAAGTTTCAGTGAAACAGGATGAATAAATTTTGGAGACTTATTATATAACTTAGTGAACATAATTCATCATAATGTGTTGTACACTTGAAAATTTCTAAGCAATTAACTATTTTGTGCTCTTCAAACTCAAGGCCAGCCTCAGAAACTGAGTGAGGCTCTAAGCAACTTAGCAAGACTCTGTCTCAAAATAATAATAATAATAAAAATTGGCTAGGGATGTGGCTCAGTGGTAAAGTGCCCCTTGGGGGAAAAAAATTAAGCACTCTTGCCACAACAATAAATAAATAAGGCAATGGATAAGTTAGTTTGATTAAATCATCTCATGACATACACATCTATCAAAACATCACATGTATACCATAAATACGTACAATTTCTGTTTGTCAAATAAAACTTAATAAAACAGGAAAAAAAAGCAGCTCACCATCAGTAATGCCTGGAATGCTGCATCCTAACAGATACTTTATTTAACATGTGTTCTTGACACTTTTGTCTGGGATCAATAGATGACTAATGTACAGATTTGTTTCTGGGCTTTCTGTATCATTCCATTGCTTTGTATGTCTATTTTTATACCAGTAGTATGCTGCCTTGATTACCATAGCTTTCATTATTCTAGCTTGCTGTTACATAACTGAAGTATATATATTTTTCCCACATGTTTTATTGGTGCATAATAGTTGTTACACATTTGTATATGCACACAATACATAATACAACAACATAATTTATCAATATCACTCCCTAGCATTTCTTCCCTCCTTCCCCATTTCCTACCCTTGAACCCTTTCTTCTACTGATCTTGCTTTGACTTAACTAAAGTATATTTTAAAGTCAGGTAGTATGACATCCCCGACTGTTAATTTACTTGAGATTGCTTTGATTACTCAGGATCTTTTGGGGAACCATACACATTTTGGAATTATTTTTTTCAATTTCCATAAAAAATATCAGAAATTGCAAAAGGGATTACACAGACTCTGTAGATTGCTTTAGGTTGTATGGATATTTTAATAATATTAATTATTCCAATCCATGAATATAGTATGTCTTTCCATTAATTTGAAACTTCTTCAGTTTCTTTCAACATTTTGTAGTTTTTAGTAAATATATCTTTTCCTTCTTTGGTTAAATTTATTCCTATGTATTTTATTGATTCATTGGTAACTATTATAAATGGATTGTTTCCTTGATCTGTTTTCCAAATTGTTTGTTTGTATAGAGAAACACTACTGATTTTTCTGTGTTAATTTTGTGCCTGCAACTTCATTGAATAGGTTTATTTGTTCCAAGAATTTTTTGGCAGAGTATTTAGGATTTTCTGTATATAAAATAATGTCATCTGCAAACAGAAGTTTTGCTTCTACTTTTCTAATTTGGATGGCTTTGATTTCTTCTTTTTTTTTGTTTTCCCTTGCCTAAAATTGCTCTGGATGGGATTTCTAGTACTATATTGAATACAAATGGTGAAATTAGCATCCTTATCTTGTTCTTGTTTTTTTTTTTAAATATGTTTTAGTTGTAGTTGAACACAATACCTTTATTTTATTTATTTTTATGTGGTGCTGAGGATTGAACCCAGCACCTCACACATGCTAGGCAAGCGCTCCACCGCTAAGCCACAACTCCAGCCCCCTTGTCTTGTTCTTGATCCTAGAAGATAAGCTTTCAGCTTTTCGCTCTTGAGTATGATGTTGCTGTTTGCTTGTTATACATGACCTTTTGGTGGGATAGTTTTAGAATAGAGATTGGTACAGAAAGAACAAGGCATGATTAGAGAATTGGAACTTTTAGCTGCATTCCTCATCACTAAATCCTTTGGGGATTGGGGATGGAAATTGAGTTAATCATCAATGGCAACAATTTAACCAATCATGTCTATGTAATAGAATATCAGTAAAACTCCTAAATAATGGGGTTCTGACAGATCCCAGGTTGGTGAGCACATTGATGTGCTGAGAGGGTGGCCTTCCTGGAGAATCCATCGAAATTCTGTATTTCTCTCCTCAACATATCTTTCCCTATACACCTCTTCCATTAGACTATTCCTGGGTTGTATCCTTTATAATAAACCTTTATATCCTGTATAATAACATTTTTCTGAGCACTATGTGTCATGATAGCAAGTTACCAAATTTGAAAAGGAGGTTGTGGGAACCCCTGATATGTACTTGGTCAGTCACAAGTATAGAAGTCACAAGTCCTCTATGGTGAGTCAGTCTAGTGGAACTGAGGACTTAACCTATGGGTGTGTAGCATCAGAATTGAATTGAATCATTGAACACTCAGCTGGTATCTGAGGAGTTGGGGAATTAATTTTTGGTGTGGAGAAATCCCATGCCTTTGGTGTCAACGGCATGCTGTGGGTAAAACAGATCATAGTGTTATCTCCAGATTATATCTAGCTGGGAAAAGTTAGTGTAAAAATAAAGAGAAGTGGACTACTGTTAAAGCAAACAGATGCTTGTCAATCAAAAGCAAAATGCATAGATACAAATGTCATTAGAAGGTCAACTAACTCTCAAAGTGAGAGTTAGTTTCAGATATGTTGTTTCTTAAAGAACCACAGGGAAAGATTCTCTTTCCTTCTCCCTGTGGTGATTACCTGTCCTACCTCTACAGCATCTTCAGGCACTATGATCAAAGACTGTTCTTTTCTGTCCCAGGGGATGATTGGGCAGAAATATGGAAAGGCTAACTATTAAATACAGTGGGAAGTGAAGAGAAAAAGGTGAATGATTTCGAATGAGAGAGATCCACAAAGCACCATTAGGGTCTCCTCGCCTGCCCCAGGGATGAGGAAAGTTAGACATTACTCCCATGAAGCCTGCAGCCACTCTGACTATATGATTTTGAAACACAACCTAAATTCTGGATAAAAAACTTTCTTTCTTTCTTTCGTACTGGGATTGAACTCAGGGTGCTTTATGATTGACTACTTCCCCAGCACGTTTTAAATATTTTATTTGGAGACAGGGTCTTGCTAAGTTTCTGAGGCTGGCCTCTAAGTTGCGATCCTCCTGCTTAAGCTTCCTGAATTCCTGAGGTTATAGGTGTGCACCACTGTTCATGGTGTAGGGCCAGTATTCTTTGAAAAGAGGGGGAAATCATCTTCCCTGTCATGCATATTTCAGGTGATGGAAACAGCAGCGGAAGTAGAAAATAGTGGATATCTATATGGCCAGTTCTTGGGCTTCCCAGACTTCCTGCAAGTCATCTGGTCACTGGGGTTCTAGTTGAGTACTCCCATAAATGAACACACAGCACAATGCTGAAGAGTGAGAAAAGCACCTCACCATTCTCTGCATTTGTAATGTTGCTCCAGGTCCACCTAGCAGCTCTTGGGTGCCACACCAAAGCACTCATTTAGGCCCTCTCACTTTGGATTTCCTAATTAGGTTCCCATCTATAATCTGCTTTAACTTCTTTAAAAGTGAGTCAAGCACCAGTCCCTTCCATTTCATAATTTAAGGAGTTCCACGGAGTCTTTTGAAGACTTCATTGTTATGCTTGGAGTTCAAGGAAAGCAGGTCTCTTCCAATACCCCATCCCACCCGCAAATCCTGCAAAGTAGGCTGGTAGGGAAAGCACTCCAAATGACAACGACTTCATCTTACTCATCTTACTTGTTTACAGTGTTCCATGGAAACCCCTTCACTGGACCTGAGGTGAAGAGGCAGGTGCAGCCTCACCCACCTTCCACAGCTCCAGATGGGGAGGTACATGTGGAGCTCACCACAGAACTCCTTCCAGTGGAAACACTCACCCATACCTCCCTCCTTCTGGCCTCTCCAATCCGCTTCTCATATCCTTGAACATTCTCAGGGATTCAAATGTTCTGGAATGAATTTTAAAGTGTATATCCTTTGCAAATATGTATATTTAAATCTTTCTTCTTGGTGCTGATGTGTTACAAAGTGAGAAAGGATACAGAGGTATCCAAAATAGAAAAGAGACAATGAAGGAAGCACAAGAAGATACTGCCCAGAGATAACCTACATTAATTAATCTAAACTCTCAAGATTTTCTGGAAATTCCATGAATGAGTAACATTATGTTCTTTGGTATCTCTCTGGGGCTTATTCTAATATAAAATGACCATTCTGTCCCATTAACTAGCTGCTAGCTCCTTAGTTTACCCAAACATTTGCAGACAAGATGCTCTGTTTCTATGCTGTACAGACTTTTCTCCCTGCTCTCTAACACCCTGTCTTTTCCTTTGTTCTTTGACTTCATCTTTGATCCATCTTATTACCTGTGAGTTAATAATTTGCATGCATAATAACAAACTGCAACAAACAGGATGCAACCAGGATGAAAAGTCTCTGAATTATTCTTTGACAGTGCTTTCATTGAAAATGAGGCAGGAAAAGTTCCAATCATAACATCCTGTGATGTTTCAGAAGGCAATGGCAGCAGAGCTTCTAGCTACCCCATTTTATCCACTTTCCTCCTTTTATATAGGTGATCAGTTCTGGTTTCTAGTTGGCAGATGATATTGTAAAGAAAGATCATTTTCCCCTGTGAAGAGAAACTTTCCCTCTCTCCTCCCAGGGTTTGATAACTGAATCTATGAGATAAATCAGCAACAGACAGGCTGACAGGAGAAACATGCACAGAGGCCCCACAGGAATGAAAGCTGAATAAAAGTGAATCTCTAGCTAGGCGAGGTGGCTCACACCTGTAATCCCAGCAGCTCTAGAGGCTGAGGTAGGAGGATGGCAAGTTCAAAGCCAGCCTCAGCAACTTAATGAGGCCCTAAGCACTCAGCAAGACCCTGTCTCAAAATAAAAAATTTAAAAAAAGGGTTGGGGATATTGCTCCGTGGTTAAGCGCCCTGGGTTAAATCCCCAGTACCAAAAAAAAAAAAAGAAAAAAAAAAGCACACATACTTTAGTAACCAGTGAGATTAGGAACTTATATCCCCTCTTCATGAAGGAGAGGGGAGGAAGGATGTAAGCAATGTAGAGGAGAGTAAATGATTTGGGGGAAAATGAAAGGGTCCTTAGAATCTTAAGTGATGGCTTGTGGCAGTCTGTCTGAGTGCGCCATGACTTCTAATCATCCTCTCCTGTGGGTTAACCTTCCCTGCTTGATGAAACTCTAGAAGAGAGGATTGACGGCAACCTAGTTCCTTTTGGAGCATATGTTTTTGGGCCCATAAGTGGAGTTCAGAGAAAGCCCCTCCCTGCATTTGATGTTTTTCAGCTAGCAGTAATCAGAATACCAAAGCAGCAGATTCTGTGGTGGTATTTCCTGAACTCCTTCATCTCTCTGTAAAAATTTTCTTTCTTTTCCCTTGCCTTCCCCGCTCTCCTTCTTTTCTTTTTGCAGTGCTGGGGATTGAAGCCAGGGCTTCCATGCATGCTAGGTAAATGCTGTACCACCGAGACACTGACTACACCCCCGGCTCTTTTATTTTATTTAATTTTGTTTTTATTTATTTATCTTTGAGACAGGGTCTCACTAAGTTGCCGAGGCTGGCCTCAATCTTGCAACTCTCCTGCCTTATCTTCTGAGTTCCTGGGATTACAGGTATGCACCACTGCTCCCGGCACCTCTTTGAGAATCTTAAAAATCTCAGGGAAGGATCCTTCTTCTCTTGGCCTTGGGTCACATGTTTACCTCTGAATTAATCAACGTGACGGAAGGAGAAGATATTTAGGACAAGCAGTCCCCATAAGGACGACATGGTTAGAGGAGTGGTTCTTCAAAAGATGAAGGTTCCTGTAAAGAGAGGTTCTGGGCAGATAGAGAGTACAAGTTCACACGGGGGGCTTTTTAAGATTTCTGAGGTGGATACTTCCTGTTTGGATGGCGTAGCCCTTTTGTGGTCAATGTGAAAGGTGGTCTAGGCTAATTGCCAATTTGTATCTAAAGTAAGAAGGCTGCATGTTTTCTTTGATCTTGAACCTACTTTTATTTCTCACATGTGCTGTCCTGATAAATCTACTTATTATCACTTTCTGTACTTTGCCCTGTATCCTGCATGGTCTCTGTTATGTTTCTGTTGAAAATCTTATTCACACATTTGTGTGCTTGTCTTGATTATAGAAAATTTTACTTTTACTGCTTCCTTATCTTTGCTTTACTTCAAACCCATTGATTCAATCATCAAGTCACACACACACACACACACACACAATCCTACAACAACAACAAAAAAACCTATCTTGAATGACAGGATTCAAAAACCAAAGCTTCAGCACAAAGTAGAAATCAAGGCAAAAACAATTTTCAGGATAAGCAGACCCATCTAACAAGTGTAGAGTATGTGGTTTTGTGGGTGGGTGGTGATAATGAAATGTTTCTTTAACTCTCAGACTAGGGAATAAATGGGAAATGGCTAAAATGGAATACTCTAGTAGGACCATGTATGCTGTTTAATGATTTGAAGGCAAATGCCAAAGTAAGCAGCAACAGTGGATAGAAGTGGTTCTTCTGCAGAGTGGGAAATAGTGGGAAAAAGAAAATGGGCTGAGGGTTGGGTGCTGTAGCGCATGCCTGTAATTCTAGCAGCTGGGGGGGGGGATGGGGGGTGGGGGGTTGGGGTTGGGGCAGAGGGAGGAGGACTGCAAGTTCAAAGCCAGCTTCAGCAAAAGCGAGGCACTAAGCAACTCAGTGAGACCCTGTCTCTAAATCAAATACAAAATAGGGCTGGAGATGTGGCTCAGTGGTCGAGTGCCCCTGAGTTTAACCCTTGGTACCCTCCCCTGCAAAAGAAAATGGGCTGATAAGTTTTGTCATACACTGTTGAACCATATTATGAATTATGATAACTTGATAGAAATAAAAATAAAATAAAAGGAACCCCAAATCTAAGTCAGTGGTCTTGGATTCTGGCCTAGTTTGATTGCATAACCCAGATTTTCAGCTTTTTTCTCTAATGAGTTACATCCCCATATATCTGTCCTTTTCTTAGTTTAATCCCTAGTTTTGAGGTGACCTACTATAATTTCTTCCTGAGAAAGTACATAGGATGTAAAACTTTTAAGATCCTGTATATATAAAAGTGTCTTAAATCTATACTGAAATTTAACTGTTTGTCTTGGCCTAGAATTATCAGTGAGAAACCACTCCCTCAAAATGACTCCATTTTAGTTCCCACTGTTTTATCGAGAAATCTGAAAGCATTCTGGATCTTGGTCCTTTGGAGTAAATGTTATTTTTCTTTTCTGAAAGTTTTGGTTCTCTCTCTCTCTCTCTCTCTCTCTCTCTCTCTCTCTCTCTCTCTCTCTCTCATTCTCTCTCTCTCTCTCTCTCTCTCTCTCTCTCTCTCTCTCTCTCTCTCTCTCTCTCTCTCTCAATTCTGTGTATTTAGGTTGTATTTATCTCAGTATATACCCACAGAGTGAAGTGAATACCACAGTCAAGTAAATTAATATCCCCACCATCTACTACTGTTACTGTTCTTCCTCTTCTTGTGACTCTTCTGTGTCACAAGAATTACCTAAAATGTACACTCTTGGCAAGATCTATATACAATACAATATTCTTATTTATTATTATTATTATGATATTTGTTCTAATCACTTATATATGAAAGCAAAATGCTCTTCAATTCATTGTACACAATTGGAGCACAAATTTTCACTTCTCTGGTTGTATGGAAAGTAGGGTCACACCATTTGTGCAATCATACAGGTACCTAGGGTAATGATGTCCATGTCATTTCATCATCTTTCCTACCCCTATTCTCCTTCCCCTTTGCCCAATCCAAAGTTTCTTCACTCATGCCCCCCACCCCACCCCTATACCCCCACCCATGGGATTTTCTCTTTGATTGCAGTGTTTTGAAATCATACACTGATGGTCTTTGGTGAGGATCTATTTTCCCCACTTATGGTGGTGAATCTTGATAAAACATTTAATTCTGAGGAAAACCTACTTTAATGATTATTTTCTTCTTTCTAGAATTCCCTTTATTTAGACATTCAGTCTTCTGGACACTCTAAAATATCTAATTTGCCAATTATTTTTTTCTTTCTCATTTTCTGACTCTTGATCTTTTGGCTCTACTTTCTGAAAAATCTCCTTAAAATTATCTTCCAGTGCTTCTACTGAGATAGCCATTTCAGTTTTTAGATTTGCAGTTTCCCAAACTCACTCTTGTTATCTCCATGTTTGTTTGTTACAGCATCCTGCTGTTATCTCATGCATGCAGTATCTTTTCTCTTAGATATCTGGCTTTTATGCAGAGCATTTGGCTGGTACTCATGTTTAAAAATCCAGCTTTGCTTAGTTGGCTCAGTCAGTCAATATGCTTCCTTTTGCTTTCCAACTTCCAAAATTTTATTATCTTTAGAAAAGAAATGACATCCCCCAAAGAGAGATCTCTAAGTGAGAAGACAGGTGGTTTTCCATTCTTCCCCTCCTTGTTGGCATATGCCATTTGGAGCAGAGGCTGACTGGCAGTCTAGTAGGACACGGGAGAACTAGTTTTGCTCAATTGTCCAGATTGATTTGATTCTGACCCCAAACTTATATTGGATCTGAGAACACAATACCTCAAAGGATGACACCTTGGCATGCTAAATACTTTGAAATAAAGGAGATGGAAAGTGCTTCAGAAATGAGATTTTTTTTTCCTTCTTTTTCTTAACCCTCTGTCTCCCTTGGACAGAATCACAGAAACCAGAATTCCTCTTCCCCAAGGCAAATCATAGATGGAACTCCTCTCCCTCAAAGCCAGCCATAAAACCCTTCTCCTTTGAACATTCTCATTCCACAGGGACCCTACCCACACCTGGGGGAAGGAATGCTACACAGAGGCCAAGAAGAATCTGACCAGACAGGCCTTGCTGGGCCTCCCCCTCAGTCTATTACCATCGGATCCGCCCTTTGGTCCAGTCATATTTCTATAGGACCACCTATACTTCATTGAATCTAAGTATAAAAATAGGTTTCTCTGGGTCTCTGAGTCTTAATCTGAGACTGTGCATGTTAAATTAAACTTTGGTCAAATAAATTTATCACTTTTCTCTTGTTAACGTGTCTTGTGATAGGAGTGTCAGCTGTGACCCCTAGGATGGGTGAGGAAAGGTAGCACATTTTTCTGCCTCTACACTTACAAACCCCACTCAGCACAAGAAAAGCCATTTGCTAGAACTTTCCTTGCTTCATTAGAAAGCAGCTTAAGCCTAATATTGCAAGTCCTGGGCCCATCAGTCCTGCTACACCTTCCCTTCACTAAGCAGCGTGGTACGCAGCTTGGTAAAGCAGCATCTCATGCACCTATAAGTTTCTCCAAAATGAATTTTTGGAAGTAATAATCTCTCCATTGCATTGCATTTCCAGTGGTTTTAGTGTGTTTGAAGGTCAAATGTCAGTCTCATTTTTCTGCCTTTGCTTCCTGGCTACTTAGCCTCACGCTCCTCCTTTGAAAAACTGGGGGGTGATACTGCTTTCCCCCCTGCACCCCTGGGAGGAGGAAGTAAAACAAGACAAGTTGGAAAACCAGTAGTTGGAGCCTGCCACTGCAGGACTCTGGTCTTTGGGTAAATGGAAGTACCATGGAGACACCCTGTCCCATGGCCATCTTTACTTCTGGACCCTTAGTGAGGTTTGCACTTTTTCCCCTCAGGGGTACATTGCTTGCAAAAGTGAAAGCAATTTCAAACTTCTGAGATCAAAATATGAGGTGAAAAAAACTCAGTAACACCTTAACAACCATTAGAGTTAAACCAAAGAGGGAAGAGAAGATGCTAACCTCCCCAGACCTGCGTGCAGGGCCGCAATTCTCCACCAACCCAGGGAAGGTGTGAGACACTGTGGAGTCTGCTGCTGCCTTCAGACCCAGGGAATGTCTGTTGACACCTCTCTTTCAGCCTCCCTGCACCCCACTTCCTTCTATTTTTGTAACCTTGAGAGGAACAGGAAGGGGTATATATATATGTATGTATGTGTGTGTGTGTGTGTGTGTATATATATAAAATGTTTTTAAGCACTGAGGGTCTGCCTGTGTTCTAGAAGCTGATGAAGCTGTGAACTTGCCACAAAAAAATGACTGTGACCTAGGGCAAGGGATTCAGGATGTCCAACTTGTCAGAGGACCCGTGACCCTTAGCAGGCTAAAGGAATAATCATCTCTTTCCAGATGATACAAGGAGCTCTAGTTCACACTGTATATGATCTTCAACTCCAAGGCTTAAAATGACTCAGAATTCTTTTACTTAATCAGTGAAAGAGAAGGGGGCAGCAGAACTTTGGTTTTGGAAGGTGGACCCCTGGACCAGGCTGCCAGATAAATGTCTCCCGGCAGAGACTCTGCTACTGGCTTTGCTCTGCAGGGGCTGGTGATCCCATGGGGACACACTGATTCATCAGTGTCAAGTCAAAGACTGGGGCTGCTCAGACCACATTCGTTGCTCAGTGGTTTGAAAATGTACATAATCTAGAATGGGACCCTCTATGCAAATAGGAAATTTAAAAAAATGTATATGGTTTCCAAATCAAATATATGCCCCTTAGGGTAGCTGACCAATTTTTTGGTTGCTTTTCTTTTCTAGCAACCACTTCCCACCTATCCTCAGCTTCTTGGTCTCCCACTTAGCTTCTAGTTCTACTTTTTCTTCCTTTTGTCACATTTGTTATACTACAGATAGCTTTACCAGATTTAGAAAATAAAAATACAGTTAGGGCTGGGGTTGTGGCTCAGTGGTAGAGCACTTGCCTAGCACATGTGAGGCCCTGGGTTCCATCCTCAGCACCATATAAATATAAACAAAATAAAGGTAATGTATCTATAAAAACATTAAAAATAGTTAAATTTGTATTTCATATATACAAAAAATTTCTTTTGGAATAGATATATTCCCAAAAGTTATTTGCTGTTTATTTTACATTCTGTGCAATAGACATAATAAAATATTATTATTATTATTATTATTATTATTATTATTATTATTATTATTATTTAAAGACCTTTATTTTACTGATTTATTTTTATGTGGTACTGAGGATTGAACCCAGTGCCTCTCATGTGCCAGGTGAGCGCTCTATCGCTGAGCCACAACCCCAGCCCCATAAAATATTATTATTTATCTGAAATCTACACATTTTTCTTTCTCTTCTTTTTAATTAATTAATTAATTAATTTTTTGGTACTGGGAATTGAACTCAGAGGGACTGAGCCACGTCCCCCAGAAACCATCCTTTCCCTCCCCCCACCTCCTCTTCCTCCTCTTCCTCCTCTTCCTCCTCCTCCTTCTTCTTCTTTTTTAAGACAGGGTCTTGTTAAGTTGCTTAGGGGCTCATTAAGTGGCTGAGACTGGTCTTGAACTTGTGGTACTTCTTCCTCAGCCACCCAAGTAGCTGGGATTACAGGTATGTACCACTGAGTCCAGTTCTGAAATCTACATTTAACTTGGAGTCTATCTGTCAATGCTAACTCTAGATTTTATTTTTTCTTCTCCTCTTTTTTGAATATTTGCCCGAGCGAGTTGAAGCAAGGAAAAAAATAAAGGATTATAGATAGTCAAGTTAGTTCTCATGTGCTGACCTACTATCATGAACTCAAATTGAACTAAGGAGCTAGGATGATCTCTGCTTACTGGTTAATAGTAGAATGAATGAAGTTTTTAAAATTCATTTACTGTTTTTATTTTTTAAAGTTTGCCTCTACTTCTATAGAATCTGTAGCCAAATGGATAGCCTTATGATGAATACCCGTAGCCTTCTACAGATGTGCTAAACTATGAAGGTGGACACCTACATCTTCACCATCACACTCCTGGCACATTTACTATTTAACTGAGGATTTTTTTTCCTTTGAAAATAAGCTTGGAGAGCATCAATTCAGTGAAGTACTTTCGTAAGTATTAAGTACATAAATGGTAAGCTATATGGTCCCAGAATTTCAAACCTTCAAGAGTATGTCTCCTACCTTCACCATATTCTTATTTGGACAACATACACAAGACGATCGTGGCTGCCTACTATAATGTATTTATTAATAAGCAGCATAAGTTAAAAATTCTACATGTTATAGAGAAAATACATTATGTATAATATTTAAACAATTTTTTTCCCTTTGGAAAAGTTTTCAAGACTTTATAGACTTCATAACCAAAACCTATGTACCCCAACCACTCTGTGAATGAGCAAATCTTAACCTTTTGCATTTTTGCCTCAGAACTTCACACATTTGTTTTCACATCCTACCATCTCTGAAATTGGGTGCATTTGAAAATCAATGGCATTTCATGGAAACATTCTTCCTTAGTGATACATAAAATAATAGTAAGTTTTATAATCAATTGCTTAGTTTGATAATCCTGATTTATTTTTAATATTTAAGTAATATAACATTGCTGATACAATTGTGGGGCTTTTGTATCTCATTCTCATTCTTACTGGTCTTATTTTTCTCACTCCTAAGACACAATAACTATCATAGATCTATTGTGTATCTTTTAGGACATAATTTTATATATACATTTATATACATGTGTCTATGTGTTTTATATACGTATGTTATTTCATAATATGTACTATTATTGTTTTACATATATCATTTTGCAACTATCTTTTTTTTTTACCTACAATTATATTTTTTAAATTCTGCTCATGTTGACTTACATAAAGGTTTCAATCTGCTCAATCTGCTGAATCATATTCTATTATATGCATACTCTAAATAATTTATCCGTTTATTGGCAGGCATTAAGAAAGTTGTTTCCAATTCATTTTTTCAGATTCATACTGGAATTTTCTAGCTCTCTCTCTCTCTCTTTCTTTTGATACCAGGGATTGAACCCGGGGGCGTTTGACCACTGAGCCACATCCTTAGACCTTTTTTATTTTTTTTTTTTAATTTTGAGGGTCTTGCTAAATTGCTTAAGTTCTTGTTAAATTGCTGAGGCTGTTTTTGAACTTGCTGCAGCCTCCCAAGCCACTGGGATTACAGGCATGTGGCACCAGGTCCAGTTTATGCTGTAATCCACATTTAGCAGTGGACTTTCCAGATTGTAGGATATATATACTTTCAACTATTTTCAATTTACCTTTATTGTAATTAATGCTAACTTTAGTGGTGCCTTTAACTTTATTGAATGAAATCTGGACTTGCTATTTTGTGAGGTTTGATTTCTTTTTTCCCTTCCTCAAAGGAAAGTCCTTTCTGTTTTGCTTTCACCCACTTCTTTACCAGAAATCATAGTGATACAGTTATAAAGTCACTTCTATAAATGTCACCTCTGAAATTTCTGTAGGACATCAGTTAACTGAACCACCTACACTTCTTAAATCATGGTTGTATTTCCAAAGACTACCTGTACTTGCAAGACCATAAAAGGTCCTCTCAGGTTCATCCATCAACCACCTGGGGTTTGAGAGCTGAAGTAACCGTGAACTTTAAAGAATTGCCAGTAATAAGTGTCAAGGGTCTAAAAGTGAACATCCTTATTGTATCCAGTAGTGCTACATTTAGGACTTTACTTTAAGTAAATTAAAGATACGCACAGGAATGAAGTGACGAGGTATTATCTACAGATAAGTTTATAGTAGTAGAAAATTAGAAGCACTCAGAATTTTACAGTGAAAGGTTATATGCATAAGTCAGGGTGAGTTTCTACGAATAGTTGACCCAGGAAGTGTTTATAATATGTTGTTCAATGAAGAAAGTGGAATAAAAGATAGTTTTTGACATCTTTTAAAAAATACATTCTTGGAAAACTATCTTAAAGGATATGATCAAAGCATTAATGATGGGATGTGCAATTTACAGATGATGACATTTTTCTTCTTTTAGTTATGTATCTTTCTAATATTTGTACAGTGAACATAAATTATTTTCAAAACAAAGATGATTTTTTAGGATCTATGCCAGGACTTTGTTTGCTCGCATCATAATAACATGTTGAGAATGGACACTGGAAAATGGGTAGACTGTAAGAGAATTTAGATGAGGAAATAAGTTTACTAAAATACATTATCTGGGAACAATTTGGATTTTTCCTGTGCATTTTCTTTATTCTTGTTTGACAGACTTTTAAAGGGTTTTAAACACAAAAACCCAGAGATGATTGGTGTCTTGTAATAAATAATCCTATTTTCCTTTTATTTTTAAGACTTTTGCACTTATTCTTTCACTATAGGAAGAGAATATATGTTCCTAGTATAGACCTGCAGAAAAATAGATTTGACAGCTTTCTTTAATAATAAATTTAAGAAAGATATCCAATGTTTCTCTTATTTATTATTTTGTAAATTTATTTTGGAGCAGACCACAATCACTTGTAGAATAACATTCTTTTATCTTTTATGTAGCTTCAATATCCTTTCCTTGAATCTTCACTATTTTGTAATAAATAAGTAAATAAATATCACTTGATTAATGTAAGAAGCTCCATCTACAATGAGCTCCTATCATCTTCAAAACGTGCAAGTTACAATATACAAAAAAAAAAAAGCTACATTTTAGTTGGCTCCTTAATGGCTGAAGATACTCAAACGCAAATAATCTAGAATTTGTATTGTAGTAGGCAAACCAAAACTCCTAATAAGTGATAAAATCTAATGCTTTCCAATATATAGGATTTGGAAAAAATATCATGTATGCATTGATAATGACATTAAAATGGATTCAGTATTTGTGAAAAGAATCCTTATAATATATAAGAATTATCAAAAATGATTTTTTAAATTACTCAAATGAAAACCCTATTTGTACAAGTATCTTTCTCGTAAAGATCATTGATTTACTATCCTTCCATGATGTAACTACAGAGAATCTGCAGCCCAAAATGGAGTTTTAAGACCCATCCCAACTCTGAGCCACTGATTCTAGGATCCAAAAAAATCACAGAATTTTAAAGAAGGAAGGAAACTTAAAAAGCAACTGAATGGCTGTAGAAAAAAAAAATTAAAAGCTTTCCTATAGGTCTCCCTAGCTATTAACTAAAGATACTAGGCTTGCACTTGATTATGAGTTAGTGCATCTTTTCATGCAAAACCCAAGCACTCAGTGATGAGGTGGCCCCTAAGGAAAGACTAGGGACCAGAAGCCAGTTGTGGGTCAAGGAAAAGGGATGGTTGGTTCAAGGGTATACCCTGTGTCTGCTTGCTCCCTCTGTATTCCAGACAGACAATAGCTCTGGAAGTGGTGTGAATAACACCCCACCCCCACAATTAGCCTCAAAGAGGTGTTAATTTCACAGTCAAACTGAGGACCATTTAAATTCTGGCAGTGTCAGAAAACAAGCATTTATTTGGAACCGAAAGAACAATTTGTCTCTTTTCTTTTGCATTGTCTACCCATTAATTTTCCCAGAATAAAACATCTTCCTGCAGACTTTCCCTGCTCTTAGAATGCCCCACATCCCAGTCCAGGCAGACAGGACTTTTAAACAAAAAGGAAAAGCACTTACTTACCTTTGGTGAAGACAGCAGGAAGAATGAAGGCCAAGATGCCTCCAAGGAGGCTGTTTGGGGGTCAGGGGAGTTAAGACGGACATGTGTTCTTCTGGGGACCCACTTTCATTAAGGACATGGTTATGTTCTTCCAGAGTTCAGAGACTTTGAGTGCGGATGCCTTTCCTCAGTTTTGTTTCTTTTTTTTTTTTTATTTTTTAATTTTTTAAATTTTTTATTTTTTTTTATTGGTTGTTCACAACATTACAAAGCTCTTGACATATCATATTTCATACATTAGATTGAAGTGGGTTATGAACTCCCAATTTTACCCCAAATGCAGATTGCAGAATCACGTCGGTTATACATCCACAATTTTACATAATGCCCAATTAGTAATTGTTGTATTCTGCTACCTTTCCTATCCCCTACTATCTCAGTTTTGTTTCTGATCACAGGGTTATGGTTTTAGATGTTAACTGTATTTATTTATTTATTTTTCATCTCACAGTTTCTCATCTCAGGCACTAATGATATTTTAGACTTGATAATTTTTTTCAATGGAGAAAAGAGAGAGAGAGAATGTGGGAAAGATTAATTAATTAATTAATTAATTTTGGGTATGGGGGATTGAACTCAGGGGCACTCTACCACTGAGCCACATCTCCAGCCCTATTTTTTTGTTTGATTTAGAGAAAGGATCTCATTGAATTGCTTAGCGCCTTGCTTTTGCTGAGACTGGCTTTGAACTGGTGATCTTCCTGCCTCAGCCTCCTGAGTGGCTGGGATTATAGACATGTGCCACCTTGCCCAGCCCTGTTCTATTTCTTATAGGACAGTTAGCAGCATTTCTGACTTCTATTCACCAGATGCTAGGACCACACCCTTCCCCTGGGCCTCCATTTATAACAATGGAAAGTGTTTCCAGAGATTACTAAATGCCCCTGGTTGGAGGCTAATCCCAACAAATAGCCCTACTATCCTAATCCCCAAAGGTGCTCAAAACCTTTCCCAGAATTGGGTTCAAGCCACATGGTTTGGGCCTCCTGTTCTTGGTACTATTCTACTAGATCATCCACCATACTGAAATGAAAACAAAACCAAAACTAAACAGAATATTGGGTTATTTGGAAAATCATGGGGATAGGAATCAAATTAATTCTTCATCCCACTCAATCTTGACTACTCCTTTTGTTTTTCATTAACACCAACCTATGTTCTGTATAAATAAATATATTACCATTTCTGCTAAGTCTCCTGTATAATAGAATATAATGAATTGTCAGCTTCTGTATTTACGTATCTTACACTGTCATAAAACCCCAGAGAAATAGGTACTTGCTGTCTCAGTGTCACCAGAATATAAGCTCCATGAGCATAGGTGGTTTACTGACGTACCTCCCAAGGCTTCTTACTATTCTTTGAACATGCCAAGAACACTCCTACTGCAGAACCCTATGCCCTAGCTTGTTCTCTTTACAAAGAACATCCTTCCCACAGGTCTCTGCATACTATCTACCTAATGCAAAAAAAAAAAAAAAAAAAATTTAGGGGCTGGTGTTGTGGCTCAGAGGTAGAGCCCTTGCCTAGCATGTGTGAGGCACTGGGTTTAATCCTTGGCACCACATAAAAATAAAATAAAGGTATTGTGTCCATCTACAACTAAAAAATAAATGTTTTAATTTTTTTTAAAATTCTCTTTGGATATACATGCCAGTAGAGGCTATTTTGACATACTATACATACATGGCATTTAACTTCCCATTCTTGTAGTTGTACATGATGTGGAGTTATACTGGTCGTGTATTCCATATATGAACATAGAAAAGTTATACTCAATTCATTCGAGAGATTTTCCTATTCTCATCTCCCCTTTTCTTCATTCCTCTTTGTTTAATCCAATGCCTCATTCAAATCTTTATTCAAATACTATCTTCCCAATGAAGCCTCCTCCGGCCACTTTAAAGTTGCAATGTTCCTGACCCTCTTTGATGCTTAAATTTCCACCTATTTATTGTTTACCACCTATTAAACCAGAATGTAAACAGATTTCCACCTTTTTTGTTATTCAGTCTCCAGCCATCCAGTACACACATGTAGTAGGTATTCCAACATTTTGTTAGTTGTTAATAGATGGATGAATGAATAAAGACACAGAGATGTCAAGCAGGAAAACTAGCATGTAAATCTAGACTGCAAGCCTCCAAGTCCTGTTCTTCCAATAAAACTCTGTCTGTGAATAGAATCACTTAGGGGAGGGGGTATGCTTGTTAAAAATGTAGATCCCATGTTGGATCTAGAGCAGAAGGGGATTCAGGAGATTATACTGCAAAAAAATCCCCAGAAAGTCCTATAAAGTAGTATGATGGCCTTGCAAACCCATAAATGAAAACTTAAAGTGTGATCTGGGAGTTGCCTGCATCAGAACTGTCTGGTGCAAAGTCTGGAAACTAGAGCTGGCCTCTTAGGCTGTAAGAATCCTGACTCCACTGTCCCTGAGCCTTCTTGATTCTTGCTTTTATTTTTCCCTTTATTTCCTATCTAATCTGAGACCTTCTGAAGAAAGGATCTCTGTATCTCACTGTGCAAATTTTCTCACAGAAGAATCTCATATCTCCAGTTTCTTAACTGAATGACCTTTGTCAGCTTATTCACCCTCTTTATCATTATTCTCAATATGTAAACTAGTAATGTATACCAGTTCCTATTTCAGAAGATCACAATGAAGATTCCATGAATTTTTTTGTTATGAAATTACCAGAACAGTACCTGGCATATGGCAAATATTTACTAAATGTTAGCCACCATTATTCTAGGCTCATTTCCTAGAACTATGAGATTGGAATTTCTGCAGATAGGGCTCTAGAGGGCTTAAAACAAGCTTTTTTTGTGATTCTGATGCATACAGGGGTTTAGATTGCCCTGCCTCACTCTACCTCTTGGGAACTCTCACAGTCAAAACTTCAATAAACGTGGAATGGGAGCACAGTGATCTGATCCCTTGAGGAATCCAAGGGACTTGCTAGTAATAACACCACAAGTTTGGAGAGATAAAGATCAGAAATCATACAGCTCAAACCCTTCATTTTTGTAATAACAGGAAAATTAAAATGATTCTGTAGCCCATGTGATAATACTGCTTAAATGAGAGGCATAAAAATTCCTCTAAGCCCTGTTACTCAGTGTTGGTCCAAGGACCAACAGAATCAGCAACACTAGAAAACAATCTTATTAGAAATGCAAATTCACAGTCCCTGAGCCAGCACTGATCCAGGAAGACTGCTTCAAACCTCTGCTTCTTAAATCTGTGGCACAGTGGAATTACTTGGGAAGCTTTAAACAACACTGATATCTCAATCTCATTCATCTTAATCTCATTCCTAGAGGTGCTGACTCATTTGGTTTGTGAGAGAACTAGGACCTTGCTACGCTGCCCAGGCTGTCCTTGAATTTATGATCCTTCTGCCTCAGTCTTCTAAGTAGCTAGATTATAGGCCAGTGCTCTCTAGGTACCTAGCTCTCTAGGTGATTTTAATGTGTAGCAAAATATGATAACGCCCTGTCAATCACAGTGCATACATACTGCCCTCCAGGCATTCTGAATTGGAGACAACTGAGGCAGCCATCTAGATATTGGGTTTGAACTCCCATCTTTTGCTGTAGGGGAATGTCCCAATCAGAGTTGGTTCATAATTATCATTTTAAAAAATGATACATTTATATTTATACATTTTCATACATAAAATATATTCATATATTTTATACTATACACTTATATACATATTCATGTAAAAATACATATATATATAAATACATTTATGTATAAATATACACATATTTTTATACATAAAAATGTGTAAATATAAATACATATGTCATCTCTAGCTTTTTAGAAGTTTTATTTAATAAGGGAGAGGATAAGACAAGAGGGTTAAACTTAAAATTTGAGAAAAGGAAAAGATCTATCATTTACCATTCTGTCCCCCAAATGCAATTTTGCTCTTCAATAGTAACACGAATTTTAAATATTAAATGCATATTTCCCCCTTGTTGACTTTGCTCATGCTAGTATTCATTTATAAATCAACCAAAGTGGATAACTGCATGTAATCCTGTGTGGCTGTATTATTTTACCCATTTAGACTGTTGCTTAGTATTTTCCCATTTATAAGCATGTTTTATGAAGAGGATGAATAGTCATCTCTTGAATCCATCCCATTAACTGTCTGGCACTTCAGCTTGCTCTTTGGTGACCCAGAGATAACTTCTAATCTATCTCCCCTGTGAAGAAGATTGCATGAGATAATGAAGATGAAGATGCTTTGAGCTGTATAAGGGAGATTACCACCAGAGGGAAAGAGGAAGCATCATCAATAAGCTCCATTTGTTGAGGACCAATGTGCCAGGCATTGAATAGGTGAAATATTTTGCATCTGAAACTCATAGTAACCTTGCTAAATATTACTATTTCTTGTTTATTCATTTTAAATAAATGGGAGACTGAGACTCAGAGAATTGAAGAAATAAGTTTAAGATCATCTTGCCAATATTTGGGAGACCCAGTTTTTGAACCTAGATGTTCACAATATTGAAGTTACTTCCCTAAATAGAGGTTAAGAGGGGGCTGGGGCTGGGGCTCAGCAGTAGTGAACTTGCCTAGTGTGTGTAAGGTACTGGGTTCAATTCTCAGCACCACATATAAATAAATAAAATAAAAGTCTATCAACAACTAAAAAAAAAGGAATTAAAAAAATATAGGCATGTGTAAAATGCTGTAGAATTTATAAAGTTTAATGTTATAGGAAAGGAATAGTTAGAGGGCCATAGAATTATAGAAAGAAAGGAAATTGTGTTATAAATTGAAGCAATTTACATTTAGTAAATATATGGCCTATTTTGCAAATAACATTCCAAATCAGAATGATAGCCCTCTCCAATTAAGAATGGCTCTGCTAATTTAAACTAGTTTGAACAAATTATTAGATATTCACCAAGTCTTTACAATGAACATTTAACTTGCAAAATACAATTAACTGTTTAGATGTAACACCCTGAAGATGGGCATAAGTGGAGCGTGTACATGCCTGTGTGGTGAATGTCGACAAAAACAATACCCTTGGAAGAAAGGATATGTACTAGTTCTCCCATTTCCCTCTCCAGCCCCTTTTTCCATCTCATACACATTCTCTTTTCCTCTCTCTCTCTCTCTCTCTCTCTCTCTCTCTCTCTCTCTCTCTCTCTCTCTCTTTCTCTCCTTTTCAAAATGAGGGTTATAGGATAGGACAACTTTATTAGGAGGTACTAGAAATAAGCTTACATTCTCAAACTTATTGATTTTCCACATTGACCACACATTAGAATCATTTGGATAGCTTTTAAAATTGTTGATGCATGGGTCCTTTCCCGCAGATTCTAATGCAATTTGTCTATAGAGAGGCCTGATTTGGGAATTGGGGGAATGTCCTTACAATTCTAATAGGCTACAGTGCTGGAGAAACACTAGACTAATTAACCATAAAAGACCAAAGCTTAGTGAATAAATTACTAAAGAAAATGTATGTAGAATATATGTGGTAGAATTATACATGATTAAAAATGCATCACTTGCTGGGTGGGCACCGTGATGTACACCTGTAATCCAAGCGGTTTAGAAAAAGTACTAAAAATATGGCAAAAAAGATATCAGAATAAACCTTACTGGAACTCTGGAAGATAATCAAAGTTTGTAGCAACCAAATGAATGCTTAACAAAGCTAAAAGCCACTGAAACATGGTAGAAAAGTGTTCTAGCATTTTAACTTGCCCTAGTCCTGATTCTTCCTAGTGTGGTAGTGGTTCTAAACATGGTAGCCATCTTAGTGTGGGTATCAGCTGTCAGGGGAGCAGAGAAGAACTTTTTCTAAGGAATTGTATTTGTCTGTTTTGACCTAACCAGAGATTCTTTTTTCTTTTTTCTTTTTTTTTTTTTTTGGTACTGGGAATTGAACCCAGGGGCACTTAATCATTGAGCGACATCCCCAACCATTTTTATATTTTGTTTAGAGACAGAGTTTTGCTGAATGGCTTAGGGCCTCACTAAGTTGTTGAGGCTCGATTTGAACTTGAAATCCTCCTGCCTCAGCCTCCCTAGCTGCTGAGACTATAGGTGTGTGCCATTAGACTCAACTTAACCAGGGATTCTTTAAGGGACTGATGCAAGAGACTTTCCTTTCTTTCACCTCACTTGGAACTCTATGACTCCTGGAAGATTAGTGCCCCCAAACATGGAAAGATTAAAAATAATCTGTTATAGATAAGGACAAAAGATAATAGTTGGGGCAAATACTAGATATATTCAAAATCCAGAAAAAAAAAAAGAAGAAGCTATAAATGAACTTAATGTTGGGGATGAAATTTAACAGCGCTTTGAAAGTCTCCCACGTATATTAGAGAATCTAGAAAGCCATATGTATATCCAGGGCAGAACACATGCTCAGAAAAGACTTGCAAAACCATGGAAGCTAAGCAGAATTACCCATATCCTAAGTAGAGAAAGAGTGACCCATACAGAGTCTGCAAAGATATGGGACATTTTTAATCATAATACCCAAAGTTTCTCAAAGTTGCCAGTTCTATATATAAAAAAAAAAAATCTAAAAAACAAGAGAGTATGACCCAATCAAAGAAAAAGTACATATATAAATTAATAGACACTGTTCAGACAGAAGCATAGACATTGGAGTCAACAGCCAAAAACTTTAAATCAACTTTCTTTAAAATGATCAAGGAACTAGAGGAAACCAAGGAAATGAAGGAAACTAAGACCATGAATTCCACCATATCAATAAAAAAAAGGAAATTACAGATGACCCAAAAATGAATTTTAAAGCTGGCAATTGTAATAGTGGAAATGAAAACTACATTGAAGGGATTCAGCAACTGCTATCTTTCTTTTTTTAGCAGAATGAAAGAATCTGTGAACTTCGAGATCCATAAAATGAAATTACCTTGTCTGCACATAGAAAATATTTTTTAAAAAAAAGTGACCAAAAAAACTGAGCAGAGCCTAAGGGATACCATCAAGTTTATCATTACACACACACACACACACACACACACACACACACAAATAAAATACCAAAGACAGGGGAGGTGAAGAAATTATGCTTTGAAACTTCCCAAATTTGATAAACGACATAAATCTATTCATACAAGAAGCTCAATGAATTCCAAGTTGGATAAATACAAAGCAACCCACACTGAGGCACTGTTGCAAAAACAAAGACCAAAAGTAGATATTCAAAGCAGAAAGAGAAAAACAACATATCACTTACCAGGAATTCTCAATAAAATTAACAGATGATTTCTCATCGAAAGCTATAAAAGCAGGCCAGTGGTGGGATGACCTGTTCAAAGTGAAATGAAAAAACTATGACCCAAGATATTGATATTTGTCAAAACCATCCTTTTGAAAATGAAGGAAAAATTAAGGCGTTTCCAACAAAAGATAAAGGAGATATTTGTTAGGAGACTCAACCTATACAAAAAAAAAAAAAAGGTAAAAGAGAGTCCTTCATGATAACATGAAAGAACATGGGATAGTACTTTGAAGCCATGTAGAGAAATAAAAGAACATTGGTCAAAATGTCAGAAGCTCTTTTTATCAGTAATTATTTTAAATATAAACAAAGTAAGGTCTCCAATTAAATAATAGGGATTGGCAGAATGGATTTAAAAACCATGATTTTTTTTCAAGATGGCGGAATTACAGGAGGTGGTGTTCCTGGGTGAACCAAAAAAAAAAGGGGGGGTGGGGGGACTTTACTGGAATTTAAAACTGGACATTCAAAGCAGACCAGTGACACAGGAGGTTGGGAACAATAAAATAAGAAACAAATCCCCAGTGGCACAGCTGTGGCTAGGCCAGAAGCATAGAGGAGAGATAAGGGAATTAAAGGAACCTGAGTTTTTGGGAGGTCCCAGACACATCTGGGGAAGGAGTATTTAGAGATCAAGGGCATTGTCCGACAAACCTGAAAGAGGCACTGCCAAATATCCATGTGTGGAGAAGGAAGCTGCCATCTCTCCAGGTGGTATATGCTGGATGAAGGAACGAACTGCTTTGCAATGGGGTTGGGGTGGGGGATGGAGAGTGGAGGGTGGTGGGTGTAGCTGCAGCCGAGGAAGCCGATTCCTGACAAACAAACCCGAGTTTCACCTGAATACAGGCTCAGTAAACCCACACTGCATGACATAGAGTGTGCTTAAGTGACCAGAAGAAAATCAGATGTGGAAAGAGGTTTACACAGGGGACAACTGGTTGTGTAAATCCACCCGGCTTTACCCCTCCCCCTTAAATCCAACTGCTTGCAGGACCAGATGGGAGACACGCAGCTGGCCTTAGAAGGGTGGGGATGGAAAGTTTGTTTGGAGACTAAAGTAAGACCAGGAAACCTGGGGTCCACAGGTGACACAGGGGACTAATAAGTGGTTCCCTCACCACATGAGTGGAACCTAGGGAGATCTCTGGGGTACAGTCTTTAGTGTGGACCAGGAAGTACTGGGCCCTGGAGGTGTGCTGATTTTAAATCTCCAAACTAACTGGTATTCAGCAAAGAGCCTGCAGCCAACCTAAATCCTGCCTCCAGGAACTCTGCCTACAGGATTACCTCTCTCAATCCAGCAATCTCACTGCAGAAAAAAGAAGCTTGGAGTATTTTGAATCCAACAGAAAGAATTCTTTAACTTTTAAACAAGATTTTCTTTTTCTTTTTCTATCTTTTTTCTTTGTTTAATTGTGGCGTCAATGGTACATGGATGATTATACATTTTCATATTTGTTTTTTTTTCTCATTTCTAGTATTTTTGAAGCCAGTTAGTTTTCATGGATTAGTTTTTTGTGTGTGTGTGAACTCAGATGTTTAATTAGTATATTTAAGTTTTATTTTGTATTCTTTTATTTAAAAAACAATTTTAAAAAATCTTTATATATTCTTTTACTTTTTACTCTCTCTCTATATTCTTTTACTTATCAGTATACTTTGATTCTCTTTTCTTCTGTTAACAGCCAATTTCTATTTTTCTCTCTTTTACTCTTCTTTTATTTTTTTTTTACTTCTATCTTCTCTCCTCTTCCCTCATAATCATCACATCCTATATTACTTCTGTCTCTTCCTGTCCACCATTAGAAATTGTAAATCCTTTTGCAAACTTGCTGTTTTTATTTTAGGCAATAACTGATCATATCATTTCTGATTATTATGATGATTAACATTGTAGATGTCATAGTAGGAACTATTTGGTTTAATGATATATACTGTTTGCATTGGTGGTTGTTATTTGTCTCCCCCTGAATAGTGAGGTACTGAGAAACCTTCAGGGACACTATAAGTCCACAAGGTAGAAACTCTACTGCCACTGATCCATACTGTAAGATGGTTAGACACACAAACAACATGAAAAAGCAAGGGAATAAATCACCCCAAACAAACCAAGATACTCCAAGAACAGAATCCATCAATACCATACTGGAAGAAATGTCAGAGAAGGAGTTTAGAATGTACATAATTAAACTAATCTGCAAAGTAAAGGACCATATAAGGAATGAAATTAGAAAACACAAGAAGTGAAAGATCACTCAATAAAGAGACATTCTGAAAAAAAAGCAGAAATTCTCAAAATAAAGGAAATAATAAGCCAAATTAAAATTCAATAGAAAACATCACCAACAGACTAGACCACTTAGAAGACAGAACCTCAGGCCATGAAGAAAAAATATATATATATATATAATCTTGAAAATAGTTTTGACCACAGGGAGAAGATGTTAAGAAACCATGAACAGAACTTCCAAGAATTATGGGATAACATGAAAAGACCAAATTAAATATTTATCAGGATAGATGAAGGTGCAGAGATACAAATCAATGGAATGTACAATCTTTTCAATGAAATAATATCAGAAGAATTCCCAAACCTAAAGAATTAAATGGAAAATCAAATACCAGAGGCACACAGAACCTCAAATGTACAAAATTACAACAGACCTACACCAAGGCACATTATAATGAAAATGCCTAACATGCAGAATAAGTATAGAATATAAAGGATGTGAGAGAAAACTATCAGATTACATATAAGGGAAGCCAATTCAGATCTCAGCTGATGTCTCAACCCAGACCCTCAAAGCTAGGAGATCCTGGAGTAACATATACCAAACTCTGAAGGGAAATGGATGCCAACCAAGAATAGTATATCCAGAAAAATTAAGCTTCAGATTTAAAAAAAAATTATAGATGGACACAATACCTTTATTTTATTTATTTTTATGTAGTGCTGAGGATTGAACCCAGTGCCTCACATGTGCTAGGCAAGCGCTCTACCATAACCCTAGTCCCTAAGCTTCAGATTTGAAGCTGAAAAACTTTTCATGATAAGCAAAGGTTAAAAGACATCACAATCAGAAAGACTGCACTACAGAATATTCTCAACAAAATATTCCATGAAGATGAAATTTAAAAAAAGGGGAAATGTAGCAAAGGGAGGAACAACACTAAAGGAATAGTCAAAGGGGAAAATAATTCAAATTAAAAATTAGAAATAAACCCAAATGACCAGTAATACAAATCATATCTCAATAATAACTTTAAACTCACCAATCAAATTCATAGGCTAGAAGATTGGATTAAAGAACAAGACCCAACAATTTGCTGTCTCCAAGAGATTCACCTCATAAGCAAAGACATCCATAGACTGAAGGTGAAAGGATGGGGGCCGGGAAACACTTATCACTCACATGGGTCTTGAAAACAAGCAGGGATTTCTATTCTCATCTCAGATAAAGTACACGTCAAGCCAAAGTTAATCAGAAGGGACAAAGAAGGACATCTCATACTACTTAAGGGAATTATATACCAACAAGACATGACAATCATAAGTATTTATGCTCCAAACAATGGAACATCTACGTACATCAAACAAACCCTTCTCAATTTCAAGAGTTAAATAGACCACAACACAATAATATTGGGTGACTTTAAAACACCTCTCTCACTACTGGATAGATCCTCCAAACAAAGAATAAACAAAGAAACTCTAGAACTAAATAATACAATCAATAATTTAGACTGAACAGACATATATAGAATATTTCATCCATCAATGACTGAATACAATTTCTTCTCAGCAGCACACAGATCCTTCTCTAAAAATCTTATGACACAAAGCAACTCAGCAAATACCAAAAAAAAAAAAAAAAGAGTGAATACCTTGCATTCTAACAGATCATAATGGAATGAAATTAGAAATCAACTATAGAATAAAAAATAGAAAGTACTCTAACACCTGGAGACTAAATAATACACTATTGAATGATGAATGGATAGCAGAAAAAATCAAGGATGAAATAAAAAAAATTACTTAGAGGTAAATGAGAACACCTATACAGCATATCATAATCTCTGGACACTATGAAGGCGGGGCTAAAAGGAAAGTTCATTGCATTGAGCTCATTCATTAAAAGAACAGAAAGTCAAGGAATAAATGACCTAACGGAACATCTCAAAGCCCTGGAAAAAGAAGAACAAACCAACATTAAAACCAGTAGAAGAATTTAATTATTAGGAAATAATTAAATTCAGACCTAAAAATCAGTGAAATCGAAACAAAAGAAACAATTTCAAAAATTGACAAAATAAAAAATTGTTTCTTTGAAAAAATAAGTAAAATTGATAAACCCTTAGCCATGCTAACAAAGAGAAAGAAAACTCAAATTACTAAAATTCATGGTGAAAAAGGAAATATCATGACAAATACTACTGAGATACAGAAGATAATCAGAAACTATTTTGAAAATTTATATTCCAATACAAGAAAATCTTGAAGACATCAGCAAATTTCTAGAGACACGTGACCTATCCAAACTGAATCAAGAGAACATACACAATTTAAACAGATCGATTTCAAGCAATGAAATAGAAGATTCCATCCAAAGCCTACCAACCAAGAAAAGCCCAGGCCGTCCTCAGATTCTCAGCCAAGTTCTACAAGACCTTCAAAGAAGAATTAACACCAATACTCCTCAAATTATTTCATACAAGAGAAAAGGAGGGAACCCTTCCAAACTTATTCTATGTAGTTAATGTCACCCTGATACCAAAATCAAAGAGAGACACATCAAGGAAAGAAAACTTCAGACCAATATCCCTGACGAACATAGATGCAAAAACTCTCAATAAAATTCTGGAAATTTGCATACAAAAACATATTAAAAAGATAGTACAGCCAGGTGTGGTGGTGCATGCCTGTAATCCCAGAGGCTCAAGAGGTGGATGTAGGAGGATTGCAAGTTCAAAGCAAAAGCGAGGCTCTAAACAACTCAGTGAGACTCTGTCTATAGATAAAACACAAAATAGGGTGTGGCTCAGTGTTTGAGCAGATAAGGACATTAACTCAAAATTTATCAAAGAATTAAATATAAGAGCCCAAATTGTAAAACTCTGAAAACAGAAATAAACCTTCATTATCTTTTGTTTGAAAATATATTCTTAGTTATGACTTCAAAAGAACAAATAAAGAAACAAAGCATAGACACAATTGGACTTCATCATAATTAAAAGTTTTGTGCCTTAGAGGATACAGTCAAGAGAGTAAAAAGGCAACCTAAAAAAAAAATAGGAGAAAATATTTGCAAATCATGTATTTGATAAGGATCTAGTATCCAGAATATATACAACTCTTATGATTCAATAATAAAGAGATGACTAAATTAAAAACAAGCAAAAGACTCAAATACACATTTCTCCAAAAAAAGATACACAAATGGCCAGAAAGCATAGGAAAAGATCATAAAAACCATTAGTCATTAGGAAAATAAAGATAAAAGTCACAGTGAGATACCACTTCACATTCAAAGTAGGACTATAGTAGGACTATAATTTTTAAAAATATGACTTAACAAGTGCTGAAATAATGTGGAGGAATTGGAACCCTCATACATTGTCAGGGTTTGGAATGTCAGATGGCCCAATTTCTGCAGAAAACAGTGTGGTGATTCTTCAACAAGGTAACAGAATTACCGTATGACCCAGAAATTCTACTCCTAGATATATACCCTAAAGAATTCAAAATAGGTGTTCAAATAAAGTCTTGTACTTGTGTGTCATCCTTAGAGAAAAGGAGGTCAGTAAAATGCCATGTCCCTGAAGTGCCCCTTTCCATTCCCAAGAACCAAGGTACAATCAGAGGGAGTTTGGACCAGATGTCCAGATGAATATTATCTCATAGGACAGTTGGCTTTCTCCCATACATTCTGGGAATTCAGGCAAGTGTGTGTGATCTGTATGCATGCATGCCAAGTGTTTTTGCATGCAAATGAGATCCCTTGGGATGCTGTGCAGACAAGAGGACAAGGCAAGTTGAATGAGTGATGTCACCTTCTGTAGCCTACCATGTAAAACTCCATCCTTGTGGTAACTGGTGTGGAATGGAGAGCACTGTGCAGAGGATAAAAGCCACTCATTCAGCAACCATTGGACAATGTGTCTTGAAGAAAGACATGTTACTTCCTGGCAAGGCACCTTGAGGGACAAAGTTACTCTCTGTCCAGCCAGTTGCCACTGGACCTTTCACATAAGCATTCTTCCAATAAACCTTAGGTCTCATATCTCATCTCCAGGTACTTTCTTTGATCTCTTGGCAACCTCTCTCATTGACTGAGCACAAATGGGTTGTGGACAGTACCACCTGAATGTTCATATTAGCATTATTCACAATAGGTAAAAGGTGGAAACAACACCAATATCCATTAGAACAAGATTATATTAACAAAATGTGTTTTATCCATACCATGGAACATGATTCTGCATAAAAAGAAATAAAGCAGTGATTCATTATGTGATGTCAATGAACATTGAAAGCATTATGGAAGCTAGAAACAAAATCCAGATGTATAATGTATGATTTCATTTATATGAAATACCTAGAATAGGTAAATCCACAGAGACAGAAAGCAGATTTGTGATTGACAGGGGAGGAGGTTTAGGGAAGAATTGGGAATGATTGCTTAATGGGTATAGGGCTTCCTATGGAGTTGATGAAAAAAACTCTGGAATTGGAAACTATGATGGTTGTACAATATTGTCACTGAACTTAATGCCAGGGAAATGTACATTTTAAAACGGTCAATTGTATATTATATGTATTTAATTCCCCAGAGAGTCAAATACACAAGGCCCTTTAGGAGAAATACTTTAATCCTCTGCCCCACCCTGACTGTTAGAGGTAAATACATTAAGATTCTATTATCTACTTTTCTATGTTTATGAAATACAAGCAAATGAAAAAATATATATGTATGTGTATGTGTATCTATATACATATATGTATAGCTATCTTTTCCCCCATAAAATCTAGCATGCAGTACACAAACTGGCATTGACTTCAATTTTTCAATTGACAGTATGGTCTGGAAATCCCCCCACAACATACAGAGATGGTCCCCTTTCTCTAACAACTGTCAGGTCCTCTACTGTGAAAACACTCACAGCTCTGGAAGACCCATTGAATATCAATGCCCTCTCAAAAATAATTATAATCTTTGTGAAAATTTTATCACTTTCATCCTTTTATTTCTCATCATAGTAACCGGATCTGCTTTTTATTAAAGTTCTGAATGAGCCAAAAGATTCCAAGAGCAAAATTGCCTTCTAGGATACAAATGCAAGATGATGAAGTCCCTGATGATCTTTCTTATCTATGCCCTTCTCATGGTCTTACCTATGCCCTTGCTCATTTCAGGAAATAACTGAAGGTGGTGATAATGTGTAAGAGCTCAAATCACATAAGATTTCGCAGGGTATATATCTTAACCATTGCCATTTTAGTGTTTTCTCCTTATGTGGAAAGTAAATAGAAGAAAGAAAAAGAAATACGTCATTGCTTCCTAATGGTTTCAGAATGTCTTATAGGTTCCTCAGAACAACCCAAGCTTTGACTCTTGATTCTTGAATGCATCACAGTGAGGTGTTGCATGAGACCCTAAGAGTTTCATACAATTTCTTCCTTGCAAGCATCAGAGGAAACCAGTAACCTCTCAGCTGCTTTAGTAGTTCAAATCAGAAAAGAAAGTGGTTAGTAACTTGCTGAAATAAACCCAGTCGGACTCCAGATTTTAGCAACCATGAAAGAAATTATTTTCTTCACACATAAGTTTGGCATAATGGGTGAAGAGATGAAAAGGAAATGAGTTTGCATGAGGTACCATTATGATTGATTATGATTCAGCAAAGATTCCTTAGTGTTGATTCTTTCCACCTCCAAGATAGATTTCTGATAAGTCGGCAGGGCTGCCTGTGAGTCTGAAGCAAAGGCGGCTTTTACATTGGGATGAACATTCCTCCCTCTGCTACCTGTCTCATTCCTATTAGTCCTTCAAGGCAGAGCAGACTCCATATCCTGGTACCCCTTTGAGTAATGCACCTCACACTGACTTTCTTCTCCACTGTGCATCCACAGTGTGCCACATAATAGGCATTCAATAGAAATGTTGACTGTTGAATGAAGGTTATTAATATTTTTAATTCTATAAAGCCTCTCCTATCAGTCAAATTCCTCCAGAGAAAAAGAACCAGTAGGATGTATGTGTATGTGTGCTTGTGTGTATAAACACGTTATATATATATATATATATATATATATATATATATATATATGAATATATGAAATACCTGCTTATTTGATTTAGAGATTTTATTTAGGGTACTTCAAATATGATAATGAAGTATTTGGTAAGTTTAAAGTCTGCACAGCAAATCAGTAGAATCAAAACTCAACTTGGTCCTAACGTATTGAGGGAAATTTCTTTTCCAGGAAGCCTCATATTTTTTGCTCTTCTGACCCTCAGCTGATTGGATGAAGCCTGCCTGCACGATTAAGGAGTATCTACTTTTCTTAAGGTCAGGTAGTTACAAATGTTAGTCACATCTACAAAACTACCTCCAACAATTAAATTAGCCTTTGATTAAATACCTGTATTTTATAGCCTAGCCAAGTTGACACATAAAGTTAAGTATCACACCTTCTCATCTGATGTATAAATACTTTAAGGGCCGCACGGAGCTTTATTGAGGACTCAGTGTTCACTTCAACTGCCATCCACTTACCTCAATTATTTCTGGCCCAAGTCCTTTGATTTATTCTGGAGATATCTAATATCTTTTAAATTTTCAATATGCTTTTATTTCTTAGTGCAGGCTGGTTTTCTGTCCCTTAGATATCCCGCAATATGCTTTACCTAGTCCCAAGCTCCATTGCTAGACTTGTATCTATTTATTTGAAGGATGCAAGATTGTGTCGCTATCTTCTATGCCATGGCTATCACGTAAAGCCTCTATCCATTCATTGGCTATCCCATCATCATTACTTACCCTAGGTGAATCCATATTCAAAACTCCATCCTTTGAGAAGGTCAAAGACAGTTATGATCACCTGAAGTTGCAAATTCTGGAGAGCAAGTTTAAAGCAACTGAGGTTATTAACTCTTCAGTGAGAATAGGTTAGTCAACTTTCCCTGAATGTAAATCTTGATGAGGCCTAGAGAGCAGATACAGAGATGGCAGACCATCCAACAGAAGGCAAAAAGTGAAAATGCACTGTGTTAGTCAGCTGTCTGACTCTATAACAAAATACCTGAGGAGAACAATTTAAAGGAGGAAAGGTTTATTTTGGTTCATGGTTTCAGAGGTTTTCATCCATAGCCGCTTGGTCCCATTTGCTGTGGCTTGTGGTGAGGCAGAACATAACGGCAGAGAGAGCATGGGGGAGCAAAGCTGCTCACCTTACGGTGGTCAGAAAGCAGAGAGAGAGAGAGACAGAGATAGAGGCCACTGAGGAAGGGGCCAGGAACAAGACATAGACGTCAAGGGTATGCTACCAAAGACCTCCTTCTTCCAACTAGGTCTCATCTCCTAAGTTTCCAAAGCTTCCCAATAATGCCATCAGCTGGAGCCCAAGCCTTTAACAGATGAGCTTTGGGGAGGGGAGATATTTAAGATCTAAACCATAATACATACTTCACAAATTTCTCTGTGGTTAACTAATCCAACTCTGCTCTTAGTGCTGGGATAAATTTTAACTATATTTCTTTGATAGGGTTCTTTGAAATCCAAATCTCTATTCACATCATCAATCATACTGTTCTTTTTTTCTCTCTAGCTGACCTATCATTTATTCTCTATCATTTATTCAATAAATATTTGCTTGGCTCCTGATAAGTGTCAGGCACTAGATAAGACCCTTAGCCTTTTCTATTGGTTCAGTCTAGTCTCTCACTCAAAATAACAGGCCCTGTAGCTTTAGTTGTAGTACCTTCAAAACTCCAAAGACATTTATCCTCTCTGGGCTGAAACAAAATTATTTCTGGTTCATTGAATAAGCTTTAAGTCATGGAACAATGGGACATTGTTGATTGGTGCATATGGCAGGTATGACAAAATATACTCAGTGCCTTCTGCATGTAATAACTATGGTTGCCTTAGGAGAAAACTATGGCAGTGTGACTGCTCATAGCACAGATGAATAAAGGAAAAGGAGATGGACCTAAATGAATTTGTTAAGCTTTAGGCTTCCTTTTAGCGATGAGTCTCTTGGCAGGAGACTGATTTTGGCAATAAATGTACCTGTGTATTCCTTTGCATCAGAGTTTATAAATCCACACATCCACAGCTTAATGGAGTCTAGGAAACTGTCCTTCTTAGTCCGATGGGTCAATACTGTCTTGAGAAAGGCTGAAGCTGGATTGACATGTTAGACCATCTCTCCATCCAGAAATCTACCTCCCACCTTGTGACAAGACGGTTTTAAGGATTTTTATAAAAATGTATGCATTGTACTAAGATTGAGAAGCAGAGTAGGTTAAAAAAGACAAGAGAAGGAATAATGAGAGGCTGTCTTTATGGGCCTAGTTTCTACTTTCGTGGAGCCTATACAAGAACATTGTTCCTCCTGACTTGCAATTATACAATTTCATGTTTCCGGTAGTCTTATTTTCTGTGCATTTTATAACCTTGAGAAAAATTTTATAAAGGATGGTATCTTAGGTGCAGTGGCACATACTTATAATGCCAACAAGGCTGAGGCAGGAGAATCACAAAGTTGAGGCCAGTCTCAACAATTTCACAAAACTGTTTTAAAGTAAAAATAAATAAATAAATAAATAAATAGGACTGGCAATGTGGCTGAGTGGCAAAGTGCCTCTGGTTTCACTCCCTAAGACAAGACGGAATCTTAGATAAATGGAATATGATAATCTAGGACCCTAGAACTAAAGCCACACTCCATTTGTTAATCATCTGCATCATATGAGTTTCCATCATATTTTCAATTGCTTTGAATATCCACATTTTATTTTTCTAATTAAAATCGTGAACAGTTTGAGGCAGAGAGAGTATCCGGTAGGTGCCAGACATTTTACACATGCCATTTTTATTCTGCATTATTTTAAACACACATTTTACAAATGAGGAAATTGAGGTTCAGAAAGGTGAAGTTACTTGTCTCAATTCAACTTAGTCAACTTGAATAGCAGCATCAGACTCTGGCCAACGAACCGGGGTTGGAGAAGTAACTCTTTGCAGAGAGGTAAGGGTGGGAGTCTGCGTGGTTCTGACATGGGTGGGCTAGAATTTACCCTGGAAATCTTGACTAAAATGTTTTTGTGGGTCCAGGGCACAGTTAGGTTCACACCTAGGAAACTCTCTGAGGGTAAAGCCACAGCTTGGTTAAATTGGGTGACTCACAAGTGTGAAGGTTCATATTTTAGCACCTGGCAATCAGAGGCAAAATTAAACCACTTAAAAATGAACGCTGATGAAAATTCAGAAGCTTTGCAAGGGCTCCAGCCACAGCATATATTAGACTCTCAATTGCATCTGAGGACTGAATTACCTTCTGGCTCATCTTTGATTTATATTAGAGAAATATAATGTGATATCTCTAGGCAGGTAAGAATTGGTCCTGTCTGGGGGTCATGTTCTCTACTTGGACAGATTTGATTTCAGGAACCTCTTCCTGAAAAGTGGGTTCATTATTGGATAGGTTTGGAGCAGGCCAGTTATGAAGTTCTGAAAGCTGTAATACAGATCTTTGCAAATCCAAGCCTCAGGAACTTGCCGAGATAAGAATACTGTATGTAGCATATCTAACAGTTAATACCACTTTAACTTGAAAATAGCTCTTTTTTTTTCCTGAAAAAAATTACAATTGTAAGAGGATAAGCAGAGAGAAAGGGGGGGAAGTCCTACTATGTGTTATTGTTGGGCTTTTCATGGTGATATCAACTGACCAAAGAATAAAGGGACTTCAGTGTATCTCATCTTCCTATTTCTCTACCTGAGAGAATTCACAGATTTCTTGGAATTCTTGTTTAATTTTAAAAAAATGTTTTTAAGTTACCAATGAACCTTTTATTTATTTATATGTGGTGCTGAGAATCAAACCAAGTGCTTCACGCATGCTAGGCAAGTACTCCACCACTGAGCTACAACCCCAGCCCCGAATTTTTAACACTTATTATACTCTGGGTCCTGCCAGAGCTAGCTATCCACAGATACAATTGAAGAGTTAACAATGTGGGTATTTTGTCACTGACTTACAGGAAAATGTGTGGATATATGTTTGCAGTCAATCTAATGACTTGGTTCTTTTGATCATTTTATGCTTCATAAATTAAAAAAAAAAAGATATTTAGATTCCCCACCTTGTACAGTTTTTCAGCCTTTCCCCATATATTTTGAGATGTCTTACAGTAAGAACTGAAGGTTATGCAATAACTGAAGGTCATGTATTAGTAATACCGATGCCAGGCACTCACTTTGTCAAGAGTCTCCCAGGCTCAAGAAGGACTGGAAGAGGGCATTCATATAGAAAGTGGGGGAGAATCTTGGCATCTGGGATTAGAAACAAAAGAAACAAAAAGTGGATCCACATTCAACTTAACCATTTATACCTCACTTTTCCACATTGAACTATAAACTTTGTGAGGAGAATCACATTTTTTGGTTGATTTGTTTTTGTTACAGGGTATTGAGCTCAAGAGTGCTTTAAAACTGAGCTACATCCCCAGTTCTTTTCATTTATTTTTTTTTATTTCAAAACAGGATCTTGACAAATTGCTGAGGCTGGCCTTGAACTTGCAATCTACTTGCCTCAGCCTCCCAAGTCACTGACTGGGATTACAGGCATGCACTAGTCATAGTCAGTCATATCCATTTTTATTGACTCTTGAATCCTCAGTTTTTTGCACAGTGCCTGCAACCTAGCCAGGACTACACATAAATATCTAGTTAATAAATAAATGAAAAGCGAATGAGTCAGGGTTAAGAACCCTGTCTATCTTGTTCTCTGTAGAATCCCCCAACTAGAGCATAGAAGCATATAGCACTAGCAGAAGCTCAACAAAATTGAATGTCTCTCTCTGGAAACTTAAATACCAAGTTAGACCTCCAACATTCAGTATTTACTTATCATATGACTGCACTGATTTTCAGAAGCCAGATACCAGTATCTGATTGAAAATGCAGAGATGAATACTGATTTGCCCATAAGTCAGTTCTTAATAATGAATCTCCAATGCTTTGTTAGAGAACTTGTAAACTCAAGTACAAATATTTCCGTCTGTAAGTTCCATCCTTTGAAGAAGCCTACAGATGCAAACTCTACTAGGCTTATTTGATGCATAAGAAAAATGTATTTAATGCTCATAGTGTATCATTGTTTTTCTCCCTTTTCTATCTGTTTCAGGTACAATACGTGCCAACTCAATCCTAGAGTTCTATAGGACTTCTTTGCCTCATTATTCATCTAACGTGTGGGACTTTGATCTAATTAAAATACTTTCTCAATGTGCTATCAAATAAATTCTAGCCCTCACACATCAACGGCTTACAGGAAACCACCATTGTGATGCCCAGAAGGAAACAGGAAGTACTGCTCGCCTCTGGGATGTCAAGATTGCTGAAGGACTTACATTATGGGGCTCATATTTTGACACAAAAGCTCTCAAATAATTTGTGGAGTTTCCTATAAATGAGTCCTTCATATTGCCTCCAGCTTGGGAGAAATTTGTCCAAAAGCCACTTCAACTACAAAAGTTCACATGCCAAGAAAAAAGGGGTGGATAGTAAATGTAGTAGTGTTTTCAAATACTGCTAAATACAGAGGAGGTTTTAATGCTGGTTATGGAAAACACACACACACTTAGAAAAAAGATGAAAAAAAAAATAAAACACCCATATCTTACCATTGCTCACTTCAGGTGGTGGGTACATTTTATTATCTTCTTTCTGTTATCTCTGTTATACAGATTATATCCATGTATTATTTGGTAATCAGAAGATATTCAAAAAGCATTATTGAAAATTATATTAAATGAAACTGTTTACAGAATTCCACATTGAAAAATCATAGAATACCCAACATTTTTTAATATTTTTTTGCTTTGAGACAGGGTCTCACTAATTTTCTGAGATTGGCCTCTAATTTGCAATTCTCTTGCCTTCATTTTTCGAGTAGCTGGGATTGTAGGCATCCACCACCCTGTGCAACTATAGAATTTTGAGCTTAGGAGATACCAAGAATCATATAGTCCAAACATCATAATTCATTATAGGAGGAAAACAAAGTCCAGAGAAGTCAAATGACTCACTCATGCCTTGGGTGGTAGGTAGAATTGTGTGTGTCGGGGAGTGCTGAATGGAGGTTAGAATCTTTGGCCAGAGTTTTTCCAGTGCTATTAATGTAGTTACCATTACAGAGTTCCCTTAGCATACATGTGATGTGACAATAGTTTTGGTTGTACAGATAAAATCTACTCTAAAATCTTCTCCATAAGTTCACTGGAGGGAAAGTGCAATTTTAAAAAAAATATCATTGAATCTATTTTAATCAGTTTTTGTAACTTAAAGGAGGTAAAGATTATTTTAGGCTTATGGTTTCAGAGGTTCAGTTCATAGATAGCCAGCTCCATAGCTTGGGGCTTGAGGTGAGATAGACTATCATGATTGAAGGGCATGGTAGAAAAATGTAGGTTGGGACATGGAAGCCAGGAAGGAGAGAGGGAAGGAGAGAGAGGAAGAGAGGGAGAGGGAGAGGAATTTATTGAGTGTTCTGCTCACCAGGGACAAAATCTAAACCTCAAAGGCATGTCCCCAGTGACTTACTTCCTCAAACCACAACTTACCTGCCTACCATTACCACACAGTTAATTTATATCAATGCATTGATTCACTGATTATTTTACAGCTTTCATAATCTGATGATTCTACCTCTGCACATTCTTGTGCTGCACATGAGTTTTGGGGGCTAACTCATACCTAGATTGTAATATTCCACTCCTGGTCACCAAAAGATCATGCCTATCTCACAATGCAAAATGCATTTACTCCATTTCCAAAAGAACATATTCTTAGCAATTCCAAAACTGCCCAAAAGTCCACTTCCAAAATCTCATCTGAGATTCAAGCAAACTCTTGGATGCTTTCTCCATAAAGATTATAGGCAAGTTACATACGTCAATATATAATGGCACAGGGCAAATATTTCCATTCCACACGGGGAGAAATAGGGGCATAGGAGGAAAGGATGGGACAAAAGCAAGACTGAATTCCATCTGGGCAAACGAGTTCCCTAGCTCCATGCCAAGCATCTGGACACGTGGCATCATAATATTTTCTCCAGAGGACTTATGTAATTCCACCCCCCAGGCTTTGCTGGTTGAAGCCCCATGAGCTCTCTCTATTCAGTTCCTGCAGTTTTCCTTAGCAGACATTGCACATTCCTGGCATCTTTTAATACTGGGGGTCTCCACTCCAGCTTTGACTTTCTTCTCATATCTTCACACATAACCCTCTCAGGGTCTGCCTACAGGGATTCTGATCCTTCTACACTTTTCCTGGCCTCTCAGGACTTCTCATGAAATCTTGGTGGGAGCCCCCTTGATTCCCTAATATCAACATACTACATTCCTACAGAATCAGCACCACATGGATGATGTCAAGGTCTGTTATCATCTCCAGGGGTAGTTAGACGTCCTGGGACTGGGGCCTCTGAATGCCTGGGGGGAGAGTATGGTTAAACAATTTCCTAGGCCCCCATGCAAGCAGGTTGCCCCTATGGTCTCTTCTCAAAGGAATCTTTACTTTTATACCCTGGAACCTGAGATTGGTGTGGTCTTGACAATTTTTGAGATACCCTCAAGCTATCTTTTCTGTTGTTTCTGTGTAAAGCACTTAGCATCTCTTTGCTGACTATGATCTCTTTAACAACCACACCTTTCTTAGTCCCCGTTTTATCTGCTCTTATCTGGCTAAACTGCAAGTTTTTCAAGACTCTCTGATCTGTTTCCTGCTCCTTATTATCATGGTAAACTTAGCTGAAAGCTGCCAGCAATATCCATGCCATCCCCGGAATGCTATGCTGCCATGAAACTTTCGCCACCAACTTAATTAGTCCATTACTCTAAAATTCAGCCTCACAGAAAATCTGAGGACTTGGTCAAAATGTAGACTTCTTTGGCAGAATGTAAATGAATGGCCTCTAGTCCAGTTCCCCATAGGTTAGTCTCTCCCATCTGAATCCTCATCAGCTTAGACTTTACTGTCCACATTGCTAGCAGTATTCTGAGTCCTTACCAGAATGCTCATTAAACTTCACTTACAGCATTCGAGGGCTTCTCTGGCCTGCATCTCCAAACCTTTCCAAACATTCTAGAAACAGTTTCAAAGACTTCTGAATCACGTCATCAGGTAATGTGACAGGAATGACTCCTTTTCTTGGCACCAATTTTTCTGTGCAAGCTTTCTATCACTGTTACAAAATACCTGAGAAAAAATCAATTGAAAAGAGGAACAGGTTTTTTTGTGGCTCCTGATTTCAGATGTTTCAGTCCATGGTTAACCGAGTTGGTTTTATTGTGGCTCTTGATTTCAGATATTTCAGTCCATGGTTAACCGAATGGGTTTGGGGCCCATGGTGAGGCAGAACATCGTGGCAATGGGAGCATATGGCAGAGGAGGCTGCTGAACTCATAGGATTCATGAAACAAAGAGACGGGTACAGAGGAAGGGCACACTCCCGTGATCTACTTCCTCTAACTAAGCCTCATCTCCTAAAATTTCCACCACCTCCCAATAATGCCATTATCTATAAACACATTAATGGATTTATTCACTGATGAGATCAGAGTCCTCATGATCCAACCATGTCTCAAAGGTCCCATCTCTAAACACTGCTACATTAGAGACCAAGCCTTCAACACATGAACAACTTTTCGGGGACGTTTCAGATCCAAGCTATAACATCTGGCAGCATCTGAGCTCAGCCAGGTCACACTGAATGGGCTGCTATACAATTAGACCTGAAACCCAATATATAGTTAACTTTATGTCCTAAATCACTCACCATGTATGCCTAAATCTGTGAAGAGGGAGGAAAAGGAAGTGACTATATCTTTCCATGTAAGGAAAAAGAGAAAACAAGATATAGATTCTGTGAACAAGAGCCTGGAAATTAAATAAAATCATCTTATATATGAGAGAGAGTTTATTTTTTAAAATTCCATTTTATAGATGAGTAAAGTGACATTAAGAAATCAATCTATTAGTCCATGATCATAGTAAATAGCATAGATGGAAATCTAAACCCAGTTACCTACCAGGCTAGTGCTCTTTCCAATCTTTTCTCTAACCATAAATTCCTATTTACATGGAAATAAAATATCCATTACAAAAAATAAATAAATAAATAAAAATAGCTGTTCCAGAGTGTTAAATTGGAAGTATTGGGTCAAGTGCAGGGGTATAGATGTAGACTATCAGATTTAAACTCTTAAATAGTGAATAACCAGTTAAATATGTGAAATGAATGCTGGTGGCCCCCAGTTGGGGTTCCCTTTACCAGGCCAGTGGATCTCTCTCCCAGCTGCTGTGAGTGCTGGCTTCTGAAGGTTCACAGCTACCTTCTTATCTGGAGCATTGCTCTCAACTGAACCAATGGAATTCACCTCATCAGAGAGGCAGCCTACAGCCCATGACTGACTGATATGCGGGTGCCAGAACAAGACCTTTTGCCTTAAGGTGGGACCCAGTTGTAATACAATATATGTTCCACAGCTCAGAATGAAGCCTGTCTTCAACTGAGACCACATCCTTGCATAGCTTTTTCTTCTTCCATTAAATCACTTGAGTCAGAATTAGGGTTGCCGGATTTAGGAAAATAAAACCACACAAAACACTTGGAATTTTGATGAAAGAAATTGGATAATTCAATGAGTGGATTGAGGCTGTGACATAGAGTGACTGTGGAATTTTCCATTAACTTCATGCGGCTAGAAAAGGCACAGGGTCCAGTCAGTTTTCATCTAGTCCCAAGGAAGAACATTCTCCCCTGAATAAACTCTCTAGGGTTAGTGGGAAACAAAAATACAGAAGCTTTATTATTGTATTTTATGTGTCCTACATGTTGGAGGTAGCTCTTACATTTATAGATGTAGGACTTTGTCCAGGATATAATCCAGAAAGACTCCCAATGTTGAGAAATCTCCAAAGAAGCCTAGAAAAGTAGCTCTTGAAAATCCGGTTTGAATACAGGAAGGCCTGGAGACCACAAAGCTAAGAGAGTAGCTGTCTCCCCTGTTCCCCTCAGAGAGAGGAGTGGGGTAAGAATCAGAATCAAGAGCTGGTGAGAGGCAAGTGGGAGAGAAAGGGGGAGAGGTGACCACACCCTCCTCCCAGGAGGCAGTAGTGGGTTGTGGGTGGGTTAGGAAACCTCAGCTTTGAACAAAGATTTGCTTTGTTAAAATGTCACTTGATATTCTATAGGTTAGTCTCTGAGTTAAGACTCTTGGTGACTTGAGAGTGACTGTAGGATCTTTTGGCCCCTAAGAATTAACAGAATCATCAGGGATGACCTTAACCTTTCATCCAGAGATGGGAAAGGACAGTTCCCATGGAGCAAGATCGAGAGAGCCAAACATGGGTTGTGTGATTCCAGTCCATGAGTCTGCATGTTCAACACACTGATAAATATAACAGGTAATTGCAAAAGAAATAGGATTCTGGAAGCCCTATGGCCTTCCCCTTACTTTACAGTTCGCTGACTCCATGACCTTGGAAACCCAGTGTCAGGATGCACCGTTTGCCAACTGCTGCAGCATATGTAGCTCTCCTTTAATCTTGGGACTTGCAGAAAAGAGCTTAAAGTTGATTAAAAGTATGTTTTAGGATACTTTTATGATAACAATGAATTGCTTCTGGGCATTTTCTTAGGATGTGCCACAAACTGACATCAGAGCATATTCCAAAATAATACTATAGTCTGGGGTCACCAAACTTTTCCTATAAAGAGGTAGGGAACAAATATTTTAGACTTAGCTCATTTGAACTTGAAAGCAGCAATAGACAATGCAAAAAAAAAAAGCAAATAAGTGTGGCAATAATGAAATAAAAGTTTATTCACAAAACCAAGCAGTCTCCCATGGACAACTGTTTGCCAATTCCCGCTGTACTATGCCAAAACATCTTTTTCTGATAATTGATCTTAGTTTTCTTCCAGAATTACCCCTCTCTACCATATTTACCACTAGTGCATGTGAGTCAGGTGCTTGGAGACTCAGAGCTTTTGATTCAGGTGTGCACTCAGGTCTAGGCAAAGATTGTGTGCCCCTATGATTGAGTTAGGGGTGGGTACATGAACCAAGGCAGCCAGAATCAAAGTTTGTTAAAGGATTTTTGCCTTAACAGCTCTGGAGTTCAGTCTGGAATGATACAAGGCTGGAATGTTTGGATCAGCACATAAAACCTGCCAGTATTCAGGCAGAATACAGCACATAAAATTGTCTGAATTAAGTGGGATTCCCTAATATAAGGATTTTTGTTTCCAGGAAAACCTGAATGAGGATATAGAAGGGGAGGGAGATCAATCAAGGATGCAATATCAAGCAGTCACAGGTAGGATGGTTTAGGCTGGGTTCTGCAGAAAGTTGGGGATCTCTGGGGACAGCCTGTACTACGAAGTTATTCACATTGGGTTGAGGGAGTTGGGATGTTTATACCCCATGTGCCAGTCAGGTCTGCTCCTGGGAGAACTTAAATCCCCAAGAACTTTAGGTCTCAAGGCCGGCAATGCTGGCTTCCAAACTGAAGGCAAAGAGACACAGGTGCCGTCTATCGGAAGCCAAAGGACACAGCAGGTAAAAGTGTACAAAGGTCGTAGACAGAAAACTGACAGTTTTTGCTACACTGTTAGAGAAGTGGCTAAAGAAGGAGCCAAAAGCAAGAGCTAGGAATAACATGTTTTAAGACAATTTTTGAACTCATACATCCGGTTATTTCTGAAACCCTAAGATTACCCTAGACTTTGTACTTATGTAAGGGCAGGGGAGAAAACCCTTTGAGTTGTTTTTTATTACTTGCCAGCAAAAAGTGTCTTAATTGGTAGAAATGCACAATTGATCAGACTTTGCCATAACAGAGAATAGCAACGTAACACACCTGGGAAGGTAGCATATTGGCCTTTGGACCACAAGTCTCAACTGAGCTTTTGTGTCTCTATTTCTGTTCTCCATAACAGCCCCATCGCAGGATTGCAGGGGTAGCAGTCTTTCACACTCCTATGAAAATCCAACTCCTGAGAATGAGGGGAGGCCTGAAAAATCTGACCTCAGTTGGGGAGGAACCCCAGGTGCACTCAAGGCCCTAATAAATAATGGAGCACAAGTAGAAGAAAAGGCAAGAAATGTGGGAAATGTGATATCTCAGTTCCAAGGCCCGGTGGACCAACGCGGCAGCCTTGGATAGAAACAGATTAAGTGTGAGAAATCACTCATCCCTAATATGCAGCCGTTTCATAGACTTGGCCATGGCGGGAAGCATTCAGCCTCAGTAAGCCACAGACAACAAAATGTGCATTTTTTTCACTTCAGAGGATTTAGCCAGTTGATTAACTACAAAAAGAGGGAGCTCGGTGGGTAAAAGACTTGAGCTTTCACTTCAGGGAATTCTGGTTGAGCCCTCCAAGAACTGGAGTTCACGTCTCAGCTCTGGGACGCTCCTGGATAATAGCTCACATCAGAAAACCACAGTAAAGGATTTGGCAAGGGGGACCAGGCCAGGGGGGTCAGATGCGCAAGGGATTATGGGAAGTCTCTCCTGCCACCCTCATGGAATTCTCAAAGATACGGCAAGATAAGCAGAGAACACTGGAAATCCAGATCCAGATCTGATTTGAAATTGCCTCGTGGTTTTGGAGAAACAAGGAATACATGGCTTATACAAAGAAACATGACAGTCAGGGGCACCTTCTTCCTCTTACCGGTTTCTTTATTCTTTTTCTTACTTTTAAGAGGACCTACACATCAATAGAATGGGATATCAGGAAAAGACAGAGATTCACAAATGTCATTGTAGTCAGGGCTGAATTTACCAATAGGCAGATTGAATTAGATTTAACTGTAAGAAATCACTAATATTCCACCATTTTTGGTCTACAAAAATGACAGCTGCATATAATTTAATAATTTTAATTTAGCAATTGGGCCATCAAAACAAAGGAATTTTTCCTGAACTATTTTAATGTTAATTAAAAAAATGTATTCAAGCAGATTTCATGGGAAAACTCTGAGTGTTGAATGTTTTTATGTTCTTTGGCATTTGCTTTATTATTCAGTATTGCCTTTATTTTGAGTTACATGCTGAAGATGGGATGTAGAGAGAAAAAAAATTTCAGGTCTTGGGTTTATAAAGATCCTATTTGAATTAGATAGAAACAGGCTAGGTATTTAAGTCTCTATGGGTCTTAATATTTTTATATTATTCCACATATCTAATAAAGGATCCTGAGTCCACTGCTTAGGAGCTATGTGACTTTAGATTACACAGATGTAAGTCCTGTGATTTTTTTTTTAAGTCCAAACAATCCCTTTTGGAGTCAAAACCTCAGTTCTCCAGATCCTGTTCTACTGTCTCTCAATCTGGTACAGTAAAGCAGTTCAAGGTGCTAATGACATTCATCCACTTGAGAATCATTCTTCTTCTTCTTGTTGTTCTTTTTAGACACACATGACAGTAGAGTGTATTTTGACACATTATACATACATGGAGTATAACTTATTCTAAATAGGATTCCGTTCTTATGGTTGAACATGACATTCTTGTATTCTAGATCATCTAATAGGTGCCAGTTGTTGGGGTGCAACGGTGCGTAAAACAACAACAACAAAAATCCCTACCCTTAGTGAATTTACTCTGTGGAAACAGGGCTTGGGCTAAGTGTTATGTAACTAGTGGACAACAAAGTAAATGACATCTACAGCATATGAGATGTTGGTGATTCTTTTTCTTTTTGTACCTGGGATTAAAACCAGGGGCACTTAATCACAGAGCCACATCCTCAGCTCTTTTTTATATTTTACTTAGGGACAGGGTCTCACTGAGTTGCTTAGGGCTTTGCTAAGTTGCTGAGGCTGGCTTTGAATTTGTGATCCTGCTTCTGCCTCCTGAGCTGCTAGGATTACAGGTATGTGCCTCTACACCCAGCCAAGTGTTGGTAATTCTTTTTCTTTTCTTGTTTAAAAAAATTATTTGTTCTTTTTAGTTATACATAACAGTAGAATTATTTTGACATATTATACATACATGGAGTATAACTTCCCTTTCTTGTGGTTGTACACGAAATAGACTTACACTGGTGGTGTATTCATGTATGAATATAGGAAAGTTATATCTGGTTCATTCTACTATCTTTTCTGTTCTCATGCCAACTCCCTTTCCTTTATTCCCCTTTGTTTAAACTAATGAACTTCTATTCTTCCCTCTTTCTCCCTTATTATGTGTTATTATCCACATATCAGAGAAAAATTTGGGATTGGCTTATTTCACTTAGCATGACAGTCTCCAGTTCCATTTACTGGCAAATTCCATAATTTCACTCTTCTTTATTGCCAAGTTTATATATATATATAATTTCTTTATCCATTCATCTGTTGAAGGGCACCTAGGTTAGTTCCCTAGCTTAGCTGTTGTGAATTGAGCTGCTAAAAAACATTGATGTGGCTGTATCACTATAGTATGTTGATTTTAAGTCCTTTTGGAAGAGTTTTTAATTTTTTTTTTGTATCGGGGATTAAATTCAGGCACAATCGACCGCTGAGCCACATCCTCAGCCCTATTTTGTATTTTATTTAGAGACAGGGTCTCGCTGAGTTGCTTAGAGCCTCTCTTTTGCTGAGGCTGGCTTTGAGCTCGCAATCATCTTACTTCAGCCTCCCATGCTGCTGGGAGTACAGGAATGCACCACTGCATCTGACATGTTTTTAATTCTTAAAGATAAAAATTTAAAATGGAAGGGAGTGATTGGAAACCTGTGTGTGTGTGCGTGTGTGTATGTGTGTGCATGTGTGTTTGAGTGTGTGCTGTGTGTACCTGTGTGTGTTTTGGGAGATTGCTAGGAAGGGCTGACTGAGAAACCAACTTTGAGTATAGTCCTGAGGGATGAGATGTAGGGAAAGACAACCTCCCAGTCTACAATCCTACTATATAATACATCATCTACATGACAGATTTTTATATCAAGTTCAGAATTATTAGCTTTCATCCTTAAATAAATTCTAAGATTTATTCATCTTTGACAAGACTTCTAATATTGCAACTGGGATTAAAAACTCATCTTGGGCAAGCCAGGTTAATGGTCCTCAAATTATTGTGTTAGTAGAGAATCACTTTTTATTTAATTATAGCTGAAAGCATCCTAATTTTCAGCGCAACACCCTCTGCCTTCTCACATTTGGTTAAGATTCTTTTCTCTAAAAAGTGTGTGCTATCATATTCAACCCAGTTTACTGCTCTAAAAGGCCAAGATCCAGAGGCAAAATCGATACTTGGAACTCAATCATAATAGCTGCCAGTGCTTAACACAATACTTAGAATGGGCCTAGCATGGTTCTCAGTGTTCTTTATATGTTATATGTGACCTAATCTTCACGACAACTCTGAGGCAGCTTCCTTAAGGCAGCTTCTATAATTTCCCAGATGAGGAAACTGAGGGACAGAACAGTTAATAACTTGCTCAGAGTCATGCCATTTGTAAAACACTAGATATGAAATTCTCAATCTAGTCCTACATTTAAGTACCAGATCATTTGTTTTTAAACTCCACTGTGGATTAGTTACCTGAAAAGCTTGCAAAACCCAAATCGCTGGCTCCAAACTCCGAGATTTTGCATTCTGGCAGGCTCTCAGGTGTAGCTGCTGCTGTTCTGGGGACCAGATTTTGAAAACAACTTTGCTATGTTATGTCATGTCCAGCTGGAGGCACCAGCTCCTGTGGAAGTGGCCCTTCACACCCCTGTCCCCTCCTTCCCTAGTTAACATAAGAACCTGGCTCTACTGTTTCTAGTGAAAAGGCTTGTCTCAGTCCCCAAAGTCCCTTTACTTTCCACTTTGGAATCATGGAGGTAGTCATTAGGGCTGGTGTGTCTTTTCTTGGGAAGATCCTAGGACTCTGAAGAGCTAAGAAGGCCTGGTGGCTCAAGGCTGGTCCTGAGCCCTACGCTGTTGGAGATGGCAGGGGATTTCAAGTTTCCCCCATAGGATTATGCTCAGCTCTCTGTGTAGGAAGGCAGCAGGCCCTGGGGGTGAAATTCTAGTTCAGAATAAGAGACGGAACATTTGCAAGGATGTTTTGCTTCTGGATGATACGTTTGGATGCTTGAAAAGGGCATAAATGCAGTGGAAAAACAGAGAAGGCAGGGACTCTCAATTTTTAGCAGTTTCTATTTAGCCTTTTGTATGTGCCTGGCACTGTGTCACATACAGAAGTAAATGAAGTAGGTACAGACCCTGCTCTTGTGGAGATGGCGTTCTAACAGAGGAGGTCTATAATAAATAAATACTCAAAATAATACAAAGTATAATACCAGGTAGTAACTATAGCTATGAGGAAAAGTTGAGCATCTTAGGGTATTGAAAGCAAGTATGTGACTAGAAAAACAGTAGAGTGAATCAGACATAATTTCTCTGTTCATCTATGAATACACCACCAGTGAAACTCCTCATCATGTACAACCACAAGAATGGGATCCTAATTAGAATAAGTTATACTCCATATATGTAAAATATGTAAAAATACACTCTACTGTCAGTTATATCTAAAAAGAAAAAAAATTTAAAAAAGAAAGTGAGTATTTGTATGAGTATCTGTGGTGTATGTGTGTGTGTGTCTGTCTGTGTGTGTGTGTGTGTGTGTGTGTGTACGCACGCGTGCACGCACATGTTTGGTGTGCTAGTTTAGTGAGAGCAGTCAAGCAAACCTTGTTGATTGGGGGACCTTTAGTAGAGACAGGGACAAATTATCTGCTAGATACTTTGATGCAAACTGGAAGAATATGGGTCAAGTTCAGACCCCAGGTGTTCTTTGGCATGATGACATCTTGGTTGGCCATTTCACATAAAACCTTGGTTTTTGGTTTCTCTTGAAGCAACACTGGGCCCACAGACCTACAGGACAACCCTTTGCTAGAGTGAGCAATGGCTGTCCTCCTTCAATGAGATGAGTGCTCTCTGACTACCCTGCTCCTCTAGTGGACTTTCCCTGTCTAACCTCTTTGGGTATGTATTTGAGGTCGTGGATCTTTGCCATGAGACCAGAAAATAAAACAAACAAAAAGCAAGGATAATTTCTGTGTCCAGATATTACTCCTAAATCAGGCCCTCATTACCTGTCAATCTGTCTTTCTACTGTCTTTGTTTATTGAATCCTCGTATAACATGTAAACTATATGATTTCAGAATTGTTAATATGTACCCCTGGGGGAAGAGGATTTACTAACTAGAGTACAATCTGTATGTGTAGCTCTGTTTGTGTTTAGTCTTACACTATCTAGTCAAAACACTGTTTCTCAAAATTGTTTGTAAGATATTTCTAAATTTGTTTCCAGAATGGCTGCTGTATTTTGCATTTCCATTAGCAATGACTGAGAATTTTAACTGCTCTTCATCCTTGTTAGCTTTTAGTATTGCAGCTTTCAAAATTTTAGACATCTAAACAATTGCATAGTAGTATCTCATTGGAGTTTAGATCTGCATTTCCCTAATGATTATTAATGTTTAACATCTTTTCTTATGCTTATTTGCCATGTGTGTGTGTCTGTGCGCCATGCACGTGTATTCTTATTCATTAACACATACAAATATGCATTTATTTTGGTGAAGTGCCCATTCAGATCATTTGTTCATTTAAAAAAATTATTTTTTGTTTGTTTATTATTGTTGAATTATGACAGTTACTTATGTATCCTGGACACAAATCCTTTGAAAGATGTATAATTTGAAAATATTTTCTCCTAGCCTTTTCATTTCCTTAACAATGTTTTTCGTAGAGTAAAAGTCTTTAATTTTTATAAAATCCATTTAATTTTTTTCCTTTTGTTTGCTGAGTTTTTTATTCATGTTTAAAAATTCTTTTGCAAATCCAAAGTCAGAGCAAGTCACTCCTGTGTTTTTTCTAGAACTTCTAAAAAGTTTTTACATTTCACATTCTATGAACAATTAATAGCCCATTTATTATCATATGTGAGGTATATGTAGAAGACTACTTTTCCACACGGGCATCTGGTTGTTTCAAGGTAATTTGTTAAACAGATTATCTTTTTAAAATTAAATTATCTGGGCACTTTTGTCAAAAAGCAGTTGACCATATTTATATGTGTCTCTAGCCATTTTATTATCTTCCATTGATTTATGTGTCTATTCTCTCATCAAACTACACTGTTTTGTTTATTGTAGGTTTTTTGGGGGTGTGTGGGGGTCACTCATTTTTAAAGTTATTTATTTAAAATTGATAAATAAAAGTTGCCTATATTGGTGTTGGGTAAAAATGTTGTTTTGAAACAAATTTACCTTGTGAAATAGCTAAATGAACTTAATTATCATAGGCATTATTTCCTGTTTTCATCATTTCTTTGGTTTTTTGGTTTGTTTGTATAAATCTATTCTTAACATTTTTCAAGAATAATACATTGTAATTAGCTATGGTTCCCATGTTGTACAATAGATGTCTTGGATTTATTCCTCCTAACTAAAATTTTATCTTTTCACAAACACCTTCCCATTCACTGTCCCCAGCCCCATGTAGCCACCCTTCCACTCTCTACTTCTATGAGATCAACTTTTTACTATTTCACATGTAAGTGAGATCATGTGTATTTGTCTTTCTGTGCCTGGCTTCTTTCACTTAACATAATGTCCTCTATACTTATTCATGTTATTAACAAATGGTAGTATTTCCTTGTTTTTTTTTTTTTTTTGAGACTGAATAGTATCCTATTGCATATATACACTGGATTTTCTTTACCTACTTGTGTAATTGCTTCCATTTCTTGCCTATTAAGAATAAATGCTAAATGAACATGTATGTGAGATGTCTCTTTGACATACTGATTTTATTTTCCTTGGATATATACCCAGTAATAAGATTGCTGGTATCTTGGTAGCTCTCTTTTTAACTTTTTGAGGAACCTCTATATGTTTTCCGTAATGGCTGTACTAATTTACATTGCTACCCTGTGTCCCCCTTTTTCCATATCCTCTAAGCTCTTTATGTCTTTTGTCCTTTTGGTAATAGCTATTCTAACAGGTATAGGGTGATATCTCATTGTGGTTTTAATTTTCGTCTCTCTAATAATTAGTATTGTTGAGCCATTGTTCATATACTTGTTGGCTATTTGTACAGCTTCATTGGCTTGTTCAGATCCTTGCCCATTTTTAATCAGATTACTTGCTTTCTTATTATTGAGTTGTTTGAATTCCTTATATATTTTGGATATTAACTTATTATCATATGGTTTACAAATATTTTCTTCCATTCCATAGGCTGTTTCTTGTCTCATTGTTTCCTTCACTGTGAGGAAGATTTTAGATACCATCTCACCTGTCTGATTTCACTTTGGTTGTTTGTGTTTTGGGGTTCACATTCAAACAATGTTCATATTCAAACATTGCCCAGGCTAATGTCATTAAGCTTTTCTCCTATATTTTCTTCCATCAGTTTTATAGTTTCAGATTTTGCATTTTAGTCTTTAACCCATTTTGAGTTCATTTTAGTTTTGTAGTTAAGTTTTAAAACCAACTAGTGTTAGTCCTCCAAATTTTTGAATCAGTTTCTTGATAGCTATAAAAACCCTGGTGGAATGTTTTATAGAGTTTCATTGAATTAACTGAAAACACAGGGTTGATAATCACCATGGTGGGCCCTATGGGCCATTTTGAGGACTTTGGTTTTTTTTTATTCTAATTGAGAAGGGAATCCTCTGTAGAACTCTAAGCAGGTAAATATGACTTTGTCATATTTTTAAAAGAATTATCTTGGCTTTTTCAGGGAGAAAACATCTTGGAAGCAGCAAGGATAGAAGCAGAGAGAGCATCAGGAGGCAACTGCAATAAGCTAGGTAGCAAAGACTGTTCCTCATAGCAGTGGATCAAGGTAGAGGTGATGAGGGATAGAGAGTTGTGCCCATATTTCTAACACAGACACGGCAGTACTTACTGTTCAGTTGCCTGTAAAACTCAAAGAGGAGTCAATTTCTCTACCAATTTTTATTTTTTATACTTTTTGATCTGAGACACTAGAGGAAAATGAATTTTTCATTTATTAAGATATGTTATGCAAAAGGAGCAAAACTTTAGGTATTTAATTTTGAGATGTCCATTTGGCTTTTGACTGAGGATAATGAGCAGGCAGGCAAGTAGGGCACTCAAGCCTAGAATTCAAGGGAGGGATGTAGGGATACAGATTTGAGAAATTTTAGCAGTATATTTTTGATGATATTTTCCATTCATTTTCTCTTTCTGAAAATATTATTAATCAAATTTGGCTTCTTTTTTTTTTTTACCAAGTTTCTTAATCTCCAGGTTTACTTTTATATTTCCAGTTTCTTAATTTTTTTTGGTTCAATTTTTTTTGGACTTTCTGTTCCATCCATTTATCTGCTCATTTGTATTTTGTTACAATGGTATAATTTTTCAGGTTTTCTGCTTTTGATTTCTCCTTTAGTGTTCTGCTCTGGTTTTGTCAAATTGAGAGTTCTTGATATCTCTCTGAAGATATTAATTGGTATCTTTAAAGTTTTCCCCAGGCCTAAGTCATCTTTTGGGTTTGTGTGAGTGAGTCAGTTTAGAGAGCTTTCTTCAAGGGAGAGATGTTTAGTGACCCCTGATATTCATGAATACAAGTAAAATGTTAAGAATCTTTTTAGAAGCTGTAATAGGCTGAATTTTTGTGCCATGTTTCAGGTGTTGAGTTCCAAATCCCCCAGTACCTCTGAATGTGACAGTATTTGGAGAGAGGTTGTAAAGAGGTAACTTAGTTAAACTGAGATGATTAGAAAAGGTCTACTCCTATACGATGGATGTCTTTACAAGAAAGGGGATTTGTACATCCAGGGTGAGGGAAGACCAAGTAAAGACAAAGGGGAAAGAGGCCATGTTTAAGACAAGAAGAGAAGACTCAGAAGAAATTATCTCCAACTTCCAACATCCAGAAGTGTGGATGTTGGAAATTTCTGATGTTTAAGGTGTATAGTCTATAGTATGCAGTTACAGCAGCCCCAGAAAACTAGTGTGGAAGTTTTCAGGCATGGGGCTGTCTTTGCTTTTATTAGAGAACTTCATTGGTGGTTATTCTCTTCTCTCATATACGTAAACATGTGGTTTTAGTAGGTAGCTGTCATTCAATATCTCTAGAGATGATTCTTCCAACTTCTTCCCAAGAGGCAGACACCTAGCTAGGCAGAGGCTTGATGGCCCAGCTATTCAAAATGCTGACTCTTCTCTCACCCTCTGCAATCTTACATCCTACTCTCCCCTTCTGTCACATCTGGTGCTTCTGAATTCAGGTTTTACCCTTTCGCTTTCATTGGAGATGTCTAGGCTGGCAGAGTAGGGGAGCGGCAGTTGGCATCTCTGCACGAGAGCAGGGGAAGGTGGTATATGAATGCACACCTGGAATTTCAAGCCATCCATATGCTTTTTGGCTTTATGTCTTACCCTTGTCACATGTCCTGAACTCTCTGATGCAAATAAGTCTTCTCACTGGTGGTCCTCTGGGTAGGCTCCACATCAGCCACCACTTCACCATCTCTTTTCTCTTTTACATCATCTGAAAATGTGAATAATCCTCTCCCTTTCTTGCTGAGTCATATCTTTTTTATTCTTCTTGTAACTGTTTCATTGAAATCACATGTTTGAGAAGAGGTATAGGAATGTATTCAATCTATCACTTTCAGCTGTTTAGGAAACTTTGGGGAAAAAAAGAATAATAAAGTGATCATAAATTTTTTTCCTACTAAGAATAAATAATAACAAGAAGTTAGATAAGATTTAGAGTTAATAATAAAATTACAGTTAAAATTTATAGTTAATAATAGATATGATGAAATAAAAATTTGAAAACTATTTTTTTAAATCGTACTGAATGGAGTTAGCTGCATTTGATTAAATGCAATTTTATTACCTGTCAAATAATAGAGTAGGATTGAGTAACTGGTTCCCCATTGGGACTTTTTAGAATAAGCTTGGGTGCTTGTTGATAATCCATATCACTGGCCACAAACCCAGAGACTGAAGTTCCATAGATCTGGGGTAGAAAGTTTAGGTTAAATAATCTCTTGACACTCTGGGCACTTGGATATTCTGTGAGTCTGAAAATTTCATTTTTGTTGCTTTATTTTCTTTTTAGCTGGGAAGTCTTTCATGAATGAAAAATATTCTAACTATTTGGACCCATTTAAAGCCTTAAAGTGAACCTCAATCTTGCATATGAATATCACTAATTAATAAGTAAAATTATATAGTTGATTTAGTAGCTGGGAGGACTAAGAAGGGGTTTAAAAGGATGACATGAAATTCAAAAAAAAATTAAAATATATTTTTATATTTGGGAAGTGATACTCTGCTTTTTTAAAAAAATAACTTCACAAATAAAATGCAAAGCTTTTTTTCCCCCTTATCTCACACGATGCACAGGAAACAGAATTTATTTTCTACCACACACAAAGCTCACTCATCAGGGTGGGAGTTGGGGGTGAAGGGAAGGCTGTCATGAGAATTTCAAGTTTATACAAAAGGCTCCTGGGTTTAAAAAGGTTGGAAAGCACTGTAGTAGTAAGATGGATTGGTTTTTGAAGAAAAGTGAGAAAAGAAAACCATTAAGTCCAACTGTCACTCTTCCAACTAAATATTAAAACCACTTGGGAAAAAATTGAGTGAAGTTTATAGTCATAAGCAACTTTGGTGTTTTTGAGGTTTGCCTGTGAACCTCCGTTTAGCTCTACCAGAGGCTTCTAGAGATGCAATGAATTGCCATGTTTTAAGACTTTCAAAAATGTTAAGTTGCCTGTTAAACTGGACTAACTCATTAAAAGGTTTCAGTTCAGTTGATTTGGAGGATTGTATGCTGCATTGTGCTTTGTGGATACAGAACTCAAGAGACTGGGATCTCTGTTCTTTCACAGTTATGGTATGTATGAACTGAACAGATCTCTTAGTATTTTGTCTGTAAGTCTTTGTATATCATACTTTGCAAGCAAGAATGATTCAGCTCAAAATTGGTCACCTATGGACTGTGGAGGCTCATTTGACTTACTGATTTGGCCACCAAGGTTAGTATCTTCTACTTCCTTTCTTCTCTGTAACAATGATGAACAAGGACATTGAAATCCAAAGTAGTATTGTTATTTACTGTAGTGATATAGGTAATGGTAGTAGTTGTCTTGTTCTAGAATATTCCTTCATGTGAGAGGTAAGCTTGATTAGAGTAGAACATTAATATTAAAAGCCATGGGTCTACAAACAAGAAAGTTGATTTCAAGCCTGGCTTCTCCCAGTTTTGTGGACTGGGTCAGGATGGTTGAAGATTTCTAAGTCTTAGTGTCTTTTTCTTGAAAGCTAGTAGCAAGGGGTTCTGGGGATTGCTTCTCCCACCACCAGACACTCTGCAGGAATAGAACAATTCTCTCAGTAGCTATTATGAAATGTAAGTATCCAAATGTATAGAATGTTTGCAACTTTTTTGTGAAATTGAGATCAGAAGAGCTATCTGATAGAATTGTTTTCAGAAACAAAAGAAATAAAGTTTTTTTTTTCCTCAAACAGTAAACATCATGCTTTGCATTTTGTCCTAAAGATAACTGTAACACTAAAGTTTTAAACAAAATAATGCTACGGAAAATGTAAAGGATGGGTAGGAAGCACATGATACTGAAAGGTAAGAGACTTGAAGCAGGGAGGAAGGTGGAGAACATATAATAATACACCACAAAGATTCGTGATCTTAAATAAAGCAGAAGAGGGAGGAGAGAGGATGAGACCAACTTGAGTGTTAAGAGACTTGATTTCTAGAGTTGGGTTCATATCTTATTCATTTTTGTGAACCTACTGCCTCACACAATGCCTGGCATAGAGTCAGTGCTGAGAAAATATTTTTTATTTGATCATAGAATGGACTCCATCCAATTGTGTTTCACCAAATAGATAACAAGGTGAGAAATTTTATAGTTCTGATCCTTTTCCCTCATGCTCCCTGTTAGACCCAATTCTTTTCTTATTCTTTTTTTTCTTTTCTTTTCTTTTTTTTTTAAATCTCCTACTCAGGGAGTTAGGCATTCTGCCTTCATTCCCTGGAGAAAAAGGTGTCTTAAAAGAGAGTAGGATTTTAAATGTGGTGAAGTTCATAAGTTCATATTTTCAAAAGAACCCAGGCCTATTTAGAGAAATATGTGATGAATCAAAGTCAGTAAATTCTTCACAGAGATGAGCAAAGACTCCCAATCCTTAAGAACAGAAAGATTTGGGGGCAGGAGGACATGGTAACCTCAAGGACAGAGAGATTCGGGGGGGCACAGTGAGCCCTCGTAGTTTCTTGAGACATTAGGAGTTAGCTGAAGGTTTGGGATATTGGATATTTTTATTGGATACGTTTAGAGATAAGAGAGTAGAGGAGATCTGTGTTCTGTCCCTGCAGAATGTCTGGGGGTGGAAATGGGGTGACACAAGCTTCACCTGCTACTAGCTTGTTAAGGAAGTCTAGCTTGTCTGTCTTCCACGAGCCTCAAGGATTTCTTTGTGTCATGGCATAACATTTCAACAGCAGATGGTCTAAGGTTCCCAAACTGCTGACAACCAAATGCTGTCTCCTACTCCACCCCTCAAACCTTGACAGTCTCGGTTGTAGGAACTCGGGCCCCAGAATTCTGATTCAACTTAAGCTGAATTCAAATGAAGTCAGAATAAGTCCCTGCCACCCAGTAGCATGAAAACTCACAATATAGATTGATGTCGGTTCTAGTAAAACAAGAAAAAAAAATTATCATTTTGTCTGCTGAGTTTTAAACATGGTATAATTAAGCTTTTTGAAATATTAATGGAAGTAGAATTGGCACTGATTGTAAGTTGGTGCATAAACACGATGTATAGGGCCATGTATAGGATGGTGCATGATCATCTTGTATAGGCCCCAGCATACACGAAATGGAAATTCAAACTGAGAATCCAGTTTTCAAGGAGTATTGACTAATTGGAGCCTGATGAGAACAGGAAGAAAGTAGCAGAGGTACAATATGAAAATGGTACAAGTATCTGGGGTCCTTTGGTGGCACTTGTATTTTCTATTATTTAAAGAGGATATTGAAGATCAAAGGTAGAATTATTGTCAGTCTTTATGTAGCACTTACCATCTTCCAGGAACTGTCCCAAGCACTTCATTTTGGTTAACTCTCAACTCCCACAAGAATCCAGAGCATAGGTGAAATTATTATTCACCAACGACAGGTGAAGAAATGGAGGCCCAAAGAGGTTATTTTTTTTATTTATTTTTTTTGCTCACATTCATGCAGCTGATAAGTGGCAGAGCCAGAATTTAGACTCAGTTTTATTCCAGGGTTTATGACCTCTCTTTGCTCTCTGTCAGGTTCTGGATTAGTGTAATGAAGAGACATTTACAGTAAGAACCATTTAGAAGCAGATGAATTCTGGTCTCAGAAGCAGGAATCTCACTGGAGTGGGTTGGGGAGGTGTCATAGGATGGTATGGGGAGGTTCGAGATGCTGATGGAGGTGGACTTTAGGCAGAATGATTCTGAGGTCTCTGATCTGAACTTCCCAGCCATAATTTCCCTAATATTTTCTTTGTTAGTTAAAACATTTTTAAGTGGACTTAAATAGGCCTTTTATTCCCCCTGAGGTGAGCAGTCTGTGAGATTTACCAAAGAACAATACAACAGTAAAATTCTAGCTCAGCTTAATAGCACTCATTCTGTGCCTATGATCGTAGTTAGAAATATCTCATTAAAAATTGCAGAACTTTGTAATATGTGAAAGTCTTTTGTTTATATATCTGTAGATTTAACTGAGATGACTTGAAGTTATTTTCTAAAATTCTTTTCTTTTATATTCTGTTTTTTTGTGGGGAGGGTGGGGTGCAGAGTGTGTGTTTGACTTTTATCTCCTGATGATGCATTCTTTTGGCTGACTTCTTGGGACTGGTTTTCCTGTGTGTTTTAGGATTTGTGTTTGGGAGCTCATCTTTTTTCACCCATCTCCTTTTCTTCTATCTGTGCTCACTCGGATCTGTCTGTCCAACCTGGGATTCTCATGGTTGATCTGGTCTTCCGTCCTATGATGTTATTGGAAATGTCACATTTGGTGGCTCATGAAGACTTCTCCCTGAGGAATGTTAAAATTTATAGTACCTCTAGAATGCATTGAGAAAGTGAATCTGTCTAAATGATCAAAGACTCCAACTTGTTTTACATGTACACTGACTTTTTCAAGTGTACAATGTGAAAGGACTGTGTTTTTTTTTTTTAGGATGAACTTTCTAAAAAATATTTACTATTTTTGAATATCACATTACTGACAATCCCACCATTTTAGCTTTTGAGTTGCCAGTACCACACACCCCATTTCTGCCTATCTTGTTTAGGTGATTGCTACCTAGAGCTACAACTATCTAACAATTTCAGTAGAACTATAGAGACTATACTGAGAATGTACATATGAAAATTATAAATTTCTTTTTTTCTGTTTCTCTGTTATATTTAAGTTATGGAATTACGTTGGTTTTAAAAAGTCTATGTGTAGGTAGGTTAATTCATTATGAATTTTATTTGGCTTAAAACATGGGTTATTACAAAATATTTATTCTAAAATGTAGCTTTGAAGATTTATAGAGCTTTCATTTTGTGTTGAGTTTCAATAACCCCCAAACCTCAAAATGAAACCAAGCCCAAACCTCTCAATTTTAAAATCAGGGGCTTCCTTGAATCTTGACTCAAGTTTTTTAAAAGAATACATGACACTTCACAAAAGTCGGTGGGAGGAAAGGTTTCTGTGAAGGGTGATGTGAAGCAAATATCATATTTCAGAGAAACCATCCTAGTAATAAAATTTTACTTTCTCAGAATATTTTCAGAAATTTTCTATTTACATGAGTGTGTTCTAAAAAGCAAATTAAACGAGGAACAAGTGCTGTGATAAAACTACAATATGGATGCACATTTCCATTGGAGTTTTTTTATGTAAAGTTTTTTATTTATATATGACAGCAGAATGCATTGCAATTCTTATTACATATAGAGAGCACAATTTTTCATACCTCTGGTTGTATACATAGTATAGTCCCACCAATTCGTGTCTTCATACATGTACTTTGGATAATAATGATCATCGCATTCCACCATCATTAATTACCCCATGTCCCCTCCCTTCCTCTCCATTGGAGTTTTTATGTCGTATCATTCTCTTGATTTTCTTATTAGATGATACAGTATCAGAGGACAAATCCTACTTGCCGATAGCAGAGTGGGAAAAAAAAGATGGGCTTTGTTAAACTCCAGATTGCTTTGGGCCTAGGAGCAGCTCTTCAGTGGAAGTTCTTTTTACCTTTGCTCTGTCCCCACTGTGGAATATCTGTCTGTATGTCAATACTTTCAAATTCTATGTTATGGACTGGGGAGGTAGCTGAGTGGTGGGGAGCATGCTTAGCACAGGTGAAGCCCTAGGTTCAATCCCAGCACCAAAAACCAAGACAAAAACAAAAACAAATCCTATGTTACAATCTGAAAACAATAAATGAACAGAAATATTTTGCTAAAATTAAAACCAAAACAAAACCTAGAGTAATGATTCATCATATCCATAATCAATGTTGTTAGAAAGCCATAGTGAGTTCAACAGTGTGTTCATGGTAAATGAATCATTATAAATAAAGCAGATATTCCAAAAACAGACTCCAGTGTATGAAAAATTATGACAAAAATAATTAGAATTGGGTAGAAAAGGATTATTACATACAATAGATAAGGTTTCCAGGAAAAATTAGATCCTTACTATATATTATGGCATGAAATAAATTTAGGAGAATTGAAAATATTTTTTAAATGTAAAAATAGCAAAAACAAACAAACACATAGAGGATTAGTGCTCTGATGTTAAAAAGGGAAATAGTTTTATAAGCAAAAATAGAAAGTTAAACCAATAGAAGAAACATGAAGGAATAAATTGATCAAATAAACTACCTTAAATTTTTTTTATTTATTGATTTTACTTTTAAAAATACATTAAATTTGTTTTTAATAATACTAACAGTAGCACTAACTTTATTTGGGCTTACACTTTGCTAGTGAGTGGGCTCCAACATTCTGAACCTGTATCTCCAACATAGAAAAGTGACTGCCGCATACAGATGTCTGAGTTGTGTGGTATACAAGGGCAATATAACCAAGAGAGTGCCATTCACATTGTAAACATGCTTATTATTTTGAAAAAAATCTTTTTTTAATGATACCTTTTTGGTTTCAAAGATTAGTTTATTCGTATATTTATGATGACAATTCTCGAGCAATCAACTAAAGTGTATTTCTTTTTTTTTTTTTTTTTTTTTAAAGAGAGAGTGAGAGAGAGAGGGGGACAGAGAGAGAGAGAGAATTTTAACATTTATTTATTTATTTTTCTTAGTTCTCGGCGGACACAACATCTTTGTTGGTATGTGGTGCTGCTGAGGATCGAACCCGGGCCGCATGCATGCTAGGCAAGCGAGCTACCGCTTGAGCCACATCCCCAGCCCCTAAAGTGTATTTCTTAACAGTACATAGATATTGCTGTGCTTTGATTTGTAAGGAAAGGAACAAGTTCAACAAACAAAAGACTTTGTGCATTTACCGTAAATAATATTTCTAATGTTGCAAATTGTTTTTCATTGATGTGTGTTTAAAAAAATTCTTAATGAAAACAAGAAAAATTCTCAATTGGCAAAATGTAGCTAAGTTTTGGTTTTCATTTTTGCAGATCATAGCATTATCATTTGTTTATTTTACCAGGATGATGAGGTAAAGTTTCCACTTAAAGTATAATAATATTTTCACATGACATGAGTCAGTGTATAAGTAGCATTCATTTATTGTTACCACAAAATAACCTTCTAATTATAGCAATTACTTATTGGTTGCTGTGAAAGTTTTATTACAAAATTTTAATTGATGCTAAAGTTTAATGGCTCATTAGAGAAATATAATTTTAAAATATTACTACACGTTAAGGTCAATGTACAAAGCAAACACATTATATTTACCCAGATATTCAAAAGTCAAGGAAACAATGTATTGGGCTGGGGTTGTGGCTCAGTGGTAGAGCACTTGCCTCACACATGTGAGGTACTGGGTTTGATCCTCAGCTCCACATAAAAATAAATAAATAAAGATATTGTGTCTATCTACAATTTAAAAAAATTAAAAAAAAGAAAACAATATGTCGTGATCAGAAAAATTCAAAATGAGAAATCACTAACCCGTAAAATGAAAGAAATTATTTAGATCATTGAATACCCAGTGTTAACAGGAAAACGAGATAGCTATTCTCAGCAAGATCTCATAGACACATCTTAGAGGAGGTCACAGGTGAATTTAACTTCTACTTAGCTGCCTGTGAGAGTGGATACATTCCTTTAAAATTTGGAGAAAACCCATGTAGAATCTATTGAATGAAAAAAAGCTTTCTGGTAACTAGTTACATGACTATAAAGTTTGAATATTAAATAGTGTCTCAAATGTCCGTCTCAATTAAGACAACTTTAACTTCCAGAAAAAAACACAACTAGAATGTTTTTGTAAGAAATTTCTAACACTAGAATTCTGAAAGAGGGTGAAAAAAAATTTAACTCCTTATTTTTTTTAAAGCCTAAAACATTCTTTCTTTAAAAAAAAATTGTTAATTTTGCAAACTCATGATGCCAAAGTAAATGAGTAAAGAGAATGGATGGGTGCAAAGACTAGTAGATTTTATTACCCAATCATGGTGAAAGAGGAACAAAGTAAAATATACCACAAACATTTTATTAAGTGTTTAAAGTTGAAATCTATTTGAAAAAAATTAATTTTTTAGACACTTATCCAATTTTGAGGAGTAGTTTAAATAAAGCTACTACAATTTATAACTCTGGTTTTTTTTTCTTTTTTTAAGGCACACACTGAAATCTTCAGTAAAGGAAGGAAGATAGGAGGGGAGCACCATCAATTCTTCCTGTTTTAGAGTCCTCAGTCGTTTCTCAGGATATGTCCTATACCAGGTAAAGTCTGCATCTGTATATATTGGTAGTTTAACTTCTATTTTTTTCTAAAGAATACATTTAAAAGGACAACTGAATATAAATAAATGAATATAAAAAAGACATTTCAATAGTTTTCTATTTTCTCTAGCAAACCACATGTAAACCATCAGGAATATGTGTCTTGTCCCAAATGGAACCAAGACAAGTGGGAATTCCCCCAAACTAGAAAAGGCCTGAGGACGCTGAGCTGCCAAAAAGATGATCAGTATTCATTTTGCTTTCATATTATATATCATCATCACTGAATATGTCAATGGAAAAACCCAAGAGATTTAACTACTTGAAAATTCAAAAATTTAGGATAACTTTTGCATGCAAAAATGTAATGACCTGAGACAAATATTTACAACAAATACAACAGAAAATAGGTTAGTGATTTTTTAAAAACAATTTACAAACAATATGCAAATATATCTTAAAAATATAATTTAAAAATCGCTAGAGAAAATTTTTTCAAAAAATCACAAGATACAAACAAATGATGCACAGAACTACAAATGACTAGCAAGCATGTTTTTAAAAAAATCTCACGTGTAATCAAAGAAACGCAAAATAAAACAACAGTAAGACTGTCATTCTCCTTCTATGGCTTGTCTGTGATAAATGGTTTGCAAAGATCATTCCTCCATTGCTATGCATTCATGTCACATCTCTTCTCAAGAAGTGCCATTTCTCCTTCTCCTGTGATTTGCTTTGAGCAGTAGAATGGGGTAGAAGTGATGTTGTTCCTCTGCTTGGCTTGGTGTTTGAGAAGCCTAGCAGCTTAAGTTTTCTGTCCTTTTGAATTGAACTGCCAGGCTGATAGGAGGACCTGATAGAGAAAGAGGTCACCCGGAGCAGAGCAAAGGCCATCTGACAGCCAAATCCCATGCTCCAGACACGTGAATGATGCCCTCCTGGACCGTCAAACACAAGCAGCTTCCTGCAGTCCATGAGTGGCTCCAACAGATCCCACATGTGCAGAAGAACAGCCAAGACAACTCAAAGACTCATGAGAAATCATGAATTGTTGCAGTTTTAGAAGCCACGAAGCCTTGGGTGATTTAGTAGGCTTCAACAGATAAGTAACACATTGTCAAAGATTTCAAAATCGCATGGCTTGGGTTGTGGCTCAGCGGTAGAGCGCTTGCCTCACACGTGTGAGACACTGGGTTCCATCCTCAGCACCACATAAAAATAAATAAATAAATAAGATAAAGATATTGTGTAAAAAAATGCTTCATTTAAAAAAAAAATTTCAAAATCAAAATGTTCAACTTCCTGTAGGTGCAGAGAGAGAAGCATTTCCACATATTACTGGTGTGCGTACAAATTTATAAAGCTTGATTATGTGGTAGTTTTAATTTTTTGAGGAAACTCTACCCTGTTTTCCATAGTAGCTGTACTGTTGTACATCCCCACCATTATGCACAAGGATTTAAGTTTCTCCCCATCACTGTCAACACTTCCTGCTCACCCCTCCTCCTTTTGGTGAGAATAGCCCTCCTAATGAACAAGAAGTGATATCTCATTTTGGTTTTGGTTTGGATTTCTATAATGATTAATTATGTTCAGCATCCATTCATATGCATGTTGTCCATTGTTGCATCTATTCAAATACTTTATCCAAAAGAACTGAAAGCAGAGTCTCAAAGAAATATTTGTACACCTATATTCATAGCAGCATCATTCACAACAGCCAAGAGATGTAAACAACATAGATATTAATCAACAAAAAATACATAAAAAATAAATTGTATATATGGTATGTACATACGATGGAATCATATTCAGCTTTAAAAGGGAAAGAAATCCTGTCATATGCTAGAGCAGAGGTGAACCTGGAGGACATCACACTAAGTAAAATAAGCCAGGCACAGAAAGACAAATGCTATATAATTCCTCTCATGTGGGCTATCTAAAGTGGTTAAATTAATAGAAATAGGAAGTAGAATGGTGGTTACCAGGGGTTGGGAAGAAAGAGAAATGGAAGCTGTCATTTAATGGGTATAGAGTTTCAATTTTGTAAGATAAGAAAATTCTAGGTTTTTTTTTTTTTTTGGTACCGGGGCATGAACTCAGGGGAACTCAGTCACTGAGCCACATCCCCAGCACCCCACCTTTTTTTGTATTTTACTTAGAGACAGGCTCTCACTGAGTTGCTTAGTGCCTCACTTTTGCTGAGGCTGGCTTTGAACTCGTGATCCTCCTGTCTCAGCCTCTTGAGCCACTGAGATTAGGCACCTGGCAAGACAAGAAAGTTCTGGAGACTCGTTTCACAACAGTGGGAAAATAATCCACACTATTGAATCAAACCCTGTAAAAGAGTTAAGATGATGATAAATTTTGTCATTTTTACTCCAACTAAATTTTTTATTTATAAAGTTCATTTTTTCAAAAGTCAACTGAACAAAAAATATGAGCACTAAAATAAAATTTATGATCTACATCCAGGAACTAATAGCACAGATATTTATAAGGATATTCATTACACTGTTGTTTTTAGTAGCAAGTTATTGATTTATTATCAAAATATCCAGCTACAAAATTAGGATTGTTCATGTGAATTGAGGGATATTTATATAACAGATAACTTCAATAATGTGAAATAAATGTTTATCATAACATTCTAAGTGAATAAGGCAATTAAAAATCATATATATATACACACACACGATCATGCACAGGTATATGTATTTCTGTTATTTATATGATCTAATCATACACAGATGTGTTCATCTACATAGGCATGGGCATATGTGTTTTTTACATGCATGGATCCAGTTTAATGAATAAATTTGACTTCGTAGTTTATATGATAAAGTAACTTTATTCTTTCACATAACTGCTTTTTCGAAAAAGCTCTAGAGATTCATTCTTCATATCCCAAAATGAACTTGTGAGCAGAGCCATCAGCTCATCTGGTGATTTGAAGACTTGAGACAATCTGATCCAGGCTACCATCAAAACCTCAACCTTACCTAGCATCAGCTTCTCTCCGGACCTAGCTTAGGAGAACTCTAAGGGCAGTGCAGGAGCTAGTACTGTCTTTATAACTGTCCACTTTGCTCTCCTCACCTTTCCTCTCACTCATGCAGCTACCTCAGGAAGGTAGGGAGGAAAGGAAAGAGCAGAAAAGATCACTGGCATCATCTCTTTGGAGGAAACAAATGTTTAAATGCTGATTTTCAGGGGGTGTCTGGCTTACAGACCACCTCCCTGTTCCTACACACTTCTCTCTTTGTGGACCTCCCTCTTAATTTTTTGCTGATGAGCTGATGCCTTCTTTGCTTCATTCCCTACCACTCACTTCCCTCTGGGTCTTCCCTCTTCATGTTCTATTCCTATTTTATGTGGTTCCTTTCAAGATGATTCAAGGCATGGTCCCCTTTACCCACAGAAAAGCAAGAATCCTTGACCCTCTGAGCTCTCAAAGTGCAGGTACTTCCTAACTCAGGCTACTTTTCTTTGTCTCGGCTGCCTCTGATTGCTGCAGTTAGACCCACTTCTTTTCAGAGTTTTTCCAAAAATGGGTCAAAGACTAGTACTTTTGTCCATCAAAGTGTAGAGGACCCTGGGCAAGCTATTTGCTAGAATCCTATTTCTAGGGCCAAAGTGAGAATGAAGCACCCCTCCCACAGATATGGGGTAGAGTGCTATGTCTGGTAAGAAAGGACTTGTCAGCTTTATCATTATTGGCATTTGGGGCCAGATAATCCTTTGTTGTGGTGATTGTCCTACACATTAGGACTATTCTGTAATGGAATCATTGGTAGCTCTTTCTTTATTATAACTTTAACATTTTATATAATGAATTTGTAGTACATATTTAAAAATATTTTTTTAAAAAAAGTTAAGACCAGATAAATCCAACCAATGTTCAACACCTGACTCAAAGGCAATGATGTCTTTAAAGATTATTAAACTAGAAATACTTTGTCTGCAACAATGACAATCAATTTTGATTGATATAAGCCTGTGCATGTGTTATTTTACTTAATCTTCATAGTCATTCCATTAAGTGGGAATTTTGCCATTTTCATTTTGCAGATGAAGAAACTAAGCCTAGAGAAGTAAATAAGTTGCCTAATAATACTTACAAAGCTGGTTAATGACAGAGCTTTCATTGAAACATGAATGAATTTCTTCAGTCCATCTCTGCCCTCCATTGCTCTAGTTGCCAGGCATCTAGCTCTTAGTGATGCTTATAGTGAACTTAAATATTTTAAAGACAATTTTTGTTTATCTGCATAGTATTCTTCAGGGAAGAGGCTATTGAGCTTTCATCAGATATCTTCTTGGAGGGCACAAGACAGGTAGATTGTTGAAATCATGCTTAGGTAGAACAAGATGGTGGAAACTTAGTAAATATAAGACTCACAGTTTCCATCATAATCATACAGCATCACTTTTTAATGGCAATGTAAGAAGTCATGAAGATTATCTGAAATGTGAACACTGACCTGAAGGTATATATTTTCAGGAATGATCAACTGCCTAAATATTACGGACTTTTATATTCAAGCAAAAGGAGAGGTAATGAACATGTACATAAAGAAAGATGTTGTTAGACATACTAAAGTGATTCTAGGACAAACTAATCATGTAAATTCAGCAACTTCTGTGTAGTAAATGACTTCGAGTACATATTCAATATAATGGTGATGTTAGAGCCATCTTGATTAAAAAGGAGGGGTAACAGCTGAGGAGGCGTGGGGCTGAAAGGGACTCTTGCTGCATCAGTAGGTTTAGAGAAACAAGAGGAAATTGGATTCCACAAGGTGGCGGAGTGATGAACCTCAGGGACCACTAGGCTTAGGTTCTGGTGGCTCAACAACTGACAGAGGAGAATGAGTGGGCTGCAAATTTCACCCCTATGTGTAGGACTAGTATAAACAGGGACTGATATGTGTGCCATGGGAAAGTCCTTCAATTTTATCACTGTGGCCAAAATAGGTACATCTAGTCTTTTTTATTTCAAAGACAATGAGAAAAACAAAGCTAATGGTTAAATTCAAAGAAGGAGATTTTGTACCAGTGGTTTTATATATATATATTATTCCATGCATCAAAAACATCAGCACAGCTAGAGGCTTATTGGAAATGAGAATGTTTGGTTCATAGCCCAGACACCATTAATCTGAATCCATGGAGTTAGGATCCAGGAATTTGCATTTTAACCTATTCTCTAGGTGATTTGTATGCAAGCTAACATTTGAGATGTCCTGGTCTATATCACCTTCTCCACATTTACCACCCTCACAACAGAAAATGCCCACTCAAGAATCCACATAAGATGAAGGTCCCCAATGTTCCTAATATTTTGCAGACTGGAGCCACAGGACACATACAGCTATGGACTCCTTGAAATGTGGCAGGCCCAAATAAAGATGTGCTGTAAGTGTAAAACATGCTCTGGATTTCAAAGACTGAGAATAAGAAAAGACCACCAAGTATCTCATTAACAATTTTTATACTGATTACATATTAAAATGATAATATTTCAGGTATATTGGGATAAGTATATCATTGAAATTGATTTTCCCTGTGTCTTTTTACAGTTTTAAATTTAAAATTTAAATTACTTGCTACCACATTACATGTGACAGAGCCAGAATTCAACTTGGGGCCATCTAACTCCAAAGCACATGGTTTTATGTAGCTCTCTATACTTTTCTCTCTTATTATATAATGTATTGAAAAAACATTATTTATTTTCAATGACATTTCTGTATAAAATGATGAGTGTAATATTAAAGTCTATTTCAAATGGGAGCTGATTGTCAGAAAAAATAATAACAGAAGCAACCCCAGATGTAATGTGTGAATCCAGGGATACTCGAGATGTAAAGCCCTTCAGGATGCTTGAGACCATTTTCCTCAGCCTTGCATCTGACGCACCTTTCCAGTTGATCCCAACCATAAAGCTGGTCAAATGGCTAGGAAAACTCTGAAAACTTGGTTCATGGCTTGTAAATCAGAAATGAACCCAGGAAAAAGCAGCAACTTCATAATTCTATGAAATCACTGTTACTGTCCTACCAGCTTCAAGGACCTGAGCCAACCTAGGTTACAGAGAAACTATGAAAGGTAAGATGGATTTTTTTTTTGGCAACTCTATTTCTTAGAAGATCTGTGATAAACAATCTATGCGGTGATCAAAATGACACTTTTTAAACGGTAAGCAGATGCATCATCCATCTTTGTTTCAGTGCCTAGAAACAGAGCCAAGAAGCTTACTGCTGTTTTGTTCTTTTGTTGGGTGTTGATAGAAGGCATTACCAGGGTAAGCATCTGAATCAAGAAGACGCAGAGCAACAGAGACTTCTAGAAATAATCAGCAGCTCATTTGGATAAGTCTTCAAAGGTGAGTGCAGCATGTTTTCCTATTTTCCATGAAGTAATTGAATGAAGTATAAGATTGTAGAACTGGGTATAAAAGAGGCAAAAAGAAGGAGAAAATCAGAGGCTGCAATGGCAGTGATGTACTTCATAGCACCTAAATCTAGAAGCCTCTTCACCAACTGGGATAGACTTGATCTCTATGGCCAATAGCAACATTTTTGTTGTTGTTGTTGTTGTTGTTAGTTCCATATTGAACATTTTTGGTTAGTTATAGTGCTAACAAAAATTGATGTTCTGAGAATTTGTCACCAATAACCAACTTAAATTGACCACTGCCAGTTAAGGCCAAGGTATTCACAACTTTAATGATGGTCTGCATAGGGACTGCAGAATGATCTCAGTGGCTTTTGGGTCAAATCTCCTGTGGATTTTAGAACCAACTGGACCTTTTCCACCTTTCAAGGACATGTTCAGGTAGACCACAGACCTTCATCAGTGGAGACTTCTAGGATGGTATATGCCTGCTTCACAGTGTTTATTGTTTCCAACAGCCTCAGATTTCTCAAGTTGTGAGTTCCTGGACAAGATATTTCAAACCATAGAAAATGTTGTGGAGACTCACCAATGTGGGGGTGGGAAGTGACAGTAGTACGTGTCCATAAAGCATTTTGCAGCTGATCTTCAAGTGACTTCATGGAAGCTGCTTTCTCTCTCTCTCTCTCTCTCTCTCTCTCTCTCTCTCTCTCTCTCTCTCTCTCTCTCTCTCTCCCCTTATCTCCCTCTCTCCCTCAAGTCTTTAAGAAAGCCAAATTTCAGTTGCCACTTAGAATTCCCAGAGTTTGAATGTGCCAACCCCTATATTTTCATAACTCTCTCAGAATCTCATCTGATATAAAATGCAAGGGGACTAATATCTAATGACAGTTTTTTTTTTTCTCCACCTGGGAATTACTAGCTTTCATGTGCTCGGAAAGTTCAAGATGAAGAGTGAATAAAGCCTTCCTTTTGATATCAGAAACTCATGGAAATATGGCCCCCCTGGCCTAGCCAGCAGTCAAACGCATCAGCGTAGCTCTAGTCTTAGAGCCAAATTAAAACCATCAGCTCAGCCTGACTGTGATGTGGCCATAACATTTCACCACATTAAATGTGTGATAAACGTACACGGGCAGGTAATGTGATCTGACAGTGTCCGTTGTCACCATGGAGCTGTCATGTCTGAATTGTTTTCTTAATCCCAGAATGTTGATGTCCATCATGCGCCTGTATTCTGGTCTAAAGTTGTCATGACGATAATAATGTGTGCAGTGATGAATCCAAAGCAGGGGAAGCAAATTAATATTTACTGAGTTCTCACTCATATTGGTGGCACCCAAACCCTAAGTTGACCCCCCATAATTTCCTAGTTCCTGTTGTCCACTTCTTTGTCTAGTTGCCTTTCCTTAAATGGGTATAGGACTTGGAATATACTTATGACCAATATGATATGTCAAAATTGTTCTGATTTCATTTCCTTGAGTCTGATACTTTTTCTAGGTGGAGCCTGTCCATGACCCGTGCAGGTAGTGTTGGAGTGGGGAGGAGGGGCATTAGCTCCTCTCAAAGCCCAGCATCCTGGCGTGGACGGAGATGTTCCCTCATAAGTCATGCACACGACCATCCCGCTCTCAGAGGCTGACTAGGTTCCACACTGATGTCTCTGGGAAGTCTATCTGGGGCTATTGAGCCTGAGCTCTCAATGAGAGTCTTCTTCTCTGTGCCCCCAGATGAAAACACGTGTCAGGAGTCACTAGGATAATGATCCTTCTTATTCTACTTGTGCTCTACAATTTTGTATTTTCTCTCGATCTTTTCTGCAGGTCTTGAGGTGGGAAGGGTAAAATGATCCCACCTTAGTGATAAGGGCTGTGTCTCACATTTCCTTTCTCAGGGCCGCTTAGCTAACACATGGCACAATCATGACAAATGCCAGGGCCCTTCTAGAACCAATCGGGAAGACAACTGCAAGTCCAACACGAAATAGTGAAGCTATCTTTGAGAATCACTGAATAATTCTCTAAATCAGAGTTTATACTCACATTATATTCCTATAGATTGTTAAAATAACACATATGCCACATAAAATAAGATATTCAACAAAATATATTTGGGAATCCTTGAGTTCAGAGTGGAAAAATATTTAATATTAAATAAAGCAATATTTAATATTTAAAGTCTCATTATTAAGTATCATTTTGAATATATTTCTATGGACAAGATATTTATATAAGCCAAGCATAGAAGCACACACCTGTAATCCCAGTGGCTCTGGAGACTGAGACAGGAGAATTCCGAGTTGGGCCAGCCTCAGCAATTTAGAGAGGTCTAAGCAATTTAGTGAGACCCTGACTCAAAAAAATTAAATAAATAAAAGGGGTCAGAAATGGGGCTGAGTGGTTAAGTGCCCCTGGGTTCAATTAATGGTACCCCTCAAAAAAAAAAGATACTTACATAGATTATTTCACTTCATCATCCCCACTGTCTTCTAAGATCTCATTATCTCATTAGGATCAGAGAGTTCAGATCAGAGAGTTCACATACTTGTTCAGTGTCACACAGCTACAGTTCTTTGGGGTGGGGGTGGGATTTAAAATTTGTCTCCATTATTTTCTCTTATTCTATAATTCCTACCTGAAGTCTAAATATTTCCCTCAAGAGAACCTATGTGTTGCTTGAATCATGATTTATCCTTTGCCTCCTTTTACTCAGTACATTGGTGATTAGGTTCTTAAACTCCCAGTTTTCAGTTCATCTCACCATGCCCCCTCCTTAAAATGCTCTTCAAAGCCTCCGGTGGATTGGAGACAAAGGGAACTTCGGCTGGACTCACTTACCAGGCCCTCTTTCTAATCCACTAAATATCTCATTACCATTGACCAGCCGGATGTCAGCATGTCACACATTATTCCAAGAGCAGAGCAAGAGCCCCTCAGGTCGGCAGATAATCAGGAAACAGTGTTATGAGAGTTGACATCTTATGAATAATTATTTTAAAAATCTGTTCATTTCTGTCCCTTTAACTCCAGATGGGCAAATTGGTTCTACCAAGTTGCTCATTCAAACTGCGATCACTTAAAGCAAGGTGCCAGTTGCTTTATTTTTTTCTTGAGTAACTTTATTTGTGAGTTATATTGTGAGACTTTATGACCCAATAACTGTAGACAAATAACCCCATGTGAAATAGGTAACTCTTGGGTTCTTCTGGGAACTCCTCTTAGAGTTGTTTGGTCTTGCTTATTTTTCTATTTCATATTACTTTCTCTTGGTGTAAAGTCCTGTGGCTTGGATGGGTCAACGGTGGAAAGCTGAGTCACGATGTGAAAATAAAATGTCAAGCTCATGACAACTTTGAGGGGGACTGGCTAACTTTTGAGAATGAAGTGTTTGAGGATGGGGCTGCCTAAGGACTTCGGGACTTGTTCTGCAAGATATTCGTTGAGATGCAATATTGTTTTCCCAGAGTATTTGGTCTGTTCATGTTAAGGCTCAAGGTGGAGGAGACAGTGTGCATTGTTTTCTGTTGTATTTTAGGAAGCTAACATGGACTCCTGCCCTGCGTGTGCCAGCCACGACGTAAGGGAGCCTTTCTGTCTCCCAAAAGCTACTTTGCAGAGGTGCTGGTAAAACTTTGATCTTGTGAATAGGAATAAACTCTCTTCAGTATCTGATGTACCACTGTTTAGAGGCAGTTTGGGGAGAAAATGGAAAACAGTGTCACATAAAATGTCCACATTGCTTGCAATATTCATCATTATTTTGGGATAATGACAGGTGAAAAAAATCAACAATAAAACTTTAACCCAACACTTCTCCATGTGTAATTGGAAGACCACTCATACACACATATTCCTAATCTCCACATAGATTGCAGAATGGGGAAAGGGAGCTGAAACCTTCTCTGAATTCAGAACCTGCTCAGGCACAATCTACACCCACCTCAAGGGCCTGGAAGCCTAGAACTTGGAGCAATTAAGTTGTTCATTTTAAATACATTTTACATAGACTCTTGTAGTTCAAGAGAAGCACGAAGGAGAATAATTCATAAAAGCACACACTGAAGGGAGAGTGTGGTCATTGGGTGGCTTACTACTTTGTTTTTAGTCTGCGGTGGTGATTCCTGAGTTGATGGCAGCAGAAGAATTCCTCCTTCCCACAGGACAGCTGTAGGGGGACCTTCAGGCCTTGGAGCTCCATTGGAGCACTCCAGCATTGCTATTTGCTGTCTTCCAGCCTCACTCTATCGTGTTGATGATACCCGTGATGATCCATTAGTAAGGAAGCAAGGGACTGACAAAACTCCATCTCTTAATTATAGAGCCTGTGCAGGCTTTTTTTTTTTTTTTTTTTTTGTGTGTGTGTGTGTGTATGGTGCTGGGGATTGAACCCAGGACCTTGCACATGCTAGACAAGGGCTCTTCCCCTGAGTCACGTCCCTAGCCACTGATTCAGGCCTTCTTTAGGAGGTTGAAAGGAGAGACTTTTAGTCTGGGTGATTAAGTGTTCTGATTTAGTTGGAACCAAGGGATTCCTAGGACACCGGATTTCAGGGTTTTTTTTTCCAACCAGAAAAATTCTAGATAAACAAGGTCAATTAGGTCATTATATCTGGTCATGATTTTTTCAACCATGGCTGCTGAGTAGCATCACCAGAAGAGCCTGAAAACGTGGATGCCTAGGCCCCATTCCAATTGAATCTGGATCACTTGAAGTATCTATATATTTTTGATGTCAAATACAATACCAGTGAACTTTGTCTTTCAGCAGATCACACCAAAGACATAAACTTCCAAAAATCCAGCATGCTAAAAATGGAAAAAATGGCTCAACAACTTACCGAAAGACATACTGGAGAAGGTTGCTGTCCTTAAGGACGTAACAGCTGGAGCGAGCCCTCCATTGATTAAATCAACCATTTGCAGTGCTGGGGGGAGCTCCAAGGACCACAGTGCCAGCACAGCCCCAGGACTTGTTTGGGGAGACAGATGCTGCTTCTGGAAAGCCATCTTCCATAGGTTGGCATCCCGTCCCCCTGGCTCGTCTCAAGGAGGAGGCAGGGCATGGCCAATATGGTGTGATAAAACAAATCTCTGTGGAGCCGGAATTTTCTTCTAGCTGCTGAATAAAATAAGTGCCTTCTGAGAAGTTAAAGGAGTTTGACTTTCCTCAAGGTAAATACTTATAAGAAAAAGAAAACTCAATTCTTAGTTAAGCTTCACATGAAATAGGAAATATCACTCAGTGATTATTAGTCAATGTGTCTTGTTTTGCCCGACCCTGTAATGTTGTGCATCATCTGTGGTCCTTTGAGAAAAAAATCTGAGAATAACTTCTCACTTATGGATTTAAAAACTGCACATCAGATTTAATGGGTGCCTATTCTGTGACATGATTTGTCCATAGCTAGTTGCAATGACCAAATGTGCTGCTCAAAGTAGAATTTGTAACAGCCTGTGTTTTATTTCTTTTTGATCACTGTGGGCTTTTTTAATTGTAAAAGCAATAGTATTGAATGCTGCTTGAGAAAAAAAAATCTTGCTATTCCTCAACAATTATTCTCATCTTGTGCTTCCATGTTCATCTTATTTTCTGATCGTACCAATAAGTGAACAATAAGAAACTAGAATTTAATACTTAGTAAGCCTCTTCATGGTGGGATGACATTCCAAGTTTTGAAGCAATAGGAGAAATGTCACAAAGACTGACTCATTTAATTACAGTCAGTCCTAACTCACAATAGTATGACTTCAGAGTTTTCGACTTCACCAGAGTGTGAAATGATATGCATTTAGTAGTAAACATACTTTAAATCTGGGTATCTTTCCAGGCTAGTGATATGCTGTACATAAGATGCTGGGCACAGGCAGTGAGCTGCAGCTCCCAGTCAGTCTTGTGATCAAGAGGGCAAGCAATCAGTACTCCACAGTGCCCTGTGTTGCAAAGCTCAGATGCTTAGCAGGTTGGGTGTTTCTAATGCACTTTTAGCTTGCAATATTTTCAACTTATGATGGGTTTATATGGATGTAAGCCCATTGTAAGTAGAGGAGCATCTGTATATATAATTTATGTCTCTCCAAACATTCTCTGTGGTGTGTGTATTTGTATGTATGTGTGAGATGTGATCAAACAGCAGTTAGAATCTTGCTACACCTCTTCTACATGTGCCTTCTGTATTTAGAGGTTGAGAGGTAAAACTGGACATTTTGCAGGCTCCTTGCAGGTAGAATAGAAGAATCAAATTAGGTTGACTCATAATGCATTCTGGTGAGGACTCAGGGGCCAAAATGAGACAGATGCTGCTACCGGCCACTTTATTTTGTTTTGGGGTATGGTGGTGGAGATGTCACATCTGAAAAGTTTTCCTATGTCTAATTCCAGCCTTGGTGGCTCTCAGGAGACATTTGTGCTATCATGGTGAGGCGTCCTAATTCTCAGGTCCCAGCTGCAGTGGCATTTTCTTCCTGATGGTGGCAGATGTAGTAGCCACTTTTGAGGATCAGTGCAGTGATGTTATGGAAGTTGTCCTTAGGGGTCCAGCCCAGATTCTGTTTCTAGAGAATCTCCAGGGATTTTTGTAAGCATTAAATTCTCTGTGTTAAATCCTTTTTGTTTAAAATTTCTGGTGTGATTTATTTTTTGCATTGAATTATGAAGTCTTGGTAGGAAAAGGAAAGATCCAGAAATATAAAAATGGAAAAAATTTAACAAAGTGAACGATTAGTTTATACAAGAGAAAATGCACATAAATAGAAAGCACCTGAAGTAGATTTTGTCTTAGGATTTTCCTCATGGCAGTCACCCAAATGACTGCAAGGAAATCTCAATCTCTCTCTCTCTCTCTCTCTCTCTCTCTCTCTCTCTCTCACACACACACACACACACACACACACACACTGTGATCCCAGTCTCTTGCCCATGAGTGATCAGTAAATCTCTTCTTTTTAAAAAATTTTTTTTTAAGAGAGAGAGAGAGAGAATTTTTTAATATTTATTTTCTAGTTTTCGGCGGACACAACATCTTTGTTTATGTGTGGTGCTGAGGATCGAACCCGGACCGCACGCATGCCAGGCGAGTGCGCTACTGCTTGAGCCACAACCCCAGCCCAGTAAATACCTTCTTGAGAAATGTGACATTAAAAATAAAATCTCTTTGAAAATTTTCCATGTATTTGGAATGAGAATGTATAAAACTTTTGCCTGTGGAATGAGACATGGAAAAAGCCAGTTTGTAGTGGGAAAAAAAAATTAAGCAAAGAAACAGAAGAATACGTAAAGAAGTAGAACACAGAAGGGTTAAGAGAATGAGAATGGTGGGCTGGAGATATAGCTCATTTGGTAGAGTACTTGCCTTGCAGGCACAAAACTCAGGGTTCAATCCCTAGCAACACACACACACACACACACACACAATCAGAGTAAAAATATAGAGGTGAAAATTTAAAAAAAGAGAGAGAGACAGTGAGAATGATACTCTGCTTTCTGTTTGTTCCTGAGGATCAGGAATATATTTCTTATTCAGCTTGAGTTTCGTGTGTCTTTGTTGCTCATAAACAACAGCAAAAATTTTAACCTTCTTTGTAATAACAGAAAATGGGCTTAAAGGTCATTCCCTCAACATGTATTTATTGGGCCTCTTATGAAAAAGAATTGAGGAAAGGGCTTAGAATAAAGCTAAGCCTTCATCTTCATGGAATGGGCAGTTGAGCAGGGAAGAGATACTGAGTGAAGCCTCCTAAGGAATTACTGGTTTCCTTAAAAATGCACACAGGCTCAATGAATCCCTGTCAAGGCATTTAGAATGGAGCATTAGCCAAAATAATAATTTATTCATTTGTGGTTGGGGAAGTTCCCTCGAGGGTTTGTGATGTGTGTCCTCTCTGCAGGTGGAGCACCCTTTCACTACTGTGATCAAATAATGAAGTTAAAAACTTCTGGGAGGGGCTGGAGATGTGGCTCAAGCGGTAGTGCGCTCGCCTGGCATGCGTGCGGCCCGGGTTCGATCCTCAGCACCACATACCAACAAAGATGTTGTGTTTGCCGAAAACTAAAAATAAATAAATAAATAAATATTAAAATCTCTCTCTCTCTCTCTCTCTCTCTCTTAAAAAAAAACTTCTGGGATGAAAAGATGAAGACTGTTAACAGTAGACAAGATACTCAAAGTTGTGACATTAGGCAAGTCACAGAAGCATTCCTTTTACTCTACCAATAATAGTTCTTCAGTCCTGGTCATAGATGAGCGTTCCAAATCAGAAACATGTAAACACTGAAAAACTATATGACTCTTTACTTACTCCATCATTTCTCCTAGATAGCTGTGCTTTGATCTCCAAACCTACATTCAGAGTTATGTATCATCATTCTCCTCCATGAGAACTGTCACTGAAGTTTTGCAGAGGGATACAAACATGGTTACCTCTTTTGTGTGTTTATTTAAAACACTTGAACTAGAGGAGGAGGAGGAGGTAGAGGAGGAGGAGAAAGAAAAAATAAGATAAAATCCTTGATTGGGTTTTTAAAAATGCTAGAAGTTTCCCTGGGATTTCTGGGCCTGATTTCCAGCTGACCACCACTTTGTCCTGTTTTGAGCTGAGGACTCTAATTCTGGGACAATATGTGTCCAGGAGAAAAGCATCTGGAATCAGAAAGACTGATGACATCCAGACTCTGATTTCCAAGGTGCACATTCTTCTAGGCCTTATTTTCTTACTTGTACAATGTTGTATTCCAGCTCTATCCTCAGATTCTCTGTTGACCGAGAGCCAAAGAGGAATAAGAATGCAAAAACAAACAGAAGGTGGAAGGAAGAGAGTATTCTGTGCAATAGTTATATTGCCAGCAAATGAAAATTGGTGTGAAACCTTGAACTTGAAGGAACAGAAGATGAGCCAGACTCAGGTCACACCAACAAACCTGTTATAGCCAGAGGATGCTTCTCCTTGGTTAAATACCAGATGAATTAAAGGCCGTTGCCAGCAGCTATGAAGAATGTCACTGGGATGCTGTCTGATTGCCCTGTGAGTCTAATGAGTGATGGGTGTCAGCTCCCATAGGAAGGTCAGCACATTTCCAATGGTTCAACTGTGGGGTTTGGCTGGAGGCACCTATAGACACACAGGTGACAGGAAACGTCTCTTCTTCACAGTGTGCACTGGAATAGGCCAACTCTGTGCTGTCAGATAAAGTGTAGCAGAGATTGCCATGGCCACAATAGGGAAAAGATAGTGAATCTAGGGCAGGCTGTGGACTCCAGGGAGCAGAGAAGTGAGCCTGTGTCAGGACTTCTTTCTCTCTCTCCTCACTCCATCCCAAGAGAAGATTGATTGCCCTGTCACCTGGCCTACTATTTTTTATTATACACTTTATTAGAAATAAAACAGTGTTGGCTCAGCTCAGTATTTTTAGATGTGTTTCTTATAATCCTGGTGGGGCTGGGGCTGATCTGTGAGATGCCTCAGGACTATCTGGTGGGAGCAAGCAGGCAGACTCAAGATCCCTTATCTCTCTTCAACCAGAAATGCTCTATTCTCATTTATTGTATAAATTTATAGTTCATAACTGTGTGTGTGTGTGTGTGTGTGTGTGTGTATAAATTCACTTTTTGTTGCTGTGACCAAAATACTTGATAAGAACAACTAAAAGGAAGAAAGATTTATTTTGGCTCACGGTTTTAGACAGTTCAATCCATAATCAACTTACCACACTAAAGAAACATCGTGGTGGAAGGTTGTGGCAGAGGAAAGCTGATCGGTTCCTGGCCTTCAGAAAGTGGAGGGAGGGTGGAGGGGAGGGGACTGAGAAGACAAGTCTTTCCAGGGCAAGCCCCCAGTGACCTACTTCCTATAACTAGGTCCCACTTCCTGGCAGTGTAGTCAGCTATCCAGTGGGTTAATCCACTGATGAGGTTAGAACCCTCATGATCCAATCAGTGCCCCGAAGCCTCAATTCTGAACACAGGAGACTTTGAAGTACATTTTAGATCCAAACCATAACGCACATACTTAGAAAAATAATTGCCATGGGGAAGCAATTTAACATGTCCATCACTTACAGGGTGACCTTGTTTTTTAGTCAAAGCTACTAATTTATATATCAAATTTAAGTGTAACTTGTTAAGACATGATTCCACTGTTCAAAATAAATCAGTAAAGTAAAATGGAAGACCAATAGATTAGAGCTTTTCACTTTGATGTGCATATGAATCAACTGTGGATTTTGTTAAAATGCAGATTCTGGTGGAGTAGGTCAGGAGTGAGGCTTGAGATTCTACCCAGCTTCTGGGTGAGGTTCAGGCTACTACTGCTCCAGGGGCCACACTCTGAGGAACAAGGAACTAGATGACCTTTTTGGATGAACATATCACAGCACCCACAGCATTCTTTGTTGAGATTTAATTTACTCTTTGTTAAAATTTCATTTATATACCTAAACTTTTAAGGTGTAAGATTCAGTGAGTTTTAGTATATTCAGAGTTGAGTTAAGGAATCATTATCACCATCTAAATTGAAAATATTTCCCTCATTGCAAAAAGAAACCTGTGATGGTTAATTTTATGTGTTAACTTGACTGAGTCATAGGGTGCCTAGATGTTTGGTCAAACATTATTCTGGTTGTTTCTATGAGGCTATTTTTGATGAGGTTAACATTTAAATAGGTAGACTGAATAAAGTAGATTTCCCTTCCTAATGGGAGATGGGCAGTGCTTTTCTAGTACTAACAAAATGGTTAATTTTCCTTGAGTAAGAATGAGAGAATTCTTTTTGTACTTTGTACTAACACGTCATTTTTTCTTGCTTTAGAATTTGAGTGGACTCTTATGATCTTCTTAGATCTTGAGTCTGGCAACCTTTGGACTAGAATAATACCATTGGCTCTCCTGGTTCCCAGTCCTTCAGACTAGTACCGAAATACTCTATTGACTATCCTGGAACTCCAACATACTGATTCATCTTGCAGATTTTGGGATTTGTCAGCCTCCACAATTCCATAGATGAGCTATGTATTCTGTGTCTCTGGAGAATCCCGAGTAATACAAAATCATATGTCCATTAGCAATCTCTCTCCACTGCCTGATCTCCTCAGGTCTGAAAATCACTAACTTACTTTATGCCTCTATGACTTTACATATTCTGAGCATTTCATGTAATGGAGTCATTTGATACATGACATTTTGAGAATGCCTTCTTCCATTCAACACATGTTTTTAAGATTTACCTTATTGTAGTATAGACCATATATTGCCCACTCTTTGCAATCCTTTCCAACCCAACTTCCTATCTCACCAGTGAGAGGAAGAGGCATTGTTCATTATTCTGTCTCCAGTGCTAAGTACAGTGTATGGGATTTATTAAGTGTTAATAAATAGTTGTTCATAGAATTCCTGAAAGGAAATACCCACTCAACTAGAGATAGATATAGAAGAGCTATTTCAAGAGATGTAGACATGAAAGAGGTGACCGAGAGGTTATGTATAGGGAATGGTGGGGGGAGAGGTAATTGTTATGTTGCTATCAAGTGAGAGTAGGAACCCTCAGTGACTTTCCAGAGCACACATCAATGTAGCTGTCACCCAACCTTTTGCTTGGACTGGTTTTTTCAAAGCAATTGGCTTAACATCAGAGATGTTCCAAGAAGGGTAAGTTAATTTATGCATGGATATGGGAATCTCTTTCAGACTTAAGAACCTGCTATGACAACCTTAGGAAATGTGGAATGAATGACTTAAGATAATTCTGAAAAACAAAGTCATTTTCTTCTAAATTCAATTCAGTTATAGCCACCAAACATCAATTGCATCTCTACTATATTTTTATACCCACAATATTTTAAGCAAACAAGAGTCTTGCGTAAGAACTTTACTCTGTGGTAAATAATATTTTGGAAATAATCTCTGAAACATTTCAAACATCTCTGAAAAAGGACTAATTTACCCATAATGTGTAGACAAAATCTCTCGAATTGTGTGTTAAAGCAAACTTGCATAATTTTTTTCCAGAAGCTGAAAGAAGCTATACATGTCTAATATTACCATTTCACTTTTAGATAAGCACTAACATATGAAGATTAGAACATTGCAATATATTTTTAAAAATATTTATTTTTTAGTTGTAATTGGACACAATGTCTTTATTTCACTTATTTATTTATTTTTTTATGTGGTGCTTGGGATCGAACCAAGGGTCTCCTAATGCAAGGCGAGTACTCTACCGCTGAGTCACAACCCCAGCCCTAGAACATTGCAATATTAATCAGAAGATCTGAGTTCTAATCTTACTGATCCTCAGTTGTGTCTCATTATAACTTTTCTCCACCCTCAGCCAGGGTAACATTTCTACTGTATATGCAAATCCAATCATGTCATCTGCTTGCTAAAAATCCCTTCATATTAAATTGACTTTAGCATAGTTACCTTTTTATTTGTCCAGTGGTAACAAAACATGTTATTCAAAAAAGATAAAAGATACACTGGACATGAGAGATTTTTTTTTTAATATTTATTTTTTAGTTCTCGGCAGACACAACATCTTTGTATGTGGTGCTGAGAATTGAACCCGGGCCCCACGAGTGCCAGGCGAGCTCGCTACCGCTTGAGCCACATCCCCAACCCCCCACTGGACATGAAATGACACAGAAAGGCTCAAATAAAGGCAGAAACAAAAACATATTCTTAAATACTACCAAGAATCACTAGGTGTACAATATTAAAAATAGATTAAACAGAATTCAAGTAAGAACTTTTGGTAAAACAGGTTTTTATATTGATAAAGAGATACATATATTGTTAAAAACTAGTCACAAACCTTTATGTTCCTACTAACACATCAGGCAAAAACAGAATTTCAAGAACAAATTCATAAAATCACTAGCAAAATAGATTACCTCCTTCAACATTTTACAGATGAAGAAAATGAGATGTAAGGGTATAATGAATGTGATTAGATTAATTAAAAAATAGCATAACTAATTTTAGATAGGATATTTCCATGTATTTAGTAAAAGCAAAATCACATCATTTTTAAAGATCTAAGAAACAGAGAAAAATTTGGCAACTCATGAACAACGAAGAAAAACCACAAAAAAATCCCTAAGACAGAAATCATATTAAGTCGTATTCTTGGTCAATAAAACTAGAAATTAAGAAGATATAGACAATTAAATTAAAAGGTATAGATACAGATATCTATATGAATACTTTGTTCTCATGTAAAGAATCAACCAATAATGTACCAACTCTTCCCAAATTATTTTACAAATGAAAGACAATGCTAATCCATAATTCTCCTTACACATGGGGCTAAATCAGTGGGGCTCTTCTTGTCCCCCCAATTCAAGACTTCAACTTGTTCCTTCATCAACTCCCTTACCAACTCTTCCACTTTTTAACCGTGAAGCACAGGTACCTTCAAATTACCAGATAGTGATTTATCATGCTTATTATGGTCTGCCTTACCTTGTTACAGTGTAAATTCCCTGGAGCAGGAATCATGGCTTTCAGTGAGATATTTCCAGTGCCTTATGTCTGACACAGAAAGTTGCTCAACAAATATTGCAAATATTTTTCTGACAGAGGTTCAACTATTTTTTCTAACATCTGTTTTTATGATGTATTAGCCATAGGGAAGTTAGCCTTTTATTTGCTTCTAGTAGGAAAAATCTACCTGTTTCTTTTTTCTTCCTCCAGTAGGAAAATTGTACCTGGTTGCTGGATTCCATGACTTAGTCAATACAGAATTATTAAATAATTGAATATATTTTGCTCTATTGATTTAATCATTTCAAAAATAAAAACAGAATTGAAATTTGAAAACCCAAGGCTATTTTTAAAACTGGAAAGGTGAAAAATTCTTCTGGAAGTATAAACACACTAAAAGACCCAATATTTGTTTTTTTTTTCAATGCTAGGGATTGAAACCCAGGACCTTCTACACACTAGGCAGGTGATAGTGCTCTGCCACTGAGCTATGTCCCCAGCAACTCTTTCTTTTTCTTTCTTTCTTTTTTTTTTAAGAAGAAAATCACAAGAGCAGCCTATTAGATATAAGAATATAACAGAAATTTACAGAGATTAAATAATATAGTAATGGTATTAAAAACACACATACATAAAAAGAATGGGTAGAGAATAGAGAAACCAGAATTTGTCTCATGTGTAATGAGAAGTAAGTAGTATATGATTAAGGTGGAGAAAATAGAGATAATTTAGTAAAGTTATTGCTGAGATAACTGACTACATAGATAAAAGTTATATCCCTTCTTTTATCACAAACACAAAAAATTCCAAGTGAATTTGAAAATATATTTTTAAAAACTGTTTGGGTAGTAAGCCCAAATGTACATGATTAGGACATAATCTTGGCAAAAGAAAAGTACCATGATTCTTGAATGCTTCTAGCTCTTTAGTCTTCCTTTTCCATCAAAAATTGCTACTAAAATTATTTTATTAAGAATGCAATTGAAAATGCCCCACTGGAAAGGGAGTCAGAAGAATTTGATTCTTCCTTCTTAATTTTAAGATTTTATTTTCTAGAAGGGTTCTAGGTTCACAGCAATATTGAGGAGACAGTACAGAGAGTTCCTATATACTCCATACTGGCTGCCCCATCATTAACATTCCCCAGCAAAGGCATACACTCCTTACAACTGAGGAATCTTTGTTGGTATCTCATTATATATGAGTCCAGAGTTCACGTTAGGGTTTATCCTTACTGTTCTATATTCTATAAGTCTGGACAAGTTTGTGACATGAACTTACCAGCATAGTATAACACAGAATGGTTTGCTGGGATTACAGGCCACCACACCTGGCTGCCAAAAGTCATCTATAAAGACTGAAGCTTTAGTGTTTTTTGAGAAAGTTTGGAGAGGATAGGGAATACATTTGTTTCTGGTTTAGGCACAGAAACACTGGAGTATAGAGAATTGAGATAAGTTACTAAAATCCATACAATGGGTCACTTCATTGGCATATTTTCTCTAGAACATTCTTCAATACCTATATTCACTAAATAAAAGGAAGCCAGTCATTAGATCTTTATGTTTAAAAATCACATTTTCTTTGGAAGTCTGAATCAAATCCCCTCTAAATTCACATGTTCATGCTCAAACTCCTAGTTCCTAAGGTGTGACTATATGGATACAGTGCCTTTGAGGTGGTTAACTTAGATCAGGTGCTATAGTGGGACTCAACCCAACACACTGCCATCCCTATAAAAAGAAAGGTTGAAGACACAAACAAGTTCAGAGGGAAGACCACATGAAGCCACAGGAAGAAGATGGCTATCTTCAAGCTAAGGACAGGAGCCTTGGAAGAAACCAGCCCTGCTGACACCTTGAACCTGAAACTTCTAGCCTCCAGTACTGTGATAAAAATGTATTTTTTATTGTTTAAGCCACCTGTTTTATGGTATTTTGTTGTGGCAGACTAAGAAAACTAATACAGAAAGGTTCTTGTTGGTGGTGGTTTCATTTTTAAGGAGATATCTGTACCAAGCAGAAACTGCATAAATGCATAATACCAGTTTGTAATTACAGAATTAGAAAATCATTTTTTTTCTTTGCCAAAAAATCAGATTCACAGCTCAAAATGGACTTTCCGAGCCCAGGATGTGTAATTTCTGATTAATAGGAGATGAAGAATAGAGAATATATTACCCAGTTGGTAGCAATATTTTCTATAATTAGATGTCCTGGTTAAGCACACCCATGGGTTTGGCATATTTTCATAAATCATCAGCTGTGTATGCCCCATTAATAAATAAGTGACATGTGGAGAGGTGACAGTGATGCAAGTAAGAAATAGGCTGTCTATGCCCTGGGGATAGAAGAGGAATGAAGCAGAGGCTTTGATAAATCAAACTGTGATAGGGACAGTACTCCAAGACCAAGTAACATGAATCCTTTGACATGAACCAAGTTGAACTCCTGGGAAGTTTGTAAACTTGAAATGAATTCTAGATCATGGGCTGGGGGAGAGTGTCTACAGCGGTGCTGCTCAAATTTAATGCATTTTGAATCACTTGGTGACCATGGGAAAGGCAGGTTGTGAATCAGGCAGTTATGAGGAAGGCACAAGATTCTGTACCTCTAGCTGGTGCCAAGACCCACATACCTCCTATCTCAATTTCTGATTCTAAAAGTTTGTTTGGCTTTCCATTGTTTCCTTATTCCTGTTCCTGAGAGGGCTGAGCCAGCTTGAACAAAGCGTAACTCCCTGGGTGGGAGTCATGAGGCAGAATAATGGCTTCTGGGTGGTCAGCAGAGCTGCTGGTCTTGATATGGATTAGACACTGTGACTGACCTTCCAAAGCAGATTCTCCCTCCAATTTCTGAAAGACGCAGGCTTAATATTGAAAGACATCATCACCTGCAATCTTTCAGTCTTCCGTGGCATGTCACTTCCTAATTTTCTGTTCAAGAGACTCTTTGCCCAGAAACATTCAGAGTCCTGCTGGACTACCCCTTGTATATAGCTTGTTCTGCTTCAGGCTGCAATTGCACCACTCCAAGGTACCATTCTTTAAAAGACTTAGGAAATCTTTGACCATCTTGTACCAGTTGGCCTAGCATCTGTGTGTATCTGATGTCTCTGCAGAACCCATTCCACTTACAGACCACAGACTGAGATGGGTATCATGTTTCCATTTACTAAAAGATTTACAAAATGCAGACAGGATCACACCCCAGAGGCTGAGAAAATAGTACTTGTGTGAATTCCTGAGATTAAAAACATATTTTTTTCCAGCTGTGGTTCTTTATAACTCACTGGCTTAGCAAAGTAGAGAAACTAAGGAAATAGAGTGTTACAGCTAGATATTTCTCATTACTGCAGTCTAGAGAAACAATTCATAGGGTTCTTTCCCAATGTCTTCCTCCATGCTCCATTTAGCAAATATATTTCTTAGTCCAAAGATGCTGCATGCTTTTGGCATGATACTTTCTGATTTACAGCATCCAACCCATTCTCTGCAGAAAGATGGGTCTTCAAGCTCAAGTCTAGTCTTCAGAGTAGCATCCTGCACCCTTGCTTCCCTTTATCTACAACAACAACAACAACGAAAAACTTGGAGAAAAGTGATGCCTGACCTCTCTATGCTAATGCTGCTGGCATCTCCTGTCACACCCCACAGCACCGGTTCAGTGTTCTGAAAAATCAGGAATTCTCACTGGATAAAGACTTTGGCTACTTCCACAACTGCTCCTGGTTGAAAGAACGATCAAGGCTCATCATTGGATAAAATGCCCGTTTATTGAGGAACAGCTCTGCATATTTATGGAGCCAAGGGTATGACAGTTTAATGGTTGAATGGTTTGACAGTTGGCTGGGGTGCTTTCTGATTGGTGCGTTAGGATCATGTGAGCCAGCAGGGCTCAACATTGGTTGGCTCTTCTTGGGGGATGGGGAAGTTAGTCTTTGGAGTGGAGGCGACTCCCAACACTGGTAATCATGTTTCTTCTGGTCCTGATGCTACCCTCCTTCTGTTAACCCCCTCCCCCTCCCCCCCTCATTAGGTGGTTTTAAAAATTGTTTTTAAAATAAAATAGAAAAGTTTAGGTTGGTCATAGTACAAAGTGCCACATAGGATTTGTTTACCCTTTAACCAAGGCTCAGATAGGGTTCAACTGAACCTTGAGGGATCAGAGAGGCAAATTACATCCCTGGACTTCTGTGCAAGAACAGGGGGTTTTCAGCTTGGGCTGAAATGGCCCAAGTCCACACAGAAGTAAAGCAAAGAGCAAAAGAAATAAGCAATAGGCAACAAGAGGCATCTGTGGGAAAGATGTCTACTGAAGAAACAAGTCAAACTGCTAGTCTTTCCCCCCCGATTTTGGCACATATCTGAGAACCAATTATTTGGCAAGACATGTTGATTGCAAAGAGAACCCTCAAACTATAGTCACCTTTCCTTTCTACCCAACATCTTAAAGGTAGAGAAATGTAAATTTGGACCTTCTTTCCTTGACAACCCAGGAAAATCATCATGTCAGAACCCAGTGTCCAAAATGAAGCCCAACAGTTCTAGAGTTAATTCAGAAAGTATAATGAATAGAGAGTCCTAAGAGGTCTGAGTGAGCTAGAACCCAAATCTATGTCCCTGTGAATGAGTGGGCTGGCAGCTTGGCTCCAAACTTCTAAGAAGGAGCTTGATTTTTTAAAATGGCACTTAAAAAATTAAACAGCTCTTCCTTTCTCTCTCCCCAATCTTCACTATTTATCCTCCATTGGCATTATTAGCATTCTTCTTCAGAAATTTCCTTATTGCTGTGTGTGCGCCTGTGTGTGTGTGTGTGTGTTTTTCCTCCTCTAAGTCTCCCTGAAGAGAGAGAGATTAATGAGAAGACACAAAGACCTTGACACAGAAGCTAGAAAACCATCTATAATGTGGAAGGAGAGTATTGACAGAAATCAAGGGGAGTGCTGGGGACTCTGAGAGGAGAATCAGTAACAGTGGTAGAGTTTGATGTGGAGGGGATTTTATTAATGAAATAGCCCCCTTCCCACAGCCACAGAGAGAAAATGAATTGGAGACGGTAGCTCCCACTGCAGATCTTTCTGTTCTCAATGTCTTTCCTCATTCAACACTTGAAAAAAAAAAAGCTGTTCATTTTTCTGGAGGGAACCCTTCCTTCTGGGTCCTCTTTCCAGTGGAAGCATAGAGTGTTTGAACCTAATAAACTCTCCAAGGCCCAAGTGTCCTGGAATTTGGCCAAATAGCAATAGTCTGGGAATTTCACTTACTTCTACCTTTTAGATTCTGAGGCAGGCAGAGAAAGACACCAAGCCGCCACTTAGGTGAGTGAGAGGAATATGTTCTATGTGTAAGAGATCCACTTCATCCACATGAGTGGGAGGTAGTGATAGAGAGATTAGCATTAGAGGTTGAGGAGAAGATGGGATGAATGAAAGTCCCGTCCTTGGGGTCAGGAGAACTGGATTTTAGAGCCATCTTGTTACTAACAAAGTGCTTTCATTTAACACAAAATCAGTTAACAACAGAATACACACTTACACTTGATTTCCACTTGAGCATTTTGATTCTATGTTACACTGAACCTGGAGGCCACACTCAAAACCATGAAGATACAGGTTTATAGTACGAGGGGGGAAAAAGTAGGTTTCTTCAAATACTTGAATATAATGGACAAACACCAGAGTACTAAGATTATGAAAGAGAACAAGGATATGTTGGTAAACAAGGTAAGTGTTAGCGATGAAGGAGGAAGAAGTATAATAGTCATGAAACAGATTCCAGTAATCTTAAATAATTATTCGGTGTCCTTTTTGACAAACATTTGAAAATCAAGATTAAATGGGTGACATAGAGTCAAAAAATAAATGGGAAAAATATTCAAGATAGAAAAGCTAAGTAGACTAACATCCAAGGATAAAATTGAAAAGTTTGTCAAGATCTGCCATTTGAAGGGGCACCAGGCTTGGAATCCACGCAATTCTCCAGAAACAATTTCCATGTTATTCAGACTATAGAGTCAACATGATGCTCAAGTCAAAACCAAAATTAATAGCACTGAAAGTTTCATTTACCAATTTTAACTCTGTTTTCTTTCTTGTTAATTTTAGCTCTTCTGCTAATTTTCTGTTTCTTTTGGTTTATTTTGTACTTTCCGCTCCACTATTCCTAGTTTCCTGAGAATTTTTACTATGAACATATACTGGATTTTGTCAAATAACATGATTTTCTTACCTACTCTGATGATCGTATGTTTTTTATATTTTATCTGTGAATATGATGAGATACTGATTTTTAGATGTGAAGCCAACGCTATAATCCTGGGATAAACCCCAGGAAATGAACGTGGTGTATTATACTGTTTATGTATTATTGGACTCAATTTGCTAAAAAATTTTAGAAGGATTTTTTCCCCTCTATGTGCATGTGGATATAGGGTTTTTTTCCCCCTCTATGTGCATGTGGGATATGGGTCAGTAATTTTCTTTTCTTATAAATTCTTTGCCTTTGGCATCAGAATAATGCTCGCCTCATAGAATAAATTAGGAAATATTTTCTTCTCTTAAAAATGTTGTGAAGAATTGATATTATTTCATCTTTAAGTGTTTGATAGAATTCACTAATGAAACCATTTTAACCACATTTTTTTGGTAAGAAGTTTGTTAACTACAAATATAATAATGATGATAGCTAATATATTTTATTGCTTATTATGTGCCAAGTACTGTGATATTTATATGACATTGAAATCAGTACTGGTAAAGACATTATAATGCTTAAACTATCATTTTACTCACTTATAAATGAAGTAACTGAGGGTTAGGGAAGTGAAGTGACTTACTTGAAGCACATACCCGGTAAATAATAAAGTGAGAATTTGGATTTATGTCTTTTCTACTCTGGCTTCTGAATCCTTTATCTACATCTTGATGATAAATGTTTTATTCTAGCAATAAACCTGGAAGTGGAAAGTGTAGTTCTAGTTCATTCATTTATTCATTTGTTTTCTCACTTTTTGCTTTACCACGAGGCCCTACTGTGTGTCAGGATCTGTGTACTACATATGTTAACTGGAAACTCAGAAATGAGGTGGGTTTAAAGGACAAGTTACTGCCAGGCACGGTGGCAGATCAGTGAGACAGGGTCTCACTAAGTTGCTTAGTGCCTGACTATTGCTAAGGCTGGCTTTGAACTCATGATCCTCCTGCCTCAGCCTCCTGAGCCGCTGCCTTTAAAGTCTAAGGATGAGCTGAAGGTTTCTGTTGTTGTTCTGCAGAACTGGGGATTGAACCCAGGGCTTTGGATATGATGGCTCTACAGTTATGTTTTAATTAATATTCTCAGTTTATATAAATTGTCCTTAAACTTTGGTTTTGGAGAAATCATTTCTCTTAGGGATTTTCCTGTTCATACCAGTGTGACCCATGCATGTGAATGCCAGCTTCCTGAAGACAAGGACTTTCTGACTGTGTTATTATAACAATATCCTCACAACAGTGTACCACCCACGAAGACATGCCATTCTTTGACAAATACAGAAAGTAAACATTCTTGGTCCCTATGTGCCAGCTGCCAGATTAGGTAAACCAAAATTCCCTGGTGTAGAATTTTCAAGGAGCTTTTGAAATCAATCCACATAATTTCCTTAACAATCAAAGAGATAAAATCCATCCCCTCCCCTCTTCCACCCAATGCTTTTTGGTTTCTCAATAAATCCTGAAGTGTCACAGCTTTACAAAAGTCCCAGCATTTATCTATTTATTTGTTTGTTTGTTTGTTTGTTTGTTTATGCATGCCATGTAGGGCAGAGACAGAATGAAATCACATATGGACCTGCAAGGAGATTTTCAGTTATCTTTTTCTTTTCTTTTCTTCTTTTTTTACTTGAAACCACATGTTTCTTGTCTTTGAATATTTTGCAGCTGGGTTAAAGGAGGCTAGAGTTGAAAATGTTCTTACACTTAAAAAATAGTTTTTGCCAGGAGGGTTTTTCCCAGTTTGCAAAATAATGCGGTGTGCCTCCAAATAAACAGATGCGTCACAAGAACTGGAAGCCAAGACACTAAAAACAAAAAAAAGCAAATGTAACTCAACCCTAACATCTGCTCAGGTGTGTCGGTACTCAGTGGAAAAAGTTAAACCTGCATCTGTTATGGCTGTTTCAATCCCTACCATGTGACACATACTTTGATAGGTCCAACCAGAAAACGGCACCTAGGAAGAGACACAATTGCACTTGTAACTAGAGTTTTTTGGGACTATCAGAAATTTGACTTTAAGTTTCAAAATCTGCCCCCTAATCTCCTGATTAGATTATCGTCCTATGCACAATCCAATGATGAGGGGCACAATTTTAAAATATAAAGGATCTTGAAATATTTAGTCCGTGGCATAATGTTACAAATGAGGAAACTGAAGTACATAAAGACTAATTAATTTGGCTAATATCTAACCTCTAGGTAGTGGCAGAATCCAACCTGTCATGACTGACACAATGAATTCTTACCTTCACATAACACTATTTTTATTTATACAGGTAGAAAAATTGATCAAAGAATGGAGCTTGATGGTGGGACTGCAAATTGGTACAACCATTATGGAAAGCAGTACAGAGAGTTCTCAGAAAACTTGGAATCACTATTTGACCCAGCTATCCCACTCCTCAGCTTATACCCAAAGGACTTAAAATCAGCATACTACAGTGATATAGCCACGTCAATGTTTATAGCAGTTCACTTAACAATAGCTAAACTATAGAACCAACCTAGATGTCCTTTAACAGATGAATGGATAAAGAAGTTGTAGTACATATACATAATGGAATATTACTCAGCCTTAAAGAAGCATGAAATTATGGCATTTCCTGGTAAATGGATGGAGTTGGAGAATATCATGATAAGAGAAATAAGCCAATCCCTCAAAACCAAAGGCCAATTTTTTCTTTGATATGTGGATGCTGATCCATATGGGGGGAGGCTAGGGAAGAATAGAGGAACTTTGGATTGGGCAGAGTGAGGGAGAGGAGTGGTGGGATGTGGGGATGAGAAGGATGGTGGAATGAGATGGACATTATTACCCTATGTATATGCATGATTGCACAAATAGTGAGACTCTATATTGTGTACAGCCAGAGAAATGAGAAGTTGTGCTCCATTTGTGTACAATGAGTTGAAATACATTCTGCTGTCATGTATAACTCATTAGAACAAATTTTAAATTTCTTTTTTAAAAAAAATGGAGTTTAAAAAATGGTTTGGAGTCTTTGCTTGGTTCAGTATCTACCTGAAGACTCCTGAGCTGTTGTACTTCAATATACATGTAAAACATATTCCTAGCAATGAAAGGTGTGGTATGTGGTAAACACTAAACAATATGTAAATTAGGATATGCCAACTGAAACTTGAGAAGATTAAGATAATACATGTGAGACATGGAACAGAGAGTTTGGTACCTGCATAGAGGTTAATAAATGCAAATAGTACCCGGAGCATACAGGCACACAATTAAAGCTTGTTGTTGCCAACAATGATTTATCCCTCTCCCCCTTACAAGCATCTAGAATACAGAGGCTTGAAAATAAAGCAAGCTGTCTCCCAGGGTGAGACCATTTCTTTAGGGAAGTAGGTATCTCTCTTGCAAACTTACCACTTTCAGCTTATAACCTGGACCATCTGTCTTCAGTTAACCAGTGGTGGTGGAGAGTGCTGGGTTCTCTTTTCTGGTGGAAAAGGCTACTGGACTCATGTTTGGTGTTGCGGAGACTGCTGCTGGCCTGCCATATCGGTCAAGTCTAGTCACAGTACAGCTGCATCAACAATCACCAAGCTAGTGTGAAAATAGCTCATTGATAGAACAGGGAAGAGGAAGATGAGACCCAATGGGAAAGGGGTCCTGGATGAGGATGTGTTTAAGGGAGTATTTTCATGGAAGAATAGAATATTCCTCTCTTTCTTATAAGAACTAAAAATATTGAATTATATCAGAAATGAATATTACAAACTATGATCTGTGTCTCAGCATAAGATCATAACTAAGAAGATGACCGAGAGAAAACTCTTGTTTCTTTACAGGGTCTATGCCTAGGGTAGTCAGCACAAAGTTCATAATCATGCAGATTTGAGTTGACTTACAAGTTCTTCACTTACAGTTTGGGGAGAATTTACAATTCTAACCAGTTGAATCTTTCCATGGTGAACAGTTCACACTCATTTAGGTCTTCTTTAATTCTTGCAAGAGAATTTTGTAATTCACGCAATATATATCTTATACATATCTTATTCAGTTTACATCTAAATAGTTTATTTTCTTCTGAGTGGTCATAATTTATTGTGTTTTAGATTTTGCTTACCACATGTGCACACATTCATTGTCAGTATATAAAATGTGATCCCTTTTGGTGCATTGATCTTGAAGATTGATCTTTTAAAAAGCAATGTTATTTAGCACATGTGTTATGTAGTATTTCACTTTGTATAGGTCACATCATATGTAGGCAGGATATTGGTGATGTTTATTTTATTTAAAATACCTCTAGCAGGTCCAAGAAGTGAAAAATATATGATATCATTGCAGTTCCTGTCTTATATGGTTTATACAGCATATTTGAAGCACTGATGAGATGTTTGACAAAGGGACAGGAAAAAGTATTGGGTACAATGAATTTGAAGAGTACATCAGGGTGGAAAGGTCTCAAGCCTAGGATTCAGGCTGTTTGCCTTCTAGATTTTTTCTGTGACTCTAGCAACCCTGCAATGACTTTCTCATCTGTGAATGGCTCATATCACATACATACTTTTTTATTTTTTAGCAACATATTTCAGAATTCAAAAAGATAGCACTCATGAACATGCTTTTGAAACACAGAAATACTACGCCAGTATAAGGTTAGAAAATTTTTCTTTCCTCCGGTGCTTTAAATAATTAAGAGCCATTTTCCACTTGGAAAATGCTTTTAAATTTTAGCATCAAGGTGAGATGTGTATTATCAAGGTAGCCTCTCTAGCCATGTTTCTGGGGAACAGGAGTTAATTACATCACACCATGTATGAGTGAGTGTCCCTTCCATCCAGGCCAACTGGGCATTATTACAAGTACAAGTAATTGCCCTGCCTTTCATCACTTGCCTAAGTCATTAGAACACAAGATTATTAAACTAAGACCCTACCAATTTAGCTGCTCAATGATGGAGTCTATTAGACCATCTGCTACCTTATCAACACCAGGCACAGCAAGTCCAGGCAACTTTATACCCAACATGGAGCATGGTACTGCTTCCAACTGGTCCATATACTGTTTTTAAAATGATTGTTATTTAATTGCTAGGGCTAACAAGCAATCCAACAACTGCTCCTCAGCTGTTAGAAAGATTTGCCAAGAGTGGACTGTTTGGTTCAGAAAGCGGCATCATACAATGTAAGTTTATTTCAAATCCTGTTGTTCAGGCTAGAGTCTTGGAAATATTATTTTGGGAAGGCATGAATCTTAAAGATACAGGATTGTGACCTCATTCTCCTCTCTGCTCAAGTTCTCTCAGTAAGCGAAGGCTTGGTTATTTTAAGAAAGTGAATTGCAAAAGACAAATGTGGAATGTAGAAAGTCTGTGTTTTTATAATTATTCTCTTTGTGTCCTTTCTCTCTGCCCTCCCTCTTATCTCTCCCAGAGGTAGAGAGATGTCTATGTTGCCCACTATCATATCCAGCACTTGATAGGTGCCTAACAAATATTTTACAAATAAATAAATGTTACCCCAAAGAATGTATAGTTACACACACATCCAGGGAAAGAGGTTAGGAAGGGTATATGCACAGAGTTTAAGGGGAGGAGAAGGAAAGCTTGGCAGGTAGCTCTGAGTAGGGATCTCTTGTAGGGTGGCTCTTGGCAGATACTTCTCAGAACCAGAACAAGTTGAAGGAAATGATCTGAATGTGTGGGAGAACTGGCATACTGACAGAACATTATAAAGGAAAACTACTAATGCCTAAGTGAAAGTGGAATGGAGTTTTTTTTTTTCCATCCTTTTCCCCAAATAAGTCCTCCTCTCCCATTCTTCCATCAGGTAGCATGAATTTCCTCTAGCCCCCTGAGGTAAGGAGGTTTCCCTACCTAATGGCGCTTACCTGTACATTTATTGAAAACAGTGTTTTGTTTCTCATCTAAATATGTGACACTGCACTAGTCAGGGTTCTCTAGAGGAACAGAATCAACAGGAAGTATAATTATAAAAAAGAGATTGATCTGGTTGGCCTCTCGACCAGAAGCTGAATAGTCCACTATGCCCATCTGCAGGCTGGAGAGCTGGAAGAATCAGTAGCTGCACAGTTCAAGAGGCTGAAGCCCCAGGGTAAGAGGGATCAACAGAGCTAGCCTGTCTAAGACTGAAGGCTTCTGGAAACTCCCTAGAGAATCACTGGCAGAGTCAGTTTGGGAAGAGTGAAAAAGCAAGAGTCCAATATCCTCAGACAATGGCAGCAGCAATCAAGAACACAGTCAAGAAAAATGGAGTTTACATCTGCTGCTGCTTCCTTATTCTTCCAACTTTTATTCCATCCAAGCCATCATCCTTTTGGATATTGCTGCCCACACTTAGGGAGGGATTTCATTTCAGTTGGCTATCCCACATGCCAATCATTCCTAGACACACCCAGAAGCCTCTTAATCATTGGTATCTCTTAATCCAATCAAGTTGACAATTCAAATTAAGCATTACAGATACATTGTAAGCTCTTCAACAGCAAAACCAGGGTCTTGTGTGTATTTTTTAGTGCACCTGGCAAAGTGTGTAGCACCTGCTGACCATGGTCCTCTGACTGACAGAAGGATCCATGTTTTATCTTCTCACCAGGATGAAGGGGAGGCAGCATGTGTTTCTAAATCATTTTCCATTAGGGACTTGAAAGGTTTGAGGAGCAAACCCACTTTTTAAAGATTCTCTTCAAATCACCTTCAAAGAACTAATAGACCCTATTAAGGGTCCAATCCAGAAATGGCTTTTCCCCTATTCAACTTTAGTCAGATTTCTTAAGGATACAAAATTACTTGAAACACTTAAAAAACTGCAATGATATAACAGAGAGGATTCTTCGAAATTAGACAATTCAAATCTAGCATCATTCCTTATAACACTGTGAACGAAGGCAAGTTTTGTAACCTCGGAAAGTCTTGCTTTTCTTTTCTATAAGATTGTGTTGATGGGGTGGCCATGAGAATTATACATACATGAAACTATTTAAGACAATGCCAGACATTTTGGTGACTACTAAAAATTGGAGTTAATTATCAACTTTGATTAACCTCTCTGATCTTTGATGTCCTCCTCTAAATAGAAGGATGACAGTTATATTCATCTCCATGGTGTTTCTATGAGTATTGAATGTACGCTTCAGAGGAAAGAAGGGTGATGTACACTGAATTATTTTCTTGATATTAATACACTATTCCCAATACAGAAATGTGTTAGCTATTTTAAAATAGAAAGGAATATATGCATGAGTCTTATTGAAAAACAAGTTTCAGAATAAATTTCCACTTACATCAGTGTACTTAGGACTACCCTTTAGATCTTTGGGAATTATAATCATGCCATGCTGTTCTTGGGGTAATTTGGAGGAACAATTTGAGAACACTAAGAAAATGATTGGTAAACTATAAAACACCAAAAAAAAAAAAAGTAATTGAAGAGATGCATTTGGGACCTGCTAAGCTTTCTCAGCATGACCAGACATTGTATACATGTAGACAAAAACAAGTAAAATTTTTTTCTTTTATATTCTCACAATAGCCTATTTGCACCCATTACAAGTTTCCTTCCCTCTAACACCTCTACCTGCAAAAGACTGCTCCAATAACTTTGGGGGATTAAGAAATTCTTTGAGTACTGCTTGGTATTATGGATTTAGTTGCTGAAGATTTTCAAGTGAATATCATTCACTGTATTCTCCCACCAGAGAAAGCGATGATGACTCCAGACCAAATATTAAGTTGCCACGTTCTTAGAACTCACAGAAGTCCCATACTTTATATAGTTCATATGATTTTTCTAGCAGTTAACCTGATGCTTGTTTCTTCTTAATGACTCTTCCAGTTACATCTCAAAGTTACACATTATTAGAGACATTTTTCCTTGACAGAGCTATTTACTACAAAAAATTATACTCACACTTTCCCTGTCACCTTGGTAATAACATAAACCCCTCCTGAAAACCAGTGAGTGAACCAATGGTTCCAGATGGCCTCCAGGTATAACTGGGCTGCTGTAGCTGAAGATTAGAAGTTGCACAATCCAGGTTGGGTGGATTTATTTATCCATTCAACAAATATTTGTTGACACCCTATGAAAGGACAGATGGGCAAGGCACTGGACAGATAGATGAATGGATAGATGGGCAATGGATGGAGGAAGAGGTTGACAGAGGAATGGATGGGAGGTTTGATGGATAAATTTATGATTATATGCATGGATGGTTCCCCAAAATGTGTGACAATAAATACCTACCATAAATTAAACACAGTAACCCTAAAACAGATCAAAGGTAAACAACATTATTTTTCAGGTATAAGATCAGATCTATAACTATTGGGTGCACATTATTTCAGAGATAGCTTGAGCTCTAAGTGGAGTTTCTCTACTACTTGAAATAAATGCTTTAGTCTTTTCTGGTAGAGATTCTCTCAGTTATAGTACATTGGAGCAGAACAAGCATGTTTTTTTGTTGTTGATATTGTTGTTGTTGTTTGTTTGTTTTTGGGGTACAGGGGATTGAACTTTGAGCCACATCCCCAGCCCTATTTGGTATTTTATTCAGAGACAGGGTCTCACTAAGTTGCTCAGTGCCTCACTATTGCTAAGGCTGGCTTTGAACTCATGATCCTCCTGCCTCAGCCTCCTGAGCCACTGCCTTTAAGTCTAAGGGTGAGCTGAAGGTTTCTGTTGTTGTTCTGCAGAACTGGGGATTGAACCCAGGGCTTTGGGTATGATGGCTCTACTGTTATGTTTTAATTAATATTCTCAGTTTATATAAACTGTCCTTAAACTTTGGTTTTGGAGAAATCATTTCTCTTAGGGATTTTCCTGTTCATACCAGTGTAATCCATGCATGTGAATTCCAGCTTCTTGAAGACAAAGACTTTCTGGCTGTGTTATTCATAGCAATAACCTTACAACATGGGACAGTGCCTGCAACTTTTGATGAGTAGACGGATTGATACACATTAAGTCTGATCACTGCAGTTATGTCAATCTACCTTGTTACATATTAGACTATACTTCCTCAATCATTTTAACACTGCACTTTAGCCTTGAGGATAAATCATATCCAAAGAAAAAAGTAAAAGTGATAGTAGCAAAGAAAATAGATTAAAGCCTACTGTATTTAAACAAAATCAGAATAAGCCTCTGTATCGCTCTGGTCATTTCTCTCCTGGGCCACATAGTAACAGTAGTTCTGCTCTGTTTGAAAATTAAGTTACTTTCCCAGATTATATTAGATATTTTTTTCCAAAGAGATGTAGAATTTTGTTCTCTTTTTCTATATAGGATACTGTTGGAAAAAAAAAAATTTGCCCTTTAGTTTAAGTTCAAATACTGGTAGATATTCTCACCTCGCAATGCCAAGCCCTGAAATGGACCATATTACCCATTTTCCCAGTTATAAGCAGAACATTTTAAAATTCCTAAAGAAATAGTCCTAATTGGTATATTTCCCCAAATCTAGCCTGCAGATTGAATAATTTCTAACATCAAAAAAAAAAGTGGCTGAAATAATGTCTGGTTCCATTTATACAGTGAGTGTCAGAGAAATCCTACCCTTCTAAAAGTCTTGGCCAGCTTACCAGATGTTTACCCCATGTTACTCATTTGTTCCACTAATAGAACTTGGACATTATTTTCAAATAACAAAAACCATAATCTTAGTAATACCTTCCAGAATCTCTCCCCACCGTATTAGACTTACCCAGTCTGAACCTTTCTTAATTCAGTTGAGTATCTTTCAAAGACTGGTGTAGAAGGACTCATGCTCAAATACAAGATTAGGAAAAAATGCCCATTCCTGCTGTTGTTGAAAGCTGATTGCCAAGACATATGTAGGTCAACCCAATTGTGACCTTTATCCTGATGCAAAATATTTTTCAAGGCAAGATAATGATTGCTAATATATTATTTGGGACCAGAAGTGTTATTTTCGGGTTTAAGAAGCAACTGGAAGATCCTGTCTCTTATGGGCAACATGTGGTTCCCTTCACTCTCCTCAGTTCCTATGCTGAAGTCCTAACCTTTGGTACTTCAAAAATGTGAATGTATTTGGTGATGGAGCCTTAAAGAGAAAAGGTCAAATGAAGTCAAATGAGTGGAACCTAATCCTATGACTGGTGTCTTTATAAAAAGAGATTAGGGCTCAGACACATACAAAGACAGAGGGAGATGATGGCCATGTGCCAGCCAAGATATCCTCAGAAGACCAACCCTACTGACGATACCTCAATCTTGGACTTCTCAGCTTCCAGAACTATTAGAAAATAAATGCCTACTGTTTAAGCCACCAGTTTGTGGTACTTCATTTCAGCAACCATAGCAAACTAACGAAATGTCACAAAAAATCTGGAGAAGAGATGCCTGAAGCAAAAGGGAAAATTAAGAAAAAGTGAGGTTCTTTCAAGTCTCTGAAGTGGTAGAAGTCTGAAATGTGTCTAGAGACAGTTGCCTGCTGGGGAAAAAAAAAAACAACAGCAGATCTTAATAAAGATGAGGAACCTTTCCTTTGGCTCTACTTACTTTCAGGTGAAAGCTAGATTGATTTCTGCTTTGTTCCCCAAACAGCTTGCATTAGCAACTGGCCACTGCCAAGCTTGGACCGGGAGGGAAGAAGGCTTTATCAGTATGCAGATGAGGTGCTGGGGGCAGGCTGCTAACCAAACAGCCTGGTGTCAGCAGCCTTTAACCTGATGTAGGAATTCAGCCTCATTTCTGGCCAGCAAATCAATTCAATCCAGAGAGAAACCTTGGGGATAAAAATTCACACACCATCAGGAATTCAAAAACCTTACCTCCTGCAAGACTGGCTTCCAACAATTTGGAATAATAATACACCTCTACACAAAGACCCAAAGCAACAAAGAACATCTCAGCCTACTTAAACACATTTAAAAAGCTCTAAGCAGATGGTCAGCTCCGTCCCAAACTGAACAGGCTGCAGTGGACCTATCAAAACACGGCTAGTATGCTGCTTTCATCTTTATTCCAAAATCTAATGCTCACTAAGCATTTCCAATATTAGACAGGCCCCATTTTTTTTTTCATTTGGAGAAAGATGGGAACCAGCCCCCACAAAAATTTAGGCACACAACTGTCTTAAAACCCATAAGCAATTGCACCTTGAATATTTAAAATATCTTGTACTTTTCTTTTCTCAGTAGCCACTGAGTACTGTATCTGAGTACCATATCTGACCCCTTTAGTGGATCACTTGTCTCACCTTCTCCTCTATACAACAAAATTATTTTCAGCAATAATCACAAAATGAAATGAATAATGGTCATAAAATAAAAGTAAAGAGTAGAAGTTTTTCTTTTATTTAACTTTGTATACCTAGTCATTTTAGTGAAAAGGGAGAATAGAATAAAATATTGACACTGAGAACTTGAGAAAAGGATGGATTAGTACTTTTTAATCAAGTGAAAAAGTCCAATTTAGGTAACCATAAGTCATATCACTGATTTAATGTTGTGGTTTCTGGATTTGTTTTCTAATTAACAAACAGTAAGAAGGGAAGAAATATCAATTTTAAAGATATTCAAATTTTTTAAGATATTTCAGGAATGAACTAAAATTTGCACTTACCAAGCAAAATATTACACTTTGCAGCTCACACCCTGGTTCAGTGTTTGAATTTTAAACACAAATAGAAACTCCAAGTGATTATGTAGAAAGACAAAAATGAAATAACTCAAGTTCTGATTATTTGTTTTTTTTTTAAAATTCTTCTTTTTAGTGCATTTTAGTTATGCATAATCTGATTATTTATTTTTATTATTGTTCATTTTTGATTCCTCCTAAGGGTTGAAGGCTAAAATTGTCCCTGAGGTAAACAAGAGTGACTCAGAACCATTGGAGACCATTTTCTAAACAGAGGTAGCTGAATCCATAGATATCAAACGAAAAGCACAGAATATCCAAATTAACATCAGTGCTGATTACCTATTTAGTAAAGGGCAATAAAATTGTGCTAATCTGAATATTGCATAAATAGCAATTGTCTAGCCTAAGACAAAAAATTTGTGTGAAAGGGTACTCTAACCCTGATAAGTTTAAATTTGTTGGGTCATGGAAAGAATAAAAACTTTTCAGTTGCAACTTATGATTTTTAAATTCTCTACAGACAACACACTTCTTTCCTGCCTACATCTGGGAATACGACCCCAGTACCTCCTGAAAGATATGGTTACCTACCTGTCCTCCCACCCCACACTAAATTTCTCCCATTACCTGGCTCTGCTAAGGTCATACAAAAGCCAGAGCCTGGAGGTGGCCCACCGCCATTTTACCCCCAGAAGATGTGTCCCTCCGGTGCTGAGTAAAGCATCTCTGGTCCATGAGGTTTCCCTCATTTTTCTTTTTCTTTTTGTATTCTCTCTCATGTGCTATCACCCCCACACTCAGCATCCAGTGGCTTCTTTTCATTGCCAAAGTTAAGTGAAACAGCTTCTGTTTTATTGCTGCTCACTTCATCCATCCTCTAGCCTATAAAATTCTCTCCCCATGAAACCACAGAACAGCTTTGATTTTTAGCTAAACATACTAAGATTTTGAGAACAGGGATTATATTTCTCTCTTCTTGATATTTCTCATGGCATCAATGCCAATTCAATAAGTGAGTAAACCAATGGATAAAAGATTTGCTAATTTTTCTAAAATGTACACACACATCCTGGATAGTGATTCCATGCACCTTTACTTTAAATATTGTTATATGAAAATTCAGTACTAGAAGTTGTAGGTAAATGAATCTCACAAAGAAGGTTGAGAAAACAAAGAGTCCATAGTGTATGATTCCATCAAAATAAACTATGGAAATAGGAAAGCTATTTTAAGCTGCTAGGTGAGACAGGATCATCACTCATAACCCTAGGCAAGGCAGGGAAACTGCACTGATGATTAAAGGGGCATCCAAGGGGTGTTTGGGAGGTTGCAACAATGTTGCTTCTTGATCTGTTTGCTGTTTGTCTGGGCGTGTTCATTTTGTGAAAATTCCCAGAGTTGAGTATTTGTGAGATGTATGCTTTTCAGTAAATATGTTATAGTCAGTAAAAAACATTTTTCTTAAATGTTAGAAAAATGCATTGTGTATGAAAGAGGAAGGTTTGTCTTGCCCACATATAGGAAATACACCATCAAAACCTTCGATAGAGACAGGCAGATATTTACCTAATTTTTCTAACCTCCCACAATCCTCTAAAGCCACACACAATGTTTTACCAGTTTATTTAGACTGGTTGTCACTATCTGGAGAACTAAAACTAGTTTTTAAAATGTAAAATATGCTCAGTGACAGTTTCGGCTCCAAATACATCTTTTTTTCTTTTTTCTTTTTCTTTTTTTTTTTTTTTTTTACTGGGGGTTGAATCCAGAGGCACTTAACCTCTGAGCCACATCCCCAGCCCGTTTTTATATTGAGACAGGGTCTCTCTAAGTTACTTGGGGCTTGCTAAATTGCTGAGGCTGGCCTTCAACTTGTAATTCACCTGCCTCAGCCTCTTGAGCTGCTGGGCTGCTCTTGTGGTATTCCTCATTTTTACATGTTTTTTTTTTTTTTTTTTTTTAAGTTTTGGGTGAACCTCTATTTTTATTTATTTAATTTTTTAATTTTTATATGGTGCTGAGAATCTAACCCAGCACCTCACACTGTTAGGCAAGTGCTCTCTACCACTGAGCCACAACCCCAGTCCCCTTCATTTTTTCTCTTTACATGAGGTTTTCTGCTTCCTGAATATTGATATCAAGACTTTCTCGTCCTAGAATCCCGATATATACAGGAAAATTATCTCGGCTTGTCTTCAAACCAAGTCAGCTGATTGCATGTCGGTTCTAGACTCCCCTCAAGTTTATCAGCAATGTCCTGGGGGCCTGAATCAACAGATGGCCCTCTTCTACTTCCTCTGAAGACTCCCAAACTCCAGGATTTCCCGTGAATCATGCTCTATCCTGAAAGGAGGAGGATGTGCAAGGGAAGACAGGCTATAGGGGGAAATATCCCTGACCCAGAGGAGGAGGGAAGAAGAGAAAATGAGTACAGGTAGCATCAAGTAGGGGAACCGCAATGAGTCACAAGTGTGCCACGATTTAACACAATAGTAACAGAAAAACATTATTTACTGGAGTTTCTCAGAATTTACTGACAACAACAACAACAAGGGCAGTATAACAATAGCTGCTTCTTCTTCTCTTCCTCCTCCTTTCCCTCCTCCCCACCCCCTCCTTCTTCTCTTTCTTCTCCTTCTCCTTTTTGGTACCAGGGATTAAATCTAGAGGTACTTAACCACTGAGCCACACCCCTAGCCCTTTTCATTTTTTATTTTGAGACAGCATCTCACTAAGTTGCTTAGGCCCTCACTAAGTTGCTGAAGCTGGCTTTGAACTCACGATATTCCTGCCTCAGCCTCCCAAGCTGCTGTGATTACAGGCATGTGCCCGGCTAGCTACTACTTCTTGAGGTTCTATTACACGACAGACACTGGGCTCGGCACTCTTGGTTGGTTCTCATGATAAGCCAATGATGTAGGTATTTTCATCTCCATGCTACAGAACAAATCACTGAGACTTTACCAGCTTTGAATCTAGTTTTCATCTGAAAATCCTCATCACCACCCATATGGCAAATGTAACACAGAGATTGAAACACGGCTCTAACGCAGAGTGAATTCAAACTCCAGAATCCATTTGAGGAATGTCAGTTTCAATCATGAGTAGTCCATGTTCAGATAACAGAGGCGGTAGTTGACCCTGTTTCTCTTTGTGTTTGCTGTATTTCATTGAAATTGTGTGGGCACTTCTCATCGACACCTAGAAACTTTTGAGATGTTAGTTATTGGATTTTATTTATTTTTATATCTGCAAAATTTTGCACAGTGCCTAGCACATTAATAACAATGGAGATCATTACAGAAATAATTCTCAAGGTTTTTATCTCTTGGTTTAACAAAATCAAGCAGAAGATCACTCCCTGCATTTTGGTCACTCCCTATGAAGCAGCAAATCTCCACATTCTTATATCATCCTATCAGCTTGAAGTTAGGACCTGCAAAACCAACACCCAAATCAGCAACAATGGTTTTTCAACCCTTTGCCAAACATCCATGTGGTTTTTTGTAGGGCATGCATTTTTGTTTTGTGTTGTTTCTGGGGGACACATTTAATTTATTCAAACACTCTTTTACTATCTAGACTTTAAATTTCTTTCTTTTCTTTTTTTCTAAGTAGTTTTCTACCACTATGAAATCTTATAAAAATCTTGCAATTTAGATAAAAGAGGAAAAATACTTACATCCATTGTAGAGTTTTTCATTTGTTTTTAAAATAAGAGATGAGCAGCCTTTTATGGGTCCATTTACACAAAATACAGTAGAAGCAGTAGATTTTTACTACAGAATAGGAGGTTGTGTTTATAAGCAAGAAAAACTCTGATTGACAGAAAGACATGACTAGTACCCCTGCTGATAAGAGCTATCTTATCTCCTGGAGACTCAATAAGGGACTGGCTAAGATAGCTCCTCCAGACATCCTTGGAAGATTCCATTTAAAAGTCAAGTTCTATAAGAACTTATTGTATGGCAGATTTAGTGTAAATAAACATCAATGGAAAGCTATCTTTTCAATCACACATAATACTAACTAGGGAAATCTTAGCTCTGAAAATCTTAAATCCAGGCTTGACCTCTCTTTACACAATCAAAAATCTGAAACATAAAACAGCAAAAAAAAAAAAAAAAAAAAAACAAACAAACAAAGAAAAAAACACCTCTTTATGGAACCAGATACAGGGAAACTTCTTTGATAAGGCTGCATTGTGCCCAGGCAGTGGTGGAGCAGGAATGCAGGAATATGGAAGAATGAACACAATTCTTCCCATGGTTCTTTCTGGTCTTCCCTTGTCAACCAGAGGAAGAATGAACTGGAACAGGGTTATGACCCCTGAGTACATTGATATTACCTGAGAATGTGTTCTTTTCCAAATTCACGTGGTTCAGGGGCAACAGAATCTCTGGGCTCTACATTGAACAAGGCTTTTTTGTTGGCAAACACAAGATGACTCTTGACTGTATACACATCCACAAAAATGCTTTTTTTTTTTTTTTGTATACATTGACTCCCAAAGTTTATCCAAGATGGGGAATAACTAGAGGTACCAACTTGCTTACAAAGAAATCCTGGGGGTTACACATGCAGAGATGCTTGCCTATAATCCCAGAGTCTCAGGAGGCTGAGGCAGGAGGATCCCAGATTCAAGGTCAGCCTTAGCAATTAAGTGAGGCACTAAGCAGCTTAGCGAGACTCTGTCTCAAAAAAATAAAAAGGGCTGGGAACTTAGGTCAGCATTAGAGTGCCCCTGGGTTCAATCCCCAGCACAAAGAAGAAAGAAAGAAAGAAAGAGAGGGAGGGAGGGAGGGAAGGAGGGAAAGAGAAAAATCCAGGGGGAAAAGATTTTTAGAATTAATTCTAGTTCTGAGACTACTCAGATACACAAATGAGAAATAGAGTTGTCAGTGCTATTAATACAAAGAGTTCATGATTGAGATTGTAAAATACTCCCTAGTTTTATGGTAGCCTTAACTTTGAAATTAAATGCAAATGAATATACACAATAAGATTTTAATTAATATTACATTACAGCAAATTATATAACCAATAGCATTACATTACATCTTCAATATGCTCTCCCTCTTTAGCAATCCATAGCTCAATGCTCTGAGCAAAATTACAATAACATAGACTTTCCATCAGACCAATGTCTACATCTGGGATTCAGTGCTTTAGTAATTTGTGCTTTTAATTTTGCTAAGCAAAAGTGTACTTTTAGGGCTGGGGTTATGGCTCAGTGGTACAGCGTTTGCCTAGCACATGTTGGGTACTGGGTTCAATCCTCAGTACCATATAAAAATAAATAAAGGTATTGAGTCTATCTACAACTAAAAAAAATATTTAAAAGAAGCAAACTTTTAGCATGCTTCAGAGTAAGCCAAAGGTTTCAGATCTATTAAGCATGTAGCCCATTTCACAGGATCATGTGATCTAATCCATTTTAGAAATTACATTCCCCCCAAGTCCCTCACCAATGATGGTGCAAGGAGATGGTGCCCCATCTTCTTGGGACCACTCTGGTAACTTCATGCAGCCCATCAAACAGAAGTAGAGGTTTTTCTTTCTTTTGTGAGGGTGAAAGTTAACTATTCTTATGTAAGAATCTTGTGTAATGAAGCATTTGGTTATGTATGGTTCCATAACCAGTACATAATCTATTCTTCTTCTCTGTATTCATTTAGTCTACAAATATTTGCTGAAAACATAAAAATGCTAGACATTATTCTAGATACTTGACTTACATCTATAAATAAAACCAAATTCTGGCCTATGTGAAACATATCCTAGGATGGATATAAAGATAATAACCAATGAACATTATAAATAAGTCTATCATATATATGTTAGAAGGTGGGAAAGCAATGGGGGGAAATGTAAAGGAGAATAAGGGTGTTTACTAATATTCAGATGTGGTATACAATAGGAAAAATAAAAACATATAAACACAGCCATATTGTCAATCAATAATAATATTTGGGTATGGCTTAATTTTAGTAGACAAATGTCATTTAAAAGAAAAGTTTCCCTTGGGAAATTGAAAAGAAAACATCAACCAAAATATCCCCCCCCCCAAATAAGTCTGTGACTCTATTGCATGAGGAATTCACAGGTGAAAAATTAGGAGGAGATTTAGGTGTATCACTACAATAGATTCATGTTATCCTCAGCAAACAAATAACAATTTACTTGATTAGTCATTTTTATTTCTAACTTGAATGTACAAATGCAGATAGGCTGCATTTGCTGACAGGCAATTAACTGTACAAGCCATATAAACCAACAGTCCTAACCAGACTCAAGTACAAGGTTAAGACCATCTAGCTCAAGGAGTTGCCCTTTCTTGCACATTCATTTCTAGAAGGAAGTGGCTGGCCTAGAGCCACGTTTTGATAAAACATGTGTATGAAAGATGAGGACTCAATTCTAGCTTCTAATTATTGGAGGAAATGCTGTTTGAACATAATACATTTCCTGGGATATCACTGTGTACACCATGCTCCCTCCTCCCCTACCACAAACTGTCACACCCTGACACCCTCCATCCTCAACTCCATAATCCATGACTCCTCCAAGCTGACCCAGGAACAATGGGGGTACTCCCTTGGAAGAAGGCGGAGAGAGGGTGGAGTGACCGTTGAGTACACTCTGATTTTTTTTTTAAACTGTCATATGGCGAGATAGTAGTGGGTTTCAATGCTGTCACCTATTCAGTCAGCCCAGATGAACTAGAATCACCATTTCAGTTTTATCATAGCTCCAGGCAAGAACATGTCACCCTCTTTATTTTCAGCTTCCAACAAGCTGCTTAGGCAGATGCTAAATGTGGTCCTCCCTGCCACGTTGGGTAGAGTGGCCTTTGTGTGGGTTAATTGAGCCCCCACTCCATTTAATAGGCTGTTGAAGTCTTATTGAAACAGAGCTAGTGCCGCAGGTTAAATACATTGCAGTGCTCTTGCTAATCCTCTCATTAACAGGGCTGGAAAGCTGGTTGGGAGCTGTGAGTTTGCATATATTAACAGGGAGCTCTTCGCTCAAGTGCTATCAATAAAATGACAAAGCCAGTTTGCAAATAGTGAAATCAACAGTGACACAACGCTAGATACCTTTAAAAAAATAAACAGCTTAATAACTGATAAATCTTATATTCACACTTGGGAGAAGAAAAAAAGATAAGCTGGGAAGAGATGCCTTTTGTTGAGTCAGACTTAAGACAGAAACGAGACTGATGTCAACCCACTGTAGAGACTAGTGGGTGAACTTGAACTGAGAAATGGCGCTAATGAGCCATAGAGACTAGACCCACGTTTGGAAGTACTCAAGATGGCATCGTATGCTGGTTTTTATTTTATTTTATTTTTTGTTGTTGTTGTTTTAATAAGGGAGAAAATAAGATATGAATTGCTGTCCGTGGCTGGAATAGTTAAGATGGAGATGTGCAGGTTGCCAGTTTTCCTAGGAAAACAGTCCTGAGAGAACCATTTTGGAAAGTAAGTGGCCTCTGAAGCCACCTCCTGAAGCAAGAGACTGCTCCACGCAAGCAGGGGATGTAGGGGTAGAGGAACCTGTGAAGAGGAGGAGGGTTTCAAGTGTATTCAGCGGAGGACTCTCCATCCTCAATTTGTATGTCACACAAGAAAATGGAAAGGGGATTTGTGGAAAAGAGAATCAGTAAATGGAGAAAGAGTCAAAAAGTATGAAAAATTGCAACCCAAAGACAAGACTCAATGTCACCTGCCCTGATCCATTAGTGGCCCTTTGCGCTCAGTGAAAAGACAAAGAAATGCTCTGTAATGTCAAATAGCAACATGGAGCTCTTAGGTCTAGATGAATTCTGGGTATTTAGGGTAAAAGGGAATCTACATTTTAGGAAAAAACTTTCCTCGTTGTCGACTGGCAAGTGGTCACATCCTGCAATGAAGGTTCAAAAAAACAATTAATAGCAGATGATAGATAGTGATTAGTGACATTGCTGAATAGCAAGACTATTTAGTTTCCCCTGCCCCATGCCCATCACCCATTTGTGTGGAAAGAAAAAGTTCCTGGTTTCCAAGTAAATCAAACGTCACTGGTCTGAGAGTTACTCATCTTAAGGAATTATGCAACTTTTTTAACTTTATTCTAACTTTTTGGAAGTATGCAAGTCTTTTTTTTTTTTTCTAAACATTGTGACTTGATCTAACTACCAAAATTCTGCTAAAAATGAGCCATGTTTAAAGTGCTATGCTGGATAATTCTCAATTAGATCAGCAATTATTCTGTGGCTAACTAACTATGTGATCCTAAGCAGATCATTTACTTGGCAGGACCTAAAAATCGTTGTGTGTAATATGCATGAATTCCATTAGGGGAAGTCTAAAATCTCTCCTAGCTCTCAAATCTTATGAATAAAATAATAGGACAACTGTAAAGAAAAAAAAATTGGAAGATTTTATTCTAAAAAACCAAGGGTCAGCATCATTGATCTGTGGTAATGGTTGGAAAGTGGAAAGTAAATGGTCTTTGGTAATTGACTTATATTTCACAGATTCAGTTATTAGTTCCCAGAGAAATGTACTGGGCCTTCCATGCTTCTAAAAACCCTTACAAAGCATCACACAAATTGGGCTTTACAAGTTTACTATTATTTCAAACACCAATTCGAATGACTTCCTGAATTTTAAACAGACATGTTGAACCTCTCCCATCTCCAGATTGATTTACGATCCTCTCACTTTCAATATGAAATCTGTTGTCAAGTCTTTTCAATCTGTATCTAAAGGAATCTCAAAGAAGCTCTTGCTTCTTTGCCCACTACCACTCCCCTTCGTGCTCTTCCTACTGATCTCCTTCCCAACACATCTTCTGCACAACAGACAGTCTAATTTTCCTAATGCTCACATTCAAGCATATTATTTACCAGTTTGCAACCTTTAGTAAATTGCTGGCATTGGGTAGAATAATAACAAATTCTACACCAACCATCTGATGCTTTCATAATCAGACTCTCACGGTTTTAGGTTTGTTCTCCTTTATAAACTCTAAAAGGTGTTCTATGTTGACCAAACCAGGGGAAGTTTGCCCAACTTGCCTTTGCCTCCCCATTACTGGTCTCTATCATCCCACTGCCAAAGTCCCTAGCACAGTTCACTCAAAACTTTGACTTCTCTTTAGTCTATGAGCTGGAGACAAAACAAGCAGCTTCTATATTTGCTATACAAATCACTAGAATATCACATTCTTCAATCTCATGTTTCTTCCTCATATTAAAGCTTTCCTGAAATTACAGTAAATTTCATTGAGTTCTCCTCATCACCTTACAGTTTACAAACTTCAGCAGGGCAGTGAATAATGATGGTGTCATTATTTTGAGGTTGCCTGAATGTACCTTGCAAAAAGCCTTCTTCTAAAAGGGGATCTATAAAGATTTGTTGAATTATATGGAACCATCTGCCTCACCCCCAAAAGAAAAAAAAAACCTTTAAAGTCCTCTTGTGAGTTCAAACTGTTCTTTAAAGAAATCCTTTTTAAATGAGGATAACTACTTGTGGTTTATTCTTTGGTACCTTGTATTTCCCATGTTAGATTTTTCTCTATGGAAGTATATACCCATGTAAAAGAGAAGATATAGGGTGCTTTAGTAAGCTTTGTTGTTGTTGTTGTTGTTATTGTTGTTATTGGGACCAAAGAACCCAACAGGAACAACGTAGAGGAAGAAAAGTATATTGGGAGTTCATGGATTCAGAGGTCTCAGTTCATAGATAATCAACTCCATTGCTAATGGGCCCAAGATGAGGCAGAACATCATGATGGAGGGTGTAGAGAAGAAAAGAAGTTCAGAACATGGTACCAGGAAGCAGAAAGAGAGAGCTTCCCTCACCAAAGACAAAATATATATACCTCAAAGGCACGTCTCCAGTGACCTACCTCCAGTTACCACCACATTAATCCATATTAGTGGATTAAGCCATTGATGAGTTTGCACCTTTCAAAACCTAATTGTTTCTCCTGTGACTGTTCTAGCTTTGTCTCACACATGAGCTTTTGGGGACATCTCAGATCTAAACCATAACATAGGGTCTCAATGTGGTGAGCAAATACTGAAGGTCACATAGCTGGTTACTGACAGAACTAAGGCTAGAAGGGTTAGGTGTTTGTAATCATGTTCAAGTGTGGCTCATGGGCCAGAAGCATCAGGATCATTGGGGGAGTTTATTGATAATGCAGAATCCGAGGCCCCACTCTAGACCTACTGGGTTAGAATCTGCACTTTGACAGGAGAATCATGTGCACATTAAAAGTTAAGAAGCTCAGCTCACGGGCTCTACTACTAGAAAAGAGATCATGTTGTTGGAGCTTTCAAAGATCAAAAGACAAAGGTAACAAGTGCTGGTGAGGATGTGAAGAAAAAGAAACCCTTACACACCATTGATAGAATTGTAAATTAAAATAGCCATTGCAGAAAACACTATGGAATTTCCTCAAAATGTTAAAACTACCATTTGACCCAGAAATCCCACTGGATATATATTCAAAGGAATGAAAATCAGTATGTCAAAGAGATATCTGCACTCACATGTTCACTGTCATATTATTCACAATAGCTAAGATATAAGATCAATCTAAGTGTCCATCAGCTGATGGATGAATACAGAAAATGTGGTCCATATACAAAATGAAATACTATTTTGCCACAGAATAAATGAAATTCTGTTATTTGCAACAACATGGATGAACTTGGAGATCATTATGTTAAATGAAAGAAGTCAGGCACTGAAAGACATTTATCGCATGATCTCACTCATATGTGGAATCAAAAAAAAAAATCTGATAGAAGTAGAAGGTACAACGGTGGTTACCAGAGTCTTGGTTGTTAGGGGAGAAGGGAGATAGAGAGATGTTGACTAAAAAAAAAATGAGTATATACTTATAATTAGGTAAGGTAATTTAAAAAATAATATGTCCAGATTAGGTAAATATATAGATACAGAAAACAGATAAGTGATTCCCCGGGTGAAAGGGGGATAAAGAATGAGGGATGACTACTAAGGGTAATGGAGTTTTCTTATGTGTGTGAAAAGTTTTTAAAATTGATTTTGTGACTCTTTCACAACTCAATGATCATACTAAGAATCACTGGATCATACATTGTAAGATATATAAATTATATCTCAATAAAGCGGGCTTTTTCCTAAATAAGCAAATATATAAATAAACATAGATCACTCAAAAAATGTTTGTTTTGATCAACTCTTACAGATAAATATATTTTCATCAACCTACAGCTGTCACGGAGGGAGTGCAGGACAAAAAACCAAGGTATCAAAAAACAAAAGAGCATTGCTAGCAGACTTTCTTATTGTTCAGGACTGATACTAATTATAGTATGTGGGGTCAAACCAAAACCTCCTTCTACCAACTCACATAAAAAGTCATCAGCAACTTGCTGATTCAGTGAAGTCAAAGAAATGAATGCAATTACTTTTCTCCTTCTCCTGTCAAACAGTTACTATTCTAGTTTACTATAAAAAATTTTCAAAGGCTGCACTAAAAATCTTTGGGTCACTCTAAAATTTCCCATTACCAAAATCAAATATCCTATATTAACAATCAATGATCTATTAGGTATAAAATTATGACTTCTCTTTAGGAAAACTGGGAGTTATTTTTGTCTGTAATCATGCTGCCAAATTTATAAAGCGTTGTTTACACAACCAGTTGTAAAAATAAGTAAATAAATGAACAGACAAATGCAATGGGAATCTCCTAGCCAAATAATGCACATAATCAAACTGAAAAAGTATAAGACTGTTCATTTAAATTTGTCCTCTTCTCTCTTCCCATATCACCTCTTTTCTGCTTTTCTTTAAAAAAAAAAAAAATAAGACTTGTAAGGGAGTTTCCTTGGAGAAGCACCTTGTCATTTCACCACTGTTTAAAACAACTGTGGAATCCAAGAGGGAAATTCTGACTTAAGAATTCCCCTGTATTATGTTGCCCCACGTTGAAACTGATCACATTTATCAAACACTATAGAAGTGCTAATGCTATGCATTGTTATCCACAGTTAATGCAATCAAGGGAACACCTCCAGTACTCTGGTGTGTGTGTGTGTGTGTTTGTGTGTGTGTGTGTGTGTGTTTGTGGGTGTGTGGGTGTTGTGGGCATGTGTGGGCATGTGTGCAAGAGCTGTTCTTTGGGTGAAGAAAGCAGGATTGATTATAGCGTAGATTAGTGTGAACTTCTGTCCTTTTAAAGACAGGAGGATTTCGGTGTCAATTTGGTGGAGTGCTAACAGCTTGTGATAAGTCCTCTCTCATGATCCAATGAAAATACAAGAAGAGAGGGAAGAGGGAGGGGAAAAGAAGAGAGAGAGAGAGAGAGAGAGAGAGAGAGAGAGAGAGAGAGAGAGAGAGAGAGAGAGAGAGAGAGAGAGAGAGAGAGAGAGAGAGAGAGAGAGAGAGACTAAAATAGTTCTTAAAGTGGAAAAAAAGAGATAAAGCCATATGCTACAGTAAGGGGAAAATTCATGTAAATTCTGTTGGTCAGAGAAACATTATCCTAAAATATTCACATTTTATCCTCTGAAGCAAAAACAGCACAGCAGGTAAGGGCTGGAGTAGCAAAAATAAAAGAAATGTCAGAGTTAAATAAACTACTATCTCCACTCAGCTGGTCTAAATACAGTACAGAACTGAACTTTGGGTCCAGCTCTCCCCTGTTCTCCAACAACATGACAATTATTTCTACTTTTATAAAAAAAAAAAAATAAAAACCTTTAAAATGCTTATATCTCCAGGTAATATTATAGGAAAAAATTTTCCCTTAAGGGTTTTAAAATACGAAGTTTCTAATTATAACAATCCATGTCATAATATGGTAAAGAAGGAGGAGGAGGAGGGGGATGAGGAAGAGGAGGAGGAGGATGAGGAGGAGGAGGAGGATGAGGATGTGGTGGGTGATGGAGGAGGAGGAGAAGTAGAAACATTTCATTAAGACATACAAGGATACTAACATTGTTCCAAAATTGGATAAGAGTCACCCCCTACAAGAACACTATTGATGTATTTCATGTGTGAATAAGTAAGAAAAATACTATATATAATAGAGATGAAATTAATATGATTGCAGTAGCTATGGGTTTTTAATCTCCCCAGCAAACTATTCCCCTCCTATCTATCACATGTTTGTCACTGTGTTCTGCAAGAATCAGACTCTGAAATACCATGTTTAGCAGCAGGATGTTCATTAAGGAGTGTCCTTGGGGTCAATTTCTGTTAAAGGGAGAGAAGAAAAGCAAGATTGGACAGTGGCAGCAGCTGACTTGTGATACAGGCTCCACACCCCCCTCCATGGGGCCCACAGGAAGCTCTGTGAGTGAGGTGGTCTAGCCTTTGCTCCCATGTCAGTCAGTCTTTGGATGTAGGCCATGCCAGAAGGAATATGACCTTGAGGAAAGCAACTCTCACATCCAATGCTGGGAAAGAAGAGCTCTTTCTTTATTCTGGAGTTGTTGGGTTTGTTCTGCTGGTAGCCAGAGAGGGCCTATTTTTATCATAATACAGAATTCAAGAGACATCAGAAAGGAGAAAAAGAGAGTGCAAATCTGGGTTTCAACAGATTGTAACCTGCAGCCCCTGGGCCTGATTCCTTCAGCCTTTCCTATGATTTTTCTGAGATATTCCAATATCTTTTCATTTCACTTAAGTTGATATGAGTTGAGTTTTTATTGCCTCATATACAATATCAGATTAACTAAGTTACCAGGGTTAAAAAAGAAACACATAATTGCAGGCTAAATATGAATATATACAAACCATATTAAACCATGCCATGAAAAAAGGATTAAAGTTGTGTATAAAAAAAAGCATAACCCACTATGATAGTTAATTTTCAGTGTCAAATTGACTGGGTTAAGGAATATCCACATAGTTTATAAAGTAAAATTTCTGGGTGTGTTTTGGTGGATGTTTTGATAAGAAAATGGCACTTGAGTCAGTAGACTGAGAAATGAAGATTTGCCTTCCACCAAAGAACCTTGTCTTCAACCAATGTGGATAGGCACCATGAAATTGGCTAAGGGTATAGAAGGAACAAAAAGGCAAAGAACTTACACCAGCAATCCTTCAGGCCCTTGGGCCTTTGTCTTTGGACAAAGAGTCACACCATTATCTTTGCTGGTTCTGAGGTCTTTCCATTTTGATTGAACCAGCCCTCTTGACTTCAGAATCTCCACATTGTAGATTTGCTGGTGTATTCAGGACTTCCTCAGGGAGTTTCAAGATGGCAGAATAGAGAAGGTTGCTTTCCTGGCTGCTTCATGGTGTGAAACCAAGAAAGCAGCTTCTCAGCAAGTCGAGTGAGCCAAAAAATGAGTATGGGGGAGACTTTATTGGGATTTAATACTGGACATTCAAAGCCGATATGGAGTTGGATATAATAAAATAAGGAAGAAATCCCCAGTGCCACAGCCAGTATGGCAGCCAGAGTCACCAGCCAAAGTGGTCCCTCTGTGAGCAAAGTGGAGGCACAAGGTAATTAAAAGAACCCACATTTTTAGGAGGCTTGAGGCATGTCTGGGTACAGGGAGTTTAGAGATCAAAGGCACTGCCCAACCAAACTGAAAGGCATGCTGAGTGCAGAGGACAGTGGAAGGAACCATTTTGTAGCTGTAGCATGGGGGCTGGCAGCTGGAGAAGCCAATTCCTGGCAAACCCTAGTTTGACCTAGAAAGCCCACATAAAGTGTGCTTAAGTGACCGGGAGAAAAATCAAACATGGGGAAAGGTTTACACAGGGGATAAATGGTTGTGGAAACCCACCCAGCTCTACCCCTCCTTCTGCAGTTTGGCTGCTTGCAGGACTGGCTGGGTAAGATGGCACCTGGATAGGAATCTGAAAGGGCAGGGGCAGGAGAGATTGAATTTGGAGACTGAACTCAAGATCAGGAAATGTGGGGGTCCTAAGATGATGTAGTGGCCTAAGAATTGGTTCCTCTACCACATGAGTGGAATCCAGGGGCAATCCCTGAGATACAGTCTTCTAGTGTGGACCAGCAATTGCTGGGCCCTGGAAGTGTGCTGATTTAAAGTCTCTAGACCAAGTGGCCTTCGGAGAAGAGCCTGGAGCCCACCTAAGCCTAAATCCCCTCTCTAAGAGTTTCACCTACAGGATTACCTCTCTCACCCCAGTGATCCCACCTAAAACTGCTGAGAAGGGAAGCTGAGAATCTTTTGAACTCCAATGGACATAATTCTTTAACTTTTCACTAACAACTTTTTTTTTCTTTTCTCTATTTAATTGTGACCTTAATGATTCATGAGTATTTATACATATTTGTATTTTTTTCTCATTTTTAGCATTTTTGAAATCAATATTGTATTTTGAGGACTAGGATGTCTGATTAGTATATTTCAGTTATATATTCTTTTATTTTTATTTTTAATTAAAAAATTTATTTTATATATACACATATAGATGCATACATATATATTCTCTCACTTTTCTGTTTCCCTTGATTCTCTTTCTCTCTTTTCTTCTGCTTACAGCCAATCTCTATTTTCTTTTTCACTCTTTCCTTAATTGTTTACTTCTATCTTCTCTATTCCTCCCTCACAATCATCACATCCTTTATCACTTCTGTTCTCTCGTAGTCCACCATTCAAAATTTTAAACTCTTTTGCAAACTTACTGTGGGTAATAACTGATCATATTTCTGTTTCTTGTGATAATTAATACTTTAGATGTCATAGCAGGAACTATTTGGTTTAATACTGTATATTTTTGCATTGGTTATTATTATTACTTATCTCCACATTAAACAGTGAAGTACTGGAAACATTTGGGGAGACTATAAATTCACAGGGTAAAAACTCTACTGCTTTGAATCCATACTGTTAGATAGGTAGATACACAACTTGAAAAAGCAGGGGAATAAATCTCCCCAAACAAACCAAGATACTTCAATACCAGAATCCATAGATATCACAGTGGAAGAAATGTCAGAGAAGGACTTTAGATTGTACATAGTTAAACTGATCTGCAAGATAAAGGATGATATAAGGAGTGAAATCAGAGAGAAAATTCAGGAAGTGAAATATCACTTCAATAAAGAGATAGAGATTCTGAAAAAAAATCAAGCAGGAATCCTTGAAATACAGGAATCAAAAAAACAAATTAAAAATTCAATGGAAAGCACCAAAAATAGACTAGACCACTTGGAAGACAACGTTTCAGGCAATAAAGACAACATATATAATCTTGAAATTACTGTGGAGAAAAGATGGTAAGAGACCATGAATAGAACTTCCAAGAAATATGGGATAACCTAAAAAGACCAAATTTAAGATTTATCAGGATAGACGAAGGCTCAGAGATACAAATCAAAGGAATGCACAATCTTTTCAATGAAATAATATCAGGACTTCCTCTATAATTGTGTGAATTAACTCCTGTAGGTTCTCTTCTATATCTCTATCTCTATTCTATATCTGTTTCTCTATCTATCCATTGATCCATCCATCCATCCACCCATCCATCCATCCATTATACTAGTTGGGTCTCTCAGGAGAACCCTGACTAATATACCAGACATAACAGATAAAGTCAACCCTAGCAAGAAAAGCATTATTCAACATCAATTTTCAGATATTTTGGAGGTGGAAGGTTAGGAAAACTAAGACCTTTACTCACTCCACATACATAAATTAAAGAATAAAACTAATATATTTAAAATCTCTAGGTGGAGGAAAGTGAATATTTTAAAAATGTTGCACGAGACAATTTTACCATGTGGAAAATGCAATGGACTGAACTTTTGGGAGAGAAATGAATTAAGAAGTAAATAACCAAATTAAAATGTACAAAAAATAAAAGTAGCAATTTTTTTCAGGTAAAAAATCAATGTCTTTAGAATGTACAATTTGTACAAGCAAAAAAAATAACTAAGGTTCCAATAGAAAAATAATGAGTATAAAACCTCACAATTCACACACAGAAACCGATAGCCAGAGAATTAGGATTTAGGTTTTTGTTTGTTTTATTGTAAAGAATTAAAATAAGTTTTATTATAACATTTGACTATCTTCAGATCAGATTCTCCAAGATTACATTGGCAAGTGATTGAAATGAAAGTCAATTACTTCTTTCTTGCCTACAAAATTATTTTGTCATGTATTTAAGTCTTTTTGATATAGGGAGTAAACCTTTAATTTTTCAGTGTACAAATTCTAAAACAGCAATAGGAAGAAAGTAATTAACTTAAGAATTTATTATTTATGTAAATGGTATGTGCTAGGAAATTCTTAATCCCAAAAGTACATACAATAAACCACGAAGTTTACTCTAACAATGAAGACGAAGTTAACAAATGGCTTTCATATTTCATAAATAAATATAGGATCGCTTGCTCTGGGAGAATTATAATAGCGATAGCTATATGCTAGGATAGCAATAGAACTAAAATTAATAATGGCTGCAGTAAAGTATTCTCGTTATTTTTTAGTTAATACCAAGAAAGAACTTAACAAACTTATAAAAACGATCTACATATTTTGAGGGGAATTTTATGGAGTAGAAACCAGTAGCCAGAGAATTAGGATTCAGGTCTTTGTTTGTTTTATTGTAAAGAATAAAAATACGTTTTATTATAACATGTGACTATCTTCAAGCAATGAGCTTGAGATAAGAATGGACTTCATTAATTTCTTTTCAAAGGGACAAATCTTAAGGCAATGAATAGACAAATAAAATAAAATTTTACTTCAAATTTAATGACAGTTAATGGATACTAAGTTGAACCAGGAGAGTGACAATGTAAAAGTCACTTGAAAGCTCTAGATATCAGTTGGACTTACGGATTATTTGACAAAAATAATTCTTAGAGCTTCTTCAAAACCTAGAATCTTGTCATTGTTTATACTTGTGATCCCTTTTTGTTCTAAAATCTATTATGTGATCTAAGAGGTCCTCTGTTCCCAACACAATAAAGAAAAAGAAATGCTATGGTCTGAGGGCTTGTGACCCTTAAATTTCATATGTTGAAATCCAGATTCCTAAAGAGATGGTATTAGGAGGTCGTTTTTATCTTTGGGAAGTGAACTGGTCATGAGGATGAAGTCCTCATGAATGGGTGTCCTCATGAAAGAGGCCCATTCTGTAATGTGAGGACACAGCAAGATGATCACATCCATGAACCAGAAATTTGATGATCACCAGAAGTGAAATCTGCTGGATCTTGGGTTTTCCTGCCTCTAAAATTTTGAGAAACAAATTTCTGTTGTTTATAAGCCACCCAGTTTATGGAATTTTGTGATAGGAGCCACAACAGACTAACACAGCTAGTTATAAAGATCTTCCACTATCATATTTCAGAAATGAAACTCTCAATGAAATATAGCTCCAAGAAGCTTGTGATTTTTTTCCCCTTCTATGTTATCAGTACTTAGGATAATACCTGGCCTGTAATAGAAACTCAAAAAAATGTTTGTTGCAGGAGTAAGGAAGAAAGAATGGAAGGAAATAAATGGGTTTCTAGATTGAAAAAGTCCATTCAGTTCCCAGGAAAAAAAAAATAGACCACCAAGGCATACTATCATAACATTTTGAAATAGTGAAGATAAAGAAAAAACCCACAGAAGACCCTATGGACTTCCAGGGAGATTTAAAAAAAAAAAAAAAGTACACAAGTCAGAAGGGGTTTGTAATTTTCACAAGTAACACATACTATAAAGATACTAGACTAACGCTTTCAATTTTTTTTTTGTCATACTTAGGAACTTGCACATGCTAGGCAAGCACTCTACCACTGAGCCCTTTTTATTTTATTTTGAGACAGGGTCTTGCAGAATTGCCCAAGTTGGCCTCCCACCTGTGATTCCCCTGGCTCAGTTTCCCAAGTAACTGGGATTACAGGTGTGCGCCTTCACACCCAGTTCAACTCAACATTCTGAGGAAAAATCATTTCCAATTTAGGACTTCACTTTCAGTCAAACTGTCAATCAAACATGAAGATAAAATGTAGCTATTTTCAGATATAAGCTCTCAAAATTTTACTTTTTAAAAATTTTTTATTAGGAAGCCATTGGAAAATATGTTAGTTACATAAAAACAAGAGAGTCATCCAAGAAACAGCAAGACATGGGATACAAGAAACTGAGGATTCAGCTCACAGAAGAGGAGAGAGGAGATCCCTGCTTGCTAGTTGTGGAGGAATAGAGGACAGCAATTCCACCTAGAAGTTGGACCAAGGACGCTTCTTTTTCTTTTTTAAGAATGAGAAATTGATAAGTACCCATCACACTGAAATATCTTAAGAGGAAATTTAGATGATTAATGGAGTGAATGAAGTTTAAATTAGCGTTGTTTTGAATCAATCCACAACCGCAAATAAGACTGTTATTAATCATAGCAAAGTAAAAAATAAACTATACAAAAAAAATAAAAGTTAGCAGAGGATACTCCATGACTCAGCTGTGAAAAAATTTTACAGTTCCATGAGCACTGACTGACATCACCAATAGTCTAAGGAGATGAGAAGACCTTATGAGTAGGTAGGGTTTGAAGGTGGGGTGAAAGAGGACTAAATCCTTTCCTTCTACAGGAAAAGCCAAAAGAGAAGGCTTAAAAACTGAAATGCCAAGATGTTGCAATATAAGCATATGGTTTTGAGAAAGGGACTTAAAGATCAAATAGAAACAAACTCTGCTCAGTCTAGCCAAGCTCTCTTTTCCCACTACCCTGCACATAGTCCCTAAGCACAGAGTGGAGGGGCCACCATGCTCCTCCTGGTAATGGCAATAAGTAACATGGTGTTCAAATTGTTGGTTAGACATGAGCCACTGGGAGACTGCCTGCTGTGATGGTGCCATTGGGAGATTACCTGCTGTGATGGTGCGTGCTAACATGAGAAAGAGGGAAAGACATCACTGACAGCTGGTGGTGTACCTGGCCCTGGGCTAGCTTTTCACGTTTGAATTTCTCCTTTAATCTTGTTTGTCAGAAAGAACAAGTAACAGTTGTCTCTGAATGCCTTAGCCTGAAGAATAGAATGTTTGCTTTTAAGCTGATGTGTGTTCAAGATGTCTTCCACCAAAGCCAAGGCATAAATCTCATATCATAAGCATCTGAACAGAGTGAGCAATCACTGGAACACTGTAGATTCCAGATGAAGTGTTAGAGCTCAAGAAATGTACATAAAAAAGCCAATCCCCAAAAACCCAAAGGCCGAATGTTTTCTCTGATATATGGATGCTGACCCATAATGGGGGTGGGGGTGGGGAGCATGGGAGGAATGGAGGAACTTTAAATAGGGCAAAGTGGGAGAGGGGAAGAGAGGGGGAATGGGGGAAGGAAAGATGGTGGCATGAGATGGACATCATTACCGTAAGTACATGTATGAGGACATGAATAGTGTGACTCTATTTTGTGTACAACCAGAGACATGAAAAATTGTGCTCTATATGTGTACTGTGGATTGAAATGTATTCTGCTGTCATGTATAGCAAATTAGAATAAATAAATAAATTAAATATATATATCTATATATATATATATACATGAAGACAACAGTATACAGGGAAAAAGGCCAAGGAACATTTGGTTAGTTCATAATGTTCCAGCTTTTGGATCCTAGTTAAGTATACATTTCATAGAGGTCTGGACTTAAAGGGAATAGAATCTTTCATTATATTTTATCAATCCATCAAAAATTAGCATAGCTTTGATCATCAGGTCTTACATGCCCATCTAATTTTCATTTTCTTTAAAGCAACACCTTTAAGCTGAGTTCATTATAAGAAACAGAGTACCAGTCAAACTGAAAATCAGAAAACACTTTAAGGGGCATGGGTTTTTCCAACAACTTTAATGGGGGCTGTTGAAAAATCTAGTTTTCATCATTTCACTGCATTTTAGTTTGGCTTTGAAGCCCACATTACTCCAACCAGTTCCTGTCACTGCTTGAGAATCATAAAATATACATGGGGCAAAAATTACAAAGTTGGACATCCATCATCTCCGTATCCAGTGACAGGAAACAAAAGACACTTCAACACTACAAAGACACAGACTGCGGGATAAACCCACCATTTTAACTGTTTCAAGACAAACCTCTAAATAAAGACAGAGAAGATCTATTTGTGCAGATCCTCATACACCAGGACTTTTAAAAGTATCATTCATGATATCAGGTACACAGAAATCTAGAAAATTAAGGGGTTTTATTTTGTTTAGTTTTGAAAGCCAATTCTTTCATAAGTATATAACTTTGCTATTAATTACCAGAAGAAAAGAATTTATGATCTGAATTTCCAAAGACAGAATCAGTCTAGTTTTGAGAAATGGGGAGCTTGAAAAACTTCAACCTCCTGATCCTGATGGAAGAAACTGACGTTGATGTCAACAAATGTGTAACTGAGTGCTTTGTTTATTTGTCGTTCATTCATTCAAAAATATTTTGGGCACCTGCCATAGTCTTGGCACAAGAATACAGAAATAGAAAAAAAAAAGAAGTTCTTGTATTCAGGAAGCTAATGGTCTGGTGGCAAAGACCAAAAAAAAAAAAAAAAAAAAAAATCAACCCAAGACCTTGAAGTCTTGTTGAAAATGAAGAAAAAGGGTTAGAGACTAGGAAGTGAAGGAAAGTTGGTTAAGGGAATCATGGGAGGAAATGGAATTGGAGATGGAGCCAGGGACCAGACATTACAAGACTTCAGAGGCCATAGTAGGATTTTCTGTTTTAAGTATATTGGAAAGTTCATAGGGGGGTTCCAAGCACGAGCTATATGGTGAGTTCCACTACATTATGCTGCCTCTGAGATAAGTTATTTATAGCACTGAATGTTTGGTTTATATGGCCATGTTTTCCTTTATCTCATTTCAAAAGGTTATTTTTAAAGACATGAAAGATTGTGCCTTCAGCAGAGAATCTTTAATTTGAAACACAAAGTTGATGCTTTGCAAGCAAACCAGAAAAATTTGCTAGATTTAAAGTTCAGATATTTCATTACTTTGTTTGCAGATCTGTTTCTTCTGGATTTCTTCTGTCTCCTGCTAATACTAGTTCTGTTTCTTTTCACTCATTATTTCTAGTGATATTTAAACAGCAAGAGTGACTTTTTCCAGGACGGTTGGAAACCCACTGCATTTCAAAGATGCAATAACAATTCTATAAAACACAACATTCCCAGTGGCTCTGGAAGCTGAGTCAGGGGGATCTCATGTTCAAGGCTAGTCTCAGCAACTTAGGGAAGCTCTAAATAACTTAGTGAGACCCTGTCTCAAAAAAAAAAAAAAATCAAAAGGCTGGGATGTGGCTCAGTGCCATTGGGTTCAATCCTTGATACCAAAAAATAAAAATATAACTTAAAAACAATAGTAAAAACTAGAGTTTATACCTTTAGAGAGCCCATTATGTTGTGGAATGGTCCTGGTTTCAAGTATTTTGTGTCTATGTCCCTAAAGGATACTTGTATTCATTGTCTCATTATCTCCAGTTCAGAGCAGATGATCACTTTGCTTGTCTCACATTGCATAACCTATTGAACTGAGATTTGTTCAAAAAGGCTTTCAATTGATCTTGGAAATATGCACCAATACACTTTCATCTCTTTGCATCTGGAATAGAAAGAAATGTCATGAAAAATGCATTTATTAAGGAATGGATCATGATTTTTTTTCTTTTAAGTTTGCAGATTTGGGGATGGGTTGTGTGACTCAGTGGTAGAACACTTGCCTCACATGTATGAGGCCCTAGGTTTGATCCTTAGCACTACCTAAAAATGAATAAATAAAGGTATTATGTCCATTTACAACTAAAAATATTTTTTAAAAAATGTTTGCAGATTTTATTAGTCTCAGAAATAGAATTCAACTTTAGTCTTTGGGCAATTAATGAGTTATCTCAGCTAAAGAACATTTTTCATTAATATTACACTAATAGGAATTTCCAAAAGAGAAAGAGCAACAAAGTCTCCAAAGACAGAATCAGAGAACAACTCTCTGGCAAAGAAAGGTGGGAGGGAGAGGAAGAAGGGATGAAGGGAGTGAGGAAAAGAAAAAAAAATGTTCCTTCTCAAACCTGCTGGAAGATATTTTAGATTTATTTTGAGGCTCAATGCATCATAATTATATGCATATAATGCATCATAAGAATCATGCTTCTAGATGACAAGCACCCCCAAACTGTAACTCTGCTCTGCTCTTCACTTATGCCTAGCCAGAACTCTTGCCTTTAAACACACTTTGCTCCAATTTGCTCATCTTTTGATTTCAACTTGTACCGATAAAACTGTGCTCCATACATATTCACTTAGCAAAATAGGCAACTGATTTTTTTAAAAGTCAGAATCACAAAACAATTATTGAGAATAGTCTTGACAGAGGACAATGTCTGTCCAGCTATAATTTCAGAATGAATCACAATGGCAAGGTGAAATGCTGGTTTTTACAATGTCAAAAATGTTTTCCACATGTAACTTTATCTAATTAAGAGCAGGAACATGAGAGGACCAAATGAGGAGGCACCAGACCTTCGTTAGACCTGTGAGCTTGAATAAATTAACCATTGTAAGCCTATTTTTTCCATCTGTAAGTGGAAAGGAGATTTCATACACAAAATATTTAGCACATAATGATTAGCACTGTGCCTGACACATAGCAAGGTCCCCACGGATGGGAGCTGTTTGTTATGATTCAGTTGGCCTCAGAATCCTCCCTCAGTCCTACTATCCAAAGGCAGCTGTCTTTGATGTACATCAACTGTCAGGAGGCCACAGCCACTGTCGAGTGGAAAGTACCTCAGAGGTCTTTGAGTTCAACCTCCCACATTTCACAGAGGAGGAAACAGCCCCCCAGTGGGACAAATATGGCCCAGGAACACATCCTTAGTTATGAGATTTCCTGACTACACAGTTATGGGTTTCCTGAGTGCCGGGCCCATTTATTCCCTGTAGTTAAGCTGTATCCAGTCCCCTCAGGTGTCTTCCTTTCACTGCTGTCCCACTTCTCACTCAGCTTCAGGACCCCTGACCAAGCAGTCTTTGGAACATACCAGGTACCTTCCAGTCACAGGGCCTCCATGCTTCTGCCTGGGTGGATCACCGCCTCCCAGAAATCCCCAAGGCTCTGCCTTCTCAGCATTCAAGTCTCAGCTGAAATATTCTCTGCCCTGAGAGGGTTTCCATGACCTTCCATGCATGATGCCCCTGCCCCTGCTTATTCTCTCTTTTCTGCCTGCTTTGTGTTCTTGACACTATCATTAGCTGACATTTTGCTGGATACTAGTTTCTTTGCTTATGTGGTTTCCTCGTGGAACTGTGAGCTCCGTAAGATCAGAGAGGCATGGTCATGCTTGCTGTGTGTCTTCAGTCTAGAGGAGCATTTGGCTTACAGGAGGTTCACTAAGTGTATATTAAGCGGATGGAGAAAGGGAGCCCAGCAGAAAGGGGTGGAGGAGGGTTCTGTAAGTTGAACAGACTCAATGGAAGATTCCTGGGTTGCAGTAGAATCATCAATACAAACTACTTGAGAGAGAGAGAGAGAGCAGGCATCTTTCTAAAAATAAGTGCTCTGGTCACCCCACCTGTTTAAATGCATGAGCTTATTGTCTACCTTTCTCATTCTTTTGCAGACATATTGAAAGTTAAAACTTGTTCAGTTCTCTTCTATATCCCCAGCACTAGACTAGTAACTGGTACATAATTAAGTTCAATAAATTAAATGATTCACAAAAGTTTTATTTTTAAGGAAATAACTGGAAAATAATTTGGATTTAACATACCTAGAATAGGTTTTGAAAATGAACCAGACCCTCTAACAAGCACTTTACACACTTTGGCTCTGATAAAGTTTTAAAAAATGCTTTAAAAATTGACTTTATACATTACTTTCTTTTCTTCATCCCTCCCTCTCTTCTTCCCTTCCTTCCTCCCTCCCTCCCTCCCTCCCTCCCTCTCTCCCTCCCTTCCTTCCTTCCTTCCTTCCTTCCTCCCTTCCTTCCTTCTTCTTTCCTTTCTTCCTTCCTTCCCATCCATGTACCCTGTTTACCATCAATGAACCCTATTTGGATGGCAATTCTCTAACATTCCTTCATCTACTCAAAAAATATTTCTGGAAGAACAATTACGTGTTGAACACTGTTGGAGGCTACAAAAATAATTATGATGGAAAGGGATGTGATCCTTACTCTTATTACAGTCACACTCTCATAGAGGAAAGAGATTAAACAAGGTCAGTTGGGGCTAATTGCCTAAGTGTCCTAAGGGAAAAAAAACAGAGGTGCAATAAAAGAGAAGAAAAAGTAGGCTCAAATCTTCATCATGGTCCCAACTTCCTTAACAAGACTCCTAAAGCGCAAGAAATAAAATCAAGAATCAATAAATGGGATGGATTCAAACTAAAAAACTTCTTCTCAGCAAAATAAACAATATATTTAACATATATTAACTTATTTATAGTTATAAAGTAGCTACAGGTATTATTCTCATTTCATAGTTGAAGGATCAGGCACCAACGTATTGAGCAGCCTGCTCAAGGTTATCAAAAAGTTGAAGAGAGAGCTTACAGAATGGGAGCAAATTTTTACCAGAAGCACATCAAACACAGCACTAATCTCCAGAATATAAAAGAACTAAAAAAATTAAACACCAAAACAAACAAACCAACCATTTAATAAATGGGCTAAGGAATTGAACAAACATTCTCAGAAGAAGATATATAATTGATCAACAAATATATGAAAAAATTTTCAACATCTCTAGTAATTATAGAAATGCAAATCAAAACTACTCTAAGCTTTCATCTCACTCCAGTTAGAATGGCAGCTATTAAGAACAGAAGCAACAATAAGTGTTGGCAAGTATGTGGGGGACAAGGTACACTCACATATTGCTGGTGGGATTGCAAATTGGTGCAACCAATCTGGAAAGCAGTATGGAAATTCCTTAGAAAACTGGGAATGGAACTCCTCAGTGTATACCCAAAGGACTTGAAAACAGCATATTACAATGATGCAGCCACATCAATGTTTATAGCAGCACAATTCACAATTGTCAAACTGTGGAACCAACCTAGATGCCCTTCTATAGATGAATGGATTAAAAAAACTGTGGTATAGATACACAATAGAATATTACTCAGCATTAAAAAAGAATAAAATTATGGTATTTTCAGGTAAATGGATGGAGTTGGAGAATATCATGCTAGGTGAAGTAAGCCAATCCCCCAAAAACCAAAGACTGAATGTTTTCTCTGATAAGTGGATGTAATCCATAATTGGGGATTGGGCATGGGATGAGTGGAGAAACTGTGGATTGGGCAAAGAGGAGGGGGAAAGGGAGGAGGTATGAGGGTCGGAAAGATGGTGGAATGAGATGGACATCATTACCATAGGTATATGTATATGCACGAATGGTATGACCACACATGAAAAATTATGCTCCATTTGTGTGCAATGAATCAAGAAGCATTCGGCTATCATACATAACTGATTAGAAAAATTTTAAAAAAGAAAATAACAGATTAGTGTGGGTTATATCATGACAAATTCAACAAGCTAACATCATAAGCTGAGACAGGTCTGAGATGCAGCCTAGTCCAGCAACTTGAATGAAGCTCTCATCACCATGAAGTTCTATTATTTTGGTAAGAGATGTTTATCTGAAACATCTACATGCTACCTGAGAATTCAGGACAAAGCAATTACTTACTCTGTTGACATCAGCAAAAGTCTCTCAGTTCATGAGAATAATAGCAATAATTATAGCAAACCCTGTGCTGGGAAATATTCTCATATTTTAACATACATTAACTTATTTATAGTTACAAAGTAGCTACAGGTATTATTCTCATTTCACAGTTGAAGGATCAGGCACCAAAGTATTGAGCAGCCTGCTCAAGGTCATACAAACAAATCTTTAAGGGCAAACTGGGTCCATTCTTGTTTCTCCATTATTCATATTTTGTAGCTTAAGGACCCTGGGGACTCTGGAGTATATGGAGAAAGTGAAGAGACCTCCTTTTGATTTTAATTACAAATTCAAATTCCAAAGTTGCCATTGTGAGTGAATAATAAAGATCTTCTAATCTATATTTAATAAAAGGAAGAAGGCTCCCAAAATATCAGTAATTATGAGGTTGAGAAATAATACTATGAGATTGGTCCATAACAAAATACTTGTTTTTAGGGTTTCTATAAAGGAATAAAATAAAAATGCATTTATTGAGCACCTTCCATGAGCAGAGTCCTGTGATAGGTCATTGATCTAAGAGATCAAAAGAGTGAAAAGACATTAAAAAGCATTCAACAGTGGGATGTGGTAGCACACACCTGTAATCTCAGGGCTCAGGAGGCTGAGGCAGGAGGATCTCAAATTCAAAACCTCAGCAAAAGCAAGGTGCTAAGCAATTCAGTGAAACCCTGTCTCTAATAAAACGCAAAATAGGGCTGGGGATGTAGCTCCCTCGTACCAAAAAAAAAAAAAAAAAAAAAAAAAAGTAAAGAAAAAGAAAGAAAAGCATTTAACAAATTCCTGTTTTTAGGAAAAAGGGATAGACATACTTTTCCATATTTTTTCTTAAATACAACTAAAACCCTGGAAATTGCATATAAAATAGATATATATGACTGGAAAAGTACTTAAAAAAAAGCAGTAGGGACTTAGGGATTCAAAAACAACATGTGGTGACTCCCCTGGATTTTCTTTTTTTTTTTTTGTCTCTCATATGTCCCAGACCTGGTATGTCACTATCTGGGAAACGAGAAAGGCTGATGGACCTAAGGGTAAAAAGCCAAAGGATCAGGAAAGGGCCGACCTAGAAAACCAGAAAACATTTAAATAACTTTTTCTATTCTGGTCAAACATCACAGGAAAGATTATAGCAAGCCTCACCCCATACCTGCAAATACTGCATGGGGAGCTTGGATTTTACTACAGAGGCTGAAATGAGGTATCCTAACATCCATGGCAGGGGTAGTTGTTTTTTCAAATAAGGAGTCAGGACTTTTTCCCCTCACAACCAGTAAGAAAGGGCCCTCTCCCTGCCACATACAGTGGAGATTATGTAACTTACAGTAATAAGTTAACTTAAGTAATAACTTATAGTAATAAGTTACGCTCTCCCTATTCCCAATGGAGTGGTGTTGGAGGAAGATTAATTGAACGTGAAGACTTCTACTTTCCCCCAAAGTAACAAGGACATTTCTATTGCAGTGCAAGTGGAGAACACATGCAGAGGCAGCATTTCCACCTGTGTCTAGTAGTAAAAAGGAACATCACTCCTCAGGTGCCCATAGAGGCCAGGTGGAGAACCTGGACTTTAACATCTGACAGTACCAAAGTGGTGCCCATCATTGCCTCGTCAGATTGTTATAAGAAAAATCCAGTTAAACAGAAGGTTTACACATGATCCAGAATCTCAGGACATAATACCAAATGTTCATGTTTTGATCAAGAATCACTTGTCATACCAAAAATGAGGAAGATCTTAAACTATATGAAAAAAAGATAATCAATAGATGACAAGAAATGTTAGAATTATCTTCCAAAGGTATTAAAGAAACCATGGTAAAAACTACTTTAGGGAGCAACTGCAAACATAATTGAAACAAATGAAAAAAAAAAAAAAGAAAGTGGAAATACTCGGCAAAGAAATAGAAAGTCTCAGTGATAAATAGAAGCTATAAAGAACCATTTGGAAATTTTGGGACTGAAAATGACAATTGAAATGCCAAGTTCAGAGGAAGTGCTTCTTTACAGAATAGAAGGGATGGAAGAAAGAACCAGATGATAGAAGAATAGAAATTATCTAATCTGAACAACAGGAAGAAAATATATGAGAAAAAATGAACAAAGCACAGGGAGCTCTGTGGGAGTCTAATAAAATATTGAATATTCATGTCATGAGAGTCCTTGCGAAAGAGAAGAGAGAATAGAACTGAACAGTACATAAAAAAATAATCATTGAAAATTTCCCACATTTGTCAAGAAACATAATCTATAGACTCAAGTGGCTTGAATGAACCCCAAACAGGATAGATCCAATGAATTCAACAGTAAAATGATGACCATCGGTAACCAGTAATGAGTTATGGTCATATAATACTTACAGTAACCACTCAAATACATATTCAAAAACACTAAGTGCAATCAAAAAAGAATTTTTAAAATGTTTAGTAATCCACAGGAGAATAGAAAAACAGAAAACAGAGGAGTGAAAATCAGAGGGAACACACATAAAATAAAAATTTAAATTGCAGTCTTAAGCTTTAAAATGTCAATAATTATATTGAATGTAAATGGTTTAAATATACCAGTTAACTTACACTGATATTGCATCTCCTTCCAGTCAGAATGGTAATCATCAAGAATACAAGCAAGGGCTGGGGCTATAGCTCATTTACAGAGCATTTGCTTAGCACATGTGAGGCAGTGGGTTTGATCCTCACATAAAAATAAAAGTATTGTGTCTATCTACAACTAAAAAATTTATATATATATAAAAGAATACAAGAAATAATAAATGTTGGTGAAGATGTGGGGGAAAAGGCACACTCATACATTGCTGGTGGGACTGTAAATTGGTGCAACCTCTATAGAAAGCAGTATGGAGATTCCTAAGAAAACTTGGAATGGAATATACCATTGATCCAGGCATCCCACTCCTAGGTTTATACCCCAAAGAATTTAAAATCGGCATATTACAGTGATGCAGCCACATCAATGTTTATAGCAACTTAATTCACAATAGCTAAACTATGGAACCAACCTAGGTGCCCTTCAATAGACGAATGGATAAAGCAGTTGTGGTATATATACATAATGAAATATTACTCAGCATTAAATAAGAATGAAATTATGGCATTTCCTGGTAAATGAATGGAACTGGAGAATATTATGCTAAGCAAAATAAGCCAATCCCAAAGAAGCAAAGGCCAAATGTTTCTCTGTGTTTGAATGCTAATTCACAATAAGAGATGCGGGAAGAACAGAAGTATTTTGGACAAACAGAAGGGAGTGAAAGGAGGGGAGGGGATATGAGGGTAGGAATGATAGGAGAATGCATTGGACATTATTACCCTAATGCATATATGATTACATATCATGTATATCCACATCATGCACAACAAGACAAATGAGAAGTTAAACTTCATTTTTGTATAATGTGTCCAAATGCACTCTGCTGCCATGTATAACTAATTAGAACAAATAAAAAATATTTTTTAAAAAATACACCAGTTAACAAACAGACATTTTCAGAATGGATTAAAAAACATCATGCAATTATATGATAATAAACTCATTTCAACTATAATGTTTTAGGCAGATTAAAAGTAAAAGAGTAGAAAAAATATTTCCTGTAAATACAAATAAAAAGAATTTACTGTATTAACATAAAAAGGTTAACTTCAGGGCAAATAAAATTACCAGAGACAGAGAGGGACATTATAGAACAATAAAAGGTTAATCCATGAGAAAAGCATTTCAGTCCTAAATGTGTGTGCACCTAACAACAGGCCTATAACACATGTGGGCCAAGAACTAATAGAACTTACAGGAAAAAAGCCAAATCCACAATCATAATAGGAATTTTCAATACTCCTCTCTCAATAATTAATAGAACAACTAGATAGAAAATCAGCAAGAATATAGAACTCAACAACACCGTCAACCTACACAATTGTAGGTCAATGAAATATTACTCAGCCTTAAAGAAGAATGAAATTATGAACACATCCAACCAACCAAATATACATTATTTTCAAAGATCCACAAAAATATACCAAGATAGATTATAATCTGAGAATAAAACTCCAAAAATTTAACAGAATACACCATAAATTACTAAGATTCTTCAGATAGCAAAAGGGAATACTTCTACCCGGAAGAAATCAAACCAGAAACCAATAACAAAAGGATAACAAGACAATCTCCAATAGTTAGAAGCTATAAAACACACATCTAAATAACCGGTTGTTCAAAATCTCAAGGGAAATGAAAAATACATTGAATTGAATAAAAATTAAAATACAACATATCCAAATCTACGAAATAGCTAAAACAGTACTGAGAGGTAATTTTATGATACTAAATATACACATTAAAAGGAAATAAGAATCTTTAAAAAATATATAAAATTCCATCTCAAGAAACTATACAAAGTTTATACCCAAACAAAGAAAAGGAAAAAAAAAACTTTAAAACTAGAAATCAATGAAATAAAAAACTGAAACAGCAGAGAAAAATCAATGAACCAAAAAAGTTGTTTTTTCTAATTTTCATGTAAACCTTTAGCAACATTTAAAAAAAAGAGACAAGAAACACAAGTTACTAATTTCAATAATGAAACAGAGCATATCACCTTTTGATTCATAAGATATCAAAAGGGAATACTCCAAGCAACCCTACATAGGTATATTTGACAATTTCAATAAGATGGGCCAATTCCTAAAAAAAAATGCAAACTATCATAATCACCCAAGATGGGAAAGATAATTTGAATAGCCATATAACCATTAAGAAACTTGAGTTTGTCATTTAAAATTTTTTGAAAAAAATTAAAAATCTTCAGGACTGAAAGACTTCACTGAAAATTCTACCATTTAAAGAAGAATTACTACTAATCTGTTGAAGGGGATAGACCTCATCCCAAATAAATTTGTGAGGCTAGTGTAAGACATATACTAAAAGCAGAAAAAGAGAGTATCAAAAAGTAGAGAGCTATATGCCTCTTGAAAATAGTTGCAAAAAATCATTTTAAAAAGGTTGATAAATAGAATTTATTAGTATATAAAAAGAATTACACACCATGGACAAGTGGGATTTATTCTAGGGAAGCAAATCTGGTTTCTATTTGAAACTCAATCAGTGTTAGCCACCATATTACCATTTTCTAAGGAAGAAAAATCACATGCCTATATCAATCAATCCAAAAAAGTAAACAACAAAATTTAATATCCATTTTATGATTTTTTTAAAAAAGAAGCAGCTTTCAAACAATGAGAGTAGGGAGGAATTTTCTCAGCAAAGGATCTACAAAAATCTTGCAGCTAAGATCAAACTTCGTGATAAAATGTTTTTCTCCTAAGATCAGGAACAAGGTAAGAATTCCCAATCTCACAACTCATACCAAAGAGATTGCTAACCAGAGCAATGAGGCCATAAAAGAAAATAAAAGGCATATATGTAAAAAAGGAAGAAGGAAAACTGTCTCTATTTGTGGGTAACATGATGGTGTATGTAGAAAATGTAAAAGAATCTAAAAAGAAAAAATTCTTATAGAAGTAACACATGATTTCATTAGGATCACAGGACATAACACATAAAAAAAGAAAATAAGCACATGAATGTTGAAATTAAAAATACAATACCCTTTATAAATGTGCAAAAAACGAAGTACTTGGATGTCAATCTAGTTAAACATGCACAAGACTTGTGTGCTGAAAACTGTACCACACTAATGAAAAAAAAATTCTAAATGAATGGTGAGATATACTGTGTTCATGGATTGGGGGCTCATCTAGGTAAAGATGTCAGTTCTCCCTAAACTAAAATACAGGTTTAATGCAATTTCTACCAATACCACAGAAAGATTTTTTTCAATATAGAAAAGATTATTTTAAAATTTATACAGACAAGCAAAAGACACAATAGTTAAAAAAAAACAATTTTGAAAAGAAAGAATAAAGTAGGAGGAATGACTTCAATACTTAAATGCACTCAAGTCGACAGTACTGAAGAAGGAGTCAACACATAGATGAATGGAATAAAATAAAGAACATAGAACTGAACCCACACAAATATGTCCAACAGATCTTTTATCAAGGCGCATTAATGCAACATAATGGAGAAAAAAATGCTCTTTCAACAAATCACTCCAGAACAATTGGACATCACTGAGTAAGAACCTAAGTCTCACCACTGGTACAAGATTTAGCTCAAAGTACATAACTGATTCAAATGTAAAACGTGAAACTTTAAATGTTTTAGAATAATAGGAGAAAATCTTCAAGATTTAAAGGTAGGCAAAGAGTTTTTAAACTTGATACCAAAAGCATGAGCCATAAATGAAAAAGAATTAATATATTGTAATCCATCAAAACTTAAAGCTTTTAACCCATGCACTTGGAAAAAAATCTATACGTTACATACCATAGCTCATTATTCCATCCCAGAGTCCCATCATCAGACCCAGTACTAGGCATATAAGTCAATGTTAAATAAATATTTGTCAAACAAATCTACAAACATTTGCAAAGTACCTTTAAAATCTTAATCTGCTATTTGTGATGTAATACCGTTGTGTTCATTGAACGCCAATTATTGCAAAGCACTGTGTTAGATCCAGAAACACTGGGTTTTAGAGAAGGGAATTGGAGGAGTGAAAAGATTGCAGGGTAAGGAAAACTAAACCCAATGTCTGCCTTCTAGATAATAAGTATCACCCTCTGGGCCTCAAATCAGAGCATCTTTTCTAGAACCACACATTTTAAAACTTTGACATTTGGTGTGACCACAGGTATCCCAGTTGACTCTATCAGGCCTTGGTCCTATAAACTAATTATAATTCCTTCAATTGTGATTGGCAGATGCTTGACACAAGTGTGATTTGTTTCCTGTCCTCTGTCATGGCAGACTTTGCTTGTGAACCTCAGTGCTATAAAATACTGTCCCTAGAATGGCCTCAGAGTCCATCTCAACCCAGGGCCCAAGGCAGTGCTCACCCAATGATCAGAGTTGATTCTTGAGAAACAGCTGTTATGATCTCTAGATCTGAAAGGTGATCTTGCATAAATCATTTCACCTGCCACTTGTGCAATTCGAATCTCTCACTGACCTGCTTGTGTGGAACATGGCCTCCCAGGGTTCTGCAATTTAGTAGCAAGAGGCGATTGCCAGTGTATAGCTTCAACTGGGTCATCCTCCTTCAGAGGACTGGCTCGAAAAGGGAGTATTTTTCCTCATCCTCAATAGACACGTCAGCACTGTCCCTCCCTGCTGGCTCTGGCAGAGAGAAAGGGAGAGACAGGGACGGAGGGCTGCCATAGATTCCAGGTGTCCCTTAATGCAGTCCAGCGTGGCCACCACAGGGCCTCTCTGCTCACCTGCAGATATCCTTTTGAGCGTTCAATTAAAAGGGACATTTGCTGACGTCCGTAGGTGGTGTGCCTGGTCCTGGCAGTTTCAACATGTTGGCTTCCAGCATGGATGTTTATAAGATTTGGGAGACATTTTCGCATTTGTTGAAATGCAAACATTAAGGTTTGCAAATACTTGGCAATCTTGTATTTATTATAAGCCTCAGAAAATAACAGGACTGCCTTCTTTAGTAATCTGGATAGTATTTTACAAAAGTTTTCCTGCAGTGACCACAGGTGATTTAACATTAAAAAATTGAGATTCAGAATGAAGAATGAACAATAATTTTCACAACCCTCCCAGCCCAAAGTTTGCAAAGTGACACCAAAAAGAATTTATTTTCTTACTCCTTGAATCATGTTCTGAGGGAGCTTAGGAATAAGACAGACCTAACCTAAGCCTTGGATCTCAGTATTCTCATTGATAAAAACAAGACTACTTACAGGATTGGTAAAACCATAAAGGGAATGAGTGAATTCTTCTATTGCTTTGGAGAGGGAGAAGGCTGATTAACAATTGCACAAAAATTCAGGACCCACAAAAGAAAAGCTGATAAATTAAAATGCAGTCTTAAAATAAGCAAATGAAAAACAACAGTAAAACTGGAAATAGCTGTGTCATGTCATAAAGAACTCAGCACTTTCATATATAAAGAGCTCCTAGAAATTGAAAAGAAAAAAGGCTGAAAAGTTGATGAATCAAACTGTTTACAGGAATAAAAGAAATGCAGTTGGCCCATGTATTTTTAAAAAGGATGTGTTTCACTCACAATAAGAAACAAAGCATTGTGAAATTACACTGAAATAACACTTCTCACCTATCAGGTTGGCAAAAATCCAAAAGTTTAACAACACTCTCTGTTGCCAAGGTAGCAGAGAAACCGGCATTCTCATACATTACGGGTAGGGTTACAAATGGCATAACCCCTGCAGTGGGCAATTTGGCAATCTATCAAAATTACAAATGCATTTACCCTTTGACCCAGTAATCCCACTTCTGGGAATTTTTCCTACATATAGACCATACATACATGATATAATGAACACATTAATAGAAGCCTTAATAGCAAAATACAAGAAATAATTCAACTGCCCAACATCTCTGTATACCTGTATATTTCTAGTGCAATATCTCTATACACCTCTAATATTTACAGTGAAAAAATAGATACTATATAACCCACTATCTTTTCTATAAGAAATGGAAAGGTTTGGGAGAGAAAAATTGATATTTGTCTTAATTTTCAGAAAGAAATAATTGTAATAGCCCAAATAGACAAATAGAAGTAGGATTTCTTATTGGAAATGAAGTTGGAAATAAAATGGATAGTAACGACAGTGGGAGCAATATTTTTTGACATTTCTCCTTTTTTATCATTTTGACTTTGTGTGTTTGTGTATGTATGTGTGTGTGTATGTGTGTGTGTATGTGTGTGTGTGGTGCTGGGGTTTGAACTCAGGGCGTCACACATATTTGGCAGCACTCAAATGCTGAGTTATATCCCCAGCTCTTTATTTGACTTTTAACTCTGTGATCTTTTTTACTTTTTTAAAAATAAAAATTTAGAAAAAAGAATCAAGTGAGTTAAAAGAACATAAAATACTCAGCCAGGGTTCCAGGCCCATTCAGGTATAAATGTCAGTGGCTTATATAATTTGAAAAAGGTATCCTCAGGGTTATTTAATTGGGCTCAGCAGAGATCTAGGGCTGTTTCTTAGGCAGTGTGACCTCAGACCACTAGCCTCAGAATTATCTGGGGTATGTTTTAAAAAATGAAGATTGTTGGGTCCTACCCAATACTTTCATGCATAATCAGAATCTCCAGAGCTGACATCTAGGAACTCAGACTTTAAAGAGTCTCCCAGTGAGTGTTTGGAACCTCACCGTTTGAGAGCATCATGGCTTTCTCAGGTATACCGTAAAGGGTTCTGAACGTAGCAAGCATCAGGAGCCTATTCAAGCCATGACTTTCAATACCATAGCAAGGCTGCTAAGTTCAAAATAGACTGCATAAGCCCTGTGCTCCATCCCTATGTACCCAGTTTCCTGTTGGCATCCTCACTTGACTGTTTAATAGGAATCGTGAATATCATGCAGCTGATTGAACCTGGACTGACTGGCTTGGAATTGATTTCCTGTTTACACATTCATTCTCTTATAAGGTATTCCTGTAGTCTTCTCCATCTTCGCAGATGACATCATAATCCACTTCACTGCTTAGCTAAAAAATTAGACATCCCCTAACATTTATCCTCTTCTTACATCTAATCTATCATCAAGCCCTAGCCTCTGCAGGGGTCGTACCATTTTGAAATACACGACAGTGCCCACTTCTCTACTGGCTTGCCAACAGAGCCCCTTCTCATATGTATGAGACACTGGTATTTCCTATTTTATTCTATAAACAGTCTACTTAGGAACTTGGCATTATAATAACATTTACTTTCTTCTTAATTTCTAGATACTGTTGATAATATAGAGATAAGTTGCTCAAAATTGTAAGATGCAGACACTTCCATTTTTCTTTTAGAATTTGATTTGCTTATTTTTGTAATTAATAAATATAAATCACATTATAAAATAATTTGGAGTATAATTATTTGAAATCAAAATAATCCACATATAAAATTATTATTTTTGTTATTATTACTAAAATATTTCCAGGTATCAGTTTTACTTGTATGGCCCCTGCATTTTGAGTCATTATTAAAAGGCTCACTCCACCGAAATATCTTTAAACCATGCCTCATACCTCTGACTTCTCGCTATCCTCATTGCCCCCCTGGAACCCACTCCTTAACGCTTTGCTCTTCATAAATGATCTGCTTCGAGCAAATCTAACCACAGCCTCTCCCTTCCCTGCCTGCGATGGCTTCCCACTTCACCGAGGAGAGAACGCTGAGTTTTCCTCCCTGTGACCTATCAAGACCTGGATGATGAGCCCCTTTGATTCTTTCTTATTTCCTCCTTTCCTGGTCTGTGTTTCAGCCTCAGCCCTTCCTCCTCTGCATGTGCATGCTCATCCCTGTTTTGGGACATTTTTGTTTGCTTGGCTTCTGCATAGGGTGTATTTTCTCTCCTTTTTTTCCCTATCTCTTATTTTTTGGGGGTGCCAGGGACTGAACTCAGGGGCACTTGACCACTGAATCACATCCCCAGCCCTATTTTATATATTTATTTAGATGCAAGGTCTCACTGAGTTGCTTAGCACCTCGCTTTTGCTAAGGCTGGCTTTGAACTCGAAATCTTCCTGCCTCAACCTTCAGATGCACTGGGATTGCAGGTGTGCGCTGCCCCACCCCCCCACCCCCCTCCGCCCAGCAGGATGTTTTCTCTTGAGGCGCCCAAGGCTTATCTCTTTGGGCCATTTAGGCCTCAGCTCAAATCTCATTTACTTCAGAGAGCTCTTTCCTGAGCACACCAAGCACGCCAACTCATAGAAGACCCTTCATCATGCCCCACCCCACAGTGACACAGAAGTCACTGTGTCATGGTTCCCTGTTTTCCTTGGAGTGCTCATCATTATTTGATGTTATTCTCATATTTGTTTACCTCTTTATTACCTAGATTCTTCTCCCAGAATGTTAAGTGCCATGAGAGCTGGGACTCTGCCCAGTCTGCTCGCTGCTGTGTTCCCAGGACCTGGTCTGTGGGTGGCAACTCAGTAAGTTCCCAATAAATAGTTGTCAAGAAATTAGCGCCTCCTCATGGCATCTCCTCCACTTAGCCTCATAGCCTTGGCTCCAGCTGTCACTGTTAATACCTATTTCTTTCCAGCACTGTTCCCAAACCTTAATGAGATAGTATTGCCAGTTAAAAAAAATGAATACTTTAAGGTTACACAATTTCATGATATAAGCATTTCATGTTGTGAAATATTCACTACAATCGAGCCGTATATAATCACCATCTATCCTCTTAGCTAATTTGAAGTATATAATACAATATGGTTAACTATAGTCATTTTTTTTTAACGTTAGACCCCCAGAGTTTATTTATGTTGCATCTCTGGAATTCTATATCCCTTGACTAACAGCTTCCCATATCCCCCTCCCATCAACCTCTGGTAATCATTTTGCTCTGGTCTGAGGTTGACATTTTTAGATTCCATATATGTGAGATCATGCAGTATTTGTCTTCCTGTGTCTAGCTGAATTCACTTAGCATAATGTCTTCCAGGTTCATCCATGTGGTTCCAAATGGCGGAATTTAATTTCTTCGAGACTGAGTAATATTTCATTTTGTATACACTATAAAATTTCTTTATCCCTTCATCTGTTGACCAACACATTGATTCTATATCTTGACTACTGTGAATAGTGCTAAAATGAACATGGGGTGCACATAGTTCTTTGAGATATTCATTTGACTTCCTTTGCATATATATACCCACAGGTAGGACTACTCAATTTTTAATTTTTTGAGGAATTTTCATACTATTTTCCATAATGGCTGTAAGCAATTTATGTTCCCACTAATAGTATACAAGTGTTCCTTTTCTCCACATCCTTACCAATATTTATTACCTTTTTATCTTTCTGATAATGACCATTGTAACATTATGGTTTTGATTTTCATTTCCCTGATGATGAGTGAATTTGAATACATTTTTATATAGCTGTTGACCAATCATTTGTCTTCTAAGAAATGTCTATTTAGGTTCTTTGCCTTTTACCCCTATTGAGTTACATGAATTCTTACCTATTTTGGATATCAACCCCTTATCAGATATATAGTTTGCAGACATTTTCTTCCATTCTGTAGATTGTGTTTTTACTCTGTTTTTTTTCCTTTGCTGTGCAGAAAATTAAGTGACATTCCTTTTCTTGTTGTTGTTGATTATACTTTTATTGTAATTTCCCAAAATCCATTGCCTAGGCTAATGTCAAAGGGCATCTTCCCTACATTTTCTTCCAATAGTCTTAAAGTTTCAGGTCTTGGGTTTAAGTTTGAAGTACATTTTGAGTTGATTTTTGCCTATGGTGTGAGATAAGGGACTGATTTTAATTCTCTTGCATATGAGTATCCGGTTTCCCCAATACCATTTATTAAAGAAAGTATTCTACCTCCATTATACGTTCTGGGAACCCCTGTGAAAGATCACCTAGTTATCGATGTGTGAGTTTGTTTCTGAGCTCTCTATTGTGTTCTATTGGTCTATATGTATTGCTATCCAAAAAGGAAGTGGAGGAAACTATCCCATTCATGGTAGTTTCCAAAAGAACAAAGTGCTCCCCTATTTTTTAAGATAACATCTGATGGATCCAGCTCATCTTTTGCCTTTTGTCATGAGTTCACTGTCTTCATTTAAGTTCCCACCCAGGATCCAAAGGTACAGATTGTATTTGAGTGGGTGATAGTAGAAGAAGAGTCATGTGGTTTGCCTCAGAGTTGTGAAAAGGGGGGCTTCATTTAAATAAGTCTAGATAGCATTATATATATATATATACACTGGAACAAGTATATGAGAAAAAGAATCCACCAAAATAGAAAAGGGGTCAGGAAAAAGAAGACTGAGGATAAATCTTCCACAGGCTCAGCCTTGTCTGGGAGCCTTGTGTCCACTCTGTCCTATTGAGGCACCAGTTACTAGAAAACCAAATCAGGGACAAATAACCCTGGGAGGGGATTGGAATTCACATATTTTGTGAGCCTGATTCAGACTTAGTGTGTCAGTCCTAACAAACACAGTGTCATAGTGATCTGTTGCTCTGTGCTATCCACATCTTGTCACTAATTAGCAAAGGAATCCAGAGTCTCACGGAAGAAGCAATTCTCACTTTAGTACATCATAGAAACAATTTAAACTCTGCTTTATCTTTGGCATCTCTGGCTTCAAGCAGAGAAAACTCTGCAGTTCATTTTAAATGAGAACAGCATCTTCTTTCCCCTTGCTCCTTTTTATTTATTTTTTTTATTTTGTTAAGTCCCTAGAAAATAAAGCCACCAGATTCCCCATAGATAAAAATCCATTCTCTCCCCCTCGTTCACATAAGTGCATCCCCACGTATTCACGGGCTTCTGCAGATTTTAATAAGGTCCCCTGTGTGGATCTCTTCAAATACGGGCAAAATACTTAGAGTGAGAAAATGTCACATCTAATCAAGGGTGCTATAAATGCAGCGCCCGTGGCAGGCAGACAGTTCACAAGTGGCTTGAACCAAATCACAGTCCTTGTCTGTTGGTGACCAAAATTGAAGAACCTCATTTTGGATTTTTCATTTTGGCCATTTCGATAGCCAAATATGTAAGATTTTTTTTTAAAGGAGATTACATTTGAACTGGAAAAATAGAATAAATAGCCTGCTATTTATAAGAAAACCCCAGCACTTTATTTCCTGGGGATAAAGTTAGAAGGTCAGCAAGTATTCTCTTTAAATATAAATACCTACAGGCACAGACACAAGTACCTCAAATCTCATTACCTCTCAAGTTCTAACTCTACACTTAATCCTTTTATTACCAGAACCCAGATGTCTCCAGCCAAGAGCTCTTTGGACCTATGCCTTTACGTCAACATTCTATGCTCTATCATGTACGGAAAATTTCCTGGATCTCTGGAGGATTTGGTAGGTGGGCATTGCCCATAAGGCATATTTGGCAATGTCCAGAACATTTGTGGTTGTCACATCTTAGCAGAGGAATCATGCAAGTGGGTAAAGGTCAGGGATGCTGCTGAACATTCTCCAATGTTCCCAACAGTCCTGAAAATCAGCATCATCTCAGTCCCCAGATGTCCACAGTGCTGAGGCTAAGAAGCCCTGGGGTAGGGACTTGTGTTTCTGTGGAAGCTCTTTACATTGTACCCTTTGCAGGCTGCTTCTCCATCATCACGAGGTCCTGTCTGCAGTCCTCAGTTGCACCTGGGTCTCTGCTGGTTTGATAGACAGTTGCTCTGGGATTTCATCCTTTCTCTGTGAGAAAGCAGCAGCTGCCATGCTGGTGTCAGTAGTCAGAGTGTTGAGTTGGGGAATATTATACTGCTCCTGATTGAATGTTCCCTCATCTTCCTCTCACACAGGGACTTCCTTAATCTTTGACTAGAAGTTTTGGGGTCAAGGAGAGAGAGAAAACAGAAGCCTGCAGAAGGAACAGGTAAACATATTGGCATTCTATTGTTCTTTAATTGAATTGTTCTTCAAAGGCAAGTTCCTACCAGGACTTTCCTGTGGTCTACCTTTTCTCCTGAGGCCCCGACACCGGAATGTTACTACTCATCCTCTCCTGTTCGCAACTTGCAGCTGTCAGTCTGCACTCTCTACTTCTGAATTGTCTTCATCCTAAATTATGCTTTCCTCTCTGTTTCCAATTCCCACCCAAACGAAGCATTTGGTTCATTTCTACATCTGAGTAACCTGAGAAAGGCCTCCAATCCTAGGATTATAAGAAATCTCACAGAAACTTACAAATTGCATTATTTTCTTGAACATACTCTGGATCAACATCTCAGGCAGGGGATCCTTCTCAAATAAGTCTGTGGAGTCAGAGAGAAGAACAAAAGAAAACTATATATATATATATATATTTTTTATCTAAATCAAGCAAAGGAAGGACTGTGGGTTTTCTTTTGCTTTGTATTTTTAATCATGTTAGGAAGGAAGGGCTACATAGAAACACGACTAAGAGTATCAGAAAGTTCTAGATTTGAACTGTAACTCTGATATACAAGCAACATAATCTTGGGCAATGTTACAGTTTGGATCTGAATTGTCCCCCAAAGTCTTATGAATTGAAGACTTGGTCCCCAGCTGGTGGCACTATTGGGAGGTAGTGAAAATTTGAGGAGGAGGGATATAGTTGGAATAGGTAGGTCACTGAGAGTATGTCCTTAAAGGGTGTGTCTTGTCTCCAGTCCCTCCCTGCCCACAGCCCCCTACTTTCTGCCCAGCCACCATGAAGTGAGTAGCTTTGCTCCACCACCCTCTCCCCACCATGTTCTGCCTCAGTGTTTCAGAAACAATGGAGCCAAGTGACGAGGACTGGAACCTCTGAATCCATGAGCCAAAAGTCTTTTCTCCTCTGAGCCGATTTTCTCACATGTTTTGTCATAGTAATGACAGCTGGTGAGCACAGGGAAGCTATTTACCGTCCTTTTTGGTCTGGTTTCCAAATATGGGAACTACAACAATATCCACTGATTAGAGGTTAAAGGATTTATACAAGGCACTTCATATAAACACTGACATTGGGTATGTCACATAACCAACTGCTCTGAGAACACAGAGAAAGATTACCTGCAAAGGGAACAGAGATACTTTCATAGTGCGGGGTGTATTCCATCTGGCAAGCTAGAAGGATGGAATTATGGGTTTAGAAAGATGAGCTATGTTTTGTATTTCTATGGTTCTTAACTGAGTATTTGTGATGTTTCTTGATTGTCTGATTCGAAAAAAAAAAACACTGATCCAAAAGAAATCTTCAGTGTGAAAAGAGAAAAATAAATATTCAAAGGGAGACTACTAAGAGGCAGAGATAAAGGGAGAGGGGAAAAAAAATCTGCATTTTCTTCATTTTACATTCTGGCCAGTATGAATTTTTACAATAATTACAAATAGTTTAATAGTTATAGTTTTTTAAAAGATGGACATGTATGTTTTAATTCACCAAGTCATTGTGGCTAATTTATTTACCACAGTGCTGGGGATCAAACCTAGGCATGCCCTGTACCACTGAGCCATACCCACCAGTCCCTAAAATGTGCATTTTAAAAGACATGCACTGATATATTAGTTTCTAATTTGTTTCTGCTCCCTCACATTGAACAAGTGATATCTGGATTGTGATGATAATATGGCTGACAACTGTCATAGTTTTTATGTAAGTACAGCTAGACATATAGTCCAGCTGGTAGAACAATTTTTTAAATTTGTTCTTTTTAGGTATACATGACAGTAGAGTGTATTTTGACATATTATGTATACATGGAGTATAACTTATCCTTATTATAATCCCATACTTGTGGTTGTACCTGATATGGATTTTCACTGTGGTGTATTCATATATGAACATATGAAAGTTATGTCTTATTCATTTCACTTTCTTATTCCCATCTCTCCTCCCTTCCCTCCATTCCTTTTTGTCTAATCCACTGAACTCGATCAAGTAGATCAATTTTTATATGTGTTATTGATTATCCAGTTAAACTCTATTGAATGTACTCACAGCATTTTTGAAAATAGAATCAACAGTTTCAGGCTTATTATTTCTCCAGTTTGAATATTAACACCCTTAGAGGAAATATGTAAATCTCATATTGCATCATCCCATTGCCAGAATCTAAAACATAACATGGATCAGTTACACACTGAAGGTCACATATTCTCATCTTTGCATTTACATATGCCATCCACACACCTCCATGTAAGTAAGAACACTGGAGAAGTGAGGAACACAACATATACCAGTAGATCACTTCCTAAAACGACTGTGCATGTCACATAACCAATATCTCTGAGAACACAGAGAAAGAATGAGCTTCATACAACAAAAATCAATGTGTCTCAGCACATTTCAGAACTCTTGTGAGGTTGGTGAGAGATTTCCCCCACCAAAAAAAAAAAAATTTTTTTTTTTTTAAAAGAAAGGATTTGTTTTGAAATTAGCTGTAAGGCAGGTGGGCAAGGAATGGCAAAGGTTATCCTACATGAGGTGTGACTAATCTCCAAACTGACTTCTATTACAAGATAGTGACCTTACCTCAGCCATGGGCGTTGCCACTTCTTTTATGTGTCTCTGAGTCACTTGTTGTGGGTGAACCTCTACTTCAAAGATGAAGATCAATGACAGTGTGTTTCTGGGTGTATGTTTTCCCGCACACACACTTACACAGTTCAGGGCTCAGGGAAGAAAGGCTACCCCTCTAGGTAGTTCCCAGAATAGACCTTTTGAGAAGGACACTTGGATTTTCCAATAGGTTTAAGAGACAAGCAATTGATTTCTCTGTTTCCAGAGACTCATTACCTTTCCCTTCTCCCAACATCTATGGCTTGCAGGAACTCACAAGTTTCATAAGCCAAGCTTTCTGCCTATTAACTGATGACCTTGGATGCATAGTATTTTTCCTAAATTCTATCTTCCTCCTACAACAACGTTTGGAGACCTCTAGAGAAGTTCCTCCAAGTTGTTCTCTTATCCCATATCACAGCTCCCACCTTTTTCTCCCTAGCCAATAGCTATGGCTATAACTTCTAGCTGATATTATTAGCCAGAAGAATGAAGGCATGAATCAGTGAGTGAATGAATGATTGAATGAATGTTGACTGGCAGAAATTCCCAACATAGACCCTGAACACCATCCACACACCTCCATGCAAATGCCTCACTAGCCGCCATCTTGATCATTTCCTATCATCTCAGTCCTCCTTCTCCCACTTCAGTCATCAGGCCTTGCAAAAATTTAAAGGAAAATAAAAAGAGTTTTGCTTCCTGAAAAGTTGGAAACTTCATACCTGAGATGTGCAAAAAGCACTAATGAATCTGCTATCGTCTCTGACTACTAGTTTTTGACAGCTTCTTTGACTTTGTGCTGTATGTATGATCGAGTGTTTTTTCCTGCCTTCTGTCTTTTCGTTTCTGTTAAAATCTGTCCATTTGGGGAACCTGTATGTTTGCAGTATAGGAGTTTGTATGGTAAGTTCTATGCGTGCTAGCTGGAGCCATTTATTACATTCAGTGCCAAGGGAGCAAAGATGTTTTTGTTCTTGCTCTTCCTAAAACAGTACAGGACACATGGGCTTTCTCAGTCACATGAATATTTCTTTTCTCTTCTCAATGGCATGGAAAACCTGTGACACACTACCCACAAAATCAAAATAAGACTCATTGGCTTGCTTGTGGATAGGTTTTAAATAGGGGAGAATTTTAAAGATCTAGGAATGAGCTTCCTACAACAAAAATCAAGTTTGGGAAATAGAAGACAGAGGCTGGTACCCACCCTCGCAGCCCTGTGCATGGGCTCACAGCTCTGATACAAGGCAATCATGTTGACTTTGCAACTTGAGTTTACTTTAGGTGGAAACTCAAAACTAAACTTGAGGGAAACCAGAGCCCATTGCAACTGAGAAAAAAAGAAAAAGAGAAACAGAGGGAGATTGTGTGGACAGAAACTGTGAAATTTCCCACTGCTTGTATTTGCCGGCATCACATCAGAAGTCCCCACCTACCTACCCTCCCTCCCTCCTTCCCAGTGATGCTGAGGGAAGCAGACTCAGAAGCAATGGGAACATGTGCATAAGAAGGCACTGTAGGGCATGGTCACAGAGATGTGGACCTCTGCAGATCCTTTACCCAGCACTGCCTTGCACAACTAGTTTCCTTAACTTAACTCTGTTTAAAGTATTAGTTTCACCACCTGGCAAATGACATTTAACTTTTTCTCCTTCAAAAGGGCACCCAGAGGCCATCACCACCCAGTTCCCAAGTGACTTTCAGGACTTGAACTCATGTGAGAACAAATGACAAGCCACATGGTACTTTACCCACCCTCCACCCACACATGGAAACCCAGCTCAACCTGGGCTGTCGTTGAGAGCACCTTAATCACACCTCTGTGCCAAACGGCACCCCTGGACTCTGTAAGAATGAAAGCATGAGGAGGGCTCATCATGAGCATAATACCTAGCACCAATTGAGCACTTACTGTGTGCCAGGCCCTGTGCTAAATATTGTACATGAATGGGTCCATCCAATTCTCAGGAGGAACTGTATGATGAACAGGAAAGTTAAGACAAAGAGAGACTAAGTCACATGCTTAAGATCACACAGCTGCTAAATGGAGAAAACAGGCAATATAACTCCTCAACTTACTATTTTAACAAGCATCTTCCTTAAGTTCCACTTATATATTTGTGTGAATGAGTGTATGTGGTGTATAAATATGCATGTGCTTGTTAGTCCAATATGTATATAAGTGGGTTTCTGAAAGGGAGGTACTGGATGCAATAGAAGGACAAAAAAAAAAAAGAACTAGAAGGAGAAAAAAGACATATTTAGAGCCTTGGATAGCTACCAATGGACACACTTTTCATGCATTGACTGGAGAGGCCCTTCTAGGCATCGACAACACGGCTATTGGCAGGATGTATTGCAGTTTCTCACTCTGTCCCAGGGACAGTTTGAGGAGACCAATTCAATAAAACATCATTTGTCAATTACTGGGGTTTCCAAGGAATTTCTTTGGGAAAGGTGTGAATTGCAGTAAAAAGTCCTAACGTTTTCAGGTCCCAAAGCTTGCTCCCTCCAGCTTTGTTCTAAGTGGAGGTACAAGTGGCAGGTGGGGAGAATGAGAAGGGGCGGAGGAATAGAAACAACCCAAACCCAGAAAAAGTATCTTCATCTCATACCATCTTATAAAAAGAAACTTAACCATTTTACTTCAATGTTTCTTCCCCCAAGGGATTTCTATTGTTATTGAAACTTGCAAGCAACCAGAAAAGGCATCTGTCTCGTTATTAAAAGTTGAACTTTTCTCCAGAAAGTAGATGATTCTGACACCTTTTTTTGGGGGGGGGAATTTAAGATATTCTACCCAACAGTCATCCTGAAGGGTTAGAAAATGATTACTTTACAGATTCATTTAAGTCTCTCCTTTGTTCTTTCTCCATAGAACTTCTCTTTAGAACTTCTATTAACCCCAAGGAAAGTCCTATGTGGGTGGAAACGTAAATAATAGAGTTTGTTTTCTTCTATTTCTATTAACACCGCTCACTAAGCTTTACTGCCCAAAGAACTTAGATGTTGTTCAGTGCCCTCTTCCTATTTGGGGGACAAAGAGAGCACAGCCCAGACATCCTCTAAGCCACATGCTGTCTCCAGGTTTGATCCCACTCTGAATCTCACTTCATTTCTCATCTTTGCTGGATCTTTTATATGCTCTATTTGATTAAGAGGTCAATAGACTGCTCAACGTGAAAAGTGTTGTTCAAAAACTTTTGCAGAATCAATACATTAATTTTGGACTAGCAATCTTCATTCCAATGTCTTTTAAGAAAATATTTCTTAGTTATAGATTAACACCATACCTTTATTTTATTTATTTATTTTTATGTGGTACTGAGGATGGAACCCAGTGCCTCTATGTACTAGGCAAGTGCTCTGCCACTGAGCCACAACCTGAGCCCTCATTCCAATGTCTTTCTAAAGAGATTTTTCCAAAAAAAAAAAAAAGTGTGGCCCTCTTGGCCAGATTTAAATGTTGACAAAATTCAATTTGCTTTCAGCATTGAGGGTAGTTTCTACTTATATTCTAGTTCTATTTAATCTTTTTTAAAAATTAGTTGCATTCATCAGTAGGGTTTCTTACTGAGCAGAACTGAGGCAGAGAAGCAAAAGTAGAAATCAAGTGCTCATGGTCACGGTGAAGTCACTATGGTGGCTACAAGCTCCATGAGGACAGAGAGCTAGCTTATTTTATTCATCACAGTGAACTCAGGATTAGCAGAGTATGTGATAAATGGTAAGCACTCAACACATTTTGGATAAATAAATTAATAAACAGTAATAGGAGAAGGAGTTTCACATATATTTTTCTGCTCTATCATGTTTGCCCAGTTGGCCAAAATGTTCAGGACAATGCATGTATTTTTTTTGAGGGGGAATACCTGGGATTGAACTCAGGGGTACTCGACCACTGAGCCACATTACCAGCCCTGTTTCATATTTTTATTGAGAAACAGGGTCTCAGTGAGTTTCTTAGCACCTCGCTGTCGCTGAGGCTGGCTTTGAACTTGCAGCCCTCCTGCCTCAGCCTCCCGAACTGCCAGAATTAAAGGCATGCACTGCCATGCCCAGCAGGACAATGTGTTCTTGATGGCTCCTCATAAATCTCCTACACCTGGATCAGGCCAACTAAATAGCATCTTCCTAAAGAATGGGGCTGAGATGATAGTACTATTTGGTGCCTAAAAGTGTGAAGGTGCTTATGTGCACAGTGACCAAACGGGTAGAGCCAAGAATGTTCTTCCCCTTCCACATTATCAATACTGTCAGCCACATGTTATCTCTGATATCTCCTACTTCTCAAGGTTGCCTTCTCTAAGCCTCAGATTTCTTGTCTGTAAAATGTCAGTAGTTTTGGTTAAAGGTGGTAAACAAAGAACATGCCATTTCTGCATGTTGGCGAAAGACATGAGGAGAAATGATTGATTGATAGAAAAATCAAAGCATAGGTCCCCACCATCAAATTACACCATGAATAAGGGGTTATTGTCCACTGTAGTGCAGTCCTACTTAGTGGAAATTCTGCAAGGGTGAATCAAGAGGTGCTCTCTGAGATAATTAATGACAGAACAGATGAGGAGCTATGCCAGCTGACTTCTACTCCATTCATCTCTTTCCCCATATTTAGCAGTTGGCCATGATTTTGTTTCTGGGCTAAAATTATTAGAATGATCTCTAAACGCTTCAAGACCTCTGTTTTGAAGATGAAAAATGAGTATTGAGACTGGAGGGGAAAATGTACCACCACTGTACATTTGTATATAAAATAAAAAGCAGCTCCTTCTTGCAGTGCAAAATGTCAAAACACCTTGCCTCCTAAATTTTGCAAACACGAATTGAGGAATCATGTTCTTGGTCCCCACCCCGCAAGAAGGCTAGATTCTGTCATTCTTTCTCCACCAAAGAGTTTCCAGTAAGTGCAGAGCCCAATGAAAAGATAATATTTCATATCTGCTGAGAAAAACTCACATTAAATGCCTATATTAACCCTCTCAGCCAGTATACTAAGCATTTAAAGAAACACAAATCATGAATTTAAAAAATTAAAATGAACTAAATTCTAGGGAAGAGGGAAGAAATAAACATCCATCCTAAGAGCATGACCTATAAATATTAATTTGGTTTCAACAGGAACATATATTTCAATACATTAAAAAAATGGCTAAACATGAGTTAAGTAAGTGGAATGTAGAGTTTTCAAAATATTGATAGAAAGAAAACAAAACACAGCACAAAACCAGAAAAGGAAAAACAACAACAAAAACAAAAAAAAATGTTGTCAATATGATGACAGGAATGGGTGGAAAATTACAGCAAATAGAAAATAAGATAACAGGTATAGATCAGACAAACATGTAATCAAAATAAAAGACAATGGCTTGAACTTCATTATGAAAAGACAGACTTTCAGGTTCCACTTCAAAATTTAAAAGTGCATAAATGGGGTTTATAAGAGAAGATCTTTTAAAAAAATTTTTTTTCTTCATTGTCAATGGACCTTTATTTTATTTATATGCAATGCTGAGAAGTGAACCCAGTGCCTCACACGTGATAGGCAAGTGCTCTACCACTGAGACACAACCCAAGCCCAATAAGAGAAGATCTTTAAAACTGACTTAAAAAGATTGAAAAGATGGAGATTTACAAACATCTGACAGAGAATAAAGAAGCAGTTCATAGAGAAAGAAATCTGAGTTGTCTATAAATTTATAAAAATGTATTCAACCACTAACATGGATAAGAAGAACTGAAATGGCAAAAAAAAATACCATTTTCCACTTGTAATAAGTTAGGCAAACATTTGAACAATTAGTGGTAGCCAGGGTTGATGAGGATGAGGGGAACAGCCACTAAGGATGGAAAGATAAATTGTCTGGGATTCTCCAAGTTATGGAGAGGAAGCAAGAATGGTATGATTCTGCCAACTCACCTCCATGGTAAGGACTTGGAGACGGGATAAGGGTATTCAGAAGAGCTGTGTTGATAATCATGTCACTGTAAAAGGTGGAGACCCAGACCCAATTCTAACCCTTCCTTTCTGCCTACTGTTGTCTTTAGATGAAATTAAATAGCATTTGCAAAAACACTTTATGGAATACAAAAAAGCTACATAGTGTAACATCATTTTATAACAATGATAAAATGTATTGATATACTCTTACAAGAAGTACAGAAAAAAATCAAATGCATATAAAATTGGACAAAACTTAGCTACCATCACCTGAATGCTTTTCTTGTATCTCAAAAATTTTTAAACATTTTAAAAGAAGTACTTTTCACATCTGGGGTTAGAGCTTAGTGGCAGAGCACTTGCCCATCAATGGGCAATCCCCAGCATTGTAAAACAAAAGGCAAAAAAAAAAAAATACAAAGTACATATAGCATCTTTGGATAAGTCCAAATATATAGTCAGCTTGTTTTCTTTATAGAAATGCAACAAGATGTCCCCCTGCTCCCCAACAGCTGTGCCTGTCTAAAGCATTCACAATCACTGAGCTTCTTAGAGATCCCACTTAGGAGAAACCAAAGAAAGTGCTTTTAGCAGCTGTGTCCCAAACCCAGGCCACAGGTCTCTGTGTAGCTTGTCAACCCTGAAGTGGGAGGCAGGGACTCGGGATTTGGGCTATACCTTCCATTGTCTGCCTTTTACTGTCACAGCTACTAGTATTTCCAAGGATGACATCTGAGCAGGCTTTCATCACTGGGCAAAGAGAGAAGACTTCCACAATCCAGGAATGACAGGGTTTCTCAGAGGGGATAAAATTGTCTCCTTTCTTAAACCCTTGATATCATCTTCAACTTTTCCACAGAAAGTTTCCATTGAACTACAACGTCCTATATGAGACATTACTCTATGTACCAAATAGTTTTTTTAAAAAATGTATTGGTCAAGCCGGGTGCAATGGCACATGCCTGTAATCCAAGCAGCTCGGGAGGCTGAGGCAGGAGGATTGCAAGTTCAAAGCCAGCCTCAGCAAAAGTGAGGTGCTAAGCAATTCAGTGAAACCCTGTCTCTAAATAAAATAGAGCTGGGGATGTAGTTCAGTGGTCAAGGGCCCCTGAGCTCAATTCCTGGTACTTCCAAAAAAGTATTGAGCAGATATCAATATACTTTATGAGCAGGTATAATACTGTGTTGGCATTCTGTATCTGAGTGTTATTATAACTGCAAACTTGCATAAGGTATTACAATTCTTTTTTATATTTAAATTGAGATAATAATAATAATACCTTTCCTATAGACTTGTTGTGAGAGTTAAATGAGATAATGTACGAAGCCTTTCACATAGTCCGGATATGCAACTGGCCCTTGATAAATGGCAGTATTATTATTTTTTTTACACTGTTTAATTTTGGGACTTATCGTAAAGCTACAATAATTTAGAAAGTGTGACGATGGAAACATCACTTGGTGAAAGGATGGAAACAAATCAATGGAACAGAATAGACAGAAATAGGAATGGTCCCTGAAGATGTGATCAACTGTTTTTGGTTTTTTTTTTTTTTGAACAAGCTACAAAGGCAATTCAGTGAATAAAGCCTAATTGTTTTGACAAACAGTACAGAACAATTTCATATCATTATGCAAAAACACCTCAATCTATAACTTGTGTTATATACATATTTAACTTAACATAGGCAATAGATCTTAATGCAAAATCTAAAACCATAGAAGGAAAAAGAATATTTTGTGAGCTTGAGTTACACAAAAATTGCTTTATATATGATACGAAAAGCAATTTATATAAAAGGAAATTTAATGAATTGGCTTTCATTGAAAGTAATATTTTTTTAACTCTTTAAACTTCATTGTTAAGAATATGAAAACACAAGACTTGAACTATGAGAAAATTTCAGCAAAACATGTATCTGGCAAAGGAATTATATCCAGGAAATATAAAGCTCTCTCAAAACTAAATAGGAAACAACCCAACAAAAATGAGACAGACGATTTGAATAGATACTTTACCAAAAAAGTATATATGTATGGTAAGTAATCATAAGAAAAAATGATGAATACAATTATTAGGGAAATACAAATAAAAACCATAATAAGATACTGCTAAGTACCTATTAGAATGTTTAGCACTTATTGTTAAAACTTGGCAATGGAATTTTCATAAGTTGCTGATGTCTCGGAAAAGTGTGACACTTCTTGTAAAGTTATGTGTTTGTCTTATTACCCAGTAGTCCCTTAACCCCACAAAAGTCTGTACATGAATATTTATAGGGTATTAATTTATACTTATCAAAATTTAAAAAAAAATCCTGAAAACAAGCCAAATATCCTTTAACTAGTGGATGAATAAACAAGTTATGGTTTATCCATATAACGAATTGATACCCAGCAAAAATAAATAAATAAATAAACTATTGACACATACAGTAACATGGATACATAGCAAAGACCTTATGCTAAATAAAAATTTTTTATTATTTTATTTTATTTTATTTTTAAGAGAGAGAGAGAATTTTTTAATATTTATTTTTTAGTTTTCGGTGGACATAACATCTTTATTTTATTTTTATGTGATGCTGAGGATCGAACCCAGTGCCCTGTGCATGCCAGGCGAGTGCACTACCACTTAAGCCACATCCCCAGTCCCCTAAATAAAAAATTTAAAACCTGCTTTCTGTATAATTTCATCTATATGACATCTCAAAAGGGCAAAGATACAGAGAAAGATAATAAATCAGTGGTTTCTAGGGGGATAGTAGTGTGAGAAGTGACTGACAACATGTGGCATGAGGAACACTTCTGGAATGATGGATATGTTCTAAATACTGAGAGCAACTGTGGTTTTATGACTATGTTTCTCAAAACTGATAGAAATATACATTTGAAATGGTCAATGTTACTCTAAGTAAATAAGACCTCAAAAAAACCCACCTAAAAACAAATCATAATGAGATGATCATGCAAAATCAATCCACCATCTCCAATTCAGCTTGAACCCCAAACTACTACATTGATTAGTATGGTAGATATTAAAATTTGTCTAAGACAGCTCCGGATTTAATTGTCTCATTTTTCTACCATGGAATAGTGACCAGATCACTCTTTATGATTTATTATAAGCCGGGTGCAGCGGTACACACCTATAATCCCAGTGGCTCTGGAGAATGAGGCAGGAGGATTGAGAGTTCAAAGCCAGCCTCAGCAAAGCAAGGTGCTAAGCAAATCAGTGAGACCCTGTCTCTAAATAAAATGTAAAATAGGGCTGGGATGTGGCTCAGTGGTCAAGTGCCCCTGAGTTCAATCCCTTGTATCTCTCCCTCAAAATAATAATAATGATATAAAAGAGTTGGAGAAGTGGGGATAGGATAAGACTCTGGGTCTTCAAGTCTGGTTTGGACGATGGCTCTTCAGGAAAGAAACTGTTGGACAAAACCAACTACACTGTAAATTTGCCTGTTTGACCTTTCTGAACATACTTTATAACTTTCAGAGTGGTGCATCAATGGAAGCTGATTTCACAGGGTATTCCCCAGCAATAAAACTTCAATTTCTGTTGATGGAACATTTTTGTCATGTTGGCTCTTTACACCAATCTAGACAGGAAATCCCTTTTGGCAAGAGCTCTAAGTTCATATTAGGTCAGGTTGTTTGGTGACACATTCTCTGGAGAAATTCAGATCTGGTGCTTCTTTATTATGCAATCAACAGTATTACCTTGAATTTCTAGAGATAGTTTCTTTCAAAGTCCTATGTATCTTAAATTTATTTTTTTCTTATTAGTCTCCAAAACATCTGTTTTGAATTAGGAAGACAAGGGACACATTACCATTCACCACACGTGTATGTGTGTGGTGAAAACCAGCGATGCTGGTAGTTTCTTAAACCCACTTTAAGAAAATGACCACATTTGGAAGAAAGGGGTGATGGAGTCTCGATTATGTTGCAAAACCTCTGGGAAGGATCAGTCTCCTGTACATGGGAGGGGTTAACAGAAAACAGCTCCTTTTCACCTAAAGCCATTTGTTTTTAAACAGCCTCATTAATTTTATCTTCTGAAAAGAACTTGGCCATCAAATTTATATCAAATACCAGAAAGCTGTCTTTTGGTTTTGAAAGGTGTCTGAGTCACTTAGGAGTCACAGGGTTCTCCGCTTGAGGAAGAGCTTCTTTGGTGTTGAAAGATGTCTGAGTCATTTAGGATATGTAGAAAGATGGCCCCCTGCCAGCACGTGGGTTATCTAACATCTGAGCAGCCCAAAGTTCATGTTGGCTGTTTGCATTAATCACCATAATTTGACTAACAAGCCCGAAGTGACAGCTCAGCATCAGTGTGGCACCAGGGCCACAAACTGAACAAAGAAGAAACAGGGAGAGTGGTGAGACAGAAATCCCCCACTCCCTTCCATGATAGTTGAGAATTTCCAAAATGTCACTAAAAGCATCCACAATTCAAGGAAAAAAAGACAGTGAGGGGGAAGCCCAAGTGAGATCAGGACAATTCCAACTTCATGTTCTGGCTGTGATTTTTATTTCTTGCTATAAACTCCAGCTAGATTCTCTATGACTTTTGGCTACAGCTGTATGCATGGTACAACCACAGCTACACCCCAGACCATCTTGAGTTCCTTTAGCCATACTGTTCAAGAAGCCAAGATGGAGCACTGCGGATTTCAAACAATTTGATTTGTTTTTTGTTTTGTTTTCATTTTCTAATTGAAAATACAATACCTCTATCCCCAAGACCTGGGTAAGAATGGATTTTTTTTTTTAATTTCACTGAAATAAGAATGAACATTTTACTTACAAGGGAACAAGGTCCAGCTATACCCCTCACCATCACCTTCTCCTCCACCCCACATTCAAAGACATAGAAACAAATGACTTTATTGGACACAAATTATATTTTTTAATAATCCAAGTCAAGCAATTGATTGGCGTAATTCCTAAGCTAGACATGTAGCTATAGTTTTCCAACTTAAACTTGACTCTTTCAATTTGCCCCAAGTACATTACCTGGCCAAGTCTTATGTCTGTGGGCTTTTGATAAAGCATGGCTTCTTTCGGTGGGCAGCTGGACCTACCAGTCATATGATGGCACTCTTCCCTGAAACCAAGCAACCTCTCCAAAGATTCTCTCCATTTCCTGAACCAAGTTCCAAAGAATACTCGTTTCCTGAGATGTTAGTTTAAAAAAAATTTTTTTTAAAAGATGAGATGAGATGAACAAAAAATTGTTTGAGAATCTGTTTTAGACGTAAGCAAGACTTCTCATAACCTTTTGTGTGTTTGTGTGCCTAGTGACTCTCTATAAGCAAACATGGCATACATGGTTTCCCAAGTCTGACAAAGGAGCCCTTTTAAAATTGTCCACCACTTCACTAGTAGTTCCATTTAACACAGTTTGGGAATTTCTGTTCAACTCAATTTTCCTTTCCAGCGGCAGGTGACACTACTTTGTCTCTAAAACTGTATTTCATCCTCTGGTCATATCCCACCTCCAGCTCCTATGCATTTGCTGAACAAAGATGATTGACACAGCCTGAGTCCAATCCCTCCTGCCTGAGTTTACAACCATCTGCATTTCTCCAGGTGTTGAAGATGGGCTTTCTTGGTTTTTGTATTTTGGCATGCTAAGAACTAAACCCAGGGCCTCACACATGCTAAGCAAGTACAGTACCACTGGAGTTACATCTCCAGCCCTGGAGATATGTCTTTTATCAAAAAGTAGTCTTTCAGAATTGGATTTACTGCAGTTACATTTTTCAATTACTTCACATAAATGGTAACACACACACACACAGTGTTCTCACATTACCCTATCCCAAGTTAATTCATAGACACAGACATATAATATCATCTCCTCACCAAATGGTCCACTTGCTTCCTGCTCTATCCTGAAAATCTGTAGTCTTCAAATCTGTGCCTTAGAAGGCAGCCATAACACAAAACGAAAGATCCTGGATATTTAGTAAGATAGAAATATTGCCGATACGTTCAAGACATAGCCAATCTCCTTATTGACAAAATAAGTCCTGATTTAAAAGAATAACTATAAATCTGCCTGATAATATCCTAACTTTTGATTTCTGAAAACAAAGAAATACAGTGATATGATCCTCTTTTAATTACTGAAACTCATTTCAGTTTTCTTTGGAAATGGAAATAAATTAAATTAAATTTGGAACAATATTGAGTTTGACTAATTTGGACTTGTATAGCTTGACTCCAACATGCTCTGAGATTTTTCAATATAGAACAGTAGTCACTTCAAAAAGAACCCTTGGAATAAAGATCAAGCATTCTTTATTCTTACATTTTTTAGAATATATACGTGTGTGAATAAATGTATGTATGTATGTATATGTGTATATATATATATATACATATAGGTATATATGTATATATGTTATATATATATATATATATATATATATATATATATATATATATATATATATATATATATGGGTTTATAGCATTTGGAAGAAAACAAAGATAACTGAGGGCGGGGGAGGAGGTGTCTCCTGTTTTCACAGAGATTTCAAGGGTTGAGTCATCCTTGTCATTTTCAGATTTAACTGCTCAAAGCTGAGTCACAGGAGTGGGATAGAGTAGGGGTTAAACAGAGTTTTAAATTTTGTCCAGTAGCTGGTCACACACTATGGTAACCCATGGAATTTGTTTTCATACATTACTCCTCATGTACTTTTTCTGGTTCCTTTCCATTGCTCTCTGAGTAAGAATATGTTATGTGCCATTTTCTTTCCCCAGATGCTCTCTCCTACTCAGGGGGATGATATGGCTACTAGTAAAAAAAAAAAAAAAAAAACTCTAAATATTTGGACTTGTATAGCTTAACACTAACATGACCTGAGGTTCTTGATATGTAACAGTAAGTCACTTATTAAAACCCTTGGAATAAAGATCAACTATTCTTTTTTCTTATTTTAGAGTCATTGTGAAGAATAAATAAGTCAGTTTATGTAAAACAATTCAAATAGGGCCTAGAACAGAGTGTGTGTGTTAGCTTACCAAATGGAAAACAAAAACGTTAGCTACCTCTATTGTTATATATTACTACATCTACTATGGCTATCAGTATCTCATTCAGGTTCCCTGTATTTCCTTGAACATTAACCTACATAGTAAGGGAGGTATATTTTATGTCCTTACTTCTCAGAGTGTTATTTGCAGCAGTACCACCAGGTACCTTATTAGAAATGTAGAATTCTTAGTTCCATCCAGGTTTCCGGAATCAAGACCACATTTGGACAAGATCCACAGGTGATTCATATGCACATTAACGTTTGAGAAGTAATCACATTGCAGACTATTCTGATTAATGGAACTTAACTTCATATACCACATACAGATGATTAACTTTTAAAGATTTGAAACTAGAATATGACCCCCCCAAACTTTGCTTTTTTAATTCATGAAGGACGAATGCAAGACACCAGAGGGCAGCTTCATGTTCTGTATTTTCAGGACCCTGTTCTCAGTGATAAGGTGGATAAAACTTTGGTTCAATCCTTTAGGGGACTCTAGGACAACAGTGTATCCTTGCAACTCAAAGTGTGGTCCATGGGACTAGCAGACTGGTATCACTGGAAACTAGGTAGAAGTGTAGAATCTGAGATCCCATGCTTCCCCATGCTAAGTTGGAATCCACATCTTAAACAAGATCCCCCAAGTGGCTCACAGGCATGTTAAAATTTGAGAAACACTGCTATAATTCATATATCAAAGTTGTCCCAGTCAGACTGTATCAGTCTTTGATTAAAGTCTTGTCCTAGGGTCCTTAATTTCCTTGATAAATTTCCAGCCACTTTGTACTCTTTGTGCATGCAGAACAAAGAGTTTCAGCAGCCTACATTCAGCTCCTGACTAAGAGGCCCGGTTTTTATCTGCTCCCAAGTTTTGGCTGAGAGTGAAAATACACCAAGAGCTGGTAAGCATGGAACTGGTGAAGAAATTCCAGAGGATAATGGGATGAGAACTAGGAGAGCCTGCTGGTCTCCATTTATCTTCTTGTTAATTTTGCTTTTCTTCTTGTCTTCCCTGGCACATAAATCACCCACAGAATTCCAATATCACTTTCCCTCACTTGCCAAGATGAATAGGCAGCCAGTCCTCTCAGGCCCTCCTCTGTAAGGGTTCTCAATCTGATCTCTGTTTTCCATCAATTTGCCACTGTCCCAAGTTCAATTCCCCTACTGCTCTCAATCTATGCCCCATCTTACCACCTGTAACACATCTTGAAAGACATCCTTCAAGGTACAACACAAAAGCCCCCTGCTAATCCTTCCAGGCAGAAATGGTCATTCTGTCTTCTCATAGCATTTTTTTTTTTTTGTATACTTTTAAGTGAGGCATTTGTCTAATTTGCTCTTTTTAGTCGCTTACAGAACTGCCATCCAGGTAGATTCTGAGCTACTGGAAGATGAAGACTGTGGTTGCAAGCCAGGCATATACATATAATCCCAGCTCTTTAGGAGGCTGAGAGGCAAGAGGATTGAAAGTTCCAGTTCAGCCTTAGCAACTTAGCAAGACCTGGTCGGTCTCAAAATAAAAAATAAAAAGGACTGGGGATGTAGCGCAAGGGTGAAGAACCTGGGTTCAATCCCCAGTACAGAAAAAAAAAAAAAGGAAGAAAGAAAAAGATGTGATTGCATGTCCTAAGCAGTATATAATAGGAACTTAGCAAATATTCATTTAATAATGAAAATATTGATTTTAACGTATTACCAAGTACTGTAATATATTTAAGATTAAGTGCTACGTTTATATTCCTTCTCAAGGATATAAATTCTGTATAAACTTGGGAGGAGAAAGATGAGAGATGTTATACACAAGTCTTTCATGTTTTCCATAGAGGAAACCTCATTTATTTGTCACTTGGCAGATTCTTTCAGCTGCTTTGGAAAAAAAAAAAAACAAAAAAAACAAATGTATGTGGAATTGTCAATGCAAAAATTGGTCACATACATTTGTATCTATTGGCTAAAGTCAATCATTGCTTATTATTCAAGCCATTCAATACCAATTTTCATATCCATTGCAGACTTCGAACTATGTTTCCCCAAAGCAAGTCTTGGGAATAAATGCTGTTGGCTTTTACTAGTATCATCCTACAGCAAATGCAATGTTTGTAACTTGAGTAATTAGCATCCGGTCTGTTCTTTTAAATTATATCTCTTCCTCTCTCTCACTAGAGCCTTTCTCTCTCTCTCTCTCTCTCTCTCTCTCTCTCTCTCTCTCTCTCTCTCTCTTTCTTTCTCTCTTCTTTCTTCTCTCTCTCTCTCTCTCTGCTTTAATTAATGCTAATGCATACTGCCCTACAAGAATTTGCAAGCTGTACTGAGAAATAATGCAGTGTTAGTTTTGTAATTTAGTGCACAGAGCACATTTGTGCAAAAGCTTTGTAAACTGGGCCCGTGGTCAAAAGGAGCAATTAGCACTTTGTTAGTATGCAATGATGTACTAATCTGTGCAGTCCCCAAAAGCAATTGTCTGTTCCATTTTGCCCTCATGTGCAAATTTTTTCCAATGTGCACAGCACTCCTCTAAAAATAACATTTTGCCTGCTTGGTGCTATAAATTGGGTTCATGATGATGAAGACATATCAGTTTGAAGGTATTTGTTGTGTGTGTGTGTGGGGATGAACATAAATTTTGCCCTCCAATTTTCAATAAAACAAACAAGTTCAGAAACATCCCCAAAGGGGATAATTGTTTGTTCCTCCATCAAATTTCAAAAACAGAGTTGCCTTCATCTTTGGAGAAAGACTATGGGGTTGGCATCAGGTGGGAAAATGAGACCTCAAACCAGAACAGTTAAACCCAAAACACACAGATTTTAACTTCATTAGCACAGCAGGACTGATTTGCATTTAAACAGATGACACTAGTTTCTTAATTTAAATAACACATAGGAACCATATAACATTTTTTTTTTTTTAAGATACCAGGGGTTGAACCTAGGGGAGCTTAACCACCATTTTTTTGTTTGTTTGTTTGTTTGTTTTAAGACAGAGTCTCACTAAGTTGCTTAGGGCCTAAATTGCTGAGGCTAGCTTTGAACTCACAATCCTCCTGCCTCAGTTTCCTGAGCCTCTGGGATTACAGGTGTACTACTGCACCCAGCAGGAACCATATAACACTCTGTGCTTTCTTTGGACTTTTCAAGTTCTTAGTAAAGCACGTGATTATGTCGGGTTAATAATAAAAATAACAAAAATGTTTAAGATTTTTAGAGTGATTTGCAGTTCCCCAAGATACTTTAGACTTGTTTGAGTCCCCTTCACATCTTTCGGTTCAGAGAGGCTGGATGACTTGTACAAAATCACCCAGGAAGCAGAACTGTAAAGTGGTTCAGAGCCTGACCACTTTGGAGGTCAGGCTGTCAGAAGACAAATTTCCACTGTGCTTCTCTCTGGCCACGTGAGCTTGGCTTCTAGTATAGAGTACCACTTTTTTTCCAAGGACTTGTTTTTCAGACTACCAAAATGATCAGACATAGTTTGACTCCCTGTTAAGAGAGTCAAAGGGAAAATTAATGCTATTCAACTTAAGGAAAAGATATTGAAGGGATAGAGATAGTGTTCTTTATTACCATCTGTCAGAACATGTTTTTGATTTGACATACAGATAGTCCTAACAGTAGAGAAGAAGGTTCTTACAGTGCCAAAGGTTGCAAAAATGACCACAATCCAGCACCTTTCCTTGTATCCATGACCTGATCCTTCAAAGTTACTTTGTAGCTTCTGCCATCAAACAATGAAGTCTTTGTTCCCACCAGTGAATCTGGGATGGCCTGGGGGTTCATTTTGGCAAATAGGATGTAGTAGAAGTAACACTGTGATAGTTCTGAGTCTGGGACTCCAGACACTTTCCAACTTCTGCTCTTGCTCTTGGTTTGCTGTCCTGTTAGCCTGAGCTAGCCTGCTGGAGGTTGAGAGAGAGGGCCCAGTCATTCCCCTGCCACAGGAAATAGCCAGCAAATACACAGATCTAGCTCACTGGCAATGACCTGCAGGTTTATGAGCAAGCTTGGCTGTGTCCAGAGGAACTGCCCAGCTGAGCCCAGGCCAAACTGCTAACCCACAGAAATACAAGTAAAATAAATATTTATGTTTCAAGTTGCCATGTTTTGGGGATAGTTTGTTACACAGCAAAAGCTAATTTAGCACTAGCAGGTTAAGGCATCTGTGACCTTAAAAATTCTTGAAGACAGCATAGGCTCCTCCCAGTGGGAACAATTTGGGGGTGGGGTGGGGTAGGGAACCATATTAGGTAAAATAATGAAATAGGAGAATTTGTTCCAGCACATGTGCTTCCCTGAGTTAGTGAAATCAAGGTTTAAACTCCACCTAGAGGATGATTTTCTATTCAAAAAGCAAATAGTATAATCTTTCAATGATACAATCACTAATCATTGTTGCATACCCACTCAAATAATGAAGTAGTACTCTCCTAGAAGAACAAGCAAATAAAATAATTTTTACCCTATCTGATTCACTAGGTAATAGTCAAAAATCAAGTTTTTAAAAATTGTTTTTTGGTTGTAGATGGACAGAATACCTTTTTTATCTTATTTTATTTGTTTGTTTGTTTATTTATTTATATGTGGTGCTGAGGATTGAACCCAGTGCCTCACACCTGCTAGATAAGTGCTCTACCACAGAGCCACAACTGCAGCCCCAAAGATATTTTTTAAAGCAGATTTCATTTCCATAGAAATCATTTAAGTTTACTGACGACATTACATGAAAAACAAATAAGTTACAAATGTTTTTCGAGTATATTATAGTAGTCTACACATTATAAATGTAATAAGGCCTACTTATAAAGAGTTGATCTAGAATTGGACATTTGGGTAGACATCAGAGCATGTCGTCATTTGCCATTCCTCAATACAAGTTTGTAGAGCAAACCTAAATATTCAAATTTTGCCTAAAAATGCATGCACTAATCAACATTTTCTTTCATCTAAGTCTGATACACAAAGTCTGGCTACCTAGTTTCCTTTCTCTCTTTGGTATTTGGATGCCAAAACTTTTAATATAATCCTCATTCTCAAGACATTCTTCTCCTTACACTTGTGCTCTGTGTTGTGAGGTGCGGTTAGTGCGCCTGCCTCTCTCTCCTCCAGTTTTGGAATTAGTGCTCTTTCCAACTGCGGCACCATATTGGTTTGGGGATCAGTATTCCAGGCAGGTTGTAACAGGATAGTTTGAGGCCCTCCCAAATTTCTCCCTGTTGGTGCCTATTTTTATTGAAAAGACATAAGACAGTTCCATTTTTTCCCTCAGTTACCTGAAGCATAGTACATAGCCCACTATGGTTTCTCATTCGTTCATTTACGCATTCACTTGTTCCTTCTCTCAAAGAATGACTAGTAAGCCAGGAAATGTGTTAGAATTGGTAGATAAAAATGTGAACCAGATGTTAACTTGAACTCTCTCTTGTGGAGCTCATAATCTGGTAGAAGAGACAGAGTTTTGTCAAATAATTACAAAAACAAGTGTAAAGTTGCCTCTGGTACAACTGCCACATGGAACATGAGAACTTTATAGTAACTGAGTCCAGAAAGAGCCCTCCTTGAAGAAATGTTTTTTGAAATGAAATATCAAGTTGCTGAAGACATCAACCAAGAGAAGGAGAATGCAAAATGGAATGGTAAAAGGAATTGCAAGTACAAAGGCCTTGCATCAGGAAGAGGCATAAAGAGGATTTGGGTTGTACAGTATGGCCATATACACGGGCAAGTCCAAAACAAAAAGAAAGGTAGAGCAAGAGTAGACAAGCTTTGGCCAAAAGTTTATCTGTACCCTAAAATACAGAGGAATCCAATGAAGGGTCTAGCAGCATATCAACATGAGCAGAGTAATATTTTGAAAAGATGACTTTGGCTGATGTAGGGGGGCAAGGAAACACTGAGCTTATTTTCCATAAGAAGTCTCCCCAAAAGAAGCGCAAATCAAGATACAACGGAGTCTTTAGACCAAGAAGGGAGAAGGAGCAGAACATAGAAGATGACTTAAGTGAAGACAAAAGATAGGCCTAGGACTCCCATCAAAATATTCTGAGTACTTTGTTAAGCACATGGATTCTAAGTTCCATCCCTTAACTACTGAGTCAGGATCTCTGGAAGTTGAGACCTGGAGTCTGTCTTGGCATATCATGACTAAGAATTGTATTGTTTAAGGCAGATAGATAAGTGGGGAAATCATGAAGCTGAAAACTGATGTGTGAGCCTTAAGAAAATAGGAAGAAGCAAGAGAGTGTTGCGCTTTGGCATAGGTTTCCTTCTAGGTTTGCTGAGCACAGAACCCTGTATCCTGGGTTTGTCCCAGCAACCCTCTGCCTATTTTCCTGTCTGTACCACACTGCCAAAGCTCCTTCCAGCAAAATGCTAAATTCTGAACTACAGCCTCTGAGTTGTTCCTATTCCCCACACCCCACACTGCGATGTCATACATTTTAATCTGCATTTCATTCTGATTACTGGTGAAAACTTGTTGGTAAGACTTTAAATAAGGGTCAGTAAATGACAACCCATTGGCCAAACCCAGCTGGTCCCTTGATTTTGTAGGACCCAGAAACTGAAAATGGGTTTATGTTTGTAATGGCTGAAAAAATATAAAAGACTGTTTTTTACGACACAATAAAATTATAGGAAATTAGATTTAGTGTTCATAAATGAAGTTATTGGAACACACAGCCATGCTCACTCATGAAGAGCTGGTTTTGCTCCACATATTTCAAAGAGGCAGAATTGGATAATCATGATAGAGACCATCTGGTCCACAGAGTCCAAATTATTACTCTTTTTTTCATGTTTTAAATAATTTTATTATATTATATTATTATAATTGCCATATTTTATTGTGGATTATTGTTAATTTTTTACTGTTCTTCATTAATAAATTTTACTTTATCATAGATATGTATATAGAGAGGGAAAAAAAAACAGTATGTACAGGGTTTGGTGCTATCTGCAATTTCAGGCATTAGCTGGGGAGTCTTGAATGTATCTCCCACAGATAAGGGAAGATTACTATACACCAAAATATATGTAGCTTACATTCTGCTGATACATACTTAAGTTGTTTTAACTCTTTTACTACTGTAAATGGTATTATAATGAACTTGTACCATTTATCAAGCATTTCAATGTACTTGTGTTAGTTCACAGATCTATAAGTGTATTTTATGGCTACATTTCTGGAGGAAGAATTTCTGAGTCAAAGGCAAATAAATGTACTTTAGGGTTTTTGTCTCCATTGCTGTTAAAAGACGCACAATTTTCTCTATTCCCAGCAAAACAAGCACCTCTTTCCCCACCACTGTGTGAGACCGTGCATTATCCAGCATTTGATCTTTGCCCATTTGATAGTAAGGAAGTAAGTGAACAAAATGTAAACAAACAAAATCAATCAATAAATAAATCACACATAGGAATTTGATTTTTATATTCATTTTTCTAGTTATGAGTGAAGTTCAACGTGTTTTTGTGATTTTTTGGGGGGGTACTGGGGATTGAACCCAGGGACACTTAACCCCCCAACCCACATCCCCAGCCCTGTTTCATATTTTATTTAGAGATAGGGTCTCACTAAGTTGCTTAGGGCCTCACTAGAAAAAAAAAAATGTGTTTCTGACTTGTTCTTAAATTAACCTTTCAGTATCTTTGGTCAAAATATTAATATGTTAACAAGCTCTTGTGAAGCAAATAATTAATTCATAATACAAATTACTGCCTTTAATTGAAATCTTTAATAATGAATCTTCTTAGAAGTAGACATGCTTTTATCTTAATTTACTAACTTACTTTATGAATCTTTGGTTTCATAAAGTCTCTAACACGATTATCAGTCCACTGTACATGACCTATGCTTCTCTAGAAGAACCAATTAATAAGACAAAACCAGCCTATAGTCTCTGATTTATCTAAAACAGGATGAATGACTTCTGGCTTGAAACCCATTCCTTAGTCTTCTACCCTGGGACAATACTGTATATTTGAATGATAGAATTTTTTGAATATGCAAAACGCTTTTGGAAACAGCAAAAAACAGATAATTCACACCAATGATAAGGAGGCCCAGTACAGATTAGCACATTTCTTGGGAGGGAGGATTAATTGAAAAAAAAAAATGTGTAAGTTTACTGAATGGCTCTGTAAACTATGCCCAGAGAGACACACACACACTGTTGACAAGAATTGTTCCTAAAGATACCATAACATATCTGGTTAGCAGGATGGGAGTTGCTCTTGCAGGGGACCTCATTACAGCTGCTGGCTATGAAATCTTGGTGGAGAAATGGGGTGAGACTGCTGGGTTTTCTGTGAGAAGTATTGAGTTTGTGGATTATTAAGGAGGTGAGAACCAGTGAATAAGCAGGGTTAGGCTGTACAGCACTTTTCAAAATTCATTTTTGTCTTTAATGCTTAGACTGTTAGAGACGGTCATTCTCAGATTCAGCTAAAGTCTAGGAATTTCTTTTTTAAATATAGTTATTGTTTTGTTTTGATTTTATTCTTGTATCAGGTACTTCTGTTTATAGCAATAAAATCTCTTAATGGAGAATTAGGATGGAAGAGAAATAATAAATAATAACCTTTAGATGTCACCTTCCCTGACTTTTCCATGAGAGGGTAGATAGTTTTAAAGCCCAATGGAAAAGGAAATTAAAGTTGCTTCCCCTGGCCTGAGCCAGACTGGAGCCATATTGTAAGGAAAGCATTTTCCCCTCCTGCGTCCACTCCTCAACTCATTTCTTTTTAATTTTTCTAATCAAGTATTTGCTTATTCCTGGGGCATCAATTCAACAAGTTTGTATTTAGCACCTGAGAGGACCCAGGATTAACCCCCTGGAAGTTCCACAGAGAGCTATAAGAAATGGTGCCTGCTGGATTGGCCAACTTGGGAGAGTTGCTGTAATGATGCCAACTCCTCATTGAATTCACATAATTCAAAGTTATTTCTCACTCTTATAACTTTTCAGTGTGGAAACTGGGCCCAAGCTCCTTCCACCTTCCTTTAATATTGAATCTATAGCTCTGTCACGCCCTAGGGTGCCAGGGACCCCCATTATGTTCTCTTCATCTGACCAACAGAGGGCAGAAACAGAGACCAGTGTTACACTTGGTTTTCCTTGAAGTGAGCATGGAAGAGGCTCTTACGGTGCTTTATTGTGCTGCTCAGAGCTCAGTCACCAGGACATAGTTCAGATTAATGAGTGTGAAATGCAACAAATGTCATTTAACTCCTCCCAGAGGTAGAAAGAAATGGATTTTGGGAGAGAGCTAGCCTGACTTGGACAAACCTGGTTTAAAAAACTTATTTCTCCCACATTTGAGCCATGGAACATTCAAAATTATCTTCACAGATTGACATTCTTTTCACACTTTCTGCCACTCAGTGTTCTGAAAACCTTCCAAGCTCTTGGGATGACTGGAGGTAGGGATGGAAATGTTAACCTGATTGAAAGTGGAGATTAAATGAGAAACCACACTATGCCTTATTATCTTAATAAGTAAATTATTTTAATCCTGTTCAATCCTTTCAACCACTCTGAAATGCAGATTTTATTATCAGAATATAGCTGAAGACAAACTGAGATTCGGAGAGATTAAAATCCTTTCAGAATCACTGGATGCCCCCCACCCAACCCCAATTCTAGCACACTTTTCACTACTTTGCTGCCTCCCAAACCTGAGTCTTTCGCTCCTTACCACACTATCACCTAGTATGTTAGACAAGCTCTGAAAACTTAGTCTCAGCCAAGATGAATCATATCTGTAATATGATCTGGTGGCATTATATTTTCTAGTACATCAGTGGTCAACACCTCACACTAGAGCAATCATCTGATGGCCTTTATCTTCCTCATTTGTCATTTAGGAGAATAACCTGACAAACAATTCTGAGAAGGACAAAAGAACAGAGTTCATGATTCTATAACCCTTTTCCTGTTTGTTTGTTTGTTTGTTTTAAGATAGGCACCTGACATGGTGGCTCATGCCTGTAATCCCAGCAGCTCCAGAGGCTGAAACAGGAAGATTGCAAGTTCAATACCAGCCTCAGCAACTTAGTGAGGCCTTGTCTCATGATTAAAAAAAAAAAAAAAAAAGGCTAGGGATGCGGTTCAGTGGTTAAGTATTCCTGGGTTAAATCTCTTTTGTATCTCTAGTACAAAAAAGCCAGGGGCCAGGGTTAAGCCCAGAGGAAAGTGCCTCTAAGATAAAATCTCTTAAATTAAACCCATAGTGCATTATCATTTTATAGGCACTAGAATGACTACGAAGACAAATGTAAAAAGCAAAATTGACAAGAATGTTGAACAACCAGACCTCTCATAAATAGCTGAAGGGAATGTTAAATCATATAACCATTTTGGAAAACTGTTTGGCAGTTTCTTAAAAAGTTGAATATACAGCTATTATTGACTCAAAATTCCATGTGTATCTATTATCCAAGAGAAATGAAAACTTTCTCCCTCCACTTACACACACATATACACATACCCCACAAACCAAACCTGTACAAAATGTACAAAGTTTCCTAACCTTCTTGGTCTTAGGACATTTTTATAACCACGGAGGATTCAAAAGACTTTTCATGATATCATTTTTGTCTGTTACTGTTTACCAAAATATAAATTAAAACTGAGAATTTTAAACAGATTTATTCAGCTAAAATAAACTTAGTTAATATTGTTAACACTGTTAGCTTAAATAACATTTTTATGAAAAATAGCTGTTTTTTAAAATTTCACATGAAGAGTGGCACTGTTTACATTTCTGCAAATCTCCTTCGCATATTTCTTTTTTTAAATTTTTTATTCTAATTTGTTATATATGACAGCAGAATGCATTACAGTTCATATTACAGATATAGAGCATAATTTTAATATCTCTGGTTGTATATCAAATATGTTCACACCCATTCAGGAATTTAAGAAAGACCCACTGGAACTTATAGTGAGGATGCAAATAAAACAATCTTCATAAATGTACTTTGGATAATGATGCCCATCACACTCCACCATCCTTGTAATCCCCTGCCCCCTCCTTCTTCATGTATATCTTAATAGGAGATAGCTGGGTTCTCACAACTGGTTCCATGTTTAATCTGTTGCTCTATCACATTGCACAGCCTCTAAAACACTCCTCTGTATGCTTGTGAGAATAAGAATGACAAAGTCAGTAATACCTAGCACTACTATGAAAATAGTTTTAATCTTGCAAATCTTCTGAGTGCCTCTCAAAAAACTCTAAGCATCCCTGTACCACGCTTTGGAAACTACTGCCCTGGAAAATTTTCCCACATACCCAAGCATTTAACAGGAGGATAGATAAATATAGTATTCACAGTACAAAATAGCTATTCAACTATGTATACTTACATGTCTCAACTAGGTAAACTCCAGAAACCAACTATTGTCCAGAAAGAACAAGAAGAATAACACCGAGTATGAGACTATTTTTGAAAAGGAAGAAAATATGAAGGAATGTTCTAAATAGTTATTTACTACATAAATAAAATAAATCTAAAAAAAGTTCCATGTGAATTACAAACTCCAAATTCAGAGTAATTTGCTTCCGGATGAGAGAGGAAAGGAAGGAGGGGGAAAATTGGATAGGAATACACAAGGACTTCAATTGCATTTAAATGTTTTATTTGAAAACTCAAAGCAAATATAGAAAAACGCTAAGATGTGACAAGGTTGGATAGTTGGTACATAAGAGTTAGTTTTACCTATTATGCTTTTATGTATGATTGAAATATTTCACAATGTTAAATTTATGTACAAGAATCCAAAAACCTTTGGGAGTAAGATAAGCCAATGTGTTGATAATATTTCTTTCAAAGGTGATTCACAGTTTTGCTGTTTTCTTAAAGTCCTCCAAAACCAATACCTCAGTTTATGAAGGTATTTTTGTATTCAAATCTTTCCTGAATTTGTTTTCTTTTTAAATTTTAAAGGAAGAACATCTTAGAAATATTTATATTTATCAAGTGAAAAGACATCAATACCTTTTATTAAAAAGAAGAAGGGGAAGAAAGGGAAGAAGAGGAGAAACTGAGAGGTATTGTAGGGGTATAATGATGCACATTTTGCACCAACCAACAATGTGACAAGAAAGCCATTTCTTATACCACTGGATTTAGAGATGAATGGATAATCCAACAAATGTTCATTTGGGTGCATAGGAATACATGCAACAGTATATGGGCACATGTGTATAAGGATGATGTTTTATTTCAATGAATCATTAACTATTAAGGTAGAGTAAGTTATGGGAGTCTGCATAATAGAATATTATCCAGCCCCAGGTTACAATAGTATTGATATCTGATATGCACTTCCTTGCATAACTATTTTTCTTGTTTTTTGTTTAAAGAATTTGCTCTTTCATAAAAGTTTTGAGATAATTTTATCTAAATCTAAAGAAGAAATCTTGTTTTTAATTAGGTTTGCATAAAATTTAACTGTAAACAATTTTGGGAGAAATGATGTTTTGTGATTTTATTTATTTATTTATATTTTTTTAAATAGAGAGAGAATTTTAGTATTTATTTTTAGTTTTCGGCAGACACAACATCTTTATTTTTATGTGGTGCTGAGGATCGAACCCAGGCCGCATGCATACCAGGCGAGCATGCTACCGCTTGAGCCACATCCCCAGCCCGATGTTTTATGATTTTAAATTGTGCGATTTAAGAACATATGGGTTTCCAGGCCTTGTGTTATATCTTGTGTTATATCCACCATTACGATGTATTGTCACCTTTGTGCTTGCTGTCTTTGCCATGGTTAATATATTTTAAGTGCTTTGTTTGTTTGTTATCTGTTGTTACTATGAGTTAAATGTTTCACATTCCAATTTTCAGGTACTTAAGGCTAGAATCTGTGATAACTATAGTTTATTCAAAATATTTATCATGTATATAGACAAACATTCTTGATAATTCGATTTTTTTAACAATAAAAATTATATGGTCCAAATATCTCCTCCAAAATCCATGTGTTGGCAACTTAAACCTCCATCAGTGTTTTTGTAAGATGGGACTTTTTGGAAGGTATGCAGGCCATGAAAGCTCCACCCTTATGAAGGATTAATGCTGCTATGGAAAGGATTGAACAGTAAGTTGACTCACTTTGCCTTTCTTCCATGTGAGGACTTTGCCCTTTAGCCTCCCACCAATATGGAATCTGGGCTCTTGTCTGTGAATGTGTGGATACAACCAGAAGACCTTCAACACCTTGACATCCTTATCTTGAATATCACAGTCTCCAGAAATAAAATAAATTTCTATTCCTGATAAATTACCTGTACTATGGTATTCTGCTAGAGTAGAATAAACAGACCAAGACAAAAAGTTTGCTACATATCTTTGTAGTCTTCTTGGGGCTCGGGACCTGTTTGATCCATGTCAGTTCACCTCCAGAAGGGAAATGAAGTGGGCATGCCCAGTGGCTCTCCAGTGCAGTAGCAGGAACCTGTCACTCCCTGCTGAGACACCAACGTTGAAGAAGCTTCCCACTCCCTAGCCTCTGTTCTGTCTCAGCATTCAGTCTTCCTGTTGAGAGCCCTGGGCTCCTAGAAATCAGGGATCTCATTAAAGGCTAGTGATCTTCATCTCCCTGGAGTTCAACCTCCTCAAAGTGAATTCTTTCCTATAGTTCTGCAAAAATATTCTTCACATGCTCACCTACCCAGGAAATAAAGTCCCACTCACTAGGGCCAACATGTGTGAGTCTCAGAAGGTCAAATAGATTGGAATTGGTAAGAAACTCAAGGGTTGGATTTGAGTCACTGGATATCCTGAGTCTCCCTTTTTTTTCCTGTTTCTAGATTATTGGGTCTACTGGACTTGATGTTACTTTTTTTTTTTTTAATTGCTTTTTAGTTAGTTATACATGACAGTAGAATGCACTTATATACTTTGATATATCATACATAGATGGGATATAATTTCTCATTTTTTCTGAGTATACATATTGTAGAATCACATTGGTCATACAGACACATACATACATACAGTAATAATGTCTACTCCCTTATCCCCACATCCCCTGCCTTCCCCTCCTTTCATTTCCCTCTACCTAATATAAGGTAACGCTATTCTTTTTAAAAATTTTTTTTGCATTACAATACTTAATACACATATATACTACAATTTTTGTATCTCTGTATATAAAGAATGTTGACACCCAATTCAAGTCTTCATACATGTACTTTGGATAATGATGTCCATCACATTCCACCATCCTTGCTAATCCCCTGCCCCCTCCCTTTCCCTCCCACCCCTCTTCCCTATCTAGAATTCATCGATTCCTCCCATGCTCTCCCTCCCAATCCTACTGTGAGTCAACCTCCTAACCTCAGAGAAAACATTAGGTATTTGTTTTGGGGGGATTGGCTGATTTCGCTTAGCATTAGGACTTAAAATAGCATACTACAGAAACATAGCCACATCAATGTTTATAGCAGCACCATTTATAATAGCTAAACTGTGGAGCCAACCTAGATGTCCTTCAGTGGATGAATGGATAAAAAAAAATGTGGCATATATATACAATGGAATTTTACTCAGCATTAAAAAAGAACAAAACCATGGCATTTGCAGGCAAATTGATGTTACTTTTTAAGGAAGCTATTGAAATATGTATCTATGGCTTTACCCTGACTCAAACACTTGTGACTTAACTTCTCACATTCCTCCATTCCCATCCACTATGTAGCCACATGCCCTAACTGAACAGTGACTATATTATTTTTGAAGGAAGGTTTTACTATAATAGAATCTCATTTCACCCATAGCTAAGCCAAGAGACATAAAACTTCCATTCAGTTGAAAGTGTTATAAAATACTTGAACAAATCACCTTAGATAGCCTATCATAGAGGACTGAAAACATCACTAAATTGTTGGAAGTTAAAGACCACTGTGTATAACGTACATCTGTTGGTCTCCAAAGAGACCTCCCAGTGAACCATATCACCCAGTCTTTCTGCCCATGTGTAGTTCACTCCAATACAGAATCTGGGCTCTGTCTGTGAATCCATTTAATTAATAAGATGTAGGAATAGTGACAGCGAACACTTATAAGGTAAGCTTGTAATAAGGTCAGTAACCTTGAGTTACAGTGTAAGATGTTCAGCTACTTCATTAGGGAGACCATATGGAATCATCATATACAAGTGCCATTTGAAGGAGAGCAAGAGACAGGGAGAAAACTAGCCATTTTTCCTACCAGTTAAAGTTCCAGGCTTAGGCACCCTTACCAAGGTACCAGTCAAAATTTCAGGAGAAGAATCTTGGATATTTGAACCTCATCTACAATCTGACTTCCCCTGTATAGTAACTCCAAGCAGGACCATCAGAAGAACCATCTGATGGAGCCTATTTAAAATTAATGAAAGAAATACTGTGCAAAATGGTCTCCGAGTCCAGACCTTGGGCTGAGGTTGTCTTCGTTTATTCCAAGATCATTCTTCAGAGTGCCACCCCACAGAACGTAAGACATGATACAATGGTCATCGTTTTACATCACTAAGCCTTGGAGTGGTTTGTCCTGTACAATGTAATAACCAAAACACATTAAGGCAGAAGTCAGTCGTGAAGATAAGGATCCTCAAACTCCAGGAAGACTTCTTTCCAGAACTGAATTTGTCATTTTGTGAATGTTTCCATCTGTCCACCCAGAGCCTTGGCCACCTTGTTCCACTAAGTTAAAGATCTAACATCACGTCCTGTAGAAGAAGATCTGGGGGCATCTCTGACTCTTTTGAATTTAAGAAAGACCCACTGGAACCTACAGTGAGGATGCAAATAAAAGCAATCCTACAACTTGGATTCCCCAAGATATATATGCACCTGCCACTGGAGAGTACGAGAGCTTGTTTCTTTTCCCAAAAGCATTGGGCTTTGTGAATCCAGCCTTCGATCCAGTGAAGTGTCTACAAGAGTAAAATAACACACACACACAAGCCCATGAATTCATCCTCATAATAAAACCCCCTCAGACATTTTTTTTTTTTTTACGGCTGTGAAGCAGCACCTGCCATTAGCCGTGGTGTTTCCTATTTTCATATTGTCTGACAGTAGCAGTTGGATCAGGCTTGAGCCAGTGTGACTGAGAGGCAGGCTCCCTGCTTCCACAAAGCTGAATTTAATAAGATGAGAACAGCATGCCAAGATGGGGAGCTCCCTCCCTAACACTTATCCTGACACCAGCCCCTCAGCGGGGCATATTGCTGTGGTAATCTGGGTGAGCCGGACAGAGGGTCCTGCTTACAAGTTCAATATAATGGAGCAGCAGGGGGTGAAGGGCTGGCAGAAAAGCTTAGCAAAGTTAAAGCCTATTACTCTATGCTTGAGGAAAAATGAGTCACAAAATATTAGACCCAGAGCAAGACTTGAACCTGCCAAATACAGCAGCAACACACGCTAGGCCTTGTCCCTAATGGCACATTCATTATTCCACCATCCAGGGTAATGTGGATTTAAATGTCTTTAACCCTAATGGAAATGGATATGCAAATTTCCTCCAGCCCATGCCTCCTTCAGTATTGTTTTGCTCTGAGTCTTAACAGACAAGGTGACCGTACACTGCATATGTCAAAGAAAATGATGCCTTTTAAATCTGCCTTTAGTAGCGAGAAGGCAAGACACTGGACAGAAATCTTTCCAGCTGCAGTTTTGTGGCCTTTGTGGATGTTGTTTTATTCCTGTGTGGTGTTGGATTTAAAGCTAAAGGGAAGAAACAGCATATGCAAATGATTTTTGATTTCAGTCTTGGTTGAGGATTAGCTGGTTTAGTTATTTTGAATATCAACTCTTTACCATAAGTAAGTTTTAACAAAAGCTCTTCAAAACAGGGGAGCTCTGGCGCAAATTCTTCAATACTAGCTCATCAAAGCACACTGCTGGACTCAGAGCAAATCTGACTCACATGTTTCATCAATCAGTGCCCCAGAACCCATCTAGGATTCTCAGACCATTCTTTAGAATCCCGGACCTTAAACGGCTCAAAGATGGAGAATCTTTGAAGGGGACAATAGAACAAGGACTTGTGATTCCTTCTGCTTTCCCTACACCGACTCCTACACTATCACAGCCAAGTAGTCCTCTAGCTCGTCAGGTACAATGCTGATAACAACGGCCACCTATTTCTGTGCTCTTACCTTGAGCCAAGTTCTTGGTGGGTGCTTTATAAGCAGAATCTCTAATCTTTGTATAGGTTGTAAATTTTCTTACCACGTACAAACAAATTTCTCCTTTATTTATAGTTGATCAAATTATCTTTGTGATTTTTTTTTTTCCCAGGGGAGAATCAACCTGAAATGTCAGACTCCCCAAAGTATGTCTCCTGTTGTCTTCCAGTTTTTACAACCTCCTTGAAAGTGCAGGGACTCTCTGATATATGCACAGTCTTTTGGATTTCCCCTCCTTTCCCTTGCTCCTCTTGAACATGGTGTCTGGGACTCCTAAGCTTAGCACCAGTGAAGAGGAGGGACTTCCAGATTCATGTGGTGAGTCTTGGATTCCTGAGGGTCCTGCCTTGAAATGACTGGTGTGGCTGACTCCATGAGTCCACAGAGCAATCAGGTCTCCCTTGCCAGTTGTAGCCTCCTGCTGTTACTGCTAGAAACTGTGGCCTGGCCTGTTGTCTGTGTTTATGAAGCCCTCACACGTTGCAGACTCTGACTCAAGGAGTATGACAGTCCACCTTCTGTCTCTGAATTCTGTGTCCCCAAATAGAAAGCATGGGGATATTTGCAACTTTCATGCCACACACAGGCCAGGCCAGGAAAGCCAGATTGTCAGCTTTCTCACACATGTCTTTCTGGTTCCTCTTTAGTCAATGGTGTATATTCATTCCCATCCCATGAACCAAAGATTAATATGGAGTTCCTCCTAAGATCTCAGCTATGCCTAAGGAAACAGACCACTAACCTTGATGTTTTGAGTGATCTCCTAGTTCCGTCTGGATATTTCTATTGTCCTCTCACTCTAAGAGCAAGACCAAGAGTCGGGGAAATGGGAACTCTGGCATCTGACCTTCTTTCTTTATCTTTCTCACCTTTATTCTACTTCACACTGACCTGGGCCAAGAAGCACATCTCAACATCTCACTCCTTCCTCCTCCTCCTTTGCCTGTACCTTATATCCTGACTTCTTGAACTTGGACTGTCCTAACACAAGTTTTCCTTAGAGATAGACAAAGATTCAAGTAGAAGTTATTTGGGAGAGGCAGGAAATACTAAAAAGTGGATTAGTGAGAGGGAAGGCAAGGCAGTGTATTAATTGCCTTCCCTCTTGCCCATCACCATGCTGGAAAACTGGACCTTCATCCCATGGAGTGACAATGTAGAGCACCTGTTCAGAGCAACATCGTGCAAGGGCTAAAGAAGCTGCAGCATTTATACACCAATTCCTATTACTTATTAGTTGAGGACCACTCCATTTGGAGTAAGGGAGCTGTTCATTATCTTGATTGTGGTGAGTACCTAAATCTCTACCTATGTTAAAATTAATAGAATGAAGATATGAAGATGCTGACTATGCATAAGACAAATATTCAACATCAGATGTCGTTAGGAATTGCAAATTAAAACTACAAGTCATCACTACACCCCAGTCAGAAGGGTGAAATTACAAAACCTGACAACACTAAGCGCTGACAAGGATGTGCAGCAAAAAGAACTCATTCATTGCTGGTGGGAATGTGAAATGGTGCTACTACATTGGAAGAGAGTTTGATGGTTTCATACAAAACTAGATGCATTCTTCTCATATAATCCAACAATCATGTTCCTGACTCCTTTGCCTAGATAATTTGAAAAGTTTTTGTCTATCCAAAAACCTATGCACAAAAGTTTATAGCAGCTGTATTTGCTATAAAACTCACTAAAAAATTTGTTAAAACTTGGAAGCAATCAAGATGTCCTTCAGAGGGAGAATGAACAAACTGTGGTTCATCCCTACAATGGAATATTAGGCAGCAACCGAAAAGAAATGAGCAATCAAGCCATGAAAACCAGGTACTTTCTATTAATATTACTAAGTGAAAGACACCAGTGTGGAAAGTCCCCATGCTGTATGATGCCGACTACATAGCATCCTGCAAAAGGGTGCCAGGAGTTAGGGCAAAGGGGGGATGAATAGGCAGAGCACAGAGGATTTTTAGGGAAGTAAAACTATTCTATATGATTCTATAATGATGTTTACATGTCATTACACGTTTGTCAAAATCCATAGAATGTGCAACAGGAAGAGAGAAGCCCACTGTAAATTATGAACCTTGGGCAACAGTGATGTCTTAAAGCAGGTTCATGGGCTATGATAAATGTGTTAGTCTGAAATGTTGACAGTGAGAGAGCTGGGGGGGGGCAGGAAATATGGGAATTTTGCTTTTTTCTTAATTTCACTTTAAACATAAAACTTACCTAAAATATAAAATCAATTTGTTTAAAAAGTCCCTTAGCACTATATAGCAAAAAAAAAAGTTGAATTTACTATATGTAAATTGTTTAAATAACTAAACAGAAAGAAATAGGGGGAGAGAAGAAAGCCATTTGAAGATATCTTCTGTTTCTTCATGTTTTATGGAAACTTTAATATTTACTCATCAGAGATGTCCTTTCCATAAGCAAGATATTATAAGTCAGTTGCCTGCCATTTTACCCAGCAAGTAGTAAGTACCCAACAACTGGGTCAGTGGGTTCTACTGCTACTTCTTGACAGAGCCTCCTTGGAATCACATTAGTATTTATTCCTATTGTCACACCAGTCCAGTCCAAGAGGCAAGAGTGTTGGTTTTCAAATCCAGGTACAGTAGAATCACCCAGAAAGCTTACCAAAACACAAATTGCTGGGGCCTAGCTCCAGATTCTGATCAATGAGTTATGAGGCAGAGCCTAAGCTTTGCATCTCTGACAATTTCCTGGGTTGTACTACTGGTCCTGGGACCATACTTTAAGAATTTGACATTCTTCCTATTCCTACCAATCTCAAGCAGCTGCCCACTTCCAAAATGACTAATGCCTCCGCATCCTACATCTGGGGCTTCTGATTGAACAATAAGTTTAGTGTTTAGCCTTCTTCTTCTTCTCCTTCCCCTTCTCTTCTCCTCTTTCTTCTTCTTCAATCCACCTTCCCAGTTAATTTTAATGTAAGGTCAAGGTTGAGTACCATGGCCCTGGAGGCATGTCAATGAAGCCTTATATCCCAAGCATCATTCTCAGATCAGCAGCATCTACATCACTAGGAAGCTTGAGAGAAATGCACAAATTCAGACTCCACATAGACCTAAGTAACCAGAACCTACTTTTAAAAAAATTTTAATCGCCATATAATAATTATAGATTCATGGGATATGATGTGACATTTTGATATGTATGTACAATGTGTAATGAACAAACCAGGATAACTAGCATACATTTTTTTGCATTGAAAACACTCAAAAGACTCTCTTCCGATAATTTTGAAATGTACAATAAATTATTATTAACTCTAATTTTCTTACTGTGCTATGGAACACCAAAAAGGAATCCTCTTATCTAATTGCATTTCTATACCAATTCTTCTCTGTCTCTCCTTCCCACCTACCTCCCCAAACCATGGTAACCACCATTCCACTCTCTACTTAGTTGATTGACTTTTTCAACTTCCGCATATGCATGAGAACATGTGGTACTTGTCTTTCTGTCCCCAGCTAATTTCCTCCCGTTCCACCCATGTTGTTACAAATGACAGTATTTCATTTTTTTGGCTGGAAGGGGTTGTTTGTTTTTTGAATGGCTGAATACTAGAGTATGCATTTTCAACAAGATTCTTCTAAAGAATTCTTATACCTGTTAAAGTTTGAGATGCTCCCATACAGACTGTCCTCCCCTACAACTCAAATCAGAAGTGTCACCAGATCTCCCCTTTGCCCAGAGTTTCCCTTTCTAAAATACCAGGATTGTAGAACAAAATGAAGAACCTACTACCTGTATCCTTTGCCCCAAAGAAAGCAATTTTTACCTTCCACATTTCAGGTATGATCCTGAGAAGCTTTTTCTCTTCGCCCTAGCCTTTTCTCCCCCCATCTTCCCAGACTCAGTTTACATCACTAGACTTCATCACACCTATATATTAATGCCAAGGCTTCTTACTCTGATTCAAGTAAAGATGGGAGGCAGGATCGATGTCTCAGTAGGATTTAGAGAAAAAAAAAAAAAACTCTTCTTTAAAAAATGTTAGCACCTGGTTTCTCCCTAAATTACCCTAACACACAGATGTGTTGAGATGGTATTAAAATAGAATCCTTATCCACTACAGGCTAGAAAGTGAAAAGTGACATGGAAGGGATGCCTAATGATTTGGAAAAAGAAAAAGATCTAACTGCATTAGTGAAGAAATTATGAGGTGTCTATGACCAGAGAAACCTGAAATGTGCTAATTGAATGCCCTCAGATGCCATTATCAGTGCAGCCCCTCTGGAGTCAGCAGCACAAGCACATCAGAGCAGAAACCTGAGCTAACAGCACACAGAGCTGTCTAAGAGAACTGGCCTAAGTGAAGGTTTGGTGTGCATGAGTCAGCAGGGGAGGGGCCTGTGCATGTGGCTCCACCAGGAATCCTCTGCAAACAAGGGAGGGAATCACCTCTGGTTAGGATGCCATTATGTGTTTAAAACCCATAAAGAAGACAAGCTCTGTTTCCAGAGGGAACAATAGTAGCCATATTAGGAATATGTGCATGCACCCATAGGTACTCATGTACACACACACACACACACACACACACACACTCCAAAACACAACTCTTGCCACTTAAAATATGTTCAATGGGTCAACAGCATCAACATTATCTGGTCCTAGCCTATACCAACAATTTAAGAATCTGCATTATAACAGTGTCCCCAGGTCAGTTTGATGCACACTTGAAGTTCAACAAGAATTTCTCTAAACCATTGATTCCCATCTTTGGCTGCAAACAGGAATCACTCAGGATTTCCATGCATACCATATTTTGAGAATCAAAGACCTAAAATACAAGATGAAACTCTGCCCATCTTTTCCTCTCAAATCAAGTCCTTTGCCTCTTCTAAAACAGTACATTGAACTAAGACTGCTGTTGGCAGGTCTGGCTAATAACTCTTTTTAAAGGCTAACTTTATTCTGTTCTAGTAACTACCACTTTAGTTACATGCTTCCTGAGACTAGGACCCACAACTTACTCTGTTTTACATCAGACTTCAGGCCAAACAGCAAAATTAGGTGGATGCTCATTTAATATTTATAATTAATGATACATTTCTGATAATAAATGAAATTCAGGTTTCTGGATTCTCTTTACTATTTATTTTTTGTGCATTTTAATTGTGGAAGGCATTATTAGGATTATATCTCCCCAGAAAGACTATGCACTCTTTGAACACAGAGACACATTTGATGTTTCCACTCCCCTTTCCATCCAAATGTGTAACATATTAATGAACACAGAATGTATATCCAGTACATACAAATTGTACTGATTACCCTCAAGTTTTTAATTCAACTAAAAGTCATGACTTTCTAAGAGAACATCTAAATCTATATCAGCCATATCTATAATTAAAATATATGGATAATTCCATTTTTATTAAACTATTTTCAATGCTTAATTGATTTAGTAATCCATATTTTTTAATATTTCCTGGGATAATATTTAGAGTATTAAAAATTTGATCATTTATTTAGAGATTTGTTGAAGGCACTAAACTAAGCACTGGAGAGTGGGCATAAATGCACAGATGGAAGTGGCAGCCTAGAGACAAGAGTGTTATGAGAGATAGCAAAGCTATTCCTGGAAAGTAGAGGTTTCATCAAGGATGTAGCTTTGGACTGGATATGAAATACCAGAACAAAAGATAATATGGTAGATAGTGTTGCAGAAAAAAATTCTAGGCAAAGGGCAAAAGAGTAAGAGGTCAGCTCTTTCTGCTTCCAATGCTTCTACAGTTTAGATACAAGGTGTTCCCCAAAGTCCATGTGTAAGACAAAACAAAAAGTTTAGAGGTGAGATGTTTGAGTCATGAGAGCTTTAAACTAATCCATTCTTTAATCCCCTGATATAGTTACCACCTTAACTGGGTGGTAACTATAAGGCAGGTAAGGAATAGCTGGCAGAGGTGGGTCATTGGGAGTGTGCCTTTGAGTTATATATTTTGTCCCTGGTGAGCAGAGCTTGCTCTCTAAATAGACATGGTGGACATGTCCAAAGCTGCTTTCCTCTAGCACAATGTTCTGCTTCACCTCAGCCATCTGTGGACTGAGACCTCTGAGACCATATGCCAAATACATTTTTTCTTTCCTAAAATTGTTCTTATCAGATTTTTGGTCCCAGTGGAGGAAAAAAAAAATTACTGACTAAAACAAGTGCCAAGTAGCAAGAGGACAGAGAGAACAAACAGCAGGAATCTCACCACAGTGTCTCTGAGCAGTCATACGGACTCTCCAGGTTTGGAGTTCTGGATTCATGACCAGCCAACACTGTGATTGCCACCACCACCACAGGATTTTTTGGGGGAACTGTTGAAGTAGAAACAAAGAGAATAAAAGCAGGAAGAGGCTTGCTTGCTTTCTGTCTCTCTTTCTCTCTCTCTTTCTCTCTCTCTGTCTCTCTCTCTCTTTCTCTCTCTCTCTCTTTCCAGACTAAAGCTGAAGGACTTCTCCTGGCACTCTTTCTGCCTGCACCTGTTGCTTAGTTCTAGGTTTCCAGCTATCTTTGGGGCTAAAGCAGGAAATCCTAGAAGAGAAAGAGGTTTTTCTGTTTCTTCAGGTTCCAGTTTCTTTCCCCGATCTGCTTGCTATCTTTTAATTTTTTGGGCTCCTTAAAGAACTATTCTTTCCATTCCATCCAGGGAATGCATTTAAATAGGGACCTGGTATATATATACACTCCACTTTGATGGAACATCCAAGAAAGGTCAGGACATCCCAGAAAGGATATCTTAATGACTGGAAAAATGGCTTTGTGATTAAAAATACCCAGAAAGCATCTTACCTGATATTCGAGAGTCATGGGATCTGTTTTAGAGTTCATCTAAGATCTGGGGAAGAAAAGAATAAGGTTATTTTATGCATGGTCTTTTAACTTAATGATTACATATGGCTAAATCTTCATAAGAAATATTGACAGGCAATTCACTTTCAATGATTAATTCTAGAGAGCTGGCAGGCGGGGAAAAAAAAGGTCAATCTGAAAGTACTTGACATGCTTAATTGTTTTTCAGAGTGGACAGTAAGGGGGAAAAAAGCCACAGATCTCAGCACTGGTTCTCCGCTTCACTGAATCATCAAAATAAAGGGGAGTCTCCAGCCATGGCTTCAGATTAGGACAAGATGGGAACTTCATCATGCTTGTGTTATTGTTGGGGGATTGATTTGAAAATAAAAGACCTAAGTTTCAGCTGGTCCTAAACTATGGAGAATTTTACCCACACAAAGGCCCCAATTGCCAATGCAAATCTGGTAATTGGACACTTAATTACCCTATTTGCACACATAAATGAGGGGTGTTCCTGCAAGAAATCAGAGTCCACTCTTAAAACTTTGGCCCCAAGCAATGAAACCACATGCTTTTGTCAACAGTTAAGTTGATTAGAATTGTGTTTATTTCTGCTCGTGTTAGTCTACACGTATTTTCGTTGGAGCCTTATGTCCACTGAGTTAAAAGCTTAGCTTAAAAAAAAAAAACAACAAAAAACAAAAAACTATTTTATGCAGAAAACCTAGATAGTAATTGCCAACTATGTGCCAAGTATCCTTTCATTATATAGAGACTGCGAGGTCTGAATAAAAAGAAATATTCTTTGCAACCTCATATGCTTGGGCAGACTCAGCAGTCTTATGGTCATAATAAAGACAGAAGGGCCTTTTAAAAACAAAACCTCAAGCAAAATTTCCAGCATGGATTACTCTCTTGGGTAAATGGCTCAAACATGAATTTTCCCATTTCCCTAGGGCAGGTAGAGGAGTGAATTTTCTCTGAATATCTTCTAGCTAGACAATGTCCTAACAATGTCCTTAGGGGGAAACATGTTCATTGATTTGGAAGTGTGTATCGTGAGTAGGCCCATCTGGGTTTCCTTCCCATGAATAGAAGCTCCAAGACTTGGCTGTCTCCTGATCGTTGATTACATATAGGCCTGGGTTCTAGTCCTGGCTCTAACTCAAACTAGCCATGTAGTACTGGGGACAGACTCAATTCCTTATAATTTTTTGAAAAAGGAGAAGGAAGAAGGGAGAGCTGATGAAGTTAGCCAGGCAGCAAGTCTAGAAATGGAGGTAGGCCACGAGAAGCAGTCAGGTGTCAAAGGTGAAGAAGGATGAGCAAGAAGAGATGATCATTAGATTTCATGATTTGAAGGTCCACAGTAACTTCCCTGGCCACTAGATGCTCAACAACTATTTGTTGAGTAAATGACTTAAATATAAGCACCAGTTATTGAGAGTCCTTGTACAGGGAGCACTCAGAGAAAGAAAATGTGCTCTTATTTAAAAAAGGAGTTGTAAGAGTATTCCTTGAAGAACAAAAGCTGAACGAGACAGTCAAGAAAACTTAACCTGGCAGAATGGCAATTATCAAGAATACAAGTAGCAACAAGTGTTGGCAAGGATGTGGGGGAAAAGGTACACTCATACATTGCTGGTGGGATTGAGAATTAGTGCAGCCACTCTGGAAAGCAATATAGAGATTCCTCAAAAAACTATGACAGAACCACCATATGACCCAACTATTCCACTCCTTGGTGTGTGTTCAAAAGATTTTAAATCATCATTCTACAGTGACTTGGCCACATCAATGTTTATAGCAGCACAATTCAAACAGTCAAGCTATGGAACCAAACTAGGTGCCCTCCAGCATATAAATGAATAAAGAAAATGTGGTATATATACATAATGGAATACTATTCGGCCATAAATAAGAATGAAATTATGTTATTTGCTAATAGATGGATGAAACTGGAAACTATCATGCTAAGAGAAATAAGCCAATTCCAAAAACCAAAGGCCAAATGTCCTCTCTGATATGGGGATGCTAACCCACAACAAAAGAGGGAAGGGAGGAGAAAATTAGAACTTCATTGGGTTAGACAAAGGGAAACGAAGGGACAGGGGAATGGAAATGGGAAAGACAGTGGGATGAATAGCATATAACTTTCCTAGGTTCGTTCATGAATACACACATTGACCAGGGTAACTCCATATCACGTACAATCATAAGAATGGGATCCTAATTAGAATGGGTTATACTCCATGTATGTATAATATATCAAAATACACTCTAGTGTCTAGTATATCTAAAAGAGAGAGAGAGAGAGAGAGAGAGAGAGAAGAAAAGAGAGAAGAAAGAAAGGAAGGGATGAACTGGATGTAGCTCAGTGGTGGAACGCTCATCTAGCACGTGCAAGACCCTGGGTTTCATGCCTGGTACCACAAAAGGATTAACTAAATTTTTTAAAACTAAACAACATGAGCTTGAAATAAATCATTTTTATATCAAATGTTGATATTCATACTACAATGTATTTTTGCCTTTAAATATTTTAAAGAAAAATGATGTGAAATATTTTAAAATATTTTTTATTTTTGCACTTGTTTGATTTCCACTCTTATTAAAACATTAAAATTGTGTATAGTTGAATGCAAAAGAAAACATAAAACATATAACATCTCTGTTTGGAAAACCATGCTCCTGCTTATTATTTTATTTTCAAGGCAAATATTCAAATGAAATTCTTCTGCTGATGGGTGGTTATGTATGAAAATTTCTAATGTGAGACCAGAAACTGAAATAGGGACTCTATCCATCATATTCATGATATGATTGTCTGCCTCACCACCCTTTCTTCCTACATGAAAACTATTTTTAATCTTCATCCTAACTTTCTTTCCTTTTTTTTTTTTTTTTTGGCAGGGTGAGGTGTGTGGTCCTTGAAATCAAGGGCACTCAACCACTGAGCCACATCCCCAGCCCTTTTTTGTAGTTCATTTAGAGACAGGGTCTCACAGAGTTGCTTAGTGCCTCGCTGTTGCTGAAGCTGGCTTTGATCTCGTGATCCTCCTGCCTCAGCCTCCCAGGCCACTGGGATTGTAGGTGTGCACCATTGTGCTTGGCTACTTTCTTTTCATCTGTATTGAGAATCTGCAGGTGCAGTTCTGGTGGGGTTGACTGGAAGCTGTCGAAAGTGCTGAATTAGTTGAATGTAGAGGTAATAGTGTCGAGGGACGCATTATCTGAGGATAAACACTCTGATCAGAGTTAGAGGTTGGGGTTGAGTAGAAAAAATATTTTTTCTTTCTGTGTTAAAAACCTGTGAGCCTCAGCTGGGTCTTGTTGGTTTAGAAGCAAGCAGAAGAAAAGAAACAAACATTTATTAAGCGTGGACTAGATGCCAGGCTTTTTAACCACATCATCTCAGTTAACTCTCTCTGCCACCTTGAGGTAGGTATTAACATTTGTTTTACACAGGAGGAGAATAGTTAGAGAAGATTGTGAATTTGCATGAGGCCACCCAGCGAACGGCCCTATGATCTCAATCACATCTAAATTATTGGTGTTTTTCAAGCCATTAGGAAGTCAACTTAGTGTCATGACTAGAAGTTTCTAAGTTTAAAAATAGACTACAGTAGATCTGAAAATACCCAGCAATCATTTCCTGGAACTTTTGCTTTATGTAATCGTGTGTGTGCATGTCATAAGGAAAGTTACATTTCTCCCTATGAATTTGGGTCAAAATTTGAAAGCCACTACCATTGTCCATGCTGATAGTATACAATCTTACCTACTGTCCTTTTTCGGTTCCAGGTTCCCATCCAGGACACATTATAGCTAGTCGCCCTTGGGTTCGTATTGGCTATGACAGCTCCTCATTTTCCTTATTTTTAATGGCCTGATGGTTTTGAGGCATTCTGATCATGTATATTGCAGGAATGCCTCTCTACGAGAATTTGATTTCTTTCTCATAATTAGACTGAGGTATATAGGTTTTAGGTAGAAAGATAACAGAGTTAGTCTTTGGCCTGTTTTAACTCTTGCATGTAGCTTGGGATAAAGGATGGAAATACGGATATCCAGATTTCTCAGTGCAATCTGTTGAAAAGACTCGTTTCCTCCATTCCACTTTTATCCAATCAGCTTGTCTCCCTTTTCAAAACTCAGTTGCCCAGATGCCAGAGGTTTTATTTATTTACTCTCAACTGAATACCATAGATCTCTATGTGTATCCTTATGCCAGCACCACACAGTTGTGATTACGAGAGTATTGTAGCAAGTTTTGAAGTGGAAAAAGATAATCCCTCCAATATTGTTCTTTTTTTTTCAATATTTTATGGGAGAAAGGAGTATTCTGAACAATTTCCATTTCCATATGAATTTTTGGATGAACTTGACAATTGGATGGCTCTCCACAATTTATTTTCAAGTATTTCCTTTTCTTTGATGTCATGGGAAATAAAAATACTTTTTAAGATTGATTTCTGATTTTGTATTGCAAGTGAGTAGAAATAAAATTAATTTTGTATATCAATCCCATGCAGTGTGATTTTTGCCAAACTCATTTATGAGTTCTAGTAGTTTTAGAGAATTCACTAGGATTTTCTATACTTAAAATTATGTCATATGCCAAAAATAGTTTCAATGCTTTCTTTCCATTCTGGATGATTTTTTATTTCATTTTCTTGCCTAACTGACCTGGCTAGAAGTTCCACTAAAATATTAATACAAGTGGTAACAGGACATATCCTTGTCTTGCTCGTGAACTTCAAGGGAAAACATCTTTTTTGATGTTAGTTGTGAATTTTTGTAGATACACATTCTCAGATTCAGAAAGGTGGCTTTAAGTGCTAGTGTGTTGAGTATTTTTATATGAAATGGTGTTGATTTTACAAAATGATTTTTCTGTGGTTTAAAGATATGGTTTTTGTACATTGTTCTATTGATAGTGGTGTAGCAATTTAATCAATTACCAGATATTAGTTTTCCAGAGACAGAATGAGTAGGATATAAATGTAGACATATGAGAGGGGATTTTTTTTAGGGGAATTGATTAATGGGATCATGATGGCTGAGAAGTCCCATGATGGGCTGTATGCAAGCTGAACACCTTGGGATGCTGGTTGCATGGCTCAGTCCGAGCCTGAATGCTTTAGAACCAGGAAAGCATTCAGTCTGATGAAACCTGAGACTTTGGGAGAACACCATTGTAAGTCCTGGAGTACAAATGCCCATAAACCTAGAGTTCTGATGTCTTGGGCAGCAGAACAAAATCTATTACCATCCTGCAGTTATGAGGCCCCAGGGTAATTGGATGATGCCCTTTTGTCCAACTGAGGGCAGATCTTAGACTCACACATTAATCTCCTCTGGAAACATCCACACAAACACACGCAAAACAATATTTTGCCAAGTTTTTAGATATTCCCTAAATCCAATCAAGTTTACACCTAATGTCAACCATCACTAATCATGTTCTCAACTTCAATGAGAGCTATGTTTTGATATTCCACATATGAGTTGAGATCATGTGGTACATATATTGATGTGCCTGGATGATCTCATTTAATATAATGATTTCCAGTCCACCCATGTTGCTGCAAAGGACAGAATTTCCTTCTTTTTATGGCTGACAGTGTTCCCTCATGCATGTGCACCATGTTTTCTTTACTCATTCATCAGTGATGGACACTGTTGTTTCTGTTTCTTGGCTATGGTGAATAGTGTTGCAGTGAATATGGGGGTGCAGATCTCTCCTCCATATCCAGATTTCTTCTCCTTTGGATATATATGCAGTAGTAGGATTGCTAGATCATATGGCAGCTCTATTTTTAATTTTTCAAGGAGCCCCTGTACTGTTTTCCATAATGACTGTACAAATTTCCATTCCCATCAACAGTGTGCAAAGGTTGCCCTTTCTCCACTTCCTTGCCAACACTTGTTATCTGTAGTCTTTTTTTAAAACAGTTGTTATTACTGGGGTGTGGTGCTGTGATATCTCTATGTGGTTCGATTTGCATCTCACTGGTGATGTTGAGCATCTTTTCCTGTACCTGTTAGCCATTATTTTAATTGGGTATTTTTCCTTGGTATTGAGTTTTTGGAGTTCCTTACATGTTCTAGATATTATTCCTTTGTCAGATATATAGTTTGCAAATATTTCCTCCCATTCTGCATGTTGGCTTTTCACTCCATTGATTGGTTTGTTGTGCAAAGTTTTTCAAGTTTTATGTGATCCCATTTGTCTATGTTTTGCTTTTATTTCCTGGGCTTTTGGATTCTTCTCCAAAAAACATCTCTGCCTAATGTAATGTCCTACAGGATTTCCCTTTGTTTTCTTCTAGTAGGCTCACAGTTTCAAGTCTTCTATTTCAGTCTTCAATCCACATTGAGTCAGTATTTGTATCTGGTGAAAGAACCAAATCATATTGTTTATCTGTACATTTCTCCTTTAAATTGGCTCTGTGTCAGTGTGTAGTTGTTATATCTCATTTGGCTTTTGGTTTTCTATGCATCTCGTGCCTTCATTCCTCATTGTCCCTTTCACTGCCGAATCTTACACTGGGTGAATATTGTCTATTGTAATATTTTAATTCCTGTAGTGATTTTTTTTACTATGTGTATTTTTAGTTACTTTCTTATTGGTTGTTCTAAAGCTTGTCATATACATCTTATCACTTCAGGTATATACTGTTGATTCCAGTGAGATATTGAAATGCTAAGAGTTGTAGTCCCTTTCTCTGTTTTTGTGCTATTACTATAAAACTATATATTATTATAATTCAATTTGTGTATATATATGTGTATATATACACACACACACAGACACACACACATATTACATCTATATGCTGCAAATCTAATGTGTATTATAACTAACATTTTATATAGGCATTCTTATAAAATTATTTTATATAACTTTATATGAACTAAAAGAGCTTAAGAAATAAAGGACAGCAAATATAAATTTATGAAATTTGTTATGCTGATCTTCTTTTTAAACAGTTCTTGTCCTTTTCACTTGTTTCTGTGGATTTAAGTCACCATTTGGAGTCATTTTCTTACTCCATTTTCTTACTCACCTGCTGTGTAATATTATTACATTTCTACTTATTATAGGTTCCAAAGTATCAAAATATTCAGAATTTCATGAAATTACATTTTAAATCACTGATGAGACAAAAGAGAGGAGAGAGGAAATGTGCATGTGTACTGTTATTGGTGTGTGTGTATGTATTTAATGTATTCAAATCACTGTCTGGAGTTACTTGCTTTCAGCCTGAAGACTTCCTCTAGTATTTCTTATAAAGCACATCAGCTAGTGACAAATTCTGTTCATTTTTACTTATTTGGTAATGTCTTCTTTATTTTACTTTCATTTTTTTGAGAGAGTCTTGCTTATTATAAGACACTTAGTTGACATTTTCTTCCCCTCAGCATTCTACTACCCTCTGACCCCCATTATTTCTGACGGAAACTCAGTTGTTCACCTTATTGAATATTCCATTGCATGTGATTGAATGTTTTTCCTTGACACTTCCAATATTTTCTCTTTGTCTTATCTTTTAGCATTTTTACTATAATGTATCCAGTTATAATTTTTTTGACTTATATTATTTAGAGCTTGTGGAGCTTCTTGGATGTGTAAATTAATATTTTTCAATAAATTTGGGAATCTTTTAGCAACTATTTCTTCATCAAATTTTTTTCTGCTTCTCTCTTTTTTCTATTCTTTTTTGATATGCTAATATCTTAATGGTATTCTACAATATTTTAAGTGTTTGTTCATTCTTCTTCATTTCCCCCCTTGTTCTTGAGATTTCAAAATTTCCATTAGTTTTCTTCAAGTTCACTGATTCTTTTCTTTGCCAGTTTAAAACGGTTGTTGAGTCCCTCTAGTTAAAATTTCATTTTTGTTATTATACTTTTAATAATTTCCACCTGGTTCTTTTTAAAATTTCTCTCCACTGATATTTTCCATTTGATGGGATATTGTCATCATAGCTTCTTTTCCTTACTTAGATATACTTTTCTTTAGTTTTTTTCCAACATATTCCTAACAAATCCTTTGAAGTCTTTGTTAAATTTGATATCTGGGCCATCTCACAGTAGGTTTTTGTTGCCTGCTATTTTCTTGTGTTTAGGTCATACTTTCCTGAACTTTTTATTTGTTTTTTTGCATGTCTTATGATTTTGCTGTTGTTGTTTTAAACTGCAATTTTATATGGCAATTCTAGGTTCTGATTCACTTCTCCACTCTCCAGGACTTGTTTCTGTTGCTCTCTTGTTTGATTTTTTCTCTCTCTCTCTGTTAACCAACAAACCTATTTTAGCAGGGCCTATTTCCCCTGCATGTGTAGCCTCTGTTAACATTCCTCAAGGGGGAAGTCTTGGGCATGTATACAGTCAAACTGGGATGACTGGTTTGAGCAGGTTTGTTTTGAATATCTCTTTCCCTGATATTTCTGTTACCATGCTTGCCTTTGCTATCATACCCAGCTGTTTTGTCAGTGAGAGAACTGCCAAGCATATTTTATCACTTACTGTGTTTGGCTTAGGACTTAGGCCAGTTAGTTGCCCTAAGACTTAATTTGCTCAAATTATAAAACATGAACAAATAACACCTATCCTGGTAGATTATGCCAATTAAATTAAATCATGGAAGTAAAAATGTCTAGCATAGGATCTTTGGCACAAAGTGAGTAGTTCACATTTAGTTCCTCTCATCCAAACACGTTCAGTACACAGAAAGTTAATAGGTATACAAAAATAAAATTTCAGAATGCTACACTCAAAATATTACAGAAATAACTATTTTCTTTACAAATCTGGTTCTTCCCATCTGCTTTATTGGCTGGATGATAAATACTAATTAGAATTAAACTCTTTATTTCTGTTTTCTAGATCATTGAATATCAGAGAAATTTCAGAATGGATTTGTCTAGCATTCAAATACATTTAACAGTTAAATACATCTGCAGTAAAGAAAAAAAATTCAAATAAAAAGCAACTTTTCTCTTAGTAGTCACAGTCATGTTTTTCCCTAAGCACTACCCAAACCAGATCTCTCCCTAAGAGGAAAATGTGATGTTAATCGTTCACTGAACACTTATTAATTATATTCCAAGAGAAAAAAAGATTCTGGACATAAGAAATAGAAAAGACACATTTTTCTATCCTCATTAATTTTATAATCCTATAAAAGTCAAGAGTCAGGCTATTTGTAAGTACAAAATTGAATTGGTTATGAAATTAAAAATTTTCTCCAGATTGGAAATCAAACTTGTTTGAGGAATATCTTTATAGTTATGAACAAAGTTTATAAGTTATTTGGAAAAACTTAGTATTTGAGTATTAAGGTAGAGCATAATTTTTACTTCTGTTAAACTCCAGGAGATTCTGGGTTCATGGGGGATATATACAAAAGTACATAGCAGTGACCCAGAAGCAAAGCAGGATGCTCTATAATGGAATTGACTGCTTGCATTACTATTTTACTAAGTATAGAAAGGCATTTGAGAAATACAACACAAACTCTGCTGTGTACTTTTACCAGATAGTTTATCGTCAAATATGACTCCTGAGCACAAAGAAAACAAGGGTCATCTAGATTTGCATTTAATGGCTACCTTCATTTATTCAACACTATAGTGAGAACTCTGGGGAAGTTAAAACCCACTGGCATTCAAGGTGAGTATACTAATGGAAACAACTCAGGACAAAAGACTCAGAACCAGATCAGCTGCTGATCATGAGCCTATTAGTTGTAGGAACAGAAAGGCCTTTCTGAGCCTTTATTTCTTTGTCTGTAAAATTAAAATAAAAACACTTAGTATGCTTAACAGAGCTAAAATTAGTGTGAAAATGTGTTAAGGAAACGTGGGACTTATTGCTACAATCAACAGGAGAAATGCTAACTCCCCTTTACATTTGTTGGCCCATCTCCCAAGGCCTAGGCTCTTTGTGCTCACACAGGGGAGTTAGTTACCACAGCAAATGGGCCTTCCCTTCTCTAACCCACTCTGCTGTTCCCATGTAAGGTGAATCCAGCATTGATGGTGTGGATAAAATGGAACCCTAAATGGGATGCCCTTTATCCCTGGAAAGCTTAAGCTTGAATATGACTAATTCTGTAGTCACCCTATGCTTCCTAATCCCTGCTTCCTCTCTCCCACCTACCAAGTTGGTTTCATTCTCCTGTTAAAGTTACACATCCCCAGAAAAGTCTCTCTCTCCTGTTGCATTCATCTTTTAACTCCCAAGGTTCATAGCAGAATGATTAGCATGTAACTGATATTTAATATTACTTTTAAAGAAAACCATCATTTTAGCTGCTGGCATTTAATAAAATTAGCTCTAACATTAGTGATAACTCTCCTACTCTTTGCTATCCAATTTTAGCCAGAGGGATAGATAATTCATTTGTCATAAAAATGCCTAGGTTCAGACCAGCATTGGGAACACAGTAGTGAGCAAAACCAGACCTGTCTTTGCTCTCATAGAGCTTAAGATCTATTTATTGCTCATGGCAAATAATAATATTGTACATTATATATGAAGATCAAAAAAAAAGAAAAATGCTAGGCACGGTGGCACATGCCTGTAATTTCAGCCGCTCAGGAGGCTGAGACAGGAGGATGATGAGTTCAAAGCCAGTCTCAGCAAAAAACAAGATGCTAAGCAACTCAGTGAAATCCTGTCTCTAAATAAAATACAAAATAGAGGCTGGGGATGTGGTTGATTGGTCTGTGCCCCTGAGTTCAATCCGGAGAAGGAGAAGGAAAAGGAGAAGGAGAAGGAGAAGGAGAAGGAGAAGGAGAAGGAAATAATTCAGGAGCAGACTCGGAATTCATCAGGAACACACAGAACAGCTGTGTATATGTGACCGGAATCTAGTCAGTACTTAGGCTATGTATACAAAATATTTTTATAACAACTTGTACCCAAATCTAAACTCATTATTTCAAAATGCCTACACAAAATAGATGAAACATCATCATCAATTTAACCACCTGCATTTGGGTTAGTGTTATAAGGTGACACAGAACTGAAAGGCCAGTGTCCCATTGCTGAACACAAGCTGCAGTGCAAATCAGTGTCCATCATTAATGTGCACACTCAGATAAGCTCCTTGGTAAGGACAAAGCTCTGTGAGCCTCTGCACGCTTTAAGAGAGTCTAACTCTGTTTTCCAAGAGACGTACTTCATAAAATAACCCAAAGAAATGTTTTTCAGAGAGAGTTCCATTACCAAAATGGAGGAAAAATGCAAATTTAAGAGAGAATGTGAAAAGTCTAACAAAAAAGTCCTTCAGTAAAAAAAAAAAAAAAAAAAAAAATCAATTCAATTAAAAACCTGGTGTTGAACTCAAGACTCCTCGTCTTGGATTTTTGGAGTTTTTTTCAACACACACCCATAAATATGATGAAAGAATAATGTTCTAGGGAAGATATTTCTGGATCCTCCAGATTAACTTATTCAGATTCTACATTGGTAGGTTTTTGTTTGTTTATTTTTAAAATTTTTATCACAGGAACTTGGTCAATGTATTGAGCTGTTTTCTAGGTCCATTTTGATCAGTTACATCAACTCCTGAACTGACAATCAAATTCCTTTTCTGTATCTTACCTGAGAAAGCAGTTGAGAGTAATTATAATAGCTCTCCACCACCAGCAAGTCAGCCAGTACAGCCTGGATAGGTACTGGGTGAGGCCAAAGAGGATTCATCCCATAAACTCCCACGTGATTCATTTTTATACTTTCAGATTTACTTCTGTCATATTTCTCTTTATTTTAGTAATCTTAGATAAATTTCCAATTTCCCCAATTCCCTGCAGTGAAATCCTATCTCCAGAGGGTGTTTTATTATTATTATTATTATTATTATTATTAGTCTCTTAAACAAGTTACACAATTCAAATCACCTCTCCCTATCACCCATCTGCTTGTTTTTGCCTTTCTTCCTCTCTGCTGGATTCAGTGTAGAAATCCTCTCTGCCTCCTCTCTCCCCTCCCTGTCCACTGCCCTAAACTCTCCCCCACCGTTCTGTCTATCCTCTCTGTCAGGGTCCAGGGGCCCCTTCTGTTCAGATGGCTCTGGGCCCACCTGTACCGGCCCCATCTGTCAGCAAAGCAGCCTCAGCGTCCCACAAACCTGGTAGAGGAAATTCTCCTCCGAAGAATTGACGTCACTAGGTGTTCTCCTGAGAGTTGTGCCCTGAAAAATTAGCTACGTTGAGGAAGAATAAAGGGCACTTCAGCATGGAATACCTCGCCCACACAGGACCACACTTTGGTCTTTCCTTTTGAGCATTATTTAGCATTAACCAGTCAAATATTAATAGGAAAGTGGAAATTTGAACACATAATATCTTTGGTCTAACCAGATAGATTAAAGTAATTATCTATATTTTAATGCCCATGAATATAAAGTTTAAAATATCTATTTTTAAAGCATAGCATGAGCAAACAGATTTGCAGAATCATTTCCTCTCATTCCTTCCACTCAAGTAATACAGCGATGTCTTTGGAAGATGTCACTCAGCTCTAGTTTCTTGACACTATTTGCAAAGATATCCTGCTGCAGAATTTTCTTGAAAGATTTCACTTCTGGGATTGGCTATTTCCTGCCTCTTATAAAATACATATGGTGGAGAAAAAAGAAAAACAACAAAAAAATTTCTATAACACAATAAAGCTTGGCTATATTTTTCCCCCTGAGATTTGATTCATATTTAACCAGATCTGTGTGTTTGTTGATTTAGAGACCAAAATGCCAAGAGGAGAACAGAATGGTCACAGCCAGCCATTGTAGAGAGTATTTTGTGCCAGGACCAAATAAGCTCTCAAAAATGTTGATGGCACCTGAATTTGTACAGCAGAAACCCTTGAATTACGAGCTGGCCTCTTGGTTCTGATGTTCCCTCGCCTGTTTCCTGTGTCAGGCGTAGCGCTGCAGCGACCCTGTTTATCTGGCCCCTGCACAACATTGTCAGGACACATTTCCATTTTCCAAGTGACTGCTGCCACTGGGCCGCAGTCTGTGCTCATTTCTCGAGTAGCTAAACCCTTTGACACTGTGGTTTTTAATTAAAATTACATTAAAGTTAATCAACCAGAAAGAGGCTGCTGTAGAAGGCAGGTTTGATTGCAACCTGCAAAGGGCACGGAGGCTGCCAACTTGCTAAAGATGTGCCTGCAGATGCCAATCTGCCCACACGAGCCCCACGGTGACAGAGCTGCCGACGAGAGGTCAGTTCTGCTTGTATTTTCCTTGGACTGTCAAAAAAAATCGAGATGGCAGTAGCATGGCATCAAGTGAAAAAACAGATAAGCTTCTCCATCCAAAGAGTACCAACCCCTACCCAGCATTTCCACTGCTGCCCCAAACCACTGTTGCAAAGCTGTCACAGCCCAAGTGTTTCCCCTTTAGGAGCAGCCAGGCTCCACTGAGAACCATTGGGTTTGTGGTTTGGGGAGGCCAAGTATACTCTTAGAAGATCCCTTCTTCTCTGGGCTGGCTTTCTGACATATGGTGCTGTATTTGGCTTTGCTTTGTTTTGAAAGAGACAGAAAAAAAAATATTTGAATGCTCAGGATTCCTTGTTCCTTTCCAAGTCCTTTGCAGAAGAGCTTCCTTGGAACACGACTACACAAAGCACAGCATATATTCATGCCTGCGAACAAAGAGACTATCAAATGAAAATGCACCGCCCAGGTTAATTAGTTATTTGGCATTTATTAAATGTTGCAAGAGTGTTGAGTCTAAAATCTAAATCATGTGCTGTTCAGTTCTTCCATGATTGATTAACTAAATATGCTCAGGCTTTAAGCAAGTACCTGGTCCTTGCTGAAAAATTAGTTTTGGATAAGAGAATGAATGAAAAATAAATGAATATAAGAATGAATGAATGAAAAGTATGCATTGCCTATCACAACGAATCCTATGTTGCTATTTTTTCTAAAGCTATATATTTATATACTATAGCCATTGGTATAAATAGTTAGATGTCATTTTGGGTTATCTACTCTGAACTATTGGTAGTTGCTGCTTAAATCACTGTATTGGGAAGGATTCTAAGGCTATACCCTAGTGACTAAGCAGAAAACCTCATGTCACAGGCTCAGAATGCTATCCTTGTCCTCAAACCTAGAAAACAGTATGAAGACTATGTCAGAATTCTGTAATAAGTAGGAAGCAAGTGGACAAAATCCAGTGGGATGATCTATATGGGAAAAACAAACAGAAGAGGACAAGTATGGAACTCTACTGAGTTTCAAATTCTTTAAACATTGGAAAACATTTTGTTTCATTTATTCTTGAGTGGCTTCCTTGGTCGGGAACTGATTCTGATCCCTGCTTTGGTCTGTCATTGCTAGCTTGTCTATGGAGAGCCACGCCACGTAGTGTCTGCCTGAGTACTCCATTCAGGACCAACTTTCTTGAAGCAGGTGAGCCCCAGGTGCTATGCACATCTATGTTCATTTTGTTGATACCAAGAATACCAGAGGCTGGGTACTTTATAAAGTAAAGGGGTTTATTTAGCTCATAGCTCTGGAGTTTCAAGAGCAAGGAGTCAGCATCTGCCGGCCTCTGAGGAGGACTGCATGGCAGATGGCGTCACAATGGTGGGAGCTTGTACAAGAGTGGCAAGTGGTGCATAGCCGAAGAGAGCAAGGGCAGGTGCCAGGCTCGCTTTATGACAAGCCACTCCCACAGTGCTAATCTAGTCCCTGGAGGGCTGGAACTCCTGGGAGACAAGATGGACCCTTTCATGACAGAGTAGGCCTCATGGCCCAATTACCTTACACCAGCCTCCACCTCTTAAACCTTCCACCACCTCAACATAGGGAATGGGCTTCCAGTGCATGGACATCTGGGGACAAACCACATACAGTCCTCAACAACCTGACAGCTGTGACTGTTCATGTCTGGCAAAGGATCTTGCTACAAAAAGTTAGTTTTGTTCTTTGAAAACATTAATTTTTTTGCCCCAGTGTTTATTATTTTTTTAAAGCAGAGTAAAGAATTTTAGCACATGAGGATTGTTCATTCATCTTTACAGTATTCTCTTCTTATTGATCATATCATGAAATGAAATTGAAACTAAATTCTTTTTTAGGGGGAGGTGGGTACTGGGGATTGAATTCAGTGTCACTTTACCACTGTGCTTTATCTCTAGCCATTTTTTTAATTACATTTTATTTTGAGACAGAGACTTGCTAAGTTGCTGAGGCTGGCCTTGAACTTGTGATCTTCCTGCCTCAGCTCCCAAGTAGCGGTTATTACAGGTGTGTGCCACAGTGCCTGGAGAAATTAAAATTCTTGAAGACTGCTTTCTTTGAAGGGGAACTTACCATATTTTACTCATAAAAGCATTTCACCTATTTTTAAAAGAACATTTAAAATGTTCTTTTAAATAGGAATGACTCTTTAGAGTAATTTGTCCTCCTTCTTTTCAAACTCATTTTCTAAAAATCATAATAAATATGTTTCTCTTCTCACTTGAAATTAGACAGTAACATTTTTTATGCCCTCTAAATCATGACCTTCATGACATCATATACATATATGATTTTCAACATAACTTCTACACTCAAACAAACAATATTGTGGTATAGCCTCTTCCTGTAACTTCCCAGAAGGGGAAAAAATCAGTTTTTAACTAAATATTATAAAGTACATTAACTTAATCAACTAATGTTGACCAATAATCTACCATGGCTAGTCACTCTTTTCTGGGGAAAGGCACAGGAGTGATCAAGGCTGGTGAGGTTTCTGCTCCCATGGAGTTTAATCCTCTTTATGAGACAGCAGCTATATAAAATGTGGAATATAAGTTCATGGTGGTTTTGGAAGCACTATAGGCTGGCTACGCATCAGAGGTGTCGTGTCCTGCCCTTCCTTGCTAACAGCATTCCAGTTTTGTATAAGAAGGCATTGGAGAATGATGGATGATGACTGCCTAGGGCCAGGATGATGGACACATTCCTATCAACCATGTGCTATTTACCTAGCCTCTTTTGACCTGGAGAAGCCCGGATGACACCATTCTAGGCAATAAGATCTAAGAGCACTCCTGTATGATTTAAAGTTAGAAGAGAATATTGTCTGGGGAAAGTTTTGTGGAGACTGTCAGAGATCTATTTAGAGAGACAGTCCTCCAAAAATCTTCCCAAGAAAGAAAAGCTAATCTTTGATATATTTCTCCACGAGGGACTTTTACAAAGAATAAACAGATTTTTGATGTATTATGAACACAATTTTAAGCACAAAGATGTAGAATGATTAATATATTAAAGTGGAAAGACAGTAGATTATGTAATCAGGAGATTTATTTTCTGTTGGAAAATAAGATTACTGTATTAATTAGGATGATTTTTGCTGTAACAGATTTTCCAAATAAAAATGGCTTAAGTCTTGTGACATTAAATTATTACAAATAATAGGAAATCTAGAAGTTCCAGTTTGGAGACAACAGTTCAAAATATCTTTAAAGTCACAAGTTTCCAGCCTTCTATCTTACCATCTTCAAAATTTGAAATTTGGCTTCTTGTCTTGGTCCCAGCCAATCATACCAATTGCACCTCCTGGTTTCTGAGGCTGAGCACCCTTCTGGTCTTATGGTTCATGTCTGTGGGAGCCACAGGGAGCCAAGATCTATAACAACCCCTGATCATCAGCCTTGACCTTCCCTCCACCTGAGAAGCACATAAGATTTTGAAGAAGTGAGCTGTATATCTCTACGCTGAACACATAGGACTTTATTTAATTATATTAGATGACCTAATCATTAATTAAGATTGGTCCCTATCTAAAGTGATGATTGTATTTTCTATGCCTGGGAAAAGACATATGACTTATCAGGATTTTTTTTTTCTTTTCAGAATCAGAGGAAAAATTTTCCCAGTGAATGTATTTCAAAGAGTCAATGGGAAAAAAGAAATCAGGATTTTGATTGCATCCCATGAGACATGCCTGTTTAAGGGTATGGTTACATACACTAATATCAGACAAAATAGACTAAGGGAAAAAGTGCTACCAGATATAAAGACATTCATTGTGTAATGGTAAAGCATCCAATTGACTATGATTATTTTTTAAATTCTAGGTTTTTATGCACCTGAAATATATGAGGCAAAAATTAAAAGAAGTATAAATAGGAATTTACAAGTCCACACTCGTGGTATGATTTTATCATATTTGCTGCAATAATTAAAAAATAATAAGGACCTAGAGAATGTGACCTTCATAATGACCTTGGTCTAATAAGCATATGCAGAATTCTGCACCCAGTTATTTAAAAGTGTACATCACAGACACAAAAACAATGAAAATTTATCACATATTATCTCCATTTTGGTCCCTGAGGAAAGTTTGGCATGAGGCCTTTCTCTGGACTTGTAGAGGAATTAATCCTACTTTTTAATACTTCTGGAAATGTGACCTTCTTTAGTCAAACAAATGACTCAGTGGATTAATTATTTATAAATTCAGTGAACAACTATTACTGGAGCCTCTACTATAGTCTATAACTAGAAATGATGTTAGGCACATAAGAATTTCAGATCAGTTTGATTAGCTTTGCACCTCTCAGGATCTTTGCAACTGATTGAACAAACTAACCTTAAGAATTATACTGGATCAGCATCCACTTATCACAGAGAACATTCAGCCATTGGTTTTTTGGGGATTGGCTTATTTCGCTTAGCATGATATTCTCCAATTCCATCCATTTACCTGCAAATGCCATAATTTTCTCTTTTAATGCTGAGTAATATTCCATTGTGTGTATATATCACAGTTTCTTTATCATTCATCTATTGAAGGGCAACTAGGTTGCTTCCAGGTTTAGCTATTGTGAATTGAGCTGCTATAAACGTTGATGTGGCTATGTCACTATAGTATGCCATTTTTAAGTTCTTTGGGTATAAGCCAAGGAGTAGGATAGCTGTGTCAAATGGTAGTTCTATTCCAAGTTTTCCAAGGAATCTCCATACTGCATTCCTGATTGGTTGCACCAATTTGCAGTCCTGAGTGCTGATCCATAGTGGGGGTGGGCCATGGGGAAAATGGAGGAACTTTAGCTGGGCAAAGGGGAGAGAGGGGTGGAGAGGGGGCATGGGGGCAGGAAAGATAGTGAAATGAGATAGGCATCATTACCCTAGGTACATGTATGATTGCACATATAGTGCAAAGCTACATAGTATACAATCAGAGAAATGAAAAGCTGTGTTGCAATTGTGTACAATGAATCAAAATGCATTCTGCTGTCATATCTACCTAATTAAAATTAATTAATTAAAAAGCAGTTATGCTGGTAGTCTGTTAACACAATAATACTATATAACAAGCAGCCACAAACCTTACTGGCATACAACAACATGCATTTATTTTGCTCATAAATATGTAGATTGGCTGGTGGTGCTGAAGCTCTAATCTGGGTTCGGCTGGTCTCAAATGAGCTTGCTCAAGCATCTGCACTTAGCTGGCAGATTGGCAAATCTGGGATGTCCTTGAATGGCAGGATTCAGCTCTACTCCACATTATCTCCTATCCTCCAACAGGCTATCCTTGGCTTGTTCACATGGGAAGGAGTCAGGCAGAACATGGAAGTATAGGAGGCTCAGGCTCACAGCTGGAACTCTCTAGCATCTGTAGGGTTTATTGGCCAAAGTAAGTCACCAGATCAGCTCAGCTTCAAAGAGTGGCGATACAGAATCCCTTCTTGATGAAAGGAACTGCACAGTCACATGGAAGAAAAGGAAGGAATGGAGGATTTGGGGAAATTCTTTTTTTTTTTTTTTTTAACCAGGGATTGAATGTAGGGACACTCGACCACTGAGCAACATCCCTAACCTTAGAGACAGGGTCTCACTGAGTTGCTGAGAGCCTCACTTTTGCTGAGGCTGGCTTTGAACTCACAATCCTCCTGCCTCAGCCTCCCAAGCTGCTGGGATTACAAGAGTATGCCACCATGCCCATCCTTGGGGGAATTCTTAAGATCAATCTACCATTAAAGGCTAACTTGACTCCTTAGCAGAAGCTACAATAGAATGAACCAGAAATTTAAATAGACATGTCTCTTCAAGTTTGTGTGAGTTTTACCTTTTAAAGAAATCCATACCTTCAAAAAAGGGTTGGATAATGGCAGCTATTAAGAATACAAACAGCAATAAGTATTGGCGAGGGTGTAGGGGAAAAGGCACACTCATACATTGCTGGTGGGACTACAAATTGGTGCAGCCAACCTGGAAAGCAGTTTAGAAATTCCTTGGAATACTGGGAATGGAACCACCATTTGACCCAGCTATCCCACTTCTCTTCTTATACCCAAAGGACTTAAAAACAGCATACTACAGGGACACAGCCATATCAATGTTCGAAGCAGCACAATTCACAGTAGCTAAATTATGGAACTAACCTAGATACCCTTCAGTAGATGAATGGATACACAATTGAACATTACTCAGCATTATAAAAGAATAAAATCATGACATTTTCAGGTAAATGGATGAAATTGGAGAGTATAATGCTAAGTGAAGTTGGAGAGTATAATGCTAAGTGAGAGTATAATGCTAATGCTCAGCAACACCTCTGCCTGGAATGGTCATCCTAGATCTCTGCATAGCTATATAGTATAATGCTAAGAGTATAATGCTAGCATTATAATATTTTTTCATAAAGAAACAAAGGCTGAATGTTTTCTTTGATATGAGAATGCATAATGGCGATTGTGGGGGAGTATGGAAAAAATGGAGGAACTTTAGATAGGGCAAGGGGGATGGAGGGGAAAGGAGGCAGGAAGGGGCTAGGAATGCTGGTGGAATGAGTTAGACAGCATTACTTTAAGCACATGTATAAGACACAAATAGTGTGAAAATACTTTGTATACAACCAGTGTCTTGAAAAATTGTGCTCTATATGTATAATATGAAATGAATTGCATTCTGCCATCATGTATAACAAATCAGAATAAATTTAAAAAAAGGTTGGATACAAAGGACCAAGTTAATATATGAAATAATAATTGATAAATTAAATATAAAAACAATTGCTGAGGTTTCATGAGCTACAACAAATCTGACTTTAGTCCTAGAAATCTGAATCAAATTATTCAGTGTAGGAAGGCATTTCTTAAAATGTTACATGCAAAATAAAACATTAACAGATAAATTAATAAATATGAATATCAACATATCTTAGGAAAATATTCTCATTTGGACTTTGTGGCTCCAAAATTTAAATAGTTAGACTCTCTTAAGGACCAATCACTCCTGGAAATGAGGTCTCTGCTTTTTGATGTTTCATTTAAATTATATAATTAGGCTGGAATATCACATCTTTTCCAGGTTTTATGGAAAAAAGCACCTTTTGCGTTGTATGTTTGGTACAAAGACAGGTAGCATTTATTGTACCATTGGAGAGTGAAGGTAAAATCTTTATGACATAAAACAGCATGAGAAATGTAATTTTCACTTCCAGCTCACTGAAAGCTGTATTAGAAATGCTCTTGAAGATGCTGTCAACCATTTATCCAAGAACCAGGATTTCTGAAGGATCAATTTGTTCCTTAAAACATAAATTTTAATTGATTCAATCAATAGTACATTTAAACTTCCTGATAAGGAAGTCTTATGTTTTAGAGAATAAATTAAAACATCTTTTTTTAAAAAATTATTTTTTAAGCAGTAAATAACACATCATGAAATTTCGCTTAGATTCTTGCACATTCATTAATACTTTGTTTCTCTCTATGCTTGTAACATAAAAGTTGTGGAACAAAAGTTATGTTTTAAAAAAGAATTGCTTATACACTCTTTTCAGAAACAACAGTGAACTATGTTATTGAAAGAATCAGCAACTTAATTAAAAAGTCTGTTAACGCTGGTGTTAATAAACCTGGCATATTTTCAATTTAGATTGACACTCTTCAAACTGATACCTGTCAGTAGTATGTTATAAAATCTGGATGAGAACATCATCTATCTAAATTAAGCTTTGATTCCTTGAAAATATTAGAAGTTATTATAGGTGTTCTGTGAACAAATTGTATTTTTTATAAAAATATTCTACTTGGAAAGCCAAGATGTACTATTTACCTTCTGGTGACAGAAAAATTGTCAACACATAATTATCCACGATAGTAATGTTTTAAATAAATAAGCTAATTTTTAAAGGATGGAAGTGTGTGTTATTTGTAGTTCAAAATTGAATAATTGCTTTATTGTTACTTTGATTTCTTCAGCAAATATTTGTTGGACTACTTTTATGTGACAGGCATTTTTGTAGGGGTTGGGAAACGTTACAATGCAGTCATAAAAATGACTCTCCTGGAGTGTACACTCTAGTGATTTTATTATTACAATTCAATGAATCATATTAAAGAATGACTGGAACATCCAAGTGACACAGTAGCTTCTTGGAAAACTATAATAACCCAAAATAAAACTTTTGAGGAAGGTTCAAGTATTGCTAAAGAGTTATCTCAGAGGAACCCATATGTCAGCACCTGCTGGCCTCTCCAAGATGAGACCACCTCTTAGACTTCCATTACTTTGTCTCCAGAAGTTGAAAGTGGTATCTAAGTTTTCTGCAATGAGGTGAGAGATGATGACTTATTCTCAGAAGCAGCACAAGCTTCCAACCTCTGGGTTCTAGAAGTTTCTTCTGGTCCACTTATTTTACTTAATGGAGCTCAGTCCCTTCCTTTTTTCCACTATAATCATGCACCTCATTTCCTAAAACTCTTCCTGTTTCTCACTGTTCTTGAGGCACAATGGCCAGCATTTTATTTGTGTTAAACACATCAAGCTGACTTCTTCTGCAGGGACCTTAATGCTCAGCAACACCTCTGGTATGGTCATCCTAGATCTCTACATAGCTCAAACCTCGGTTCATTCCTGTTACGGCTGAAATGTCACCTCCTCTAACCACCATTTCTAAAATACCACATATGCACCCTCTCACCAGCTACCACAGCACCCTTCCTTATTTTTCTTCATCATATTGGGTAGCAGGCATCACAAATTGCATTTATTTATCTGTTTATGGTTTCTCTCTAACAAGAACGTAAGACATCACAGGCTCACATTGTTCTCTACCATAACCTTCAAGTCTATAACATGCTGAGAACCCAAGATTTATTCAACTAATGTTTGCTGAATGGAAGGAGTGATACGTGAATACAGGGAAATGGCATGCAGATGAGTTTGGCAGACTTTATTGAAGAGTTCCAGGCTAAGATTAAAGAAAGGCTCAAACTATAGCAACGGAAATAAACTGAGAGAATTATTAGCATCTACATTCAAAGATGCCCTATAGCCATTCACTTTCCTTCCTCTTTGAGATGCAACACAACAAATTCCTGCCCTCATCTCACATATGAGTTCCTCCTTTCTTTATCATTTCTGGCACCTATCAAACCTAGATCCCTCAACACCTCACATCCGACTCAGACACTTCATATATTTTGCAACGATGAATCTTTCCTTTAGAGGAGATTACTTAGTATCTATTATGAAAAAGTTAAAAATTTCTCTACCTCATTGCATTATTTATTAAAAGCATTTCAAAGTCAAATTTTCAAGTTAGGTATCTTCCCAGATAAAAACTATGTATCTAGTGAAGAGCTATATCTGAAAGATAACCCTATCCTTAACAAGTGGGAGCTTTTAAACCAGATTTACAGCTTGAATTTTTCTGGGGAAGAAATATACTTAGATCAGTCTGACAGTGGAAACAGTAAATCAGACACTATGGTCACATCTGGGGACAGGCACCATAGGTTAGAGGTAACACCAGGAAGCTTTTTCGTGGTGATGGAAGAGTTATGTGTCTTGATTGTGGTGTGTTGGTTGTGGTTGTGGTTGCATGCATCAATACAGAGAGTAGAGCTTTATAGAACTATTCACACACACACAAGTGAGTGCATGTAAAAATTAGTGAAATCTGAATGCTATTCAATTTCATATTGTGTTGTGCCATGTCTGTTTCCTGCTTTTGATATTATACTGTAATTATATAAGATATTGCCATTGGGAAAAACTGAGTACAGAGTACAAGCAGCTATCTATACTCTATTTGCAACTGCCTATGAATCTATAATTTTTAAAATTGTTTCAATAAAAAATGTATGAAATAAAGTACAAAACTATAACTGAAGTATTTGGAGGAAAGTTTCAATATTTATTGAAGGCCTAGATGGTGATTCTGATGAGAAATACATGGATAATAAAGAAAATTATCCCAGGCTTGTAGTGGTGCTTGCCTATAATACCAGCAACTCAGGGAGCTGAGGGAAGAGGATCACAAGTTCAAGACCAGCATGGGCAACTTAATGAGTGTCTATCTCAAAATAAAATTTAAAATAAAAATTACTAGAGATGTAGCTCAGAAGGGGAATGCTCCTGATTTTAATCCTCAGTACCACAAAAAAGGAAATTTATAAATTTATTGGAAAAAATGGTTTTGCTTCATTAGAAATTACAAACTCACTGTCAACCAAATTAATACAGTTGTTATAAGTTTATCCATGATGAAAAAGTGTTGATTGGCAGTTTTACAAAACCCCATAGTACATGAGGAGTTTAAAAAATAAAGTTCAACAATTAATATTGTGTAAGACCTATATATTGACATTCTCCCACACTATATAAATTCTTTTAAATCAGTTTTGCTACAGTGGCGATGAGGGTTATGATGGTCTTCGAAATGCCACAGCCGTGTTGTCAGTGATGTTTCACGTATCTTTCAATTCAGATGGTGCTTCTGAGGAGCAGTCCTTACCACAGAGCTATTTCTCACTTGCAAGGATTTGCAGGAACTTTCCAACTCCATTCTGTTGGATGGAACTCTGTCTATTTAGATATTTATGAATGTCAACAGGTCACAGCTGGTCATAATGCATCCCTTGGTAGGCTATACAAGCTAGACAGTGTAAGACACTGCAGAATGAAAATGAGTCCCCTGTGAATGGTAATAAATTGCATCTTTTCCTTTCCTCAAACTACCAGTCTTCCTTTAGTGAGCCTGCATTTAACCATGTTTCACAAAGAAGAGGAACGTGGTGGGGCAAAGTGAGGCCATTCTCATCAATCCACAGAGATTGGAAAGTCAGTGTTGTAGCTCTTGGTTTCCTGCATTGTAGACACTTTCATGTCTCCTGTTCTTTTTCTTTTAGTCAACTTTTTTGATGCTGTGACTTCAAGACCCAACCAGAACAAATGGAGAGGAAGAAAAGTTAATTTAATGGCTCACAGTTTCAGAGGTCTCGATCCATAGACAAAAGGCACTACTCCTTAGGGCTGAAGATGAGGCAGGACACCATGGCAGAAGAGTGCAACAGAGGGAATCAGCTCACATGATGATCAGAAAGCAGAGAGAGAGAGAGAGAGACTCCACTCTCCAGATACAGAATATATACCTATTGCCACCCCCCCACAGCAGTGAACCACTTCTTCCAGGCCCACCTGCCTCCAGTTACCACTCAGTTAATTCCATCAGGGATTAATTTATTAAGTTAAGGCTATAACCCCAAAATTTCTCCTCCAAACCTTCTTGCATTATATCACATGAGCTTTTGGGGGACACCACATCTAAACCATAACACTTTTGAAGCTAGAGTTGTCAAATTCTAGAGGATCATTATATCTAAGTGCTGTTGGTAAATTAATCTTCAGTAGTGGCAAATACCCTGATACGACAATGTTCTTCATCATTATATTCCAAAGCAAAATTCTTTTACCCTGTGTGTCTTTGGAAGAATTGGATTTTCCGCAACAATATACCCATGTTTCACATCAAAAAAGACCAATGTTTTATAGAGAAGTTTTAGCCCATCTTACTAGGAGAATGATGGCTGCTACAATGGAGGACTAACAAATAGACCATGGAACTTGAGAGTTAAGTCAAATGCTTCCTTGTTAATCGTCAACTGGAATTTGTTAATAAATTAGAAATGCCTAAATTAAAAAAATAAATTAGAAATTTCTATAATAAATTAGAAATGTCCATGGAAGAAACAGAAATGGATGGAGTGAGTAGGAATTGGAGGTGGTTTAGATGTGAGGTGTCTCCCAAAAACTCATGGGTGAGAAGATGCAAGAGAGTTTTAAGAGATGAAATGATTGGTCAGTGCATTAATCCCCTGGTGGGGAGTAACTGGAGTGTATATTTTGTTCTTGTTGAACATAGTGTGCTCTCCCCACTCCCCATCCTGCTGTCCTGTCTTGATCCACTTCCCTCTGCCACAACCTTCCACCATGATGTTCTGCCTCGCCTCAGGCCCTAAGGAATGGAGTTAGCCATCTATGGACTGAGGCCTCTGAAACCATGAGCCTTCCAAACAAACTTTTCCTCCTCTAATTGTTCTTGTAAGGTGTTTTGGTCACAGCAGGAAAAAAAGCTGACTAAAATAGGAAGAAAAGAGAAAAAAATTCAGTCCATGAAATGCAAATGAAGCTTATAGTCCATAGTTTGTTCCAATATAAATTTTTTGGTTTAGGCAATATAGTATGGTAATATAAGATTGTTATTTGGGGGTGAAGCTGAGCAAAGAGTGCAGTGGAACTATCTCTGAAAATTACTATTTCAAAATTTAAAATATTTTCTTTCAAAAAAGAAACCAGAGAACTGAAAATACAGGGAAGCTCCCCTCACCCACAAATGGTTGCTGAAAAAACCTTCACATACTGGCCTTAGCTGCAGATGGGCAGTAGTTCTGCAAAAGGTTTTTAAATGATGATATTACCTGTTATCAATCACTCACCATCATGTGTACTAAACACTATACAAAGTGCTTTGTATACATCATTTTATTTAATCCCCACAACAGTCCTCCCCAAGGGCCAGTCAACCCTCCAACAAGTAACTATTGCTATCTTCATTTTACCAGTGAATTAAACAAGATCTAGACAACTTGATTTTTCAAAACCATGTTGCCAATAGGTAATAGGGTTGGGAATTGGAGTCAATGTCTTTGACTTCAAACTCCATGTGCTTCATGGCACAAGTGACATGGATTCTTGATATATACTTGATGGCTCAGAAAAAGAAGGTATGATGATTTCTTTCCCATGGTATTTTATTCAGCTTTTCTCTGCTGTGACTAAAAGACTTGACAGCACAATTGTAGAAGAGGAAAAGTTTATTTAAGGGCTCACAGTTTCAGAGGTCTTGGTCCATATACACCCAGCTTCATCATGGTGGAAGAATATGGTACAGGGAAGCAGCTCACATGACAATCAGGAAGCAGAGAGAGAGGGAGACTCCACTTGCCAGATACAGAATATATACCCCAAGGCCATGCCCCCAGGGACCCACTTCCTCAGCCCACGCCTTACCTGACTTCAGTTACCATTTAGTTAATCCCCATTAAGGGATTAATTCAATGATTTGATTAAGGCTTTCATAATCCAGTCGTTTCTCATTTAAACCTTCTCGCATCATCTCACACATGAGCTTTCTGGGGATACCCCACATCTAAACCATGACACATAGAGAATGTGTAAATTGAACCAATATATTCTAGTCATTCTTTAGACAGAGTAAGGAGCAGGAATAGTCCCATTTGAAGGCCACAGATGGTTCCCTCCTCCTAAGCTTCTTTTCTTTGTGTTCTAGGGACATGACACTCTGGCCACAGTTCATTGGATTAGGAAGTAATGATGTAATATAGAATCCCATGGCTGTTATTGAGGTTGCCAAGAACCTAAAATTTGATTTTTTAAAAATGAGTAGGACTATTCAAATGTGAAGAATAGAAACAGTACTCTTACAGGGATAAGAAGGGACCTCAATAGGGATTACCCTGAAATTTGATTTTGATACACATCAGATTAGGATTGTGAGTTCAAACAAGGGAGTCCAGATGCCTATGTTATGAACTAGGATAAGAACTCTGTCCAACTGTAGCGTTCAATATTAGATGGTGACTAAATAACCCAATAAAGACGCTCTCATGAAATTTTGAACGCAAGATACACAAGGAGAAACAGAGGAATCAGAGACAGAAAAAAGCAAAATGCTGAAAATGACATAGTTTTTAGGCAAAAGATTAATGACTACAAGCTGTTGAAGAATGTAAAATAGCTGGATTTCTAGAGATACTCACGAATTGTGATGATTGGTGCTCTAGGTTTCCAAAAGTCTAATTGGGTAATTATTTCTAGTGTTCCTTTATATATTTCAGTCTTCTTTTTGCTGCTATGATCAAAAAACCTGACAAGAATAACTTAGAAGAGGAAAGTACATTTGGGGCTCATGGTTTCTGAGGTCTCAGTCCATAGATGGCTGACTGCATAGCTCTGGGCTGGGGTGATAGGAGAAGAGCCCAGGAGAGGAAGGCAGCTCCCTTCATGGTGAGGTCAGGAAGCAGAGAGAGCTCTGCTCACCAAGGACAAAATATAAAAGGTACACCCCCAGTGACCTACTTCCTCCAGCTAAACCCTACCTGCCTATAATTATGGCCAGTTAATCCATATCAATGGATGAATCCATTGATTAGGTCACATTTCTCATAATGTAATCATTTCACCTCTGGAAATTCTTGCCTCATGTCATATATGTGCTTTTGGGGGACACCTCATATCTAAACATATAAGGGAACATTGTAAATTCTCACCTATTTTTGTAATTAAGGGGTTCTCTGTAATTGGAAAGTACAGACTGAGAGAAGTTTCTTGCAGTTAGGAAGCATAAGTCAAAAGAGCAGATTTCTATATAGTATTTATGATAGCTTTGTCAGATTTTTTAAAAAAGCAATAAATATACAAGATCATACATTTTATGCAGAGCAATAGTTTAACATTTTATGAAATAATTTCAAACTTAAAAGTTGCAAGAATAGCACAAAGAGCTCCCATGAATGCTTTGTCTAGATTCACCCATTACTAACATTTTGCTGTGTTTGCCGGATCAGTCTTGCTTTAATTGCATACATGCATACTGGTTTTTATGTGAACCACTTGAGAATAAGTTGCCAATATCATTTCCCATTATTCTTAATTATCAAAGTTATTTTCAAACAATATTCTTCCCTCAAATAACCACAATGCAGATCTTATTGTGAAATTTAACACTAATGCAATATGATTGCCTAATTTACAGTCAATATTCCAATTTTGCCAACTTTCCCAATAATATCTTCACAGTAATTTTTCGGGTTCAGTGTCCCAGCTAAAACCATACACTGTATTTAGTTGTTACATCTTTTGGGCTAAAACCATACACTGTATTTAGTTGTTACATCTTTTGGGCTCTGTACCTATTCCTCAGTCTTTCCTATTCTTCTATTGTATTATCATCTTTACGATTACATGTCATTTCTTTGTAGAGTAGCCTCCATTTTGACTTGTCTGATGTTTTCTCACATTTAGACTCAAGTTATGTCATTTTTACAGGAACACTACCTATATAATGTTCTTCTTAATGCCTCACATAAGGGACATAAAAAGTGAAAATCACCATTTGATAAACATCATAGTAATACTTGAGCAAGATAATGATTATCAGTGGATACTAAGTTACTAAGTGAAGTTTTGATGAAGAGCAGAATATCCACACAAGCTCAAAGTCTCTTCCGGTAAATGCCTATTAATTACGAAAGAAAGAATAGTCATTTTGCAATGGAGAAAGCTGCTGGATACCGCCTTAACAAAGTGATCAGAATCACATACTCTTAAAGTTAATAATTAAATACATAGGGGATTCCTTGGACATGTTTCCTGTTTTATTTTCTAGCACCTACATGAAAAATTACATACAAAAATGAAAACTAACAAGAAGGGGTAGTGAGACAAAATACATAGCAGAGAAGTAGCACCTTCCTTTCACATACATCCTAAGTAAATGGATCTTATAAGGTGAGATATTTCTACATTGAATTTCTGCACTAACTACAAAATAAATACCCAGACGTGTGCCTGATAGATTCCAAACCCAGAAGGAGCATGACTATAACTCTTGCATTCTTTACATGTAATAATACATCCAGCTATGGATGGGGGGCAGGGATTGGCAATGGTATGACCACCAGAAACTATTAGGTTTCTGAGCAAGGGTACTATTTGGAGTTTAGGGAGAATAAAGCCAGGTGTGGTGGCGCATGCCTATAATCCTAGCAACTCAAGAGGTTGAGGCAGGAGGTTCACAAGTTCAAAGCCAGCCTTAATAACTTAGTGAAGCCCTAAGCAACGTAGTGAGACTTTGTCTCAAAATAGAAATAAAAAGGGCTGGGGATGTGGCTCAGTGGTAAATCACACACACACACACACACACACACACACACACACACACACAGAGAGAGAGAGAGAGAGAGAGAGAGAGAGAGAGAGAGAGTAAAGACAACTAGAAGACTTGTAAATAATGGCTACAGCTGTAAAACCAATGGAAGAATGATCAAATTGAGCTGTGTTTTAGTTTAACTAGTTGGAGATTCTTTTTTTTTTTTTTAACTTCATATAAAACAATAGTCCATATGGTCTGGGACCATGAGATCCAGGCTAGAAATCTTGCCTCCAATTTATATGAACTCACTTTCTTGGTGATTGACTTGAATTTTCATAATTTTTGAATAGAAGTGATAATGATGAGCAAGTTTGAACTGCCACAAATCCTCGCAGAAAAACAGGAAATGATAGCAATGCTCAGATGTCTGTTTCAGTATTCACTGGTGGAGACTTTTCTTCTCTTCTAAAGGAACAACTTCCCTGGGGGTCTGAGGATGACTTAGGAAGTGCAAAAATAACTTCTTTGGAGATTAAACGTACAATGGTTGTTATCTGACATGAAATTCCCCTGAATTTCAGCTCCATACAGAGTCACTCAGCATGGAGGGTCCTTCTTGAATTTCTTAACCATGTTATAGGCGTCGTGGGGTGATGGACCCCACTGCAAGTGAGGTCTGGACCCTAAGGATATTTAAAACTTTAATCGATTGATTCTGGAAAAGCCGTCATTTGAAAGTTATAAATCACTTCTATCCTTCATGTTGAAGAGGTTAGACTTTATTTTTGAAGCCAATTGACCTTGTTTTTGGGGAAAAACCATCCAAATGGACTTCTAATTGTAGACAGAGAAAGATTTCTGAAATACAGAGATTTGAAAAGTGCAGATAAAAGATCTACAGAGGATTGGTGTGAAACCTTAACTTTTATAGTGATAAGAGGTGGTGTCTCTTCAATTGAATTTTAAAATAATTGTAAAGTTTATTTTTAGAGCAATTTTAGGTTTATAGACATATCGAGCAGAAGATAAATAGTTCCCATGAATCCCCCACCACTGCCCACCTAAAGTCTCCCATGTTATTAACATTTGTATTACAGGGATACACTTGTTATAATTGATGAGCCAATTTGATATGTTAACTCAAATGCATAGATCATATCAGCAACATTCTTTATGTTGTGCATTCTGTGGGTCTTGACAAGTATATAATGATACATCCTGCTATCACAGTATCATACAGAACAGTCTTGCTGCCCTAAAATTCCTCCATGCACAATCTCTTGGTCCCTGTTTCTCTTCCTGGCAATCATTGATTTTTCTGCTGTTTCCAGGGGTTTATCTTTTCCAGAATGTCATATAATTGGCATAATAAAATAGTTCATTCTGGATTGACTTCTTTCACTTAGCATTATTCAAGTTTCCTCCAAGTCCTTCTGTGATTTCATGCCTCCTTTTGTTTTATATCTGAGTAACATTCCATTGTCTGGATGTACCACTGTTTGTTTATTCATTTACTTACTGAAGTACATCTTGGTTGTTTCTAATTTTTGACAATCATGAATAAAGCTGCTGGAAACATCCATGTGTGGGTTTTTGTTTGTACATACCTTTTCAATTCTTCTGGGTAAATACTGAAGAGTGTGATTATGGAGCATATGGTGACAGCGTATTTAGATTTGAAAGAAACTGCCAAATTATCTTCCAAAGTGGTTATATACTTTGTATTCACAAGGGATATATTTTCTTTTCAGCTATTGATTTACACTGTCTTCTATCTATATTTTATTGATTTGCTTAGAAGAGTGTGTATATTTGTGTGTGAGAGTGTGTGCACATGTGTGTGTGTGTGTGTGTGTGTGTGTGTAAGACAATTGTTTCCAAAGGATTAGAAGATGTCTAAAAAGCATTGTGGTTGGTAGTATAATGGGCCCCTGAAGGTGTCTGTGCCAGAATCTATAAATATTCTTTCTATGTTATAGTAAGGAGGAGTTTAGGTTGCAATTAGAATGAAGGTTGCTAACCAGATAACCTTAAAGTAAAGAACTACCCTCGATTATTTTCATAAACCTAATATAAAAACTAAGGTTTTTTAAATGTGGAAGAGGAGAAGAGTCAGAGTTACTATGATACAGCGTGAGAAAGTTACTATGATACAGTGTGGCTTTAAAGATGGAAGGATACAAATTGCCCCTAAAGAAAATAGAAAAAGCAAGGAAATAGATTCCCTGAAAGAACCTGCTAACACCTTAATTTTGACTCAGGGAGATTCATTTTGGACTTCTGACCTCCAGAACAATAATAAACTATATTGTTCAAACAATAATAAACTTCCATGGTTCTAAACCCAAGTCATAGTAATTTGTGATAGCAGTTATATGTAGTCTCATCTTCTCAAGAAGATTTTGAATAGGAATAAGGTTGGACTATTCATGATCCACATGTAATTCCAAGACTGAACCATCCATAATCAAAAACAAATGTCCACACAAAAACTTGTACATAAACAAGTTCATAGCAGCATGATTCACAATATCTAGAAATATAAACAACTCAAATGTCCACTAACCGACCAGTGAATTAACAAAATTGGATCAACTCATACAAGGGACTATGATTCAGCCATAAAAAAGAATGAAGTACAAATATATGTTACAATATAGATGAACTCTATAGACACTATGCTAAAGAGACCAGGCACAAAAAGCCATGGAGAGCATGATTTCCTGTGAAATGTCCAGAATAGAGAAGTCCATAAAGATGAATGTAGGTTAGTGGTTGCTGGGATCTAGGGTCAGGAGATTGGAAAAAGGAAGGGATTCCTAATTGAAGAACAAATAAATTTTGAAAATCTGAACTTAGTAACTTTTTTTTAGAGAGAGAATTTTTTTGATATTTAATTTTTAGTTTTTGGCGGACACAACATCTTTGTTTGTATGTGGTGTTGAGGATCGAATCTGGTTGCACGCATGCCAGGCGAGCGCACTACTGCTTGAACCACATCCCCAGCCCCTGAACTTAGTAACTTTTAATAGAACAAATTTATTCCTTGTTCATCCTCTATGCCATTGCAAATTAGCAGGGAGCTCTATACTATATTTCCTCTTTCTGGATCCCAGGTTAATAATATAACCATCATTCCAAAATTACTGAGTTCACAGCAAAAGGAATCAATCTTTTAAGGATGGTTATAAACAATTTTATTTTCTGACCTGGATATGGTACAAGTTGCTTCTACTCATTTGTTGTAGCTAGTTATATCCTTCACCCAACCAAAGGAAGTCAGCTAGTGCATTACTACCCTTGTCTAGATTGCAGATTGAAAGTATCTGCTGAATAGCACCGAAGACCACTGAAGTAGACTGAGTAAGAGCCCTCAGGTCCTACTTCATGGCATCTGTAAACATTATATTATTGGAAAGGGGTCTTGGAAGATGCATTTACACAAAGGATCTTGAGACTGGGAGATTATCACACAGGCCCTTAAATGATATAATACGTACTATTGTAAAAGGGACACAGCAGGAGATTTGACACAGACAGAAAAGGAGGGGCCAGTCTGACCACGAGGCAGGCACAAATCAAGCAATGCTGTTACCACCAGAAGTTGAAAGAAGCCAGAAATAATTCTCCCCTCGAACCGCCAGATGGAGTGCAGCCTAGCCGACACCTTGATTTCTGCCCAGTAATGCTGATTTTGACTCTGACCTCCGGAACTGTGAAAGAATAAATTGGTGTTGTTTTAAGCCACCCTGCTTATAACCGTTTGTTATAGTAGCCACAGAGAACTAATACAGCTATCCTAATGACTATGGTGGATGTGTTTCAGTCTCTCTCTTTGGAACAAGTAATGGTCCCTTTTCCATAGTTATATAACCATGAATGACTACATTAAAGCCAATCGGAGGAGTCAGACAAAGAAAAATCTAGTAGAGAACCACAGTCAAAAGACTCGACAGTATGAACTCCTAGGACCAATAGAATTGGGTAACCATTCTTACTAGAATCCCACTGAATTGTCCTCCAGTCTCTAGGAAACTCCCACTGAAAGTCATAGCACTCTTTTTACTATACATAAGCAGTCCAAGGAAGTGCAGATGCCTGTGATTGGCAAAAGGAGACAGGAGTAGAATGATCATTGGCCCACGGCCCAGATCAGCTGGTCAGCTAGCCAACATGGTGAATGACAGCTGGGGTAGAATCATGGAATGTGGAGGCCTTTCGTGGGTCTTTCTTGAAGGACCTTGGAGAAGGGAATACAGTCAGTATCTGGATCTACTGATCTCAAACAAATGAAACTCAAGCTATTGAGATTTGAGTATTTAAAGATAGTGTATGCCTATAATAAATTTTTTGGCGCAGAAGTACCAGGGATTGAATTCAGGGGCACTCGACCACATTGAATTCAGAGCCACATCCCCAGCCCTATTTTGTATTTTATTTAGAGACAGGGTCTCACTGAGCTGCTTAGCACCTCACTGTTGTTATTGTGGCTGGCTTGGAACTCATGATCCTCCTGCCTCAGCCTCCTGAGCGACTGGGATTACAGGCATGTGCCACAGTACCCATCCTCCTATAAGAAACTTTTATACTTTAAATATTAGGAATTATAAAACTTAAGGAAGTCTTGGAGAACATTTAGTACAATCATCTCATTATACTTATGAAGAAACTGAGGCTCACAGGTTAGCACATCAAGATCTCCATCTTTAAAATACAGAAATTAAGTGCTATGATTTTAGATTTGAAATAATGTCTCCTGAGGCCTGTATGTTAAAGGCTTGTTTTCCAGATTGGCTCTCTTGAAAGTAGTGGAAACTTCAAGAAATGAGGCCTAGTTGGAGGCTTTTAAGTTATTGGGGGCATGTTCTTGAAGAACATTGGGGAAACTGAGCCCCTTCCATTTGTTTTGTCACACATTCCTGCCCTGATGTGCTTCATCATTGGCACAAAGCAAATGGGGTCAATTAAACATGGAATAGAACCTCCAAAACTGTGAACCAAAATAAACCTTTCCCCTTAATAAGTTGATTGATGTAAATATTTTGTTATAGTAATGAAAGCTGACTACAACAAGTTAAGTAAGGCCCTCATAAGTGATTCTTTAAATAAAGACTTGGGGTTCTAATACATTAGCTCTTCCACTCAAAATTTGAATGACAATAAAAAGAAGACTTAGATCCTTTAAAATTATGCAGATGAGCTGAAATTGACTAGCATATTTCTTCTCAAAAATGTTATTGGGATTAGAAGAGATTATTATAGAAATGACCATCATCTTTAGGGATTGCTTAATATTAACTATAAAATAGCCAGTTCTTTAAGAAGCTTTTTAAAATAAGTCTTGAACATGGTGATAAATACATAGTAAATGAATGGGGAGTGAATGGCCAAACACATTTTTTTAAACTTCTAAAATAAAAGTATATAGTGATAGTCTTTCATCAAAAATGGTTCCTGAAAATATGACTCCATCCTCAAAACATATACAGATCTGGCCACTCCAGACACCTCCACCAGTTCTACCTTGACCTAATCCACCATCATCTTTTGCCTGTGTTATTCCAGAGTCATTGTAAATGATTCCCTGTTTACACCCAATAATCTATTCTTAATACAACAAACGGCCAGAGGAATTTCAAATATATATAAATCAGATAAGTCATCCCTCTGTAAAATTTTGTTTCCTCTCAATAGCTTCCCATCTCGGGTGGAACGAAGTCAGTCCTTACAACAGCCTGAGAAGCTCCTCTGAGCCGGCTGCCCATCACCTGTCTGACTGAGCTCCTCTCTCCTCTCTTCTCCACCACTTATTTTGGTCTAACCAACAACACTGCTTCTCCCTCACTCCCTTCATTCACTCAGTGATATTAAACAAGTCCTTCTCAGAGAGCTCAGCCTTGTAATTCCTCCTCACTCAGCTTTATTTTATCCATAGTGCCAATCACCAAATAAAATGCATTTGCCTGTGAATTCGTTCATTTTGCTCTCATTCTGTTAGAATGAAGATAAGGACTTTGCTTTGTTCCCTGCTCTATCCCTAGGATTTAAGGCAAATTCCAGCACGGAGTGGGAACTCAATAAGTATTTGCTGAATGAATGCATGAGTGTAGTCTCACCAGTAGGGAAGCTGATGTATAATATTAATGAGAAATGCAAAGGTAATTTGTCACAAGTCTGTCTTAGTGAAATGACGTCATGAAAGACCTTCCACTGTGCCACGCTCAGGGTGCTGCCTCTTGTCACAGAGGTAGGTGCTTCAAGGTTGCAAAATGGCTGCCACAGTTCTAAACATCAGTCTCTCACAAATATTTGCATTTGATCATTCAGTTATTAAGTAAATATTAGGAGAAACTACTAAGTACCAGGCTTTATTGTATGCATGGGAACATAACCACATAAAAATGAAACAGGTAGTCCCAATTCTCACAAAGCTTCATTGTAATGTAAAAAGATCAAGAAGAAAGAAGAGAAAACAGCTTTTCTTAGCTTTTTCTTTTACGAAAAATCTTTCTTGGAAGTCACCAATCAGTCTTCTCCACAGATCAGAATTATGACATGTAAAATAACCCTGTCTGGAAAGAAGCTAAGAAAGCAAGTCTCCAATATTTTCAGCCTCCACCAGGACAGATGGGTTTTGCTATAGGAAGGGAAACATGGGGAGTGTGGCTGCTGCAGGGTTTGCTACAAATAGTGCTAAGCATACACAGTCATCCAATATCTGGGTTTTGTTAAAGCATTGAGGTTGGCAAGCATTGCCCTGTGGCTAAAATTTAATATTTATTTCTGAAGATTTTTGTTCCCTATGTTTCTGTCACTTCTTCCAACAGTCTTGATCATACAGCAGCCCCAACATTTGTACAAAAATGCTTTGGAGATTTACCAAGAAATCCTGGATTGCTCCCAGGACTGAGCAATGGCATTTAATTTGCTCACCTGGAAATGACCACAACTCCAGAAATGGCAGAAATGCCATTTCTCCTCATTTACTTATTGGTCAACCAGCAACCTTGAGGCTAAAGATGTGAATATATGTATTGTGTCAGCCTTCTCTATGTGTTCTTCAGGACCAGACCTGAGTCTCAAACTTCTTTTGTCCAGGGCCATTGCAAGACCAGCTTCAGACTCTTCATGCCCCTTCTCCGTGGGCAATAAAGCAGCAGTTCCATCACTATTGTCCAAATGGCAAATGAGAAGTGATGGTTTGAGTATAGGCTGTCTGGAAAAGAAGAGAAAGAAGCAGCTCTTCTGACAGAGCTGTTCACACTTCTCCTGCACAGCTGGGAGACATTAGCTGAATTTCCCCAGACTGCTCTGCTTTCTGGCATGGGACGTTAAAAACCCTGAGAGCCTCCAAGGTAAGCTGGATTTCTATCATACACATTTAGCAGCTAAACCACCAAAAGTCACTTTCAAAAATTCATGCAAAGCTGCATCTTTACCCAAGGTCAAGAGTTCAACAGAAGTTAGCAAAAAAAGGATCTGTGGACAGGAAGCAAGAGGAGACAGAGCATATACTGACAGATTATTTCTGTTCAAGAGTTGCTTTCATTTTGATGGAGTCTGTGTTCATGAATATACATTTTTAAAAAATGGTTCTTCACTACATAGTATGGAATAGGTATTAGAAGAACAAATAATATTTCTATGTATGCAAATATATAAGTAATATCTCTACATATGTCTATTTCTATTCCTGCCATCAAATTCAGTGGATGGGAAGAAAGAAAGGCCAGAGGACCTGTATAATTTGTATAAAGCATTTGAAATTTATTAAGCAAATCACTGACATTTTAAGATGCTTTCTTCACCACATTTATATTCTGCAGTCTGAGAAGCCTCTCTCAAAGGCTGCCAACTGATCTCATGCAAAGGTTATATATAAATTCTATTTAAAACAAAATATGTGTGTAGCAAAATATCTAGTCTTAGTATTTTTTTTGTCAAAGTTATCTTGAATCAGGTGCCTGAAATATTTCTTAAGGAGATTTTTGAAACCCTGTGCTATTTGGAGAGAGAAGATATAGGAAAATGAAAACATCATCTTAGAACAGAAAAGTCTAGACTCTAGTCCCCACCTCATAACAAATTAACAGTGAGGTTCTGAGCATCTCATTTAACCATAAAACTCAAAGTCCTATCCCCTTCACTTTAATTGGAATTTAGTTATAAGTAATTCTGTTTTCCCTAGCATTTATTGATTCATTATCAGCTTTTTACAATAGACAAGAACCCTCTGGATTTTGCATTTATATTCTCCCTTATTCCAAAGGATTCCCAGGGTTTCTGTAAGGAACAACTTATATGACTTTGGTGTTGATTTTAGATTTTAAGTGTTTTTTCTGAAATGATATAGCAATTTCAGGATAGATTTTGAAAGTGTTAATTCTAAATTATGTAACCTGTGTGTATAAATATGAAAAAATTTCCACTGTTATGTAGGATTATCATATACCAATAAAAATTAGAAAAACAACACCCAAACCACTCAAATAAAAGAAAATAAATGGGCTAAAACAGAATGTGTCTAGATATTTTTGTTTATAACTTTTACCTAAACAATTTAATCCTGCTCACTTAATGGATCGATACGTACTTTCTTAAATATATACCCAAAAATTTAAAAACAAGCACTCTACATTAATGATAAATCTTACAATATAAGAATAATCTCAAGAAATAATGAAGACTTCTGGCAAGCTGTCAATTTGAATTACAAGAAAAAAAAATCACATGTCAATGAGACATATTTTAGTTTTCCTATCTGTGGAAAGATAGGAAAAAAAAAAGATAAGAAACCTATCTGTGGTTTCTCTTTTTCTAGAACTAGGGATCACTGAAGTAGGACTGGAACTGGGAAAAGGCAAATGGATGTAGCCCAAGCTTTGTCCCGGTCTCAGAGGGTCATTTTGTCATTTATGTAGAAGTCCAATAAATAAAATTTGGACAATGGTGATGGAACTGCTGTTTTATTGCCCACGGAAAAGGGGCAATATTCTTTATTTAAAAAAAAATATTATGTCTGGTCAAAGAGGTTAACCAGGAGCCATGAGACTAAAACTTGCCCATGGAATTTATTGGCCTATGATACATCATTAAACTTGTATCATGTTGCTGATACTTAGAAGTCAGTCATTTTAAATAAAAAATCTGAATTTCCAGATATGTTGATAATTGGGATGACGGAAAACACTGAGATCACATTCCCACAGACAGTATTCAAGCGGAGCAATGCACTCAATGCCCTGCTTTGGAAGACTCACGGTACTAATTCACCACATCCCCACCAGCCTCTAATTTTTATCCACCTAGTTTGGATTTCACTTGCCTCCCACCTGGAGGTATTTTGGGGGGTGATTCCTGAGTCTACATATTTAACACAAAACCATACACGTATCTCAGGACCATTACATTCTGGCATGTCAACCAGGATGTGCTCCTGCTCAAAATTAAGCTTTCTGAATTAACCACAGTGGGACTTGGAGGACAGCATTCAGTCTCTTCTACTAAGGGATTGTTTCAGCATTTGGACAGATCCAACGAATTTGTCCTGCCTTGTGTCCTGGGCACACTGAAGAGGAGCCAGCTCTATCTAGGCATAACCTCAGATGCAGACAGGAGAACATCAGCTTTTTCATCATATATCTTAGAACTGATCACAATCTGCTTCTAAATGACAGTTCAGAGTTCCTTCACCCTTCCACACTCTACAGCAGTCTTAGTCAAAATCATAGCTGAGATGAGACATACTGAAGGGTGGTTTGAAGAAGTGTTTTTCAAACTTATTTTTACCACAACCTGCAGTAATAAATGTATTTGGCAACATGTACACACACACACACACACACACACACACACACACACACACACACCACACAAACACATGCAAGTTTTATGTGGAGGTATCTGCCCCTACTGAATACAAATAACACATTTGTATTGATGATACATATAAATCTATAAAAGCTATTGTTTTATTTTTTAAAGGGCTATTCATAAACTACTATCTTGATTTCACAATTCATAATAAGCCAAATCATCCTTGGAGTTTGGAAATCTTGAGTTAAGGAGACATGCTCTAAATTCATCTACTAGGCTTTGTCTATACTACTTAAATCTTAAGAAAATAACATGCTTATGTGATATTATTTTAGCTACCTATAGACGGACTTCACTGAATTATGAATGAATATTTTCAACAAAGATCATGATGAGAAATAGCCATGTGCTCTCCAAGTGTCCTTTCTTTACAGGGTAACATTCCTTACAACACACAATTTGTTCCTCTCACTGTTCAGGAGAGGTTTAGTTCTTCTGATTGGTACATATTGCTAAGAAATGATTTTTCTAAAACAAATGTAAAGTTTTTTCTCAGCAAGAGAAACAATAAGAGAGGTAAATAGGGAGCCTACATCATGGGAACAAATTTTTACTCCTCACACTTCAGATAGAACCCTAATATCCAGAGTATACAAAGAACTCAAAAAATTAAACAATAAGAAAACAAATAATCCAATCAACAAATGGGCCAAAGACCTGAACAGACACTTCTCAGAGGAGGACATACAATCAATCAACAAGTACATGAAAAAATGCTCACCATCTCTAGCATTCAGAGAAATGCAAATCAAAACCACCCTAAGGTACCATCTTACTCCAGTAAGATTGGCAGCCATTATGAAGTCAAACAACAAGTGCTGGCGAGGATGTGGGTAAAAGGGTACTCTTGTACATTGCTGGTGGGACTGCAAACTGGTGCGGCCAATTTGGAAAGCAGTATGGAGATTCCTGGGAAAGCTGGGAATGGAACCACCATTCGACCCAGCTATTGCCCTTCTCAGACTATTTCCTAAAGACCTTAAAAGAGCGTACTACAGGGATACTGCCACATCAATGTTCATAGCAGCACAATTCACAATTGCTAGACTGTGGAACCAACCCAAATGCCCTTCAATAGCTGAATGGATTAAAAATGTGGCATTTATACACCATGGAGTATTACGCAGCACTAAAAAATGACAAAACCATGGAATTTGCAGGGAAATGGATGGCACTAGATTAGATTATGCTTAGTGAAGCTAGCCAATCCCTAAAAAACAAATAACAAATGTCTTCTTTGATAAAATGCGAGCAACTAAGAACAGAGCAGGGAGGAAGAGCAGGAAGAAAAGATCAACATTAAACAGATACATTAGGTGGGAGGGAAAGGGAGAGAAAAGGGAAATTGCATAGTAATGGAGGGAGACCCTCATTGTTATACAAAATTACACATAAGAGGTTGTGAGAGGAATGGGAAAATAAACGAGGAGAGAAATGAATTACAGTAGATGGGGTAGAGAGAGAAGATGGGAGGGGAGGGGAGGGGGGATACTAGAGGATAGGAAAGGTAGCAGAATACAACAGTTACTAATAGGGCATTATGTAAAAATATGGATGTGTAACCGATGTGATTCTGCAATCTGTATTTGGGGTAAAATTGGGAGTTCATAACCCACTTGAATCTAATGTATGAAATATGATATGTCAAGAGCTTTGTAATGTTTTGAACAACCAATAAAAAAATAAAACACAAATGTGATGATCTAAAACACAAAAATGATCACTCCTCTGCTTCAAATCATTCCATGGATCTCCTTCAGCATTGCCTTCAAGTGCCTTTGTTGGCGCCCAAAGATTTTTCTGAAAACTTGTGCTGGTAAATACTGCTTATATAATGTTAAAATGCGTAATACTCCAAAAAATTGATAGAAAAAAGAGAAAAATATTTAAAAACTAATAAAAATGTGTAGTACTGTTGATTCTATGGTTATTTATTATTTTAATATACAAATATAAAAACATAAATATGATGTTCAGAAATGTTCGGACTTACTCAATAAAAGGGAAACTTGTAGGCAGGGATCTCAAATCAAAGTCAGCCTTGAGACAGGCTTAGTTTGTTATGAAGAGTTTCAGAATTTTCTTTTGCATACCTTTAGAGGGACATGTGCCTTCTGGTTCACCAACACCAAGTGTTTCCCACTTAGCCTATCACATTCATGTCAGCTACTTGACAGACCCCAAGTGGCTTTGGAATTTATAATTTTTGTTTAGAAAGTTGAAAATTCAGGCAAAGTAGTCAAATGGGGTTCGTTCATGATGATCTATTTCTCAAATACTGTTTTTGCATCTGCTTTTCATATCTTTTCCAAGTTTGATTCTAAAAGTATCTGAAATTCCAGCCAGGAAAGAAAAAAAAAATACACCACCAACAACCATATTCCTATCAGTCTAAAACACAAATAAAATCTTGGGTACAATCTTGAGAAAAGCATCCACATTGAGGTGGTATTTAAGCTGACAGTGGAAGATTTGCATTATTTCTATGCAAAGAAACAGACAAAGAATGTTCTAGGAGAAGGAACGCAAGTGCAAGCAAAGAACCTGAGTCAGAAGAGAAGTTGGGGATTAGACCAGTGTGACTGAGGCTTAGTAAAAAAGAAAGAGAACAAGGTCATGTTCAAATCATTGTATTGAGCTGGAACATGAAGTGCTCCACAGACCAAGGTAACGGGTCTGGATTTTTGTCAACATATAATAGAAACTCTTCTAGAATTTGGAGTTAAGGAGTAACATGGTATGAAATTTGTTTTTAAAGGGACATTCTGATCACTGTGGGGAAAAATGGATTAAAGGAACAGCAGAGGGCTCCTTCAGTAAACCAGATAGGGGATGATGGTAGCCTGGACCAGGTAGCAGTGGTGGAGGTGAGAAAGGTGGATGGATTTGACATACATTTTGAATTGTACTTGACAGAAATTGCTGGATATAAAGGTGATATGGCAAAAGTCATTCAAGGATGTTTCCCGGGTTTCGGGGAGTGGTACTATTTACCATGGAAAAACTGGGAAAGGATAACAGTGTGTGACTGTTTGCAGGGTGCTCAGGGTTTCACTCTGGGTATTTTCAATTTGAAATCTATTAGTTATCAGATCAGCAGGATTCAGAGGAGCTCTAGGCTGGAAATACAGATTTAATATCAGACAGAGATGAAATTTCAAGCCTTAGTCAGGGATCAAAGAAAAGAGGAGAAACCAAATCCAACATCAGAAATAGTCCAACATATGAGTTGGAGTAAAAAAGAAGAGTGGAGTGAGAGGAATGCTGACATGAAATAACTGAAAAGGAAGGAAGAAAGCAAAGAGAATGGGATGTCACCAAAGCCATCTAGAAGGATGAAGTTGTCAACCTCATTAAATGATGTTGAGAAGTTACATAAGATGAGGTAGAAATGTAGGCACCACAGTTTGTAAAGTGTAGGTCCCTGGTAACTGGAATAGGAGCAGTTTTGACGAGTAGTGAGTGGCATGAAGTGGTATTTAAGCTGAGAGTTAAAAGCCAAGGAGAGAGTTATACAAAGAGCCAAAGAATCTTCTAGAAAAAAAGGGAACAAGTGCTAACAAAGAGCCTGAACCAGAAGAGAGTTTGGAGTGGAATGAAAGCCAGATAGAAAGGGAGGAAGAGAAAATGTGAGGTATAAACATAGTGATGGCATGTGTAGGGATTAACTGAGCTCCTCTGTGAACAGCTGGGGACTACCTTCTCGGATCACTTAAAGCATCATGAAAATATGAATTCAGGGAATATACTTTCAATATTTATCTTACTTTGAGGATGCTTTTCAATTTGAAGAAGCCAGGTTTTCCCTTGATTCAGTGGCTGGTAAGGTTTTTCACCCAGCTCTTCTTTTCAAAAGCTGTTTTATGACTTGGCTGTGATCATTCTGCCTGTCAGTATACTTCAGGGCCTGAGGTTATCTCAAGATGGTGTGTTGGAGTCTGTACAAGTTTCATTTATTTAAAACATGGACTTGGTAAAAAAGAGTCTCTTGAGATATCACACCTCCCTTCTCTGGCAGGCATAGGGAGGGGAAATAAATCATACACAGCAAATATCATTTACACCATTCTAACACATTCATAGCGCTCTTACCAAATCCTAACGAAGGAAGAGAGAATGCACATGCAAACGAAAAGTTCAGAAAATGCAAACTAGAGAGTTGTTTTAAGAATATATATTCCAGTAAGGAAGTTTAGGGAAAGTTACTAACCATAACATTTTTCTTTTAGCTTGAAGAGATGTCAATATTTAGAATGTTAAAATCTAAAAATAAATGGATTATTCACAGGAAAAATAAACAAGAAAATACTGTTATTTTTGTACTCTTTAATATTTAAGAAATAATAAATAATAATCTCCAGAAATAATGAATAAACTGCATCTTCCAGTAGAATTGCAAAGGTTAGACTTTTAATATTCCTCATTTTAGAAATTCTGGATCTAGCTAGAATACTGCCCTTGAACCCAAATACAAATTAAGCCCAAATTTTAAGTGAGGAATTTTATCTTTTGTCCAGGCATGGCGGCACACACCTGTAATGCCAGAAACTTGGAAGGCTGAGGCTGGAGGATTGCAAGTTCAAAGCCAGCCTCAGAAACTTCCCAAGGTCCTAAGCAACTTAAAGACCCTGTCTCAAAATAAAAAGGGATAGGGATGTTGCTCAGTGGTTAAACACTTCTGGGTTCAATCCTTGATACCCCCCCCCAAAAAAAATTGCCTTTTGAACTTCTTACTCCCTATTACAGAATCACAGAAATGTCAACAGGAAGGAATACTGGAGTTATCTAACAGTTTCCACCTAAAGAAAAGTGGTCATAAACAGAATTAGGATGATATACACAAGTTAAGAGATCAATTTCAAGCACAGAAATAGAAGATACCATCAGAAGCCTACAACCAAGAAAAGTTCAGGACCACCGTATAGATACACAGCTGAGTTCTATAAGACCTTCAAAGAAGAACTAATATCAATACTCTTCAAATTATTTCATGAAATAGAAAAAGAGGAAACCCTTCCAAACTCATTTAATGAGGCCAGTATCACCCTGATTCCAAAAACAGACAAAGACATATCAAGGAAAGAAAACTTCAGACAAAGATTTCTGATGAACATAGATGCAAAAATTCTCAATAAAATTCTGGCAAATTGAATACAAAAACATATCAAAAAGGTAGTGCACCAAGATCAAATGGTATTCATCCCAGGGATGCAAAGTTGGAAATACGGAAATCAATAAGTGTAACTCATCAAATCAATAGACTTAAAGATAAGAATCATATGATCATCTCAAATGATGAAGAAAAAGCATTTGACAAAATGTAGCACCCCTTCATGTTCAAAACACTAGAAAAACTAAGGAAACAGGAATGTATCTCAACATTGTAAAAGCTATCTATGCTAAGCCCCAAGTCAACATCATTCTAAATAAAGAAAAATTGAAAGCATTCCCTCTAAAAACTGGAAGAAGACAGGATGCCCTCTTTCACTACTTCTATTTAACATAGTTCTTGAAACACTGGCCAGAGCAATTAGACAGACAAAAGAAATTAAGGGATCCAGATAGGAAAAGAAGAACTCAAATTGGCACTATTTGCTGATGATATGATTCTATATCTAGAAGACCCAAAAAATTCCACCAGAAAACTTCTAGAACTAGTAAATGAATTCAGCAAAGTAGCAGAATATAAAATCAACACCCATAAATCAAAGGCATTTCTGTATATCAGTGACAAATCTTCTGAAAGAGAAATGAAGAAATCTTCCCCATTACAATAGCCTCAAAAAAAAAAAAACAACAACAAACTTGGGAATAAACTTAATGAAACAGGTGAAAGACCTCTACAATGAAAACTACAGCACACTAAAGAAAGAAATCAAAGAAGACCATAGAAGATGAAAAGATCTCCATTGTTCTTAGATAGGCAGAATTAATATTGTCAAAATGACCATACTACCAAAAGTCCTATACAGATTTAATCCATTTTTAATCAGAATCCCAATGTCATTCCTCATAGAAATAGAAAGAACAATCATGAAATTCATTTGGAAAAATAAGAGACCTAGAATAGTTAAAACAATCCTTAGCAAGAAGAGTGAAGCAGGTGGCATTACTATCAGACCTTAAACTATACTACAGAGCAATAGTAACAAAAACAGCATGGTATTGGCACCAAAATAGACTTGTACACCAATAGTACAGAATAAAGGACCAGAGAAACACCCACATAATTAAAGTTATCTTATATTAGACAAAGGTGCCAAAAACATATATTAGAGAAAAGATAGCTTCTTCAACAAATGGTGCTGGGAAAACTGAAAATCCATATGCAACAAAATGAAATTAAGCCCCTATTTCTCACCATGAACAAAACTGAACTCAAAATGGATCAAGGACCTAGTAATTAAACCAGAGACCCTTCACCTAATCGAAGAAATAGTAGGCTCAAATCTCCATCATGTCAGATTAGGCCCCATCTTCCTTAGTAAGAGTCCTATAGTGCAATACTTAAAATCAAGAATCAAAAACTGAAATGGACTCAAACTAAAAAGCTTCTTCTCAGCAAAAGAAACAATCAGTGAGGTGAATAGAGAGCCTATAGAATGGGAGCAAATTTTTAGCACAAGCATGTCAGATAGAACACTAATCTCCAGCATATATAAAGAGCTCAAAAATCTTAACACCAAAAAAACCAAATAACCCAATCAATAAATGGGCCAAGGAACTGAACAGACACTTCTCAGAAGATGATATACAATTAATTAACAAATATCTGAAAAAATGTTCAACATCTCTAGCAATTAAAGAAATGCTAATCAAAACAACTCTAAGATTTCATCTCACTCCAGTCAGAAAGGCAGCTATAAAGAATACAAAACAATGAGTGTTGGAGAGGATGTGGGGGAAAAGGCACACTCATACATTGCTGATGAAACTGCAAATTGGTGCAGCCAATATGGAAAGTAGAATGGAGATTCCTTGGAAAACTAGGAATGGAACCACTATTTGACCCAGCTATCCCACTCCTTAGTCAATACCCAAAGGACTTAAAAATAGCATACTACAGGGATACAGCCACATCAATATTTATAGTAGCACAATTCACAATAGCTAAACTCTAGAATCAACCTAGATGCCCTTCAACAGATGAATGGGTAAAGAAAATGTGGTATATATACACAACGGAATATTACTCAGCATTAAAAGAGAATAAAATCATGGCATTTGCAGGTAAATGGAATTGAAGAATATAATGCTAAGTGAAGTAAGCCAATCCCCAAAAAACTAAATGCCAAATGTTTTTTTTTTTCTGATATAAGGAGGCTGATTCATAATGTGGATGGCAAGGGAGCATGGGAGGAATAGATGAACTTTAGATAGGGCAAAGGGGAGGGAGAGAAATGGAGGGGGCATGGGGGTAGAAAGGACAGTGGAATGAGATGGACATCATTATCCTAAGCACATGTATGAAGACACAAATGGTGTGATTCTACTCTGTGTACAACCAGAGATATGAAAAATTATGTTCTGTATGTGTAATATGAATTGAATTGCATTCTGCTGTCATATATAACAAATTAGAATAATAAAAATAGGGCAGGGGATGTAGCTCAGTGGTTGAGTGTTCCTGAGTTCAATCCCTCCTACCAAAAATAAAAAAATAATTAATTAAATGAAGTTTAATAAAAGAAAAGAAAAGTGGTCATTCCAATCCCACTTAAAAAGTTTGCTAATGATCCTCTTATTCCCACACAGAGTGAATACCATTTTGGAATAGGTCTAATTTGAGTAGAATGTTTACTATTGCTTTAATTCTGTTCCCTTGTATTGTGACATGGATCAAAACACCTAAATTTTAGAACTATAAAGTCTCTCCATTGAAATGTTTTCTTTTCAAGACAAATTGTTACACTTTTGAAATGTTTACAGCAGGTGCCTGTGAAAATTATTTTATATTCTATCCACCTAGTATTTATATTCGGAAACGTGTAGGAAGGCAGATCTCTGGATGTATAAACAAGGTCTCTCAATGTTCTAGCTGGGCACATAAGCCTAAAGAGAATTGCTTTCAGGGTCTCTCAGCCATAGTATGATTTGGGGCCCACACAGTCAAGACTCACTCTGCCTTGGGCAGCTTTCCTGAGCCTTGAAGGATGGACTTACCATGGATCTTAGGCTCCTCTTTATCCTTGCTGCCTACTTAGGAGTAATAAGTCTGCTTTGCCTGACGTGTATGTTTTGTGTCTTGCTGGATTCATGAATCTGGAAAAGGACCTTCGTAAGATGGTTGTGGTCAACTTTTTCAGTTCCATCTCTTTTGTCTGTCCTCCTGCTGTGGAGGATAGCAAATCAAATACTTTCTTTCCCAGCCTTTCTTGCAGCAAGAAGTGGCCACAAAACTCAGTTTTGACCAAGGAGATAGAGAAGGACATCAACTAGGGGAATTCTGGCAAAGACTTAGAAGGAGAGAGAGAGTTGTTTGGAGATACGCCCCACTCCCCTGCCCCCAATCCTCTTGCCTACTTTCTGCTTCCAGATTTTGGACTTAAATTATGAGGTTGACATATCTGAAGCCACTACTGCTATTATTCAACTATGAAGGAAAAATCAAGGAAGCCACACAGATTTTAGAACCCTCCCATCTTCATAGAGTCTGGTGTATTTTTGAATTGAATTCAAAGTTAACTGAATTTTCAGTTACCTGAATCTATAGGCATACTGACCAATATAGTAGCCAATGTTATTATTCTTGATTCACATAGGAAAAAAACTGATTTAGGGAAATTAAGTAAATATCCCACGGTTGCACACAGGGAAATTGGCAGAACCATGACTCAAACTTTTCTTTTAGTCTCAGAACAAAACTATGATCTCTAGTTTGACAAATCATTTTTTTGTGTGTCATGTTTTTATTAGTGCATTACAGTTTTACACAATAGTGGTGTTCATTGTCACATATTCATACATACATCTAACATAATTTGCTTCCATTTCATTGCCCAGTACTTTTCTTTCTTTCCTCTCCTTCTTCCCTGATTCTGTTCCTCTATTCCACTGGTCTCCCTTCTGTTTGTTTATTTCAATTTGTGCATTTATTTATTATTAAAATTGGGATTTATGTGGATATATTCCTACGTGCACATTGCATAATTTGGTTGGTTTTAGTCTCTGGTACCTCCTCTTGATTCTTTATTTTTATTTTATTGATGCATTATAATTATACACAATAGTGGGATTCACTATAGCATATTCATACAATATGAATATGCTATAGTGAATATAGCACACAATATCTCTTCCATGATTCTTAAAGTCAAGTGCAGTCACTCTTTAATCTGACCAATGTAGAGGATGGAAGGACTTTATCTTATTTGATACACTGATATGAATGCCAACTAAAATTCCAGGAGCTTTTTACTCAGTCTCATTACCTTCATGTCAATTCATATTTTTCCTCTTAACTTCCTTTGACTCAATAATATGAAGATAAAGGAAATCACTTTAGGAAATTAGAAGGGTTTATTTAAAAAACATTTTCTTCAGTTGTTCAACTTTATACATATATATAGGATAACAAATAATTCTTTCCAATCAAATGAGCATTTAAAGACATTCAAACACAAGGATTCCTATATCTCACTTGTTTAAAATTGTCATGATTATCATTAACTGTGTGAATAAGATGTAAGTTGTACAAACAGTGACTTTTTGTCTCTATACCAAATCATAAGCATCTTAGCATAGTAGCACATATTAGGCAGTCAGTACACACTGGTTGAATATAAATGATTCTAAGAAGTTCTTCCTTCTAGTTTAAGTTCTTAAATTCATTTCCCTATATTCTTTGCACAGTTAAGACCCCAAAAGGAATGACTTAAGATACAGGCAGGCATTTTCCAAAACCGTAGTTAAGAAATGGATATATTTATACATTTAATTAGCTCTTTCTTTACTCAGTTATTTAGGAAATGTTTAATACCACTCCTTCCACAACTGATAACATTGTTTCCTATCACACTCAGTCTAACCAATTCCTTTTGCAACCTCTAAATGCTGATCTACCCAGAACACATGTTTAATCAATGAATGTCAGTCACATAGCATGGAATCCAGAGCTATGCTAAAGCCAGTGAACAGTGAATAAACAAATGAATGAATAAAATCAATATCTATTACACTCACAAGTTCTCTTTGATCTTCATTCTTGTCTCCTTTCACAGGAGAATTTGTTTCTAAACAAATGATTTTGACATTTTCCTAATATTCTGGGATTTTTTTAAAAGTTCTCCTACCTTTGTAGAAATCAAATTAATCTATAAGGTCTGTTTTCTGTCTCTCCTAATAACACTAACTACCTTTTCTTATCTAATCTTAAAGATTCCACTAGGTCTCCATGATAGATAATAGCTTTCTGGTTAGCCAAGTGGTCAACTTCATATTTTAATCAGATTTCAGAAGAACATGTAAGTACTCATTGTCATCAGTTTAATCAATTCTCACCATTTTTGTTTAATTATTTTTCTTCCTCTCCCATAGGGAGCTTGTCCTAGTTTTTAGCTTACTTGCCACAATGATTAGGAAAAATCTTTTACGTGTTAAGTTCAATAGAAGGCTAAGAGAAAAAGTATATACAATTATCAAAAGAGCTTGCCAAAGCTAAAACTAGAAGAATACTCAGAAAAGAACAAATTATAAAAGTATAGTCCCTCACCTAGTAAAAATGATTGCAAAAAAGGAAAACTATGATGTGAGTTTCTCTGAGAACAGACTCAGAAATACACTGCTCTGAATTTCATCTAATCTAATGGAGAATTTGAGCATTTGAGGATCCTCTTCATGAGTGACATTTATAACTTGGTTTGCCTGCCAAATGAATAAAAATGTGAATTTGTTGACTTGGTTGACAAAAAAAAATCCAGAGTCAGAAACTACCCATCTAAAGTCATAAGCTAACAGACCCCAGATAACTATGGAAACAAAATGAGAATATTACTGACATCATTTATTGTCAACACATTTCATGAGCTAAACACCTAAATACAAAAAAAAAAAATTTAAAGACATCTATTACATGCTTTGACTTTGGTGTTATGCTTTACTGTGAGGCATAGGTCAAGGGAGTTATGACAAGACACACCACCCTCTGCCAAACAATTGTTTTTATGAAGTATCTGCTGGACATTCTTTATCAGAACAATTTCTAACATCTGACCTAGGCTTTAAGGGCTCTGGTGAAAGATAACTATGATATCACCCAAAACATAAAACCCAAATCTGTCACTTCCACAGCAGTGAAATAAGGATGGAAGAGCTATATAAATGAACATGTTCTGAGCAGACAGAGTGGCACACACCTGTAATCCCAGTGGCTCAGGAGGTTGAAGCAGGAGGTTTCTGAGTTCAAAGCCAGCTTCAGCAAAAGCTAAATGCTAAGCAACTCAATGAGACCCTATCTCTAAATAAAATGCAAAATAGGGCTGGGGATGTGGCTTAGTGGTTGAATGAGTGCCCTGAGTTACATCCCCAGTTATACCCCCACCCTTCAAAAAATATGTTCTGTTAGATTTCTATATGAGGCATTAAAGAAAAATAAAAGGTAAGAAAAGTATTAGTAATTGATCCAAATAGCTTCAAAATCCAAGGGCATATATTTGTTTGCCAGGTTCAACCCTCACATTTTTTATTAATTAATTTATTTATTTTAATTATGTATATATGACAGCAGAATGCATTTTGATTCATTGTAAAAAATTGTGACACAATTTCTCATTTCTCTGTTTGTACACAATGTAGCTTTGCACCATATGTGCAGTCATACATGTACCTAGTGTAATGATGTCCATCTCATTCCACCATCCCCCATACACCCTCCCCACTCTTCCCTCCCGTTTGCCCTGTCGAAGTTCCTCCATTTTTCCTATGTCCTGCCTCCATTATGGATCAGGATCCACCTATCAGAAAGAACATTTGGCCTTTGTGTTTGGGGAAGTGGCTTCCTCACTTAGCTTGATATTCTCCAACTCTATCCATTTACCTGCATATGCCATGATTTTATTCTCTTTTAATGCTGAGTAATATTCCATTGTGTATATATACCACATTTTCTTTACCCATTCATCTGTTGAAGGGCATCTAGGTTGGTTCCACAGTTTAGCTATTGTGAATTGAGCTGCTATAAACATTGATGTGGCTGTATCTCTATAGTATGCTGATTTTAAGTCCTTTGGGTATAGATGGAGGAGTGGGATAGTTGGGTCAAAAGGTGGTTCCATTCCAAGTTTTCCAAGGAATCTCCATACTGCTTTCTATATTGGCTGCCCCAATTTGGAGTCCCACCAGCAATGTATTAGTGTGCCTTTTCCCCACATCCTCACCAACATTTGTCTGTGTTCTTGATAACTGCCATTTTAACAGGTGTGAGATGAAATCTTATCTCTAATTACTAGAGATATTGAACATTTTTTTTCATATATTTGTTGATCAAATGTATATCTTCTTCTGAGAAGTGTTTGTTTAGTTTCTTGGCCCATTTATTGATTAGGTTGTTTGCTTTTCTGGTGTTAAGTTTTTTGAGTTCTTTATATATCCTGGAGATTAGTGCTCTATCTGATGTGTGTGTGGTTAAAAAGTTGCTCCCCAAATGTAGGCTTACTCTTTACCTCATTAATTGTTTCTTTTGCTGAGAGGAAGCTTTTTAGTTTGAGTCCATCCCACTTATTAATTCTTGATTTTATTTCTTGTGCTTTAGGAGTCTTGTTAAGGAAGTCAGGGCCTAATCTGACATGATTAAGATTTGGACCTACTTTTTCCTCTGTTAGGCACAGGGTCTCTGTTTTAATTCCTAGTTCCTTGATCTACTTTGAGTTGAGTTTTGTGCATGGTGAGAGATAGGGGTTTATTTTCATTTTGCTGCATATGAATTTTCAGGTCTTCCACCACTATTTTCAACCCTCACATATTCTTGATGTGAGCAGAAATCTAGACAGTGTCTTTGTAGGATAATTTGACCAAATCCATTAAAATTTAAAATGTACATTCTCTTTGAGCAATTTTATTTTTAGTATATACAACATATATAATTCACATTTTCAAAGTTGTGTATGTACTCTTTATAAGCATGAAACATTGAAAACACCATAAATGTCCATCATCACAGAACAGGTTAAATAAATTATGGTATATTCTCCAGTGGAATGGTACATGTCCGTAGAAAGTATGAGTGATATGAAACAATCACCAAAATAAATTGAGTGAGAAAGAAAAAATATATAGTTTTTTCTCCCTTCTTATATACACACTGGAATTCTCTAAGAAGAGGTACACAATCAGGTGGCTATAACTGTGTTGGGAAAGAGAAACTGGAAGACTTGGGAGCAGGGAAGAAATGAACGAAGAAATGCATTTCATTACACAACAGATTAGATTTTTAATATGTCTATGAATTCCTAGTTTAAAAATAATTTTAAATGAAATTACACAACAGGAACATATTAGATAACAGGAAGTGATCTCTGTTTTAGCTAAAAGAGATCCTTATTACTTTGAATACTAATGATTCACATTAGAGACTTATGAGCTGTCATTTGGATGGGGAGCAGGGTGAAGGGTGGCTACAATATAGTCATGGGAGAAGTGGCTAGAAGAAAGGCTTTACCTGGTGCTCTTACTTCTCATCCACATTGCCTCCGAAGAGTCACTGCTGCAGGCTTGATGGGCATTTTGAGATCAACACCCACAAAAGAAGCCCAGGTATCTGACTTGGTCATATTACCAAGGCATCAAAAAATGTTTGGAGTGTGGACAAATTCACAGCTAGGGTATTCACTCAACCTATCCTCTCCTCTTCCAAACCACCAAAACCAGTGGAGATTATAATCCTGAACTTAAATTATTATCCTGATATACCTACAATGCTTTTCCCTGGGGCTCATCCTTTCCTCTGCCTGAATCCACCAAAAAGGGCACCAGCCATGCCCTTCCCTACCTCACCAGATGATGGTGTCATCAAAGTCTCAGGGGAGCAATCTCTCCCAGGTCAAAATACATAGACCCTGAGGAATGCAGTCACTATTAATAAAAACAGACAAACTGAGCATATAAAGATTTGTGGGGCTCCATACCTTAAAAGACCCCAATATCCTTGAAGAGATAAAGGAGGGTTTTAGTAATTTCAAATAGGTTATTACAGTGTTGAAATCCAGTAGGCAGCATAAAGCATGCCCAGTATCAAGGGAGACTAATTGTTGGTCACTAATTTGCCTTAAGTTCACTTGGAAAACTAAGTTTTATCAAGGTTATCAGTTCTTATAAACTGTACTCTGAGGTAAAAGAGTTAGAACTATGGGGTCCAGTGTAATTTAAAAAATCAATCAAACAAACAAATATTAGAGGAACAGCTACAGTTTGCATAAGTTGCAGAGGGTCTCCTGGAGCAGGGCTTTGAACCAGTGCTTTACAGTAAAAGGAAAGAAAGGCTGGTAAAGGGGGAAAGGAGGACATTAAAGGCACATCACCAGATGACAATGCAAAGGTAGAAGTGAAGAAAACCCAGGCCTGGAAATAACAGGTAGGCTCATCCTGCTTGAGCTGACAACGTATTTTAAGAAGAGAAGGGAACCCAAGAGAAGATCGTGCCGGTTACTGAATAAAAGATTAAGGAGTTCAAATTTTATATGCTAGGCAATAGGAAGCCACCAGAGATTTTAAGAAGCTAACTGAAAGATTTCCATTTCACTAGTTTGACATGGAGGAGAAACACTTAAATGCATTCTCAGACTTGCCTTTTATGTCTGTCCTCGTTAATAACCGAACATCATCCTTACTGCTATCATCCAAAGCATAACCAGTTCTCTGATGAATAATCTGGTGGGAAACACTAGAGTTTCAAGGTTTCAATGCAATATATTTGGGTTTTTCTTGTTAGGAAAGCTCAGTTTCTAGAAAATTCACCTAAAAAACCCCCAGTATTAGAATTTTTATCTAGTCATTGACATACTAAAATGTCATGGTCAAGATGTGAGGCTTAGCGGATATTAATGCATCTCTGACAAATTGAACATGATAAAGTATTCCTTGTCAGTCAATTAGGTCATTCTCAACTTGCTTAATGATTTCAGGAGTCTTTATTGTGAATTCTGAGGGCTAGATTTGAAGTGTAGCTACAGTTGCTTTTAAAAAGGCATACTTATTATATCAATGATAGTTATGTATTTCATGATGTCTTTAAATCCACATGTGTAAAAGGCCCAAATACTTATTCATCACATTTCTTCTTTTGTTTCTTACTAATAACCTGTTTCTCTTATTGATGTACCTTCTAGTTAGATATTTCCCAGATTTGGATCCAAAAAAATTCCATTTACTTGTTTATTTGTTCTCGAAACTGGGAGTTTATATGAATTATATATTAGATAATTTGTTATTCTTTTCATGGAGTTTTAAAATTTTTATTTTTATCATATAATATGTATAAGTAATTTTGGATGTCAGAGAGTTCCAAAAGTCTTCCAACAAAAATATGGTCATTTCTTCAATTATCAACAATACAAGTAACAATAAATGTTGGTGAGGATGTGGGGTGGGGGAAGTATGATCATACATTGCTGGTAGGACTGCAAATTGGTGCAACCACACTGCAAAGCAGCATGGAGAGTCCTCAGAAAACTTGAAATGGAGCCACCATTTGGCCAACTTGTCCAACTCCTTGACATATACCCAAAAAACTTAAAATTACCATACTATAGTGATGTGGCTACATCAATGTTTATAACATCTCAATTCTCAATAGCTAAGCTATGGAACCAATCTAGGTGCCCTTCAACAGATGAATGGATAAAGAAAACAAAGTATATATATATATGCAATCGGATATTACTCAGCTATAAAAAGAATCAAATTATGATATTTGCTGGAAGGAACTAGAGACTATCTTACTAAGTAAAGTAAGCCAATCTCCTCAAAAACAAAGGCCAATTGTTTTCTTTGATATGTGGATGCTAACACACAATAAAGGAGGCTGTATGAATATTCGACCAGTGTAACTCCACATGTACAACTATAAGAATAGGAAGTTATACTCTCTATATGTACCATATATCAAAATATATTCTACAAAATCATGTATAACTAAAACAACCCCCCAATATATATATTTTTAAATATGTGTCTCTTCCTATCCCCTCTGTGATAGACTAAGTCATGTTTTGGTTGGCTCCTCTGGTATTTGCATCAGTACATAAAAATATACAAAAGCTGTTTCTCTATATTTCTCTAGAAATCAGATAAAGATGCTGCTGACAGGATCAATGTTATTATAATTTCCTGTTCTTTTTAATGTGACCCTCCTTTTCTAAGATCATTTTTGACCAAAATTGTGTTATGTATGTATGTGAATATGTAACAATGAAATGTACTATCATACACCAATTTTATCAAAGATCATGTTTGTACCTAATTCTCTGAAATTTCACAATCATTCAGGACAGTGTATGTTTTTTTTTTCATGCATTGTGCCAGAACACTTATCTTTTAGTTTGAAGAAATGTTCTTGTATTTCTTCCTCACCATTTTCTCTATATTTCCACTGAAAATGTCTGTTCCTTGGCTATTACACTTCTAATTTTCTGGACTTTTCTCTTGTTATCCATCTTTTTTTTTCTGATCAACTTTTATATTTCTTTACCTTCATCATCTACCACTTTCATTAGGTCTACCAAATCTACTCTTAAATTTTAAATTTTTGCTCTTTCTTTTTCCTTTAATGGTAATCTGTCCTTATTTTATCTATGTAATAGTTTTCTTACCTCTCTGATATCTCTTTGAGGATTTTCTTCTTGTGTTTTCTCTGGGGTTTTATTTCCCCCCTTGAGTTCTGTTTCTTTACGTTTCTCAGTCTCTTTCTCTTTTGCTGGAGGTTATCCTCAAATTTCTGGTCATAATTGTCTGTCTTTTTATGGGTAAGAATAAAGGACTAAGAAATTGACAACTGTTTGTGCAAGGGTGGAATTGTATGCTGGTGGGATGCACTGCAGAACCAGGGAGAAGCTACTCAGTTTTTGATTTGTGTGTCCTCCACCTCAATCTTTTTTTGATGCTTTTCCTCTGGAATTGTCCTTCTTGTGCACAGAAGGAGACTCTAGTCTCCTGTTGGGTGATGAGGTGATGCCAGGGAAAGATAAGTAACCTGGCTGCTGGTGTTCTTCTGGAATTGGATAAGAGAAGGAATCAGGGGTTATCACCATCCAGGGTGCTCCTGTTCATTTTGTAACACAGTCTTCAGTATACCACCTCCTTCCACCATTTGTCCTAAGTGCTGGTGTTCCCAATCCTGAAACTCTGCTTTAATTAATCTGGAGAATAAACATTCAATTTTCTACTACAATAGAGCAAAGGCCATGCCAGATGAAAATAAAAAGTAGTAGGTACCTGTCTTCAGAACCTTCCTCCAATTCCTAAGCCTTTCTCAGGTCTATAGAAAACCCCCGCCTGCCTCTGGTCTGCCTTTGACCCATGTTTGTGCTCAACACAGTCAGGTGCTCAACACACTCAGCCACTTAGACATGTCCCTCCTCCTGCCTGCTACATTATTTGTGATTTCCTCCATCTTCTTCTGTATTCCTGTTTCATTTGAATAAAAAAAAAATCTCCAAGTTATCATTGGCAAAGCAATTTTTTGTTAATTATTTCTGTTCTTTGAAGAGGTCAAAAAATATCTTTATTAAGCTACTTTGAGACAAAAATCTCCTAGAATGCAACTGAAGATTTGATCATTTTTGTGATTGATTAGGACTGTGCTAGTTTTAGGTTAACAGTGCCAAAGTGCCGCAGTCTGGCTGGGCACAAAATCACAAGCCACTCAAGCAGGAACAAACTTTATTTTTGAAACTGCCGCCAATGCCCCGAACGCTCCCGGGAAAATTGCCAACCGACAAACACAGCGTTCTCCTGGACCCCAACAGGAAGTCCCTCCTCCGGAATTCTCTCCTACCGGACTTCCCCAACCAATGAGAACTCTCCAGGAGTCCCTTGGCAGGCCGAGGTGGACAGCAGGGGTCTAATATCCATAAGATGCAGATCTTAACATAATCATATCATCTCAATGGCTTGCTGCTGTCACCTTTCAACCAAAAATGCCATGCATCATACTACTTGGCTATGGCTCTTAGTACCCAAGAATTATTTTTGCAGTGCTGGGATCCACCCTGGGGCTTCTTGCATGCTAGGCAAGCACTCTACCTCTGAGTTACATCCCAATCCCAATAAACATTTTTGAGATAATGGAACTATTCTAATCTAGCACTATACAAAATGAAAATCACCAGCCAACTATAGTTGCCGAACACTGTAATGTGGCTGATGGACAGAATTTGTAATTTGATTTCATATTAATTTAAACTTTAATACATATCTGTAGCTGGTGACTACAGTTTTAGACAGTAAATAACATGAGAAGTCAAACCAAGATTCCAGTCAAATAAAAGGCCTTTTCCAGTCTGGTTATAGATTTGGCCTATCCTCACAGGTGAATGATCAATGCAATTCCCAAAATGTTACACTCCACATTTCTACAGTATTATAGACATTACTTTATGCTGGAAGTTCTATGCCAACTGTCACAGTTCCAGAAAATGTTAAGAGTGCTCCAATAGAATTTTCAATTATTTTAAGACCCTTTAGGAAAAGAAAACAGCTACCAGAATTAATGGACTACCAATAGCCTCATCTCACCAAAATATGAATGAACTCTTCTACTTTATGAAAGCATTGTCTATGTATTAATTAAATTTTACATGGCGTTTGCTAAAATAACTTTTAAGTTTGCAAATAATTAATACTAATCCAGTTACAGGAATTATTCAAGCATTATTTGTCCTCTGAAGTCCTACCACATTCACTAACATGAGAGCATATAATTTGTATACAGAGTAATATTTATTGTTCTATTTGTTAAAACCAAAATGTTTATATCTAGGTTATCCTGAAGCAGGTTAAAACCAGTAAGATATAGAATTAAGGAAAGAAAAAATGATACAGTGCCATACAGGGGTTAACAGACAATTCTCATTCTCATGTTAGTAAGAAGTAGGTTTCAGAGAATCAAGTAATTATGGAGTCTATATTGAATATTTGATGAGTTTCACATCATAGTTCTTGTCTCTGGATCCAAACACCAAGGAGATAGGTACAAGTAGAAGATGCATTATAATATTTCTAACACGTTTCTCCTTGGGACCATAAAGTATAAAAAAATAATCAAAGGTGAAAAAGGCCATTCCAGAGCTGGTTTCTCCAGTGGAAATGATTGGCCTGGGAATCCAAACTCACAGTTTGCTGAGAAGTCAATGAGAACATTATAAAGCTGGAATTTCTGTCAAATTGGTAGCTCCACACTTGGAGGTACATGAAAAATAACTCTTTGATTTATAGCAAGCTGGAAAAAAAAATGATCCTTTCATTCCATGAACTCCTAACTACATTCACTGTTCTTCAGTAAAACTTTCTAATCACAATTGACTTAACAACTACACTTTTCATACAAAGATAAACAAAAATTTTAAAAAGGAATCATTTTTGTTTCACAGGTGCCTGGCAATGACTGCTTCAATAGAGGAATGTAGGTAATATGTTATGATATGTAATATTGTGTTAATACTGAAAGGCTGAAAACATGTTAGTTTCTGCAGTTGAGAATATTACCAACTACATTAATTTGACTCCATTTTAACTATTATTCTATAATAAAGAAGAATAATCAGTTAATCTAAATAAAGGTTGTTGTCTTAAATCCAGCAAAATATGGCCTAAGCCTGGGTCACTATGCAATGTGAGATATGTGCAAATCAAGCACACTTATGAAACGCAAGTGCTCACCAAAGACTGAGGGTACTAATGACTTTAATAAGAGTGAAACATTGTGCTTAAAGCCAACTGATTGACCTTGACAACAGAAGTGCAAACAAGAGTCTAATGAATATTAATATTTCTTCTTTCCTGCATTAACTGTAGCTATTGATTAATTCACTCTGACACCTACATGGTCAAATTAACAAGCACATTTGTGAGACTTTTTCTATTGTTTATAATACCAACAATATTTCTGAACCTTGGTAGGTTACTTGTCATCATTATTTACAAATCTACCAGACTACCTTCAAAACCATCATGACATACTATTTCCTGAATCGTAGGTGCATATTTTGAGATGGATATGTAGACTTCCAATAACTTATGATGGGAGTTCAGAGCCTAAACCAAAATGTAATAATTGTCTCATTATTAGACTTACACATGAGTTGGATTAGTTATCAGCAGTACTGATGCAGGGCAGGTTTGATGTATCCAGAACTACCATATTGAACTAAGTGCCACATCCCATTGTGCCCTTGCCATCTGTATAATGACATCAAAGGAGAGAAGGCAGGAGCAGATGGCACCAATGGCATACAAGAACAAAAGTCACACCCACAGCATGCTGCTGAGTAATGAAAGTGAGGTGATGCACAGGCAGAAAACAGAAAGAAATTAAACAAGGGTCGTGTTGGTGCTATGGCCTGCTTAGCTCCTATCATCATTATGAGAGCTCCATGCCCCACCCACTCCCACCTCGCCTTTTAGGGGAAATGCTCTTTCACCATTCCCAGCATGTGCTTGCAGCAGGGGATGTTGTGTTTTACAGGACCCCAACCTCCTCGGCCGCAGTTAATTATCTCAGGAGGTCAGCATCTGACCCAATCTGGACCTATTTTGCTCAGAATTTGAACTCAGTAAAAGGAGATATTCCCTCTGTAATTTTGGTGAGAGACACAAAATGAAAACATATTAGCCATCCACAGTCTTGTCTCCAGATATGAAAAGAAACCCATTCCCCCTACAATTAGAAGGAATGACACTTGACACCAATATTGGAGGTAGGATTTCAGAGAGTTCAAAAAAAAAATCTGAAATATAACAGAGGTGGAAATAAGATGAAATTGCTTCTATGGATCTCTACTTGCACAAGGAAAAGTACAAACTTTTACAAGGCTTTGTGGAAATGTGTAAAAACTGTGGTGTTCAACCTTGGCAGCAACCGTGAGGACTGGTCAGAGCAGCACTGAGGTCATTTGCTTCCCCTACCTATACCTATAAAAGAGATAAAGCTGTTTTAAAGTTAGCCATTTTTGCAACAATAAAGGAGACCACTTAACTTTGGCACAGCAATGCCAGCTCTCTCCAAATTTTACTCCACTCACAAAGCTTATTGAGGATGCTTGAAGGGCCTAATTCTTTTAATCCTCTAAATCTAGTGGAAGCCAAAACAGTACTATAAATTTGTAATTAGAAATCACAACATTGGGATGGTTGAGTTCTTTGTTCTAGGCACCATGTGTATTATCTCTGCTGAAGAATTTAATGATGATGATATTTAATAATGATAATTAGTACCAATTTAACTCTGCAACAACCCTAAGAGGTAAGTGCTAAAATATCACTATTTTATAGGTGAAAAAACAGAGGCACAGAAAGATTAATTTACTCAAGGTCATATAACTAATAATTGGCAGATCCCAGATGCTAACCAGTTAGTCTACGGTCAGGTAATCTAAATTCCACTATATCCTACATTGTCTAACGTTAAGGAAATGTCATTCATATTTGAGTTAAACTTTTGTCAGCTTGGAAATATGTGTACCAAAATATTAACAGTGGAGATCAATTTTAAAATATTAAATTGACTTTTATTATTTTATTATTATTATTACTATTATTACTACTATTATTACAATTTTTCACCAATGGATATGCTTTAACTTTTCAATAAGAAAGAAATGTCATAAGTTTTCAAGGTAATATAATTCAAACTATCTTGTTAGCCTTTCTACACATTGCAAGGGAATGTTCTCAAAAGCAAACAGCAGGTTCCTTTGCAATTGGTAATTGAGTTGCTCTGTTCTATGGTGATTGGCAGCCAAGGTAAGATTTTTGCAGCAATGTTGCATGTGTTATTTTCACCCCTTATGGCATAGCATGCTGTTTGAGAAGGTATGTTATTCCAAGTACATATGGGAGCAGGTATGAAGAAGTTAATTTTCATTCAACAGATACTGATTGATCCTGCAAAGTGAAGGTCATGAGAATTTTCTCATGATACACCAAGTATCTGTAATTTTTGTAATCCCTGTCTGGGAGCAGTCATACCTGAGAACTGGAACAGTACAGAATTGCAGCACCATTCTACAAAAAGAACTTGAGACTAAGAACCAGCAGACTAAGATTTGGGGCAAACAGGTAGTTTATCCTATTAGAAAAGGTATTAAGCTCAGTGATACCTTAAGTTATGTTACCCTATATGAGACATATAATCACTTTGGTTTTTAGTTTTCTTATAATTAGATTCTCACTTTAAAAATATAAGGTTTCATGGGTAAATACTAATGAATTTGGCCATGTCTACAGAATTCACTTTCATACTTTAACAGCAAATTTTCTTAATTATTCAAAAACTGAAATTCCCGGTCTTTTGGACAGATGTATTACACTACCTCAGGGAGACAAGATGCTATAGCTACTGAAGTGTGTTCCTTTATCTAAATGGAAGACAAATATATACATCCAAAAAGGCAAGGCTGGTAGCTGAGGTTAACCCTTAAGATGTGAGTTTCAGGCTGCTATCAACAGTGCAATGGAAGACAGTTTTCACTTTACATAGAGAAGGCAGCACTTACTATTGATGGCTTCACATCAATGCTTTCTGACACAGACTACAGCAGAAAAGAAAACAGATATAAGACTTAATTCTGCCTGATGACAGTTCATTTGGCAGTCAGATTGGACTATATGTAAAAATATTATTTATTCTTCTAAACAAAACATGGCAAATAAAAAAGTTCAGTTCTCAAAACTTACAGTAATTAATGGGCATAGAAGAAATTTTGGAGATGAATTTATTCTATTTCTTGATTTTAGTGGTGGTTACATGAGTAAGTGAATAATAATTTAGCTGCTTTTTTATCATTAGAGTTGATTTAAGAAAATAACTCATGCCCAGTACTGTGGCACATGCTGTAATTCCAGTGGCTTAGGAGGCTGAGGCAGGAGGATAACAAATTCAAAGCCACCCTAAGCAACTCAGTGGGATCCTGTCTCTAAATAAAAAATTTGAAAAGGGCTGGGATGTAACTCAGTGGTTTAGAGCCCATGGGTTATTAAGAAGAAGAAGAAGAAGGGGCTGGGATTGTGGCTCAGAGGTAGATCGCTCGCCTAGCATGGGCGGGACCCGGGTTCGATCCTCAGCACCACATAAAAATAAAGGTATTGTGTTGTGTCCATCTACACCAAAAAGTAAATATAAAAATAAATAAATAAAGGAGGAGAAAAGAAAAGAAATCATGGGAACATATTGGAACCATGTTCAAAAACATTCCTTCTCTTTGCCCTGTGCTAAAGATCATCAATATTCCAAAATACTTAACTTTGAAGTTATACTTATTTGTCAACTCATAAATTACAGATAAGAATTCTGAACAAGAAAAGTGATGCTGGAGGCATCAAAATACCTGGTCTTGAATTATGTTACAGAGCTGTAGTAGCAAAAACAGCTTCTGCACAGCAAAGGAAATTGTGAAAAGAGCCTATGGAATGGGAGAAAATCTTTGCCAGATACTTCTCTGACATGCGAATTAATACCCAGAATATTTAAAGAACTTGAAAAAATGCCTCCAAAGCCCAGTAGGCAAAAGAAGTAAAACTAAACAAAAAAATTCTCAAAAGAAGAGCCATAAATGGCAAAACAAAAATATGAGAAAAATGTTCAGCATCTCTAGCAATTAAGACAATGCAAATCAAAACTACACTAAAATTTCATATCACTCCAGTCAGAATGACAATTATCAAGAACTTGAATAGTAATTGTTTTAGTCAGCCTCTTCACTGCTGTGACTAAAAGATCTGACCAGAACAATTGTAGAGAAAAAAAAAAGTTTATTTAGGGGCTCACAGTGTCAAAAATCTCAGTCCATAGAAGACCAGCTTCATTCCTTCAGGCTTGAGATGAGGCAGAAGATCATGGAGGAAGAATGTGGTGGAAGGAAGGGGCTCATATGATGATCAGAAAGCAGAGAAAGAGACTCTACTTGACAGTCACAAAATATATACTCCAAAGGCATCCTCCCAAGGGCCCACCTCCTCCAGTCACATCCCACTCTCCTTTAGTTACCACTCAGTTAATTCCTATCAGGAGATTAATTCACTGGATTAAGACTCTCATAACCCAATCATTTCACCTCTATATCTTCTTGCATTGTCTCACGCATGACATTTTGGAGGACACCTAATTTCTAATAATAAATGCTGGCAAGGATGTGAGGAAAAAGGTACACTTATATTGTTGAAGGGACTACAAATTAGTAAAACCACTTTGGAAAGCAATGTGGAGATTCCTCAAAAATCTAGGAATGGAACCACCATATGACCCAGCTGCCCCACTCCTCAGTATTAATCCAAAAGAACTAAAACCAGCCTACTATAGGAATACAGTCACATCAATGTTATAGCAGCAGAATTAACAATAGCCGAATTATGGAATCAAACCAGATGCCCATCAATAGATGAATGGATTAAGAAAATGTGGTCTCTGTACACGACGAGGGAGCTTTACTCAGCCATAAAGAAGAAAGAAATCATGGCATTTGCCAGTAAGTGAACAAAATTGAGAAAATCATGCTAAGTAAAATAAAACAAACTCAGAAAATCAAGGTTCGAAAGTTTTCTCTCATATGTGAAAGCCAGGGCAAAATAAGGGAAAGAAGGTGATTGGGAAGGGTCTCATAAAAATACAGAGAAATTCAGTGGAGTAGAAGAAGGAGAATAAGAGTGAGGAAGGATAGAAAGGAAAGGGGAAGAAAAATGGAATGAATTTAACAAAATCATTATATACATATATAGAGGTATCAAAGGAATCTCACCTTTATGTATATGTAGAAGAAAGGGAGTTTATTAGAGTAGTGGGGGAAGTGGGGGAAGGAGGAGAGGAAGGAAAGAGGAGAAATGGGTATGAAAATAAAATTCCTTGCATGTATGATTTTGTCAAAATGAACTCAAATACTATAATTATAATGCTCTAATTAAAAAAAAGAAATTCCAGCTAAGCAAATTATCAATTAATGAGAACTAAAATTTGTCTTTAAGAGTGCTCATTGCAAGGTTATTTATGATAGCAAATAATAAGTCACAGGCAGCATGGTGAGCCAATTAAAAGTAGGATTCTGAACCCAGTGTGGTTAGTTTAAATGCTGGCTAGATGGAGATTTTAAAAGTTTCTTAACACCTCTTGTCCTAGTTTCTCCATTCTTAAATGAACTTGACAATGGAGCCTATTTTGTGGATTTATTATAGGGATTAAAAAAGTTAATATTTAGGAAACTCTTAAAGCAGTGTCTAGAATGTAGTTAATGCCTAAATATGCATCATAAAAGCAAGCCATGTTTTCCTTGCTGAATACCAGAGTTCTAATCAAATAATAGTTCATTTTAGTGTAATTTTTTCTGTTAGATATAGGCTAACATAATAACTTGATACTAAATGGCTTTGAATTTTAATGATAAAAATAACAAATTATATTTGTTAAATTAAAAATATTTTTGAGTAGCATCTTCAGAGTTGTAAGGCTTTCTTTAATAGCAAGTCCTCTGTACTCTTTGGAATAACATGTATAAATATTTTCTTAAAAGGAGGACTATGAAAATATATGCATATAAATATGTTTATAATATACATGTATATAAAATATATGTCACAAGGAAATATTCTATTTCTTGATTATTTTGGTCATTATATGAACATAATACATTTTTGTCAAAACATTGAACTCTATATTTCAATTGTATTATTAGAGTAGATTTTTAAAAGAACTTTATGAAGACATATAGTCACCATACTCAGAAGGATTCTATCTCATGTTTGTGCCAAAGATTATAAAACTATAAGTTTGTATATTAGCTACATCTCTATATATCTATTGATACGTCCTTAGTGATATACATATATATTAAAGAACTGAGGAAATCAAACTATGCTTATTGATTATATTGTTAATAATAGCAGTATGATTATTTTGCATACATATTGCTAGGTTAAAGCAAATAGTAATTATATCAATGCCATTAGAAGCCAAGATGTTTAGTATTTAAGAAAGGAGATATAAGTAAATTCAAATAAGTTAGACCAAAAAAAATCAAAATTTATTTTGAAAATGTTAGTATGAACAAACAATGTAATTTTTCACGGAAAAATATTTTTTTCCTATTCAAAAGACCTATAAAAGATGAATGCTGTGGTAATGAGCACCCTAAGTGCCCAGATTGTGATTTCTAAACATCATTTCCCACGGAAAAGAAAGAACTCTTCAGAGAAATGACTGGTTCCAGCCACACAGAAATAAAAATCAACTTCTTATCACACCAGAAAGCAAAGAAGCTATAGAAAATAGTGAAGGAAGAAAAAAAAAAAAGACAAGCCAAAATAAAGGGGCTTCCTTAGAGCAAAGATTAGATAATTTGTGAGTTAAAAAAATTATTTCAGTGTTGAAACATATCAACTTTTTATATAATAGGCACATTTTAGAAATTCTCATTTTCATTTATAAACTATTGCCTTATGGTAGCAGGGGACATTATAGCAGTTGGATCAGGCTAACAATACTTGAATCTATTAATCTGTCTTGACATCATTAAAAGAAAGAAAGAAAAAAAAAAGACAACCAGACACAAAGTGCTTTCTGATATGATACTAACCACATGATTAATAAATATAGTTGTCTTTACTATAGATTTTCACTAAGAAAATATAGAAAGATACATTGGTATGATACAATGGGATTCAGGCCCACTGCTGAAAATTCTTTGAAAAACAAAAATCAAATTTGATCAAGCCTCTAGATGTAATTATTACTTTACTGGAAACCTGGAGGCTAGAATAGCATCTTATACAACAACTAATCAGTAAATCCAGGAAGTAGAAATTTCTATTTCACAAATGACCTGCTTCTTCAACAAATCAATGGCAAGAAGGAAAAAACCTCAAATACAGAATTTGTAAATGTAGACATTTAAGAGGCATATCAAAGGATGCCATGTATGATTCTTTGTGCATCAACATTTAAACAACTACAAAGAAAAATAATTACAAATAAAGATTATAAAACACCTGAAAATTTTGAATAACTAGATATTTAATGATAGTTAAAAATAGTTGTTTTGGCTGGGATTGTGGCTCAGTGGTAGAGTGCTAGCCTACCATGCATGAGGCACTGGGTTCAATCCTCAGTGCCACATAAATGTAAAATAAAGATATTGTGTCCACTAAAATATAAAACTAAAATATAAATTTTTTTAAAAATCACTGTTTTATTTTAAGCATTATAAATGAAAACGTTTCTGTCTTGTTGTTGTTCAAGGTTGTCTTTTAAAGACACACTGTGAAGTATGTAGGTGCAATAATAGGATGCCTGATATTTTCTTTAAAATAATCCAGATTAAGGATCAATGATAGAAAAAAATTGTAGGGGTTATAAATGAAACAAGTTAGGCCATGTCATGATTAATTATAGAAACTGAGTGATGAGTTCATGAAGTTTATTATACTGATCTTCCCATTTTGTATATGTTTGAAAAAAATCCATAATAAAAAGGCACCACCTTCTTCCAATTCCTAGTTGAGTTTTAGCTTCTGTATTCTTTAGAACCACTCCTGGTTTAGGCTTTTTGTAATTAAATTGTGGACTGAGGCTTCTTACAATTGAATCAAAACAAGATATGGGAGTGGAGTGGTAGGTAGGAAGCCACAAGCATATTCAACCTAAAATCTCCTGGCTTCCAAGTAATATATTATTCTATAATTACATGTGTCCTCACTTTTGTTTGACTCCAAATGAAGCTGCATTTCTTCAATTGGCTGCCACCGGATAATAGTGTGCGATGAATGTCAAACATAATTAAAACATAGCAGAGCACAAGGAGAGACATTGTCAGCAGCCAGTGAATACAGTGCTGTTCTTCTTCCAGTAAAAAACGGTGCCACAGGCAGATGAACAGATGCTACTTTTAACTCAAAAGAGTTTATAGAAAAGGGAAGCAATTTCACAATACAATGTCACCCTGTTCATTTCATCTCCTGGCCCTCATTACCTGAACTATTCAGTCTCTTACCTGTATTCCTTGCCTCCAGACTTTCATGAATTCTTATTTTCCTAAAATTTCCCCAGCTCAGATCTTTGGCTACTAAGGCCCCCCTCACCTGTTCAAGTCAACCCTGATCCTTAACCTGGCATTCAAAGCTTTCCACCATCTGCTCCAGCCTTTGTTTCTGGCCCTAGCTCCAGCTACTCTCTTTCCTGTAACCCATGCCCCAGGTGAATGGGCTACTTGTTATTTTGTGAGCACAACCAAACTCCTCTTTCCGAAGGGCCACCACCTATTTACCCTTACTGCTTCTACCCTTTCTTTCCCACCTCTCACCACCCCCCATACCTGTTCATTAACATGAAAGATCATTTAAAAATTTTTTAAAAAGCAAAAAAGCTCATAATTTTTAGATTATGTCACTTCCTCTTTCTTCCATTTGCCTTTTGAAGTCATATATAGATACATATTCAACTCCCTCCTTCAAATTCCAAAGTCATCTGTCAGAATCTTCCCATTTTATTTTACTTTGCTCATGTCTTTTTCTTTTCTAATAGTTCATTCTTTCTAGTCCAGCTCTCATTTCACCCTGTACCTGCCAGGTACATAATTCTCCACCGTTTGCAGTAATTACTTGTTTCATGTATAGTTCCCCAACTAAATCATTAATTCTGTATGGAAGGGACCATATTTGTCTTTTTTACACTATAATCCCAGGGTCTGGAGCAAAAAGACAAAAGAAATATTTTCAGTGAATAAGTACATTTTTAATGTCATCATTTTAATTCACTATTAATTATCCATTATTAATTTTGCTTTCTCCTTATGTTTGTATACCCTCCACTCCATGTCAAGAATCATCTTTTTTTTCCTTATTTTTTCCTCATTACAAAATAATTAAAGCGAAAGTTTCTTTACACATTTTTTTTTCAAATGGAGTATTATGAACTTTCACAATTCTAAAATATTTCAATAGAGCATTTGCTTTTCTTCCTATATCCATATCAACGTTCCAGATTAGGAAAACTGTAAAATAAATAAATTTGGAGTAGCAAAACAAATCTAATCACAAAAAATGATATGCACACCAAATAGTCATTCTCAAACTACAGCCGTTGGGCAAAATCTAGCCTGTAGACCATTTTGTGTGTGTGTGTGTGTGTGTGTGTGTGTGTGTGTGTGTTCGCATGCATGTGTGTGAAGTTTTGTTGGAACACTGCCAAATCCATTCATTTACGTATGATTTTTATTTGTTTTAACACTACAAGGACAGAGTTGAGTAGTTGCAAGAGAGGCCTGTGACCGACACAGCCTAAAATATTTACTACATATCTCTTTACAGAAAAGGCTTGATAACCCATAATAGAAATGACTTAGAGGATGATGCCAGAAGGATTTGTGGTTCAGTCCCCACTGGAAAGAAAGACATTTTTGGGAACACAGTTTGAACCATAACATGAATGCTTTGCAATGTCTAGTAAACTTCCTGATAAGAAAAAAAATGAAGGCATAGTATCACAAGAAAAACACGGATGCCTAAAGGAAAATAATGTATTACTAGAAAAACAGCAATGACAACAAAAGTGATCTCTTTTCAACATGAATGAACTCATGAAACAAGTATTTTTAACATTCCAAACTCAGAACATAGTCAGGTGTGTAATACCAGAACTTAATTACCCAAGCGTTTGCTCTTGATGTTAAACAAGTATGGGGGAGGTTGGTAATTTGGTGGACGATGCTAAGAACCACAGTGAAAGTATGAAACCTTGAGAGATAAGTAAGTGATAAAGAGGGATCGAAAGGTATAGTGGGAGCCCTGTGGCAAATTAGTTCACCAACAATTAGTTCTGGCTTTCCATTACTTCACATGTGAGAAAATGGATACTATTATATAGAAGCTTAAATAAGAAAATATGTGTGAAAGTGCCTGGCAAAATCGAGTTAATATACTCTTGACTAGGCTGACTGGATGCTATAATTAATCATGGACACTAACAGAGTCAACTCCCCATAAATAATAGTGATGATCTTTAGTGAGTACATTTAATTGCCCATATAGGGCTGCATTTCCTCAATTAGACATTGCAGCAAAAGCATTGCATTTTTTGTTACACGTGGTAGGTGGTTACAGAGTCATCTCACAGATGTGACACTTGCCATTTTGTAGTACTAAATGCCATGATATCTCTTCTGTAAAACTGTCCTGGTGTTTTTGTCTGAACTATTTCCACCAAGGACCTGGAATCACTATTAGATTCTCTTCTCTGATTTCCAAAGTCACCTGAGGAAATCCTGGCCCTAGGGATAGGCAGGTAGCATTACCTACTATCCAATCCTTCCTATTGTTTCTTTAAGACAATCTCTGATCTGGTCTGTTTGACAATGACTTCCCTAGAAGATCAAAGAATTGTGCTTATATGCCATTTTTCTTTGTTCGTCTATAGCGAGCATGCTTTCATTTGCTCCTTGAGGATGTATTATCTGCCAGATATTTGCCTAGGATTTGAATACACACTAGTGAACATTAATATTTCTTAAGGTAATGTGAACTGCTGTAATGAATAAAACTCCATATTTCATTGCTTTAAACCAACAAACATATTTCTTAAAGAACATCTGCTTCTAGTCTGTGTGAAGTACAAAGCAGGGGTGGTCTGTCCCGTCTAGTCACTCAGGGATCACATGATAGATATGCCGAATCTTCTATGCGTGGATTCCAAGAAGGTCATAAGCTTTGACATGGAGTTAATAATGAGGAGTATAAGAGGGTAGAGGATGGTCTAGGGCATCACAGGTTATGTCTGGAAGGGGATTTACCTCACTTATCCACATTCCACTGACCAGGACTTGGATTCAGTGCATGCTGAGAAATGGTTTCTATGGCTAGAAATTCTTTCTGCAGCTCTATGCTATTAAATAACATGAACTTTTGCCAGACAGTTGACCATTCTGCAACACTTCCATACAAAGATGAGACACCATTAGCAATTACATGCATAAATATTTAAGCAGGATTCCAGTTCTGAAAAAAGCAAGCTTGTCAAAGGAGACACAGAAGTTCACATTTTCTGTCACTAAACAGCTCACTGACAAATTTAATAAGCCGTATCAAAGCCTCTGAATACAATCCATAGGAGATTTCACACCAAAAGCAGAAGAGGATAGACATACCAAAAAACCCCGCAAAATTAATGCAAAAATAAAATTGTTCTTTTTTGTTTGTTTGTTTTTGTGTGTGTGTATGTGTATAACTATCACTTTTATTAGATCATTTGATTGTTTTCTTAAAACTTTTCCATCTTGGATTTGTTACTATCTTATGAGGGTATATAAAGTCTCTGTTGGAGACCTGCTTAATGAATATCTGTCATGGTGTTTAGTTGTATATCCACAATAACCATAAAAATGCATTCATGATTTTAGCAGTCTTTATCTGTACCTCATGAAATTGTCTCAATTTTGTATTATTAAGTTTTTGTCAGAGGAGTGAGTAGAAGTTTCCAACTATCATAGGAACTCTGGGTCCTAATTAAGCAATTGGATTTGACAAAGTGTATATTAATGGAAGATCGCATACCTTGGGGGCATTGAAGTCTATTCTCTGAAAGTCAATTACAATTTGTAGTGTCACAATATCACTGTAAAATGGAACCGAAAGTATCTCCAGTGGTAAGCAGAGAGAAAGTTTTCATCCTTACACTGTAGGACACTAGGTTTAAAAGACATTTACTTCTTAGTCCATACATAGTTTTATTGTGTAATAGTTCTGCCTGTTTATATATAACAATATCAGTGTGTGACTGATTTTTTAATATCCTCTCTTACATCTGTATTGCACCAGGTGATATTACTTGTCAGCAATAATGATGAAATACAAAAAGATAAAACAATTTTTTAAATAGCACATTTATTACAGGGCAATGTATCCACAGGAGCAATAGTGCTCTTGAGGGTCTTTTGGAAATTTGTAGGGGTGAATTTATTTGTTTCAATCATTGGATGGCACTATTGGCACTCAGTGGTTGTCCCTAGGAATACCAGCCATCCTGTGACATGTTAAATATCCCATGTAATGAAGGATTATTCATAAGTTGATAGGGTTTCGAGTCTAACCAGACATTCATGAGCTATGCAATCCCTTCATTATCTGAGTTCAGATAATGATTCACTCACCTTCCCGGGATCATATCTGCCATGTAAACTTATGGAATCGTGTCTTTTGTTTTGTTCAGAACTTTAAAAAGAGATGTTCACCATTTCAACAAGTCACATTCCCACCTATATTGCTGGTTATGATATTGAACCACCAGTATCATACAGCCAGCATTATGGCTCTCTCATTTATATGGCTTCTAATTTTAAACAACTTTGTGACCACATTTTTTACAGCCCATACCTGAACTTATATTATTCTTTCATTATAAACTACTTTCCTTGTTTTGTCTGTCCTTTACTGTAAGTAAGGTGCTGGGAAATTGAACCCTGGGCCTTGTACATGTGAGGCAAGCACTCTACCGTAGAACTGTGCTATATCCCCAGCCCTTACTATATGAGAGTTTTTATTGGACTTGGTTTATTTTGTTCATTTAGGGGTAGGGGTTGGTACTGGACATATAACTAGGGGAACTCTACCATGAGCTACATCCCCAGCTCTCCCCTGCGCACCTTTTTTTTTTTTTTTTTTTTTTTTAAATGAGACAGGATCTCACTAAGTTGGCCAAGCTGGTCTTGAACTTGCCATTCTCCTGCCTCATCTTCTAAGTAGCTTGAATTTCTGGGCATGTGCACCTGGCTTTTTAAAAATCTCTGAATATTGGGAAACTTGTAAAAGTTTTGTGGCACTGAGTCTGAGAGGATTGAGAACCACTATTTAGAACAGTGTAGGTTTTCAGGACTGTGATGAGATCATAATTATAATAACAGCCACCACTTACAGGTTGTTTAACATGCCCTAAGCAGTGTGCTAATCACTTCACAAGTATAATTTCATTCAATTCTCACAAAAAACCTATCAATAAGTACTGTTTTTATCTCTATTTTACAGTGAGACCATGAGGCATTCAGAGGTTGAGTCATTCAGCCAATGCACATTAAAAAAATAATAGAAAATTTCTTGAATCCTAATGTACCTAATCTTAAGGCCAGGGTGTGTGAATACCAGGCTAAACCAGCACTCTGGAAAAGATTGAGGGAACAATCAAAAGAAAGGTAGTAACTATATGTCAGAACCATCACTGCTTCCAACACAGCAAAACAAGATTCCTAATTTCACAAGAGCAGAGAGACTACTAAAAAGTGTTTCTCAAACTTTAAAGGACATTAAATGTACCAATCCCCAGGTGAGTACCTGGGGATCCTATTAAAATTCAGTTTTTGATTCATTAGGTGGCTGCTGGTCTACAGACCACTTTTCAAGGAGGAAAGGCCTAAAGATAAGTTTCAAACAGAAATTCATCCAATATATAGAAATTTGTTAATTTTCATGTAATTGAAAAAATTTCAAAAAAGGAGCATGCAATATTTTCCACTTTTTCATAAATGATTGGTATGATGCATTAGTATGATGTAAAGGAAAAACATTAAAAAACAAAATACCTATAAAAAATAAGAAAATAGTTAAATAAGTGAGGTTAGTGAACATAATAGAACTTTTATACACAACTAGGAACTTCATCAAAACCCCAATACACAATAAGTTCTAGGAATGAGAGATGTTTTATGGGAAAATATAAATAATTAAATATTAAATAGACCTATAATGAAATGATAAAACATAGCAACTGGTCCAATATAAAAACATTAAACATTATTTATTTAAAAATCATAGTAACACCAGGAATTAGCCACAATTTTGCTGTCAGTATGCTAGTTTACATATATATATATAATATCTAATATATATATGCATATATACAATATATCAATAGATATATTTTTTAAAAGCTAGGTTGGCTTTGGTAAAATATATCTATTGATGCATGTCTGGTTGCAGTATGAACAAATTTGGTCATTTGGTAGGATAATCTTATTAAAACCTTGAAAAAGTTCACACTCCATGACAAAAATTCTTTGTACTGCTAGGCTGTTTATAGTACCAAAGCTATTTCTCCCATTTTAGGAGTAAAAATGCAGCAGAAGTCTCTACGGGCAAAATCTTCTCTGTACAGCTCTTCTCCGTGAACAACTTCTTCATATACTCATGAAAATCTTTGACCCCTAAGAAGCCAGCATCCTTCATAATTATGTCTCAAAACAACTCTTTCTATGATAGTCACTTCATAATGGATTCAGAGACATGAATAAAACATCTTAATTTTCAAGTATTTCTTTTTAAATTAATTTTTGAAAGAAAAATGTCTTGTAAAGAAAGATTTTTTTTTAAGGCATGCTCCTCTTGCATACAGGAATATAGTTTCCCTGGCCTGTCTTGTTAAAACTGTTCTAGTACCCATCTGATGCACACTTATTTATGGATTTTAGACTAAAAGCTCTTTTTTGCCAGTTTTCTTCACGAGCACTTATCTTGACATCCTCATTAGATGGTTTTTCTCTTTTCTTTTTTGTGGAGGCCTAGCCATGCCCTTGGTACTCTCTTTTGTTCCTTGCTGCAAAAGGAAAGGTTTTAAAGGCTCCCTCTCCACCAGTCCCACCTTTTTTTCCTTTGTAATTAGCCTTATTTGAGGATCAGAAAAGCAAAAGACTGGAAAGAAATACAAAAACTGTTGAACAAAAGGTACGATGTTCTTTACCCCAACCATATGCTGTACAGCTCGTGTACAACCTGGGTCAGATGACTTGCATATATGCCTTTAAAATGAAAAGAAAAAGAAAAAGAGAAAGAAAGAAAAAGCACTGACTTACACAGCAGCTGCATTGGTATAAACAGGCTTGGAGTAAATGGCACAGTCAAAGGAGAATAATACATTTTACCTTCATTGCAAAAGTAATTCACTTTAAAACCAAAGAACATGAAGAGACTAGTACCTGATAACAATGCTTGAAGAGAGCCATTTGAAATATGTTAATATTAACTTGCTTTAATGGGAATGATAGAGACACTTCTTTTTTTTCCAACCCAATTGCTTTGTCTTTTGAGACATATGCAACTGGAATTGTTCAGCTAATTCCTTTAAAATGGGTTCATTGGATACAGTGATGATTAACCATTTTCTTCTGCCTCTAGCATTACTTCATTGGGTAAAAGCCTGTGTCTAAGTAAAGGGCTGAGAGATTTGTGCCAGCCTAGTATCTTGAAGCAAAACTCTAGCTTTTAAAATATTAAAATTCATGAACATCATGAAACTATTGGACTTAAAAGAGTGTTCTGCATTTTTACAAAAACAAAAACAAAAAAATTCTGTACCAATAAAATTCCATGAAAATAACCATCAATGGTAACTTTAAAGGGGCAAGTTTTACAAAGTATAGAGACAGGATTCCACAGTTGTCAGGAAACCAACTTCAGTCTTACTGTCCACTCTCAGTCATGAAGTTTGTTCCTAGGACCAGAGGTCAAAAAGGCAGAAATCATGATCGAATCTAGAGAGGAAGCATTATAAAATGAACTTTTGGCTTTTGGAAGAGAGTTGTAGCCTACCCACACGACCTTAAAATACAGATGTTAGAGGAACACATACCCTAACCCTTCTCTTTCCCTGCCTTCTGATTTTCTGCAGATGTCTCCCTTTAGGCAAACCCATCTGGAAACCAAAGAGCAGAGAAAGCTACTGATGCCACCTATACAGATCAGGCTCCCATGCATAGAGAAGGTAGAAAGGGAATCCAGAGAGGGGCAGGGGGGCAGGGTCTGCAAATGAAAGTTCTCCATTTTTTTGCAGTAGCAAATAAATGTCTCTTTCTCTCCCTGCTTTTTTTTTTCTTTTCTTGTTTACTATTGATAAAGTCATCTATTTCCTTATTCCCTTCAAGTTTTCTTTTCCTTTTACAAAAATCCAATTTAATGCATTCCTTTATGAAATAACTCTGAACCTGGAGCTTGTGTCCTCTTTATGACTTTACCAAATCAAAAAGCTTAAGATAACAGAAAAAGGTTACCCTCCTTCTCACTCCCTGTTGGTTAGAAGGTGATTAATGGATATGGGCATTTCATTCAGCAAATATTTGAACAGTTTCTAGAGACAAGGCACTGTCCCAGAACCATGGGGGTAGTCAAATAAGTTTCCCATCAAATAAGTTTCCCATCAATAGTACATATCTCTGTTATTCCCTGTCCTGCCTCACTTTTTGCTTTTTTTTTTTTTTTCCTTCTTTCTGTTGTCTATGATTCGCCACTGAGTTGGAAGCATGATTCGGGCCAACCAATTCACATGCTGTTTCCTGTGGGTCAAAGGGATACTCAGGACAGACAAGTCAACTATGATAGGCCAGTAACCGTTTTATTTGCAACATCATTGCAAATTTATTAAGAAAGGTTTTTTTTTTTTCCAAAAGGAACTTAAAAGGATGTGAAAAAAGAAGTTGAGATAAGCAGAGGTGAAGAGTCAGAGACTGAGGCTCTGGCTCTAGCCATGCCTGAAACCCATTAGACTTCTCAGTGTTCTGAGACAATACATTATCTATAATTTTAGTCCTTGCAACCAGATGAACCTTGGTGAATACATTATCCTCAAGAAATTTATACATAATAGAGAAGATATGTTTGAATGTAAAACATGAAATATAAAGTAATAAATGCTCTTTTAAAAAAGATAAAGAATTCAGAGAATGTAGGTTTATTTCTAGAACTAGTGGCCTGAACAATCGAGGCAAGTAAGATGCCATTTGAATTGGGCCCTAAATTATAGAAAAATTACAGAACACTGATCTTTGGGAGTTGAGACATGAAGAGAGGTGGCAAATATAGTATTTCCTTTAGGAAATAATTCTGAACCTGGAGCTTATGTCCTCTTTATGATTTTAACATATCAAAAAGTTCAAGATAATAGAAAAATGTTAATACCTTCTTTTTCACCCGCTATTGGTTAGAAAGTGATTATGAGTACCGAGGGGAACATACTACAACTTACTGCAAGTGGGAACACAAACATATAAACAAGGTACATGACTTTAAAAACATACAGAAAATTTTTAAACAAAGGTTGGCTTTTTTAAAAAAAAAATTCTAGTTGTGTGTGGACAGCAGGCCTTTATTTTATTTGTTGATTTCCATGTGGTGCTGAGGATAGAACCCAGTGCCTCAGACATGCTAGGCAAGTGCTCTGCCACTGGGCCACAGCCCCAGCTCCAAAGGTTGGCTTTTGATAGTAGAATTATGAATAATTTTTTTCTTACTTTCAAGTTACATTTTGTTAATAAAGAGAAAATGTCAGAATTTGTTTTTAAAAAGGGAGGAAGGTCACAACTAATATCAAACTTTTTAAATGATGATGGTTTTATTTGTTCTAATTAGTTATACATGATAGTAGAATGCATTTTGACATATCATACATAAATGGAGTATAACTTCTCACTCTTCTGGTTCAAGATGTGAAATCACACCAATCCTATGTTCATAGGGCAATAATGTCCAATTCATACTACTAGCCTTCTTACCCTGGTATCGGTTCCCCTTCCTTCATTCCCCTCTGTCTAATCCAAAGTACCTTTATTCTTACCTAGCCCCATCCCCTGCATTGTGAATTAGCATCTGCATATCAGAGAAAATTTTTGGCCTTTGGTTTTGGGAAATTGGCTTATTTCGCTTAGCATGATATTGTCCAGCTCCATCCATTTATGGGTAATGCCATAATTTCATTCTTCTTTAAGGGTAATATTTCATTGTGTGTGTGTGTGTGTGTATATGTATATATATATATATACATATACACACACAAATATATATGTATATATATATATATATATCACATTTTCATTATCAGTTCATCTGTTGAAGGGTACCAAGGTTGGTTCCATAGTTTAGCTATTGTGAATTGAGCTGTTATAAACACTGATGTGGCTGTGTCACTGTAGTATGCTGATTTTAAGTCCTTTGGGTATAAACTGAGGAGTGGGATCCTGGGTCAAATGGTGATTCCATTTCAAATTTTCTGAGGAATCTTCATATAGCTCTCCATAGTAGTTGCATCAATTTGTAGTCCCACCACCAGCAATGTATGAGTGTATCTCCCCCACCCCACATCCTCGACAACATTTATTGTTGCTTATATTCTTTTTTTTTTTTTTGAGGGTGGGGGAGGGTAGCGAGGATTAAACTCAGGGGTACGCAACCACTGAGCCACATCCCCAGCCCTATTTTTCATTTTATTTAGAGACAGGGTCTTACTGAATTGCTTAGTGTCTTACCTTTGCTGAGGCTGGCTTTTAACTCACTATCCTCCTGCCTCAGCCTCCCGAGCTGCTGGGATTATAGGCAGGTGCCACTGTGCAATCTTGATGATTGCCATTCTGACTGGAGCGAGATGAAATCTTAGAGTAGTTTTGATTCGCATTTCTCTAATTGCTGGAGATGTTGAACATTTTTTCATATATAAAATATTGATATTTAAGTCCATTTAGTTTTGAGTTTTTTTTTTCAAGTCTAAAGGTGCATTTATTGGTCAACAACAGTTCTTAAATTCATGCCCACAAATTCAAGGGTAGAATTCACTCGGGCCATTGCAGCTCCAGGCTGTATGCCTCTCCCACTCAGTTTTTACAGGTTGCCTAAGATCAATGTATCCGTCAGAGAACTTGTTATAACACTTCTGCATTGCTCTAGGAAACTAGATTTTAGTACATGGTTTTATCACAGCAAGCCAAGAATACATGCCACATCCTGGCATAAACCTAACACAACTATCAGAAAAGAAAAAAATCCAAGCAGATTGTAGGGCTGCATCAAAAGCTAGGAAAAGTTTGAGCATTTACTTACATGAGGAACAAACTCATTTTAGTTGTGTAGAACAATGCTAAATGTGTACATGCCAGCCTTTAACCATTTGAACTATCAAAATAAAAATAAGATGTTTTTCAAAGTTGAAAAAGACCATCCCCAGTTTAGACTCCGGAAGAGCTGAAAATCTTTTGTTACTCCATAGAAAAGAACTCCAGTACATTTTAGATTGTTTTACTTTACCCATTAAACAGGTTTATCATCAGAATTTGGGTAACACATTTCTTGGCATTCTTCCTACCCAGCCAACTTTAATCTTCTCAAGGGCTTTGTTTTTCCTCTAGTTTAACGTAGTTTTCATTGGCTTTTATGCGACTGGAAGTCTGGGAAAGCAGGAAGAGAGGTTCTGGAGCCCTCGGGATATGAAATTTAAGATTGATTTTATGTGACATCACAAAAAATATTTTGTCAAGGTAACCTTTAAATTTGTTATTGGTTTCAGATATTGCTTGTTTTGCTGTTAGAGCTTCTCCTTATGGTTCCAAAATAAAATGTAATTTGTATATATTTCATTTTACAAAATTTTAAACGTGTGTTAATATATTTTACATATTTATATACACAAATACACAAACCTACTATTTTAACACATCTGAATTTACTCATTTCAAATTTTTTGAGTGGGAAGAATGATTATACTTGAAAGAAAAACGCAATTTTAAAAATCATGCTATCATATGAATGGGGGGGGGATGGGATCACCAGGAAAAAAAATCTAGAAACAAATCTATATTACATGCAGGACTTATTCACTTTAAAAACAAACAACAACAACAAAAAAAGCAAAGGCAAAATTCAATAAATAGTCTTATCTACTTAGGGAAAAAAATACTATAGATTTACTGCATACCATCCACAAAAGCTGAAGAAATATAAATATTCAAAAATTTTTTTTCTTTTTCAGTATCAGGGATTAAACCCAGAGGCACTTAATCACTGAGTCACATCCACAGCCTCTTTTATTTTTATTTTGATACAGGGTCTTGCTAAATTGCTTAGTGCCTCACTAAATTGCTGAGGCTGGCTTTGAACTTTCCATCCTTTGCTTCAGCCTCCCAAGATGCTCGGATTACAGGCGTGTGCCACCATGCCCAGCTTGAATCATTTTTTAATGTAAGACATGATAGTAAAATAGATTTATAATCTTATTATGAATAAGACAGTAAAACGTTTTCCAAGGAATATAGAAACTATGAAGGAAAATTTCTAAGACATGAGTACACACAATTTTGTTACTTTTGTTATTCAAAGCTACCATAAACAAAGATATATGACTTGAATCAATAGATTGAAAAAAATATTTTGAATACTTATCTCAGAAAAATGGCTAATATCCTTAATACAAAATGCTTAATACAAATCAACAATGAGAAAAATAAACAACCCAATTAAAAATAGCACCAGACGAGATAAATTAGGTGCTAAACTTATGTAGAGATATTTAACCCACTAATAAAGACTTCAGTAAAATAACAATGAGATATGGGTAGTTATTTAGAAGCTTAATAACAAAGTATTAGTAAAAATGTAGAGAAATAGGCAATGAGATTAACAATATAACTGTTGGTAAAAGTGTAACTCTATATAACCTTTAGGAAAAGACATTATGACAGTATCTATATGTTTAATCCACATACTCAATTACCCAGAAATTTCACCAGAAGGAATATATATATATTATGGAAATGCTGACATGAGTTGCAAACATATCTACAGAATAATGGATTATTGAATCGTATTCAAAAAAGAAAAAAAGACAAGTCCACCAACCCCAAACAAAACAAGTACCAATGCCTATAGTTCTTTTTTTTAAATTTTTTTAATTTTTATTTTTTTTTAATTTTTATTTTTTTTATTGTTGGTTGTTCAAAACATTACATAGTTCTTGATATATCATATTTCACATTTTGATTCTTAATAGAATACCAGCAAAATGAATCACAGTGTATCTATACATTTCACTCATCTATTTATGTCTAATTAACCATTCCAAAACTTGTGCCTTAACACAGTATAGCTGATTAGTTCTCACAATTCTGTGGGTTGGAAATATAGGGAATCTTTCCTCTCTCTGTGATATTGATTGTGGCCAATCCTATGCTACAATAGCCAGTGGCTATCCCAGGCTGGAAGTTCCCAAATGCTTCACTCATGTGTGGCACCTTGACATTCCTCCATACAAAAGCTCTCTCTTGACATTGCTACTTGAGCCTCCTCACATTATGGAATTTTCACAGTAGTCAGACTTCTTACAGGAATGTAACAGTCCTCTAAACACACAAAGATAATAACGCAACTATTTTAAAAAGAAGAAGGATGAATCATTTTTTAGTTCTTGATTGATATAAAATTGTCCAATGTTTTTTAAGATATCTGATCACAATGCTTCTTTTTAAAGCAAAAATATAAAAACTACTACATGTGCTTTTCACACATATGGTGTGTGTGTGTGTGTGTGTGTGTGTGTGTGTGTGGTGGGTGTGGGTGGGTGCACGTGTGTGTATGCCTGTGAAAGAGAGAGATGGGGTGGAGAGGAGACCTAAAAGAGTGTATTCCAATACACACCATCGATGGTAATTACTGCGATTAGGATAGAGCTTGGCAAGTTGTTTATTTTTAAAAATTTTTGTTTGACTTGGATTATAATTTTTAATTCTCTTTTGTATTCTGTAAATTTATTACAAGTATTATGTGTTATTTATGTGGTGTTTAAAAAAATTTATTCAGAATATCTCCTTAAGTTCATGATATAGATACATAGCAATTACAACAAGTCATGTACTGATTGTGATCTGCCAAAACAGGGTACTGTGGAGGGGCAATAGGTAAGCAGCATAGTACAGGGACATGAGCTATGGCAGGACAATCTACTGTGATGACTTTTTAAAACAGATTTAAAGTCTGAAGGGTGACCTTCATAATCCCTCCCTTTTCTGAGCATGACCAATCCTAGGCAAATTCAAGTGTGATTTTGGTAATAATTACAATTTGATTTGTTTTGCCACACACACACACACACACACACACACACACACACACCCTTCTAGATGAACTTTTCATTTCTTTTCCTGTGTTGACAGGGTAATAATCAGAACACAATGATGATGATTGGTGGTGGTGGTGATGATGATAATGATGATGATGATTTTGATGTTGATAGAAATAGTAAATGTCAAGCCCTGTGTTAGGCATGTCACCTGCACAACAACACTAGGAAGTATCTACTACTATCATCTGTATTTTCAGTTGAGGAAACTAACACTCTCCCTTATTTTCAGTTGAGGAAACTAATACTCTCTCTTACATCATATAGATACTATTGTGGAAACTGAGATATGACCTCATGCAGTCCTGGTCCAGAGCTCTTACACTGTTTCTCCATGGAATTGATGGTAGATGGTTGCTGTATTATATATACAAAAATATCCTTAAAGAATTAGAAGTCCTATTATCGATACAAATCAAGGAAGGCTAATAATTGAAAGTTTACACTACTAAAACCCATTTTCCATTGTCATTTGTGGTACAGCTATCTTATGTCAAGTGTGCATTTATGCCCAGGATCTTGGATTCCATATAAACACTTGATCAGTTGGCCAGCATATCCGGAATGATATATCAATTTCTCTGTGCCATAGAATTGTTATGCCAGAGAAAATATGATACACCAATATTCTAATTCTGAAAGTGGAGATCTCAAAAAACACTGATTGCACACCATGAGATCCATTAAAATCTGACAGCAGGTATATTCACCAATTTTGACCATAATGATGCAATAAGGAGATTTTCTGTTAAAGGGACAAGAGAACAGATATCTGGCACTGGGCACTGGAAAAAAAGCAAGACAGTTTTAAACAAGTACCACATGTGGTGACTCATTAGATGTTGAGAGCTAATAAGAGGCTGAAGATTTTTAGCTTAGCACTGATGCTGTGGACAGCAGGATACCCTAACATCTAGAAATTGAGAAGGAATCAGGAGTGGTGATAAATCCTGTGCTGCTGCCTGCTGTGCGGAACTGTTATATTTTTAGGATAAAGGCAAAGATATAAAAATCCAAGAGAGTGCCAGGGTCTCATATATACTGAGACCGGCACATTTGTGTATTCATTCATTCACTAAGCAAGTGCTACATGATGGGCAGCATCCCAGGTTTCAGAATGCAGAAGTCCACTAAAAAGACAGAGCTGTATCAGAAAGGGAGCTGTGTCTAACAGAAAAAAGAAACAACTAGATAATGATTATAACATGTAAAGGGTGTTATGATAACAGACATATAGGATATTGTGCCCATCCTGGTCTAGCAAAGTGAAGAAATCCCTGTGGGGTTGCAGACCCAGGACAAGGAGAAGAAAAAGCACACAGAGAGGAAGGAAGTCCCCTAAGTAAGGACATCGGGAGACAGGAGCTAAAGCTTGTTAATGGTAGGACATCAGAAGAAAAAAAAATGGTAGGACATCAGAATGGACAGTGGATAGATACTGATGCTCCATGCAAATGCATCTCTATTTTTATAGACATGCAAGTTATTTTAATGGCCGCTGTTCCTTCAAAGCAGTCAGCTAACCAACATTTAAATTTTGAGAAAATGCTGTGTGCCACATAGTGAGCAAGACAGTTTCTGCCCTCCAGGGGAGGATTCAAACAATGAACTCATAAAAACAAATACAAATAAATACCTACCAACCACTAGGAAGAAAGAGAGTGCCACAGAAGAGAATGAATGAATGAAGGAGCAGGGGGTACTCTAAGTTTGGTGGTCAAGGATGATCTTTCTTGAGAAAAAATATTTGAATCAGGATTTAAACAGAAGAGAAAGGAGGAGTCATCTGGAGGTCCAAAGAGAACATTCCAAACAGAAAGAACAGGAAGGACAAACAGCTTGTGGCAGAAACAGGTGAACTTGTGTTCAAGGCACAGAAATTAGGCCAGTGTGGTCAGAAAGAGTGGCTGAAGGCAGGTGTAAAGGGGTGATGCCCAATAAATGAATAGAGGACAAATCTGTTGGATCTTGGAGGAAGAGTGACCTCATATCCAGCTAGGTCCATGATTATCCCAGATAGTGCTCCTTAACCCAGTTTAATTATTAATAATGACCCCTGGGTGTTGTAGTCCAGATGAAAACTACTAGGGGCTTTTAAGCATGGGAGCTGCAGGATCTGATTCATGTCTTTCAAAATTTGCACTGGCTACAATTTGAGGATGTTCTGTTACAGGGGGAAGAATAAAGCTGAGGGCCCAGTCAGTGGGCCTCATATCTCTATCCATTCTGTTTAAGTCCCTGATACCAAATAGCTTCTAGCACTTCTTACAGTACTCTAAATTCTTTGAATTTAGAAAGATTCTGAGAATTCACTTGGTCTACTCTCTCATATTTTATAAGAATGTTTCCTACAACAGCGGATACCTGCAACTGGCTCTAATAAAACTAAAATCAAAGTTAGCTTTTCAGTAGAAAACTGCAATGGGATAAAGAGACAGGAGACTTAAAGTAAAAAGAGCAGAATCTTTGGATCAAGACAGAGCCAGATGTGAGTCCTGATCCTTTATGAGTTTCATGAGATTGGACAAATGACTTAACCTCTCTGAGTCTTCTATTGCCATTCACAAAAAAGAAATAATAATAACCAATCGACTCCCAGAGAGTATTAAAACTAAGGAGATTTGAGTGCTGCCTGGTACACACCCAGTATTCCAATAGTATAAAAATGAATTAAACAATAAAGATTCTCAAATGCTATTTCAAAACACAGTCCTACAGCCCACCCTCAGCATCCCATCTTCTTGGCAAGGAAACTTAAAATTTTCTCCTTCTTGGGCTGGTATTGTGGCTCAGTGGTAGAGCGCTCATCTAGCACGTGTGAGGCCCTGGGTTTGATCCTCAGCACCACATAAAAATAAGTAAATAAAATAAAGATATTATGTCCAATTACTTCTAAAAATATATAAAATTTTTTTTTTTAAAACACAACTTTCTCCTTCTTTTGCTTGTACCCGTTTTCTACCTGTGGTCTAACCGACCTCATTAAGCAAATGATGTCAGGCACAAAAAAAGGTGAATTTTATGAAATTTCATAAGGGAAAAAGGAAACTCATTGAAGATCTCCAGCAATCACTGTAGCAATGTTTTTCAGTGCAAGTGGTTTTGGTCCTGAACAATTTGGTAGACTGTTCCTGAAGTATACATTCACAGAGTTTCATTCATTTCTGCAACTAGAATAAGTGACCCAAATTGTTGTGATTCTAGTGCTAAAAGACCAGGACCACAAAAAACTATCCACTTCTAAAGGAGCCTCTTTTTCAGAGGACTTCATTGGTGACTATACTAGCTCTAAAAAGAAGTCATCATAAGGATACCAGAGACACTTTCATTCATTTTTTTTAAATATTTTTTTTAGTTGTAGATGGACACAATATATTCATTCGTTTATTTTATGGTGCTGAGGATCGAACCTAGTGCCTCACACATGGTAGGCAATCATTCTACCTCTAAGCCACAACCCCAGCCCTGCTTCCAAGTTTTACCAGCCCCTTGCATTCATTTTTTGAGAGTCACCATTACAAAGGTCCACAAACTGTGTTTTCACAGTTTTGGAGGCTGAAAGCTGGCAGAATTGGGTCCTTCCTAGGACTATGAGAGGGCATCTATTCCATGCCTCCCAAACTGCAGGGATTACAGGTGTCAGTCACTATGCCTGGCTGAACTTCTCTAGTTTTAAAAAAATTCTGACTCTTTAAGATCTTCAGGGTTACTTAGGACACTTCTTTTTAAAAACCTATTTCCTTTGAAAGTCTTCTGCCTTGATTAAAAAAAAAACAACAGAGCATTATAACAAGGAATTAAAAATGGAGAAGAATCTGGTGCAGACCTCCCTGCAGGCCCCCCTCTGCCACCACTTGTTCACAAAGTTGACATTTGGGTCTCATGGGTGATCACAAACATGGAATTCATTCGGAAAAATCTCTGCTACCCACTTGGTACAACTGTTTGTATTTATAAGGCACACGCTATGATGAGAGTTCCATTTATTTTAGATTAGTCTGGGGCCTGGCATTGTAGTTCTAAAAGTTTGAAGATGAAATTATAAATGTAAACAGCTTAAGTTAGTAGCCAAGCCTGCTGTTTTCTATAACAGATGTCATCTGTGCTCTGCCTACTTACATCCTGTAGGCACTGTCCAACAGTACAGCCTGCGACTCTGCCCAAGGGCTTTCTTTAGGCCTGCATGTAGCACAGACTAGAAGTGCTGGGGGGTTTAACACCACTTGGAGTTACCCTTCAGCCAATGGTTGATGGAAGTTGGCAGATGAATGCTCCAGTTTCTTAAAACTTGGTTAGGAAATGTCTCCACTGATTCCCAGCAACTCTAAGAATTCCCCAGCTGCATTAAATTTCAGTTGCCCATTCTAGCAACTTGATTTACAATGTACCCTTCATGAACTGCTTTCCTTGCCTTCTCTCACTTCCCTACCTTCCTAGCATTTCCTAAATAAACCACTATACAGAGTTTTAGGAACTCAAACTAGACCATCATCTTCCCAACAGCCATTCCTTTCTTACTTGTTTATACCACTTCAATTTGCATGAAGTTCCCACCCTCCTTGCCAGTACCATGGATTTCAAGGGAGGCTGGCCACCCCGGCCCCTCAGAAGGGTCCTGCCTAATCTAAATCAATCATGTCATTCTTACTCTGAGAAGGTGATTCAGTTTTGACCAGTGAGACATGAAGCAAAGTCAGCGAGGGGGCATGGAAAATACAAAAAAAGTCAGTTTACTTTTAGCCACTGATTTGTCATGTCCAGATGAAATGTTGGAACTTGTGCAACTATCTTGCAGCAATGAGGGGAGCTACTGAGAGAGCAAAGATAATGCAGCAGATGGCAGGGCATGAGAGCCCCTAAGAGAGGCAGAACTCTAATTACACTGAGATGCTTGGTCTTTGAAATTCTTTTATTTTTTTAAAAAATCTACTTCTCCATCAGATTATTTTATAACTTTATTTATTTAGTTATTGCAAGAAATAATTCTAATCATTTAAAGCAGTCGGGTGAGGATTCTTTGATACTCCAAGTAGAAAGCATCCAATTAATACGTGTTTATACCTGAAAAACTGTCCACACTCCTCAGAATGTCAAGAAGCTAAATATGGCAAATCAAGAGCCCAACAGGGTCAAATAGACATCAAGACAAACAGGTCAGGGGCAGGGGTAGGGAATCTGGAATCATGTTCCCTAAGTAATAATGGTAAACAAAGCTAGAATGTATAGATTCCAGAAAGGGAGGACATCAATAGTGGAGAACATGCTGATTGTCTTCTTTCTTTTCTTCCTTCTTTCCTTCAGCTATCATTTGCTGAGCACCTACTCCATTCTGGGCACCTGTGGGAATTGTGCATTCAGAGGTAAACAGGAGCTACATGGCCAGAGCCCTTGAAAACCCTGCATCCAAGAGTGTCATGGGCAAGATAGAGCCTAGGATTACTTGGTAGTAACTTAGAGCAAGAAGAGGGCAGGTAGACACACATATAGGCCCAGATAAAACTCTGAAGCAGCTAAGGTACTGTTTCTCTATTCTCTCCCACAGGTGGATCTAGGTTCACATTGCATCTAGGCTTCAAAGAGGCCAAGGATGACTTCTGACCTCAGACAAAAAATACTCATGACTAAGCTCTGCTAAAGATAGAAAACTCTTCAGAAGGCCGTGCTCAAAAACGTATGAACTGGTCAATATTTGGCAAAAACAGTGCTTTGAAAGAGAAAAGTAATTTTTATCAAAATTGCAATGTGAGATAGACAACAGTAGTTGGCAAGCTATTTTTCTCCTCAGTTAAGCAATGGCCTAAGTTGGGGGCATCAGATAATAGCAACTGAAAATCTGTATTGATAAATCTATTCTCATTAGGGAAAGAAATGCTGCAATGTCTGCCATTGGCACAGAAAGGATGACAGCTACTCAAAATACCCATCTGCAACAGCCTAATTGCAGGAAAACTTGGAAGTAAGATCTAGCCTTCACTCCTCCAAGAGAAATCACTTTGTACTAAAGGAGAATGGAACCAAAATGTAAAAATATACTTATTTCTTTCCTTGAGATCAAATTTATGGCACAAAAAAATGGGAATCCCAGTCTTGCATATTGAGTAATAAATTGAGTCTGTTGAATCAAACCTCTCATAAATACAAAGTGCAACATTACACAGGTAATTTAAATGTGGATTATGCTTTATTATTTGTGAGCCTCTGAGATACACTTAAAACATTTTACTGGATGTTTATTATTTGAACATTAAATTTGATAACACCTTTGTTTTTTGTGTGTGTTTTTGCACTGACTTGCAGATGGCTGTTACCTACTGCTGTTCTGCTTTGCATATGCTCTGCTTTATTTTCAGACACACCAAAAATATCCACATACAAACATTTAAGCTCCCTTTTTAAGGCAACATGGCTGATAATGGTGTTATTAAAATATATTATTGCTAAAAAGAATCTTGTGGATTTTATTTTTACATTCTGAAAGCATAAAGACTAGTTTTTATTCATTTATTTATTCATTCATTCAACAAGTATTTTTGGAACACCTAGTAATTGGTAGATTCTAGAACACTGGGCTTGAAGCTAGATTTAGCACTCTCTCTGTAGACAAACAGAGCTGAACCAACTTTTCTACTATAGCCTTAGGATGGAGCCATGAATTGTATATACCAAGCTCTAGACAGTGAATCAGTACAACATGGCAATTAAAAAGTTCCAAAAAGAAGAGATTTGATGATACATGAGAACCAAATTTTTTAAGCAAAAAAAAAAAAAAAAAAAAAAAAAGTTGGGATAAGGCCAAAAGAAAAGTTTTGGGACAAGGTCAAAGTTATAGTTATATAGTGAGTGTATATTATCAGTTATGCTGTCTTAGAATAGAAGATTCAAGGTAAAAATGATCAAGAGAGAGTATGAAGATCATGGGAAAATCGGAGGCCCCCAAACCACAGAAGCTTACAAATAGATAAGCAATCTTAGGCTGTGCTTACTTGATGTGGGCAAATTCTTACTGACAGAGAATTGTGTTGACAACTCTGAGCCTCATCCTTTTGTCCCAAATGGTGTCTGAGAGATAACATTGAGGGGCACAAGCAAAGTACTGTTTTCAACTATGGAGATTTTACTATTTCATCACAGAAAGCCAGTCCTTCTCCAATTTCTGTTTTATGTTTATTCCTATTAACTTACTGTTGCTTTTCAACTGTGAATGCAGAATTCCAACACTGTTTCACAGGAAGCATGATCTGGATTTCTTCTTCCACATTAATCTATAGTGTATCTTTGATCCATGGTATAGGGTCAATATGCTACCTAAATCTCCTCCTAAAATACAAAGAACAGAATATCACATCATCAAAGCCAGAATATTATAAAAAGGGAGATATGAAGACAATAACAAATCCCAACAAAATAACCTCCTACTAATGCACAAAGTTTAGTAGGATGGGCAGGAAAGCCTGGCAAGCCTCCTCAAACAGCACTGGCATTTAAAGGACAAACTCTGAACAATGGTATAAACTCAAAAAATTTTGCTTTTTTATTTTTCTCAAGGCTAACCAGGTCCTGGAAACTGATAGATTAACTACATCTCTGAAGAGACAGAAATACATATTGGTAAGTTGATAATTTATTTACAGGAAGGAAAGGTCAAAATTCTTATTTCACCTTTCCAAATCTCACAAAATTTCTCAAACCTATTAGGAGTTTTATTAGGGACTGAAGATTAAGAATAACAAAATGTAAAGTGCCTTGAGGATCTTTTATTCAGATAGTGGCCAAGCTTGGTGATCTGACCCTATCCCAAGTCATCTAAGCTCTCACACCAAGCAGATGGGGCTGCAGAACTTTGAATAAGTCTCAATTCCCATGTCCTACAGTTCTCAGAGTGAAGAATGAACACTGGAATAGATCAGAGTTGACCCAGAGCCCACTTTGTGAAGCTAATAGACAGATAAGGGTAGAAGTTAAGTAAAAGTAAAGTCATAACTGAGACAAAGCACAAAGCTTAAGAAGACAGGAAGCAGAGGCATGAAATGCTGGGTCAGAGCCAGAGACCTTTTTCTGGGGCGCTTACCAGCCCATCAATACATGGAGAGAGATCTGTCACAGGTGCCAAGTGGCTCAGACACAAGGCACTGGAATTCCATTAACTGGAAGCTTTAATGTTTCCATAGTTACTATACAAAATACAGATTTACCTCTCATTTTCTGAACTCTATGTGTTATGGTTTGGATATAAGGTGTCCCCCCAAAATCTCATGTATGAGATAATGCAAGGTTTAGAGGTGAAATGATTGAGTTATGAGAGCCTTAACACAATTAGTGAATTAATTCCCTGATAGAATTAACTGAGTGATAACTGAAGGCAGGTAGGATATGGCTGGGGGAGGTGGGTTCCCAGGGATGTGCCTTTGGGATATATATTTTGTATCTAGTAAGTGGAGTCTTCTCTCTGCTGTCTGATCATCATGTGAATTGCTTCCCTCTGCCACACTCCTCCAACATGATGTTCTGCCTCACCTTGAGCCTGGAGGAATGCAGTCTGCTGCCTATGGATTGAGACCTCTGAAATTGTGAGCCCCCAAGTAAACTTTTCCTTCTCTAAATTGTTCTGGTCAGGTTGAAGCAGTGAAAAAGCTGACTAAAATGCTATGAAAATCACAACCTTTATGCAACCCATGAGTCTTCTTAATGGTGAGACTGAAATACTAAAACTGAAGTGCCTGACAAGTCATTTGATCAGTTTTACTGTACAATTCCTCAAATAGGAGAAAATAGGTGATAAGATTATTTAGCAGTATATTTTCTTAGGATTTTGAAGGCTATAAGTTAAACCTAACATAGCAAAAAAAGATTACCTCTGTTAGATGTGCTGTGTTTGCCCTCAACATCTATTCTCTAACCTCATCTACCCTGCTCTGTGTTGCAGAAAGCTGATGTTTGTGGCTACATTAACCAAGTTAGCTCCTCTTCTGGCTTCAACCAATGGAACTCACTAGCAGAAAGTTAGAAAAATGAAAAAAGGAAAAGATTATTGCAGTAGGCCTCAAAGAGTTTGTTTTTGAAACTCATTTCTACTCTTAAGAGATAAAAGTTGTGTCTGTTGAGTTTAGAAACTATAACAAAAATTATGTATGTTGATATTATCAATGAAAACTGAAGCTGAAAAATTAACATTAATTCACTTTCAAAATAATAAGCCCATTGTACATTAATATAAGTAATACTTTTCTGAAAAATAACTATATTTTCCTATACAAATTATGATTAAATTGACATTGATATTTTTTGCAAATCTCTTGAATATCTGGCTTAATATAAGGCAGCCAGATTTTCATATCAGCTTCTGTATTTGTGCTAATCAGTTTTCCATCATAGTGACAAAATACCTGAGATAAATCAACTTAAAGGAGGAAAGGTTTATTTTGGCTCTCAGTTTCAGAGGCTTCAGCCCATGAGCAGTTAATTCTGTTGTTTTTAAGCCTGTGATGAGGTAGAAGATCATGGCAGAGAGCATGTGGCAGAGCAAAGTTGCTCACCTCATGGGCAGCAGGAAACAGGAGAGATGGGAAGGAGCCAGGGTCCCACTATCCCCTTGAAGGGAATGTCCCCAATGATCTAACTTCCTTGCTGTAGACCCCACCTTCTAAAAGGTCCACTGCTTCACAATAGTGCCACAGATTGGTGACCAAAGCCTTTAGCACATGGACCTCTCAGGGTCATTCTAGATCCAAATTATGGTGACATTTAATCTGTTTCAATGTCACATTATGCAGTCCCTGAAAAACTCCTCTACACGTTCATGAGAAAATAAGGCAAAAGTTATCTCAATATTACTATAAAAATATTATTGAAAAATAGTTATAAAAGGCCTTGGGACACCCAAAAGTCCCCCCCCCCAAATTGCTGATTATTTATTTCCCTGGTTCCCTTTCTGCCACACTGGAAGTTGGCAGTGGCAATGTTCCCTTATCAGAGCTGTATCTTCTATTGGGCAGCCAGCTTCCCCCTACACTTAGGGGATAAATTTTCCATTCTTTAGCCATCCTTTTAAACTCATGAGTGATAAGGGCTCCCTGTTATTAAAAGACCCAAGATGCTTCAGCATTCCTTTTTGGCCTTTCTTAATCTTGCTTATACCTTTGCAAATAGATCTTTCATTAAACTCTCACTCTTTCTGCATATGATGGACAACCTGGCCCTCCATAATCTCCACTTTGTGATATTCCTGATATTCATACCATTGTGTAATCTCTTCCACTTGAGTGTGGAGAGGACCTGAGACTTGCTTCTAAATCATAAAATCTAAAAAGGTGATGGATGCCTCACTTACAATCACACCATGTTGTATAAGATCCATCTCGCTAGTAGATGCATTCTAGAGACTCTTCCTCATGGCTTGATGAAGCAAATGATCATGTCGCAGAAGTGATCATATGACAAGAAGCCTTATGGATGTCCCACAGCTTATATATACACCATGGAATATTACTCAGCCTTTAAGAAGAATGAAATTACAATATTTGCTGGTAAATGGATGGAATTGGAGACACTCTGCTAAGCAAAATAAGCCAATCCCAAACAGTCAAAGGCTGAATGTTTTCTCTGATATGCGGACACTAATTCACAATGGGATGTGGGGAGAATAGTAGTATTTTGAACTGGACAGAGGAGAGTGAAGGGAGAGGAGAGGGCATGGGGGTAAGAATGATAGTAGAATGAATTGAACATTATTACCTTATGTGCATATATGATTACACAACCTTTATAACTCTACATCATATACACCCAGATGAATGAGAAGTTACACTTTATTTCTGTATGATGTGTCAAAATGCATTCTACTATCATGTATAATTAATCAGAACAAATAAAAAAATATTTTTTAAAAAAGAGTGCCCCACAGCCTCCAGCCAATAGCCAGCAAAAAGTTCCACCTCAACTCTCAGCCACAAGGAATAAATTGTGCCAAGGATGTGAGTGAACTTGAAAGCAATTCTTCCCCAATGAAGCCTCTAGTCAACACCTTGACTGCAATACCATGGGACCCTTAAGGATCTGCCTAAGCTGCGCCCATGTTCCTGATCCACAGAAACTCTGAGATACTAAAGGCACATTGTTTCAAGATGCCAGGATAGTGGGGATTTTTCATAGCAGTAGATAACTAGCAGAATGCCATTCGCTCCTTCCCCTAGAACTCTGACCCATAAATCATTTACACATTAACTGTAAAAACAAAAATTTTTTTTACCAGTCTTTCAACTTTTACCAGCCCTTCCAATATTCATCTCCATATCATACAATGACTACAAAATCATTACCAATTAATAATGTGAAAAAGTAATGATGGTGTTAAGCATTTTGGTTGTTAGAAATTTTTATCCAGTTAACATTTTTCCATGTTAGAAGCAGATAGTATATAATGGTTATACATATAAGACTTTTATGTTTCTAATTACAGAATAATTAATATCAGTAAAGTACAAAGAATTTTTGCATATGCCTCAATATAAAGTGTGGTTATATTTTTAAATGTATATAGTATCATGATCACTTATGTAGCCATCATCCCCATTAGAAAATTGAATATTATAGAAACCTTTGATGCTAACTTCTTGGCTGTACAACTCAAAATCATATTTTTTGAAAAAAAAATTATTATAATCATTAGTGCATAATAATTGTAGAAAATACTGAATCTATGTACATTTTCACACATGTGCATAACATACTTTGGTTGTATCCACCCTCCCTAATTACTCTTTCTTACACCTCTACTCTCTCCTCCTGGTCTCCTTCCTCTTCCCTAACAGTCCCCCTCCACTTTGTGTCACCTCTTTTTCCCCCTAGATTCCATATATGAGAGAAAACATGAAGTATTTTTTTTCACTTACTAGCAAACTACACTAATTTTAATGGTTGCTTGATCCTAGAAATCAAATTAGAACAGCATTGAAAGGATTGAGCTCTGAAATTTTAAAGCCAAATTATCTTTTTTGTGCTCAAGTGTCTTTGTACATGACTAGTGGCACAGTATGGTAGATGGCTCTAGAAGAAGAAGAAGAAAAAAAAAATAAAGTTCTGTTCCTGATTCTGCTGCTAATCATCCATGAGTCCTTAAACAAATCACTCACTCTCTCCCAGATGCAGTATTTCAAATGCAAAATAAGAAACTCTACCAGCTAGTTTTCTACATTCTTTCTTATTCTAATATTTGGAATTCAAGTCGCAGGTTGAGTCAAGACATGATTCTCATGTTCTGCATTAAGATTGAAGCTTAAGATTGAAAACACTTAGTTATTTCTAGGGCATAATATTATTATTTATTTCTGGATGATTGTGTTATCATGTTTTTTTCTTTGAAAGCAGTATGTGGAAATAATGCAAAAATATATTTGAAAGAATGATTCTTTGTTATTGTAAAATTAATGAAAGTCACAATGCAAGAAATTCATATGGTAAGCTCTGTTATCTTGAGAATTAATCTGCTATAACTGCAGCATTTTCTTCTTTTTGGATCATGTTTTTATGTTGGCTTTTGTTCCATTTATATACTGCTACATGGTACATTATCCCAAAACTTAGTGACTTATTTTTTATGTATTTATTTATTTTTATTTTATTTATTTATTTTTATTTTTTATGATGCTGGGGATTGAATCCAGGGCCTTATGTGTTCAAGGCAAGCACTCTACCAACTGAGCTATATCCCTAGCCCAACTTAGTGACTAAAGCATAAACTAGTTGACAACATTTCAATTTTCTAGGTTGTGAATTCAGGCACCAGGGTTTCTATTCAGTTGGCAGCCAGGCTGATCTGGAATATCCAAGAAAGCTTTATTTACATGCCTGGAACATTGGTGAGGGCAGCTGGAGAGCTGGGCACATTGTATGCCCTCTCTCATTCTCCAGCAAGATAATTAGACTACTTACTTTGTGACCCAGTGTTTCCAGAGACCAATGTTAAGGCTTCCAGAGGGCCAGATCTGAAATTGACATGGCATCATTTCTGCCGTATTCTATTTGTCAAAGCAGTCAACAACCAGCTGGGATTCAATGGAAACAGTATCAAATAATTTATGGCCAGTTTAATCTTTCATAAAGCAAGACATATCAAATTCTACAGGATTCATGAAGGCCCCATTTCATCTTGGTTTCTTCCAAATAAACCACTGCTACACTACTAGCAGAGAGATAATATCTCTTAAATGCCTAATATATGATAGCAATTCCTGTTTGAAGGCATGCATTATGAATTACAGTTAGTTTGAATCTTGCCTTACTCACCCCAAGTGTTAACACCATGTATTGTCTAACTATAAAAGCATGGGAATATTTAGCACAATATTGGTGTATAATAATTGTACAAAAGCATGATAATTGTATCAAATTGTTTTTCTGCAAACTTGTATACAATACAGCTAGAAAATCTGGTGCTTTAGTTAACTTGTAGTAAAGAAAACATAGACTTTGTTCATGACCATGTCAAAAATTTTGACAATATCAAAATTCAAATGAATCTGTATCACAAAATATCATGTGTTAGTCAGCTTTCCATTACTATAGAAAATACCTGAAATAATCAACTTATAAAGATTAAAAAAGGTTATCTTATCTCACAGTTTGGGAGGTTTCAGTCCATGGTCAATTGGCCTCATGGCTTTGAGCAAAACAGAAAATCATGATGGGAGCACATGGTGGCAAAAACTGCTCACTTCATGGCTTTGAAGCAAATGAGAGAGAAAGGGGTTGGGGTCCCACTATCTACTTTAAGGGTACATTCCCAATTATCTAAAGACTTCCTACTAGACTCTGCCTCTTAAAGTTTCTACCACCTCCCAATAGCACCTAGCTGGGGACTAAGCCTTCTACATATCGCTCTTTAGGGAATAGTCTGGATCCAAAATACAGAATACATAAACAAAGTTCAAAGAAAAACAATAAATTTGAATAAAATGTTTTCAATGTACATAGACCATGGATTAGTATCTAAATTATACAAAGAACACCAACAAACTAATAGAAAAAGATAAATCCTATGAAAGAAAAATGGACGAAGAATATAAAAAAGCCATTCACAGAAGCATTCAGAAACACTATGAAAGTCTAAGAATCAGGGAATTGAAAACTACACTCAATATAATAGCATTCTGTACTTATTAGATTGATAAAAAGTTTAAACTTATCAATATTGAGTATTAGAAATACTGTAAAGGCATGAAGACTGTGGATGGACCTGAAATTTGTGCAGATCAGCATGATTTATTAAAACAAACATAATTGCACACTGTCTGCAACCCAGTAATTCTGTTTTATTAACTTCCCTTGTTGCTCAAAAAAGAAAGCATTTTGATTTTGTCAAACTTATTGACAAAGTTACAACTTTTTCTATACTTTTAAAAGTAGTTGGATAAAAATGTCTGGCTTGCTAGTTATCATCTACAAGTTTTGTAGGAGATAGTATATTAAATGTATTAACAAAATTGATGTTTGGTACATATATCATGTATAAAGAACTATGTTAAGAATTAAAAGAATTATAGCATCATTTGTAAGTATAAAAAAAGTACCTAAATGTTAATCAATAAGGGAGGTGCTAAAGTAAATGAACTATAGTCTCAGTTATAGAACGGGGGAGGCAGGGGCTGGGGTTGTGGCTTAGTGGTAGAGCACCTGCTGGCATGTGTGAGGCACTGGGTTCAATCCTCAGCACTACATAAAAATAAATAAATAAATATGTTGTGTCCATCTACAACTAAAAATAAAAAAAAGAATGAAGGTAGGTTTATATGTATTAACATGAACTAGTCTCTATAACAAAATGTCAAGTAAAAAAGAATATGGCAGAACATTACATACAATGGAATCCTATTTAGGTTAAACAAATACACAAAAACACAATACTATTAATTGTTATGATTTTATAAGTAATGACATGTAAATGAAGGTACTAAGATCTGGAATGACATCTACAACACTGCTCACACTGGTGATCTGGAGAGATATTGAGGATGAATACTGAAATCTAAAGCAAGATTAAAAAGGACTTTAGCCCCATCTGTAACACATTAATTTCTATCATAAAAATGTATTTATTATGAAAAGTAAAAATAATTTAACATTAATCACAGAAGTTTTTATTTCAAAATGTATAAAGATATAGATTACTATTAGTAACAAAATAAGATATCCACATTATACTTTTAGGTGAACAAAGTAAGTTTCAGTATGATTCATTTAGCATATACTTTCATTGGAAAAGGAGAGAAAGTCCATTACTTAGATGAATGCTGTATCTGAAGGGAGTGAAGTGAGATAGAGAGAGAGAAGATATGGTACCCCTTTTTAAAAATATGTTTCTCTCTTGTTTCAGTTTTATAACAAGCACGCTCTTCTCTTATAATAAAATATTTAATCTTATAAAGGCCTCCATGGCTAGTTATAAAACATCTCGGGTTTCACACCTAGACCATGGACTATCTCCAGGTCTCACTTTTGCTTTAAAGATAAAAGCTTCCATATCTAAGGGATTGACTTGCAGGTCATGGGCTGTCAATAGAAAACAGCCTTCTCACTTCACATGCACTGATAGGGCTCTTTCATTAATAATCAAGAAAATAGGAAAATGTAAATTATTCTTTTCTAAAGATTAGTAACACATTGTTTTTCATTATTATTATTATTGGTTTGTAAATCTCTGGCAAAGTGTGTAAGAGCTAAATATTCTAAACCAAATCTTAGTCAAGAATTCAATCTAGAACTAATTATAAAGCATCCACTAGAAGAAACTGTACAAATTGCATAACCACATTTTTTATTAACTTAGTTACAATAAGTGTATAAAGCGACATTACTGTTCTTTTTGCCCCCCCCAAAAAAAAGAAAAAGATTTTTTTTAAAAGTGTCTGTTTCGATGATATCAAACATGGTAGGAAGAACCTCTTCCTTTAGTCGTTTCCTGTTTGTCAGTTTTCTATCTAGGTGTCAGGTTTAAATTTGGAACATGCAATATGCAGTGAATTTATCTCAGGCAAAGGAAGAAAAAAGAGAAAGGAAGAAACAAAACCTCAAATTACCCATTTTAAAATAAAATGTAATTTAATATATAATGTTACTTTTTCTAGTTATAAAATTTATAGGGCTATAATTTGCAGGATGCCAATGAGTGCCACAAATAAATACAGCTCTAATTGCTTATGAATTGTTAGACTGTGATTTGAAGCCTGGTTTAGAAATTGCTGACATTAAAAGATTATGAAGTAAAAGTGATAATGAAAAGCAATAGATTCCAAAATGGAGGAAAGTCAAAAGTGGAAAATAAAGAACAGCAAAAAGTGTCAGAACCTCCCAAGAGAATGATAAGAAGTAAATATTCTATTACAATCAAGGTATACAATAGCAGCCAGGTGTGGGTGCACGCCTGTAATCCCAGCAGCTTGGGGGGCTGAAGCAGGAGGATTAAGAATTCAAAATCAGCCTCAGCTACTTAGTGAGGCCCTAAGCAACTCAGCTCTTGCTGTCTCTAAATAAAATACAAAAAGGGCTGTGGATGTGGCTCAGTGGTTGAGTACCCCTGGGTTGAATGCCCATTATCCACCCCCCCCCAAAATAGAAAGAAATACAATAACACTCATTAAATTATGTGATTTATAAAAGGATTCACTGTTACAAAAATGTAGTTCTCTCTTAGCTAATATACAGAGAAAATGAAGAGAACAAAGCCCTATTCGACCCTCCTAAGGACTGACCTTAAGAATAGCAAAACACTAAGAGAATTCTCTTCATGCTTTCAGATCTAATTCTTACTTGCCTAATTCTCTTTATGTACCTGCCTAAATAGTAGGTAGAATAACCATTCCTGGGATCTTCCAATATAATGACAGATTACTTTTTAATTTTGATATAGATGGCACAGTAAATGCACAAACCTTTAGTGTATAGCACAATTAATTTTTGTATATGTATACATCTGTGATTACTATATGAAACAATCCATTACTTTAGAAAATATTTTTCTGACCCTCTCCAGGCATTTCCTCTTCCTTCAGAGATAGCCAGCCACTATTGCAACCCCTATCATGATAGTTTATTATTCATGATCTTGAACTCAATACCCACAAAATCATATAATATGTAATATTTATATCTGGCTTCTTTTACTATTTTAACTTTTTTACTTGTTTTAATTAGTTATACATGACAGTAGAATACATTTATGTACTTTGATATATTATAAATAGAAAGAATATAATTTCTCATTTTTCTGAGAGTATGTGTTGCAGAATCATATTTGCCATGTAGTCACATATATACATACAGTAATAATGTCTGTTTCATTCTACTATCTTTTCTATCCCCACATCACCTCCTCATCCCTCCCATTACTTCCCTCTACCTAATCTAACGCTATTCTTCCCTAGTGCCCCATCACTTTATTATGAATCCACATATTAGAGAAAACTTGGCCTTTGGTTTTGGGGGATTGGCTTATTTCACTTAGCATGATATTCTCAAACTCCAACCATTTACTGGCAAATGCCATAATTTCACTCTTCTTTAAAGCTCAGTAATATTCCATTGAGTGCATATATGCACTCAATGGAATATATATATATACACTCAATTATACTCAATAGTATAATTGAGTATAATTGGTTCCATAGTCTAGCTATTGTGAATTGTGCTGCTATAAACATTGATGTAGCTGCATCACTAGAGTATGCTGATTTTAAGTCCTTTGGGCATGAACCAAGGAGTGGGATAGCTGGGTCAAATGGTGGTTCCATTGCCAGTTTTCTGAGGAACCTCCATACTGCTTTACATAGAGGTTTCCCCAGTTTGCAGTCCCATCAGCACTGTATGAGTGTACCCTTTTCACACATCCTCACCAACATTTATTATTGCCTGTATTCTTGATGATTGTCATTCTGACAGGAGTGAGATGAAATCTTAGAGTAGTTTTGATTTGCATTTCTCTTTGAGACAACAAAAATCATTTGTTTTGTTACCAAATCTGCAACTTGATCAAGCTCAGTGGAGACAACTTATCTCTAGTCTATACAGCATCAGCCAGGGTTAAGTAACTGATGCTGGAGGATCCACTTCCAAGATGGCTCATTTGCATAGTCAATAGGTTCATGCATACTATCAGATGGGTGCTCAGTTTAATATTTCATTCCATCATAGCATCAGACTCAGGCTCGAAGTATTAAATATTATTATCTAAGCCAGATTGTATTAGTTCAGTCTGCCATAGCAAAACATCATGAACTCAGTGGCTTAGGCAAGAGAAATTTATTTCTCACAGTTCTGGAGGCTAGAAAGGCCAAGATCCACATCCAGCAGGGTTTAGTTTCTAGTGAGGGCTTTCTTCCTGGCCTATATGTTGAGAGCCACAGCGAAGGGGCCCCAGCAAACTTTCAGACTGCCAGCTGATAATTGGCTCACAGCAGCCCCAGCAACATCTAGCTGATTGGCTCCTCTGCGTGATGCTCATTGGGCTGTTTCCCTGCCCTTTCAGACCACGGAGCTGCTCATTGGGGGACTTTTTTGGCTCCACCCACGCGATCCAGCCAATCGGCCTCTAGAGCAGGAGGATTGTAGGAGGTGGAGAGGCTGGTGGTTTTGGGGGAGAGGCTTGTGGGAAGCCGGTGGTGGCAGTTGGGCTCTGAGGGTTTTTCCTGAGGAGCCGTTTTGTTTGGCATGTGTGGTTCTAAAAATAAAGTTAGTTTCTTTTGACAAGTGGCTCCTGATTGAGCCCAGCCAGACTGTGGCACTATAGATAGCTATCATCTTACTGTGTCCTCACTTAGGAGAGAAGGGGAGGAGGAAGACCCTAATAGGACTGCATATCTCTCTCTCTCTTCCTCTTTTTATGAGGCCAAGTCCTATCTAATTAGGGCCTTGCCCTTATGACAACTTTTAACTTTATCCCCTAAATAATGTATCTGCAAACACAGTCACACTAGGTTTAAGGGATTCAGCATTTTTATTTTGGGGACACAAAGCACAAGTCTACCTATAGTCCCTCAGGTGAGGTTCCTTGAATACAGATTTATGGGTAGAGTTTCTAATTATTATAGAGCCTGTGGATTAAAGAAAATATTTTTCTCAGGCTCTGATGGTGAGACAGAGATTGCCTATAATAGACAGGTCTATCCAAAAAAGGGAAGGAACAAAGGTAAAAAAAAAAATCACAGATTCCATGGCAATTCTGAAATCCACTCAGGCACATGGCACCAAGCCTGCTTGATAAGAGCACAGTGATGCTTCCTGAGTGATTATTCTTGGTCCTTGGCTTGGACCTCTGGGTTTTAGGCTCTCTCTTTTGAATCATTTTATTTCCCATTTCCAGGTACCATTCCTATAAAAAAAAATTACACCAAATTTTAATGTCTTCAGATAATAGTCATTTAATTATACATTATCATTATTATTATTATTATTATTATTATTATTATTATTATTATTTTGTGGTACTGGGGATTGAACCCAGGGCCTTGTGCATGTGAGGCAAGTACTCTACCAACTGAGCTATATCCCCAGCCCTATACCTCATTATTTTAGGCCTCTGGAATTTGGTCAGAGCCCAGCACATCAGAACTTCCAGAAAGCGTGTTCCAAGGATACAAAGCAGAAGCTACCAAGTCTCTTCTAACTTAGTCTTGAAGACATACCATGAGTTGCTTCTGCTACATTATACTAGCTATGAGTGAGTCACAAGACCTGGGGGTATGATGGGTAGGAATAAACAAAGAAATATGAATAGGATACAAAATTAGTATATCAGTTGAAGAATAATAAAAAGCTTTGTAATGTCACCATTCCTTATCCAATCAACAAATAAGAATGTTCAACTTTTTAGTTATTATGTTTTATCTCTGTGTTATGTAAGTTAAACTTTCTGTACTTTGTTTTTTTAACTGTTAAGTGGGGATAAGATACCCACGTCATAGATTTTTGTGATGATTAAATTGAGACTACAATATACTTACAGGTAAATGTGTGGCATAATAATACAAATGTGTAATAGTTTTAGTCCTTATTCCTATAGGAATCCTATTGGAAAGGAATTATTTGTGACATAAACAACAACAAAATAGACTCATTGAAATTACAAAGATCCATTCACTGAAATGATGTTATTTTTATTGTTGGGGCTCAGATACAGTCATAAGTTGTGTTGTGAAGGGGATATGTCCTCAGAAATGTGTCATTAGGCAATTTTATTTTGTGTGATTACAGAATGTACTTATATAAACTAAGATCCCTATAACATCACTAGGCAATATAATCCCACAGAACCACTCTTATATATGCAGTATACTGCTGACTGAAAGGTCATAATGCAGCACATGACTATATTCATAAATGGTACTGTAAATGGTGAGTAGGAAGTTAGGACATTGATACATATGAGCTCGTCTTAGGGCAATACTGATATACAGTCCTAATTCTCTGAATGACTCTAGTAAATCTCAAGATTATTCTGAAAAATGTTGCAAATACAAGATGCAAAGGTAATTCATGTCATTCACAGGGTTTTCTCTGGCTTAGATTATTCCACAGAACAGGAAAGGCCATCCTCGCAATGCTTCAGGGAATCATTCTGTTGCAGAGGCAACTATGAATTTAAAAGGATTTTCAGAATTATTTTACTGTTTTATTTTATTGCCCCGAATTAGAGGGCCTATAAACAATGAGGCCAGCCAATGTATGATTCTAATGGACACATTTTTAAATGTGTGTGGTGCTCTTACAGACATTTGCTCTACTTTCAGGGCTGCTCACAGTATTCAAGATCTTAAATTTCAATATCTGCTCCAGAGAAAGACATCTCAGTTTCCCAGGTCCCACATTCACCTCTCTTTCAACCCATTTGTGCTTACTTAGGTCTATAGCTGACCAAGTTGCAGATTTGGAATAAGTCCCTCAGGGCATGGTACTCCCTTCCTCAGAAGGTATACCCACTGAAGATGAAGGTGACTTTTTCTTTTTCTTTTTCTTTTTTTTTTTTTTTTGAGAGAGAGAGAATTTTATTTTATTTTATTTTTTTAGTTTTCGGTGGACACAACATCTTTATTTTATTTTTATGTGGTGCTGAGGATGGAACCCAGCGGCCCGTGCATGCCAGGCAAGCGCACTACTGCTTAAGTCACATCCCCAGCCCCTGAAGGTGACTTTTCCAGGATCCTTTTTGATAGGAATAAGTCTCTGACCTCGGTCACATTTCATACTCTCTTTTTTTGGTGGGTGGGAGCGGTACCCACTTAGCCACATCCCCAGCACTATTTTGTATTTAGAGACAGGGTCTCACTGAATTGCTTAGAGCCTCACTTTTGCTAAGGCTGGCTTTGAACTTGCAATCTTCCTGCCTCAGCCTCCCCAGCTGCTGGGATTAGGCATGAGCCACCATACCAGGCTCATATTCTCCTTTTAAGCCAGTTTCTCCCAAACACTTCTGTTTTCAGTTTTGAAAATGTCAGTGAGGCTGCTAGGGCTGAGTGTTCTCAGATGTTTGGTCAACTCAGATCTTCCAGGAAGACCAGAAGAGACCTGAGAACTACAGTGTCCTAAATCAAAGTGGGGTCATAGTGAGAAATGATGGCCATTGTTAATGACTGCAGAGTGCATTAGCATGCAGTTGGGAATTTAAAGAAGAGTAAGTACATACGAATTTACTAGCCCATTTGCAATGATGCAAAATGGTAAAAATAGCATGCTGTATAATAGACTGGTTAGAAGTGTTGGAATGTTATACTTCTTTCAACTATTTACCTCTCTCTCTCTCTCATTTATTTTGGAGGGGAGGTACAAAGGATTGAACCCATGGGTGCTTAACTACTGAGCCAAATCCATAGTCTTTTTTATTTTATTTTTTAAATTTTGAGACAGAGTCTTGCTAAGTGGCTCAGGGCCTAACGTTTCAGGGTCTCACTGAATTGCTGAGCGCCTCACTTTTGCTGAGGCTGACTTTCGACTTGTGACCCTCCTGCCTCAGCCTTTGGAGTCACTGGGATTACAGACATCACTATGTCTGGCCTCATCTTATTTTCTTGCCACCCAAACCTTTAATGGCTTGGTATTTGCTTGCCTGGTATCATACCCAAATCAAAAAATAAGCAGCAATTTGGGGCTATGTATATATTGGGAAACATTTAAAGAATAAGGTTATTGCACAGAAATCTGAGAGCTTATCTAAGTGTCTAGAAGAAAACTTAAATACACTATCTGAAAAAAGAAGAAAGCATTGGAGATGAAAGAGACATTCTTTGAATGAGAGAAGTGAATTTTCATTTATTTTGGTACTGAGCCAACATTTTAAAGAAGACTCAAAGCATATTAATGATCAATTGCATTGTATTAGTGTAGCACCAAAGCTAATGCTGGCCTAGGAATTATTATTTTTCATGAAGGATTAAAATTTGAGCTTATTTTTACTTAAAAAATGTGGTTAAAGATCAACTTCTATCTCTTAGTTCCTCTTTTTCAGTCATGATACACTACACATTATAACTAACTCACTGATATTTAAAAAAAAAAATCAGATCCCCCATGACTTGGTGAGTCAGATTCTAAATTAACAGTCTTCATCATTAGGATAAGGAGAACAGCAGCAAATGAAAAGCCAATTGGAGAGATTCTGATGCTGATACTGATGCTGATGCTGATTTCAAGTTACCAGACTGCTCAGAAAGGTTCACTATATTTATTTAATGTCTCAGAGAACAAGTCCACAATTTCCAGCTTTGTCCTATTGAAGTTACAATGATTGTTAAAATCTCATAAGGAGTTTCTGTTCCACTTTCTAATTCCATGAAAGACTGACTCTTTTGTAAAATGCCTCACTTTGTTCACTTATTTATAACTGAAGATATGCACCAATCTACTTAAATATTTTATGAAATAAAATTAAAAGTGTAAATGTGGTTAACATTTTAAAGATATGCCAATTGAAGTACTCCTTGAACTCATTTGACCAAGTATATTTTCCCCATTTGTTTTGAAATCACACCTGTGCTAAGACATGCACTCTTTTCCTCTATCTGGTAAGCACAAGGTGTGGGAACTTGTGCAATGGATAATTAATCTCTATTGCTATCTATAGTTTCATAGTTAACACTGTCTTAGCAGAAGTGTGAAAACACATTCACACCTTTGAAAATGGATGATTAACTAATCAAATGACAATATGAATGTTAGACAGAATTACAGAAATGACTGCAAGGCAGAGCTATTTATGATTATAACATTCTATTTAATTTTTTAAGGGTGGATTGTTCAGTATAATCTGTGTTCCTCAAACATCTGAGCAGATTCTCAACTTTTTAATTGCATGACTCCTCAAAAAAGAATAAAGACAATTTCAGATTCTCCCTTTAATTAAGTGTTTTCTAAATACAAGGGGTTAAAAAGGGGAAAGAGAAGTACAGGTTAGGACCATAGCAAGGAGGAGTCAAGAGAGGAGAATCAGAGTAAAGTGAATAGTCAGTTACTTATTTTCCCCTTTTGGATTTGGCCACTTCCACTTAAAATGAAAACTAATCTCAATGGATAATTGAATATTTAGTCTATGTCAGCAAGTCCTCTTTTGATTGTCCAAAATATAAAAATCTAAATTGGGAGATAGACCTCTATTTTCATTATTTTGTTAATTTTCTAATTTTTATCTGTGATCTCTCTTTTAAAAAATAATACTTGGAAAAAGGTAATGACACTGGTGGAGAATAGCAGATCTAATAACTGAAACTTTAAAACCAATATCCCATGTATACTGCTTTAAAATCTTTTGGAATAAAAATATTTTTCTGTGTTATATTTAAAGCTGAAGTATATATATGTGGCATATATCACTTATTGCCTTGTAGTAATTTTGAAGGCATCTTAATTGCCTTAGAAGCCTTTGCAATCTAGTTACATATATGTCTTATTACCCTGTTTTTAATTAGCCCAGAACTTTCTTCTAAGTAGGCAAACTTGTCTACTGAATAAACACTAAATAGTAAACGATGAGCAAAAATTTGCCACAAAGTTGCATTCTCATGGAAAAAGTTAATTATTTAAAGCATAAAAAAGCATTATACTCAATTTATATGAGTCACATATTTCTTTGTTACATAGAAAATTTAAAAATGTATTAATTATCACTAGTTTACCAGTGAATGCTGTTAATAGTTTGACCTCATACTTACTGTTGACATTTGGGGTAGTTTAGGGGTACACCAACACCATTTTCCTACTTTGGTCTGTCCCCTTTGCTTTCTTGAAACCACCTTTGTTAGGGTCTTGACCATCTTTTTTTTTTCCTTCTAATTTTTAATTCTCAATAACATTGACCCCACTCAATACTTCTCCCCTTTTGAAACACTGCTTTCTCTTCGTTTCCATGCTCCTGATTGGCCTCTAAAGGCCAGAGTTCATTCCCTCCTTTGGATTCAGTTACAGGGTAATATATTATTATGTATATGTTAGTACATTTCATTATGCCTACTACCAAGTTTACACCTCTAGTCCAAATCTCTTTTCCTTTCAGTTCTACATATGGATGTGAACGTATGTGCACACACAAGCATACACACACACGCACCCACACACACCACTCTGTCCCCCAAGCCTGCCCTTGCATTGTATTTCCCTCTCTTAGTGATTAAGGAGCTATTTACTGTTACCCAAGTAGAAACTTGAGAATAACCTTTCAATCTTCTCTCTCATACCCCACCATATCCAATCTCTCACTATATCCTCTTTATTCCATTTCGCAAATATTTCTTGGATTCATCTCTTTCCATCACTCCTATTCTCTACCCAAATTGGGCAACCACTGTTTTTCTCTGTGTACTGAAACATGTTCTTCTTGCCTGTAGTCTGTGCCCCTCTGTTCAGTGTCATATTGGATTCAAAGTGATTTTTCTAACAATCTTTAAGGTTTTTTGCTCACAAGCTCTGTATGGAAATTTGGAAAAAAAATACATATATCCTCCAATGCATTTTTAAGTTGGCATAAAATTATTTTACGTAAACTTAAATAATTACCAAGAACAAAATAACTACCAAAATTAAATAAATAAAGAATATACATTTGGATACATTCAAAAGAAGGACAGCTGTGTTCTCTCTTGGATATATCCAAGTGAATCTAAATAATAATATTTTATACCTGTCATTGTCCTCTTAAAAATGCACAAACAAGTTCTTCTCTAGCAGTTAGTAATTTTATAGTTTTTATTTCCCTTGAATTTGTATTTATATTTCATCTTCTTCTGAGGTAATAAATTTGGGTCTCTTATTAATTATCCTATCACACTATAGCAAAATTACAAATAGTAGCTGAAGTTTCTGTTTATTTTTTGTACCACACATTCAAAGTTAAATAATATCTTACAGATTGATTTACTGTTTTATATATATATATCATTATGACTGATGAAAATAATATAAACATACTTTACTTCTAGAAATATGCTTATTAAATAAATATAAGTAAAATTTTATAAGAACCCATATCTTTATGTTTATCTTTATAAGAAACCATATCTTTATGACTGTGGATAAATATCATTATTTCTATAATAAGCATTCAGAATAAATTTTATGCCTATATTTGATCTTATAGATATAAATTTTGAGAAGTCTTGATACCGCAAATAACTATATGGGTCAAAAAAATATATTATAGCAATGACAGTCATTTCTTGAATTTCTTTTCAAGTAATGCACAAAAATTCACAGGATATAGTGTTAAAATTATTTTAATAAGCTATCAGTTTGGCAACTTGATTAGATCCTCCTTCAATTTATGAAAAATGATTGGACACCATCTACTCTGTGAAAGTAGCTTTTACCATTTATTAGAGTTACTTATTTGGTCAGTATCCAACAAGTATATTTAAAAAGTTTTAGCAAAACATATTGACAGTTAATTTTATTCCTTCATTTAGAGGCCCCTTATTTATGGATTTAAAATTACGTTAAAACAAGTTATCTATCTACCCATCTATCTATGTGTGTATGGAATTCATGTTAGAATATCTCCTGTTATTTGTTTAATAAAAGACCTTTACATTTGTGCCAAAGTTCAGTTTTCTAGGTCATTTCACAATACCTTAAAAGGCACAGCATATCAACATAAATATAGGCTCTTTAGAACTGTTATAAATAAATAGTATAATAATGTAATTTCATGGTAAAAACAATTTCAGAATTAATTCTGTAAATCCACACCTAGAACAATAGAAAATTAATCACAATAAACTGACAATAAATTTAGATTCAAAGCATTTGCAAAAATTATTAGCAAGAAGAAGAGAAGGCATTCCTACATATTAGAGATTGCTATTCATTGCATTATTTACAGTAGAACCTATAACATATTTTCTTAAAGTTATTATCACTGTAGTAAATACTTGGAATTGAAGAATATTTGACTAAAAATGCTGATGAGTGACAAAGAGCAAGAGAAAAATACTTAGTTTCTATGAGTTTAGAGTACTGAATGCTTTCTAGGTAAGGTAATAAAATTGTTTCCTCACAATCTGAATAGAAACACAAAACATAAGCTTATCTTTGTTGTATGTTCCTTTCACTAAAGCTATAAAAGCTCTTGAAAATAAGTTAATTATTTTCTACTTTTTTCTCCTTGATATCAGATAAATTATGCAGCTAAAACATACATGGGAATTCACTCACTGGTGTTGGAGAAGTTCTTTCTTCTTACCATGGAAGATAAAAAATATGCAGTCAGCAGTTTATTGGAAATTCTTATTTTCTAACACACTTTTTACACTTTGGGATAGTCCATTTTTAAAACAGATAGAGCAGGGAACTCTGCCTTGAGTTGTTGCCTAGACAAAGTAAGGTGCCAAACTCATCAATGTTTTTGACTAAAATGCTGTTTCTTTTTAGAAGGACTGCATTATTTCATAAAGGATCAGGAATCAAAGGGACAAAATTCTTAAGTATAAATTATCGTTACTCCATCATCTCCACTCTGCAATATATCTTATCCCAAAACATTCTAGCACTATTTTGGGGTCTTGAGTAAACACTTTTCAAGCAAGGGAGAGTCTCAAATCCTACAAAGTTTATTGTGCCTTGATAAAAGGAGTCTTCACCAATACTGATATTTTGAAATGTTCATGTGTTTTGTGCCCCTGATAACCCCACCAAAGCAAGACTCTGAATGGGGGAATGATATGATTTTTTTAAATAAGGAGGAAACAATTTTGATAAGAAAAGGGGGAAGGGGAAAACATCTGATAGCTTTTCCCATAAGTATTGGCTTTCTCAAGTAGAAAGAATATAGAAAGGACCTTAAAAGTTGATGACCTTAAAACTATTTCAAACTGTTTGTCCTTGTGACCCTTGTTTTAGTCACCTTTTTCATCACTGTGACCAAAAGATCTGAGAACAATGTAGAAGCTCACAGTTTCAGAGGTTCAGTCCATGGTCAAAGGTCTCCACAGCTCTTGGCCTGAGGTGAGGCAGAACTTCAAGACAAAAGGGCATAGTGGAAGACAGCAGCTCAGGACATGGTAACCAGGAAGCAGAGGCTGCTCACCAGGGATCAAATATATACTCCAAAGACTTGCCCCAGTGACCTAAATCCCCCTACCATATTCTACATGCCTACAGTTATCCACCGATTATTTCTCTGATTAGGTCACATCTCTCATAATCTTATCATTTCACCTCTGAAAATTCATGCATTGTCTCACACATGAGCTTTTGGGGAATACCACACATCCAAACCATAACAACTCTTGAGCCCCAGTACACGAGCTTACCCCAGTTTGAAGTCTTATTCTACACATAATTTCATGTTACTTCATGGATTAACCTGTGAGTGTCCTTTGTATGCTCTTAGAATCAAGGCTAATCCCATGCATGTTACCTATAAGGTCAAGAAGTCCCAGCGACCCTGCCTGTGTCTACAACCTCACCTCTTAGGCTTGTACTGAAGCACCAGCCATATTGAACTTCCTCAGGGTTTTCAAATCTATAGGCTTCTTTCCTTATTTTGCATATTTTCCTCAATCTGGAATATTTACCTTTCCTGTTCTTTTTAGCCTGAATTTCTCCTATCTATCCCATTTTTCCAATGTCAGTTCCTCTTAAAATCCTTTTGAGACCACTTACTGCCCCCTGCAAGGTTGGATGAAGTACCCCTGTTAGGTACTTACTCTATGCTATTTTTGCTACCTGTTTCCATAAGGTTCCACTCCCTTATCATCTTTATTAAATAAAATCTTCTTATAAACATAAGCATCTTGGGGGTCACCAACACTACTTTATTCACCATTGCATCATCAACATACAGGTCAATACCTAGAATATCAGATTTCAATAGTGAGCATGGTTTTTTAAAATATATATATATATTTTCTGTTGTAGATGAACACAATATCTTTATTTATTTATTTTTATGTGGTGCTGAGGTTTGAACCCAGTGTCTCACATGTGCGAGGCAAGCACTCTAATACTGAGCTACAGTACCAGCCCGTGAGTCTGGTTTTTAACAGTTATGAAAGAATTTATTCATTCAAATCAATCTTTTTCTTTCTTTCCTTCTTCATCATTTGAATTTGAAGTCTTAATTATCTCATCAAAGCAATGAAAAAATTAAATAAATCTTCATCTATTCTGCTCATTATTTAGTTTTCTGATTAAAAGTTTTGTGTTGGAAAAAGGAGGTCAGAGCTTTAAAATTACTGTGAATTTTATGAAAATTAGGTTTCATTATTCCCATTCAAAACAAGTAACTATTGATATCATGTGTGTAAAAAGTTTGACCATATTTCCTATGGAAACTCTATCTTGGAATTTTCTGATTATTTTCATTGATATAACACATTAATGTGTGTCTGTTATTTTTAACTCACATGTTCAATAAATTAATAAATTATTATTATTTTTTACAGTGTGTAAGATAGCCCAGCATGGTGGTGCACACCTGTAATCCCAGTGGTTTGGGAGGCTGAGGCCAGTCTCAGCAATTTAGCAGTGCCCTAAGCAACTTAGCAAGATCCTGTCTCAAAACAAAAAATAAAAAGTATTGTGTTGTGGTTCAGTGGTTAAGTACCCCTGAGTTCAATCTCTGGCACCAAAAATATAGACAGTGAAGAATTAAAAATGCCAAAACTGATTAAAAAGGTAAATAACAACAGTTGTATCAAGGACTTGGAATGAGTGAATTCATGACTTTCAGCAATTAAAATACTGTTGAGTTTTCTGGTAGCTAATAAATAATGGGAAGTTCGTTGAGTAAATGCATTCTGTGTATCTGCATACTTTTTCTCTCCTTGACAGATTCCACTGCTGTGGTCTCAGTGTTTTTCCTCTCCAAAACTCATATTGAGATTGAATCTCTTGAAATTACATATTAATGGAATTTGGAGGTGAGGCCTGAGAGGTAATTAGGATTATATAAGTTTATGAGGATGGCTCTGCATAATTGCATCAGTAACTTTATTAAGGATAAGAGAGACCTGAGTTAGCAACTTTGCAGAGTCTTGCCATGTAATATCCTTTATTTCAAAGTAAAATAATAAATAGTTTGACGTAGAAATATAATAGATGGTATCATACCTTTCCTCCAGATTACATGCTAGCACCAGGCTCTGGTCTTTCCAACCTCCAGAACCATGATCTGAAATAAACCTTTCCTCTTTATAAACTATCCAATCTGTGGTACTAGAAACAGCAACAGAAAATGGACTACGTTACTCTTTAAGGCATAGACAAAATTTAACATAGATACTACACAAATATCAATATATTTGATACCTTCTGAGTCATAGTCACAACATTAATTTATGGAATTTCAGGTGAACTAGAAGGTTTTGATAAGCCAAAAATTTCATATCTCAGAATTGTTTTCCCCCAGTGGTACAAGACAAGACCTCTTTACTTTTTAAAACTGAGACAATGGCTCACTCTTAGAATAAGAAATCAAAGTCAAAATTAGAAAACATTTTGGTACTACAGAATATATCTATTAGGCCCTATATCACCTGTACTTCTGGTTTGTTACCAGTCAATATTTGAAATCAGAAAAGTATAAGAAATTTCACCTAGTTATGATAACAATGTTTTTTATGTAAATGAGAAATACCATAAATTCCAAGAGTAAGAAATTTTTCTCTGATTCAACTTATTTGGCCTAAATGCAGCTAAATCTTTTAATTTGAAACTTGACATAATATCTTAGCTATCATCACTTCCATCTAGTTCATCAGAAGTTGACAGTTTTTCTTTGTTGTTTTTAACCTATGTATCTCTTGGGGGATATAGACTATCATTTATTCTTCAAGCCAACTTGCAAGGTAAAAATAATCTACATATTCAAGAAGGTGTATTTCACCCTGAAAGTAAACAGGGTATGCAATCTTTCATGGCAAATAATTTCTATAATTGGAATACATCCAGTATAATTAAAGGAGTTAGGTTATTCATCGTTTCTGAAAACCAGCTTATGTTGCCCTCTTAATGGTTAAGTGGAAGAGGCTGTCATTAACAATATTTCACAGATGGGTTGTGATTGAAATTTTCTAATTTATTTCTTTTCTTATCCAGACATTTTTCCCCTTTGTGATTTCAGAGTAAAATAATAAATAGTTTGAAGTAGAAATATAATAGATGGTGTCATACCCTTTATCTCCTGCAAGCCCCAAGTGAAAGAAGGGATGGAAGAATAAAGTGGAGATTGGCTGAAGAATAAATCAAGGCCAGTTGAAAAGAATTGACTGGTGGGCACTAGGAAAAAGGGAAGAGATGGAGGGAGGCTCAACCAGGGCCTTCCTCCAGATTACAATAACTGGTTGAACCGGCCTTTATTTTAGTAGGTATAGTCAGTTTTAAGATCCAGGAATCCGTGAGCCAAATCAGATCAAGCTATGTGGTTGTGTTATTTTGGTAGGAATGCAAGCATACAGAGATCTAGAGAACCTAGTCTTAACCTCAAGAAGCCAATGCCAACCAAAGAAGGCTACAGGGTGCCAGACAAAAGAATGGTCAGCATAGCCTGAATAGAAGTCAGCTACATAGACATTTTGAATGTATGGGCTACTGGTAAGGCAGTAGTAGCTGAACAGAGTTCAAGAATGCTCCTTGATAGAGTCTTTGGTCATATCCTCATAGAGTGGAAGGAACTTTTTAAGATTTCAAGGTGATTATATGCCCCATAAATGATTTAAACCTTTTCATACATTACTAAATTAGCTTTAAACACAAATGTAATGTACACCAAGCAACTATTCTTGCCAGATATTGTGTGGATCATCAGAAATATGAGATATGGAACCCCACTCACTATCTAGTGAAGGAAAAAGACTTGGCAACAGTTGAAGTAAAACATGAATGTAAAACAAAGATGTGAAGATGGTGTGTGGTCATTATTAAAATTCCCTGAAAGAGTAAGGGAAGTCTGCAAAAAGGAGGAAGCTTTATTTTTATTTATGTCAGTATTAATTTTAATAGAAATAGTGGAAACTACCTAAACACAGTGAAATAAATTGTGGTATCAATAAACAGCTTTGATGAAGACTTTGATGTTTTCTAAGGTTCTAACAAATAATAATCATGAATAAAGGGAAATATTTGTAGATATATTCAGTATATGTATTATATATGATTGATAGTATTTCAAGCAAAATCAAGTGAATGATTATTTCCTTTCTAATTTTTGCTTTCAAGGGCATAGGCATCAATGTCTTTATATATTTATTTGATAGTTTTTCTGAGTACCCTGTACATCTCAGATACTTGAGGAGATCTGGGTGAGCTGGTTTGGCCCTTGTGGGTCATTTGGGTGTATACACGTGCAACCATATAATATGGGACTAAATTTTGATGTAAAATGATGTCCAGAGAATCTGACAGTCACACTTGGGGCAGCATGATCAATGGGTCTTCACAGAACCAATGCCTGGGATGAGTATTGGGAGCTGGAGTTTTAAGCTAAGCGATTTCCAGCCAAGGTAGAACAAAACCAAAGAAACAGGTAAATAGTAGTCTGAGGTAATTCTGGAGACTCTTGTGCCTGAATTTTAATTTTTTTCTCATGCAGTTCAATTACTTGCATGAACTTTATCTGCTGGGTGGTGAAGGAACTATTACAAGTATTTTTACTAATTGGGACAATGTCTTTGAGTAGCAAGGAGTAGGAACTAACAAGAACCAGTTTTTAAAAGGGTTGAAGAGGGGAACCATGAACAATTATCTTTTAGCTTAAGTTGTGTTCAGGTATATTCTGTTTAGAATATAATCCTAGAGAACAGGAGTGAGGAAGAGGGAAGAGTGAAATAGGAAAGGAAGGAAACAAAATGCATGGAAGTATTAATGAATTTCACACTATACAGATGACAGGTGCTGGTTACTATGAGATCTTCTGAGGCACCTTATACAATGTATTTCAAAACAATTTGTCCAGGGCATGAAAGTGGAAGCATACAGCCATTTTGTCCTCATCACTTCATCAGGGTGGCCTCACAAAGTCTTAACTTTCCCTTCACTTATGCATTATACATACATTTCTGTTGAGCCAGTCCCTGCAGGTGTGTAAAACAATAGTGGCAGAGAAACAAGTGAGAAGTTCAGGGTTGAAGCAAGGGGCTATCAGGTTGAACTAATGGACGTGTTTTATAGAGTAAAACTTTGTAAACTAGGAATTCATTTGTCTTTCTCTCATTGGATACCTAATTATTCTTAAGATCTACTCCAAAGAAATATTTATATGAAAGTCTTCTGGAAGTTGAGTTAATTTCTTCTTCCTCAGGTCTCCTACATCATCTTGTATCAAGTTGGGTTGCAATTTTTGGTTCATGCATTTGTCTCTCTCTGCCCAGAGAAAAGGGGCTTTATCTTTTTAATCCCTGGATTCAGTATCATGTATGGTGTATACGAAGTTCTCTGATTCAGGAGAGGAGTGGATGTTGAATGCAGGCTGTTTGTACCCTTTCAGATTAAGAGTGAAAAGATACTGGAGTATAGGTCACTAAGATTTTCATTGACTTTATCTCCTTCACATTAAAAAAAAAAAAGTTCCCTGACAAGCTTTCAGTGCAGTTGGCCATCTAAATAGAATGTCACTGATATTTCCAACTCAGTACAACAAAAGCATGACTGCTTTTGTTTGTCACATGTGTCAGCTCCTGTGAGAAATTCTAAAAAGGGTCATAGCATCTGCTCAAGACCACAATAAAAGAAATCCCAAATAAGCCATGTTATAATATATATTATCATTAGTTTTATCATTATTCTGTCCTTTTTTAGGAATAAAAATTCTCTGACCACAGAGAAAAATTGTGGTCTGTCTCAAAGGAGGCCACCCAGAAAACAATACACAGTAAAAACAAAACATAAAATATAGAAAGCTTTCCACAGAGGTGAGAGGTGATTTTTTTCACACCTTTTTTTCTCACCTGATAAGTGATAGGGCACACTGCTAAATCTCCTCTGTTCATTTGAAAGATGTTTCACATAAAACTGATTTAAACATATTATTACTTAGATTTCAGTCCTGAAGGCAGGGTAAGTCTGAACTATTAAATGTTTTAAAAGTTACTTACAATATAAAAATAGTTCAAATGAACAATTTCCCAAAACTGAAAATAGAAGATTAAAGGATAATCGTCATAGTAACAACAGCTACAATTTAATGAATGGCCTACTAAGTACCAGAAACCATTATCAGCATTTATAATAGGTCAATTGTTAAACATAAGTTCAAATATCCTTGCGTGGGTTCTGTTTTTACAGATGAGGAAACTAGATCAGAAGGATAAGTAATTTCTATCAAATGTCATATGAGAAGTAGCAGAAGTTATATACAGATACACCACAACACAAATGAATTTCATAGCTATGGGGCTGAGCCAAAGAAGGCAGAAATAAAGGATATACACTATATGATTACATTGGGATAAATTTCCAAAACAGGCACACCTAAAGAAAGCTTATAAAAGGAGAGTATCACTTTTGTAGGGTGGGATTTTACTGGGAGGTTGTAACAAGAATCTTCTGGACTACTAGAAATGTTTTTTATCTTGACATGGGTAATAGTGCAAAAGCATATACACCTGGTAGGGCCTGCGCTTATAATCCAGCTACTTGGAGGTTGAGGTAGGAGGAGGTATATCAAGACTAGCCTGGATAACTTAGTGAGATCCTGTCTCAAAATAAGAAATAAAAAGATCTATAGATGTAGATTAGTAGTACAGCAACCCTGGGTTCAATTCCTATCTCTCTCTCTCTCTCTCTCTCTCTCTCTCTCTCAGGCACACACACACACACACACACACACACACACACACACACACACAGCTCAGGTGAGGTGGAGGACATCTATAATCCCTGTGATTCAGGAGACTGAGGCAGGAGGATTGCAAATTTGAGACCAGTCAGTAATTTAGTGAGATCCTGTCTCAAAAATACAAAGGGCTGGAGATAGCTCAGAGGTAAAATACCTCTGGATTCTCCTCCCCTCTACACACAAAAGGGTTGTGTTAGTAAGCTTTGCATCGCTGTAGCCAAAAATGCCTCACAAGAACAATTTAGAGGGGGAATTTCTTTGGTTTTTTGGCTCATAGTTTCAGAGGTTTAGTCCATGGTAACTAGACTCCATTGTTCTAGGCCTGAGATGATGTAGAACATCATGGCAGAAATATGCTGTGGAGGAAAGCTGTTCAGCTCATGGCAGCTGGGATGCAGAGGGAGGGAAAGAAGGGGGGAGAGAGACAGAGACAAAGACAGAGAGAAAGAGAGACAGCCAGAGAGAAAGGGTAGCTAGGGACATGATATAATCCCCAGGGGCAAGGCCCCCCATGGTCTACTTTTTAAGCCTGCCTACAGGTATTTCTAATTCTGGTATATAGGAGGCTATTTTGATATATATGCACATACATTGTGGGATGTATAAATCAATTAGCATATACATCATGTCATATATTCATCTTTTTCATGGCAAGAACACTTAAAATCTAATCCTAGAAAATCTCCAATATACAATATATGGTTACTAACCAAAGATACCATGATGTATAATAGGTCTTTTGAACTTATTCCTTTTGTCTAACTGAAATTTTGTGTCCTTTGACTAATATCTCTTCAATCCCTCTCTCCAACTTCTAACTTCTGGTAACCATCATTTTACCCTGTTTCTATTATTTCTTTTTTTGTATTGTGAATGTAAATAAGATCATTTGTATTTGTCTTTCTGTGCCTGGATTATTTCACTTAGCATGTCCTCCAGGTTTATTCATGGTATCACGAATAACAGGTTGTCCTTCTTTTTTTATGGTTGAACAGTGTTGTATTTCCATATATGCTACATTTTAAATATCCATTCACCTATCCATGGACACTTAGGTTGATTCTGATCTTGGCTCTTGTGAATAAAATTCCATGAATATGAACATGCAGATACCTCTTCTACATTTTCATTTCACATCTTTTGGCTATATATCAAGCAGCAAGATTGCTAGGTCACATGATATTTCTATTTTTGTTCTTTAAGGAATCTCCTTATTGTTTTCATAGCCAGTATGGATCCTGGCTATACTAATTTGCTATCTCTCTAACAATGTACATAAATTCCCTTTTCTCCATATCCTCACCAATACTTATCTTTCATCTTTTGGATAATGGTCATTCTAACAGATGTGAGGTGATATTTCATTTGTGGTTTTTATTTATATTTCCCTGATAATTAATAAGCTTTTTCCCCCCATATACTTTATGATCATTTATATATCTTCTTTTTTCCATTAGGAAAACAGGGTCAAAGTATATTGCATTGGGGAGATGTCTATGTTAGTTTTCCATTGCTGTGACCAAAATACCCAACAAGGACAACTTGGAGGAGATAAAGTTTATTTTGACTCACAGTTTCAGAGGTTCAGTCTATGTTTGGCTGACTCCATTGCTTTGGACCTAAGTAGAGACAGAACATCATGGTGGAAGGGTGTGCTAGAAGAATACTTCTTGGAATGAGAGAGAGGGAGGTAGGGGAGAAAGGTGGAGGGATGGGGCCACAGGGAAAATACACTCTGGCAGGGCATGCCCCCAGTGGCCCACCTCCTCCAGCCACAACCCCACCTGTGGGGACATCTTTTACTTTGTGGGGACATCTCATATCCAAGCCATATTACAATGCCAAAGTTAGGTAGGTTAGCAGTCCTCTTCTCAAATGATTTGGGATTCAGGGAAGCGTTTTAGTGTTTATAAAGAACTAAAGAGTTTTATGGGCTGAATTTTGTTCTCCTAAATTCATATGTGGAGTCTGAACCCCTAGTACCTAAGTATGTGACTGCATTTGAAGGTAGGATCTTTAAAGGGGTCATTTTAAATAAAAAGAAGTCATTAGGGTGGTCATAAAGGTGGGCCCTTTTGGTTGGTGTTCTTACAAGAAGAGATTAGGGTACTCACACACACACAAAGAAGAGAGAGGGAAAATATGGTATTGTATAAGCCAATAAAAAAGACCACAGAAAAAAAACAACCCTGCTGACACCTCAGCTTTAGACTTCTAGCCTTTAATCGTGAGAAAATAAATTTCTGTTGTTTAAGCTATCCACATTGTACCTCTTTGTTATGAAAGACCTAGCAAATCATACATGTGTCTCTAAAACAAAAGTCAACCTGGGTCTCAGTCAATTCAAATCAGACAGGGCCCAGGCCATGAAGACCAAGTATTAAGTCATACAGCTCAGAAAGTCACCAGAGCTGCCAGGGATATTTGGTTAATGATCTTAGCCAAAAATAATTTCCAAACTCTATCTACTGTAGGAATGGGGCTTCTAATATTCTTTGAAATGTGATTCTCACTGACTCAACTATGGGACAGAAGAGCTACAGGTGTAAAATCTTTAATTCTGATGCTGAGCAGAGTCAGACACAAGCAGAGGTTGACTGACCATCTCAACAAGCTAACTAGCTGCATATTAAAAATTTGCCAGTGAATGGTTGGAGTTGTAGAATATCATGCTAAGTGAAATAAGCCAATCCCAAAAAACCAAAGGCCAAATATTTTCTCTAATAATGCAGATGCTAATTCACAATAAGGCTGGGGGGCACTAGGGAAGAATAGCTTTACCTTAGATTAGGTAGAGGGAAGTGATGGGAGGGGAAGGAAGAGGATGTGGGGATAGAAAAGATAGTAGAATGAAACAGACATTATTACTGTATTTATATATGTGACTACATGACCAATATGATTCTGCAACATGTACACTCAGAAAAATGAGAAATTATATCCCATTTATGTATGATATATCAAAGTGCATAAATGCATTCTACTGTCATGTATAACTAATTAAAACAAATAAAAAATTTAAAAAAAAGAATGAGGAATGCTGAGCCATTCAGAATTGATAGACAAGATATTTGTTTCTGTTTGCACATTCCTTGGGTATTAGATCAAGGAGGACGTGTGTGTGTGTGTGTGTGTGTGTGTGTGTGTGTGTGTATGTGTATATATATATATATATATATTTAATATCCAATGTACACAATGACTACTTCAGTTCTTTTCCTTCATGTGCTGTACTATGATTCGACCACTGTCATTGCTTCTATGGGTTACTGCAACTTCCTCCTTCTATCTTACTGGTCTTTCTTGCTCCCTGGCCTCCAGAAGTGAGGAATAAGGGCAGATTATTTTAGGTATGAATAGGCACATTGTCACGATTTTCCTATTTGCATGTATATATTTGCCAAAGAAAGAAATCACTTAGAAATTATCTTGAGTCCTTGTCCTAGTCTCTTAAGTCCAAATCTTTCTTTGCATTTACTCTCACTTTCATTCTTTCCTTTTCCATTTCTACATTTCCTAGTACTTTTCAGATCCTCCTGAACTCAGAAATAGCCTTACTTTTCTGCTTCGCTCTTCTCTTTCTCCTCAATTCCTAAATTCATCCTACATAAAATAATTTTTATAAAACATCTCTATAAAATTTTGACCATGGTGCTATTTTCCTATTTGTTAAACTTCAATAGCTCTAGACTGTCTGCAACAACAAGTTCCAACACTCCTGAGCCTAATGTTTAAGGCTATGAGAATCTGGCCTGTGCTAGAATAATCTTATTTACAACTGCTCTAGCATTTCAAATCTTACAATGAATTGAAGTGGTGTCCTGTATTACCTTCCACAATCCTCCCACCCTTATGCTTTTGCTGCTATGGTGTCATTCCCTAGCTTCCACCTCTTCTATGTTCCATCTGTCTTTCAAGACCAACTCAAAACCCAGATGCATTTGTTCTAGTTTTTCTCCCACTATGATGTGCCTTCTCCTCTGCCTTTTCATGTTATCCATCTTTTATGGCTAAGAATAATTTTAACTTAACTTTCAGATCTTTCCTAACCACCCTGGCCTTCAATCCTTCCTGAAAGGCTATCAGGGGGCCATTAGGTGCCAGACATTGTCTGAATCCTAGGGATCATAGCTAGATAATGTACAATTTCTAATGTCCAGGATGGTGTACTTTCCTCTCTAAACACCTATTTCAGTCACTGCCCAAAGAATTGTCTTCCAATAATGGGATGTGTTAGAAAATTTTTTTCTCTTTTGAACTGTCAATTATATTTCTAGAATTTTCCTTTAAAAAATGACTTGTCTCCCCTAGTTAGATTATAAAGATTCTGTCCCCCAAGCAAAGTATCTAGTATTTATACAAGAATGGAGAGGCATTTATGTACTAGGCATGAGGTCCTATTTTTGCTAGTGTTCCTACTGGTGTAATATGTCAATTTTTGGGGCACACAAACCCCATAATTTTACAGGTATTATTGCTTAGGATAAGGTTAAAGTAGACATTAGCTATTTAGGTTTTTGAAAAGTAAATTAATTTAAATTTAAAAAAATTAAGTAATACTGTTTCAAGTTATAGTTTTGGAAAAAACTAAAAAGTGGTTCTTCAAGTGTGCTATATAAGAATGAACTTGTAAAGTAGAAAATAAAGCCCAGAAATACACTGGCTCTTACTTATAAGTCTTATAACTGTCTTATAAGTCAGCATACAGGATTCAAGTGAAGGTACCTGGTTTCTCTAACTGAAACACTTTAAATTTGCCCCTTTTACCATGTACCATGATACTCTTTTGCATAAAGATTAAGTTTAATTACTTCAATGTGTCTGACCTGTGTTTTTATATGGTTTCTCATCTCCTCTGTAAGACTTGCTTTTGTTTTTTAAATCCTTCACTACCAGAAAAATGAATGGGGCACTAGAGTGAATTTTGTGTGTCTCCAAGCACATTTATAAAGCATAGAAGGAAAAAGACCCGATTTCCTGCCTGGCTGAGTGAAACGTTAATTCTTCACGTTGGCACCTCAACCTGCAGCTGTAATCAGGGCTGTTATGCCCAAATAGGCCCTTAAACGGAAGACCTGCTGAGCAGAGACCCACTTTCCCAGCCCCACTCAACTGCGTTGTCTTTTCTGCCAACTGACCAGGCGGAAGCAGCAGCAGGGGAGGAGGGACTGCAGGTAGGTGGGGAGGGGATCATTTTGAAAGCCCTAAATCCCTTGCAGGGAAGAAGCAGCTGCTCCTTGTTTTTCTAAACATCTGTCCCATCTGTGCCTGGCCTTACCTCACCGTTTGGTGGCTTGAGCTAGTTAAACGTGTATTTGACGAGGGATCACTTCTGAATGCTGGTTGGTGAGTCAAATAGGCCCAAGTGCTACCCAGAAAGTTTCTTTTATTGAAAAGAGGGGCAGTTGGGGCGCTTAAGGAGGATGGCTGTTTATTTTCTTCTCACAAAACATACAGCTTTAAAGGACAGGGTCGTTATTTGGAACATCACCCAAAGTGGACTGTATGTCCTGGGGTTATTATTTCACAAAAGTTACTTCTAGAGCTCAGATTGTACTTACCGGCCCCGATTTGAAAGAGTAATGATACTTGCACATCATATACCACTTTAATGGTAGGATGAGCTGTGCACACTGTGTGTGAGCTGCGTCTCACCGATGGTCTTCAGCAGCGTACTGCTTGTATTTGGTTTGCTTGCTAATCCTGTGCTCTTGAGAATAAAGGCCTTATTTTTATTCAGTTGTTTTTCCTTAGTACTCAGAACCAGGCCTGGAACCTGGCGAATATAAAATGGAGCTTTATGAATGAATGACAAAGAAAAATAAAGGGTGGATGTTTCATTTGGTTCTCTGAAGGAGAGTATGGGGAGGGGGGCCTCGGACATTGACACAGCAGCGGAGGGAAGTATAGTTCCAAAGTGCCAGATGCGGAACCAGAAGCCTTCGCTACGCCTCCCAAAGCCAGGCTGCGCGGTGGGAGACAGTCTCCGTGGAAGCGCGCGCAGCCACGCCCCCTTCCCTAGTCAAGCGCTGTGAGCTCCCCGGACAGGTTTCGGGGCGGGGCCCGCGAGGCGCAGGCGCAATGCGCGGCGGAAGTAGGAACTTGGGCAGGGTAAAGGATAGGAGCTTTGCCGGGCTTTGCGAAGGGCGCCGCGCTCCTCCTCTTGTCGCGGGAAGCTGCGGCGGCGCACGTGCAAACGAGCCCAAGCCCCTCCCCCATCCCACCCCCGCCCCTGCCCTGAGCCTCCGGGAGGCTGCCTCCTGCGACCGCCGTGATGGCGCTCGACCCCGCAGGTACGGGGACGACCAGCGTGGTTTGCCGAGGGCCTGGGCTCGGGTCTCGCGCCGCGGGCCTGCGGGCGGGGCGCGGCCTGGGAAAGGTGCAGAGCTGAGGTTGCACCGCTTCCGCACACTTGCCCTCACGCCTGGCCGGCTGCTATAGGGTTTCCTGCCGGCCCTGGCGTCTTCCCCTGGTTGTAGGTCATTCTCAAGTGTTAGGTGAGGCGCGTTCCGTTTGTTGTCTGAACTTTCGTCCTGTTGTGGTCTGGGAACATCTTGCCAAGGGAGACTGGTTTCTTCATCTCCATCCTCATTTTCGCCCCTTTGGGGGCACCTGCTCCTTGCAACAACAGTGTGTCTTCCAGACGTTCTTGCCACACAAGAAAATTCATTGTAGTCCCAGCGCACACTTTTACTTTTCTTTTTGGTAGTTAATGGACCCCAAGTTAATCCTTAAAGCCCAACTTAACAGTTCAAGGTCTTCATCCTTGTGGCCACAGTCATTTTCATTGGAAAGGATCTTCAGAGTCTTGAGTTTGTCAGTTTCTCTCAATTTTTTTTTCCTTACAGTAAACCTCACCCAGTGTACTTTTTTTTTTTTTAGGTTATTTATGTGAGGGTGTAGCTGAGGGACTTCTTGTCACTCCTTTCGTTTTAGAGAAAAACACAAAGTATTGAGAGGTGGGATGCTTTCAAACTTTCGGAGATTCTGAAGTTGAAAAAAAAGTCCCTTTCATGGTCTCTCAAGGAGAATGAAAAATATGTGCAGGACACAAATGATAAAAGTTTGTTGAATATTTTATTATCAAGCAAAGTAGTCTCATTTATCCAAAAGTAGTATCTCCATTTTACAGAATAGGAAAGTGAAATTCAGAGAGGTTAAATTACTAGTCCAAGCAGGTAGTGGTAAGATCTGGTAAGAGAAAAAAGATTGCATAGATTCTGTGATTAGAGCAATAGAATTGGTGCAGGTGAAATCATGTGGTTAGAAAAAGGATGATGTAGTCAAGAAGATCTTTGAGATGGAGAATATTGAGTTCAATTTTTAAATAAGTAAACTTTGATAATGAAAAAAAAGAAGATGGAAAATAAAGACAGAAGATTGAACTGGAGTTTGGTTTTACAAGTTATTTTCTGGGTAATGTTAATGAGATTGTTTTGAGCTCATTTCTTCATATCTGCTTCTGAATGAAATGCTATTTGTAAATAATTTCTTCCACTACTTTCTTTTTTTTTATTTTTTGGTACCAGGGATTAAACTCAGGGTCACTCAACCACTGAGCCACATCCCCAGCCCTATTTTGTATTTTATTTACAAACAGGGTCTCACTGAGTTGTTAGCTTCTCACTTTTGCTGAGGCTTGCTTTGAACTCACAATGATCCTCCTGCCTCAGTTTCCCAAGCTGCTGGGTACAGGCATGTGCCACTGTACCCAGCTCCACTCCTTTCTTCTTTCTAGAAATGTTTATTGTGCTCCTTCTGCATACACAAATGTAAGCTGATTGGTCAGCTAAGTAGGATAACTAATGGGATGGCAAAATTCAGGTTTCAATTATAGAAAATTTAAGTTAAAATCGGGATACTGAGTAATATTCCATTGAGTATATATACCACATTTTCTTTATCCATTCATCTATTGAAGGACACCTAGATTGATTCCATAGTTTAGCTATAGTGAGTTGAGCTGCTATAAACATTAATGTGGCTGCATTACTGTAGTATGTTTATTTTAAGTCCTTTGGATATAAACCGAGGAGTGGGATAGCTAGTAAATGGATGGAGTTGGAGAATATCATGCTAAGTGAAATAAGTAAATCCCATAAAACCAAAGGCCTAATGTTTTCTCTAATACGTGGATGCTAATTCACAATAAGACAAGGACACTAGAGAAGAATAGCATTATCTTAGATTAGGTAGAGGAAAAGGAGAGGAGGAGAAGGGATGTGGGGAAAGAGTAGAATGAAACAGACATTATTATTGTGTGTATATATGTGACTACATGACCAATATTAGTCTGCAACATGTACACTCAGAAAAATTAGAAATTACATCCCATCTGTGTATGATATATCAAATTGCATAAATGCATTGTACATTTTAATGTATAACTCATTAAAACAAATAAAAAATTAATTTTAAAAATTTAAAAAATTGACTACATGAAAAAAAAAATTGAGATGCTGGTAGGATTTGGAAATTACTAACACTCTGACAGTAGTACAGTTATAAAGATGGAGGTGAGTACTGAGAACTCTACAGGAACACCATCTTTGAAGCTGGAATCTGTGGGATCACCTCAAGAGTAAGTGCAGTTAATTACCTTGGCAGCCTCTATATTTTTTCTAGTATTGCCATTGTTCAGTATTTGTAAGACTGTTTTAAAATGTGCCTTCCACCTCTATGTTAATGTTAATATCTTCATTTTTGCAAATCTTGTTCTGAAAGTGAATTTAAATTTCAGTCAAAGTTTAGCCAGAGATAAGCCGATGGAAGTGGTCAGTGATCATCCTGGGAAATGTTACCTCTGCTCTCTCCACAAAAAAAAAAAAAAAAAAGAAAATTATGGATCTGATCTGGTTTGCATGTTTGAGTGAATTGATTCTGAGTGAATTGATTCTGAAGGCCATATTAAGAAACATGGTCTGATTGAAGCAAACGCTACATTTTTTAAATTATGTGAATAGCTCTCAATTTAAAAAGTTCCTGCACCTCATTATCAAAGTAAGTAGTATGTTCTTTGTAGAAATTTTATGAAATATTGTAAGATAAGAAAAACCCGTGGAGATAGGGAGGAGATAAGCATTGGAGAACATTTATAGAGTTTAAAATGTTCTGCTATCTTCTAGATGTATATGAGAGAAAAAAAACAAGTCAGTTAATTCAATGCAAAGTAGGCCACAGGCAAACTGTCTTGTATTCTTCTATCAAATGTCTTCTTCTGTTCCCTATAATATTGATGTTTTTTTTCTTTATTAGATATCAGTGGGAAATTTTACTTTTTGGAAAACATAGTTTCAAAGTTTTACCAAATAAAGTAAATGAAACTTGTTAATTCGTTTAAGAAATTATGGTTACATTGTAGTTTATAGCAGATTTCTAAATTTGACATGTCATATTGCATAAGTTAATTTTCTGCTTTGATCTGCTTTTCGATTTGTTGAGTGAAAGGGGAAGTTTTCACACCTAGCAATATGTACAATCTGAAGTTCAAGAAATTGGTGGTATTGAGAAATGAACATCTTCTGTGAAGGAGTTGGTTATTAATAGTGAAAGCTGATAAGATAAAGAAGTTCAGATGAAGTATGTCATTGTGGGATATAGGAAATAAATGACTCAGAAACTAAGCAGAAATAAGTGCATATACCTTGTTGATATAGTTTCCATATTTTGTAAGAGTTTGAGACTAAAAGATTAGATGTTGCTAATTAACCTAATATTTTATATTCCTTCTCTTCAAAGAAAAAGGTGTTTGTCAGCTACCTGACGACTTGCTCCTCTTTTCTTCTTCTTCTTCTTTTTTTTTTTTATAGTTTTTCTCCCATTGGAAGGGGTCAGAATTCATTTGTCTTTACTTTCTGATCAAAAAATGAGAACTGTGAAATTTTGAATTTTGCTTGTTCCAAATGATACTTCTGAAATATACAGTTGTATTGTCTAAGGGTTATTTCCATGCTTTGGCATAACTGCAGAAAATCAATTACCCTTATTTGCCAAAGTTCTCTTAGATAGGCCTCATATGTATGATGGTGTTATGGAAAATTTGAGACATTGGTTATATGACTTAATGTTACCTTTCATCAGAGACTTGGGTCATTTTACCTCTGTGAGCCTCCATTTCTTTATCTGTACAATTTGATCAAAATACTTAACCTGGGAAGGTTGTTATGAAGATTGTATGGCCTTCATTGTCCTTGTCTCCTTTTTGTTTTGTCAGTTTAAAATAGCATGAAGGTAAGACTGTATGAGGCACATGGATCCTAACTGTCTTGATTTTCCCAATTTAAGACCTTCTTTCCTTTTCTCATGTTGCACTTTTATTATTGCAAGAGGGTATGAGCAAGCTGGCAAGAACGTGAAAATCTTGTTATGAGCATTTATATGGAGGGAGCTAGAGTCTGCCTAGCTTCTGGTGGGAAGCACTTAGTGTTATGGTTTGGATTTAAGGTGTTCCTCAAAAGCTCATGTGTGATACGATGCAGGAATATTCAGAGGAGAAATGATTAGATCATGATAGCTGTAACTTAACAAATTAATTCGTTTGATGGATTAATAATTTGAATGGATTAATGGGTGATAACTATAGACATGTAGGGCATAGCTAGAGGAAGTAGGTCACTGGGGGATTTAATTTTTATTTATTTATTTATTTATTTTTTTAAAGAGAGAGTGAGAGGAGAGAGAGAGAGAGAGAGAGAGAGTGAGAATTTTTAATATTTCTTTTTATTTTTTTTAGTTCTCGGCAGACACAACATCTTTGGTATGTGGTGCTGAGGATCGAACCCGGGCCGCACGCATGCCAGGCGAGCGCGCTACCGCTTGAGCCACATCCCCAGCCCCTGGGGGGATTTTATTATCCTTGACTTCTTGCACTGAAGCTCTCTTTGCTTGCTGGCTGTCAGGAACAGAGTAACTTTTCTCTACCATGCCCTTTTGCCTCTTCTCAGGCTCAGAGCTATGTAGTTGGCCTGCCATGGATTCAGCCTCTGAAACCTTGAGCCAAAATAAACCTTTTCTTAAGTTCTTCTTATCAGGTATTTTAGTCACAGTGATGAATATTAGGAAGTAAGATATTTAGGAAGTAACAATTGAGAACTATGATCACAGTGATGAATATTAGGAAGTAAGATATTTAGGAAGTAACAATTGAAAACTATGATCAATTGAGAAAGCATCTATACTTGATGCTTTCTCTTTGATGCTCTTGGTAGCTAATAAAGGAGAGGAACATAGAGATTGAACCTGTGCTAATGAAAATACTTTTGCAGATTTATTACAGGCATTTTTCTTGTGTGTGTTTGTGTGTGTGTGTTTACCTCTAGAGTAAATAGTAGCATGGAAATGTCTTCAGGAACAAATAGGAGTACCTAGGAAGTTTTTTTGAATTGGCATTAAGAGCTGGTTAATCTCAGTGGCTTGGGAAGCTGAGGCAGGAGGATCATGAGTTCAAAGCCAGCTTCAGCATGTTAAGAAAGCCCTAAACCACTCCGCAAGACTTTCTCTCTAAATAAAATATTAAAAAGGGCTAGGGATGTGGCTCAGTGGTTAAGTCCCCTGGGCTCAATCCCTTGTATACCTCCCCCCCCCAAAAAAAAAAGTGGAATTAATTTAAATAAGAACTGAGTTAGTTAAATCAGAACATGCTATGAAGATTCTGTAATACTCTGATTTATTTCACTGTTATCTTTGTCGATTCATTGCAAGTGCTGTTATCAGTAGCCTTATAATCTGGTGCTGCCATATTGCAAGAATACATGAGCCCCAAAGCAAAATCTGAGCTAACAAATTCAGCCAGTGAAAAAGGTGAAAATTGACTTTTAGGTGATGATAGAATGTTGAGATGTTAGAGCTTTGGAAATTTTCCGTGGTTGTGTTACCCTGCTTCTTTATGAATTCATGTGACTATATAGAAGGAAACTTTCAAAAAAAAATTTTTTTTTTCTCCAGGCTCTTGTACAAACGTATAACATGTATACAACATTGACAGGAAGGGAATCAGAAGTTTTTGAATTTTATGAAAAGTTCCATATCTATAATATTTTCAGTGTTGAAGATAGCTTTGAAGTTAATTAATTATAAAATTCTAATTAATTAATAATTAATGTTTAATGACTGGTGTGCTACCAAGTGCAAAATCTTTAAATTTATAAATTTTTAGAAGGGATATTTTTGATGCAATGCCAAGACTTTGGGAAACTGAAATTAGTATTCATGCAATTCTGTAATTATTTATTTGCCTTAGGAGGTTTTAGAAGAATGATCAGAAGGAATTTTTGTAAGCAGTTTAAAGAACTTGTTTGATAGGGCTATTTTAACTTAGAATTCATAATGAAGATAAATTCCTATTATAATTTATTTATGGAAAAATGGCTCAATATTACAAAAATGGTTCAATATTACTAAATCTGTATCCAGAAAACTGATTTAAAAAATTGCTTTAGTTATGTGTGACCATTGCAAGATTTATAAAACAAAGAGATTCATTTAGTACATTATAAATAAGTGATATCAATTAAAACATAGAGGTGAAAGAGGTAAAACTTTGAAATTGATTTTCTAAATTTGATTAGTATATCACAATATTTATTTGAATCTGCTCAGTAGTTACGCTGTTAATTATTGAGATCTGACTATGATTTATGCTATAACAATGTGAAATGGAGTGTGTGGAGATAGTCCTAGTTTTATTTCCTCTTTAAGTACACATTAGCTTTCTAGTCAACAAGATGACTCAAGAGCATTTCAAATTCAACATGTCCACAACAGCCCCAGGTCTTTTGCATTCTTTGTCTCAGTGAGTGGTCACATCATTTCGCTTGGAGCCAGAAAACAGGGTGCCCTCCTTGAATCACTTATTTTCCTTTGTCCCTTCAGGCCCTGCCACTCTTGTGGAATCTCTCTTGAATCTATCTGTCCTTTTCTCTCCATTCATATTTTCAACTTGTTCTATAAGCTCAGTTTTCTTTTTCTAATTTTATGGCAGTTTCTTTCAAAACAAAGGGAAAGGAGAAAGCACTGATAAATAGTATAGCACAGATTTCAGCAAACTCCCTTGTGGGCCAAATCTGGTAAGGCTTGCAGAAGCTGGGAATGGTTAGTAACCTTTTTAAAGGCTTGTTTGAAAATATACACCTCCCCTCCCCAAACACACACAGATGGTATGTAGCTTGCAAACTTAAAATATTTATACTCTGGTTCTTAAGGGAAAAAGTGTCCTATCATAGGCAGCAAAATTGGGATACAACTAGAGGTGTGATAACGAGAAAAAACATCATGTGAACACCTTCATATAATTATTTTGAAATTTTAGGTGAGATAAGTGTCCTTAAGAAATTTAAACTTTAAAAACTCCAAGTGATCCAAGAATAAAAATCCCTTAGAAAATTGAATTAGTTGTTAAAATTCTCTTTGCATCTTCCAAACGAAGGCCCTGATAAGTGATGGATCTGCATCTCATAAAAAGGAAAAGAAAGAAAGAAAAAAATCAGTAGCAGATCTGTATGCACATTTACACGTCTATATGTGACTATCTGTATTTTAAGAGATTTATTGCAAAAAACTAGCTCAGCTGATTGTGGGCAGCAATTGGGCAAGTCTAGAATATGGAGCAGGGCAGACTATCAGAAAGTGCAGGCTTTCGACCAGTACTCTTGGTCGAGAGCTGAAGCTGTAGTCATCTAGTGGAATTGTTCAGGAAAGCCTGGTTCTGCTTTTTATCCTTTTAACTAATTGAATCAAGTGCACCCAAATTATTTTGGGTAATTTCCTTTACATAAATCTGCAAAATATCTTCAGAGCAACACCTGAATTAGTGTTTATTTTAGAAATTGGGTGCCTATAACCTGTTAAAGCTGATCCATAAAATTGACCATCACAAGTGGTTTCTGCCAAATTTTGAAGGAACAGGTAATAATCTTTATATAGGTTGAGCATTCCTAATCTGGAAATCTAGAATTTGAAATGTTCCAAAATGTGAAACTGCACAATGTAGGATGCTAAACTGGTAAAATCTATGTGAATATTCCAAAATTCTAAATCTGAAACACTTCTAGTCCTAGTCATTTCAGATAAGGGATATTCAACCTGTACAGAGTGATTCAAAGAATATTAGAGGCAGAGAAAAATCCCTAATTTCTTGTTTAAATAATGTAACTTCGATACCAAAACAATACAGACAAGAAAGTCATAAGTAAATCAGAAATTCTAAAAAGAATTTAAGCATTCAAGATAAGCATCCTGTTAATTAATATTCACTATTTTTTTCTAAAGAATGTAGTTGTAGAATTAGAAGACACAAAGCAGTCCTAAAATTGTCTGCTTAGATACTGGAAGAGAGTCTATTGTCAGATTACCAGAGTAATGATAGAGTAAAGTTGTGTGGGTTTTAAGGACAATAGTAAAAGAAAAATTGACCCTGTACACCAGCAGTGAATAATTATAACCTGTTATCTGTGGAACAACACCTTGACCAATAAAAATTAAATTAAAAAATGAGCAGTAATCTTTAAGGAGAAAAGCATAAGACTTTTTTTCTACTTAATTATCTAATTTGTAATAATTTATGTGTTAAAATATCTGTTAAACAATGTGTCTTTTTAAAAGCTAAATTATTTTAAGTTAAGATGACCAGCTAGTGACATTTACAGACTTCAAGTGAGTTTTCATAAGTGTATACTCTAATCAAGACATCCATCAGAATACCCCTTTCCACACCCGTAGACAACTACTGTTCCATTTTTGTCACTGCAGATTAATTTTGCATGTTCTTCAACCACATAGCTAAGTAGCAAGTATTTTTGAGATTCACCCATGTTGAGTGTGTCAGTATTCATGATAGTATTGTTTGTAGGGTATCAATAATACCTTTCTTTTTTGTTACTAAGTAATTTTTGGCCATTCGGAATAATGCTTCCATAAACAGACTTGTATAAGTTGTTTTCTGGGCATAGTGAAGTTTTCCAAAGAAATTTACCATTTACTTTTATCAGTAATGTATGAAAGTTCTAGTTGCTTCACATTGTCTCCATTGTTCAGTGTTGTCTGTGTTTTAATTTTAGTCATTTTTGTGGTTGTGAAATAATATCATAGGTTTCATTTGCATTTTTGATGATTAATGATTTGGGGCATCTTTACGTGTGTAGATTTATAATTTGTTTAGCTTTAGTGATATTTTTGTCCACTTTTTATTGGGTTGTTGTTTTTATTACTATATGTAATTATTATATGTAGGCATTCTTTATATACTTCATATTCAAGTTCTTTCTCATATACATATGCTTGAACTGTTTCTCTTGGTCTCTGGTTTTGCCTTTTAATTTCCTTAACATTATCTTTTGATGAACAGAAAATGCTATATTTGGTGAAGTCAAATTTATCACTTTTTTCCTGTACAGTTCTTTGTATTCTCTTTAAAAATTTTTTGCTCCAAGGAATTAATTTTTTAAATAGTTTTAATTTTACATGTAGGTTTGTAATCCATGACAAATTATTTTTATTTTTGTGGTATTGGGGATTTAATCTAGAGGCACTTAACTACTGAACTACATCTCTAACCCTTTGTATTTTTTATTTTGAAACAGGTTCTTGCTAAGTTGATAGGGCCTAAGTTGCTGACTCTAGCTTTGAACTGGTGATCCTCCTGCCTCAGCCTCTAGTGTCACTGGGATTATTTTTGTGAATAAAATGAAATAGGGGATCAATGGGATCAGACTGATATTTTACATGTTCACATATTTGTTCTGCCACCATTTATTGAAAATGCTTGTATTTTCTCATTGACTAGCCTTGTTGTATTTGTCCAAATAAATTTAGTGTCCATGAAAGTACTCTGGACTGTATTTTATGTTACTTTATTTGGTTAATCTAATTATGCCAGTACTACCCCAACTTTTTGTGTAGCTTTATGGTAAAACTTTGTAGTTGCTGCAGGTCATTCAAATTTGTTCCCCTATTTTGGTGTTGATTTGGTTGTTCTAGATCCTGTGTTTTTGTATACATTTTTGACTTTATTATCATAACTTTGTATAGTAATAATTTAATATTCACAAGAAATTGCAAACTAGTATAGTTTTCATGTACCTTTACCATCTTTTTCTGATACTATATGACATAATCGTAGTACTAACTTTCCCAGTGGGTGTGATGCTGCTTCCAACTGGGACAAAACTTGTTATTGGGTGGAGGCAAAAATTCTACTTCTTTAATATATAAAAGCCCTGTTACATATTCAGTATGTAACTTTTAAATATATTTTTGATATTAATATTTTATGGGGGACATTAGGAATAAATATCAACAAAAGACTCCTTTTAGGGAAAAATGAAAAAAAAATGTTGGGGGCACAATGCTATGGTAAAGAAGAAAAACACAAATTGACATTGGCATGATACTGTTGACTCAGTTACATACATATCTTAGTTATAGTTATGACATTTTATCCTATGTGAAGATTTGAGTAAGATTTAAGAAACCATGACCACAGCGTACAGAGCTGTTCCATTACCACTAAGAAAACCCCTTATTACCTCCTAATAGTGTCACCCTCACTAATGTTTTCCATTGCTATAATTTTGTTACTACCATAATTTTATATCAATGGAATTATATACTATAGGATTATCTTTTTTTTCTATTTAGCATAATGTCCTTAAAGCCCATCTGAGTTGTTATTGTGTATTAAAAGTTCATTTTGTTTTATTGCTGAGGAATATTTAACTGTCTGGATGAACATTGACCTGTTGAAGGATTTTTGTGTTATTTCTAGGTTTTGGCTATTACAGATAAAGCTACAATGACATTTTTATGTAGATTTTTGTTTTCATTTTTTTAGGATAAATCCTGGGGAGTGCATTTGTTGAGTTGTAGGGTTAGTTTTTGCTAAACTTTGTAAGAAAGTGTGTACTTCAAAGTGACTGTATTGTTCCCTTCAGACCCATTTGCTCTGTATTCCTGTCAGTCCTTGGTAAAATTGTTATTTTTAAAATTTCATCTATTTTAATAGGTCTTGAATAGCATCTGTTTGTAGTTTTAATTTGGATTTCCCTAATGGCCTATAATATTGAGCATCTCTTCCTAGACTTATTTTCCGTTTTGATATCCTGGTATAGTGTCTGTTCAAATCAATTGCCTATTTCTAATTGGGTTGTTGGTTTCCTACTGTTGAGTTTAAGGAATTCCTCATATATTCCAAATACAGCTCCTTTGTCAGAAATGAGATTTGTAAATGAACTTTCACAGAGGAAATGTCTGTAAATTTGGTGAAGTCAAATTTATTGATTTCTTTTTCTTTTATAGATCATATATTTGTATCATATATAGCTCTTTGCCTAATCCTGTCATGAAGATTTTCTCATGATTTCTTCCATAAGTTTTTTCCTTTGGCTTTTTATTTTGAAATAATGAAGACTTCACATGAAATTGTAAAAAGTAAAACATAGTGTCTCATGTAAGGTTATCCTATTTTCCTAGAAGTGACATAAAATTTGTAGTAAAATATCAAAACCAGGAAATTGAAGTTGGTATCATACTTTAATGAGATTATAGTGCTTTTCAGTTTTCACCAGTTCTAATATACATTAATATGTGTGTATATAGTAGTACACGTCATTTTTTCTTTTTGCAATTTAGGGGAAAAAGAAAGTGTTTTGTGTTTTGCCACCCAGTGTGATGTTAGCTATAGGTTTTTTGCAGATTTTTTTTTCTACTGGCATTGAACCCTGGGGTGCTTAATCACTGAGCTGCATTCTGTAGCCATATATATTTAGAGACAGGGCCTAAATTGCTGCTGAATTGCTTAGGGCCTTCTTAAGTTGCTGAGGCTGGCTTTGAACTCCCCATCTTCCTGCCTCAGCCTTCTGCTGATAGTATCTTGCAGATACTCTTTTTTTTTTTGGTACTGGGAGTTGAGCTCAGGGGCACTCAACCACTGAGCCGCATCCCCAGCCCTATTTTGTATTTTGTTTAGAGACAGGGTCTCACTGAGTTGCTTAGCTCCTAGCTTTGAACTTGGGATCCTCCTGCCTCAGCCTCCTGAGCTGCTGGAATTACAGGCCTGCCCCACCACACCTGGCTGCAGATACTTAATTGAGTTAGAGACATTTTCTTCTATTCTTAGTTTATTGAAGATTTTTTAGTTTTTTTAGTTTTATGAATGTATATTGGATTTTGTCCAGTCTTTTACTGTATCAATTGGTGTGATTATATAATTTTCCTTTTATAAGCTATTAATATAATGTATCATATTGAATAAAATTTTAGATAAGTGAATCAGTCTTGTATTGCTGGAATAAGCCCAATTTAGCTGTGGTATATTTCTTCTTTTATATTTTGATGTGTTCAGTTTGCTGAGATTACATTGTTGAGGTTGTTTGATCTATGTTCATGAGGGATATTGGACTGTGGGGTATGTGTATGTCTGTTTTATAAATACCATGTTTCCTTTTGGTATAAAGGTAATTTTGGTTTCCTAAAATGTGTTGGGAAGACACTGTAAAATTGGAGCTTGTTTGTTCTTTAAATATTTTAGAAAATTTATTAATTAAGCCATCTGGGCAAATTTTATGGGTCTTTAAAAAAAACAAGCTTCAGTGTGTTAATCTCATTTGTATTTCTTTTGTCAAATTTATTGCTTTCTGTTCTTTGTTATACTTCATATTTAAAGTTCATTTTTTCCTTTTTCTAGTTTCATCAAGTGGAAGCTTAGGATATTAGTTTGGGACTTTTCTACTATGAGAGTTTATTGCTATCAGTTTTCCCATCAGTACCCTAGCTTTCTCACAAAGTTGGTTTATTTTTTTATTTTTAATCTTTTACACTTCTTTTCTGACCTGTAGATTATTTGCAAATGTACTATTTAATTACCAAGAGTTAGAAGATCTTCTTATTATTTATGATCAGAGAAAATACTTTCTTTTTAGTTTTTTAGTGTCCCCTTTGATTTACATATTTTACCCTGTGTTTTTCCTTTTCTTATTTTTATTTTTAATTTTTAAAATTTTTTTACTTTTTTGGCACTGGTGATTGCACTCGGGCACTCAACCAGTAAGCCATATCCCCCAGCCCTATTTTGTATTTTATTTATAGATAGGGTTTCATTTAATTGCTTAGTACTTTGCTTTTGGTGAGGCTGGCTTTGAACTTGAGATCCTCTTGTCTCAGCCTCCTGAGCTGTTGGGATTACAGGTGTGCACCACCACACCCGGCTTGTTTTCACTTTTAAAAATATTATTAGTATACTTACTGATGTTTTAATATTAAGTGAACTCTTTTATTCTGTGATAAACTCGACTTGGTTATGAGGTTTTATCTTTTTATATATTACTATGTTCAATTTTTAATCTTTTGTAATACATTTCCATCTTCATTTATGAGGTTATTAAGATGCTGGGTTTTTTTTTGTTATTGTTGTTATATCTTTGTCTGGTTTTGGTATCAGGGTAATGCTGGCTAAGAGTAATTTTCTGGATGAAGAATTTTTGTAGAATTGATAATTTTTTTCTTAAATATTCAGCCAATCATCAGGGAGACTATCTGGGCCTGGAATTTTCTTTTAACTTTAAATTCATTTTCTTTGACAAATATATTGGATAAGTGTTGGTTGTATTTTTAAAGGAATTTGTTCATGTCATTTGTAGTTCTCAAATTTATTTGCCTAAATTTGTACTTAATATTCTTTTATTACCCTTTAAAAATGTTTATCATTTTTGGAGTGATATTGGAGTTTGTGACTTGTGGTTTTACTTTGGCTGATGGTTTATCAATTTTAATGATCTTTTGAAGTAACCAGTTTTGGTTTCATTGATTTTGTTTCTATTGTGTATTTTTTTTTTTTAAAGAGAGAGTGAGAGAGGAGAGAGAGAGAGAGAGAGAGAGAGAGAGAGAGAGAGAGAGAGAGAGAGAGAGAATTTTTGATCTTTATTTTTTAGTTCTCGGCGGACACAACATCTCTGTGTGTATGTGGTGCTGAGGATCGAACCTGGGCCACACGCATGCCAGGCGAGTGCGCTACCGCTTGAGCCACATCCCCAGCCCCTATTGTGTATTTTTTATTTTTGCTTTTACTTAATTGATTTCTGCTTTGATTTTTATTATTATATTTTTTTGCTTGCTTCATGTTAATTTATCTTTTCTTTAAAAAAATTTTTTTTAGTTTTGTTTGGACACAATACCTTTATTTTATTTATATTTATGTGGTGCTGAGGATCAAACCCAGTGTCTCGTACATGCTAGGCTAGTGCTTTATCACTGAGCCACAATCCCAGCCCCTTTTTTCTTGGCTTCTCAAGGAAGAAATTTAAGCTGATTTAAGATCTTTCTTTTTGTATGCTGGCTTTTAGTTCTACAAATTTCCATTAGCTGCATCACACAAATTTTGATATGCTGCTTTCATTTTCATTTATTTTAGAATATTTTCCAATTTTTCTTTTGGATATCTTAGGATCTATGAGTTATTTATAAGAGTATTAGTTAGCTTGCAAATATTTGGAAATTATCCAAAGATCTTTCTGTTATTGATTTCTAATTACATTGGTATCTAGGAACATACTTAAATAGTTTGAATTTTTTCAAATTTATTGAGATTTGTTTTATAGCCAAAATATGTTATTTTGATAAATGTTCTGCTGTTCTTTAGTGGAGTAGTCAGTAAATATTAGGTTAAGTTAGTTGATAATGTTATTCAAGTGTTTTATAATTTTAAAACATAAATTTAAAGCAAGACAATTTTGGCAAGAAAAGGAAATAAGAGGGATAAAAATAGAGAAGAAAGAAGTCAAATTATCCCTGTTTGTAGATGATATGATCCTATACTTAGAAGATCCAAAAAGCTCCACCAAAAGATTACTAGAGCTTCGTCAAAGTAGTGGGTTACAAAATCAGCATATAGAAATCAGTAGCTTTCCTTTACACCAGTAATGAATCTGCTGAGAAAGGAACCAGGGAAACAATTCCATTCACAAAAGCCTCATGTAGTTAGATCTTATACATGTCATTTGCAGGAAAATAAACTTGAAAACATTATGTTAATCAAAATAACTCAAAATCAAGGGTCATATGTTTTCTCTGATATATGGAAAGTAGATAGTAAAAGGAAAGAGTGAGTTGGGGGTCATGAAAATTGAAAGGAGATCCTTAGACACAAGGGGCCCTGGAGAGGGAGGTGGAGAGGGAAAGAGGAAGCATTGGGAAATAGACAAATTATATAGTTATATGGCGTGTATGTACAAATATGTAACAACAAATCCCACTATTATGTACAATTGTAATTCACCAATAAAAATATGACAAAAATTTACATGTATATTTTTCTAATATGCTTTATATATTTCACATATATGCATCATGGATTCATCTTTATTTTAATAAAGTATTTTCTCTATCACTTCTAGTCATAGGTTTTATTTTACAGAGATTGCATCCCATCCCTCAGGCTCTTTGATAAGGTGGCTTTGACACAAAGAAAAGTGCCTACCCCCACTTGAACGTAGGCTGTCCTTAATTACTTGAAATTATATAATGTATCAGGAATAGTGTTGCATGGCTTCCATGACAAAGTCTGAAAAGGCCAGACTTGATTGTGTTGAAATGCTTGATCTGCAGACATTGCTTATGAGATTGTTCTTTCTCAGGACCCATTTGTCTTACTGCAAGAAGCCAAACCAAATGGAGAGGACATGTTATGGTTTTGATATAAGGTGTCCCCCAAAAGCTCCTATGTTAGTGCAATAATGTTCAGTGAATGGATCATGTGTTGTAACCTAATCAGTCTATTGTAGTTTGAATGGATCTACTAGGTGGTAACTTTAGGCAGATGGGGAATGGCTAGAGGAGGTAGGACACTAATGGTACCTTTACAAGGTTTCATCTTTCCTGTGGGACTCTTTCTCTTCCTCCCTCTGCTTCCTGACCCCACCACAAGATGAGCAGCTTTCCTCTTAGGGGCTCTTGCACCTGATGTGCTTCCTCACCTCCGGCTCAGAGCAGTGGAATTGGCCATCTGGGTATTGAACCTCTGAACTTGTGATTCAAAATAAACTTTTCCTTCTACATATTTTTCTCAGGCATTTTGGTCTAACACAGGTCATGTGTAGGTGATCTGGTTTACAGTTCTAACTGAGTCCTTCCTTATTCCAGCCCAGCTATCAGATATGCAAGTGGTGAAAGAAGTAATTTTTCAAGCAGATCCTCCAGTCACAGCTTTTGCCTCTGTTAAAATTAACATCTGTCATTTGAGTGTTCCTGGATGAGGCCCCTCTGACTATAGGAACCTTAAGCATAATGAAATGTTTATTGTTCTACATCACTTAGTTTGATTAGTAGTTGTTGCACAACCAAAATGTTAAGGAAATTACTTCTTTTTCTGTTGGGTTTGAAGGAGATAAACATTTTTGTTTCTACATGTCTGAAAGTGTCTTTAACCTAACTTTTAACTGGTGACTTACCTTACTATAGTTTTCTTACATATAAAGTAATTCTCTCACAACCTTGCAGTTGTTTCATTGTCTAGTTGGGTACATTTGCCAGGGAGACATGATGCACATCTGATTCCCATTACTTGTCAAAATGGAAAAAATTCTAACACAAAATTTTGACTTTTGGGTTTCAGATATTCCATCAAAGTGCATTTGAATATCCATGGTCTTTTTCCATCCAAAGACTCCTGTCTTTTTATTTGCCTAAATATATTTATTTTACTTTTTCTAAAATCTTATTTTCTTTACTCTTTTAGCCCTTTCAGGAATCGTTTACTTTTTTAATTGTGATTGGATCTCCTGTTTCACTGTGTTGCCCTTCACCAAATTTAGGTGATTCTTGGATTTTTGTTGTTGTTGTTGTTGATCTTGTTTGCTTTTTGAGAGCTTTTTTGTTCTCCTTTCTGAAAATATATATCAGTTCATAAGAGTTTAGGGATTCCTAGTCTTCTGAGTGTCACTGGATACTGGGAAACTTCCTGATCTTTTGGGAATAAATATCTTTATTTCCTTCTTTCACCCATGGTCTGACAGCAGCAAAGAAGGTAGCTATTTGGCTCCACTGAGGTACTTCATCAAATAACCAGTTTCCTCAAGGGAAGTTTCTTGCTCTGTGTGTTTACTACTTCAGAGCAAGGAGCAACACCCACTTTCAGCATCAGTTTTTTCCTGGGTGCTCTGTGGAAATGTGATTGTCTCCTTTAATCCAATTTCACCTGCCTTTTTGTCTTTCAGAGATTCCTTGTTATTTATTTTCACCAAGGATGCTTAGCTCTTCTTTGTTTTTCAGGGCACTTTGAGAATTTAAGAAGCAAGCAGGATGCTGTAGCAGTTGCTCCTTTTGCAATTTTAGTCTTATGGTGGAAGTTCTGTTTAATATGAACAGAAGTCTTAAATACTTTGTTTTGTATATGGATCTGCAGTTCTACTTTTTCTTCTGCCAGTTCTTTCTTAGGCTACTCTTTTTACTAGGTAGACAAACTATTCTTATATCACTTAATCTTGTATCTCTTCCATCTAGCTATAAATCTCAGTATCGATAAAAATCTTGTTTTTGAGGATTATTTTATTAAGAAAATGATGATGAATTACTTTAATTTTGACCAATCTACATTATCAAGTAAGTGTTGTAATATAGTTTGCAGAAATGTTTGGTAAGATGGTTGCCTTTGTTCCTCACATTGTATTGTATATCAAAAATACATTTCCAATGCTTTTTAGTGAGTAAAATAATCACAGTTTTATCAGTTGGTAAAAGCCATCTAAAAATATATTTATAGAAGCTTTTATTTTAACAAACTAGAGTACTTCTTTTTCTCCTCATCTGATGATTTACTTGAGCCTTTAATAAGGATCTTTTTTTTTCTCCTCCAGAGCAGCATCTCAGACATGTTGAAAAAGATGTTTTGATCCCAAAAATAATGAGAGAAAAGGCCAGAGAGAGGTGTTCTGAACAAGTTCAAGGTAAGAATCCAATATTCCTATAAAGATCAAATTCAATTTTAATAATATGATCTGAATTTAATCCTTAGCCTCAGAGTCAAGTAGTCAATGAATTAATATGTATGAATTGCTTCTCACCCTTTCACTGAGATACCAGTATTTCAGCTTTCAGAACTTCCAGGCAGTGTTCAATTCATTTACAATTTAAAAATATTCTCCCAAATTACTAGTAAAAAAGACACTCTCCCCCACCAAGTATGGTAATGTATAGAGAAAAACTCGGTGTGAGTATTCTGGAGAAACAAGTTATTTTGGTGAGTTTGATAGGGAAAGAACAAACATCTAATCTAACATGTACCTGTTTTTCATCTATCAGCATATTCATGTGTATGTACTAAGATGATTTTCTTAGAACTATTGTCTATTACTGAATTGTTAATGGAATCCCAATAGGATCTACAGTGAGTCTAGGGAGTTTTAATGTGTGGTTTCATTTTGTTTTGTTTTATTTTTTGTTTCTAAGTAAAGAATATTTATGTAAATGTATGTTACGGGTTCCCACACATCTATATTTTCTTTGAAAAATATTGTTAACATTTAACTGTTCCTATATACTATAAACTTTAGATATTGTTGATTAATATGTAATATTCTAGTGAAAGTACAAACAGTGGTGATAGGTAAAAAATGAGGTCATAATACATCTGTAAATGATGGGTAATTAAAAAGCTGATGGCAATATTTCTGTAGAACTTTCCTTTAGGAAAAAAAACTACCATTTGGAATAACCTTCAAAATAAGTGGTAATACTTTACTGACATAGTCTGTTTTCTTCATTCACCTTCTTCCCTTTCCCCTGTAGTATCTTTGTTGGGGATCACCATACTTTCTAAGAAATAGAATGCAGTTCCACTGCACCTTCTTAATAGACAAACAAGGTCCTGTCAACCCTAGTTTCAAGACTGTGCTAATAATTTTTGGATGCTAAGAACATTTCTTTGCCTCTCCACCTCCAACCCTTGGAGATGTTCTTTGCAGATTGTGAATGGAGACAATAAAATAATAGTAGTTTCTTACACTTCAACAATATGTGATGATCACTTCTGTTTCTTAAATTAAATGTCTTATTCTGTGTGGCATTCTGTTAATCCATCTACAAATTAGTAATTTAAAATAACAATCATTCTGTGGTATTATTCTTGCTTTTACTTTCAATCAGTTATTTAATAAAAGCATCTTTTAACCCCACTCCAGATATCAGGAGAAATTAACCTATTGGCACCTGCAGATAGGGTTCAGTGCACATCTGGCAGTAGCAGGTATCATGCTGACATTCTCAAGAGGTAGCCTTTCACTTGCCTCATAGAACTTCCAAAAATATGTATCCTGGTTCAGGTGAGGGAGGAAGAAACTTCAAAATGGAATAATAAAGTTTTAAGGTTAACTTTTCACTACTAGGAAAATTTACTTGTTACTGATACATCAGTCTAAACTTATAGGTTGTATTTATTCTGTTTTATAACTCATAATCCTGGTAGCTAGAATGAAAGAAAGCTAGGCTACTCAATTATAGATTTCTTTCTTTCTTTTTTTTTTTTTTTACTGGTTATGATTCAGATAGGTTTCAGAACTGTGCTTATTCTTAGAACCTTTATTTTTGGCTATTTAAGTGAAAGAAGAGAGAATAACTAAACTGTTAATACTTGTGTGTGTTGCCCAGTGGTATAAAAAAGAAAATGCTTATTTAAATTTTTTTTTTTTTATCAAAAATTAGATTGTTTAGGATGTTGACATGGTTAGGGTTTTGTTTTTTTAAATGGAATTTTGTTTCTTTCTGGAGACTAAGCATCTGGAACTGAGATTCATTTGGGTTATATTAGTATGTTAATACCTTTGCCCTTATTAGAAAGCATGCTATATCATAATTGACATTTTAATATTTGAATTTCTTAAAGGAAATCATATGTTGATTTTTTTTAGATCACATGTCCAAAATTGTGTTTTAGAATATAAAATTGATTATTTTATAAAAGAACAATGATCCTTAATATTTCCTCTGTTTAACCATATGAATTAGAAAAGAATATATGTTAGTATTGCCTAAACAGCAGAAGAAAGCTACATTGAAGCTAACAATAAGATGTAATTTAGAATAGGGACACTTTCATTGTAGTTTATTTACTATTTATAGTTTTTGTTTCATTAAATAATTAGGGTTTTACATAAAAGCATTTACATAAAAGCTTTTTATGGTTCTTGGATAAAGATATAGGAATTTTAATAAGTAATCTGCTAACTGCCTGAAACATGATTATGTAGGAAAGCTTTTCTGTTTAATTTTTTTTTTATGTCATTTCAACCAAGCTGATCATAAGAATTGGGTCATACTGCCAGCAACTTAGGTTTGTGAAGGGAATGGAACAGCTTTTCCAGGGACAAAGAGAAATGAAATCACTTTCAGTGAAAGAAAGATGCCTCATTATAGTCACCAACAGCAGTTATTGACAGCTACACTTCCTATTAACAAGGAGCATTTAACTAAGAGTTTGGCTGTTGGATCTTTGGACTTGATCTAATTTGCTAGCATTAATTAGTTTCTTTTGAGCACAGACACTTGGTGCTCACAGCTATAGATTTGGAGGGCTAATTAGGATAGAAAATTGAACAGAATGGGGTAAGGCATTAACCTTCAACCATTACCAGCTGGGACACTGATAAAGACCACAGAGTCCAAATGCTCCCTATTGATGTGAAGAGTACCCTAATGAATATCAATTTCAGCCAGGTTGCTATATTTTTTTTACTAGTTCTCTATTCATTATAATTTTTTAACCAGCTTTCATGATACCTTCATTATCTATACACTATTGGTTTTTACTATACACTTATTTAGTCTGAGTTGCACATTTCACCTAATATTTAAACAATTAAAATTTGTCTTAGCAGATAGCATTTAGAATATTTCATTGTTAATGCTTGTAAAATTTATCTTCGATCTACAATTACATTATTCTAATTCTACAGTACATTTGTACATAGTCATAGTAACTAACTCATTTCAATATGATGAAAACTATAACTTTATAAAAGGAAAATTTCAGCTTTTGGATAACCGGTAGTGTTTGTGTTATTAAGCCAGTATCAACTAGAGAGTTTGTCTTTAAAAAATATATTTTTAAGAATGTAAAATAAGAAGCATCAAAGTATATGTTTCTTTTTGAAGAGAAAACTAGTGCATACTACCTTTTCTTTGGGAACTTCATTGATTTGATTAGTAGAGGTGTCTTGATATAAAGATAGATATAGCATAGAGAACTGTGATCTTATTATTGTGAAGCTTTTTCACAAGATTATAAACTGTTGATAGCAAAATAAAGGTTATTGATTTAAATTCAACTTATTATTTCGCCAGTGATATTATTAGTAGTGAATAGAGCCATTGGAATAAATGACTAAAGTGTATGTGTAGACTTCAACACAATCAGCACACTGGAAATGGAACTAACAGAAAATTCTAGAATGGCCAAATCTCTAACTTTTCCCACTTTCCCTATTTCTCAAAAGCAAAACACAAATCTCCTTCTGCCAGCTGTGATGATGGAATCATGGTTTTTCTTGGATCTGGGAATTACCAACTCATGTTTTAGGGAGATGGTTTGACAAACTCTGGAGATTGCTTTCAGTGTTGTGCCTTTTCCCAGCTGTTTCACTTCACCATATTAATGATTTAAATTTTCTGTATTAATCATATTTTTTAAATACATATTTTTGTTACATTTACTGGTAAAGTATGTATTTTGTATTTTAGTATTTAAAATTTTCTTCTGGAAATAGGGCTTCCATAAGAGAAACAGTTGCTGAATTGCAGTGTTTTGTAAAAGAAATTCCTCATTATATTCCGTTGTTCTTTTGACGGACATATTTGACATTTGGTATAAAGTCTCTATCTTGAATGTTGTTTGTTTTAAAAATAATAAGAGCTTTTCTTTATTTTTACTATGAAAGATCAAGACCAAAAATTATTTTGTCATGAGAGAGCTTGGAAGTTTATTTTACTTAGCTTCATTCTCCTCCTCATTGACTCTGCTATCTCATGGGCCTTCTTTTACATTACTTCGTATTTGTTTTGTGACTTTCTTATAGACTTCTTGATCTTTTTTCCAATAAGTGGGATATAGTTCTGAAGGAATTATATAAAGTACGAGGAAGCATGGATTGTTTGTGTTTTTGAAATATTACAGAACTGTGTTTAAAAAACACAGAAACTTGGTAAAATGCCTGCCTCTACTATCACTCACATACAACTGCAGTATGTTACTTTTTGCTAAATTTCAAAGATATATGAATAGACAAAAAAGAAAATCAAATTAAGGACACTTAGGACATTCTTTAGGAAATTTACAGGAAGAGAACTGTTAAAATAGCATTAACACAAGTGAGAGGGTTACAGACTACATTCTCCAAGTGATCAGTCTTTGTGCAACTGTGTTACTTGAACCTGCCCCAAACTTCTCATTTATTGTTTGAACTGTACCATTTTTATTACACATTTTTTTGTCATTTAATAATATTAACTAACACCGAGGTGGAGATCAATATATCTTTGGACTGGTCTGAATAACATATAAGAAAATAATATATAAAAACATCAAATTGATGAGTATCTGTTACATATAAGACCATGGTATATACTCTAAAAAATATACGTAAATAAAAGACACAGTTGCTCCATCTTGGACTTGTCTGGCCTTTATCAGAGGTCCCCAGGACCATCCCTGGGTTCATTTGTATTCTAGGAGGATTTATAAGACTCAGCATTTAGTCTTAATCATGGCTAAGATTTATTACACCTAAAAGATACAAAGCAAAATCAGTAAAGGGAAAAGGCACATAGGACAAAGTTCACAGACAACTAGCTTCTAAGAGTCCTGTCCCAGTATGAAAGACCTTTTAGAATGTGCTCAATTCCTCAAACGTTAAATTTTGACAACACACATGAAATGTTACCTACCCAGGAAGCCTATTAAAGACTCAGTCTCCTCAGTTTTTATTGGGAATTGGTCAGATGGGCACCCTTTGCTTAACATGTACCCAAATTTCATACTCTCAGAAGGAAAGCAGGTATACAACATGAGCCATATTGTTTATACAAACAGTCTGGGCTCAGCAAGCTGCTCCATCAATTAGGTAATGGTGGGAACATTCCCAAAATTCAAGTTCTCAGTTGCCAGCTAAGAGCCAACCTTGCATGCAGTCCTTTCTAAGGATAGCAGCATCATGTCTACTACGTCAACTCTTTTTTGCATATAGACATTGAAAACTAGCAATATTTGTGTATGACTAAGGCCTAATGTTATGCCAGTGGAATTAGGACAGATAAACTCATATGAATCACAAATAGTACTGAATTAGTCTTAAAACAAGTGAACAAAATATCTGATGGTTATTTCTTATTGATTTAGTGGTTCTCAGGTTTCTTAATGTATTCATACTTCGGTTATCAGAACTGGTGGCTTTCTGTGATTTCCTTATTTTGATTAACAGGATAATTTTGCAATAAAATTATATGTAAGTAGATATAAATACTCTTAAATAAAATGATAAGCTGTTGTCTCAGAGAAAATGCAGAATATTGTAATTTGAGAAGTCAGTGAAATCTTTTAAATGGCAAGTACTTAATTTAAGTACTTAATTTAAATGACTAAGTTAGCATGAAATTTTGTCAGGACATATGAATATGATACTTTAAATAACCAATTATACAAGTCATAAATAATTGAGAAAAGTCAACATTTGAACACAAAACAAAGAATTGCATGGCTTGAAACTAAAAAAAAAATTCTTAAAATAAATAAACATTATTATAAATCACGACATAGCTTTTCTGCCAATAGTTCATTAAAAAGTTTTTATTATCATAGTATTCCTTGACAATAACTTTCAGTTATTCTTTGTGTAATAGACTTAAATTCTTGTATCTAATGAGAAGTTAATTAAAAATTAGCTGTGGTCTTTAAATAATAGCCTTGTTTTTAAAATCTAAGTACAAAATCTTGCTTTGCTTAAGCTATCTGATGATCCTCTAGTTGTAATTGATAATCAGAGTCTGATACTGGTAAACTTTTTGTAAATTCCCACAAATAATTGCATTTTTAGTGAAATGTATTCTAATATGTATCTTATACATATGTTGGGAAAATTATAAAGGAGGCAGCTTGGCTTGTACAAAACTTTGTAATGTGTTAGAGTGGAACATTTAGAACTATGTAAAAAATAATCAGTCTTGCTGGGTGAGGTGGTGCACACTTGTAATCTCAGTGACTTGGGAGGCTGAGCAGGAGGATCTCAGGTTCGAAGCCAGCCTCAGCAATGTAGCAAGACCCTGTTTCAAAATAAAACATAAAAGGGCTGGGGATGTGGCTTGGTGGTTAAAAAATCCCTAGTACTAAAAAAAAAAATTCAGTCTTTTTTGGTGGGTGGAACTGGAACTTGCTTTGAACTGTATTGTCTAAACATATACTATTTATTACATTATAAACAGATAATATTTATTATATCATTTGATTTTATTGCCTTTATAGTTCATAGAGTCAATAAGTAGTGTTATTTTTTATGAAGAATATTTTGAATTAGCAATTATAGATTTTAGTTGCAGCCTAGTATTTCTCCTTTCAGTTTATTTTTGTGGTTTTCTTTTTGAGGGGATGTGAAGTCTAGGGTAAATCTGAAGTCACATGTCATTCCTTATAGAAATAGAAAAAGTAATCATGAAATTCATCTGGAAAAATAAGAGACCCGGAATATTCAAAGTAGTCCTTAGTAAGAAGAGTGAAGTAGATGGCATCACTATACCAGACCTTAAACTATACTACAGAGCAATAGTAACAAAAATATCATGGTATTGGCACCAAAATAGACTTGTAGACCAATGGTGCGGAATAGAGGACACAGAAACAAACCCATATAAATACAGTTATCATCTCATACTAGACAAAGGTGCCACAAACATATATTGGAGAAATGATAGCCTTTCAACAAATGGTGCTGGGAAAACTGGAAATTCATATGTAGCAAAATGAAATTAAACCCTTCTCTCACCATGCCCAAACCTCAACTCAAAGTAGATAAAGGACCTAGGAATTAAACCAGAGACCCTGCACATAATAGAAGAAAAAGTAGGCCCAAATCTTCATCATGTCAGATTAGTCCCCTACTTCATAAAGCACAAGAAATAAAATTAAGAATCAATAAAAGGGATGGTTTCAAACTGAAAATCTTCTTCTCAGCAAAAGAAATAATCAGGTGAATAGAGAGCCTACAGAATGGGAGCAAATTATTACCACATGCATATCAAATAGTATAATTTCCAGGATGTATAAAGAACTCAAAAAACTTAACACTAAAAAAACCCAACCAACCAATAAACAAACAAAAAAAACCCTGATCAATAAATTGGCTAAGGAGCTGAATAGATCCTTCTCAGAAGAAGATATATGATTGGTCAACAAATATATGAAAAAATGTTCAACATCTCTAGTAATTAGATAAATGCAAATCAAATGTCACCTTACTTCAGTCAGAATGGCAGTTATTAAGGACACAAACAACAATAGTGTTGGCGAGGATGTGGGGGAAAAGGTATACTCTTAGATTGTTGGTGGAACTGCAGATTGGTGCAACCAATCTGGAAAGCAGCATGGAGATTCCTTAAAAAACTTCAAATGAAACCACCATTTGACTCAGCTATCCCACTCCTTGGTTTATACCTAAAGAACTTAAAAACAACATACTATGGTGACACAGCCACATCAATGTTTATAACAGCACAATTCACAATAGCTAAATTGTGGAATCAACCTAGATATCCTTCAATAGATGAATGGATAAAGAAACTGTGACATATATATATATATATATATATATATATATATACATACATACATACATATGTGTATATATACATACAATGGAATATTATTCAGCATTAAAAGGGAATACAGTTCATGGCATTTGCAGGTAAATGGATGGAGTTTCATGCTAAGTGAAGTCAGTCAGTCTCAAAAGACCAGGGGCCAAATGTTTCTGATAAGTGGATACTGATCCATATTGGGGGTGGCAGGGAGCATGGAATGAATGGAGGAACTCTGTATAGGGAAAAGGTGGGGGGAGTGGAAAGGAGGGGGGTATGGGGTTAGGAAAGATGGTGGAATGAGATGGACATGATGACTCTAGGTACATGTATGAAGACATGAGTGGTGTGATTCTACTTTGTGTACAACCAGAGAAATGAAAAGTTGTGCCCCATTTGTGTACAATGAACTGAAATGCATTCTGCTGTCATATATAACAACAACAAAAAGAAGTAGTTTTAAATTGTAATGATTTCTTGAGATTCACTCAAAGTTCTGTACTATTATTCAATTAAATAGAGATCATAGAGTTTTATTCTTAGGCCCCATAAGCATCTGACATCATATTTAAATATGACAATATTGATACAAAATTCTTGAAGGAGATTGAGTGATATATGCAGATATCTCAGGGAAGAATGATATGAGTAGAAGGAATAGCACATGCAGAGACCCTAAGGAACTCAGTGAAGCTAGTGTGTCCAGGGGATACCAAAAAGGTCCTTGTGGTTACGGTGGGATGAACTGGGGCCAGAGTGGAAGGAGAACAATACAATAAAAGAATTGGAGACAAAAATTTGTTTAAGATCATGGAGGTACTAAGCATTCATAGGTCCTGAGGAGAGAAACAGAAAAGCAAAAATGACTTTGAAGAGTGAAGTAAGAGTCTGATTTATAATTTAACATGCTATGTTAAGAATAGAAAATGGCAGCAGTTGCAGAATCAGGGATGCCGCTATGGATGTGCTTGAGACAATCCAAATGACAGATTGGAAAGGTGGGTGGCAATGAAGGTGATGAGAATGTGCACATCTAGGATCTACTTTGAATGTACAGGCGACACAGAAATGACTCCTTATAAAATTTTTCATGAACTAGTAAAAGGAAGGAGTTAATAGCAGGGATAAGGAAGACTGTATAGGAAATTTTATTTTTTGGTGATCAGTGGATCAAGAGTTTAGTTTTGGACATGGTAACTTTGATGTGCTTATTGGACATCCAAGAATGAAACTGTTTTTTTAGTGTAATAATAAACTAATAAATCTCTTAAAGGGAAAGAAAGAAGTGTGATAGTAGTGGTTCTAATATTTTTCTAATATTTTTGTGTAATTAGTGGTAAGTTGATTTAGGGTGTAATCAGTACATGTGTTCACTTAGACATTTATATGTTAATAACTGACATTTTTATTTTTTGATTTTCCTTTTAAGTTCTACACAGACAACTTTCTTTCCAGAATGAAACGTAACTACACTGATTTGTTAATTCAGTCATCACTGATTTGTTAATTCTAGTGAAGTTAGAACTACCTTTCATTACTGCTATGGCAATGTATGGTGCTAGGTACAATGGAGAATTGGAAAGCTAGAGTCTCAAACCTCATTAAAGACAGTAAATTACCTATTCAATCTCCAGTATGTTAATATTAGCAGTGCTATAATTAGAATTCAGGTATCTTAATTCCTGGATCAATGCTCTTTTTATTTTAATTTACTATTTTGACTGTGTCAAAATAGCAAATACAGAGACTGGGGTTGTGGTTCATCGGTAGAGCACTCACCTAGCACATGTGAGGCCCACATAAAAATAAATAAGTAAAATAAAGATATTGTGTCCAACTATAACTAAAAAATAAATATTTTAAAAAATGTTAAAAAATAGCAAATACTCTACAAATGGGATCAATCAGAAAGTGTATTGTTAGATTAAATGACTCTATCATGAGAGGTGGATTTGGCAAATGATATGCGTGGGTAATGTTTTTTTTTTTTATTTCTGGTATGCATACTGCTTTGCATGTTAACTTTGAGGTACCTATTAGTTCCTAGATCATGTGTGCTAAGTGATATTTATACCATATTTCAACCAGATGTAAAAGTAATTTTCTTCTGTACCTTAAGCCATTTCAGATTTTTATTTTATTTCTTCCTGTGGCGCTCTTTTGGACTGTAATGCAACATGCAGAAACTATGAGCTAATCAAAAATTCATTCATCCAAAGAAATGAAGTCAGCATGTCAAAGAAACATCTGCATTCCCATGTTCATTGCAGTGCTACTTGCAATAGCCAAGAAACAGAAACAACTAAGCATCATCAACTGATAAATGAATAAAGAAAATGTAGTACATATACACGGTGAAATACTATTCAGCCATAAAAATAATGAAATACTATTCAGAATTAAAAAAAAAAAGAATGAAATCCCAATCGTGGCACACACCTGTAATCTCAGCTACCCAAGAGACTGAGGCAGGAGAATTTGAAGCCAGCCTTGCCAATTTAGCAAGACCTGGTCAAAACAAAATAGATTAAAAAAAAACAAACCCAAATCCTGTCATTTGCAACAAGAAGCATGGAACTGGAGAGCATTATGTTAAGTGAAATCAGATAGGTGCTAAAAGACAAGTAATACATGATTTCACTTATATGTAGAATCTAAAAAAGTCGATTTCATAGAAATTGAGAGTAGAATGGTGGTTACCAGAGGCTGGGGAGTATAGGACTGAGAGATAGGGAAAGGTTGATTAATGGGTACATAGTTACAATTAGGAGCAAGAAGTTCTGGTGTGCACAACAGAATGTCTTTAGAAAACAGTAGTGTACTGTAGACTTCAGAAAGCCAGAGAAAAGAATTTGGAAGTTTTTACTGCAATGAAATTGTGTTTGAATAGAGAGATGTTAAACCTGATTTAAACATTACATAATGTCTTTATCACTACATCAAGTTACTCCATTAACATGTACAATTTTTATATAACTAGTTAAAAATACATTCAATTACAAATGGATTCATACTTGCATAGCATAATAATCTGAGTTATATGTTAAGCTTAGTTTTTATTTTATAATTCATAATTAATATCTTTGATGTTAGTTTTCACTGAAATTGAAATCCTTTCCTTGATTTTTATTACCACATACTAATTATATCATTAAATAAAACATTGCAATTTAATTTTATGAATGATTAGCAACAAATATGAATGTGCTCATATGCTGTGTAAACATGACTGAGATTAACATACAGGCCAGTAGCTGGGGTGTGGTGGTGCATGCCTGTAATCCCAGCTGTTCGGGAGTCTGAGGTAGGAGGATCACAAGTTCAAAGCCAGCCTTAGCAAAAATGAGGTGCTAAGCAATTCATTGAGACCTTATCTCTAAATAAATTATGAAAAAGGGCTGAAGATATGGCTTAATGGTCCTGTGCCCCTGAGTTCAATCCCCAGTCATCCCCTTTCCCCCTAAAAAAAATACAGCAGTGGTAGAGCACTTGCCTAGCAGGCCCTGGGTTTGATCCCTCAGCATCATTAAAGAAAAAAAAAAGCATGATATAAAGTAATATACATGGTATAAACCCATTTTTAAGTAAATCATACATATATATACATAAGAAAAAAGAAATGTTTCACAAATTTAATATAATTGCCTGGAAGTATGGGAAGACTATTTCTTTTCTTACAGTATGCTTTTTCATTTTCTTGAAAAATGAAAACATGTTACTGTCTTTAGACAAACTTTTATATCCTATATATGCAAATTACAAGTGTATGTATCTTGATGAATTATGACAGTGAACATCTCTCTATGTAACCACTATTAAGGTTAAGAGAAAGGTATTATATGAAGCTAGCTTTCTTTGTACTCTTTACAAGTCACTGCACTTTCCCTCAACCCAAAGTCACCATCATTTTGACTACAAATTTCATAGATTAGTTTTCTATTTTTTAAATTCAAGTATAATCATATAATGTGTGCTCTTTAGTTTTACTCATCATTATGTTTGTTAGAGTACTTATATGACATGTAGTAATAGTTTCTTCATTTTTATTACCATATAGTACCATTGTATAAGTTGGCTATAATGTATTCTTTCTTTTTACTGTGAAAAAAAGAGATTTTAAAAAATGAACAGAACCTTGGGGACTTGGAGAACAATAACATAAAGGAAATACTCATGTAATGGCATACCTATCAGAACGCTGTAATTAAGAATACTAACAACATTCACTAAGGATATCTATCCAATGATCTAGCAGCTCTGCTTAGGAGAAATGAAAATTATGTGCACAAAAAAGAAAGTGCCTATACAATAATACTTATAGTAACTTATTTGTAATAGCCACAAATTAAAATTAGCCCAGGTTTATCTCAAAGGGAGAAGGACCAGACCAATTTCAGTATATTCATGCAATAGATTACTGGTTAGCAGTAAAATGGATTTAGATTACTGTTTTCTACAACAGCAGAGATAAATTTCAAAACTCTTATGTTGAGAGCTTCTACAACCAGCTTTGGCTCCTAACCACAGTGTCTGTCAGCTTGGTGAGAAACACAAAGAAGTGGGACTTAACAGCTCCCAGCCCTTGACTCAAGGGTTACAGAACCCAAAAGTAAACATGAAGAGTGGCACAACAGCATGAGCAATGAACATGCATCCTTGCCAGTAGTTTTGATGACTACAGTGGAAACAAGCCCTTTATTTTTCATTAAGAATTTTTTTCTCTATTCTATCCCCCCTTTCCCCTATTTTTTTAAATTTAATTTTTACTTTTTATTATTCATATATTTTAAAAATTATTTTTAAATGTTTTAAATTTATTTTTTTCCATTCTGCATGGGTACACACACGTGTGTGTATGTTTGCTATATATGGAAAGGTTTGAAAATTACATGTTTTTCATATAATCTTTTTATTTTAATTGCTCTGTATTATTGTATTGAAGTCTATGTGGGATTCAATGCCAAGAAATATAAATATATACATATATATACACACATACAAATTTATAAATTCATATATGCATATATACACATATATGTATATATTTATTTATGTAATTAGTTGCACTGATATTTAGGAGATAAATATTATCATTATTGTCTTCTTGTTGGATTGTTCTTATATTTCTTTTATATGAATACAGTGGAATTTCAACACATCCCTATAGACAGGTCATCCAAACATATAATCAATAAAGATATTTACAACCTAAGTAATAGTATATATTAAATGGACTATATCTAAAGAATATCTATAGAATATTTTACTCAAAAACAACTAAATTCACTTTCTTTTCAGCAGCTCATGGATTCTTTTCCTAAATAATCTATACCAAATACCAAAAATGAGCAAATGCCAAAAATTGATATAATATGATCTATCACATCATAATGAAATGAAACTAGAAATCAATAGCAAGAAAAATTATAGAAACCATAAAACACATGAAGATTGAACAGTACTCTTTTAAATGAGGAGTGTATCTTAGAAGAAATGATAGAATAAAAAATTCTTAGAAACAATGAGAACCGAGATAGAAAATATCAAAATAAAATTTTTGACACAGTATGAAACAGTTCTGAGAGGAAAATTGATAGCAATGAATGCCTACATTTAAAAAAGTAGATCCCAAATACATAAATCTTATGTTTCACCTCAAGGTAAGAGAAGGAAATTAAGGGGATACAAATAGGAAAAGAAGAAGTCAGATTATTTTTGTTTGTTGATAACACAATCCTATATCTAGAACACCCTAAAGAAAACTGCACCAGAAGACTTCTGGAACTAATAAATAAATTCATCAAAGTAGGATACAAGATAAACATTCATAAATAAATAGTTTTCCTATACTTCACTAGTAATTCTGCTAAGAAATGTATCGGGAAAACTATCTCATTTACAATAACATCAAAAAAGTTTCGAATTAACCAAGCAGGTGAAAGACCTCTACAATGAAAACTATGGAAAACTGAAGAAGACCTTAGAAGATGGAAAGACACCTTCCCGCCCCCACATGTTCTTGGATAGGTTGAATTAATATTCTCAAAATGACCATACTACCAGAAGTGTTATACAGATTCAATGTTTGTTATACAATCCCTGCCAAAATGCCAATGGTGTTCTTCACAGAACTAGAAAAAAGTTTTTAAATTCACTTGGAAGAAAATATTACCCACAACAGTTAAAGCAATCTCAAGCAGGAAGAGTGATATTGGAGGCATTGCAATACTTGATATCAAGTTATATTCCAGTACTGTAGTAATAAAAACATTATTGTATTGGCATCAAAATTGACATGAAGATCACTGAAACAAAATAGAAGACCCAGAGACAAACCCACATAATTACAGTCTTCTGTTAACTTGACAAAGGTGCCAAAAAAATATTTTGGAGAAGAGAGCCATTTCAACAAATGGTGCTGGGAAAACTGGATATCCATGTGTAGAAAAATAAAACTAGATCCCTTTCTCTCACTCTGCTCAGAAGTCAAAGCAAAGTAGACAAAAAACTGAGGAATATGTCCAGAAACTTTGCAACTGCTAGAAAAAAACCTGAGGTCAACATTCCAACACATTGGCATAGGAACTGGCTTCCTTAATACAACCTCTAAAGTGTAAGAAATAAAACCAAGAATTAATAAATGAAATGGCATCAAATTAAAAATCTTTTGCACAGCAAAGGAAACAAGAGCTTGAAGAATGGGAGAAAATCTTGGCTAGCTACTCCTTTGACAGGATTAATGTATAAGAACTGAAAAAGTTTAAAACCAAAAAAAAAAAAAAAAAGCCAAAAAATACCCCAATCAAAAAATGGTAAAACAAAACAAGCCTTTCTCAAAAGTTGAAACACAAATGGCCCACCAATACATGAAAAAAAATGTCCAACATTCCTAGCAATCAGGGAACTGCAAATCAAAACTACACTGAGATTTCATTTCACTCCAGTAAGAATAGCCATTATGAAGAATGCAATCATAAATACTGGTAAGTATGTAGGAAGAAAGGTACACATATATTGTTGGTGGGATTGCAGACTGGTGTGATAACTCTGAAAAGCAGTATGGAGATACCTCAGAGAACTAGAAGTGGAACCAACATATGACCCAGATATCTCACTCCTTGGTATTTATCCAAAAGAATTAATATCAGCATTCTATAGCAATATAGCCACATTGACCTTTATAGCAGCTTAACTCAAATCAAGATATGGAACCTGTCCAGGTGTCCATCAATAGATGAATGGATTAAGAAAATGTGGTATATACACACACTGGAATTTGACTCGGCCATAAAGAAGAGTGAAATTATGACATTTGCTGGTAAATGGAACTGTGCAACCTCCATGCCAAGTGAAATAAGCCAGACTCAGAAAATCAAAGGTTGAATGTTTTCTCATCACATGTGGAAGCTAGAGCAAAGTAAGAAAGGGATAAAGGGGGAATGGGTTGGATATCATAAAGACAGAGGTAAGTTTAGTAAAGTAGAAGAAAGAGATTGAGGGGGAAGGAGAAGGGATAGGAAAGGGGAGGATATGTGGGATGATTTTGACAAAATTACACTATGTGCATATATAAATATACCACAGTAATTCCACCTTTAAATGTATAAAGCACTAGTTAAAAATAAATATGTGGAAGGCAGATTAGTAGAGTAGAGGAAGGAGAATAGGGGGTGGAAGGGTGGGAGGGAAAGGGAAGCACCAGAGACTGAAATGGAGTAAATCAAATTTCATACATGAGTGATTATGTAAAAATGAGCCCAATTATTATGTACAATTATAATGTACTAATAAAAGAAAATAAAAGGTCAGGTTGTTGTATGAAAATGAACACTAAGTTCTTACAGAGTTAACTGTGGCATGGTCTCTTTTACAGATGTCATTAGGTATGTGTTATTCCTATTTCCACAGAGAAATTGATTCATTAGATTTGTCAGATTTTTGAATCAACTTTTTATTTTAAGTCTCCAAAGTTAAGGAACCCCACTTTGGTCTAAAAATGATTAAAATCTAAACTGTAGCGTATAGTAGTGCTCCTTTATTCAGTTTTGCTTTCTGGGGTTTCAATTATCAGCAGTCAACAACCACAGTTCAAAAATACTTAATGTAAAATTCCAGAAATAATTTGTTTTAATTGCATAGTGTTCTGAGTAGCAAATGAAATCCCACACTGTACTATTTTGTCCTACCTTGGATGTGATTCATCTCTTTGCCCAGTGTATCCCTGCTGAAGATTGCCACCTGTTAGTTGCTGGGTAACCCTCTTGGTTATTAAATGGACTCTTGTACCATCATCTTGTACACTCTTGTGCATGTGTTCAGGTAACTCTTCTATTATGTAATAGTGACCTCGAAGCACAAAAGTAGTGATGCAAAGGAGGCAGCAGGGCATGAAACATGAAGGAATAGTTTAACTCTGGTACTGATTAGAAACACCATAGGACATTCAGAAAAAAAAAAAAGTATTCATGGGTTTAAACAGTTTCTGGCATCCACTGGGGGTCTTGGAACTTAGCCCCTGTTGGTAAGTGGGGGGATAGATAATGTGTTCTCTTAATGTAAATGGAAATAGACTTCTTATTTAATTGGAAAGTTCACATTGCCTTGCTGCTTTTTCTTCTCCCTAGTGATGGCAGAAATCTTAATCTGCATTCTGATGCTGTGCATTTGCCTTTAAATGCATAAATGAATGACTTGTTTACATTGAACTTTCATCCTTATAATGCTTCACCATAACCGTAAGTCTTTAGTTTTAATGACAACTAAATTCAAAAACAAAGAATAAATTCAACCTTGAATCTACATTATCAGATATCTTTCTTTATTTCAACAATCTCTTCTAACAAACTGTAGAAATGTGATATGACTTGACTAAAATAGATTTATCAGGACACATCTTTCTACAAAATGATTTCCAGGTCAGCATACACAAATTCAACTTCCTCTTGATTTTCTGACTTTGCTATGTGTTTGTTAGAAAGTATTACCCTATTTCAACCCTGTACTTGCCTCTGTAGTGTGACACTGCCAAAAAGCCAAGCCTTGCATGATATTACACAGTGGGCAGTGTCCTTTATGTAAGACAGGTAATTGACTAATCTTTGGTAGAATCATGGATTAATAGCAAACACATGATCCCAGTTCTCTGCAGTAGCATTGTCTCACTCTTTTAGTAGTTGTCTTTCTAAGCTCATTGGATCTTTGAACTCTTTACATTGCAATTTCATTTCCATTCTGACTGACTGTTTCCAGGTATAGATAGTAGCCCTTTAGCTTAGGAGGTACTTAACCTCTCCTGCTGAGAAGGAGACTTGTGCTGTGACACTTGTATACACATTTACATTCAAAAGGTATTTATGGATTCAGATGTGCTTTTTTCTAGGTATCTATATGTGTATATGTATATACATATACATATGCACACACATGTGTATACACATAGATAAACATATACACTCACCCACACAATGTATATAAATGAATACACACACACACACACACACACACACACACAAATAGAGTTAGCCATTTAAAAATCTCACTTGGGTCTTAATATGACTTTCTTACCAGGTTGTTAAGTTATTACAGTCCCATATATTGGACCAATAAATTCCCAATTCATTTGGTATGATGTCTTGTTGGTATAAACATTTTATATTTGTATATACTCTATTTCTGAGTTTCACCTAAGGTAACATTGTGAAGTTGTATAGGTTACTGGCCTTGCTAGCTAATACTGTTTCACATTGAAGAAATAACCCCCCCCCCCCAGCCTGTCAGTATTTTATGTGGACTGCTACTTCTTAAAACAGAGTTAGTTTGAATGGATAGTCAGGAAACTTTTTGATACTTTGAAAGAACATTGATTTTCCTGTAGTGGGTTATTTTGGTAGTTTATAACTAATTATGATTAATTGTTATTGAACTTGGATTCTTCACCTTTTTTCTTATAAAATTTAACATGTCACTTAATGAATGTATGCATAGCATTTATATTAAATAAACTTGCTAAGTATATCTTTCCTATCTGCTACCTGACTCCACTAAGAGTTAATATTCAAGTATTTATTCATGATGTGTATTATTCAGGAATATCCCTGTTGTACCACATAGTCTTCCATCTTTAAAATTCATTCCATAATAATATTTTCATTAGAGGATGGAATATATCAGTTTTCTTCTTTCCATTCCTTTTTTGTTGTTGTTGTTCTAAATGAAAAGTTCTCAGCTGTAAGGAAATAAGTCTTGGTATCTATAATTTGATGAGGAACTGAGGTCTATTAGGAAGTAAAAATTGAAGCTCAGTTGCCCTCTAGGGGTTCAATTTTAATACAGCACATGTGGAAATAAGTTAGTGAGATCTTTTGAGGTCGGGTATATCTGCTCAACGAAGGAGCTCTATTTTTTGTTTCCTTAGAGAATAACTGGCCAATTCAAAGCTAGTTTTGACTAATTATTAAAAATGAGAACTCATCCCCAATTTTGGGGGGTTCTTTTTAAAAATCAGTTGCCTGTACCAGAACAATCCAACCAACAGCATGTTTCCAAGAATTATTTGGTAACCAATCTGTGATTCTTTTGTAACACTTAATTTCAGTGTCACCACTGTGGCACTTTTAATTAAGCTTTTTCCCCTACTCTGTTCAAACTGAAAAACACGCCCCAGAGTGAAGTGGCTTCTTCCTGAATCTTTTCATATAATTAACATATGATCATTATGAAATGTTTTTCCTTATGGTTTTAGTAACTTCTGGTTGACAACTTTGGATTTGTTGAGACTATTTCTCCCAGTTTCATATTGGCTATTGGCTCTTTAGTCTAAATGGTACCTAGCTTTGCATTGCTTGAGGTCCAGTTAACCCATTGGAATCTGTCTTGGTGTAGAGTGCTCTGCTTTGTAATTATACAATTACACTTGCTGTTTTGGTAAGAGGAAGCAGTTTCTTTTTCCATTATTGAAAACATTAACTGAACTTTGACTTGCATAAAGAGTAAATTTTGAGTTTTTTGGTGTACATATATTTAAGTGTTTTGAATATTTAAGCACATTTCTACATCAGATATTAAAATTCACAGTTGATATATTTGAAAAAGATTTTTTGTGCATTAATGCATGCTCCTTTATTCCATTAAAAAATGCTGTAAAACTTTAACCCTTTTAATGTATAGCATTTTAAAAAATGTTTATAGTTATATTATCCTCTTCTGTTTTTTCCCTTATAATATTGAAAAGAACACCACTATTAATGATTAGAATCTTTATTTTTTAATCATCAATTTATAATAATATTTCTTTTAAAGCCTATTGTTTTTTGAAAACTTTCACTGGATTTTTTATATATATTAAAATATTAAACTATGAAAATATGTCTATACCACGCAGTATGGTAGTCAGTAGCCATATTGGCTATTTCACTTTAAATTTAGAATAAATAAGATTAAAAAATTAAAATTTAGTCTCTTAGAATTACTAGCCACATTCCAAATGCTCAACTTTCTTACCAGGTTGACTTTCTTACCAGGTTGCATGTGGCTGGTAGCTACCCCACATTGGACAATGCAGAATCGGTCAATTCCATCCTTGCAGAAAATTCTGTTAGACAGGTCTATCATAGATATGAGAATCATCTTCCTTAGTGTGTTTTTTAAAAAATATATTCTAATACTGGTAATTTTCCGAGTAAAATAAGTTGGGATATGAAACTTCTTTGTGTCTCTCTTATATTTTATCTTTTCAAAGGAATATTTTGGAAATAATTATAAAGCTGATCACCTGAAGTTACTTTTCTTTTGTTTACCTTGAAGATCAGAATATACTTCTGATTAAAAGCTAAGTGATATCAAATATTATAATAAAATTTAATACATTTTGGAAATATCGATACATTTACTTTATCTCCATCTTGTGGTAGTAATATATGGAAATCTTATTCCCAACAATATAGGTAAAACTTATTCCTCTTTAATTGACATGCCCCTCCTCTTTGCCATGACTTAAGTTAGTGTAACTTTTGTTATTTAGAAATTTTCAGGTCTGAGAGAGGCAATCAAAAATAATTTTAGGTTTTATACTGACTATTAAAGGAAAATCTTTGGCTACAGTTGCCACATTCTGAATATGTAAGAATATTAAAACTGGGAATACAGACATTTTGATCATAGTTTAAAGGAAGAACAAAGCTTTAGCTGTATACTTAAAAATGTACATTGTGTTGTTAAGTAGGATTAAGATGAAATATGTTTATATGATAAATCTATAATATTTGATAAATTATTTTTACTATAATATGATAGTTGCTTAATAATTTTCATATTTATAGTTTTTAGTTTTTAAATTACTCACAAGTCCTTTTGTGTAAAATTATTATACAAGGCTGTTTTAGAAATAAATGAAAAAATTAGTATTACAGATTTGTAAACTGGAGTAGTTCACACAAACATAATCTTGTTGTTTTTAAAACAACAATATGAAAAACTTGGTTGAGAAGACTATCTCAAAGGTTTAAGAACATATTCAAATCAGGTTTACTTGATTTAATTCCTTTTCTTATTTTTTTAGTTTCTTTTTCTCCCCTTTTTTTCTCTTTTTCTTCTTCTTCTTCTTTTTTTTTTTAAGTTGTACATAGACAAAATCCCTTTATTTATTTTTGGTGCTGCTGAGAATTGAATCTAGTGCCTCACACTTGCAAGGCAAGTGCTCTGCCACTGAACCACAACCCTAGTCCATATTCCAATGTCTTTCTAAAGAGATTTTTCTAAAAAAAAATAAAATAAAATAAATGTGTGGCCCTCTTGGCCAAACTTAAATGTTGACAAAATCCAATTTTGGTTTCAGTATTGAGGGTAGTTTCTATTTCTATTCTAAGCTCTATATAATACTTTTTAGAAATTTTAGTTGCATTACTGAGTAGAACTGAGGCAAAAAGAAGCAAAAGTAGAAACCAAGTACTCATGGTCACGGTGAAGTCACTACGAGCTCCCTGAGGACAGAGAGCTAGCTTAATTTATTCATCACAATGAACTCAGGATTAGCAGAGTATGTGATAAATGGTAAGAACTCAACACATTTTGGATAAATAAATTAATGAAGGAGTCCCACATACAGGTCTCTGCTCTATCATGTTTGCCCAGTTGCCCAAAGTGTTCAGGACAACCTGCTGTATTTTTAAATTTCTATGTTCTTTGTGGTTATTTTGAGAATTTTTTTTTTAGTTAATATAACCTATAAAGCATTACTAATTTATAGTTAACTATTTAAAAAATATTTATTTATTTATTTTTTAGTTGTAGATGGACACAGTATCTTTATTTTTATTTTTATGTGGTGCTGAGGAGTGAACCCAGTGCCTCATGCATGCTAGGCAAGTTCTCTACCACTTGAGCCACAACCCCAACCCCTACAGTTAACTTTTTATATATGAAAGTTTTTGAGTACTCCAGTAAGTTTGAAAGAAAAGAATTTTAAAGAATTTATGTGTTTTTTAATAAAAAGCATGGTTCTGGCTTCAATCATAAGAAAATTATGAAAACCATTAATAGATTCAAGCTGTGGATTTCTTTTAATTTGTTCTTTTTAGTTATACCTGACAGTAGAATGTATTTTTATATATCATACATACAAAAGAGTATAACTTTCCATTCTTGTGGTTGTACATGATGTGTAGTTATGCTGGTCATGTATTTATATATGAACAAAGGAAAGTTATGTCTGATTTATTCTACTATCTCCCATTCCCATGCCCCTCCCTTTCTGCTGTATCCGCCCCACATCATTACCCCCCCCCACACCTCCCCACACCCCACAGCTGCCTCAATCCAGTGCACCTCCACTACCCCCTACCTCTGCCTATTGTGAGTCAGCATCTGAGACTCATTTGAGAGAGAACATTTGGACTTTGGTTTTTGGGATTGGTTTATTTCACTGAGCATGATTGTTTCCATGTTCCAAACATTTGCTGGCAAATGCCATAATTTCATTCTTCTTCATTGCTGAGTAATATCTGTTATGTGTATGTGCTACATTTTTTTTATCCATTCATCTGTTGAAGGGCACCTAGGTTGGTTCCATAGCTTAGCTATTATGAATTGAACTGCTATGAATACTAACATGGCCATGTCCTGATAGTATGCTGATTTCAAGTCCTTTGGGTATATGCCAAAGAGTGGGATATATGTCAAATGGTGGTTTCCCTTTCAAGTTTTCTGAGGAATCTCTACACTGCTTTCCAGAGTGGTTGCAACAATTTGCAGTCCCACCAGCAATGTATGAATCTACTTTTTACCCCACATCCTCACTAACATTTATTGTTACTTGTATTTTTGATAATTGCCATTCTGACCTGGAGTGAGATGAAATCTCAGTACACTTTTAGTTTGCATTTCTCTAATTGCTAGTGATGTTGAACATTTTTTTCATATATTTGTTGATAGATTGTGAAGTGTCTGTTCAGTTCCTTAGCCCATTTATTTATTGGTTTTTTTATGTTAAGTTTTTTGAGTATTTATCTGGGTTTGTCTCTGTGTCTTCTATTCTGTACCATTGGTCTTCATGTCTGTTTTGGTGCCAATACCATGCCATGTTTATCACTGTAGCTCTGTAGAATAATTTAAGATCTCGTATTGTGATGCTTCCTGCATGCCATGGTTTTTTATTTTTAACTCCATATCCTTATTTTTTAAAATATTGATTCTTGCATGAAAGTATAGGTATACTTCCTTCCCTCCTCTCTTTTAGGTCCTAGTTGTATTTTTACATTATCAGAATTTGCAATACTTATATTCTTTTCTGAAATGATAAATTCAGTCCTCATCACATTCTTTACTGTCTTTATTATTACTGAATCCATTTTGCTTGATTTTACTGTCATTTATTTAAGATCTTTGGATTCCTTGCCATCTTTCATGCTTGGTAATGACTGCATTGACTTATATGTTTATGTCAGAAAGGGTGGATATTATATTGTCAGTTCATATTTTCTGTACCTCAGAACTTGGTACACATTGCATCTATGTTTTATGACACTAAATGTTGCTCTGAAATGTCTGAGGCTACCCTGATTTTCATCTCCACCCACCTTGCAAAAATTTTCTAATAGGCTGCTTGATTTTCTGTATGGATACTTTAGGAGAATCCTTTCTTTATCCTTGAGTTTGGTAACATAATTAGGATATATTGTATTAGTTCTCTCTGCAACTAACCTGTCCTTTTGGTTTATAAGTATGATTCTTTGAATCAGAAAATTTTTCTTAATTGTAATTTGAAGTTCTTTTTTTTTTTCCTTTTTAGGAATTGTCTCCCTTAAAGATAGCAATCATCCTTGGAATTTTGAATCAAGGATTAACACGTGGGGTGGTATTTGCTGCATAACTAATTACCCCAGAATGTAGTGGCTTGAGCGGCATGTATTCATTACTTTCACAGTTTCTCTTGGTCAAGATTCTAGGAAGAGTGCCTCAGCTGGGTCCTCTGCATCAGCCATTTAGCAAGATTGCAGTTAACATGTTGGCCCGAGATCCAGGTTTCAACTGAAGCCTCAACTGAGGAAGGATCTGCTTCCAAGCTCATTCAGTGTTTTTTGGCAATAGTTATTCCTCCTGGGATGTTGAGTTGACAGCCTCCTTCCCTTGCCACCTGAGTTTTCTCCATATAGCAGTTTACTTCATCAAAACCTGTAAGCTGAGGAGACCAGAGTTAGCTTCTGCTAGCAGGACAAGTCACAGTCTTCTGTAAACTAAATATGGAAGTGACATCCCATCTGTATTATCATATTCTTTGGTTAGAAGCAAGTCACTAGGTTTATCCTATCCTCAGCAAGAGGAGTTTGTTCAAAGGCATGGATACTCACAACCTGGGATCATTAGAGCTTTCTACCATAGTAGTTGCCTTCTGCAACTTGGTTATCTTTGTTTCCTTTAGCTTTTAATTTTCTTTCCCTCTATTTAATGAGATTATCTAGCCTCATTTTTATAAAATCTCTCATTTGAACTTTAGCTGTGTCTGCCAGATATATTTCTAATATATTTACTAGCATTGTTATGAATTTTTTTTGGTCTTCAGCTTATTTTCTTTCTCTTTCACTTCACTCGATTTTATCAACTATTCCTTGAAGTCTAGTTTTCTTGGATTTATGTTTTTATTAAGTTCTTATACAGTGTGACATTTGAGATGCATCTTCTTTTCCTTAGGCATGTTTGCAGAGTTGCTCTGCTGCTTCTCTGAAAAATTGTGGGTGAATGCTCTTTAACACTTTTGCCACTTTTTTTTCCTGATGTTTGTCTTCCCTGTGGGCTGGATTGTGAGGGCTGGGATATTCTTCTCTGTGCTTCTCTGAAGCCTGGAGGGAGAGGGAAAGGGAACATACCAGCCAGTGCCTGTTTTTTTTTTTTTTTTTTTTTTTTTTTTTTTTAAATAGCCTTTAGGAATATTTCTTCTTTTCCTGTGGGCTTACTTTGGGGGTATCTTCTTATTAAGTGTGGATTCCTAAGAATGGTGGTTTTTGAATTGTTTTTCTTTTGTTTCATTTTTCTACTTTCTGTAGGTTTCTTATTTATGACTCCCGTCTGTCTCTGGTGAGAATGACAAGTGCTATTACTGGGGTTTCTCAGGATATTTTAACTCCTTTAGTTTCTCCAATATGCCGAAGGGTAAAAAACATACTATACTGAACCTTATTGGAATCTTTTATTTCCTTGGTACTACTTTTTGAAACTTATGGTATGAGATTTTCTTTAATGGTATAGTGTTAGCCAATTTTTGCCTTCTTAAAACTGAGGAAAGGTTTGTGATATTACAGTATACTACAGTTTTGACCCAGATTTGTCCCCAACATCTTTTGCCTGAACTGGTGTATTAACATATGCACTAGCTTTCCCTATTTTGAAAATTTTCTTTCTTTCCTCTTCCTAATTTTGCCCTAAACATAGTTGCTAGATAAAGCTTAGAATTATACATGTATGTTATTCCCCACTGCTTATATGGTCAAGTCTAAATATGCATTTAAAGTCACTAATCACAATTTCATTCTTTTTCCTGGTCCGTCTTTTCTGACAAATTCTGAATATTTTTTTTTTTTGCTTTCCCATAGATAAATTGTGTATATTCCCAGAAGTGGTTAGTACCTCTTATGGTATTTATATATATCGTGGCTTTTAGACTTCTCAGTCTCCTGATAACCTTTCTATAGAAATATGCTCTTTATCAAGATCCATCTGAAAATGTGGTCTCCAGAAATGACCACAGATATGCTGTGAGCTCCTTGCAATTATGATCGGGGCACTGATACTAAGATTGGTTTGGATGTTCTATATGTTTCATCATATCTTTGAATATGTGGGGTTTATCAAATGTCATTCTATTTCTAAAATTAAGACTTTTTGAAACCTTAATGTAGGAATTTGCATTTATCCTAAGAAATTGAAAATGAAAAAAAATTGCCAGATTGTCCATACTGTTAGGGTTATTTGAATATAGTAGTCACATATCTATATGCTAATCATGCCTTTAGTGATTTCCTACAAGTCTGCACAAGAAATGGCAATTAGAGGGAAGGTAAATGAAGTAGTTACATTATTTTTGCATCCTTTAAATTTAATACAGTTTTGTTTTCTTCCTTTGTCTTAGTAACTTTAGAGATAAAGATCATGGTGGTCTTGTATAGGGGATCAAGACTGGATGAACAGTTGATATTAGAGAAAAGGGACATCTATCCTTCGATTAAGCTATAAATAGAGGACCTGTTTATGGGGAGGTGATGGTGGGAATGGAAAGTATCAAAGAAAGCATGAGCAGGACCTGGTGATTAAACAGATCACTGAGGAGAAGCAAAATGATGCCAGAAGTTTCATTAAAAATGATTTGCAAGAAACAATGAACCTAGCCATGTTAAGTTTGAGGTAGATGGTTGTGAAATAGCCAAAAAATAGCTGTTCGTGAAAATTGGCTCTGAGTCATAGGTATTTGTTTTGAAACAAAACATGTCTTTTAAAAGTATCTTTCCTGTAACTTGAAAACCTGTTTAATCCTGTTTAAAATTAAATCTGTGTTAATTTTCTTCCTAATGCCTTTTCTGGTTTGGATGTAGGATTGAATTTGAATCGTATGGTTATGTAGGAAGTTTCATGCATTATAATTTGATGTATACCCATTAAAATGATATATGTCAGTGCTAGCTATGGAGCACATACGTAAATGGACTGTGTCAGAGTTATAGAAATGGCACTGCAATCATGAGAACTCAGTGGTTATGTGTGATTATGTGCACACAATAGAGAAATACTTCCTTCCTCAATGTACAAATGTTTCTATATATTAGCCTTATTTTCATCCAGTTGTAAATTGTATGGTTAAGTAGCAAAATTTGGGGTAGTATATCTTTTTTTTTCATATGAAATAAATTCCTCTCTTCTATGATATAGGACAAATAAATAGATGAATCTAGAGTATTTGTCATAGGACTCACAAAGTAAGAGGAAGAATTTGTCTAGCTCCACAGACATTATTGAATACTGGAAATTAAGAAGTAATCTGCTTGTATTTAGCAAGTAAAAAGAAATAAAGTGCTTCAGTTACCAGTTAAAAACTATGGAAGTTGATACTTTATTTTTAAAGTTGAAAAAAAATAATAATACAGAAGTTCCAAATTCGCTCAGTGTACTTCAATCATTTTATGAATTAAAAAAATCATTTTAACCTAGGGTTTTAAAATTCAATTTTCCTATTTTTATTTAGAAAAAATATGTGTGTTCATTGATTTAGGTAAAGTAGAGGACATAGGTTCTAAGCTTATGCTGCTGGGATTATTTCTAGTATTTGTCATTTCAGGTTACCAACCAGTACCCAAATCCCTATTACTCAGAGAACTAGTTTACTATATTAGAAATCAAGCTTGGGTTCTTAAATTATTTTGATATTAGAAGTTGCCGAGATGCTTAGCTTATGTAGTTGATTGTTTAGAAAACTTAAAAATAAGAAAAGAATGTTTAAACTCTGGAAGAAGTAAAGAATGCAGTTTCATACCCCAGAAATACCCTAAGTATTTTTCTAATGGATTCACTTTAGTAGGAGCTAATTTTTTATGTGTGTCTTTTTTTTACTTCAGCCTTTACTTTCATTTTAGTAACATCTTAAAATGAAGCTCTCTCTGATTTCCACAAGAGTAACATAGGTGCTTTTGTATTGACATTAGTAAATACATCTTCTCTTTAATCGTTGATGGAATAGCCATCTGTATTAGGTTGAGGATCCAGTAGTTTTTCTTCATTCTTATTTTTTTGTAAATTTTGATAGTTCATTTTAGTATCTTTTATGCTATCATTAGATATAAAAAATGATTTCTTCACTTTTTTTCTCCCAAAATTTTCCTTAGAGGAAACACCTTGCCTTTACAGCCCTGCTTAAAATGCAGCACACTGTGTCCCCTTCCCAAATTCCTTCATCTCTTTCCTCCCCTCCCCCATAACTTTGTTGTTTTTGTTGTTGTTGGGGACTAGGGATTTAACCCAGGGGCATTTAACCACTGAGCCACATTCTCAGCCCTTTTTTATATTTTATTTGAGACAGGGTCTCCCTGAGTTGCTTAGACAGCACTAAATTGCTGAGGCTAGCTTTGAACTCGAGATCCTCCTGCCTCAGCCTCCCAAACTGCTGGGATTACATTGTGTGCCACTGTGCTCAGCTCCCCAGTAATCCTTAACTGCATTCTAGCATACTCCAAGGTATTCCGGCTTCTTTTCTGTATCTTTTAACATAATCTTCACAAAGGCAGAGTTCTTGGGTTGTTTTACTCTAGTGTTTCAATTATCTTGAACAGGACTTGATATTCAGAAGTGCTTTAAATATTTAACAAAAGAATGAATTAAGAATTTATTATTTGAATTATTTTTCTACTATTGTAAAGGATAAGGATTAGCATGCTGTAGCCCTGTGGCTTTCAAGCTCCCCCCCCTTTTTTTTCCTGGCCCCTGGTAAAATGTAAAAACACATTTTAAAATATAATGTAGGTTACACATACTTATGCATTTTGTGCATATGTATGCATTTATAGAGATGAAGTGTTCAGTGTGCCTAATATATCATATCCTATTTCTTTTTAAAAAAATGAATGCAATTGCATGGTAGGGTAAGTACAGACAACAATGTACTCAATATTTCAGAAAGCTAGAAAAAAGGATTTTGAGTTTTCACTGCAAAGAAATGATAAATGTTTGAGGAGACAGATATGTTTAACCTGATTTAAATACCCAATGTACATGTGTATCAGAACATCACGTCATCCCATTAATATGTATAATTTTAGTGTTTTTATGTATAAGTTTAACTATCAATTAAAAAAAGAATGCTGTCTTTTGTCTACTGTATTTTCATGATCCATGAAACAGTTGCAAGCTTTATTTTGTGGTAGGCAACTGATAACCTAAAACAAAAATTAGGTAAATATAGAACCTAGTTTCTGTTTGTCTTATGTGACTATTTAGAATTATTTTATCTTTATTTCAGATTGATGTTTGGGGCTATTTATATAATTTTATTTTCAAATTTCTATATTAGTTGTTGGTATGTGAAACTATTACAGGAACTGTGGATATATTATTTAGTACAGATAAACTGAGTCTGAAATGTGTGCAGTTTCTCCCAAGTGTATTTGTTAACTTTGAGTTTATTTCTTTTTAAAGAAGGAAGAGCCTCTTCCTGACACATGGGAGCAAAGAGGAGACAGACTGAGACTACACTGAGTTAAAAGGCAGCCTAGGATTCATTTTGAGATGGAATAAAATCCAGGAAAAAGTGGATTGGGAACAGATTGTTACAAATCTGAACTAGTTTCTTCTCCCAGCTGTTATAAGATTTAGCAGGCCAGGAATTATGCATATATTCAGTTAACTAGAACATGACAAATACCTCCCATTAAAATGTAATGCTGAGACTTCCTTCAATGGTTGTTTGATTAACATGTAACCATGCGATATTTTATTAAAACCAGAAGGTATACAAAATGACGTATTCCTGTTTGACATTAAAAAATATGATGATTCTCCAGTTTTCAAGTTTGTACATTTTGAGGAAGCTCTTTTTAACCTCATGTCAGCAAAGCAGCTGTTGCTTGAATTTACTTTGTAAAACACTGAATTATTCATTTCCATAAACAAAACTTCCTTAGTAATTATTTAGCATTAATTTATTTCTCTTTATTTCAATCAACCCTGTTTACATTCTGTTTTAAAATTAAAAATATTCTTTGTGGAATCTAGCAAATAAGATTCTGTGAAAACTACTTTCTCTATTTTGTTCTGTTCTTGCAACAAAAGATTTCCAGATCCTGAGATGAACTGTTTTATTGTTTTAATAAAAGTTACTAATAAAATATGCAACAAAAGTATAAAATACTTATTTAGAAGTCTTTTATCACTAGCTTCTTAAAACCAGGTGCTGTGATTTTGACTTATTAGATTTGACCATAATGCTTTATGCTTAAGTATATTTAACAGCTGTTATCTTGAATTCTAACAATGTAAACTTATTAGAAATATTTTGAACAATTATTCATTTAATCATTTATATACACAGCTTGTTTAATAGACTATTTAGGGAAAAAAAGTTAAAAAGTTTATTGTTTAACATTTCTTGTAACTCTTCCACCATGGTGAGTTCTTACACCTTCAGACTCTCATTATTAGTTATTGCTTGTGGTTTTCTTGGGCAATAAGTCTTTTACTGCTCTGTTATATTTTTTATCATTTCTACAATTGCTAGCTTTTTTGTTTTTCATTTGTTTAAGTGTGTCATTGTTTTGTTGCTCTATGGAGAATTCTTGATATGAGTCTGTTAATATCTGCTGATTATAGAGGAGGAGACTTTATAAACTAGCATTCATTCAAAAGAAACATTTTTATCTTAAGATTTTCTCAGAACATACATTTAGACAAGCACAACAACTGATACAAAATGTAATCCTTGTAAGTTTAGCAGATTAGTTAAGGGCCGATTCTGAATCCCTGATGTTGGTTTCTGAAAGGGAATAAATGCATCATAACCACCACATCTACAGGTGACCTTATAAGCCAAGGAGAAGTTTGAGGCCTGTGAGAATTAGGTATGGAAAAAGGCTCCATGTGACTCTTCTGCCTCTAGGTTTTATGATGCCTTTTAAGGTGATGATGGAGACCTCTGCTTTAGCAGTTGTTGAGTGCATAATAGTTTTTGAAAGGACAGCCACATACACGTAATTATTCTAGAAACTGAAATGTCCAGGAAATTCTTCAAGCAGGAGATATGGACGTCAGCCTTCAGCTGGGAGCCATTATGCAGACATATTTGTTTTTCCTCTGTGCAGTGTTTTAGAAAATAAAATGAACTATTTCAAATTATTTGATTTTATATAAAACAAAAATTCCAGTTTTTTAAAATATGAATTCTCAGATCTGGAAACTGTGTTTCCATTCCTGCACTGTAAATAAGGATCTGGTACAGCTGTACATTTAAACACAGGACATGTGCTGTACTTGATCATTACAATTTTTGTGTTTGTACTGTTAACTTATGTATGTATATGTATGTAAATACATACACTTATAATGTGTGTGCATACATATGTATACATTGTGTGATACACAAAAGTTATAATATCTACAGAAGAAATATTTCTTTGAAACTGAAACTATATTTCATTCATAAATAAAAATAGAAAACTGAGAGATCTGTGTGGTTAAAAAACTTAGTCTTTTGTGAAAGTAAGGAATAGCCATTTATATTTAACATGCAAATGGCCCAACTTCCAAGTTCCTTAGGCAGTCCAGCCTTGGCATATACAAATCTTAAGAGATTATCATACCTTGTTAAATTTTCATTTTAATGGTCTTAATTATAGTCTACCAGTAACTTATATGGCTGTTTCTCATAGGAAATGAATTTTGGAAATCTATGCTTGCATATTGATTCTTGGTTCCTCATATTCTTTTCTATGAAGGCATTTCTTTCATAAAGCTAGAAAGAGCACATTTAAGAAACACCTGTGACTACTTAATGTATGATTAATAACCTGGTTTGTGAGGCTTAGAAATAATGAGTATATTTTATATATTCCACTTCATTTAAAACATTTTATATATAAAATATGTAATATATACATGAATATATAAAGTTGCATATAACAACTGTACAATTTTGGCACACAATACCTTAAATTGTATTATTTTCAGCTAGTAAATGGTATAGTTTGTTGTGATTTGAATTCTTAAATATGCTGTTGAAAATTTTCTGAATATTTGAGTCTGTTGATAAGGAAAACATCTACTTCTATTCAATTAATCCAGCAAATGATTGGACTTTCTTTACTCTTTGTCTTAAATGTGAAGGGACAATAAGGAATAGGAGTGAAATTCATTACATGTTATCTTTAGTGGTAATAATTACAACTACATAAGCATTTTGTTATTTTTGGATTTACTAATTTTCCTGATGAGTAAGGATGGGTTGGTGTGCTCTGCTTTTTCTGGAAAAGTCATACAGAACTAGTTTGGTTGTTTTAAGGATGTGCATGCTTGTTTGAAGGGGTAGTGGTGGAAAGAACAGGATATAAAAAGAGCTGTTTCTTGCCCACTTTATAATTATCTGTGCTTGACACAAGCCTTTTCTTTGAGAGTAATCAGTCTTTAATAAAACTATATTCCTAACTACTTGAGCTGATAAACAGGTTTGTTTTAAAGAAGTCAAGTTTATTTTATGTCAATTTTCTATTTGCCCTGTATAAGGTATATTTAATTACTTTACTTCATCTCTGTGTTCAAATTAATCAGATTCTGCTACATATTGGTGCTCAAATTAGAATAATTCTTTAATCAACTGTGTTATCCATGCCATGGTAGACTAGAATAGAAAAGCTACTCGGCATATTGAAGATGCATGCATTTTATTTTCTATTGTAATTTAAAAGTAAAATCAGAAATATTGATTTCTACTTGACTGGAGAGATGATTTAGTTTGAATATCAGTCTGATCTTAATCAGGTGAGAATTAATTGAGTTGGAGGTATTAGATATTCAGTGATGTTAAGTGAACCATGATCAATCTAGAGAGAAGCTTTCTTTTGGACTATGTTAGAATTATCAAATAGCTCATGCACTACAATATAAAATAATCTTTTCATGTTCATCCTTCTACCTTTTTGTCTCATTAAATGCACCACTAAATTCATTCTATATATAGACTAATCTTTAAAATATAAGACTAATAAATCACAATTTAATAGAAAATTAATAGCATAATAATTTGTCATAAAATGCTATTGTTGTCAAGAATTTTTATAATGATGTATTTTCTAATGCCTGATTTAAAAACTAAGTGATTAAACATCTGTTTTTCCAGTGTACTTGGGACTTAACAAAACCTGCTTTACTATTTTTTTAATGTAAAAAGTGAGCAATACAGAATTATTTTAATGTTTATTTCCAGAAATAAAAATAGAGTCTGTAGCATTATATTGGCCTGAAATGTGGCATGGGCTTTTCATTTATTTTAAGAGTGTGATAGCAATATCATAAGTGTTGTGAAAATATAAATGGTGAGATAACACCTCCATAGGACTTGCTCTTAAGTAGTAAAATTGTAAAGTCTTTAAATAAAACTGTAGCCAGAACTGAAAGGATCATTTTGCCTTGTTAACTAGGGATACTATACTTATTAAATATCTAATTAAATTTAGTATACCTTGTCTGTTAGTAACCCCCCTTTTCATTTCTTAAAACTGAAAATTTGGACCTATTTACTAAGAAGGTAGCACGTATTGTCACTGTTAGATTTCTTCCATTTTGGCAGTTGGTGTGACCGTGTTAAATTAAAAGAAAGCCAACAGCGTGACATTTTATAGTGTCATTCTATCTTGGAATAGTGCTTTTCACTTGATAATGGTATAAGGGGAATAGTCTGCTGACCCATGCAGCCATGTATTTTGCAAAAAGCAATGTTCAGGTTTATATTTGGGAACAATTAGCATTTAATGAAATTAACCTACACACGCAGAAACATCCCTAGAGTGTGATGAATGGGGAGTGCTTAGATGTGCTGGGGGTTTCCCACCTAGTTGCTAAGTAGCAATTCAGGGAAAAGGCCCTGGGTGGGGAAAAAATAGATTGTTGGCTTTTTCGCTGTACTCATGAAAGCCACTACTCCTCTTATCTGAACTCCACTTTCCCCTCCCCTTCACCTAGAACTCTTTCTTTTTTCTTAACATTTCATAAGGGGTAGAGAGAACCAGAACAAGCATGTTTTTCAATTTTGGGCCCCCAGATTACCAGCTTTCCTCCTATGAGATAACCAATTACCTGTTTCTTAAATATTCTTTCCACAGACATTGTATGCATGTGTGTGTGTGTCTGTGTGTGTGTGTGTATTCTAAACAGCAACAAAAATATTTTATAATACACTTTACTGTTTTCAGTTTAAATCCTGGACATTACTGGGTGCAGTGGCATGCATATATAGTCCCAAGTACTTGGGAGGCTGAGGCAGGAGGATCACTGGAGCCCAGGAGTTCCAGGCCAGCCTGAACAATTACAGAGACCTAATCTTGGCAAAAGAAAAAAAGTCTTGGAAATCATTCCCTGTCAGCATTTTTAATGGCTGTATAGTATTTCATAGTACAGTATTTCCACTTGGGTAGTTGTATAACCATGTTAGATTTGGTGGTATGACCAAAAGTCACACTTTTGTTAAAATATTTCTTATTTCAGCTGAGAGAAGACCAGATGAGGAATGGCTAGTGATGTTGTTCTCTATAAATGGGGATGTACTTAACTTATTTTTGTTAAGATATATGCATACACATATACATACAACTACCTTATTTTTATATTTGAATTGATTACAATTTCTGTTGTGATTGAGTTAGGAAAACATTATGGATTCTACTTTTTTTTTAAATAAAGGCAGATACTGAGCTGTTTCAAAGTAAGTTGTTAAATAGGTAGATTGGATAAACCAGCATATTTTTTAGAAAGCATTTTTCGTAGTAATTGGACATAGTAACTTTATTTTATTTATTTACTTTTTTTTTATATTGCATTGAGGATTGAACCCAGTGCCTCCCATATGCTAGGCAAGCACTCTGCCACTGAGCCACAACCCCAGCCTCTATAAAACAGCATTTTATATGGAAAATGACAAGGATTTGTTGGTGGTACAGAAACAACCCACATCCAATGAAGAGAAAAGTCAATAATGTTCAGACTGGCTCTGAGCCAAGAGAAAAATACAGATGTTGTTTTTACTGATATTAGATGAAGAGGCAGCATTAAACTTACTCTAGCTTTTTTTCAAACTGTAGTCTCTTCTCATCCCCAACACACATCCAATTGGAACTGGACACTTTTTTATGAATTTTCTAACACCACAAGTGTTTAAATAAATTCAGTAAGGACTTTCTGAATTAAGAATTTAAAGTGACCTCTGATGTTCTTCTCATTCCAACCATTTAGATTGCAGAAATGAGAACAAGGCAGCTGGTCCTTTCCAGGACACTTGATAAGTGTTGTTTAATTGTCACTGGGCATTAGTGCCCATACTGAATGCCTCTGTTTATCCCCAGGATGGGCTGTAAAACCACTTGCAAATGCAAAATAAATAAACAAATAAATAAAATAAGAACTTTTTTTTTTAAAAAAATATGAAAACCCTACAGTAGATTAGTGTGTTACTTGGTTACTGACAACATCCTTCTTTTGTTTCCCCTTATGGTGAAGGGAATGGGGAAAAGCCTAGCACCCACTGGGAGGTGGCAAGGAAACCCAGAAGTCTCTGCATTCACAAGTGTGTTCACCTATTAATAGGTAGTTTTTTTTTCCCTTAAACATTGAAGACTATGGGGAGCAGAGATTTTTCTATGCAAGAAAAATGTGGTATAAGCCAAACTCATTCACTTAATAATTGTCTTGCCTTGACACCTTCGAAATCCTTCACCTCTGTAGTCATTAATAATGCTTAAGGATCCTGCTATTTGGGACACTAAGACATCTCATGTAGTCCTTTTAAAAAGGTAGGATAATTTGATGGTTATCTTAGCCACACTAGGCTGTGCTGTGCTGATTGTGTACTTTAAAAATTCTGGTAATACTTAAAATCTGAAAACAGAATTTAATCCATTGTATTCAGTTTGGAGAAGCTACTTTCTAATGTGTAAAGTTCCCATTTAAAATACTTACATTTATAGGAATTCTGAAGAACAGCTTATAAGATTCAGAGAGCTAAGGTATCTAATGCTATTTTATTTTAGATGTTTGGTAAGTTGCCAGTTAGCAAAAAATCAGCAATAATCTCTCCCTTATTTTTCCCTGTGATAGTATTAGAATGTGCTGAGCCATTGCCCCTTGCTTGCCAGATCTGTCTTGTGATGTCATATGAAAAAACAGGCTTGAGTTAGTCTCTATTTGAGCATAGAATTTTCTAGTAAATATAGAGTTTTTTTTTTTTCTGGGTTCTGATCATAGAAAGGATTAGGTGGGATCATTGTACTTATATGTAGTTCATTTGAGTTAATTTTAGGCCTGGTTTTAAGCTAGTCTGTATGCCACATTATATGATCTTGGAAATACATCCTATTTAAAACTCAGTTTCTTCATCTGGCAAATGACAGTAATAATGTGCCTATTTAATGGTGCTGTAAAGTTTGTATGAGCTAATAAAGTACTTAGTATTGTGCCAGGCACATAGTAACATTCAGTATAAATAAATCATGTTGCTGTTAATGCTTTATTATTGGCACTTCAAAATGCCTGAAAAAAATAGTAATGAAGTTACATGGAAAAATGGGAAAAACAAGAAAAAGGCCACCTGAATTAAGATGCTTGTTTCTAATGGAGAAATAAATTAAAAATTACTTAAGACCCTATTGAGAATTACTAATGCTTCTTTGATCTTTGACTTTCCTGAACAGAAATTGTCTATGTTCCAAGTACTACATACTAAGTACACCTTGTAGGAATAACATTTTAATCTTATTAAATTTATATTTTAATAAATTGAAATAATGAGTCCAACTATCCCCCTCACATTTAATTTCCATGAAACCCTGAAGCTTTGTGTTACAGATTTTTGCTTGTTTGTTCTGAATTTTGTTTTTGGATAAATTCTGAAAACAACCTGAGCTGAACTGAAGAAATGATGATGATAAACAGCATTGTCAAAAATTTAGATCTATGTCAAAGAAATTAGATAAGAGTAATGGGAGAGATTATTAAATAAAATCATATTTTAAAATATAAGAGTAAGTTAACTCAAGTCTGGTAGGAAATCAGAATTATAAATTGAACAGTCATTCATTTAGTTCACTTATCTATTTATTCAGCTGTTTGTCGAATACCATGCAGGAAAAGTTTTCCTGAATGATTATTTGTAGCGCTTTAGGTTTTATTTCTTTAGGCATTTTATTTTGATTAGGTATTTTAATAGACTTAAAAAATGATGGATGGATAAAAAAAATATGCTTTAAGGAAAACTAAAGAAGATAAAGAAAAGCTAAAGCCTAAAATGATGGAGTCAAGTAAGAGCCATATCATCACCAGCTGCTTGTTTGTATCTCACCTTAAGTGTAGGGAACTAAAAATGTCTATAGCTCTGGTAGTGTGCCTGCCTAGCATGTCCAAGGCACTGGATTCAATTCTCAGCACTGCATATAAATAAATAAATAAATAAATAAATGTCCATTGACAACTAAAAAATATTAAAAAAGAAAAGTCTACAGCTGTGTTGTCTAATATGGTAGCCACTAGACTCATATGATTATTTAAATTTAATTAAAATCAATTATTAAAATGAAAAGTTCAATTTTTTCAATTGCATTAGTCATATATCAGGTACTTAGAAGCCACATGTGTCTAGTGGCTACATTATTGGAAAGTGCAAAGAACATTTCCATTATCACAGAAATTTTTCTGGGACAATATAATGCAAGCCAAATATATAATTTTAAATATATAGTAATCACACTTTAAGAAATTAATTTTAAAAGGTAAAATTAATGTCAGCATATTATTTAATCTGGTAACATATCCAAAGTAATATCTTTTCAACAGTAATTATTATAAAATTATTAATTAAATATTTTACTTTCCTCTTTTTATCATAAGTTTTCAAAACCCACTATATATTTTATACTTAGCATTATAAGCAATATAGTACAATTCAGATTATCCATATTTCAGGTGTTCACTAGCCATGTGTGACTGGTGTCATGTTGCACAGTATAGTTCTAGAGGATTGCTAACCCAAGTTGACATGTCACAGACACAACTACTTGATAGTATTGAATCCCTTCATGTGTGTCTGCCAACATATTATAAACAAACACACTGAAGTTAGGAACTACATTTTGTATTTAATGACCACTTGATTAAAGGGAATAACCATCCTAGAAATGAAAATGCAAGCTGTGTTTAATGTATCAGACATAAGAAGTAAGGACTTTTGTTAATGCCAATCTCTTCGTTGGTATTATGTGAATCAGAGATATTTCTGATTTGTATTTTATTTTATTCTGTTGCAGTACTCGTGCATGCTAGGCAAATGCTGTATTACTGAGCTACATCCCAAGCCCTCAGAGATATTTCTGGATAGCAATGTGATGTTTACAAGTTTTATCATAAGAGCTGATGGAAGCCTTTCTCTTCTCATTTTAGAAAAACATCTTAGCATTTGGCATGGTGACGAAGCTTTCCTTTACTATCCCAGAAAAAAATAGTCATCTGGTGGACACCATTTATTTAGTTTTATATTTCAAAATTACTCACAGATAACTCATAAAAGAATAAAGCTATACTGTCTTTAGAAATTTTAATAAGGATTTAATCATAATAAGCCCCAAATTTTATTCCCTATTTTTCTTGTTTAGAACGAATTATACTTAAATTGGTCAGTGTCCTTTGAATCCAACTGGCTGCTTCTCATGAACTTGGACTATATCTATTTTGTAATTTCAGATTTAAAATGTATCTTTAATGGATTCTAGTTTATCCTTAAGCCTGTTTTTCTGGTACTTGCATCTTTGAAATGTGATATTTTCGAAAAACATTTATGGCTCAATTTTGCTGAAGTGGTGTCTATCTTTTTTACCCCATAATTTTAACACATTTTCATTTTTAGACTTACAAGTGCTATAAATCCTATATACTTCTAATCACCTTTGTTTATACACCTGCCTTCAACATTTTGATCAAGTGTATTTTAGCACACAGAAAACATAAAAGATGGATGAATACTGCATATGTCCTTCAAGCGTAATGGGATAGTACTGTTTTTAGTTATATAATGCTGTATAAAAAGTCACTTCTGTTGAATGATTAATGGGATGAGCATACTATACTTCCTTTTGTCCTTAAAATTATATTACTCACTTTTCAGTTCCTGATTTTGAGAAAACTCATTAAAGATATTGTTAGTTGAAGATTCAAAGTCTGTGATTATGTGCTTACGTGCAATTTTACTATCATTTAAGTCCAGAGTACTGTTTCAGTGTCTTCATATTCTTCTAGCTCATTTAATAATTGTGAAACATATTCTGGTCATTTTTTCCATTATGGAAATGTATTTGTTTCATATTGCTACTATAACACTGTGTTAGCATTTGTTGCATTGTGAAGACAGGAATGTAGGTGATTTTTTTTCTTTTGTGCTCTACTTTGGAAAGTAAAGAAAAAGCTGATATAATACTTCCAAATGGATCTATTCTTAAACATTAAGGTAATATCATGATTTGACACTTTGTCATCTGCAGTATCATATTTATATTCAAAAACCGAAATGTTTTTAAAGCTATCAATGCAATGAAGAAGTCTGTTGTCTTCAGGCACTTTGTGCTTTACAACCTCCAGAAGGGATGATGATTACTGAGACAGCACTTAGGCATTGTCTCCAGGGACTGACATTAGACTTCTCACTACAGAAATCTTCACATAAAAAGATAACCTTTCTTGAGAAAATTCAATTTTGGATTTAAATTTATATTACAAATTTAAGATTACTTATACCTTTGAAAGGAAATTTTACTAAATGTTGGTACCCAGATTCTGCCCAAATTGTATCATTTTTAGTCTTATATTTTTAAAGGTATTTCTGATTCAATACTGATCAAAAGATCTTTCATACATTATGTTTAAAGTAGTTTTCTAGCTAAGTGTGGTGGTGCATGCCTAAAATCCCAGTGTTTGAGGAGGCTGAGGCAGGAGGTTCACAGGTTTGAGACTATCCTTGGCAATTTAGGGAGACCCTATATCAGAATAAAAAAATGAAAGACTGAGACTTTTTATTGTTTTATAGTTTTATAAACTACCATATAGAAATTTAGAACTTCTGTGTTAAGAGTGCCCCTGGGTTCAATAATAGATTGCTCTTGGGTTTTCAATCCCTAGCACCAATAAATAAATAAGTATATAATAAATAAAATTATTTAAATATTTAAAATAATTTAAACATTTATAAATACATAATAAAGTAAAATACTTTATTCTTATCCAGTTTCATATAGGGAGAGTTTTGTACTTAAGATTTTCTTTTTTTTTATTTGTTATTTTTAGATATAAATGACATTATGGTATATCTTGACATATTATACATACATGGGGTGCATCCCATTACAATTTTGATCGAATTCTTGTGGTTGAACATGATGTAGAATCATACTGGTCATGTATTCCATATATGAGCGTTGGAAAGTTATGTACAATTGATTCAACTGTCTTTCCTATTCCTTTCACCACTCTCTTCCTGTCATTCCCCCTTGTCTAATCTAATGAATTTCTATACTTTTCCTCTCTCAACTCTTTTGTTATGGGTTAGTATCCATATATCAGAGAGAACATTCGGCCTTTGGATTTTTGGGACTGGCATGATATTCTCCAGTTCCATCCATTTACCAGCAAATGCCATAATTTCATTCTCCTTTATGTCTGGGTAATATTCCACTGTGTGTGTATATATATGTCACATTTTCTTTATCTATTCATCTGCTTAAGGGCACCTGGGTTGGTTCAATAGCTTGGCTGTTGTGAATTGAGTTACTATAAACATTATTGTAGCTGTGTCACTGGGGAATGTTGATTTTAAGTCCTTTGGGTATAAGCCAAGGAGTAGGATAACTGGGTCAAATGGTGGTTCTAGTCCAAGTTTTCAAGATTTTCATTTGTAGAGGATATGTTATGAATTTGGATGATTTGGAAATTTACCTTGCCTTGAGCTTTAATAAGCAGAACCTCCTAAATATGTTTCCTTAATTTGACATTCCTAATTTAAAGACAAAAGCCACTGTGATGTTGGTGTAGTCTTGGAAATATTGCGTATGACTTGTGTGCAAAATTTCTACATTAAATCCAGATAAATCTTTGCCTTTTGTAATATGGGAAAAAATAATCATTTAAGAAATACTGGTTAAGGAAAGAAAGCTACTGATAAGTTACAGATAAGTGCTATATCTAAAGATAGTTGTGAAAAAAGATCATTTTAAAAAATCACAAGGGAGATATCTATAAACAGTGGTTCTAGTCAGAGACATGAAATAATGGGGATTTTTTAAAAACTTGGGATCTTCTGAAACTCATTTCTCAGTGAATGCTTTATATCTAACTGGATAACTATATTTGTAAAATCATATGTTGTGTGAAACTGACTAAGTGCAGAGAAAAATGTAAAAGATGAAGTGGCTGTCTAATATTTCTTATTTCACGCAGAGTTGTTGCTTGATAAGTACTTATTCTTGGTTTAATTAATGAAGCTTATAATTAAATATTATAATATAGGGACTGGAGTTGTGGCTCAGTGGTAGAGTGATCACCTAGTATGCACAAGGCACTAGGTTCGATCTTAGCACCACATAAATGTAAAATAAAGATGTTGTGCCCACCTAAAACTTAAGAATAAATATTTTTAAAAAATATTTAAAAATATTCAGATGTACCATAAATTGACTTAAAACACAATTAATTTTAATTCATTATTTTGGTATTGCTTTTACATAGTTTTTAACATAATTTTTACATCATTATAAATTTTCTTCAAATAGTAAACTGGAAATTTTACTTTACTAGTATCTAATTGCAATATGAATGATTATTTTTGCCTGTTACAATAGACTAAACTTTCACTGTTTTCCTAGATGTTTTTAATCCAAATTTTATTATATCCAAAGAATGGTTTTAAAAATGCTTTATTATATAGGATTAAATAGTTTCTTTGAGAGAAATGAAGATTGTACAAAAGAAAAACACAGAATTTCACGTTCTTGATATTTTATAGAGAAAAGATCTTGAGTACACATTCCTTTAAGCCTTAGAATAACTTAACACTTTCTCCACATTGCTACTGTTACTCTTTACTGATACTTATTTTCACTGCTTTATATATAATTGAATGAAATTTTATTTTCATAGTGTTTAATGGCTACTAAATAAATTTTTGGTAGAGTCAGTTGTACATTTTCTTTAACAGTTAACATAAAATTGAAAGATGTAAGCAATTTAATTGTAAGAATTGTTTCAGAATACCATTTTAGAAATCAGTTTGCAGTATTAGCAACATCACTATTATATGAATATATGCTAATGTAGGATGAAAGAAGAATCCTCATTAAAAATCTGGTTGCTAAACAAATGACAAAAACCTTATAAACAGCTTGAGGCTTCGGGTCAGTCATGATTACTCCAGAAGAGATTTGGACAAGTGTGAAAATATATAGGCTATGCCTTTAGTGTGATCAGAACACATAAATACTATCTTCCATCAGTTCCCTAACAATGGCATTTTTATTAATATTAGGGAAAACATCTTTTTCCCCACAGTTTTATTGATGCATTATAATTGTATATAATGGTGGGAATTGTTACATTTTCATGTATACACACAATATAACAATATAATTTAGCCAATATCATTCTCCATTACTTCCCCTTTCCCTTCTCCTCTCCCTCTTCCTTGTCTCTTTCCTCTACTAATCTCCCTTCAGTTTTCATGAGACTGACCCCCGCCCACAACTTCCTTTTCCTTTTTCCTTTCTAGCTTCCACATGTGAGAGAAAACATGTGACTCTTGACCTTCTGAATTTGGCTTATTTCACTTAACATATTGGTCTCAAGTTCCAGCATTCTTATTTATGACTAAAAAGGTAGACTTTTGATACAGTCATTGTGTTTGCTTTCCAGAAAAGGACTGAAGTTTGGTCAGCTAAGATATTTTTTTTCTTTGTTGTTTTTAGATAACAGTAGAATTTATTTATACTGTACATGCACGGAGTACAACCGGGTCCAATTAGGATCCCTTTCTTGTCGTTATACATAATGTGGAGTTATATTGGTCTTGTATTTATATATGAGCAAAGGAAAGTTATGTCTGATTCATTCTGCTGTCTTTAGGATATTTTCTTTAGGCAGCATTCACGATGCTATTATCTGTCTCCTAAGTACGTATAACAAGATGACAGTTAGGGTAAGGTGGTACAAAGGAATCCTCCTCCTTGTTTATCACCACTACCAAACATGGCAGTTCTCTTAAAGAAGGGTTTAGCTAACTTAGTCAATTCTGGATTAACTTTGTGTATACATTTCCTTTGAGTATTGCACATGCTTTTATTTGGGAGATAATCTTAACATTTTGATGTGGCATTGGAAGTAGAAAAAATAACATGTAGGAAAAGAGAGGGATTCCAGAGTGAAAGTTAATGGACTTTTTGATAGCCATGTGACTGCTCCTTAGTGTTTCCACCGAAAGTGAATTGGCTGCAGGTCTGCTTTGCCTTTGGAGTTGTAGTAAGTTTGTAGTTGAAGGACATGAAGGAATTTCCCTTGGATTGTTGTGGCCTGTATGCCTGGCTTATCTGCACAGGAGCATTTATAGTTGGGAAAGAAGATATTCAATGAAGTTAAGTCTAACAGGCTGGCTTGGGAATGAAATTAAATGGTGGGATTGCTAACATTATATGAACAAGAAAAGCAATGGGAGCTAATTCTGTGTGACTGTGAAGGGGAATAGTACATATCACACATGCTATCATGCACATTAAATTATTTGAATTCAAATCATTTCTTGCATCCTTTGACCTTGTTCCTATTCCATATTTTTTTTGCAGAGTGTAGTTAGGTTACTGTGGGTACACATCTATGCTATAGTGCTTTTGTTCTGGTAAAGTCCTTCTAATGAGTTTTTTACACACTTAACAAATCTCAATTATTTTTGGTTGTTTACAATTTAAAAGTATTTTTGTTACTTATTATAGGTGTGTAGCTCATGGAGATTTCTAAAGTTTCCTGTCTGTGTTTTGAAAATCATAAGTAATTTATGTTCCTCAGTAACTGGAGGATAATGCATAACTCGAGGTATGAGGGAAATCTTGATCATATAAAGTTATAAAAGATATTAAGGAATTTTTTTTCTTTTTGGTCTACAGCTTCTTTGTGAGACTGATGTCGTGTTTTACAATCTGAAATGGAAATGGCTGATTCCTTGATAGCAAGCAGATTAGAGGTAGCACAGCCTAGAATTAGATCAGCCAGTGTCAGAAGAAAGGGCCAGAATAGTCCAGGAAGGTGGCTGCAAGCAAAAGCACACTGTAATGTGGAAAGGATAGTAGGATTGATTTTGACCTAACTACAAGACAGAGTAGCAAGTGGCTCAACTGTGGGTAGAATATCGTGCCAAACTTAAGTTGATAGTCCTGAAAAGACAGATACCAAAGGTGTTAGTGCAATTTAAAAGGTAAGATACTGGAATGGGAATTAACAGAAAACCATTTGAAATTTCTGGGGAATCAAGAGTTGACTTGAGAATGAAATATTAGAAGTTATGGTACCATCACTAGCTTATTTAAAAGAAAGGGGATCCTTTGATGCCAACAGGTTGTGATCCACCACCTCTGTCATGTACTGAGGAGATATACTAAGCCTGGACATCAGTGTCTAGAAACAATTCCCTTTGACTCCTTAAGTATTTAAGTCCCTTAGAATATGCCCTTTCCCTACTAGAAATGCTTCTGAGAATCTACATTCTTTCTCACCTTTACCTCAGATGTCCTTGTCTCCCTTATCTCAAATATCATTTATTTCTACAAAATGAACAATACTCAACTTATTCTGCCTTTTATTAGTGTGCATGTCATCTGTTGAATACGTACTATGTGCAAGGCACAGTTTATGTAATGTTGTTAATAATTTAGAACTATTAAAATTTTATTGATATAATTACAAATTATATTTATGTTTCCAATTTTTAAATTTCAGATTTTACAAAATGTTGCAAGGACTCTGGCATCCTCATGGTAGTAAAATGCCAGAAAGAAAATTCTGCATTGAAAGAATGTCTAACTGCTTAGTAAGTAGTTACTTCTGTGTGTGTGTGTGTGTATGTGTGTGTGTGTATGTGTGTGTGTGTAAGAGTGTGTTACTTAACTCATTACAGGTAATACATTCTGTACCTCCCCTAACCGAATTCTTCACTTTTTTGGCTGAATCTAAAATTGCAGCATGTTGAAAATTTATTCTAAAAGAAAAAAAACTTGCATATTTGTTAAATGATTTTTTCAAGTTGTCTGTCAACATTGTGTCTGATTAAAAATATGTCAGCAAACAAAAATATATGACTTAGCATAACACCTAACAAATCTCTTTTTGTCAACAGGTTGATTTATAGAATACGGTATAGACTGATTTTTTTGTTTATTTCATCTAGCAGAAAGAAACTGAATTTAGAATATCTTTATATTGTGATTTATATAATTTTAACTTTTAGAATTACAATAAATCACATAAAAAGCACAAAATTTAGATTTTTTTGAAGTTAATCAATTTTTAAATAGCATTTTAATGTTATATTCACCAATATCTCATTGTAGTTCCTTTAGACCTGAAGTGAAAATATGCATGCAGGTGCTTTCTGTTTTATCTCTGTTTTATTATCCACATTATTGACAGATAATATTGCAGAATATACTAGAAAGTACTGTTGATAGTTGTGAGATCTTAATTTTGGCAAGCTCTTATTTACTTTTATACTCTGTTTTTCAAGCCTCTGAACTATATGTATGTGTCAGTATGGCTTGATCTTTCTTAGGGGACTAAATAAAATAATGATCTGAATCCCATATTTTTAAAATGACAAATTACATGTACGCAAACTTACAAGTTTAGAATGCTATAGATGAGACTGTGGAGATGATCTAAACTCATCTGTACATTTATAGATGAGGAAATACTCAATATTCATTTTTTCTCAAGTTAATATCAATAGCAGCTCTTTACATCTGGGCCCAAAACAGTACTAAGCACTTTACTGTAAAAGAATTCATTCTCTGATGTATTGTTCTTCCAGTTTTGGTTTCTAAGAGATATTTAATAAATAATCACTTAAACTTCATGTGTCTGAACTTATTTTATATATTGATGAAGAATTTTTTACCTCTAGTTCAGTCATCATAATAATTACCTTGACATATTATCCCACCCTCCAAATGGGCTGGTTCTAGAGCAGAGTAGACAGGAACACAGACTGCAGAGAGGGCAGCCTGAGGGCATCCTGATCAGCTTCTGAATCAGTGAGTTTAGCTAGCCTTGTAAACTTGGACAAGATCCCTCACTGTGAGAAGGGATGCCTCTCCTGGAGTGATTGTGAAGTACTCTATGGGAACACATTTACCCCGGTGCCTAGTTTACTAGGTACTCAGTAAATGTTAGCTCTTATTGATCTGCACTTGTTATTAGATTGGTATTTATTTTGTTACCTGAATATTAATCATGGGAATTTTATTTCACATCTGCTAAAAACAGGAAATATTAGGTTTTAGTGGATCTGGGGAAGGGGTGTAGAGAGAGGCAACTGCTTCTGTTGGTTTAGAAGAGAGAAGCAGTGAAAGAAATACAGGATGTGAATGGAAAGTTATTAAGATAAATTTTACTTTAGATCCAGAATACTCAAGAAATATTGTGTCATCTTTGAGTAAGAAATTCTCTGCTTTGTTAATTACTATTTGACATTCCATGAATGTAACCACTATTCTTAATGACATCTTGAAATGTTAATGGTTTGTGCTCCTTTATTTCTACCTCTTCATTTATTCCTTGACATACTGTGATCTGATTTCTGCCCTGACTCTACTGAAATCTTATTCCTAAAGACTCTAGTTAAATCAAACAAATAGTGCTCTTGGACTTGACCTTTCTCTAAAATCACTTCTATCGTTTGGATCTTTTGATTCTCAAATATTTCTTTGTACTTCCCAATCTTTTTTTCCCTTAACCTATTGCTTAAAGTTCATATTTCCCTGGGTTCTCCTCTCATTCTTAATTCTAAGAAAGTTCAGTTTGTACCCATGGATTAAATCACTTATAATGAAATTTTTCTGCTTTCTTCAGATAACAAACTGAACCTGACTCCCTTTTGCTTTACCCACATCATGGGTCTTTGTAAATTAGAGAGTTATCTGCTAACTCTAATTGGTGAGTTCCTGTGTCTCACCAAATCTAATTTTTCCTTTTCATTTTTACAGCTGCTCATTTGGCCTAGGCCCTCATTCATTCTTGCCTGGATTACTCCTGATTCTAACCTTACTGTCGCCTTTTAGCCTATCTGCAATATGCTGTCAGATTCATCCAAAGACACAAAATTTTCTGTTCATCATGTTCTGTTGCCTTCAGGATAGATTTTAATTTCTTTGTGTGGTATAAGTGGCCCATAATTATTTGGCCTTGAACATTCCATGCTTGTATCAGGCCCTTTCTGCTATGTGTAAGCCACTGTAGTGGTAGCAATCACCTTGTATTCTTCATGCATCCCAGCTTTTCCTCATCTGTGTGCCATTTATATGGATTTCTGTTGGTCCTACTTAATTCATCTGAAGCATTTCTTCATGACTTCTAACTCATGTTTCTGTGGTATCCTGGGTTGTATCTGTCACAACAGTTTTTATACTTAATTGTAGTTCAGTCTTCACTTGTCTGCCCTGTAATACCATAGGTTCTTTGAGGAAAGGAGCTGTGCTTATCATTGCTCAAATCTGTGATAGTACCCTGTATAAAAGAATCTTTATATTAATATGTACAGTTAAAAATAGAATCTTTAGATCTATATGTTTTCATTAATTTGATAACTTAATGTTCACACTGAATTTGTGACCAGTATATTAAAGTCTACTTCTAAATAAAAGTCTGCTTCTGAAGATTGAACCTGATGTACAAGATACCTGAATATCATTGTTTACTGCTTATAATTAAAATTGAGATTTTCATTTCCTTCTTGTAGCTACAATGATCCAGCTTTTTATGAAGAATGCAAAATGGAATACCTGAAGGAAAGGGAAGAATTCAGAAAAACTGGAATTCCTACTAAGAAAAGGCTACAGAAGCTACCTACAAGCATGTAGACAGATATTAAAATGACAGGAATCTCATATTCACAAAAGTCTTTTATAATATAAATCATCTGAAATAATGGACTCGAATGTGTTTGCTTTATTCTAATTATGAAAATAATAATTTATAAGAAATAAATCATTATTTCAAAGTTGATTTATTAAATATGGGATAGGAGTAAATACTGGAATGAAATATGGTTTTCCTGATCATTCTGAATTTTTCACAAGCTTTTCCACAATTATAGTTCTATGAACAGTGCTAATGATTTCCAGAGCTCCACATGGACTTTACCTTCTTCCATCGTGTAAGGAAAAAGCTAATCATAGGGATCAAAGTATTAAATGATAGCAGAAACAACCTTTAAAGGTGTTGATAACTAAGCAGTATAGCACAATGGCTAGGAACCAGAATATTGAAGTTTCACAACCTATTGACTATTTGCAACTGTGAAAGTGAATCTCAAAAGCTATTGTGAGAATTTGTTGAATATAGCAAGTGTATATCTTGTATGGGACAGTGCTCCAGATGTGGTAAACACTTTCTAATTGGTAGTGTTAGTACTACGTAATAAGGCTTATCTGAAAGCATAGATAAGTATATATATGTATTTTACTTACATTCTTTGATGGATTTTTTTTCCTGAAATTGTTTTTTGATCAAGTTAATTATGTTAACTTGATTATTGAAAATACTTTTTCTTTTTAAAAACTCATCCTTAGGATGAATAAACACCTTATAAAATAGTGGACTCAGAAAGTAGTGTAATAAATTTCTGTCCCAATGCCATAATTTGGGCCCAGGCTGATATTATATTAAAAAGTCATCCCCCCCACCCACAACCCCAGGAGCTATTAGCTGTGCACCACAGCCACTATAACCAGTTTACAGATAAGTAAATTTTCTGTTTCCACATAGTCCTCATTAAAATTAAAACCAGAAACTTAATTACAAAACAAGATTTAACTTTGGTCCCAATCCCATGAAATAGCTGACTTAGGGGAAAAAAAGGACTTAATAATTTAAATGCAATACAATCAATGGATGTTCAAGTTCCCACTTTACTCATACTCTTGAGTTAACCACTCAAAGAATGATTTTACTCTTATTTGAAATACAAAGGAACTACATTTTTCCCAGGCCACAGATCAAAAGGAGGGAGATTAGAGAACAAAAATAAAGCAAATATCGAAATCTGGAGTCCACACAGAATAGGGGCTAATAAGCCTATATTCCCCTGTTCACCTTCTGATACTGGTACATTTCCTAAAGCACAGGACTGTCATTTTTCTTTTTTTTAAATGACTCAAATGGAGAAAAGGCAAAACAGTTACAGAGGCTGATAGAAATATACAGTCTGTGACTATTTTAATGAAAATTAAAGTAGCCAACTTCAAATTTTTGTTTTTGTTGGTGTTGGGGATCAAATCCAGGGCGTTGCACAAGACAACTTCAATTTTATGTGGAAAATTAGCTTATATAGATGTCACATCCTCCATAGGTACTAGACAAATTATATACAGTATACTCATCCTTCTTTCTCATAGCAAAAATGAACCATTCATTAGAGACTTTATTCATGCCTCACCACACTCAAGTCTACTTATCGGACTGAGGCAGTTGTACTTTGCTTGCTTACTGGTACCTTTGTTTATACTCCGTCTGTATGTGACAATTCATAGGATGTTACCCTTTAAAATTTACCTTTTCCAAGTAGCTTTTCTGGATAAAGATCATAACTTTCCTCCACATGATTCAATGAATTTACTATTTATTTTCTAATATTTCACATAGGTATGTCACTACTCTACATGTGAATTCAGTTCCATTTTGGCAGATAGATAGTCAATAAAAGAATCTTCCTTTCAGAGAAATAAATTCTACCTCAAGCTAATAAGAGGAAAGAAATGTAGCTTTTAAAAAATTATTTGTGTTCTCTTTATATTGTTGGGTTATAGATGTGTTGAACTCGGTTCTTACAAAAAGAAAACTAAAATTTTTGGAGTGTTTAGTTAGTATAAGAGATCGACATAAAAGTTTCCATTTTAAAAAGATCGTAAGCCACAGATGGGCCAATTTTATCATTTCTTTTTGAATCTTAATGAGAACAGATGATAAAATTTTCTGTGGGTAAAGTATTTTTGATTAATTCTTCTTACTAAAGTCTTATGCACATATAACATTTAAACTATTAAGAATATCAGTGATTTAACACTTAAACTATTAAGAACATCACTGATATTCTTAATAGTTTAAATGTTATATGTGCATAAGACTTTAGTAAGAAGTAATTCAATGACTGTTCTTAATAGTTTAAGTGCTAAATGTGCATTAGACTTTAGTAAGAATAGCATACCTGTTTGATTGCTATCATCACTGTCTTTTGGAGGGAATTTTCTCCACTCAAAGTCAATTTAACAAGACAAATGTCTGTTATACGAATCAAATTAACAACAATCAGTACCAGACCTTGTAGTATATAAGCAAGGATATTATTTCACATCCACTTCCATTTCAAACAAAAATAATTTTAATTAAACAATTTTTTGGCATTGTTCAAAACATTAATCAAGCCATTATCTTGTAAGACTGACTGACTTTACGAAAGGAAATTTCCAATCATGGTTTTAAAAAAGGCAAACCAGTAAGCCACATTAGAGATTAGAGATAATATACAGCCTATGCAGCCACATGAGAAATAGTTTATGCTGCTTTGTTATTACACAGGTAGTTGCTTCCTTCAGCTAAAGCCTGGAATCTTATATTTGTTTTATGCATATTGGGTTTTGTTCTATTACTTGGCAGAAGACTGTACTCCCTTGAGTCAGCTGTGTTCGCTGGTCAGAATAAATTCCAGCATCTGACTTCAATTCCATTAATCACAGACAAGCTTGAATAAGTGAGTAAGATAATAGAGAAAAAGAATGGTGAACATTGTCTGTGTATGCTATTCAATAATATGGAAAAGATCTGTGATACTCTTTTGAATTTAAGATATATGAACTGTCTATCAAAAAGGATAAAGTCCTTCCTACATGAAACACTGTATCCTAGGCAAAAGGTGTATGAACCAAGTAAAATATTATTACTATTATTAATATTTCTATCCTGAAAGAATTCAGGTCAATTTTCCTGTGAAGCCACCTTTGTTATTTCCTCACTTATTTACAAATGACCTGTTAGAATGAGTTTGGGGATATTTCATGATTGTACTATATCAATGCAGCACAAAATTTAGTTCTAAGTGAAATTTTGTAATTCAAAAATAACTTTCTCAAGTACTACATTTCAAAACAAAGTCAATTTATAAACTGCTTTATACAACAAGCAGCAATATTCCCTTTGAAGAAAATGGCTATACAGTTATACACATTTAAATTTTCATTATGGACCACCAGAGGGACAGATTAGACTCAAAACTTTTAAGATGCTCTTTCTACTTCTAATTGAATGGTGTATAAGGTTATAATAGTTTATTCACATACCACACAGTTTGTAACTATTTCTTCTTTTTATCCATTTAGGACTTGAATGTACTGGGACAAAGCTGGCTTCAATGGTCATTTCAAGTCTTAGAATTCAAATTGCAATTCTAAAGTATAATTATTTAAATCTTAATGTCTAAAACACAATACCATAGAGATATAATGACCTAGTCATTTTTATTCCATTATGATATTTCTTATCTGTATGCATCATAAAGTCAATAGAATATTAACTTATTTGCATTGCCACTTGCTCCTTTATGCATATCTGAACCAGTGAACATGGTTTTTTCCCTGTTTTCAAGGCTTCCTTTTATTTTTATGGATAGATGTCTAGGCCTTTCACATACTTCATAAAACCATGTCTAAAAATATCCAGTTCCCTTATCTTCGAGGCAAAATTTTACAATTTTTATCAAAGGTAGAATTGTCTTTTTGAAACACCTTAAGTTTATAAATTAGTACAGTAGCACATATCTGATTCTTAAGAATATGGAGCTGGAGGTACTCTTCATACTAGAAAATCAACTACATAATATCGTACAGTGTGTTTGAATGTATATACTGAAGAACTCTGCAAAATTTTAATCAAAGCCCACTTTCAGTTTGTTAAATAACTTCCTTGGAGAACCATTGAGAGAGAGAGTGTCCTCATGATCAAATCATGAATCTCTTCAGAATTAATTCTTATAAAGGCAGTTTTGATTATGATGATCCAAGTAATGCAATGGTGGTAGGTTGGGTAAAGGCAAAGTTTTACTTTTAGTTTCCCCAAATGCTGTCTCACTTGATTTAGGAGGGCTTGGGAATACCCAAGAATTATCTTCCAGAGAATTTCTGCTGTAAGAGTTGTGTTCCTGAAAGTCTGTACCATCAGTGGGAATGGATCTCTCATTATCTGTCCATGATTGGAGAAGTGCTTTCTCTGATAAAACCTTTATATCTCCTGGTAAAGGAGAAGATGTAGTATGACAGAGAGCTTTGCCATTTGGTGACAGAGGGGGATGTCTTTTGTATGTTGCAGTGAAATTTGTCAAGTGCAGTTTTGTTCCTTCTTTCCCAAGGTCTTCCATGTATCCTATTGGTGTGCAGGCTAAAAAGAAAGCACAGGCTAAATAAATGTCCATTTTCATGGCATTTGTGATCATAAAATATAATATTTCATTAGTCGATAAATCCTAGAAATGATAATGAAATTCACATTTTCAAAATACAAATAAAGATCCTGTTCTAGGCCATTAATGTGACTAGTTGAAGGCTTGTATATCATTGTGTGCAAGTGGGGACTAAGAAAGCTGTTCTTAAGTTTTAGTTAAATATAATATTCCTTTGCTTATTCAAGGTTTTTCTTCATGGATATTCCAATAGTGATTTTTTTTTTCAGAAATAATTCTATTTTTAATTGTCAGGAGCCAAATGAAGTTTTAATATACATTTAAAGGCTTTTTATAGATAAAGCAGTTAAAATAAAAGTTGCAAATTAATTCTATTTCTTATTAATAAACCTATAAGAGCAACTGTGAATTCTGCTGTGGTCACAATACAGGTCAAATCTTTTTTAAAAAAAGAAAAAAGGAAAAAAAATGTTTCATATACATGCAATAATGACTTAAGAAAAAGACCCTATTTGGCCACAGCCAGCAATTGGTAATATGGGCTTCCTCTCTATTTCTAACTCATCAGGGTTAAAAGATAAATGTATACTTAGCCCAAAGATGGCCAATTGTAACTAAGGATTTACTCTGCGTAGTTTAGGACAAACAGAACCACATTATAAAATAAGCTCATTGTCTTTTTTCTTAGGAAGATGAATGGGGGTGTGGGGGATAAACAGAATTAACAGTGTTCAGCTTCTGGACAGAGATACTATATAGGTCAGAAAAAGGGGGGTGGCAAACCTCAGTGATCTATAGTCTTATTTCTGCCTACTCCTCAAAAACAATGAGCTCTGTGGTAAGGAGTGGTGACTTTATGCCTGCCACTGTATAAGGAAATATGCTGGTGAATTTATAGTCCCAAAAGATATATCATCAACCAGCTAAGAAGGAACAACAGATAAACCTCTTCTAAGCTCTGCTCCTTTATTATTCTTCGGAGTTAATATTTACTATGTGAACAAAGAACCACACTAAAAACTCACTGCAAAATTATTGTGTCCCTTTAAAGAAAGGTATTATTTCTACCCTCTACTTGTAGTTTTTCATAGATCACAGAACACCATATTATTTTCTCTTCATTCTTAAGTAACCAGCTCTCCTGAACTAAAAAGGAATTCTGAATTCAATTTTTCTTCCCAAAATGTAACATTTTCCTTCACTAAGAAATACTCCTGAGGAAAACTTATTTATAAAATACAGTTCTCTCAAGACAATGAAAATGCAAATAGCAATTTTAAATTAGGTGTTGATTACTTTTTTTAAAGTCTCATCTCATTCCTTTAAAAAGTAATATTCAAATTTATAGAACACTACTTTTTTGAAATAATATTATTATGTAATACTAGGCACAAATGCACTGATTTTTCTCCATGGAATGAAGAATAGTTTTGGCAAACTACCTAACATAAAACTCAAAAAAGTTTAATTGGTCAAACAGTTAAATATGAAAGGCAAAGCAATGAAAATTTTTGGTTGTAGGGGATGCGGTGAAGCACTTAGCCTCCCATCTAATAAGCTATTCTTATAAGAAAGAAAAATTAAGTTTATATAAAATGCAAATAAATAATGAATCAGTTATTGTTTTGAAAACAAGCAACATGAAAAGCCAGGACTCTGGTACATTCTGTAGCACTGGAATGAAAAATTGCTTTTGGGCTTTTTAAAAAAATATATATGAAGTAGTTGCGGTAAAAGGTCAACTAGAGCAAACTTAACACCTCAGCCTTATACACATAAGCAACACTTGGCTGAGAAAAGCCACAAGGGGAAAAGAATACAGTACTGAAGAAAAAACACATCAGCAACACCTTTATGTGTGAAGTTGACCAGTATGAGACTGAAGCCAAAGCAGAGAATGGGTAGCTGTGAACACACTAAATATACTATGACTTATCAAACTCATTTGATGAGATTTTGATAAGATACGATGGCTAGCTGTTCTTCATGCAGTTTAGCTGGAATGAGTAGTTTCCGGTAAATAGTAACTTGCCTTTCTTGATTGCAGTTGGGGTTTTCAGTTTTCGTAGTAGTTCAGCTTGTACTTGAGTCACCAGATGTAAATTGGACATTTCTCTCTTTAGTTCCCAGTATGCATGTTGCATATTATCACTGAAATAATTTTTTTAAAGAAGTTAGTATTCATTCTTTTCATGAACAAGAAGGAATAACTTTAAAACAGAAGCAAGCAGATCTATATTTCTGCTCCTGTCAGTTCTATGATGATGTAAATTAAACAACTGAAAGATAATTAGGACATTGTATATGAAAAGATGTAAGAAAAACATCATCCTCTTAATTTCTAGCAATTAATTGTATGCATTAACAGAATGTTTAAAAAAAGAAGTATTCTAACCGCCACGTTTTCTTACCGGTTTCAGAACTGATATTTTATTACAGTCTATAATGTGCACTGGTGTTAATATAATTTATAAGTAATAAGGAATATGCTTATTTGTAAATCTGATCAAGAATAAAGTTATAATCATATATACATGTATTTATCTTTTAATTATTTTGACATTGTAAATTGAAATGATATATCAATTGCTAAATATATACCCAAGTTCACATTAAAATAAAATTTAGGTTTCACACATTACATTCTTTATGTTTGACTGAGTTGTCTCATACTGTTGGTTCTAAACCAATGTGACATGACAGCATAAGACATGAAGAGCCAGATGATTTCCTCATAAGGAAGAAGAATCTACAAAAGGAGGATTATATGAAACAAATAAAAATTTCAAAATTTTTATCATTAAAAGTATTTTATCTCAATTATCTGAGGAAATATAAATTATATAAATCTAATTTTTAAAGATTTTATTTTCCATTAAATATTCTAACTTTATAGTCATAACTTTCTTTAGATTTTTAATTGTAAACTAAATAGACTGAAATCTTTAGCACATATTCTCACTTCATTGTACAAGAACACACAAATATTAAGTATAAAAATAGCTGATCTCATAGCATCTCAACAACCATATTGCATCTGAGAGATACAGTACAATTTTAGTAATAAGGAAATCAAGCTAAGCAAACATGTCACCTCTTGCTTCAATTTTTGCCTGGCCATATACAAAACTTAAACTTCAAGGCAATAACCCTCTTAAAATCTAAATTTAATATCCTAGTTAGAGAATCAACAAATATATCAATTATTTTGAATTTGTGTAAGGTTAAATACCTTCTCTATTAAAATATTCTCATTCTACTTACACTATAATAAACTTTGTACTGCTTTGCAGAAAAATATGTTATGAACGTCACTGGATAACCTTTCGTGCACTGAAAAAAGATGACTTTCTGCAGATTTTTGAAGGGCATGAAATATTTACTTTACAAAAATTAATTAACCACTTCTTAACCAGTAAATGTCTGAGATGTTTGCTACAATTAATGTTTTACACAGGAGACAGTGTGAAGAGAACTGTTGATTCCTTAGTTCAATTCTGGGCATTTGGTATGTTTTCACATTATAAAGCACTTGGTATAATCACTGCACATGTGCTAATTCATGCACACAGTCAGGACATCAATAAAACAGTTTAAGAACAGTTTACTATTGATATGATATGGAGAAAACACCCATGATAATGTTAGGGTATTGAATTACCAAGCACATCTAATAATTCAAAACAGCTAGGCATAGAAACAAATAAAAGGGTGATAACAAAAGAGCATCTAGTATATATTTTTAAACTCAATTTAATTAAGACTGCTTAAAAATTAGATTAAGTTGAATACTGGGTCACCATGATTAACACATGTCATCATTTTGTCTTTTGCCCTTCAAGTCACCTGAACTGAAACCTATAGTTACAAAAAATTTAAGACCATTACTAAATATAAGCTCTCCCTCTTGTGGCTAACAAAGTAATCGCAGTTAGTGCTACCTACTGTTAATATTAAAGTGCTATAGTCTTCAAACTGTTTAAAATTTTATTTTTAATTCTATTAACTTGAACAAAGTGTTTAAACGATTAATTGATTAGAAAAGCCAAGTTGTTATCTCTCAAATTTTTAGCAGGGTTCCAACTAACGCTGGTGAATTATTAGGTATTTTATCTAGGTAATGGTGAGACTATTCTTAGTAGATTGCATGTCACATCATTCTAGTTTTGCTTTGAATGACATACAAGCAAAATCCTATTAATATTTACAGTTGTCTATGAAGATCTTGGGTAACTGCTTGAATACTTGTATGTGACAAAAAAGCAACCCAAATGAGACTCTAAAAAATAGTAGATTGAGCTGGGTGTGGACACACACACCTATAATCCCAGCTACATGGGAGATTGTAGCAGGAGGATTCTAAATTCAAAGTCATTAGGCCAGGCAACTGTAAGACCCTGTTTCAAAATAAAAACTTCTAAAAAAGGCTGAGAATGTAGCTAAATTACTACAGTGTTTGCCCAGCATGTGCAAGGCCCTGGGTGCCATCACCAAACAAAAATAAGATAAGAGCATTTATTATATATACCTTATATAATTATATAATATGTATAATTATATTATATTATATATACATACCAACTTGGCAAACTGGGTAAACTTAATTGTGTACATGAGGAGACAGATTCAATAGTATATTTAAGTAAAACTATGTTGTTTTTCAAAACTCTTTTTACCTGTCCAGTCTAATGACTGATCACTGCATTTTGGGGGTAGCATTTCTCATATCCTCATCATCCACTCGCCAAGCACCTATAATAAGTTAACTGCCAATACAGTCTTCTCAGCCCAGAATGATACTTCATACCTCTGACTTTTAAATGTTATGAAACTTGCTTGTCTGCATCTCAAGAACTGGTTACAGTCCTGATTGTAAAATAAAATTGTGTAAAAATCCAGTCTTCTTAACTGATACTGTATATGCATTTATTTAATATAGAAATAAATACTCCTATATAAGAAAAACCTACTTAACTAATTTTGTACTTATATCATACAAATTTTTTCTTTAGCTTTTGAAAATTTCCTTAATTTAATTTCCAAAAATTATATTTTTAACTGAAAGCTAGAGAATTAAAAACTGTGTATTTTACCAACTTTGATTCCCCCATAGTGTCTTTTAAACATTTTTGACTGCAAGGAATAGAAATCATTTTACACTCTTATATGTTCTATTGTGTTTTAGTCCATATTTTTAAAATGCTTAACACAAAATTTCATGTTCACTAAAGAAACACAGAAGAGGATGAAAAACACTAATCCATATATCCTGAACCAGCAATTTATATTTTAATATCATCTATAACATAGCTAGCTCTATAAGTTTACAGATGATGAGCAAAAGAAAGACAGTAACTCCATACAGAGATATGGTTTTAAAACCTAAATTATCAACCTAAAGCTGACACTGAAACAGGGCACCAGCTAAATTTCTGACAGGGCTTTTACTGTAAAAAAAAAAAAAAAAAAAATTGTTTTTAATATAATGAGTACCATATAAAAGGCTACCAGAAATCAAAAGGGTCAATATGTCTTAAGAAAATATTATAGTGCCTTCCTCTGCCTGTCAATATATAGAGGAATTAAAAAAATAAAAAATAAAGAATTTTCTTAATAATTGAAAAAAAAAATACTAAAAAAATCTAAGCTTTTTGGAGCTGGGGATGTGGCTCAAGTGGTAGCATGCTCGCCTGGCATGCGTGGGGACTGGGTTCGATTCTCGGCACCACATAAAAATAAAATAAAGATATTGTGTCCACCTAAAACTGAAAAAAAAATTCTAAGCTTTTAGTTAATAGTTTTATTGATATATTCCTATATACTTTTTCTCTAATTAGTAAATTTAGCATCTGAATTGTTTCACTTAAAAGAGGATAAAGTAACTTATGAACATTAATAAAAACACAGGAATACATACTGGAAATAGGTATAAATGATGAAATGAATAAACAAAAGACAAAGTATATGTGGGAATGAGGCTAACATGAGAATACATGATATAACTTATGTTTACCAAAGTTAGGCCAAAACTTTGGTTAGGTTCTTTAGTTGCTAATCAGAAGGGAGAAACCTAACCAGTTTTGTATTTCATAGTGCCTACTAAGTTAAATGCAAACTAATTTGAAGAAAAAACACACACATAAAAGTGTATTTGAGTACTAAGGGGAGAGCCATGACCATTTATTCTAATTGCACATTTATTTAACATATCATACTCTTGGTATTGTTTTAACACAAAGCAACTTTTAGAATAAATGTAAGGCAATTCTTTCTAAAAACTGTTTCTCTCAGCTGATCCTCTGAATTGATACTGGGCTTTAGAGAGCTGAAGGCTATTCTTTGATGCCATAATTATAGCTATCTCCATAGCCTCAAAAACTACTCACTTTCTTGGACCTTCAAACTCCTGCAAATCCTGTCATAGAGATTCTTCACTATCTTGATAGTTATCTGAAGTCTTCAAAGAAATATTTTTTGGAAGTAGTCAGCTTTTTAAGTTATTCTCAGTGGATATGATCCAAATTATGTAATCCCCAAATGGAAGCAGAAATCCTCTTCTATACTATGTATACCTAATATATTGTTTTTATATAGCCCTATTTATTTAAGCTACTATTAACCAATGTATTTATTGGTTCCCTGATTCTTTTCAGAAATGATTTGAAGTGGCTTTATAAAAATGATAAATACAACACAATTATAAGGGGAAACACAAGTTGATCAGAGAAAAGGTAACTCTGACAGAGAAGATAACTTCTAAGGAAAAGTTTACATGGACACTGTACTAGATACATTATTTAAAAGGAAAAAAAAAAAAAAAGGAAAACTTCCTTACTGAAAAAATACATAAAATTTGAAGACAGAATCGAAATGCTGTTCAGATAGCAGAAGTGAATAGTTCCAGCAAAATGACTACATGGCCAGTCCACAAAAACGAAATATTTATTGCTGTCACTTTACAGAAGTGCCTTCTCCTGATTTCCTGTTTTCCTTAGTTGATCATTTCTCTCAAGCAAATTTTTAACAGTCATAGGTCTGAGACAATTCATATTTTATTTAAATCACTAACTCTGAAATCCAAATAACTGAACACTGAAGTCAAATCAGTATTTTTCATTAGATGGAAGATACCCATGTAGAGAGGCCTTCCTAATATAATAGGAACAAAAATTATTAATTTAAAACAAAGAAAAACTATTAATTTAAAAATGGTAAGTATTTGAGGGAAAAAAAGGGCTGAAGTGCATCAACTCTGATAGTTACTTCTGTTCTAAACCTAAGGAGGAATAACTCTCTTAAACTTTATGCTATTCCAAAGACGAACATTGTCCAAAACTGCCCTTAAGACAAAAGGATATTACTATAAATAGAAATGTGTAATTTCTCATGTTCAAAAAACAGGGTTTATTACAGAATGCTTTCACAAAGCTAGTTCCTTAAAATCGGATCCAAAATATTATTTAATGTTCAGAAGCTTTCTCTAAGATATCATAATGTACACCTTTTTACCACTTAAGTTCAAGGCTGCAGTTAAGTTACAGTTAAAATGTTTTTATAAGTATATTGTGATCAGAGGTTAAATTCAGCATCAAAATAATATCTATTTGCTGTGTTTTTAAGGTTGAATTAAAACAGAAATCCAGGTACCTACCCAAAGTGACCTACAGAAGAAAACATGTATTATTTTAATGTTGAAGAATTTTCATACCTTGAAATGCTTAGTTTTTGGAGATCTCTGCTCTTCATACTGTCTTCCTGAGGTGGATCCTGTCATTTATTTAAAAAAATTTTAAAAAAGTTATAATTATTATTCTGTTTATTCTCAGTTTGGTATTACCAAAGATTCAAATTTTACAGAATATACTTATAATTGAATAGCATAAAACTAATTTCATATCCAATTTTAATAAAATATCACCAAGCTATCACAAATATTTCTAAATTACTTTAAATTATTTAGAGAATATTTTAATTTTCTTTAGAAAATTAATAAATAAAATTTCTCCCATGTAAAAGTACTTGGGAGTCCTACAAATGTATCTTTGAACATACCAATCTGAAGTCTATATTCAAAATAGTACAACACATTATCACACTCTGTTTATTCAAGGAAAATGTGAATGAACTTCATGAGAAATTTAAAGTATTGAGTATTTCATCTTTTTGTATTATTATAAAAAAGTCCTCAAAATATTTTTCCAGCTACTGTCTAACAAAAAGAGTGATCTAACATTCAAAGATTATTTACAGCCAGTTATCAGTTTGCAATGTTCTGAAGGTAATAATGGATTTGTTTTCTAACTCATGCAGTATGGGAGTTTCAGGGAACCCATGGCTACAAATTCTTGGGAAATAATATTGAAATTATACAGAATTTGTATATTATAGGACTTCTCAGAACCTTTAATTCACAAAAGCACAGTCTGAACCTTCCTATATGGGCTATTTTTAGGAACCTCAGATGTCTACTATAAAACCCCCAATTTTATTGGCCCAAAGTTCCTTATACTTCTTCAGCTACAGAGCTTGCATTTCTTAATAGGATCAACTGTTCTGGGAGATAAAGAAAATCTAAAAGTGGAATCACCTCTGCAACCTTGACCTCAATAGCACCAAACACTAATCAAGAGAGTATATTATAAAACAAAAATGAAAACCTTAGCTGGGTACAGTGGCACACACCTGTAATCCCAGCGATTCACTGAGGCTGAGGCAGGAGGACTGTGAGTTCAAAGTCAGCCTTAGAAACTTAGTGAGGCCCTAAAGCAACTCAGTGAGACCTTGCCTCTAAAAAAAGGTATAAAAAAGGGATGGCATATATATACAATGGAATTTTACTCAGCATTAAAAGAGAATAAAATCATGGCATTTGCAGGCAAATGGATGGCCTTGGAGAAGATAATGCTAAGCAAGTTAGCCAATCCCAAAGAAAACAAATGTGTTTTCCCCATATAAGGAGGCTGACTCATAGTGGGGTAGGGAGGAGGAGAATGGGAGGATTACATGAATTCTAGATAGGGAAAGGGGTGGGAGGGAAAGGGAGAAGGCAGGGAATTAACAAGGGCAGTGGAATATGATGGACATCATTATCCAAAGTACATGTATGAAGACTCGAATTGGGTGTCAACATACTTTATATATAAACAGATAAATTGTAGTATATATGTGTAATAAGAATTGCAATACAAAAAAGTACATGTATAAAAGCATAAATTGGCATGAACATACTCTATATACAAAGACATGAAAAATTGTACTCTATATGTGTAATAAGAACTGTAATGCATTCCGCTGTCATGTATTTAAAAAAAATAAAATCAATAAAACTTAAAAAAAAAAAAACAAAAAAAAACAACAGATGAGGATGTGGCTTAGTAGTTAAGCACCCTGGGTTCAATACCTGGTACTAAAGAAAAGAAAACCCTAATATGTCCAAGTAGGATGCTTCTACACATTCCAGAAGGTATTATAAAATTCATTTAATAGAAAGGAAAGTACCATCTTAATGTTTGTATATTTGGCTGTAATAAGTATAAACAAGTTTATTAGAGTGAACATAAATTTCTTTCTTGGATTGTTCTAAGATTCCCACATCCAAGAGGATTTTAATCAGCAACACCTCTGAAATAAATTTAAAAGGGCATCAAGATTTCACAACATCAAGATTTCGATTTGGAACCTTTGATATTGTTATTTCCATTTTTTTTATCCTCAGTTCATTTCTTTATGGTAATTATGAACATTTTCACTTCATAGCCTCTATCCACCACTTAATAAATAAATGCTAGAGTGGGTACAATGCTTTAAATCTTTTCCCCCTCCTTTATCTCACCTTCAACCCTTAAAAGTTTGTTGTCTCTAATTTCATCATTAAAAAAAAAACGTTTCTTCCACTATAAATATCTGTTTTTCTGTGACCAGTTTGCTTATAATAGATCTAAACTAAAGCAAATTCACTCCCCAGCACCATCTAGTGGAAAAGAATAACTACTAGTAACCAAACTATGCCCTAGCCCCTCAAACAGAGACCTAAGAGCACTGCCCCTCTGGATTACCCTCATTAAGTCTTATGGATAAGATTTGCTATTCAATACACTAAGTTCTGGGCACTATGCTAACTGCTTTATACATAATAATTTAACTTTCATGAAAAAAATAGGTACTTAACATCTAGAGAAAATAAATTCCCTAATAAGTTAAATGAAATTCCTAATTTTACAGTTAATAAGCAGCACAATTATGAGCCAGACTTCTAAGATTCTGTAGCACAGCTTCCTACTCTACAATAAAATATTCACCATGTATAATAGTTATTGTTGTGATTTAGATGTGGTATCCCCCCCAAAGCAAACAATGTGAGACAATGCAGGAAGATGTAGAGGTGAAATGATTGGGTTGTTACAGCCTTAATTCTATCAGTGAATTAATTCCTGGATAGGGAATTAATTTAATGGTAACTGAAAGCAGGTAGGATGTGGCTGAAGGAGGTGGATCATTGGAGCTGTGCCTCTGGGTTTATATTTTGTCCTGGTGAGGGGAACTCTCTCTCTGCTTCTTGGTGGCCATGTCCTGACCTGCTTTCCTTCATCACACCCTTCTGCCATGATGTTCTGCCTAAGCTTGGGCTCTCCTGGCCACCTATGGACTAAGACCTCTCAAACCATAACGCCCAAGATAAACTTTTCCTCCTCTAATTGTTGTTATTAGGTCTTTTTGGTCACAGTAACAAAAAGCTGACCAAAACACATCAAACAATATCAAGCAGAATATATACACTAAGTGTAAATTTTGTAAGGAAAAGATGCTGGAAGCTTTTGAAGAAACAATAGTGTGTGGCCGGGAAAATCAACTTCCAATGTCAAGTAGGAAACAAAACCATTGGCTTTTTATTGGCTCTAAAAGGAGTTGACAGTAATTTTTATGTTTCCCCTTTACCAGAGCTGGGGACGCCAAAGTAAGTTCTTATTGCTTGGCTCAGAGGAATTCTTCTGGTTAAAGCCAAGGCAGAATACTGTGTTATTCTTATCCTGGCTCATTCTTATCTAGTGGGCTGCCCCTGATAAAGACTACATTATAGAAGAGAGAAGTGTTAGCTCCATCTATGAACACTTGGGATTCAAGGGCAGAATCCTGGTTGGCAGTCAGAAGTACAGGAGGTAGTTCCTCTTTTAGATAGCAAGATCCCAGAAGAACATGGAATAGCAGACATACTTCCTCAATAGTACTGGAATGCTCTGGTGGTCAAAATGGTTGAGTTAAAAATTATTTAACTGATTACATCTAGTGTGAAATACATGAATATGTGAAATTATTATTTGTTTCAGGCTTTAACTAAGCTTTTCAATTTCTTTCAATAACTATTTCATATTTTGCATGTGATACAGTACTCTCATGCTCCCTTATTTCTTTATCACTTTCTTTCATTCTGAGTGTTATATCCACCTGAAAACATATGGCCATACTTATTAGAGCTTAATATATATTAATAGTAAACACACTCCTGGGAAGGACCTGAGAATCAGCTTATGTTTTAGTGGATGACATTAGGCTAACCACAGTATAGCAGCTTGGCAGGTTTGGTTCTTTTCCAGCACTTGAATTCTCAACTATTTGCTAATAGTTAAATGTTGCCCTTAAAAGTATTATTCTTCTAGAAAGAAGCAGACTACAGTTTTCTTTGTTGGTGGTAGGTTTTTGAAAGAATTTTAAAAATCAAGTTGTCTTTGCAATGTTTAAATCAAATTAATAAGTTAAATAAAATGGGAAACTTAAAATGTTAGTTTTCTTTAAACTTTATAGGAAAAAAAAACAAGAAAACTGAAGGAAAGGGAGTTTGAAAAAATAGTTACAATCAATAACTTTACAAGCTTTTTAAAAATAAGTCTTCAAAAACTGAATTACAAAATTTTAAGGTCAGGCTAAAAAGTACACAATGTATCCAATATTAGCAGAAATGATTAAAGGAGAAGATAACATGAACTTTTCAAGGAATGAATATTAGTAATTACAATTAATAGTAAATCTATAGTTTAATACTTTGTGATAAATCCTACATAGAATGCACAAAGAATACTTAATTTCCCAATTAATAATTTTGTAGTACCATTTGTTTGGCTTTTTGCAGCTCAATTTTAAGATCATTACATTCTTTCCTCATCAGTTCCAACTCTTGTTCCAAACCATGGATCTTCAGGTCACAGCTCAACTTTTCCACCTCCCAGTTTGATGAAGGTGGATTTAAATTCCTCATCACTACAAAAAGGATGAATAATATAAAAACTGTTATCTTTGCCTTTTACATTGACTTCAATTCTAAAAATGTTGTGCTGATTAAATATAGATAACAAAAATACAAAACATGTACAACCATAGTTTTGTTTTAAAAGAAATAGCAATTACTTCCAAATATCTATGTTAAAGAGTAAGAAAGCTAATGCTCTTGTTTTAGAATGTAATAACCACTCCATCTCTGATTCTGTTATTTAAGTCAAAGTATAAATTTGTCAGTACAGAATTTTAAGATACCATACCCACAAACAAATGCTAAATCAGCATATCAGTAATCTGTTTTGCATAAGCCAATGTTAAGACAGTGACAAAAATAATAAACTAAGGTTCAGCTAATCACTTCATCTAGTCTTCTCAGAAAGAATAAAGTTTGACCAACAAATCCAGGACATAGTGTCAAAACAATTTTATTCATAAACATTATACTACAGAAACTTAAAGCTGTACACTGTTTTATCTTTGACTTAGTACTTTTAGCCTTTCTATCTACAAAAAAGCCCAACCAATTACCATAAGAGATCTCATATATATTTTGTATTCAAAGATCTCTCAGAAGCCTATTCTTATTCTTCAGTTTATCTCATGAGAATGTTCATAGGAACAGACTACAATCCGCAACCCCAGATCTAACTTCCCACACCAACATCTCATTTGTGGCTTTTAAAAACCTTCAGGAAAAACAAACAAACAAACAAAAAACTGAAACTCTTCCATGACTACATGTCTAGGCAATATGTTCTGTAAGACGGATAAGACTGGACCTGGAAGTTTTGATGAGGATGGAGTTTTAAACTCCTTTCCTATTCCATCACAAACTAATACTAGATAAAAATTAACAAATTTTCTCTAAAAAGGTATAATTTCTAACTGAAGTTAAGAGGAGTCAATATTGAGTGAAAGCAAAACAGAAAAACATAAGCCTAAAAATAATAGTACTAACACACATATAGAAAAATGATTCTGTTAGAATATTTATAATAATTGGCATACCCTGCTGAGTTTCCACCTCTGTTCTTAGCTGGAGGAGTTCTACTTCTTTAGATTGTAGCTGCTCATTCAATACTTTCAAAGATTCAGAGTTGTCTTTATTCTAGTTAAGTAGGGAAAATGCCAAATTACATTCAATAAAATCTATAAGTTGGTAGTATATGCTAATTTTCAGGTAGATGTTGAAAAAACTCATTCTAGGCCTTTAAAGGCAAGATGGGAAAATGAACTCAGTTTCTTACTAATTTGCTGTATCTAACATATGACATTTTAAATATAATGACTCCCTTCCATGTCATGATTTTTCAAAATAAGTTAGTGGCATTATATGTATTTAAGTCCTACATATCATTATGTATTAAGTACTTATTTTTGTTTGTAAGTTACAAATATAATTATTAATCATTTCCACTTTGCCTTAAGCATGTATATTTTTAATTAATAAATGTAAATATATAAGCTCATTTAAAATTTTAAACCTTATGAAGGAGAAAACTCATTTGCAACATACAGATAAATTATTTCAAAACAACTTACCATCTTGTCCAATTTGCTCTTCAAATTATCTCTATCAATGCAAACTTCTCTATATGCATGGTAGGCCTTATTTACTTGTTCTCGTCCCACAGAACTTGTTTCTTCATCTAATCGAGCTCCTACAAGCTAATGGTATAAAATCAAAAAAGGAAGTTATAAGAGGATATTTTATAGGAAAAAAAAAAAAGTCAGTCAGTCTTCTGATGGCACCATACTACTTCAGTGCAGGGATAGAGCCTAGCCTATAAGTGAATATTGTTCTTCCATATAATTAATCTTTACTGATTAAGAAAGCAAAACAGGGCTGGGGTTGTGGCTCAGCAGTAGAGTGCTCACCTAGCAAGTGCGAGGCCCTGGGTTTGATCCTCAGCACCACATAAAAATAAATAAAATAAAGGTATTGTGTACAATTAAAAAATAAAATATGTTAAAAAAAGAAAGCAAAACAATATAGAATACTTTTAAAAAGCCTTCTATGCTTTTACATAACTAGCATTTTATCCTTTATAGTATCTGATTAAACCATCATACTACAATGGAGTATACTATTCTTTTGAAGTACTTAGTTATAGCATCTAATTTCCACTATCAGAAAAAAATAGTGAATTAAGTCATACTTGACATTTTAATAAATAAATGTGTTAGTTCATTAAATCCCTTATTATTCCAGAATTGGAATTAATAAGCTTACTGGTCACAAAGTACAGAATAATTTCCAAAGGTAACTATACATAAAATCCCACTTTTGTACTTAATTTTAAAATGAATACAGCTATGAGCTCCAAAAAGTTTCCTTTTCTCAGTTTATCCCAGTGTATTACTAATTTACTTAATTACTGTAAAATTCATGTGAATATAATGAAATTATCATCATTTTTATAACTGACTCCCCTCACTTTACTTTCCTCTACATGTAGTGAACTCTACCACACTTCATCCTCAAGTTTTTAAAATATAGGATAATTCATTTCTTTGGCTTTTGAGAACTCATTTTCTTTACCCTTTATGGAAGCTGCTATTTACAAGACAAAATACAAATCTGAGATGAAGAAACACAACTAAGAAGTCAAAACTTTAAAACTCAAAAATAAATGGATGATTGAGGAAGATTTTCCAACACTGAAAATAATAGTAAGTCTGGTGACATAGTAAATCAGCTACCTTACTTCATAACATATGGAAGCGTCAGCTTTCTAAATGAAAAAGTAAATGACATTAATTTATCAGTTAAAATAATTATTTCTATTATGTATGTGAAAGAATAAATGAGAATGTGGAGGTAAGATTTCAGTTCTGGTGAAGACCTTACTAAACATTAAAACAAAGTTCCATTGCTTTCTCCTTTGAAACTTAATTTTCTTCTTTGGTATGTTATTTATTTTTGCACAGATTTCAAATTTCTGAGTAAGATACATAGAGTTATGAAGGTAAGGCAATCTGAAAAAAAAGAAAAAAAAATACTAGGAATATAACTCCTCCAATTTGTTAAAACCTAATCTACAAACATTTGGCAAGCACATATTATATGAAAAACAGTATACACTTAATGCCAGGGTTTGAGATTTGCAGAGATATCCTTAGAAATTTAGCACAATCATGGAATATAAGACAGAAAATATCTGAAATTTAAAATATATTTTGAATTATTTTTCACATAATAAATCATAATGAAGATAGAAGAAATTACCTTTTCTTCCAAAAACCTTATTCTTTTCTTTAAGAAAGAGTTCTCTTTCTCTGAATCTTTAAGTCGTTTTTTGATGTCTTCATATGCAGTGACAAGGGCAAAATGTGAAGCAACAGACTCATCTCCTGAATATATTGATACAGGAGTCAATGTATCTCTTCTATGGGCTTTTTCATGATTCAGGATGCAGATATCATCTTCTACTAGTGCATCCATGACAGCTATTTAAAAGAAAAAAAGAAACATGAAATACAAATATCTTACTGAATAAATGAGCAGAAAAAAGATATATTCAAAATAATGTGAATACTGGGTCAATGTTTAAAAAATCCTATTTTCTTTTAGAGGCAATGAAGCATAAGAGTTTATGTGAAGGGGTGCACACACCTGCAATTCCAGTAACTCAGGAGTTGAGGCAGGAGGATCACAAGTTCAAGGTTAGCCAGGGTAAAATCTCAAAATAAAAATTTGGGGCTAGGGTTGTGGCTTGGCAGTAGAGTGCTTGCCTTGCATGTGTGAGGCTCTGGGTTCAATTCTCAGCACCAAATAAAAACAAATAAACAAAGGTATTGTATCCATTTACAACTAAAAAAGTTATATTAAAAAAATAATCAGTGGGGCTGGGAATGTATCTCAGTGGTACAGCATTCTGGATGCAGTCCTAAGAAAACATGGATTGTCAAGGGGTTGGGGTAGAAGCATAACCATAAAGCAATTAAAACCATAATCTATTATCAGGAAGCTCTATAAAAATCTGCGAAATACCAATTTCACCAAAGAATCAGAATTTTTAAACACTTTATGCCCATATATTTTTTCCTCATTAACATTTACACTTTCAGATCTACAGTAGCAAGATTTTATAGTTTATAAAACTGTCAATTTTCAAAAATTCTTCAAAGTCATGACATAATATTATAGAAATTTTAATACCTTCTCTACTATATTCTTTCCACACTAGTAATGTTTGTCATATGTTCACAATAGAAGACAAATTAACATTTGAGTGTCTACTGTCCTAGTACCACACACTACATTCTTTCAATATTATCTCATTTAATCATATAAACATTCTGTCAAGTAGGGATTATCTAAATAGGTAGGGATTATTGCCTAAAGCTAGTGAAACTTTAGCTCTATGAGGGCAGACGTTATGTCTATGTTGTTCATCACTATGTCTCCAACTCATCAGCGTGCATGAAGTATTCAACACTGATCATTACATGAGTAGATAAAATAGGATTCAAATCAAACTCTGATTCCAAAACCTAAAAGCAGCAGCCAGCTACTTTCTTTACTTACTGAATATATATACTTGCTTTGTGTATCTGCTTTTGCCATTAAGTTCGATATTACCTTCTCATCCAAGAGTTATGTACCTGGAAAAATGCTACGGAAGAACTTGTAGATGAAACCTTTTAAGACCTCTGGGAAAAAAAGAGTAAAAAGGATTGTAGGTCATGTTAGAAAATCTAAAAGAATTCTTCCAAATATTTTTTACTTTAAAATAAAACACTAAATACAGCATTCTAAATAAGAATACCAATGGAATTTCACATAGATTAGTAACTAATGATTGCTAAAAAAAAAAAAAAAGTTTTTTTTTTTTTTTACTATTCCTTGCTTGGAATAAAATTTGATTACTAATATTAGACTTTAAGATCATTATAGATCAAAAAATTAAAGTAGAAGGGTATTAAGTAATTTTTCCAAAGTAAAATAGTAGAGAGTTTAGATATAAACAAAGTCAACCACAAAATTCATCTTTCACTATGCCTGCTTTTCCTCGGGAACTCCCTTCCCCATGTCAACTAATGCCTATAGTTTGTTTTGCTTTATCTCAGACAATGTGAATAATTAACAAAAGGCTTTGTGTTTTTCTGAGTCTGGTTCTACTATCATTATATTTCTGCTTTTCTAATTTTATAACTGAAACTTTCTGGTTGCTCTCAACTGAAATCAAATTTTGGAGTATCTAAACAATCTGTGTCTTTGTAGAATCACAGAAAATGTAGGCAAAAATAAATGTGTACACTATGTGTTTTGAATAGGTAAAACCTACAATCCAGTCAATCCACATCAATTCCAATTTAAAATTTTCTAAACATATGAGCAATTTCTATTAAGTTAGAATTTTTTCCCAGGTTATCAATAAAGTTCAAAAACAAGTATGGACTACGCTATTAGCAGTATCCAACAAGTGTCAAGATTCTTATAAATAACTACTGCAAGCTACATTCTTTGCTAGTAATAGTTTTAAGATTTCCTCCTCTAAACTAGTTTACTTCCCCTAAATTCAACTATTTCAAGTTACTTAACTTGTTCACTTGTGTAATCTGTATTCATTTTTATCATGAAATGATCATGATGAAAGAAAAAAAGCAAGAAAACTCAGTGTGGGAGACAGCTGCCCAGAAAAATAATTATTATACCTAAAGGTAGGTAATATATTTGAAACAATTCAGAATGATGCAAACTGCAGATAGGGAGGAGTGACTTTCAAAGAAGATACCATAACAGATCAAATGACTGTGTAGTTATCTTTATTGTACTTATTGTTCTTAAACCTTTACATTCTGCTTTCTTCTAGCAGGAGGAACAAGTTCAAAAATCTGGAAAAGTATGGGGGAGGTTGAAAAGCATAATGATAGATGAGATTAGAAACATTGGATGAAGATAAATGGAGATGATCCTTTATGATAGACAGACATATATTTTGGTCTTTATTCTGCAGAATTTTTAAAAAGATAGAAGTGGACATGGTTAAAATATAAAAATATTTACACATATTCATTAAAAACATTCATGACTGCTTTGGTTTAGATGAGTATCACTCAAAGGTCCACTCCCCAAGGCTGCTGGTACTGGTAGTTAAGTACTATAGACTTTTAAGAGAGAAGACTTTATGGGAGATTTGTAAGTTATTGGGGGCATGCCTTCAGAGGTGACTTCAAGACACTGATCCAGTCTTCTCTGCTCCCACTTCTTGGCTTGTGATATGGGTAGTTTGTGCTTATATGTGTCCTTGCCAAGATGTGCCATCCTTGCCAGATGCCCAAAGCTTGGAAGTGCAATTGAACCTCCCAAACTGAGCAAAATAAACCTTTTCTTAATAAGTAGCACATTCTCAGGCACTTCACTTAGTAATACAAAGCTGATTCATACAACTCATTAAATGAACTACTTAGTATTGGCTTTTTACAAATATTTGCCCCATTTAATTTTCAGGACCATCCTAATTAGGACTACAGATGAGAAAACTGGGAACAAGAAAGGTTATGAAGGTTAGCCAGAATAAGACAATTAGTATGCAGCAGAGGTACTTAGATTTCAGAATGTGAGCTACCAATATTTTCCCCTCTCCAATGAATCTATTGCAAACCTTCATCAAGAACTATAAAACAAGGAACTCGCTAGAAAGTTCATAAGCACTTTAGATGGAAGGTAGGGGGTGTGTATTGAGACAACAATAACACATTTTATACAATGATAGCTTGTCACTTTTAGGTAAAATGAGTAGTCAGACTTGTTCATTCTGTTATCTTTTTAATTAATAAATTATCAAAAAATTGCACACTGTGTGGTCTAAATAAAAGAAAACTATTTGCATATAAAAGATTTTTCAAGTTTTATATCATTCTATGTATTGATTCTATAAATATGATTTGGAAAATAGTATAAAAATTGTTTATCTATACTAAAAATTATATGAGAACTAGTCATATGAACAAGAGAAAATCCACTAGCACTACATACATCAAGTTTTATTGTTTTAAGCAGTTGGTATTTAAATTCACTGTAAAATGAGAATCAGAATTTTAATTTCTATTACAAAATAAATATAAAATCAAATGCATCTGCTGAGGGCCATTACCAAGTAGGAATGACGCATCGAAATTTCCTTGCCAAGCGTACCCCATGCTGCTTAGAGGACATTTGATGGAACATTGCATGCATGCTTTAATAAGGTGACCTTGCTCAAGGACCAAGGCGGATCCGGGTTTAGAGCTGATCAGGTTTGAGGAAGTAACCGGCTCCTTGAGTTTAAGGCGTTGCCAGTTTAAGATAATGGGTTTTAGGGAAGTTGGCGGTTGAAGATTATTGCCGGGATTAGGGTGTTCCTGCTGCTTGTTCCCATTGAGTTCTCGTGAGATTAAAATGGGATTTGGAGAGAGCCTCGTGGAGTAGGTGAATTGGGCGGGAGACAGGAGAACGCGTTTGCCCCTGGACCTGTGTGGAGGTGGTGTGAGAGCTGGAATAAAGAATTGCTGTTTGAACCTACAAAGCTGTGAGTGCCTCGTGATTCTGGTGCCAAGCCGAGACATTGGCCCTTGGCATTTTGGTGGCCCGTACGCGGAACGTCTGAAATTTGGAGGTGAGTAAAATCGCTCCCCCCTGAGGGAAGGCGAGAGAATGGGTGACCATTTCAAAAAACAATGTGTTCTTGTTTTGATTTATTTCGTTTTTGTTTCAAGCTGCCTATCCCTAGAAATTTCTCAGGCAAACTGGGAAAAATGGTTGGCTCAAGGTTTGAAGTTTGTTAGCCCCGAGAAAGAGAAAATTGATACAGTGAATTTTTATTCAGTTTTTGTTTCATTCAGTTGTGGTTTTGTTTTGTGTTATCTTATTGGGTTGCGTTATCTTTATAGAAGATTAGAAATTATTAAAAAAGAAGCCGAAAAAGTGTTAAGTAAATTGTTAGAGATTCAGACCATGGAGGAAGACATTTTAGGTCAAGCAAAAGAGAAGGTCTCTCGAGCTAGTCAGAGAAAGGGAGAAAATTTAAAGGAAAAGGGGTTATTAGAAAAAAGGCCACAACAAGAGGCTGTCACTAACTCCGTTTTACCAGAGGGTGTAATTCAACCAACAGCCCCACCGATGGAGACAGCTGAGTGGCCCTCAAACCCCGTAGTTGATAGATGGGATCCTGAGACAGGACCTCAAAGATTAGCATGCCCTGTATTTGAACAGGCAGGAGGGCGGCGAATTCACCGTATTTTAGAATTTAACACAGTGAAGCAGTTAAAGGAGGCTGTAACAACCTATGGTCCTCAAGCCCCCTTCACGGTAAGCATGGTGGAGTCCATTACTAACTTGGACATGACGCCAGCAGATTGGGCTAGCATGTGTAAATCTGTGCTAAATGGAGGACAATATTTGTTATGGAAGGTTGCCAATGAGGAATTTTGCATGGAGACAGCTAGGCGAAATGCAGCAGCCGGTTACCCTCAAAGAAGTCTTGAAATGTTATTAGGAAAGGGACCTTATGAGGGTCAGCGGCAACAAATGGAATATGATCCTGCTGTATATGTACAGATTGCTGCAGACGCAGTTAGGGCATGGAAGACTTTACAAGGACATGGAGATTTACAAGGTCAGCTATCTAAGGTAATACAGAGACCTAATGAACCTTACGCTGACTTTGTAGATAGGCTTATTCAAACGGCTGCCAAAATTTTTGGTGACACAGAACAAGCAATGCCATTAATAAAACAACTGGCTTATGACCAAGCAAATCGTTGCTGCAGAGAGGTTATTAGACCATGGAGACATGAAGATTTAAACACATATATTAAATTATGTAGAGATGTTAATGAACAAGGGCAAGTCTTGGCAGCTGCAGTACAACAGGCTTTAGATGCCAGGCTAGAAACATGCTATAATTGTGAACAAACAGGACATTTTAAAAGGAGTTGCCCCATAAGAGGAGGGTTTAACAAAACTAGAAATCAAAGGAATAGAATACCGGGTATTTGCCCACGATGCCGTAGAGGGAGACATTGGGCTAATGAATGCCGTTCTCAAACCACCATAGAAGGTACTCCCTTATCAAAAAACGGACAAGGATCAGGTATTTACCCACGATATCGTGGAGAAAGGCACCAGGCTTCATTGCCAAAAAACGGACCGGGGGGCCCAATGCTCCGGGGCCCACAACCACAAATATACGGGGCAGTGGAGGAACCCAGAAACCCCATCAGGGTTGTGCCCAGGACACATTGTCCATTAAATCCCTCATCAGACAAACCCGAGGGAGCGCAGGGTTGGACATCTGCGCCTCTGCCAGAGCAGTATTAACTCCAGAGATGGGAGTTCAAATCATTCCCACAGGAGTAAAAGGACCTCTTCCCCAAGGAACAGTAGGCTTATTGTTGGGACGTAGTTCATCTACATTAAAAGGACTTATGATAAGTCCTGGGGTAATTGATCCCGATTATGTAGGTGAAATAAAAATTATAGCTAGTTCTCCAGGAGGTATATCAGTAATTTCACCTGGAGATAGAATAGCACAGTTGTTAATACTACCCAGCCTACATAATAAGTTCTCTAGTCTTAATGTAGAAAGAGGTTCCAAGGGATTAGGCTCCACAGGTGTAGATTGGGCTATGTTGTCTTTAAATTTAGATTCTCGCCCAATGTTAAAACTAAATATTCAGGGTCGTGACTTTAATGGACTGCTGGACACAGGTGCTGACCTTAGCATCATATCTCTTCAAGAATGGCCAAAACATTGGCCATTACAACAAGCCACTCAAACGCTTCGAGGCCTAGGAGTGGCGACTAATCCCCATAGAAGTGCTATGGTATTAGATTGGAAGGATCCTGAAGGATGTGAAGGAACTATACAGCCATATGTTTTGGATCACCTTCCTATTAATTTATGGGGACGAGATGTCCTAGATCAACTAGGTTTGATGTTAACAAATAACATCAATCCTAATGTGCCCACTACTAGGGCTAGACAAGGTATCAGGAAAGAAAAAAGATTAGGAAAACAAGAACAAGGTATAGCAGCGCCAATTCAAATAGATCAAGGAACAGACAGACATGGGTTGGATTTTCAGAAAGGGCCACTGAGACAATCAAAATTACTTGGAAATCAGAAAGACCAGTGTGGGTTCCTCAGTGGCCCCTGACTAAAGAAAAGATACAAGTAGCCCATGATCTGGTCAAACAACAATTAGCGGAAGGACATTTACAACCTTCCGTATCTCCCCATAATACTCCCATTTTTGTTATCAAAAAGAAATCGGGTAAATGGAGATTATTACAAGATTTAAGAGCAATTAATAATGAAATGGTCATTATGGGACCTGCTCAATCAGGGATTCCTCAATTGTCTGCTTTACCAAAAACGTGGCATGTTTTAGCTATAGACATTAAAGATTGCTTTTTTTCGATTCCAATTCATTCCGAGGATAGTCCACGTTTTGCATTTACTATCCCTGCATTAAATCATGAAGGTCCTGATGAGAGATATGAATGGAAAGTACTCCCTCAAGGAATGGCTAACAGTCCAACTATGTGTCAAATATATGTTAATAAAGCAATCCAGCCACTTAGAAATCAAAATCCTGAACTAAAAATATTTCACTATATGGATGATGTATTATTGGCACATAAAGATAAAAACACATTGCTGGAATGTTATGCCACACTTACAAACTTGTTAAAAAATTATAATCTAGAGATAGGAATAGACAAAGTACAATTAAATTTTCCAATTAATTATTTAGGAGTTCTATTATCCTCAACCATGGTCCATCCACCTAAAATTCAAATACGAGTAGATCAACTCAAATCACTTAATGACTTTCAAAAGTTGTTGGGAGATATAAATTGGATAAGGCCTTATCTAGGCATACCAACAGGAGAGTTGGGACCTTTATTTGATATTCTAAAAGGTCCATCAGATCCAAATTCACCCCGAATGTTAACTCCTAAAGCTAGAAAGGCATTAAAAATTATTGAGACATATATGGAAAATATGCATTTAGATAGAATTGATATAAGTTTGCCTTTATTATTTATTGTACTACCAACAAGAAATATTCCTACAGGAGTATTTTGGCAGGAAGGTCCATTATTGTGGATACATTTATCTTATTCTCCTAACACTATTCTTACTAGGTATCCTGAGGCTGTAGGACAATTAATACTCAAAGGTATAAGAGCAGCAAAGACAGTGTTTGGAATTTCTCCCAATAAAATTATTACTCCATATACTATGGAGCAAATTGATGAGTTAGCTAATGAATTAAATACTTGGGCAATAATCATGTGTAAATCGAATGTTTCATTTGATAATCATTTACCATCTAATCCTTTGTTGTCTTTTTGGTCTAAGCATCCTGTAGTTTTTCCTAAAATGACAAGAAAAACACCTATCATGAATGCTCCAAATATATTCACTGATGGGTCTAATAATGGTACAGCTGCAGTAGTTACCCCTGATCAAACTTTTACATTTTTAGTTCCCAAACAGTCAGCTCAAAAGGTAGAGCTTAATGCAGTTCTACAAGCTTTTGTGATGTTCAAAGATTCTGTATTTAATTTATTCTCTGATAGCCAGTATGTAGTTAATGCTATAACATCCCTTGAAGATGCTGGTAGGATTTCCCCTTCCTCTACTGTTTTCTCTTTGTTTTCCACTATACAAAGTCTAATCTGGGATAGAAAAGATCCATTCTTCATAGGACATATCAGGGCACATACAGGATTGCCTGGAGCCCTTAGTTTGGGCAATGATTTAGCAGATAAAACTACACATGATATACATATTTTTTCTACTGTAGAAGAAGCTACAAATTTTCATAAAAGGTTTCATGTTAACGCTAATACTTTACAAAAGCGTTTTAAAATAACTAAGGAACAAGCCAGGCATATAATAAAACAATGTCAAAATTGTGTGACCTTTTTACCACAAGTTAATCTTGGAGTCAATCCTAGAGGATTGATACCTAACCATATTTGGCAGATGGATGTCACACACTTGCCAGAATTTGGAAAATTAAAATATTTACATGTTACAGTTGATACTTCTTCCGGATTTTTGATGGGCTCCCTTCATGCCGGAGAAAAAACTAAAGATGTTATAGCTCATTGCTTACAAAATTTTGCCACTGTGGGTGTTCCTAAACAGTTAAAAACTGATAACGGTCCTGGTTATACGTCTAAATCTTTTAAACAATTTTGCTCATCATTTGGTATTACTCATATAACAGGAATCCCATACAATCCACAGGGACAAGGCATAGTTGAAAGAGCTCATCAAACTATTAAAACGTACCTATTAAAGCAAAAAGAGGGAATTGGAAAGGGGTATATATCCCCCAAAGATAAACTTAAAATAACCCTTTTTACTCTAAACTTTCTAAATTTGGATTCATCAGGACTTAGTGCTGCAGAAAGACATATGTATCCGAAAAATGTACATAAGCCTAAGGTACTTTGGAAAGATATTCTAACAGGACAATGGAAAGGTCCCGACCCAGTTATTGTCTGGAGTCGGGGTTCCGTTTGTGTGTTCCCACAGGGAGAACAGCAGCCAATTTGGATTCCAGAGAGGTTAACCAAAACAATTTCTACAGAAAAAGAAGATGATTTGACTGAAATCCATAACAGCTGAAATCCAGAGCTCCAGCTTAGCTATTCTTACATCTGCGACAGTGATTAACCACGGTGCCTTTTTTTTCAATATCTATTTTATTATTGCATTTTTCCCACATCGTAGTTCTATTTTATTTTTTGAGCTCATACAAACCTAGGTTAATGTTTTTCTGATCAGTTTTGTTTTTTGACTGTTTTTTATTTTTTGACTGTGGAGTTTTTAAACATTGCAATGGAGATTTTACCTAGGTAAAGCTACAAGGCCGTTATTATTGTCTTATATGTTGTATGTTATGTGTGCCCTGTTTTGTGTTGCATGTCAGTATGTGTGTATGTCCATATTTTTATATGAGGAGCGCTCATGAAAAAATGGATCCGAATTTTTTTTTATTCACGTGATTTAAGTGGTTTAATTTAAATTAGGTAAACAGCTGTTAATGATTGCTTTCAAAGGTGATTAACAGATCTGTTTGCTTACTCTTGTTTTTAAAGGTGATTAACAGATCTGTTTGTTTACTTTCACTTTTCCTTTTCATCATATTTAATAATTCTGTTCAGGATAATGTCTCTTTAACATCATTGCCAGAATTCCCATCTCCATCCCAGTGCCGGTGAAGACAAAGAAAACCAAACTACAGCTTCTATGATAGCTACCACAGTAAACTGTATAAACTGATGCATCAATGAATATAACTCAACAAGTAATGCTCAATCAAGGACTTGATTTACTTTGGGAGGAAATGGACATATTGATAGACTCCTCCGATTTGAACCGCCTGCAGAACTTGCCTGGACTATATATCAGTTGCATGCATTGTGAACTATCGTCTGGTGCAGCGAATTGTGGTACTGCTGGCATATTTTTGCTGATGGTGTCACCAGTGATGCAATTTCCTTGCCAGCGCACCCCATGTTAATTGTGGTAATGCTGACATCTTTGCTGATGGTGTCACCAGTGATGCAATTTTTCCAAAAGAGCCATCAATTGGCTTGGTGTCGTGGCATTTCTGTATCTTCCTCCCTTCTACTAGTGATGGTCTAAAATTTGGGGGCCAACAGAGGTGAGGCAAGAACCTCACCCCCCCACTGGCACCAAGGTTAAATTTGGGGGCCAACAGAGGTGAGGCAAGTACCTCACCCCCCCACTGGTGCTTAGGCCTATCCACAAGCATGGCTGAATGCTGGACCGGTAGTCAGCGACGGGTTGATCTGATTGCAGTGGATTCAACCTAAGACAGGGGACTGACGCCTAGAGGTCAGTTCATCCGATGACGGGTAAGAACCATATGTTGAATTGGACAACCTACCAGGCACGGTCCTAAGCCGCATTGCTTGTTGTTTAATTAATCAGAAGGGGGGAGATGCTGAGGGCCATTACCAAGTAGGAATGACGCATTGAAATTTCCTTGCCAAGCGTACCCCATGCTGCTTAGAGGACATTTGATGGAACATTGCATGCATGCTTTAATAAGGTGACCTTGCTCAAGGACCAAGGCGGATCCGGGTTTAGAGCTGATCAGGTTTGAGGAAGTAACCGGCTCCTTGAGTTTAAGGCGTTGCCAGTTTAAGATAATGGGTTTTAGGGAAGTTGGCGGTTGAAGATTATTGCCGGGATTAGGGTGTTCCTGCTGCTTGTTCCCATTGAGTTCTCGTGAGATTAAAATGGGATTTGGAGAGAGCCTCGTGGAGTAGGTGAATTGGGCGGGAGACAGGAGAACGCGTTTGCCCCTGGACCTGTGTGGAGGTGGTGTGAGAGCTGGAATAAAGAATTGCTGTTTGAACCTACAAAGCTGTGAGTGCCTCGTGATTCTGGTGCCAAGCCGAGACATTGGCCTTTGGCATGCATCAGAATGTAAATATATACTCTATTATTCTGAACAAACTGGACCTCTGGAGATTAAAAGCCATAGTGTCCAGGAAAATAAGATCTTAAAAAGAAACCAATTAATATGAAGCAAATATCCCATTATATTTATTATTACAATGAAAAGAAATCTGAGGGCAAAGTAAAAGTAGAATATTTGTAGCCTTCAGTTTTATTATTTATACAAGCCTCCTTTATCCTTCCTTAACCTTATTTCTACAGAGGGAACCACAGTAGTCTGCCTCAATGCAAAGGCTCAGTTTTATATATTTTTGCTGTGTTACAATGTTTCTTAATAGATATACAAATAAGCAGGCCCATAAATTTGACTTTTTGGATAAGTGGTAAAAACCTAATTTCTTATCACTACACTTAAATAGATCAAGTTAGCTTTAACATTTTGAAAAATTTACCTAAATCAAGTTTTCTTAAAATAGCAAATGTTTGTTTCAATTACTCATATTTTAAAAATAAATGCCAGGAGTAGAATATTGCCAGTGAAAAATTAGAATTACTGGGCTAGGGGTAGAATGCCCAGTGTTTAGACAGCCAGCACCATCCCTGTCCTCCCACCAAAAAGAGCGAGAACACACTATCAAAAAAGACAATATTTTCAGTAGTCCATCAGGAATTAGTAAATTAACTTTTAAAACTTAACAAATGTCAAAACATTGCCCCAGTACAAGTAGATTTCTCTCAATCATGAAAATCAATAATAAATTATTCCAGAGACATCCCGCAAAGAAATTTGGCTTTTTCAAGGACATTCCAAGAAGCTGGACATGACGTAGGGAAGGATTAGAGAAAGTGAGGTATGGAAGGGACCACTGCCTTAGAATTACTTGGAGTTCTGTGCAACAATATTGATTACTTGGCTCCAACAAAGATCTATGTAAATTAGAATATATGAGTAGAAATATCAAACTGCACTTCAATAAGCACCCCAGGCAATTTTAAGTTCCATATTAATGTAAAAACTACTCATCTAGATTCAGTAAGAGTTAACAAATCACTATATGATTCATAGAATTCCAATTATAACTATTATTCTTGAACATCTGTAGGCAAGGGTAGATCTATGGTACCAACTGGTAAACACCACCTAAATCTTTCATGAAGATTTAAGGATTGAGGTGAAAGATGACATTTATTGATGAGAACAATAAAATTTCAGGAATGATAATGGAGAAAAGAGGGCGCTATTTATCAGATAAGGTGGGCAGAAAAGGATACTATCTGAGGCTAATGGAAAGACACCTGGGGAAAAGGATCAAACATTATTAATTAGTATTTTTTAAAAGATGTTCAATTTCAGTGTTCACTATAATTGACACAGAGAGGAGTCTCTCTTCTTCAAATTACATATACTGGGGTTTGGTAGACTACAAAACATTGAAATATCTTCTGACACTACACTGGTCTTTTTTCTGACAATAAATAAGATTATCCTGCCATTTTTCAATATTGTTATGTTTACTATTTTACTGATCACTTGCTATATGTCAAGTACTAATGCTTTTATATGCATTTTCCTACTTCTTAGGTAGGTACTATTATCCTATTTATATAAAGTTTTATCTGTAGTTACTCAACAGATCAGTGGCAAAGCTGGGATGTGAATTCACATAAACTGTCTCCTAAATTTATGCCCTTGATGCAACATTCTGAATAGAACAAAAAATTAATTCTGATTTTCTTAATAAGATTCTGGATAAATCAGAACTCTGGTAGAAAGAACAGTGATCTAGGACTCAGAAAGCCAGGTTCTATTCTAAGATCTGCCACCTGGACTATAGATTAGTTCACTTTACCTCTCTGGATCTAAATTTTCCCATCTATAAATGACAGTTGGACTATCTCACTAAGATGTGACTTTACTAAACTATGAAGGCAAAATTTTAATCCAAATACAGAATAGCAACCTGAACAGATAGAAGAAATTTCACATTTGTACCAGAAACTGAGTAACAGGTCAAATATACACATTACCTCAAGTGTACACTAAACTTGGTCAGAAAGGTATTATTATCTCAGTGAGGAAACTGAGGCTCAGATGTGAGGTAAATGTGCCCATAATCACATCAGCAATAAGTAACTGGGGTTTGAATCAAAATTACACAGTAGGCTTTTTCCTCTATTCCGTATTGTTCCCTGTAGTGAATCTTGTTTAGAATTTCCATCACCTTTCTATCTCTTGAGATGTTAGGATATTCTTGAGCCCATTTCATACAATTAGTTAAGATACTATGGCACAAGGATTAAGTTTTAAGGAGGCAGAGAGACCAACACTTACTGCTCTTTGTCCATAGTAATGAAACAATTAGGGGCAGGGATTCCCAGTTTATAAAAAAGGGATTATAAAGTGCCTTTTTTCAAGATACGATCTGATCTCTTAATCTAGGTACCTTAGTAATCAAATTTAATCTACTATTCAATAAGTGCCCTAAAAAATAAAATCAGCATCAAATACACAATATGAAAACTCCAGTTTCATTTTTATGGTCCTCACTGACTCACTAACTGCCTTAATTCAGAAATTTAGTTTGTGTGGCCAGGGAATCCTAAGACTGTTTCAGGGATAGCAAAATGTAAACAGCAGTCTACTTCTTTTCATTCCTTTAAGTAATTTATAATGCATTAATAAATGACACTGGTGTTACTAATAAATATTTCCTAACAATGATAAGAATATTAGCGCCATAAAACAGTTGCATTGATTCCACTACGTCATGGATTATAAAAAAGGTATCACATTACTTTACTTAATAATTATAATAATGTTCTGTGTTGTTAACTTTTTGTTTGTTTGTTTGTTTGTTTGTTTTGTACAGGGGATTGAACCCAGAGGGGCTTAACCACTGAGCAACATCCCCAGCCCTTTTTTATATTTTTTCTTTTTTTAAAGGGGGAAAAACATGAACAATTTAATAGAACAATGGGCACCTAGAAGAACAGGAAGTATTAAATAAAAAATTATTATATACTTATTAAATTTTCTTTAGAGACAGGGTCTTGCAGAATTGCTCAGGATGGTGCTAAATTGGTGAGGCTTGCTCTAAACCCGCAGATTCTCCTGTCTCAGCCTCTGAGCCGCAGGGATTACAGGTGTGCGCTGGTTAACTAATATTAATCAGATAGTTATGGTACACCAAGTAGTATGCTTCACCTTTTAGGGCAACTATCTCATTTATTCTTCATAAGAATTCATCAAACTTACATAAAACCTCTGAGGTTGGCTATAATATCCCCATTTCACAGAAGGAGTAAATGAGACATGAAGAGGGATAGCTGACTCCAAGACCAACATAACTCTTATAAACTATGTTTTGTTGTCCTAGAAAGTAAGCATTACCCTCATTTTAAAGATAGGGAAAAGGAGAAGAAAGACCTCTTTCCAAGTGTCAAATGAATCAATGGAAAATTCAGTGCTTAGATTCTGGAGTTCCAATCTAATCCACTACCATTTTCCATTACATTACATTGTCTCTTTAATATTAAAATTTTATATCGGCATAAAATTTACATTTACAAACAATAATGCATTAAAATTTCATAATCATCCTGTGAATAATCTACCACTTCCAATTTACAGAAAAAAAAATATTGATTATCAGACTGGGCAAATTAGAGCGTTTAAAAAGAAGTGGAATTTAAGTTATGCCCTAAGATATGGTTCAATCCATTTTAAAATTCTAATAATAAAAAAGAAAGTGTCTTCTATGTTTAAGAAGCAAGGTCAATTTCAACCCTGATACATCAGTGTCTTCAATCACCTTACAGTATTTCCAATACGTCGGAGGAGGCCATTTGTTTTGATCTACCTGTATTACAATTTTCGTGGTTATTTTATTTCACTTTCAATTATTCGAGCTCCTTGTGTGTGGGAGATTGGGTGTTAGCCTACCTTGCAACCGAAATAATCCAAAACGTTACTGGAATCGACAGGTTAGATACCGAAGAAATGGCGAATACCTACAGCTTGCCAGCCCTCGACAAGGTGCAGAGGGCAGATGTTTACTGCTCGGACGCCCAGGTAGTACCGCCCTAGTTACACGTCCCTCTTTCCTTTCCGATATAAATGCCATCTCAGTGAATGAAATAAAACTGGAAAAAGCCCCAGTCAATCAGAACATAGAAGCAAATGAGCAATAGGTGAAAAGTAAAGTGAAGGACAAGAAGGGGCCTGGGACAGCTAAGGCGCGGGGATGTCTCGGGCCAGGGAAGCCTGGGGTGGGCAGCTCCCCAAGGGAGGGGGCGTGGGAGAGGGTGAGGGAAAAATGACGTGTGGCTTAGACCCACTACAGCACGGAGGTTGGTCCCAGCACTGCCGGCACGCTAGCTCCCGCCCAGCCCAAACGATTCACTCACCCTGAACCCTGGCTACGTGGGGGCGCCCCTGGGGCCGCCGAGTTTCGATTCCCCAGTGTATGGAAACCGCCTGAAAACAACCCGGGTCGCCAGGGGTCACCAAGGGCTTCCGGTTTCCTCGAAGACACCGCTGCTTCCCCAGAGAAGGTGGCGGCTCCAGGTGCGCCGCAAAGGGATTCCCATTTCTTCTGCCTCAGCGGAGCTCGCGACGCAGCCCTGCCCTTGGGCAGGAGCCCTGGGGGTTCTGGAAGGAGGGGCGAGCCGAGGCAGGAGGGGCCCGGCGGCCACTGGAGCAGGCCCGTTACCCAGCAACGCGCGCGCGCGCGCGCGCGACCCAGGCCCGTCGGCGCCGGCTGGCGTCGTCGGGACTTGCGCGCGCTAGTAGCCGCGTCACGCGCCGCAGGGGCAAGCCTTGTCGAGGGCGGGTTGAAAAGGTGGAAGAGCGCCTCAGAGCCGGAAAAGCGGCTGTCGCCTTACCGGGGCTCCACGTTAGGGCCGCGCAAGGAAACCGGAAGTCAGACCCGCGGGAGCTGGGAGGGTGTTCGCTGAGCCCGGCTGGAGGAGGGGCCGGGGAGCGCAGCGTACTACGTGTCCCGTGAGCCTCCGCGACGGGACACGGCTGGGCCGGGGCGACGCGAGGAGGCGGAGTGGAACTGGGTAAGAGCGTTGCTCGCCGCCTCGGCGGTTGGGCCGAAAGCCGTCTTCGGGGGCGCCCTCTAGCGCGTCTTTTTTTCTTCGCGTCCACCCGGTATCCCAGCGTGGGGTGCGAGTCGGCTCAGCCTAATAACGCCTTAGGGGTTGTCGCTGTCGCCGCTGTGTGGCCGGGACCGGGACGCTCGCTGGGTTATCTGGAAGGGCGCCGTTTTAATCCCCGCGGCCTGTTTTCTGGGCGCGTTACGGACTCTCCGGCCATCGTTGGAAGCACTTAGTGGGCGAATACCTCAGGGTCGCACAGTTATTCACTAAAGAACTCGGGTTCCAGCACACTGCTCAGCAGGTGGGATAGACAGCGCCATGATCTCGGCCGCTCCCCTAGAACTGTCAGCGCCCTGGGTTCTTTCAGCCGAGAAGACAGTCTTGAGCTGAGGTGTCACAGTCTATGGGGTTCTCATAACGAACCCCCGAAGCTCTAGATCATTTCAGGCTAAGCAGGCAAACGAATGAGCAGTAATTATAGGAAATTTATCCTCGGTAACCGCCAATTAGTATTACAGACGCCCCTGGCCACCCTCTCAAGTAGAGTTTTGTCAACTGGAGTCTCTCATCTGTCGTCACTGTTGTGGTAGAAGGTCTTTCTGCATCACGTAATAAATTAGCCCAACTGTAAGCTCAAGAGAATGGGTTCAATACGAGAGAATTTATTTGAAGATACGTTTTCATAGTTGTTAAGCGTGTCTTAAAATTTAAATTGAAAAGTCACAGCTGTTGCCAATAAAGGCCACAACTTTGTTACATGGTAGTCGAGAAAATATTTTAGAATTTATATTAATGTAATGTGGAAGGAGATCCATTCGCCTCAGTATCTTGGAATGGAAGGTGGAAGAGAGCAGTGTTTTTAAGCAAGAATCTGTCCTCGGCGTATTTTGATTGTTTCTGTGATGCACTTTCTGATTTTTTTTTTTTTTAACTAAAAAGCAAACCATCAAACACTTTGTTTTGGCCAGTAGAGTTTTGATAAATGTTAACAAAAGCAGTTGAGACACCCGAAGTCATCAAATAAAGCGATAATCTAACTTTTAATTTGAAGATGTAGAAATGTTTTCTATTTTTAAACATGATTTAGAAAAATTAGTTGTTGAAAAAGCAAGGAAATTATTTTTTTCCCCCCTCTCACGGTAAGTAAAGAGAAGTGACACAGCTCAATATTTTAAATTCTGGTGAGAGGGTCTATTTTTTTTTTTAAATATACACCTCCTGAATGTAACTATTTAAAAGCTGGACTTTGTTAACAAAATTATTTTCATGATTGCAGTGCATGTTTGTGTTTACTATTTGTCAAGTTAAAACTTGTTAGTTTTTCCTGTGAGGGCATTGTGCTGCTGCTAGGTTATGACAAAATATAATCCAAATCTTTATTGCATTTAGCCAGAAATGGTCACCTTCCCCTAACTCCTAATCTTCTGCTTTAATTAACTTTGGTGAATAAAATAAATCATTAGAAAAAACTTGTCTCACAGTTCGCTTATAATCATGTATTTGTATTACAATCTTACTGCAAAGAAAAAAAATCCTCCAATAAGTTGATTAAAAGATAGTTTTCATAGGAGCATTTCATAGGAAAACAGAGTGGTTAAATCATCATTGTTAAATTAGATACCAGATAGAAAAGAATTTGCATGTCAGTAGTTTCTTAACTGATAGCCAACTGGTTAGGTGAGTGGCTGGTTTTCCTAAGGCTTAATTCCATTGATTTTTTTTTTTTTTTGAAATTGCTTAGGCATTGTTGCTAAGGAATGCTCATTTTTTCCCAAGAGGGAGTTGTTAACTGCATCCTCCAACAAATTCTCTCTCTGACTAGATTTGGACAGTTTTTTTGTATTTTATATCATCATTACATTTCCTCTAGATACAAGTGTAATCTAAACATTTCAAAACAATTGATTGCTTTAAAAAATATATTTGTTGTAGAAGGTCGCCTCTTCTACCTTTTCCCACCTTCCCCCAACTCCTCACCAAAGTTCAGATGTTCGGAATATGATATTGACTATCTTGGTACCTTTTTTCACTGGAGTAGGTTTGGATTTCACAGTAATATCAATAAAGAATATGGGCCCTGTCACAATTTCTGACTATGGCTCAGCCTGCTTTTCTTATTTTTAGGCAATGTAATAATTTTTTAGAGTTACTTCAGATTTTATTGTTAATTGGGCAATATGTAAAAATAATATAAAAAGCTTTTTTTAAAAAATTATGAAAGTTGTGTCTGTAAGCTATGAAGAATACTGTAATAGGAAACAGTAAGAATTCCATTTTTGAGGAAAAAAATCTAAAGTGAATTTCTGCTAGTGGTTTAAATTGCATATTAATTCAATTCAATTAAAATTATACCACTCTGGGGGTCATTATTTTTCTGAGTACTATGCTCTATGGTAGATATGGTTCTTCAATGTCGGTGGAACAGATTTAAATATCAGAACTGCTAACTTGTGATAGCAGTGTCTATCTTCATATTAATACCAGCTTCAACATAATTTTATTGATGTTATTTTAAAAGCATTCTTCTTTCTTCCCCATATGTCATTTATTCAGGTTAAGGTAGAATTTTAGTGGCCAAGGTAAAGAGAATATTAAAGAATACTACCAAAAATGAAAAATGTGGTGTCTGGGCATACTTGGTATCTTCTGTCTTTCCTTCCAGCTCCCCCGGCCCACCCCATCACACGGTGTGTGTGGTTACATGTACATAAAGAGAGGGAGAGAGAAAGAAAAGGTTGTAAACTTAAAGTTACTGTCATATTGTGTTTATTACAAATGAGTGTGTATCTTAAAGCAGCAACCTTCAAATTGGGCAACACACATATCTTACCCTTAACCTTCATGTAACCTTAGCATACACGAAGGCTTTCCAGGAGATTAATGGGGGAGGGTTTAACAGCATTGATTCTAAGTTGTTAACTTCCATTTTTTTTGTCTCTGAGATTCATCTGCCCCAGAGTGTGCTAGACACCTTTCTGCTTCCTCTCATTATACCAATAAAGCAATGCCTTTCATCTGATCTAAATCTTGATATTGTTGTATAGAGAGGGAATAACTTTGTAACATTTTTTATTTGTTTTAATTGTTATACATGACTATATAATGCTTTTGTGCACTTTGGTGTCCATAGATGGGCTATAATTTCTCATTTTTCTGAGTGTACATGTTACAGAATCATATTGGTTAGGTAGTCACATTTTTACATACAGTTATAAGGTCTGTTTCATTCTAGTATCTTTCCTAAAGCCATACCCCCCCATCACTTCCCTCTACCTAATCTAAGGTAATTCTATTATTCCCTAGTCTCCCTCCCCACCCCCCATTTTATTGTGAATTAGCACCTGCATATTAGAGAAAACATTTGGCCTTTGATTTTGTGGGATTGGCTTATCACTTAGTATGATATTCTCCAACTCCAACCATTTACTGGAAAATGCTGCCTGAATGGCTATCACGATTGCTGCTGCCTTTGGTTCTGCTGCTGCCAGCCAAAGGGAATAAGTCTTAATGACTGGGTAGTTGATTCCTTTGCAAAACTAGTTTCTTTCAGAAATATGTGAGAGGGACCAAATTGAGCTATCAGCTTATTATTAAAACTAATTTTTAATGGCACACCCCAATGTGATTTTGGCTATATAATATAGGAGTTTAAAAAATGACAAATGCTATAACCAGAAACCTTTACACTCCTAAATATTTGAAATGGAATAATATAAAATGGATTAGCCTGAACCATGTGTCTTTCTAGTAAAATGTAATATTCACTTTGGGGTATGTGACTTAATGGAGGGGATGAGGGGCAGAGGGTTCATAATCTAGTTTGCTATGACATGTATTTATAGTAAAAGTTTACTTTTGATATTTATAAAGATTATAATTTGTGATATGTTTGCTGTTTGATCTGTAGTGTTCAGTAATCGAATGACAATACTAAAGAGAATTTTTAGAACCTGTTCTTGGAAATTTGAAAATTGGCCTTTTTTGGTAGGGAAATGTGATAGGGTGATCAAAGTATTTTTAAATACTAAAATGTATTACATTGGTATAAGCTTATGTGGGAACTGAGATGAAATAAATTCCAGCAGAAAAGGGATGAGAAGTTCTTAAATGTTAAAAGAGATTTTATGTACTTTTCAAAAAGATGGATGTTGGCAGAATTATTATGGTATTTTTTTCCATTTACAAAAGTTATCTGTATACTTACCTCCAGCACCTAGTCTTGTACAGGACTTATAATCTGTGCTTCATTGATAACTTTTGACTTGAAATACTTTTTTAGTTAACAGGAATTAGTTTCTGAAATATTTTTCCCAAAATAAAATATGAATATCATAATTGTATGCACAATATCTAAATGCAGTTATTTCCAGGCAGAAATATGTTGGTGAAGAAAAAGTAATGGTCCTTCAAAAGTTTGATATGAAGAATAGGGAGATGAAATATGGGAATAAACAACAGGAAAACAACAAGAGAAAATTCAATATTCACATGCAAAAGAAGGAAATTGGAGCATTATAAACAGAAATCAAATCAAAATAGCTTAACAGCTTAACCTATGTTAAATGTAAGATGAAAAACTAAAACTCAGAAACAGAGAAAAGGCTTTGTAACATTGTTCTTGGCAAAGATTTCTTGGATATAACTCCCAATATACAGGCCAACCTCCCCACCCCCCAAAAAACACCAAAAAAGCAAAAGTGAACAAGTATGACTGTTTTCAAACTAAAATGTATCCATCTAGCAAAAGAAACAATCCCAGTGAAAAGGCAACCTATAGAATAGAAGGAAATATATGGAAAACATGCATCTGATAAGAAGTTAACATACAAAATATATAAGGAATTCATACAACTCAATATCAAAACACCAAGTAACCTGATTAAAAAATGGGCAAGGGACTTGAGTTTACATTTCTCTAAAGAAGGCATTGAAATGGTCAATAATTCTATGAAAATAAGCGTAGCATCAGTAATTATCCAGGAAATGGAATTCAGAAGCTCAGAGATCACCGCACACCTTATCAGGATGGCCATTTTCAAAAAACATCTTAAAAGTAATTTATGTTGGCAAGAAAGTGAACAAATTGGCATCATCAGATGAATGGATGAATAAAATGTGGTGTACATGTACAATAGAATATTATCAGTCTTAAAAATGATGAAACCATATCATGCAACACCATAGATGAAACTAGAGAATACCAGGCTACATAATATAAGCCAGATACTGAAAGATGAATACAGCATTATTTCACTTACGTACCATATGTAAGTAGTCAATCTCATAGTAGTAGAAAGCAGAATGGTGGCTGCCTGAATTGGGGTTGCCGAAAATAGAGTTGCTGTTCAGAAGATATAATTTCAGTAGCTATAAAGGATGATAAAAGTGAAGATGAAAAAGTTCTAGAGATTTACTGTTTAATGATGTACATATAACTATTATGTTAAAAAAATTTAAGAGGGTAGATTTCATGTTATTTTTTTTAAAAAAGGCATCAAATAGTAATAAAAATAGTGAAATAGAATCCAAAAAATCGGAAAAGTTACTGCGAACAAGTGGAAACAGCAAAAACAAATACCTGATAACCAAGATATATAAAGTTTAGAATATTAAAAGCATAAAGACAACCAGAGAGAAAAGTGAGCAAGAGACTGGGGCAAATATTTTATCGAAGAATTTTCTAGAGATCAAGATAAATTGCTCTAGCTTTTTTTTTTCTTATAATAGTACCAGGCTTAGTCTTATTCTTAGTCGTTGTTCTATACCTTTAGTGAACATATTAGTTCTTCTAATTTCCTATGTTCTGATGCTTTTACATTCTGATGCTTTGCTAAGCCTAGAATCATCGCCCCTCGCAAATAATAGCCCAATATTTAGAGATAGAAAATAACTGGCCTAGGAGTGTACTTTTCAAATGGAAATCAACCAATCAGGAGGTCACATTTCTAACTACCTTTTGCATGCTCTTACCATGCTGCTATTCACTTGTGGTAATGAACCTAGGGCCAAGTAACAAAAAACTCAATATAGCCTCTAAGTCTCAGACTTTCTTGAAATTATTCAAACTATCCAGTTTTAAACCTGTTTTAAACTAACTTTTAAACACGGAACCAAGTATTAGTGAATTAGTCTACAGTAGCTTCTTGGACACTAAAACAAAATAATTTCTTTATAACACAGGAGTTTTTAGAAGTTTTCATCACCGATTTTCACATCCAGTTTTGTTAGAAAAGGAAAATAAGCAAATCATGAAACTTTCATAGTCCAGTTATCTCAAGATATGATGAAGGTCTTAATAATAAATTTTTGGACTGGGGATGTAGCTCGGTTATACAGTGCTTGCTTAGTACTCAAAATTCTTTAACATCAAAAAAATAAAATAAATTATTGACAAAACCACAATATATACAACACTATTACATTTTGAAGTATATTCTTCTAATGTCTGTACATTCTTTACAATCTTTTCTGTAACTTCTTTTAAAAATATTTAAAAATTTGGGCTTTCTTTGTATTGTAATAATTTGCACATGCTATGATTCAATTGCCTTTTTTTAAAAAAGGAAGTCTAATTAAAAGTCAACAATTCCTTACCCTGTGGCATACATTAGGCCTTAAAAGCAACCATTTTTAAAAAACTGGCATTGCAGTTTTGCATATAGTTACCTAAATGCATGACCTTATTCCCTACTTGTTTGTGGCCACTGAGCCACAAACCTAGCCCTATTTTGTATTTTGTTTAGAGACAGGGTCTCACTGAGTTGTTTAGTGCCTCGCTTTTGCTGAGGCTGTGGCTTTGAACTCATGATCCTCCTGCCTCAGCCTCCTGAAGCCTCTGGGATTACAGACATATACCACCCTGCCCACTCTGCTTTTTAATTTATCAACTTTGGGCAATATTCACTCTATACTATAAATGGTGAAATTATAGCTTAATCTTTTTTTTTATTCATCAGAGAAATATGCATTTATTTTTTTATTATTAGTTGTTCAAAATATTACAAAGCTCTTGACATATCATATTTCAAACATTTGATTCACACGGATTATGAACTCCCATTTTTACCCCGTATACAAATTGCAGATTCATATCGGTTACACATCCACTTTTTTACATATTGCCATAGTGTATGTTGTATTCTGCTGCCTTTACTATCCTCTACTATCCCCCCTTCCCTCCTATCCTCTTCCCTCCCCTCCCCTCCCATCTTCTCTCTCTACCCCATCTACTGTAATTCATTTCTCTCTCTTTTTTTCCCTTTTCCCCTCACTTCCTCTTATATGTAATTTTGTATAACAATGATGATCTCCTTCCTTTACCATGCACTTTTGCTTCTCTCTCCCTTTCCCTCTCTCCTCTTGTCCCTGTTTAATGGTGATCTTCTTCTCATGCTCTTCCTCCCTGCTCTGTTCTTAGTTGCTTTCCTTATATCAAAGATGATACTTGGCATTTGTTTTTTAGGGATTGGCTAGCTTCACTTAGCATAATCTGTTCTAGTGCCATCCATTTCCCTGCAAATGCCATGATTTTGACATTTTTTAGTGCTGAGTAGTACTCCATTGTGTATAAATGCCACATTTTTTTATCCATTCATCTATTGAAGGGCATCTAGGTTGGTTCCACAGTCTAGCTATTGTTAATTGAGCTGCTATGAACATCGTTGTAGCAGTATCCTTATAGTACGCTCTTTTAAGGTCTTTAGAGAATAGTCCAAGAAGGGCAATAGCTGGGTCAAATGGTGGTTCCATTCCCAGGTTTCCAAGGAATCTCCATACTGCTTTCCAAATTCGCCGCACCAATTTGCAGTCCCACCAGCAATGTACAAGTGTACCATTTTCCCAACATCCTCGCCAGCACTTGTTGTTGTTTAACTTCATAATGGCTGCCAATCTTACTGGAGTGAGATGGTATCTTAGGGTGGTTTTGATTTGCATTTCTCTGACTGCTAGAGATGGTGAGCATTTTTTCATGTACTTGTTGATTGATTGTATATCCTCCTCTGAGAAGTGTCTGTTCAGTTCCTTGGCCCATTTGTTGATTGGGTTATTTGTTATCTTATTGTTTAATTTTTTGAGTTCTTTGTATACTCTGGATATTAGGGCTCTATCTGAAGTGTGAGGAGTAAAAATTTGTTCCCAGGATGTAGGCTCCCTATTTACCTCTCTTATTGTTTCTCTTGCTGAGAAAAAACTTTTTAGTTTAAGTAAGTTCCATTTGTTGATTCTTGTTATTAACTCTTGTGCTATGGGTGTCCTATTAAGGAATTTGGAGCCCGACCCCACAATATGTAGATCGGAGCCAACTTTTTCTTCTATCAGATGCAGAGTCTCTGATTTGAAATCAAGCTCCTTGATCCATTTTGAGTTAACTTTTGTGCATGGCGAGAGAAGGGGATTCAGTTTCATTTTGTTACATATGGATTTCCAGTTTTCCCAGCACCATTTGTTGAAGATGCTATCCTTCCTCCATTGCATGCTTTTAGCCCCTTTATCAAATATAAGATAGTTGTAACTTTGTGGATTGGTCTCTGTGTCCTCTATTCTGTACCATTGGTCCACCTGCCTGTTTTGGTACCAGTACCATGCTGTTTTTGTTACTATTGCTCTGTAGTATACTTTGAAATCTGGTATCGCTATACCGCCTGATTCACACTTCCTGCTTAGAGTTGCTTTTGCTATTCTGGGTCTTTTATTTTTCCATATGAATTTCACGATTGCTTTATCTATTTCTACAAGAAATGCCGTTGGGATTTTGATTGGCATTGCATTAAACCTATAGAGAACTTTTGGTAATATCGCCATTTTGATGATGTTAGTTCTGCCTACCCATGAACAGGGTATATTTTTCCATCTTCTAAGATCTTCCATTTCTCTGTTTAGGGTTCTGTAGTTTTCATTGTATAAATCTTTCACCTCTTTTGTTAGGTTGATTCCCAAGTATTTTATTTTTTTTTTTGAGGATATTGTGAATGGGGTGTTTTTCCTCATTTCCATTTCAGCAGTTTTGTCACTGATATACAGGAATGCCTTTGATGTATGCATGTTGATTTTATATCCTGCCACTTTGCTGAATTCATTTATTAGTTCTAGTAGTTTCTTTGTAGACCCTTTGGGGTCTTCTAGGTATAGAATCATATCAGCTGCAAATAGTGATAATTTAAGTTCTTCTTTTTCTATTTTTATGTCTTTAATTTCTTTCGTCTGTCTAATTACTCTGGCCAGTGTTTTGAGAACTATATTGAATAGAAGTGGTGATAGAGGGCATCCCTGTCTTGTTCCAGGTTCTAGAGGGAATGCCTTCAATTTTTCTCCATTCAGAATGATGCTAGCCTGAGGCTTAGCATAGATAGCTTTTACAATATTGAGGTAAGTTCCTGTTATCCCTAGTTTTTCTAGTGTTTTGAACACAAAGGGATGCTGTACTTTGTCGAATGCTTTTCCTGCATCTATGGAGATGATCATATGGTTCTTTAAGTCTATTGATGTGGTGAAGAACATTTATTGATTTCTGTATATTGAACCATCCTTGCATCCAGGGATGAATCCTACTTGATCATGGTGCACAATTTTTTTGATGTGTTTTTGTATCCGATTCGCCAGAATTTTATTGAGGATTTTTGCATCTAGGTTCATTAGAGATATTGGTCTGTAGTTTTCTTTCTTTGAGGTGTTTTTGTCTGGTTTCGGAATCAGCATGATGTTGGCCTCATAAAATGCATTTGGAAGAGCTCCCTCTTTTTCTATTTCCTGAAATAACTTGAAAAGTATTGGTAATAATTCTTCTTTAAAGGTTTTGTAAAACTCCGCTGTATACTCATCCGGTCCTGGGCTTTTCTTGGTTGGTAGTCTTTTGATGGCTTCTTCTATTTCATCCATTGATATTGGTCTGTTCAAATTGTGTGTATCCTCCTGACTCAGACTGGGCAAATCATATGACTTAAGAAATTTATCGATGTCTTCACTATCTTCTATTTTATTGGAATATAGGGTTTCAAAATAATTTCTAATTGTCTTCTGTATTTCTGTAGCATCTGTTGTGATATTGCCTTTTTCATCCCGTATGTTAGTAATTTGAGTTCTCCCTCTTCTTCTCTTCATTAGCATGGCTAAGGATCTGTCGATCTTATTTATTTTTTCAAAGAACCAACTTTTAATTTTGTAAGTTTTTTCAATAGTTTCCTTTGTTTCAATTTCGTTGATTTTTCGCTCTGATTTTAATTATTTCGGGCCTTCTGCTACATTTGCGGTTGTTTTGCTCTTCCTTTTCTGGGGCTTTGAGATGAAGTGTGAGCTCATTTATTTGTTGGTTTTTCCTTTTTTTTGAGGAATGACCTCCAGGCGATGAATTTTCCTCTTAAAACTGCTTTCATTGTGTCCCATCGATTCCAATATGTTGTGTCTGTATTTTCATTTATCTCTAAGAATTTTTTGATTTCCTCCTTTATGTCTTCTGTAACCCATTGATCATTCAATAACATATTGTTCATTTTCCATGTGATGTAGGATTTTTCCTTCATTCTTTTATCATTGATTTCCAGTTTCATTCCATTATGATCAGATAAAATGCATGGTATTATCTCCACCCCTTTATATTTACTGAGGGTTGCCCTATCGCATAATATATGGTCTATTTTTGAGAAGGATCCATGCGCTGCTGAGAAGAAAGTATATCCACTTGATGATATTTGATATATTCTATATATGTCAGTTAAGTCTAGATTATTGATTGTGTTATTGAGTTCTATAGTTTCTTTATTCAACTTTTGTTTGGAGGATCTGTTCAATGGTGAGAGAGGTGTGTTGAAGTCACCCATAATTATTGTGTTGTGGTCTATTTGATTCTTGAACTTGAGGAGAGTTTGTTTTATGAATGTCTCAGCACCATTATTTGTTGTATAAATATTGATAATTGTTATGACTTGTTGGTGAATGGTTCCTTTTAACAGTATATAATGTCCTTTCTTATCCCTTTTGATTGACATAGTCTTGGAGTCGATTTTATTCGATATGAGGATGTCCATCCCTGCTTGCTTATGAGGACCATGTGCGTGGTATGTTTTTTCCCAACCTTTCACCTTCAGCCTGCGTATGTCTTTTCCAATCAAATGTGTCTCCTGGAGGCAGCATATTGTTGGATTTGTTTTTTTAATCCATGTTGCCAGCCTATGTCGCTTTATTGGTGAGTTTAAGCCATTAACGTTTAGAGTTACTATTGATATATGGTTTGTACTTCCAGCCATGTTTGATTATTTGTCTTTTTTTTTTTTTTAATTTGGTTTGTTTCTCCATGATTAGCTTTTCCCCCGCCCTCTTGCTTTACTGAAGTAATTCCCACTGTTGGTTTTGGATATTGTTTTTCATTTCTTCCTCGTGTAGTGTTTTGCTCAAGATGCTTTGCAATGCTGGTTTTCTGGCTGAAAATTCTTTTAACTTTTGTTTATCATGAAAGATTTTCATTTCATTGTTGTACCTGAAGCTTCATTTTGCTGGATACAAAATTCTTGGTTGTCATCCATTGTCTTTCAGTCTTTTAAATACATTGGTCCAGGATCTTCTTGCTTTCAGCATCTGTGATGAAAAATTCATTGTTAACCTTGTTGGTTTACCCCTGAATGTAATCTGCTTCCTTTCTCTTGTAGCTTTTAATATTTTCTCTTTGTTCTGTATATTGGATATCTTCATAACAATGTGTCTTGGCATTGGTCTACTGTGATTTTGTATGCTCGGTGTCCTGTATACATCTACAATTTGTACATCCGTTTTCTTTTTTAATCTCTGGAAAGTTTTCCATAATTATTTCATTCAACAGATTTCTCATTCCCTTGGTTTGAACCTTTATACCTTCCTCTATCCTGATGACTCTTAAGTTTGTTTTTTTTGTGTTATCCCATATCTCTTGGATGTTTTTCTCGTGATTTTTTACCAGCCTTTCTGAGTTGACTAGACTTTTTTCAAGATGATATATTTTGTATTCATTATCTGATGTTCTGGCTTCTATTTGCTTCACTCTGTTAGTGATACTCTCATTTGAGTTTTTAATTTGATTTATAGTTTCCTTCATTTCTAGGATTATTGTTTGATTTTTTTTATAATCACTATCTCCTGATAAAGATGTTTATTTGCTTCTTTTATCTGTTTATGTAATTTATTTTCAGTGTGTTCTTTCATTGTTTGAATTTGCTGTCTCATGTCCTCTTTTAAGATTCCATTCCATCTGTCTAAGGTATTCCTTGAGTTCTTTATTTGACCATTTTTCTGATGCCTCTAGGTCCTCCTGTATAGTTAGGCTGTCCTACATTGTTTGTAGTCCTTTTCTTCCTTGCTTTTTCATGCTGTTCATGTTACTACTTGTTCTGTTTGACTGCTGAGTTACTGTTTACTCCTATAAATTTATTTGGTTTTGTGTATCTCTGGGGTCTCTCTTTTGTGATGGGAGACTATGACTAGAGATTCTTCATTTCTTAAACTGTGTACGGATTCTGATGGCATATAGCGGTCTGCGGTTTAGTCTTGGGACTTATATTCAGGTCGAATGATGTGATGGTATTGAGGTTGGTATCTCTTGGCAACCTTGGAAGGTTGCTCTACTGATGAGGGATATTAACAGGATAATGGTCTGGAGTATTTGGGGGTAGCCAGGGACTTGTCAGCACTATATAAAGCCTCTGAACATTTACCTATACATATTTAGTAAATTACACATAAAAAGCATAATGCTTGGGAGGAAAGGTATTAGAAGGGGAGGGAAGAAGTCACTAAAATGAGATTAATCAGGTAGAATTCAAGGAAAGGGGAATAAGGAAATTGAAAAGAAATGAAAAGACAAGAAAAAAATAGAAAATAAAAAATGAAAAAAATTTATAAAAATAATTAAAAAATGAAAATTAAAAAATTAAAAAATATAAAAATAAAAAATAAATTAAAAAAGAAAAAGAAAAACAAATAAAAAAATTTAAAAACTGCAGTCTTAGAGTTCAATTAACTTCTCTTCCAGTAGGTGGAGCTGTGCCCACGGGGCCAAGCTTCTCCTCTCTATACACAGGAACCAATCGCTGTGAAGCAGCTCCTGCTCCCCAACTATGTGGTCTCCAATCCTTAGTGCCTAGGGCGTTTTCTTGTGTCTAGTCACTTTCCCACTTTTCCTCCAGCCAGGCCCTGCTCACCGGAGACACTCACCACAATACTGGCTACATACCAGGTCTGCTGCTCCCGGAAGCCCTATTTTCTTGAAGGACTGGATACACTTCCCCTGCTTGCCATTCCCTCAGACCCTAAGGTTGTGGAGCTTGGGGCTGAGAAACCTCTGCATATTTTGCCTGCCCTCCGGTAGCCACGCCCCTGGGAGCTGGTGCAAGAGACCTCAGTTGTCAGCGCTGGTGGGAGTGGTAGCCAGGATCCCGTGCCGTGGGTCCCGCACAGCTCCTGGTTCCAATGGTCTGACTATCGCGGTCGAGGGAGAGCTGGGAGGGGCCCTTAAGGTTTCCCCACTGTGTGGAGAGGGAGGGCTAGGGGGTTATACACCTGCCGCCGCGGGTTTCAATGAAGTTATCTCCTCCGCCGCATTCTGGTGATGTCAGTTCTCTGCCATGGTGATATCCTATGCGAATGGCCACAGTTCTTTCCCTTTGCTGGATGACTGATGCAATGGGTGGGTTCTGACCAGCTCTCCCAAGCCCAGTCTCAATCCTGTGGCCACTGCGTATGAAGGCTCGGTTGGTATTAACCTCCGCAGGTTCAGGAGTAACCGACAAGTTGATTTAGCACTGAGTCACAGCGGTTTGTCTGCAAGACACAGGCGAACAGGGGCCTGAATTCAGCCACTCTGGGCTCGGTGTGTGTTCTGAGAGGTGCAAACTGTTCGCCCCAGATCCACATCAACTCAGCATTGCCTAGTGATCCTGAGCAAACAGCATTTAGACGGTTTAAGACTCCCTATGCCCGCGCAGCTGAAGAGGTCAGAGACTTGATCTCTTTTCGCCCGTCGCCATGTTGGATCCTAGGTTAATCTTTATATTTACGTTTTTTTCTGTGTATCTGAGGGCTTTTTTTAAGCTTACATTGATGCACAAATGTATTGTTCCTTACAAAGCCAGCTGGTCTGTTTAGATAACTATTTTTCTTAAAAATCTAATCTTGTAAACAATGACTCAAAAACAATTCTTGTATCAAGATCATGTACACCAATAACTCCTCAAAATCATGTCACATTTTAGTCCATATTCAGATGATAAATTTGATGTTCATGCTTTTTGTCTTGCCTGAAGTTTTGTCTTCAATTTTTTTCTTGCTGAAAAAAGAAACATATCTTCTTTATCATATTGTATGATGTTTCACTTTCTTCCTGATTTTTATTGATATAATGAAATGCATTCTACTTCTTAAATTTTTTTAAATTTTTTTTAAGAACCTTCTTTTCAAAACCTTATAGAGCCTCACATGCTTTTCAAGGAAGATTATTTTCCATTTTTGTTGTCTATAGTATATTCTGTATTGAAGCTTCCTGGGCACCATTTCATTTGGCCAGACATCTACCCCCAGTTTCTTTCAGAATGTAGTTGAAATTCTTTGTTCAATGATGACTTCTTAAGCTACTTTTTGTCCTCTATAGTCTGTATATTTTTCTTTTATGTTTTAATTGTAATCTAAATGGAAAGGAATGAACAGAACTAGACTATTCGCTTTCTTTTATAATATGATATTTTTATATTATTAAATGTCTATTCTAAGCATAGGTGTGGTTCAGTTTTCAGGCTGAAATTATATTTTTTATGTACCTATCAATTATGTAAATAGTTAATGAAGTTCAAAGTGAAAATAATGCCATTTTTCCAGCATGGCATCACTAGATGATCTATCTTTTTTGCTTTGTTGTGTGTGTGTGTGTGCGCGTCTGTGTCTGTGTATGCTTTATTTCTGATTGGCTTAGAGACTTTACTTTGTCTCTTTCCAGGGAAGAATTCTGAATTATTATTATTTTCAGCTTGTCATGTTTACAAATTGAAATGTGATACACTGAGGAAGTATGCATTCAGTTTTGCATTATGCAATTTTAAATTACTTTCATCTTCACATTTTCATTTTAAAACTCTTCAGTCATTTCTTTATTTGTGTAGTGATCCTTGAAACAATCATTTTTATACTTATTAGAATCAAGCATAAAAGAGTCATCACTCGAATTAGTTATTAGGGTTATGATATTCATTTCTAAAATATAAAAAATAAATGACAATATAAATCATTTTGAATGGCAAGTTGAAATTTTCTAATTAGATTGAGACTTTGTTTTTGTGTCTTGCAGCTTGAAGAAAGTGGTTGACTTAAAAGACTATTCTTCCATAGTATGAATGGAATTAAATTTTACCTTGAACCATATCAACCATATGATTTTATGACAATGCAGCTTAGATAAAAGTCAATTGAGAATGGGTACATGAAAGGGAAAGTAAGTGGTTTGAAATTCATACTCCTTTAAAAAAAAATATATATATATTTAATGTATATATGTATGTATTTTTAGTTGTAGATGGACATAGTACCTTTATTTTTTATTTTTACATGGTGCTGAGGATTGAACCCAGTGCCTCATGCCTGCCAGATGAGCTCTCTACTACTGAGCCACAGCCACAGCCCCCATACTCTTCTTGTTTAATCTCCTCACACAATTCTTTTTCATTTAGAGCACATTTTATTTGATAGACTGTCTTAAAAACTTAATTTTAATTATCATTGTTGAATCTATTTTATTCTTTAAATCTCAATATACTCAATAAACTGGGGTATTTTTAGCCATCCAATATAGTCCAAAAGCATATAAATTCATTAATAAGATTTCAAGTTGATATTTAACACAATATAGAAAATTATTATTATTTTACTTTATTACTTATTTTACCCTTAAAATAATTTAAAGTAGCGTAATATAGTTGTTGCAAAGATACCAGCCTTTAGTATGCCATTAAATTTTCTCTTTCAGTCTACTTTGTTTTCTGACTTGGATTAAATCCATCAGTTATATTTATTATTAAACAAGAAAAGAAAAAGTACTTTTATTATGCATCTTGAAACTATGATAGAAGTGTCCGCAGTATCTGCATAATCTATTCCCAGAATTATAAAGATAAATTACAGTTTTGTACAGATATTCATAGACTCTTAATACATTTTTGTTGAATCATTAATATAATCTAGGTTAGCATATATGCACAAATTTGTTAATTAGGTAAATGATTGAACAGTGACTGTTAAATTTACATCATAGAGAAGATTAAGGGTAAATGCATTTTAAAGATTAGAAGCAAAATAAATAATTTGTTAAGCTGAGCACTTGAGAAAAATCATGAAAGAAGATAATTAAAGTATTCTCATTCTGTACTGGTTTTTACATGTTTATTTTTTTTTATCTAACTACAAATATAACTCATTTAAAAGCATTCTAGAAAAAAAAACCCAAAAATTATTTAATATCTTCAATGTGCCAGCACTGAAATGGGGGTTTTTCATATATTGTTTCATCATTAATACAGTCCTATGAATTATTACCATCAGCATGTTTAGATGATAAGATGATTTTTAGATAATTTAACTGACTTACCTTCATTTTAAAAGTCTCACAGGGAATGAAGCAAGAATTTATTTTATTTTATTTAAAAAAAATTTTTTATTATTAGTTGTTCAAAACATTACAAAGATCTTGACATATCATATTTCATACATTTGATTTAAGCGGATTATGAACTCCCATTTTTACCCTGTCTATATACTGCAAAATCACATCAGTTACACATCCACTTTTTAACATACTGCTATGTATTCTGCTGCCTTTCCTATCCTCTACTATCCCCCCTCCCCTCCCCTCCCATCTTCTCTCTCAACCCCATCTACTGTAATTCATTTCTCTCTCTTGTTTTTTTTTCCCCTTTCCCCTGACTTAAACCCAGACCTGGGGAAGATATTCACTTGATATGCACAGCCTCACTGATTTTAAATATTTTGAACATCAACACTGCCTAGACCAGTATAACACTAAATTTTATATTTTTTTCTATTACTTCATAAGTTATAAATATTCATTCAGTGCTTTTTCTGGCAAGAACTTTTCTAGATACCTGGGATACAGTGGTTATCAAGCTATGAACTTTGTCATAAGTGGATTTTTCCTGTAGCAAAACTTAAAAAATAGAAAAATTTGACTATTTGTTCTTCAAGTAATAAGTCAAAAGGTTTTTTAGAAAATAACTTTCTGTTTTGGAAGACAAAGGGAAGGAAAATGCAATGCAGCAATTGTGGGCTGTAATTATTCAGTCAGGTTTTTTTTTTTTAATTATTACTGGTCTCTTCTCTACCACCCAACATAAATAAATAAGTTGTTCTGACTGCACACTTTTTCAACTTGCTCTTTTATTTGCATTTTTATCCCCATTCACAGAAGTAAAGAAAAACAATTACTCACAGATTTATCTAATTTTTTTTCCCATTTCTTGCTTTATAATTACTCTTTATAGCATGTTCCATTCAGGATTCCATCCCCAGAATAAACCTGGCATTTCTCTTTTCAGATCATTTATTTTTTCCTTGTTGAATTCTAATGTCATTTCCAACCTTCTCTGTCCTTATTACTGAAATCCTAAGTATCATCTAACACAATTATCCAGTCCATCTTTCTGTGAACATATATGCCCTCATCTTTGACATGAATATTTGGGCTTGAGATTTAGTAGTTAAGCTTACCTTGATGCCTCTCTTTTCTTTTTTCTCTATGTGCAATAATACATCAGAGAATTCTGCCTATTCTACCTCTAAAACATATACAGAATCAGTCCACTTTTTTTTTCAGAACCCTATTTCCATTTAAAACATAATCTCTTGCCTTAAATCTATCCTCTATACAATAAGGTAAACTATTTTTAAATATGTGTTTTGTTGAACTACACCGTTTTGTATATATAAAAAAGTACAAAAATGAGGCAAAGAAAGCTCTTTTCTTCACTCATTACCTGTCAGTTTCCAGCACCCCAGAACATTGCCAGCCCCACAGAAACTACCTCATGCCCCCTCTCAATTTCTACATTCTTTTTTACCCATAACTCACTGCTGTTACGAGTTTTTGCATCCAAAACATGTCTCTCATGTTTTAAAACTATATAAATGGAAAATCTTTACATATACCATATACAAAAGTTACTTAAAGCTTTATATAACTCATCACTTTGTATTTTATATCTGGCTGCTTTCCCTCAATGTATTGTTTCTGAGAATCATCCAAGTTATATCATTTTCATTGCTATTTCACTTTTAAAAAATATTTTTTAGTTGTACCTTTGTTTATTTATATGCAATGCTAAGAATCATACCCAGTGTCTCACCATGATAGGCAAGAGCTCTATCACTATGCTGTGACCCCAGCCCATGAAAAGCAATTTTATCAAATATTTTAGTAATTGGCTGTTCAACATGCTGTATGTGAAATTCAAGTTTTTTTAATTCTTGTCAGCACTAGGCTTTGCCAACCTTTAATATTTGTTTAGCTGGTGAGTGTATATTGCTATCTTTGTAGCATTACTTTACATTTCCTTAAATTTGAGAACCTTTTCATATTTATTTGTCATTCATATATCCTCTTTTGCTAAGTACCTGTTCAAGTCTTGCCTTCCCCCACCCCTAATTGAAGTTTCTGATTTTTTTTCTGATTGTCTGTAAATAGAAAATCATTAAGGTAGGAAATGTTTCCTTAGTCCTATCACCCTGATCTCGTATTTGTCCTTTAAATAGGCCAAAATGTTCCCCCTTTTAAATATATTTTCAAATATTGTGGATACATATACTCTTTGGTTATCATCCTATTTTTCCTCTGGAAAACCACTTCCACTATTGAGCTGTCATTACCCCTTGCTCCAAGTATGGGTTTGTGACCTGTGCCCCAAAATTCTCACTATTCATTGACTACATTGTTATTGGATTATACAAAGCCAACTTGGAGCCAGAAGATAACATAAGAGATGGAGAAGAGATACTAGCTTTTACATAGTAGGCTTTTACTTGTTACCACCATCTTTATATAAAACCAAGACTGAATCCAAGGCAGCATAGAGAAACTAAGTGAAAACAAATTCATTTGAAATCATTTGTTCTTAAATTTAGCTATGCCTTAAATCAGCATAACCACCTACTTTTAATACATGTTCCCAAAGGCTATTTTTTAAAATTTTAATTTAAAATCCTTTTGGGGGGCTTAAGACTGTTTGTTTGGATTATCTGATACTTGCAACAAAGTGAATCTGAGCTGATACCATTTAGTTGCATTCATAAGCATTTAGAATATTGCTTTTGTTCATATATGCTTATTTGAATATACAAAATCAATATATTTTGACTAACACGTTAGTTTTTTTATATATGACAGTGGAATGCATTACAATTCTTATTACACTATAAAACACATTTTTTCATATCTCTGGTTGTATACAAAGTATATTCACACCAATTCGTGTCTTCATACCTGTACTTTGGATAACAATGATCATCACATTCTACTATCATTAATAATCCCGTGCCCCCTCCCTTCGCCTCCAATCCCTCTGCCCTCTCCTAGAGTTCATGTATTCCTCCCATGCTCCCTCTCCCCATCCCACTAGAATCAGCCTCCTTATTCAAAGAAAACATTTGGTATTTGTTTTTTTGGGATTGGCTAACTTAGCATTATCTTCTCTAACTCCATCTATTTACCTTCAAATGCCATGATTTTATTCTCTTTTATTGCTGAGTAATATTCTATTGTGTATATATGCCACATTTTTTAATCCATTCATCTATTGAAGAGCATCTAGGTTGTTTCCTCAGTTTAGCCATTGTGAATTGTGCTGCTATAAACATTGATGTGGCTGTGTCCCTGTAGTATACTATTTTTAAGTCCTTTGGGTATAGACTGAGGAGAGGGATAGCTAGGTCAAATGGTGGTTTCATTACCAATTTTCCAAGAAATATCCATAGTGCTTTCCATATTGGCTACACCAATTTGCAGTCCCACCAGCAGTATATGAGTGTACCTTTTTCCTCACATCCTCACCAACATTTATTGTTATTTGTCTTCATAGTAACTGCCATTCTGACTGGAGTGAGATGAAATCTTGATTTGCATTTCTCTAATTGCTAATGATGTTGACCATTTTTTCATATATTTGTTGGTTGATTGATTGTATATCATCTTCTGAGAAGTGTTTGTTCAGGTCCTTCGCCCATTTATTGATTGGGTTGTTTTCTTGGTGCTTAGCTTTTTGAGTTCTTTATATACCCTAGAGATTAGTGCTCTATCTAATGTGTGAGGTGTAAAGATTTGCTCCCAAGATGTAGATTCTCTATTCACCTCACAGATTGTTTCTTTATGAGCAAGGAAATTTATCCCAGAAATTCAAGGTTAGATTAACCTTTAAAAATCAATTAATGTGGTATACCATATCCATTAACAACAAAACTTATATAGGGTTGGAGTGTAGTTCTATGGTGGAACTCATGCTTAGCACAGTACCACATCCACATGCACACACACAAAAAAAGATTAACACCACATGATAATCTTTGATAGATGTCCAAAAAGCCTTTGACAAAATCATAATATCATAAATACACGAAAAAAAAAACAGGAATAGAAGGGAAATTTTTTCAACCTACAAGATTATCTACTACAGAAGTGCTACAGTTAACATCATATTTGGTGGTGAAAGAATGAGAGTGCTTTTCCTAAAATTGAGAGCAAGAATGTCCACTCTCCAGTATTATACTTGTAAGTGTAGCCTGGGCAATTAGGCAAGAATAAAAGGCATCAGTGGGTTGAAAATAAAAAGATAAAATTTTATCTACTTGAAAAAAAAGTTGCAAGATACACCATCAATATACAGTTGTACTTCTGTATACTAACAATAAACAGGTCATAACTGAAATTAAGAAAAATTCATGGACAATAACAAAAGTATTCTTTTTCTGGCAAGTTTTAAAAAAAATTTTTATTTGTTCTTTTTAGATAGACATGACAGTAGAGTGTATTTTGACATACCTACATGGAGTGTAACTTCCCATTCTTGTGGTTGTACATAATGTGGAATTTCACTGACGTTATATTCGTATATGAACATAGGAAAGTTCTGATTCATTCTATTTTTTGTTCTCAACCCTACTCCCTTCTTTTCATCCCCCTTTGAAAAGTCTTCTTGAATAAACTTGCCCTTATCTTGTTGCAGTTTTTGGAAGGAATGCTTTCAGTTTTTCTCCAGTTAGAATGATGTTGGCTTTAGGTTTAGCATATTGTGGTATGTTCCTATTATCCCTAGGTTTTCTAGTGTTTTGGACATGAAGGAGTGCTGTATTTTGTCAAATTCTTTTTTTCTTTTTTTTTTTTGCAGCTATCGAGATGATCATGTGATTCGGTGTGATGAATTACATTTATTGATTTCCATATGTTGAACCAAACTTGCATTCCTGGGATGAATCCCACTTAATCATGGTGCATTATCCTTTTAATATGTTTTTGTATGCGATTTACCAGAATTTTATTGAGAATTATTACAATTGTGTTCATGAGGGATATTGGTTTGAAGTTTTGTTTTCCTGATGTGTCTGTCTGGTTTTGGTATCAGAGTGACACTAGCAATGAGTTTGGATGGGTTCTCTCCTTTTCTGTTCCATGGAATAACTTGAGGAGTATCGGTATTAATTCTTCTTTGAAGGTCTTCTAGAACTCAGCTGAGAATCTATCTGGTCTTAGACTTTTCTTGGTTGTTAGGCTGTTGATGGCATCTTCAATTTCATTGTTTGAAATTGATCTGTTTAAATTGTGTATGTCCTCCTGATTCAGTTTGTGTAGGTAAAAGGGCTCTAGAAATTTGTTAACGTCGTCAAGATTTTCGATTTTGTTGGTGTATAAATTTTCAAAATAGTTTCTAAATATCTTCTGCATTTCAGTAGTGTCCCTTGTGCTAGTTCCTTTTTCATCATGAATTTTAGTAATGTGAGTTTTCTCTCTCTTTCTTTTAGTATGGCTAAGGGTTTATCAAGTTATTTATTTTTTCAAAGAACAAACTTTTGTCAATTTTTTGTATTTTTTTGTTTCAGTTTCATTGATTTTAGCTCTGATCTTAATTATTTCCTGTCTTCCACTGCTTTTTGTGTTGATTTGTTCTTTTTCTTGGGCTTTGAGATGTAATGCTAGGTCACTTATTTGTTGTCTTTCTATTCTTTTCATGAATGAGCTCAATGGGTGAACTTTTTTCCTAGCTGCCGCAGTCTGGCTGGGCACAAAATCACAAGCCCCTCACAGCCTTGTAGATTCAAACAGCAATTCTTTATTCCCCGAACTGTCACCGGCACTCTACAAGCACATTCTGGGAAATTCCATATGCACTCTGCATCCCAAATACTCTCTGAATCCCGCTAGAACTCAACGGGAACTCAAGGAGCAGGTTCCAGGACCTCCTAGCTTTGAGTATCTGTGTTGAGAAATCAGCCGAGATACAAATTGGTTTTCCCCATACATGTTTTGAATTTTTTCTCTCATGGTCTTCAAAGTTTTATCCTTATTCTGTATGTTAGTCATTTTCATTATAATGTGCTTTGATGTGGGTCTGTTGTAATTTTGTATATTTGAGTTCCTGTAAGCCTCTTGTACATGATATTCCATTTCATTCTTTAGGTATGGGAAACTTTCTAATATTATTTCATTGAAAAGACTGTGCATTCCTTTGGTTTGTGTCTCCATGATTTCATCTATCCTAATAAATCTTAAATTTGGTCTTTTCATGTTATCCCATGATTGTTGGAAGTTCTGTTCATGGTTTCTTACCATCTTATCCATGTGGTCAACTTTATTTTCACCACTTCTATTCCTTCATCCTTGAAACTCTAGCCAGAGCAATTAGAAGAAAGAAATTAAAGGGGTACAAATCAGAAAAGAAGAACTGAAACTATCACTCTTTGCTGATGACATCGTTTGTATTTAAAATAGCAAAAAATTCTACCAGGAAACTTCTAGAATACATGATTTCAGCAAAGTAGCAGGATATAAAGTCAATATCCATAAATTAAGCACATTCCTATACCAGTTATGAATCCACCAAAAGAGAAATTAGGAAAACTAACCCATCCAAAATAGCCTCAAAAGAAAAATAAAAACCTGGGAATCAATCTAACAAAAAGAGGTGAAAATCCTCTATAATGAAAACTACAGAACACCAAAGAAGAAATTGAAGAAGATCTTGGAAGATTAAAAGATCTCCCATGCTCCTAGATAGACAGAATTAATATTGTCAAAATGTCCATACTACTAAAAGTGTTATGCAAACTTAATGCAATTCCTATTAAAATCCCAATAACATTCTTCATAGAACTAGAAAAAGCAATCATGAAATTCATTTAGAAAAATAAGAGACCCAGAATGGCCAAAACAATTCTTAGCAAGAAGAGCGTAGCCTGCGCTGCCCCAATAAATCCCCTTTTGCCAATTGCAAAAAAAAAAAAAAAGAAGAGCGTAGCCTGTGGCAGTACAATACCAGAAATTAAACTATACTACACAGCCATGGTAACAAAAACGGCATTGTTTCTGGTAGTTATTATCATTTTGCTTCACATTATAATGTATTGCTTGCCTCATACTATTGGACTGAGGCTTTCTGAGAACCGAGACATTATTTTCTAGATCTTCAACAATGAATAAATAGGTTGATGGTAGAAAAAAATATTTTCTGGGCATTGATCCTCAAATGCCTAATAGTGTCTTACTTGCAGGATTTTTTGTTGTTGTTGTTGTTATTGTTCAATTTCTCCTATATTTCTGTGATACAGTTTAGTAAGAATGTAGGGAGCAATTTTTTTATTTGTAACAATGTAACACAAAACGTTACTACTTAAATACTTAAACTAAATTTATTAGAGATCACCAACATCTGCAGAATCCTAATGAACAATTATAAACAATATAATACTGTATAATTATTATATTTATTTGTAGCTTTCAAGTGAAATTTACTTGAAATTCACTAGATAAAATAAGAGTATTTTACGTAAACGTGCATGTTTGTGTGTGTGTATATGAGGAGATATATATATATATACACACACACACACGTATATGTACATATCTAATCATGTATATTGTATATTACATATTATATAACAATAATATATATTACATTATATTAATCATATATAATATATGTGTGGATGGTATGGATATAAATAGATACACCTATACATACATGGAATATTATTCACTCAGAAAAGAAGTATTACATGCCACAATGTGGATAAACCTAAAAAATATTTTGCTAAGTGAAATAAACCAGTGACAAAATGAACCAATTACAAAGACCATATATTGCATGAATTCATTTATATTAAATGTTTAGAATAGACAAATGTACAGAGACAGTAGAATACTTGTCTGAGCTGGAGTTTGAGAGCAAAAGAGGAATATCTCCTAAAGATATCTCTCTTCCTCAGTGATGAAGAAAGTATACTGAAATTGAATGTGATAATGATTGACCAATTCTATGTTAAAAACTATCGAATTGTACATTTAGATTAGTTATACGGGATGTGAATTATATGGCAAAAGAGCTGTCAATTTTTTTTTTTTTAAGAAAACAAGCCAGTCATCTCATGCAACATTCAGTTGCTTAGGTATAGAATGCCATCTACTATGAAGATATAAAGAGTTGTAAGACTATTACAAATAATTACATGACTAGAAAATCAGATAAAGCAGAAGAAATGGATAATTCCTAGGAACATGCAATCTACCAATACCAATTTGGAAGAAACAGAAAATCTGAACCAGACCAATTAAAAGTAAGGAGATTGAGTCAGTAATCAAAAACCTCTCATCAAAGAAAATCCTGATAAGTTCACTGTAAATTGTACCAAATATTGAAAGAATTAATGCCAATGCTTATTAAACTCTTTCAGAATATTTAAGACAAAGAAACACTTCCAAACTCATGAGACCAGCATTAGTATGATATTGGTGCCAGATCAGGATGCTATAAGAAAGAAAATTATAAACCAATATTCCTGAGCAGCAAAAATCCTCACCAAATACTAATGAACCCAATTCACTAGCACACTAAAAGAAGAATATATCATGACCATGTAGGATTTATGCCTGAGATGCAAAGATGGTTCAATCTTTGCATATGCCAATCTGTGAATGTCATACCCTGCATCAGTAGAATGAAGAGAAAATATATGATTATCTCACTAGGTACAGAAGGCTTTTGAGAAATTCAGCGTTTTCTCATGATTAAAAACCCAGCAGAATAGGTATAGAAAGAATGTTCCTCAACACAATAAATTTTGTGCATCATATGGCCTCAGCCCACAATCATACTCAATGGTGAAAAAGTAACTTTCTGTGAGATCAGAAATAAGTCAAGGATATTTACTTTCTGCTTCTATACAATGCAGTACTAGAAGTTCTCACCAGAACAATTAATAAGAAGAAAAAGGCAGCAAAATCAGAAAGATGTAAAATTGTCTCTGTCCTTAGATGACATGATGCTAAATATAGAGACACTAAAGACTCCATAATAAAACTGGTAGAATAAAAAAAATTGCCAAAGTTTCAGGATACAAAAATTAAATATAAAAAATCAGTTATTTCACTGCAGCAATATTAAAAAAGAAATTAAGAAAACAATTCCATTTATAATGACATCAAAAAGAATAAAATATTTAGAAATAAACCAAGGAGATGATAGATATATAACAATGAAAACTATAAAACATTGATGAAAGAAATAGAACAACACATAAATAAGTGAAAAGATATCCCATATTTTTGTAAAAAATATTTAGACTACCCAAAGCAATATCTACATTTACTACAGTCTTTGTCAAGATCCCAATGGCATTCTTCACAGAAAAATAATAAAATTACTTATATATGGAAGCATAGAAGACCCCAAATAACTAAGGCAGTCTTAATTTTTAAAAATCCTGAAAGCATCACATTTTCTGATTTTAAACTATATCATATGCAGAAAAAGCATTTGACAAAATACAACATCCCTTTATGTTCAAAACATTAGAAAAACTAGGAATATCAGGAACTTACCTCAACATTGTAAAAGCTATATATGCTAAACCTCAGGCTAGCATCATCCTAAATGGAGAAAAACTGAAGGCATTCCCTCTAAAATCTGGAACAAGACAGGGATGTCCTCTATCACCACTTCTATTCAATTTAGTTCTCGAAGTACTAGCCAGAGCAATTAGACAGACAAAAGAAATTAAAGGCATAAAAATAGGAAAAGAAGAAATTAAATTATCGCTATTTGCAGATGACATGATAATTTACTTAACAGACCCAAAAGGATCTACAAAGAAGCTGCTAGAGTTAATAAATGAATTCAGCAAAGTGGCAGGATATAAAATCAACACGCACAAATCAAAGGCATTCCTGTATATCAGCAACAAAACCTCTGAAATGGAAATAAGGAAAACCACTCCATTCACAATATCCTCAAAGAAAATAAGATACTTGGGAATCAACCTAACAAAAGAGGTGAAAGATTTATACAATGAAAACTACAGAACCCTAAAGAGAGAGATAGAAGAAGATCTCAGAAGATGGAAAAATGTACCCTGTTCATGGATAGGCAGAACTAACATCATCAAAATGGTGATATTACCCAAAGTTCTCTACAGGTTTAATGCGATGCCAATCAGAATCCCAAAGACATTTCTTGTAGAAATAGATAAAGCAATCATGAAATTCATATGGAAAAACAAAAGACCCAGAATAGCAAAAGCAATTCTAAGCAGGAAGTGTGAATCTGGAGGTATAGCGATACCAGAGCTCAAACTGTACTACAAAGCAATAGTAACAAAAACAGCATGGTACTGGTACCAAAACAGGCAGGTGGACCAATGGTACAGAATAGAGGACACAGAGACTAATCCACAAAGTTACAACTATCTTATATTTGATAAAGGGGCTAAAAACATGCAATGGAGGAAGGATAGCATCTTCAACAAATGGTGTTGGGAAAATTGGAAATCCATATGCAACAAAATGAAATTGAATCCCTTTCTCTCGCCAGCCACAAAAGTTAACTCAAAATGGATCAAGGAGCTAGATATAAAAACAGAGACACTGCGTCTGATAGAAGGAAAAGTTGGCTATGATCTACATATTGTGGGGTCGGGCTCCAAATTCCTTAATAGAACGCCCATAGCACAAGAGTTAATAACAAGAATAAACAAATGGGACCTACTTAAACTAAAAAGTTTTTTCTCAGCAAGAGAAACAGTAAAAGAGGTAAATAGAGAGCCTACATCCTGGGAACAAATTTTTACCCCTCACACCTCAGATAGAGCCCTAATATCCAGAATGTACAAAGAACTCAAAAAATTAAACAATAAGATAACAAATAATCCAATCAACAAATGGGCCAAGGACCTGAATAGACACTTCTCAGAGGAGGACATACAATCAATCCACAAGCACATGAGAAAATGCTCACCATCTCTAGCAATCAGAGAAATGCAAATTAAAACCACCCTAAGATACCATTTCACTCCTGTAAGATTGGCAGCCATTATGAAGTCAAACAATAAGTGTTGGCGAGGATGTGGGGAAAAGGGCACACTTGTTCACTGCTGGTGGGACTGCAAAATGGTGAGGCCAATTTGGAAAGCAGTATGGAGATTCCTGGGAAAGCTGGGAATGGATCCACCATTTGACCCAGCTATTGCCCTTCTTGGACTATTCCCTGAGGACCTTAAAAGAGCACACTATACGGATACGGCCACATCAATGATTATAGCAGCACAATTCACAATAGCTAGACTGTGGAACCAACCTAGATGCCCTTCAATAGACGAGTGGATAAAAAAATTGTGGCAGCTATACACAATGGAGTATTATGCAGCACTAAGAAACGACAAAATCATAGAATTTGCAGGGATATGGATGGCATTAGAGCAGATTATGCTAAGTGAAGCTAGCCAAGCCCTAAAAAACAAATGTCAAATGTCTTCTTTGATATAAAGAGAGCCACTAAGAATAGAACAGGAAGGAAGAGCATGAGGAAAAGACTACCAGTAAACTAAGACGAATGGGGGAGAGAAAGGAAGAGAGAAGGGAAAACATATGGAAATGGTAGGAGACCTTCAGTGATACACAAAATTATAAGAGGTTATGAGGGGCAAGGGGGTGGGGGGAAAAAAAGGGGAGAGAATTGAACAACAGCAGAGGAGGTAGAGAGGGAAGATGGGAGGGGAGGGGAGGGGTGGGGGGATAGTAGGGGATAGGAAAGGTAGCAGAATACAACAGTCACTAATATGCCATTATGTAAAAATGTGAGTATGTAACAGAAGTGAGTCTGTATTATGTATTTGGGGAGTTCAAAACCCAATTGAGTCGAATGTATGAAAGATGATATGTCTTGAGCTCTGTAATGTTTTGAACAATCAATAAAAAAAAATAAAAATAAAAAATAAAAAAATAAAAACAGACCATATGGAAATTAAAAAAAAAAACAAAAAAACTATATCATAAAGCTGTAGTTATCAAAAACTGTTATATAAACTACACAAATCAGCACAAAACATATATTAGTTATATATTGGCACAAAACAGAAAGTTAAGAAGTTAACCCGTGCATATGCATTCCTCAAAACATCAGCACAGGCACTGAGAATACACAATGAGGAAGGTATAGTCTCTTGAACAAATGGTGTTTGGAAAACCAGATATCCAGAAGCAAAAGAAGGAAACTGGACCATTACCTTGTAGCATACACAAAAATCAAGTTAAAATAGATTAAGGACTTAAATTTAGGATGTGACACTAAAAAAACTCTTAAAAAACATAGTGGGAAAGCTTTATGATGTTCGTCTCAGCAATGAGATCTTGAGTGTAGACACCAAGAATATAGGCAAAGTAAGAAAAAATAAGCAAGTGAGACGACCTCTAACTGAAAATTATTTGCATGGAAAAGGAAGCAACACAGTGAAAAGGCATTATCTGGACTAGGGTAGAATATTTGCAAACCATACATCTGACAAAGGTTTAACTATTCTAAAATACACAAGGAATTCATACAATGCAATATCAAAAAAAAAAGTAACCTGATTTTAAAAATGGGCAAATGGCTTGAATAGTACCTTTATGAAGAAGGCACACAAATGAGTTTTATGAAACTGTGCTTAGCATCACAAATTATCAGGGAAATAGAATTTAGAACCACAGTAAAATATTTGACACCTTATTGGGATGGCCATTATCAGAAAAAGCATAAAGTAACACATCTTGGCAAGAATGTGGAGAAATTGACATGCACTTCTGATGGGAATGGGAAGATGTCACAGTTTCTATGGAAAACAGTATGCAGTTTCCTAAAAAAAACCCACAAAAATTGAAAGTAGAATTATTATATGATCCAGCAATCCTGCTTCAGGGTATATTTCCAGAAGAATTGAAAACAGTATCCAGAACAGATGTTAACACTGTTCCCTGCAGCATCATTCATGAGTCAAGAGGTGGGAAAAATCTAAATGTCCATCAACAGATAAATGTATAAAGAAAATGTGGCATATACACACAGTAGAATATTATTCAGCCTTAAAAAGAACAAAATCCTGCCATTTGCAATAACATGGGTAAACATGGTGAACATTAAGTTCACCATGAGCTAAGACACAAAAATACAAATGTTGCATTTGTATTAAAATTCATCAGTCACTTTAATAGAACTTGGAGGTAGGCAAGGCACAAGTAAGCAATCTTGTAATCTTCTTAATGCTTTCAAAATGGCACTGTGGGCACCATTCAAACCATTTTAAAATGGTTTGAAGACACTTCAAATGGTCAGAATTACAGTCCTATAATCATTGATTTTGAGTGAGACATTATCTAGAAAATAAAAGTGATTAAAATTGAAATCATCATGCGGAAGTATCCCAACTCTGAAGACAGTGAAACACATGCCATTGATTTTTTTTCAAATCCAGAAGAGTTCATCATATTCTGTAGCCAAAAATGGATACACTTCCTATATCTACAATGTTGAAGAGCAAAAGAATAATGACAACTTTTTTTGTTTAGAAGAACACTAATTTTTTCCAATCACATTCACACAATAAAAACAATTTCTATTATAAGTAGTCACATATCTTCATTCCTATTCTGTATGTATGAGTTCATGTTGTCTCATTAAATTCTGATTTTTTCAGAAGTGCTTGAGTGTGTTGTAATTTTACCATCTGAGATATATCAGTCACCAAATACATACACATTGTAATAAAAAGTGATGCTTCACAAAACTTCATATTGACTAAATTTCATCTTCAAAACCTTTGTTTTACTTCAGACCAATGTCTCTAATGAACATAGATGCAAAAATTCTCAATAAAATACTGGCAAATCAAATAAAAAAACATATCAACAAGATAGTGCACCCTTATCAAGTAGGGTTCATTCCAGGGATGGTTCAACCTACAGAAATCAATAAATATAATTTATCATATCAATAGACTTAAAGATAAAAATCATGTAATCATATCAATAGATGAGAAAAAGCATTTGACAAGATATGGCACCCTTCATGTTGAAAACACTAGAAAAGCTAGGGATATCAGGAACATACCTCAACATTGTAAAAGCTATCTACACTAAACCCCCGGTCAGCATCACTCTAAATGGAGAAAAATTGAAAGCATTCCCTCTAAAAACTGGAACAAGACAGATGCCCTCTTTTCACTACTCCTTTTTAATATAGTTACTGAAACTCTAGCCAGAGCAATTAGATGAAGGAAATTAAAGACATATGGATAGGAAAAGAAGAATTCAAACTATCACTCTTTGCTGATGACATACCTAGAGGATCCACCAAGAAACTTCTAGAACTAATAAATGAATTCAGCAAAGTAGCAGGATAAATCAAAAGTATTTCTGTATATCAGTGACAAATCAATTGAAAGAGAAACTAGGAAAACCACCCCATTTGCAAAGCCTCGATAGATAGATAGATAGATAGATAGATAGATAAATAAATAAATAAATAAATAAATAAATAAATAAATAAATAAATAAATAAATAAAATACTTGGGAAACAACGAAAGAGGTGAAAGATTTCTCTACAATGAAAACTACAGTACACCAAAGAAAGAATTTAAAGAAGACCTTAGAAAATGAAAGGATACCCATGTTCTTGGATAGGCAGAATTAATTTTGTCAAAATGACCATACTACCAAAAGCACCACACAGATTTAATGCAATCCCAATAAAAATCTCACTGGCATTCCTCATAGAAATATAAAAAGCAATCATGAAATTCATCTGGAATAGCCAAAGCAATCCTTAGGAAGAAGAGTGAAGCTGGAGGCATCACTATACCAGACCTTAAACTATACTACAGAGAAATAGTAACAAAACGGCATAGTATTGGCACCAAAATAGACCTTTTGACCAATGGAATGGAATAGAAGACACAGAGACAAACCCATATTAATTACAGTTATCTCATATTAAGACAAAGGCACCAAAAATATATTGGAGAAAAGATAGCCTCTTCAACAAATGGTGCTGGGAAAACTGGAAGTTGATATTCAACAAAATGAAATTTGATCCCTATCTCTCAACATGAACAAAACTAAACTCAAGGTGGATCAGGACATAGAAATTAAGCCTGAGATCCTGCACCTAATAGAAGAAAAAGTAGGCCCAAATGTCCATCATGTCATATTAGGCCCTGGTTTTCTTAATGACTCCTATAGTACAAAAAATAAAATCAAAAATCAATAAATGGGATGTCTTCAAATTAAAAAGCTTCTCAGCAAAAGAAACAATCAGTGAGGTGGAGAGCCTACAGAATGGGATCAAATTTTACACATATACATCAAATAGAGCAAATAATTTCTAGGATATATAAAGAACACAAAAATCTTAACACCAGTAAAACAAATAACCCAATCAATAAATGAGCCAAGGACCTGAACAGACACTTCTCAGAAGAGGATATACAGTCAATCAACAAATATATGAAAAAAAATGTTCATCATCAAAATTACTCTAAGATTTCATCTCACTCCACTCAGAATGGCAGCTATTAAGAAGACAACAATAAGTGTTGACAAGGATGTGGGGAAAAAAGTACACTCATACATTGCTGGTAGGATTGCAAATTGGTGCAGCCAATTTGGAAAGCAGTATGGAGATTCCTTGAAAAACTGGGAATGAAAACAACATTTGACCCAGCTATCCCTCTCCTTTTAAGGGCTTAAAACAGCATACTGCAGGGACACAACCACATCAATGTTTATAGCAGCACAATTCACAATAGCTAAACTGTGGAACCAATCTAGGTGTCCTTTAGTAGATGAATGGATTAAAAAAATGTGGAATATGTACACACAATGGAATATTACTCAGCATTAAAAGAGAATAAAATCATGGTATTTGCAGGTAAATGGATGGAGTTGGAGAATATTATGCTAAGTAAAGTAAACCAATCCCCCAAAACCAAATGCAGAATGTTTTCTTTGATATGAGGGTGCTGATCCATAATGGGGAGGGGAGGGTACATGAGAAGAATAGAGGAAATTTAGATAAGTCAAAAGAGAGGGAGGGGAATGGAAGGGGCATGGGGTTATGAAAGATGGTGGAATGAGATGGACATCATTACCCTAAGTACATGTATGAAGAAACAAATGGTGTGAATCCACTTTGTGTACAACCAGAGACATCAAAAATTGTGTTCTGTATTTGTAATATGAATTGAAATCCATTCTGCTGACATATATAACAAACTGGAATAAATAAATAAAATTTTTAAAACCCTTTGTTTTATTGAACAATGAGACTATGTAATACTTTAACTTAAGAAGAATTAATCTTATTCTCTAATTTTTTCAAATTTCTGCTTTGACATTTCAAAATAACATTCATTGAATACAGAAATCTTTAAAGAATGTGTGTAAAATCCACATGGGCTTCTTATTTAGCTCATGAATTTCACTTGAAAGCTGAAAATACATATAATAATTACATAGTATTAAGTTTTTTACAATTGTTCATTGACATTTTCCAGATCTTGGTGGTCTCTAATAAATTTAGATTAAGTAGTAATGCTTTGTAGTGCATTGTTACAAATAAAAAAGTGTTCCCTATTCCTTTACTGAGATGTTCCACAGATATATAGAAGTTGAACAATAACAATGAAAAAGTCCTGTGTATAAAAACACAATTAGGCATTTGAGGATCAATGCCCAGAGGACATTATTTTTCCTATCATCAACTCATTCATTGATTCAGATTAAAAGAAAAATGTCTCTGCTCTCAGAGAGCTTTAGTCTAATAGAGTGAAGGAGGCAATACGTGTCATTATAATGTGAAACAAAATGATAATAAGTACCAGAAATAGAGGGTGGAAAGGGAAGACCGGAAGAATAAACTGGAAGAAAATTTCACCTGTTTAGGTATATCATTCCTCCCCTTGCAAAATCCTCCCTTTGCAAAACCCACATACATATGATGGATTATCAATTCTTTGTTATTATCCTTTCAGAAAACTTCTCATATCCACCATATTCTATAACATTATTTGTACTCTTCTAATGAGGTCCACAATGTTTGTATGTATACTCCTAGGAACTTTCTAACTAGCTGACTGTCCTGCTTCTAATTTCTCTACATTTTTTTCAATCCTATAACATTATTGAGAGTTATATTTCTAATATTTTGTTAACTACTAGGAATTTAACCCAGAGTTTCATGCATGCGTTCTTCAGCCATAGAGCTATATTTCCAAATCACAAGTTAAATGTGAGATACTTTCTTAGTCAGTTTAGGCTGCAATAACAAGTTATCATATACTGAGTAGCTTAAAGAAGGGATATTCATTTTTTACAGTTCTGGAAACTAGAAAGATCAAGATGACAGCAGATCCTATGTCTGGTGAGGAAACCCTTCTTTTTAGATTGCTGTCATAGCTGTATTCTCAGATGATGAAGCAGAGGGAGAAGAGCTTGCTGTCTTCTGCCTCTTTTTGTCAGGTCATTAATCCCATCAGAAGAGCTGTATGCTGATGAACTTATTGGCTTCTCATATCTCCTATATCCCAAAATAATCAAATTGGAGATTAGGGTTTAAACCTGTGCCTGGGTGCTGGTGGATAAAAACCTTCAGTCCATAGCAGGTATCATTAAAATAATAATAAATTGCACCATATTTCATCTACCACTGGAAAAGAAATGCTAAACTATGACACAACACTCTTAATTCCTATAATTTGTATAGTTACCTTAAAAGTTCTTTCTAACTTATTTTGGTATACTTATTACAGCTCACTTTTGTATACATTATATAGAAAATATAAGCAAAATAAATTGAGAAAAGAATTCTTTAAATAATCTTTGATGAGTGACAATAAATGTTGGCAAGGATGTGGGGATGTACACTTACACATTGCTGGTGGAACTGCAAATTGGTGCAACCATTCTGGAAAGGAGTAAGGATATTTCTCAGAATACTTCAAATGGAACCACCATTTGACATAGTTATCCCACTCCTCAGCATATACTCCAAGGACTTAAAATCAGCATACTTCAGTGATATGGCCATATCACTGTTTACAGTAGATCATTCACAGTAGTTCTCAGTTATGGAACCAACCTAGGTACCCTTTAGTAGATGAATAATAAAGAAAATATGGTACATATACACAATGGAATATTACTCAGCTATGAAGAAGAATGAAATTATGGCATTTGCTGGTAAATGGTTGGGGTTGAAGAATATCATGCTAAGTGAAATAAGGCCATCCCCCCAAAACCAAAGGTTGAAGGTTCTCTCTGCTACTTGGATGCTGACTCACAATAGGTAGGGGGCAGATCATGGAGGAGTGGAGGTTCACTTGATTAGATGAGGATGAATAGGAGGAAGGGAAAAGAAAGGGAATGGGAATGGGAGAGACAGGAGAATGAATGGACATAACTTTCCTGTGTTCATATATGAATACACGACCAATGTAACTCCACATCATGTTGACCACAAGAATGGGAAGTGATACTCTATGTATGTATGATATGTCAAAATACATTCTACTGTCATGTATTACTAAAAAGAATAAATAAAAAATACATTTAAAAATGTCTTTGATATTTAGGAATTCTTCCTAAATCACTTTCAACTCAGAGTCTTAGATGTCCACTTTTCCAGGTAATATTGCTATTGTCTTAATATTATGTCCTCCAAAAGTTATATATTATAATATTAACCCGCAAAAATGATGGTATTAGGAAGTAGGGCCCTTGAGAGATGATTCAGTCATGAGTGCATGATGCTCATGAATGAGATTAGTGTCCATCTTACAGGCCCAAAAGAGACCCTCACTCCCTCCACCATGTGGAGAACACAGCAAAGACAATAGTTAATGAACCAGCAAACAGGCTCTTTCTTCACAAGACAGTGAATCTTTCAAGACTTTGACCTTGGACATTGCAGTCCCAGAATTGTAAGAAATAAATTTCTGTGGTTTATAAATGTTCGAAATGCTTACTGGTGGTGGTTGTCTAATCATACCATGAAGAACCAGTCATCTCTCAACACTTTAATGAGTTTATATCTTACCTCACCAAGTTTGTTTATATACAGACAATGACAGCTGTTATAATTTTAATATGCCATAAATTTGAAGGCACATTTTTTTGCCCAGAGTTCAACTATAAAAATTGGTGCCATAGAAGCTATGAAGTAAGATATCTGATTTTTGTGATGCTCTTTGCAATGGCTCCTATTTACTTCTAGAGTAATGTCTATTATTTGACATGGTAATAACTCTTGTTTTCTTTTAAAAATTTTTTAATTTTTATTCTGATCAAGGTTATCTATGTACTTTTTCTGTGTGTGTGCTGGGGAGTAACCAGGGATTGAACCCAAGAATGCTCTGCCACTGAGCAACATCCCCAGCCCTTTTTGTTTTTAATTTAAGACAGGAAGCCCAAGGAAAATAGAGAGTTAAAAATAAAAGGGCTGGGAATGGGAATCTATGGTAGAACCCTTGGCTAGGAAGCATGATTCAAACCTAAGCACCATAAAAATAAATAAGTAGATAAACTAAATACAATCATATTTAAATATTTACAATATAAACAACAAATATTAACTAAAAATTATAACAATATTGGGGAATTAGAGGATAAGGGTACAAGAACTATGGAATAATTAACAAATAATACTATATTGTTTAGAAATACGGAGATGAATAATTAAAGAAATAACTAAAAGAGTCGAAATAGTTGCTGCTGGGGAAGTAGGTATGGCAGGAACAAAAGTTTTATCATTTCAAGCTTTATAAAAGTATTTGATTTAAAAAAAATAAGAACAGTGGGCATGGCGGCACATGCCTGTAACTAAGGCTCTTAACAATCTTGCCCCTGGATGGATTCTTTTTAGCCTCACCAGCTGCCATTTTTACTTCCCTGAAAAAGCTCTGGCTATGCTCAACCACTCAATATTCTTGTGCATGCTTTGTTCTTTTTCACTTTCATGCCTTTGCTCATGGGGTTTCCTTTTCATACATGTTCATTTCCTCCTTCATCTTGCCATAGTGAATACTTACTTATCCTCACAGGTTTAGCTCAAATGCTAGCTGCTCCATGCATCTTTCATAGATTCCACCTTTCCTAAAAGTTGTTTTATCATTTATGTTCTCCTTATGTACATTTATTATTACATTAATCACATTGTATTAAATTTATCAAGGATTTTATGCAACTTGGTTTTATCTGTATTTCTGTAAACTTAAGTCTAATGAGTGTTTCATGTTCATGTTTCGTGCACAGTGCACAGTGCTTAAATTTAGTATATGTTTGAATTAATGTTCAAATAAAGGTAAATTCATGTATTTAAGAAATATAATATGCACAGTATTCTGTGCTAGGAGCTCAATATTGGGTCATAGGAAGTAATCTATGATTTCCAAATAAGGGACCAGAGATTTAGAGTGATTGTTTAATTTGCCTAGTAAAAAGTGGTAGAACTGTCTGACTGAAACTTGAGTGTCCATAACCATACATATGTATGAATGACTTTTAATGAAAAGAAAATCTAATGTATAAATTGTGAACTCAAGGCTGTATAATTTTAAAGAGCCATTCAATGTTTTCTGCATTTTATTTTTTATGGAGTATCTAGTTCAATGTTTTAGCTGAGTTCCATAGTAGAAAAACAGAAGTTGAGTAAATCAAGTGTTGTTGTTAGCACAGCTTTGCATTTGTCAAAGTCTGCATAAAGTCCCTATGAAGTCTAAGTTTTGGCTACTTAGGAATGATTTCATAGGAAGCCCTTCAAAGACTAGCATTCTTATGACATTTTCTTTCTCCTTGTCATTTGCATCTTTTGAATGTGGCAATAATTTTAAACACCAGCAAAGTGTTGGAGAAAAGGTAATAGAAACAGTGAGATTCTTAAGATGAATAAGCATTTCATAATCTGTAGTACAAATTCTATTAGCCTGGATAAAATATACCAAATCTAAAATACCAAGAGGTTTAAGTTAGATGTGATTGAAAATGAGTATCACTTTTTAAGTAATAATGACGTTTTCTTAATGTTAATTTATCTTTTCAGTATTATCCACTGTGAGACTGAAGTTCCTAAGAAAATATGAAAACTTTATCTACAATTTAAAAGTAATCTTTTAATCCCCTTAACATTTTATAATAGACTATCATAATGGATTTTTCTAAGCTTTCCATTGATGTGGTACCACAAACTTAAAAAGTACTTTCTCCTCTATAGCAGTCCATTGGTTGTAAAATAGACAAAATCCTAGACAGTTAAGTGACCACAATTCCTTTTTGCTTACTTCCAAATCTCTTATAATTTAATTATTTGCATTATTGATATTGTCAAATTCCTCAATTATTGTTGTTTTTGTAGAGATTTTTTAAAAGTGCATTTTGTGAATAATAGTTTAAACAATTTAATTTACAAGCTTGTTTATCTAGAAGTAAAACTTCAATACATCGCAATATGGCGAAGGTAAATGAATAAATGAAAGGTATCTTCATGAAACCCTTTTAGTTATGGGACCTCAAACCCTTCTAGCAGGAGGCCTCACATCCCATTTAGGCTAGCTTACATATGGTCTGAATGAGTATTCCAATGTCAGTTGATATTAAGTACTAGTAAAGCCCATTTTTATTATTTAATAAAAATGAATAGAAGGACCTTGAATCAATGTACATAAAAATTAGAGTCTTTCATCTCATCATTTCCAAACTTGACACAATATTCCAGATGGATTAAATTCCTAAATGTAAGAAAGAAGGAAACAAATATATTGGCAAATACAGAGAATTTATTTAAAATTTGGGTCAAACAAACTTTTTTATTTGGTTAGACATAAAATGCAAGTCATATAAAAATTTTTAAATTCATGTATGATAAAAATATAAAGTTAAAAGACACACAAGAAACTGCATGAAAATGTTTGCAACATATATAACAAACAGACAATATCCATAATATATCAACATCTCCACCTAATAAATAGAGAAAATAATCACGTATGAGTATCTCATAGGATTTCCAATAAATGGAAATATAAATAGTAAAAGCTCACTAATAGTCAGGGAACTGTTAATTAAAACTATAGTAAGATAACTCTTTGAATAGATTTGAAAATAAATGAATCATTGTTAATATCTGTTGTGTATGAATGCTGAAATCAGCACTCTTATATGTTGTTGGTAAAGTGTAAATTGGAACAAACGTTTTTATAGGGCCATTTGGAATCATCTATTAAAATAAAAATACTTATAACTTTTGATCCATCATTTCTACTTTGAGTTATCCTTCCAAGAAGAATACATGCTCATATACGTGAATTCATTAGTGTATGATAATATTTGTTACCGTATTAATACACAACTGGAAAAATATCAGACTTCTTGAGAGAGAATTAGTCAAATAAGCTACGTTTCGTTCATTTTGTGTATGTTATGCAAAGTCAATAGTGAGGGGAACAATGTCTAAAATGCAGAAACATAATTGCAAAAGATGAAAATATCAAATATATAAAAACATGAATAGGTGTCTACGTAAAAATTATCTGGAGAATACACACTATTTAGAGTGGTTACTTTCAGGGAAGGATGTGATTGAAGTTAAGGGTGGTTTTATTTTGAAAAAAAATTATTCAGTCATTTTAAGAAGATAAATATAGGGCTGAGGCTGTAGCTCAGAATGCTTGCCTAGCATGTGTGAGGCACAGGGTTCAGTCCTTTGCACTGCATAAAAATAAATAAAATAAAGGCATGGTGTCCATCTACAACTATAAAAATCTTTTTTTAAAAAAAGAAGATAAATATAGTTTCTATCAATGAAAGTCTTTAATCAATTAAAACCATGAAAGAAGAAAGATACCAAGTTATTTCTTCTTGAAAATATAGTTAATATATTTATTATGTCACAAAGCGAAGTTCATGTCATTAAAACCAAGGAGGTACTACTTCATAATGGATTTTGAGTAGTTCTGACCCAACATTCTGAATATGAGAATCAAAAATACAATATCTGGATTCATTCAATAAATCAAGGCAGAATAAATGACACAAACAAAAGAATAAGAAACACATCCAAATATAGCTTTAGGACAAAACTTAATAGAATATAAGATACTTTGGGAATGCAACTGGAAGAATATTTAGAAGATTATTTGGTTTAATTTTTTTCCTGCAGTACTGGAGATTGAACCCAGGCATGCTTTGCCACTGAGCTTTATCCCAACCCTTTTTTATTCTTTATTTTAAGATAGAGTCTTGCTAAAATGCTGATGCTGGCCTCAAACTTGGGATCCTCCTGCCTCAGCCTCCTGAGTTGCTGGGATTACAGACAAGCAACACCTATCATTTGTTGTTAATTTTTTCTGGAAAGTTTTAGGAAACATGTATTCAATTTTCAAAAGCATATGCATCAGAAAAATTATGTCACTTATTTTTAATTTTTATTTCTTTTTAGTTATAAATGAGAGTAGGGTATATTGACATTTATACAAACAGGAAGTATGTTTTATTCTAATTAGGATCATGTACATACTTGTGGATGTACATGATTTGGAGATTCACTATGGAGATTCATATGTGTACATAGAAAAGCCATGTTATATTCCTTCCATTGTCTTTTTGGTGTCTATCTCTGCTTCTTTTCCTTCCTTCCCCTTTGTCTAATCAGCTGAACTTCTATTCTTCCCCTATCTCTCCTTGTTTTGTGTTAGCATCCACATATCAGAGAGAACATTTGACTTTTGATGTTTTGAGCATCTGTTTATTTTACTTAGAATGACAGTCATCAAGTCATTCTTTTTTTATGGCTGAATTATATTCTGGTGTGTGTGTGTGTGTGTGTGTGTGTGTGTGTGTGTGTGTGTGTATAAAATCACGTTTTCTTTATCCATTCATCTGTTGAAGAGTAGTTGTTATTTTACAAACTGATTATTAGGTGCTAGTCCCAGATATTCAGTATCTGGGGGAATTCTCAAGCTTTCCACTTGTGAATAAAGTTGAGAGTAAGAAACATCTGTCGTTATCTTCATCCTATTACCACTGCCAAAGTTTCTAGCATACAGTATACACTCAAAAAAGATTGCTTGGTTGACTGGGTGACTGACTGAAGTTATTCAATATTATTTGTAGTAATAATTGCGAATAAAATGAATATTTAGGTTAAAAGATAACATTTAAATAATTGTTGGTATATCTATATAATGAACTGTGTGGAATATTTCATGTAATTAAAAATGTTTACAACTTATGATGTCATGAAAAATACAAGCCGATGTACAGAATGTGTAATTCACTTCCTACATTAGAAAGTGTATCAGCTTATCAGTTCTAGCAAAATAGCTTGCCAGATATGGTAATATAAATCATATAACATGAATAATCTTACCTTCGTTCCTGCTATGTATAACCAGAAGTAATGAAATATAACAAAGATTGTTGCTTATATATAGCTGAGCCATTAAAAAAAAAAAGGAAAAATTCTCAAGGGTCAGAAAAGAAGAGAGAATGGAAAACTAGAGGAGTTATCATCTAAGTTGATGCTGTTTTTCCCATTTAGGGAATGGGAGTTTAAGAAAAGGGGAAATGAGAGATGAGTAGTTGGTAGACCCCATAATCTAAGGGGTTATGTTTTGACAGAAAATGAGGATTTGAGTACTAGTGAAGTATAAAATTGGAACTTGAATTGCCTTCTTATAGTACAGTCTGTCAAAGGGCTTACTACAATTAGAGAGGCCTTTAAGCTTTTTTCTTTTTTTAAATCAGAATAAAGGAATACAAAGATACCTGTTTGCCTTTATATGATATGGGCTTTAAGAATCAATTACCCTTAGGGAATTTTGGATTTAATATCTGTAATAGGTACTTGTTTTATTTTAAAAATTAATAAAATATTGATCCCATGGCAGTAATGCTTCTGGGATCAGAAGTAAACACAGAAGTAAACACAAAATCTCATACTCATTTCAAGTCACAAAGTATTTCCACAGATAAAACTTGGTTAAAGATGTATTTACTTTAAAAATTTACAGAAATTACAAGGAAGTAAGCTAACAGGACATTCAACAAATTCAGCTAACAGCAATTATACCTAAGAAAAGAACAGGATGTTATAAATAAATACAAAATGAATTCCAATAAATAGAGTTCTGTATATGGAAAGGTCTTTGAAGTTAACAACTCAACAATAGATTAATAGTAATTGAGGAGAGAGGAGCTAAGGAAATAACCATGGAGGTAGTGCAGGGAAATAGTTTTTAAATATATGGAAGTGATTTTTGCTACTTTTTATTTTATTTACTTTTATTGGTGTATTATAATTAGTGGGATTTGGTGCATATCTGTATAGGCATATAATAAATTAATATGATTTGGTTAATTTAATTCCCCAGTATTTTCCCTTTTGCTTCCTCTTCCTGATTCCTTTCCTGTACTCTACTGGTTACCCTTCTGTTTTCATAAGAAACACCCTTCATCACTTTTTTTTTCTTTATCCTCTCTTAGCTTTCACATATGAGAGAAACCATGATCCTTGATTTTCTGAGTTGGCTAATTTTCATTTTGCTTAACATAGTGCTGTCAAGTTCCATCTATTTTCCTTCAAATGACATAATTTCATTCTTAAATTATAGCTGAGTAAACTTCCATTGTGTATATATATCACATTTGCTTATATATTCATCCACTGATGGACACCTAGGGTGGCTCTATAATTTGGCTGTTGTGAGTTGTGATGCTATCAACATGGGTATGCATGTATCACTATTTTATGCCGACTTTAATTCTTTAGGATAAATACCAAGGAGTAGTATAGCTGAAGCATGTGGTGGATCCATTCCTTGTCTTTTGAGGAAACTTTATATTGATTTGCATAGTGATTGTACTAATTTATAATCTCATCAACAGTGTTTAAGTGTTCCTTTTCCCCCAAGTGCTCTCCAGCACTTATTATTATTTGTATCCTTGCTGACTGCCATTCTAACACTAGTGAGGTGAAATCTCAGTGTAGTTTTGAAATGAATTTTTCTAATTGCTAAAGATGTTGAAAATTTTTTGGCTATTTGTATTTCTTCATTTGAAAAGTGTCTGTTTAGTTGATTTGCCCATCAATTAATTGAGTTATTTAGTGTTTGGGGTATAGTTTTTTTAAGTTCTTTATATATTTTAGATATTAATTTTCTCTTGGAAGAGTAGCTGGCAAAGATATTTCACCTATCCTGTAAAGCAGGACAAAATGGAAAGTACGGTCAACTGGAGTTTTGTTGATACAGACTAGATAGATGCACTTCCAAGATAGGAGTGGCACATAGTTCTAAATGGGAATTTCTGGTGGCTAGAATGCTGGAATTTTATTAGGTGGCATCTGTTTAGTAGAGATTAAATCAACGCATTCTAGGTCCAGAAAAATGTTAATTTCTGCTGGGTGTTTGGGTCTCAGGGGCCTACAAAATGACAGCAAGATTACCAACTTTCCATGGGTCTGTTCTTCACCACCCATGAATATGGCCTTCCCAGACTTATTCCCCAAGTATAATTATTTTTGCTTGTTCAATATTCTCGTTCTTATTAGCTGACATGAATCACCAAACTCAAAAGGAAAATGAGTCGCACTCTCCTGCATATCTCTGAACTGAATCCCATTGGGTTTCTGTGCTTGTTTCAATTGCATTCTGGCCAGGTCACTGTGGCAATATTTGCTGTGATCCCCAGGTCTCTGTATCAGCAAGCTTTGACTAAAATAAAATTGTATAAAAAAAATCAATAATAAAATGATAAACCTCAAATACAGAGACCCTCTCAAAAATTTTTAAGTGTAAATTACTCCTCGGCCCAAAGATAAACAGAATTGAAATTCAATATTTAAAATTGAGTAATATTTAGTAATACTTAGAGTGGAAAGTAAAGCCTTCAATGCTCATATTAGAAAAGATTGGAAATGAATTAATTAAGCATCAATGAAAAGAAAAAAGAATTCTAAAGAAAATAGAAAGAAGGGATAAGGGAAATGTATTAAGTCGAATTTCAAAACTAATTTTTAAAACATCTCTGACAAATTAAATAAAGAATAAATGAGAGAAGGCATAAACAAATTTCAGAGTAAAAGAAATGTAATAAATCCATTCACTTCAATTGCAGTTTACATTGCTCCTTATAAATTTCCTTACCAGTTCAAGAATTAAACAAGTAAAAATTAAATGTTATTGGCAAAGTTTTATATTTTCTGATATATTTAAGTCTTCCTGTTTTTAGGTTTTCTATTCTTTCAGTATGATAAACAGTGCTTCAATGAATATTTTTGATTTTTATAACTATGGTTTGGTCTCTTTTATGTTTATTTTCTTTGGATACATTCACATAAGACATATTAAAATATATTGGCCAATTTCTAAAGCAATTTATAGTGGCCCAAGGAAGATATATGACATGCATAAGTAAGTTTCTAAATATATGATTAACTCATGAATTAAAGACTTCTTTAAATGGTGTTAACTGACATGCTTTACTAGCTTATGGATATGGTATACCAAAGGCTTTTTTTTTCTTTTAAAAAATAGGTTTGGTGTTGCAAAATAAGTTATCAATAATTAGTTTTACTTGTAGTTAGTTATATTATTAGTGTACATGTAACTATTATTATTGATATTATGTTTTGGAAGCTTAGTCATGCAATTCTAACTTTATATGTGTAGCATTTTCATAATTAAAACCTCCGAAAACAATTTGGATTTTTAATAGATTTAAAGGTAAATGACATGAGAAATCCCTTTAAATTCTGATTAATTTTAAATCTTATATGGTAAAATAATTTACTACGTTTGATTTTCTGGAGAATTAGAAAAAGAAAAAGAATTGTCAAGCCATGCTTTATGAATACTCAAGGAACAATACAGTCTAATAGCGAAGATCACAAAATTTAAAACTAAAATACCTGCATTTAAATCTCACCCTTACTTTATCATATCTCTGGATCTTTAAAAAAATTTTTACTTTTCTTATCTCAAATCTACTCTGTGAAAATGGGCATTATAAGGTTATTGGGAATACTATGTGAAATGTGTAAATAAAGCACTTAGAATAATACCTAGAACATAGTTGTCATTCAATAAGGCTTAGCTGTTGACACAAAATATTGGATACCTACCAGATGTGTGCTGTGTAGTAGGTTAATAGAAATTAACTAATCTCTACTCCTCATGTTGTCCATCATATTTTTCTTATTTTTATTTTTGGAGCAGTTTTCGCACAGTGATGTTTCCATTTTGTTCTTTTGTTTTTGTGTGGGTGGAAGTTAAACGTGTTCAACATATATCTTCATGATACAGAGATGTTAGGCAAAGAAGAGTTATTTCTTTGATTTTGGATGGAATTTTCTCTCATACTTTTGAATGCTTATTTTTTATTTTCGTTTTTCTTATTTTTCAGATTAAATGTATGGAAAAAGAAAAAATTAATGATAAAATAACTAAGTTTTGTAACAGTGCAATGGATTCTTCAGTGGAAAACAGTATGTATATAAACAGAGTATGGGTTCAATGTGAAAATGAAAGTTGTTTGAAATGGAGATTATTGTTAAGTGAGGATGCAGCCAAAGTTGATCACAGTAAACCATGGTATTGCTTCATGAATGCTGACTCAAGATATAATCAGTGTTCTATTTCTGAAGAAGACTTTCCTGAAGAGACTCAGCTTCATCAAAGTGGATTTAAGATTGTTTATTCACAGCTCCCTCTTGGAAGCCTGGTTTTGGTAAAATTACAAAATTGGCCAAGGTAAGGTTTTTGTTGTTTTTTTGCTAATTATTTAGGTGTAGTCTTGTTACAAAGGTTCAAAGGTTCAACTTTTTTTCTCTTTTGTTTATTTATTTATTGACTTCTGGTCTTATCATTATTTATTCCCTTATTTCTTTGAGGTTAATTTATTCTTTTTCTAGTTTTTAAAATTTAAAATTAGGTCATTGAGTACAAATCCTTTTTTCTTCTCAGTACAGACAATTTAAGTTTGAAATGGGTTTCAAATCAAGTGCTGTACCACTGACTTACAAATGAGTTCTAATTCAAATCTGTAATAGTTACTGCCACTGAATGTTATTTTTTCGCCCACAGTGGTGCATCTTGTGAATTCTTTGTGCACATTTGAAAAGAACATATATAATTGTCCTGACACCCAAATAATTTTTTTCTTAAGATATGTATAGATTTTTACCAATATAGCTCAGTGTTTTGCATTTCCCCCAATATGTGATTAATTTCCTCAAATATTCAGTGTGCATTTTCAGTTTATAATTTCAAGTTTTATTTATTTATTTTTATTTTTTAATTTTTCTTGAGATTGAAAGAGAGAGAGAGAGAGAAAGAATATGAATCCTTTTTTTGTAGATGGAAACAATACAATGCTTTTGTTTTTATGTGGTGCTGAGAATCAAACCCGGGTCCTGCCGGTCCTGGGCGAGCACTCTACCAATGAGCCACAATTCCAGCCCCAAGTTTTATTTTTAATTTTATTAAATTATACAATACTATATTTGCTCTATCTCATGGCTTTGATTTTCTTATTTCAGAACTCCATCTTATTTATCTTTCATTTTCTTTATTCATTTTATGTATTCATTTTTTCATGAATTATTTTTGTCTTTTCAATTATATTTACATATAAATATTTTTTTCTTTTCCATGTTTTATTTTTCTGAAGGCATTACCAATAGATTTTCTATTCTTTCCAATCTATTATTCTTTATTGAAATTTAAGAAAAAAAAGCAGCTACCACAGGCTAGAGAACTGCTTTCAGGGAGACTCCAGGTTTGGTTGCATGTGGCTACACCCATTTTGGGACACCAGCCTGGGGCTGGGGCCTGCGTGCAAGCAGGTTTACCACCATAAGAGCATCTGTCTGTGGATTCCAGGTGGACCTCCAGGTCCAGTGTGGGGGTGCCTGCGGGTTTGGAGAAGCCTGGTGTCTTCCTGCTAAGAGTGCTGGTGGCCCTGGTCTCGCAGCTGCATCGTGGGTTTGCTCCTTTGCATGAGTGTATCCCTGGTGGTCTCTCTGCAAGTAGGAACAACACTGAGATCTTGGGACTGCAGCATGGCTGAGCCTGAAGTATCTGAAGCCCAGATCTGTGGGATAGACATTGGGTTTGCAAGGACTGATTTGGGTTTGGTGATCTCCAGAGACATCAGAGACAGGGCTGAGAAATGGTTGAACACTGGCAGAGACAGTACGACTTTCCAGCAAGATTTTATCTCTACCATATTTGGAACAGGATGTTTTTTATGCATCAGTATGTGGAGGACATTGACATGAATGGTGTTTTGCATTTTTGTTGTATTCTTATGTCTTTAATTTTTGTCTCTTTATTCACATCCTTCCTCTCTCTTTTCTATTTTCTTGGATTTTTTTTTCACCAAATTTTCTCCAACCAACAGACAATCTCTGTTGGCTCCTCTTCCACTCTTCCTGTGAATTTTTACTTCTAGCTTCTCTTTCTTCCTCGCAATTATTGCATACTACACTACCTCTGTTCTCTCATCCACCATTTGAAATTGTAAATCGTTTAACAAATATTCTGTTTGTACTATAGATAGTTATTGAATTCATCATTTTGGTTTAATGTGAGATGCCATAGTGGGAGCTATTAGGTTTAAAGGTATATATTGTCTACACTGGGTACTCTTTATTGGTCTCACCAGTAAAGGTGAAACTCTGGAAACCTTCAGGGACACTATAGGTCTATAGGGTAGAATTTGTTCTGCCTTAGATCTATACTTTTAGATGGGAAAACACATTAACAACATGAAAAAACAAGGGAATAAAGTGCCCCAGACAAATAAAATGCTTCAACAATAGAAGCCACTGATAACACAGTAGAAGAAATTTCCAACAAGGAGTTCAGATTGTATATAGTTAAATTGATATGTGAAGTGAAGAATACTATCAGGAGTGAAATCAAAGAAAAAATACGGGAAGTAAAAGATCACTTCAATAAAGATCTAGAGATTATGGAACAAAAACAAGAAGAAATCCTCAAAATGAAGGAATCTGTAAACCAAATTATAAATTCAATAGAAAACATTACCAACAGACTAGACCACTTGGAGGACAGAACCTTAGACAATGAAGACAAAATATGTAATCTTGAAAGTAGAGTTGAACATGTGGAGAAGATGGTAAGAAACCATGAACAGAACATCAAAGAATTATGGGATAATATGAAAAGACCAAATTTAATAGTTATCAGAATAGGTGAATGAGCAGAGATACAAACCAAAAGAATGCATAATCTTTCAATAATATAACAGAAAACTTCCCAAACCTAAAGAATGGAATGGAAATCAAATACAAGAGGCTTACAGAACCCCAAATGTACAAAATTACAGCAGACCCACAGCAAGACACATTTTAATGAGAATGACTAACACACTGAATAAAGATAAAATCTTAAAGGATGTGAGGGAAAAAAATCAAATTACATATGGGGGAAACCAATTCAGATATCAACTGATTTCGCAACCCAGATCCTCGAAGCTAGGAGGTCCTGGAATAATATATTTCAAGCTCTGAAAGAAAACAGTGCCAACCAAGAATTTTATATAAAGCAAAATTAAGTTTCATATTTGAAGATGAAGCTAAAACTCTCCATGATACACAAAAATTGAAAGAATTCACAACTAAAAAGCCTACACTACAGAGCATTCTCAACAAAATCTTCCGTGAGGATGAAGTGAAAACTAGCAAAGGAAGTGGGTACACTGAAGGGACATATAACCAAATGAGAAACTAAGACAAACCAAAAACCAGAAATAAATCAAAATGACAGAGAATACAGGAATACAAATCATATCTCAATAATAACCTTGAATGTTAATGACCTAAACTCATCAATCGAAAGTCATATACTGGCAGATTGGATTAAAATTTTAGCAAGACCCAACAATATTCAGTTTTGAAGAGACTCACCTCATGGGCAAAGACATCCACAGACAGAAAGAAGGTGAAAGGATGGGAAAAAACGTATTATTCTTATGGATTGCATAAACAAGCAGGGGGCTCCACTCTCATTTCTGATAAAGTAGACTTCAAACCAAAGTTAATCAGAAGAGACAAAGAAGAACATTTCATACTTCTTAAGGTAAGTATATATAAGCAGGACATAACAATTATAAATATTTGTGCCCCAACAATCGAGTATTTATGTACATCCAACCCTTCTCAATTTCAAGAGTCAAATAGACCACAATACAATATTACTGGGTGACTTCAACACACATCTCTCACTACTGGACAGATCTTCCAAACAAAAACTAAGTAAAGAAATTATAGAACTAAATAATACAATCAATAATTTAGACTTAAAAGACATATATAGAATATTTTATCCATCAATGAGCAAATATACTTTCTTCTCAGCAGCACATGGCTCCTTCTCTAAAATAGACCATATTTTATGCCACAAAGCAACTCTTAGTAAATTTAAAAAAAATAGAGATAATACCCTGCATTCTATCAGTCCACAATGGAATGAAATTAGAAATCAATGATAAAATAAAAAATAGCAGCTACTGTAACAAATAGAAACTAAATAATACACAATTGAATGATGAATGAACAGTAGAAGAAATCAAGGATGAAATTAAAAAATTCTTAGAGGTAAATGAGAACACTGATACAACATATCAAAATCTCTGGGACACTTTGAAGGCAGTGCTAAGAGGAAAGTTTATTGCATTGAGTGCATTCATTAAAAGAGTAAAAATTCAACAAATAAATGACTTAATACTGCATCTCAAAACCCTAGAAAAAGAAGAACATATCAACACCAAAAGCAGTGGAAGAAAGGAAATAATTAAATTCAGAGCTGAAATTAATGAAATAGAAACAAAAGAAACAATTGAAAAAAATTGATAAAACAAAAAATTGATTTTTGAAAAAATAAATAAAATATATAAATCCCTGGCCATGGTAATGAAGAGAAAAAGAGAGAAAACTCAAATTTCTAAAATACAATATAAAGAAGGAAATATCACAACAATCATGTCTGAAATATAGAAGATAATTAGAAACTAATTTGAAAATTTATACTCTAATAGAAAATATCAAAGAAAATTTATACTCTAATAGAAAATATCAAAGAAGTCAACAAATTTCTAGAGACACATGACCTACCAAAACTGAATGAGGAGTACATACATGATTTAAACAGGTTAATTTCAAGTAATGAAATAGAAAATGCTATCAAAAGCCTAACCAAGAAAAGCCCAGGACCAGATGGATTCTCAGCTGAGTTCTACAAGACTTTCAAAGAAGAATTAATACCAATACTCCTCAAAGTATTCCATGAAAAGGAGGAAACCCTTCCAAACTCATTCTATGAGGCTAATATCACCCTGATACCAAAACCAAACAAAGACACAACAAGGAAAGAAAACTTCAGACTAATATCCCTGATGAACATAGATACAAAAATTCTCAATAAAATGCTGGTAAACCACATTCAAAACATATTAAATAGATAGTGCACCATGATCAAGTGGGATTCATCCAGGGATGCAGGGTTGGATCAACATATGAAAATCTGTTAAATGTAATTCATCATACTAATAGACTTAAAAATAAGAATCATATGATCATCATTAATGGATGAAGAAAAGCATTTGACAAAATACAGCACATCTTCATGTTCCAAACACTAGAAATCTAGGGATAATAGGAACATAGGTCTACATGATAAAAACTGAACCCAAGGGCAGCATCATTTTAAAAGAGAAAAACTGAAAGCATTCCCTTTAAAAACTGGAACAACAGGGATGCCCTCTTTCACCACTTCTATTCAACATCATCCTTGAAACTCTAGTCAGAGCAATTAGACAAAAGAAAGAAATTAAAGAAATACAAATAAATAAAGAAGAATTCAAACTATCACAATTTGCTGGTGACATGATTCTATATCTAGAAGATCCAAAAAATTCCACCAGAAAACTTCTAGAACTAATAAATGAATTCAGCAAAGTAGCAAGATATAAAATCAACACCCATAAATCAAACACATTCCTGTACATCAGTGATGAGTCCACTGAAAAAGAAATTAGGAAAACTACTCCATTCACAATAGCCTCAAAAGAAATGAAATAACTGGGAATCAATCCAACAAAAGAGGTGAAAGAACAGAACACTAAAGAAAGAAATTAAAGAAAAACCTCAGATTTTTGAAAAAATAAATAAAATATATAATAATGAAGAGAAAAAGAGAGAACACTCAGATGGAAAGATCTCTCATGCTTCTGGAAGACAGAATTAATATTGTCAAAATGGCCATACTACCAAAATCATTTATTCAGACTTAATGCAATTCCTACTAAAATCCCAATGACATGCTTCATAGAAATAGAAAAAGCAATTTATGAAACTTATTTGGAAAAATAAGAGACCAGAATAGCTAAAACAATTCTTAGCAAGAAAATTGAAGCAGGAAGCATCACAAATCAGATCTTAAACTATACTACAGAGCTATAGTAACAAAATTGGAATGGTATTGGCACCAAAATAGACTTGTAGACCAATGGTACAGAGTAAAGGCCACAGAGACTAACCCACATAAATACGGTTATGTCATACTAGACAAGGGTATGAAAATCATTCACTGGAGAAAAGATAGCCTCTTCAACAAATGGTGCTGGCAAAATTGGAAGTCCATATGTAGCAAAGTGAAATTAAACCTCTATCTCTCACCCTGCACAAAAATCAACTCAAAGTGGATCAAAGACTTAGGCACTAGAACAGAGACTTTGTGCCTAATAGAAGAAAAAATAGGCCAAATTTTTACCATGTCAGCCTAAGATCTGACTTTCTTAAGACTCTTAAAGCACAAGAAGTAAAATTAAGAGTCAATTAATGAGATGGATTCAAATTAAAAAGCTTTTTCTCAGCAAAGGAAATAATTAATTATATGAGGAGAGAGCCTATGATTGGGAGAAAATCTTTACCACATGAACCTCCAATAAGTATTAATCTTTAGGATATTTAAAGAACTCAAAAAACTTAACACCAAAAAAACAAATAACCCAATCAATATATGGGCTAAGGAACTGAACAGACACTTTACAGAAGAAGAAATACAATTGATTAACAAATATATGAAAAAGGGTTCAACATCTCTAGTAATTAGAGAAATGCAAATCAAAACTACTCAAGATTTCATCTCACTCCTCTCAGAATGACAATCATCAAGAATACAGGCAACAATAAATGGTGGCGAGATTGTGGTGAAAAGGAACACTCATATATTGCTGGTGGGACTGCAAATTGGTGCAACCACTATGGAAAGCAGTATGGAGATTTCTCAGAAAACTGGGAATGGAACCGCCATTTGACAAAGCTATCCAACTCCTTAGTTTATACACAGAGGCCTGAAAATCAGGGTACTATAGTGACACATCCACATCAATATTTATAGCAGCTCAATCCACAATAGCTAGACTATGGAACCAACCTAGGTTTCCCTCAATAGATGAATGGATAAAGAAAATGTGGTACATATATTCAATGTAATATTACTCAGCTTTAAAGAAGAGTGAAATTATGGCAATTGCAAGTAAATGGATGGAGTTGGAGAATATCATGCTAAGCAAAATAAGCCAATCTCACAAAACCAAAGGCCGAATGTTTTCTCTAATATGTGGATGCTAATTCACAATAAGCATGGGGCACTAGGGAAGAATAGCATTATCTTAGATTAGGTAGAGGGAAGTGATGGGAGGGTTGGAGAGGGGATGTGGGGATAGGAAAGATAGTAGGATGAAATAGACATTATTACTGTGTGTGTGTGTGTGTGTGTGTGTCTACATGGTAAATATGATTCTGCAACATGTTCATTCAGAAAATGAGAAATAATATCCTATGTATGTATGATATATCAAAGTGCATAAATGTATTATACGCTCATGTATAACTAATTAAAACAAAAAAATTTAAAACTGTCCATTAGATATGACAATTTTTAAAAACCTTTAGTCACTTTAAAATAGTTTTCTAATTTATATATATTTTTCAGGCTTACATTATTTTGTTGCCATTAGCTTAACTTGAAATTTCAGGTACAATTTTGATTTGTTTTAAGGCCTTGTCTCTCTGGAAAGCTTTCAATTTTTAATAGGAGTATTATTCAGTCTTGTCATAACAACTTTATATCAGTTTCTATCATGATCCTTTCTTATCGTATACTCTTATATAAAAACACATTTGTTTTCTTTATGAAGGGAAGAGCAAGCCAATAGATTTTTCTTAGTCCATTTTCTTTTTGTTGTTCAGATTAGATCTTTCCTTTTGTTTAAGAATGATCCATGTTTAAGTTCACTGAGTCTTTCCGCTGTCATGTTCATTGTGCTGTTAAACTATCTGTTGATCTTTATTTATTGTATTTTCTGTTATAAGATGTTCATTTGTTACTTCTTCATGTCTTCTATTCCTTTTGAATCTGGGGTGTGTGTGTGTGTGTGTGTGTGTGTGTGTGTGTGTATGTATGTGTATGTTATTGGGGATTGAACCTATGGCCTTATACAGTAACATAGGCAAGTGCTCTAACACTGACTTACATCCCCAGCCCATCCATTTTATTTTTTATTTTGAGGCAAGGTCTAAGTTGCCCAGGCAATACTCCTGCCTCAGCTTCCTGAGTAGGTGGAATTACAGGCATGTGCCACCATGCCTGGCTTAATTTTGGATACCATTTAAATGTGTTTAGCAAGCTGCTTTCTCTAGTATATTACAGGGATTTGGGGGCACCTTTTATTACTGCCAGATGGGAGTGAATGTCCAGCTTCTTCATTGAATTGCAACTGATTTCCAGGGAGAGTAGTTACCTCTTTCTTACTAGGGAAAGGTAGGAGTTTAGGTTCCCCATTCACAACACTGGCTGTAAAGGGTAGAGGTGTCTTATTCCTGCTCCCAGGTTACCTTCAGTGACACCATGGGAGAGGTCTTGCTAGCCCTGGAAGGTGATATAAATCTTCCCTTCCTAATAGGACTCCTTTGCCACGTCTTAAGGGAGAAAATGCTTCATTATTGTTTGGTGGTTTGAAGTCCAGGCTTACCACTAGTCTTTGCCGTGGGGATAGGTTGGAGGGCAGGGTGGCATAGTTTGTTCTGTCTTGCTATACTGCCCCTCTTCTTGTCTCTTGGCTAAAAACAGCAGATTTCACTGGGGCTTTTTTTATTTGTTTGCACCTATTGGTATTTCTGGGCTGCTCTCTTCCTTAACACTTAGTCTAAGAAGATATGAGGCAAAAGAAAGCTCAGGGAATGCACTATTACAGGTTTCAGTGTCTTAGCTGTTATATTTTTTTCATTCATCAGACTCTTCTTATGTTTGCTTTAAATCTAATAGCCAGGATTTTTCTGTATATCTAGAGGAAAAAATATAGAGAAATGATTGTCTTGTCCAGAACCAGAAGTTACATAATAAATTTGTTTTATACATTTTTTATTCACAGCCCCAGGGCCTTTTATTCTATTATTTTCTTCAAGAATCAAAAATATAGAATTGTTACTGAAACTCCCTAGGTTTACCTCACCTACTTTATTTTTAATTTTAAATTTTTATTTATTTAAATTAATAAACTTTTTTAGAACAGCTGCAGGTTCACAGAAAAATTGAATGAAAATTAAGAGAATTTTCACATATTACTTCTCCACCACACACAGCTCATTCACCATCAACATCCTGCACAATATCATACATTTATTATAAGTTATGAACTAATATTCACTCATCATCAACCAAGTATGTATTAGGGTTCATTCTTTGTGTTGTACATTTCATGAGTTTTGACTATAATGACATATATTCACCATTATACTGAATGGTTTTACTATCTAAAAATCCTTTGTGCTCCATTCATCCCTCCCTGCAAACTCTTAGCAACTATTGATCTTTTTACTGCCTCCATACTTAGGCCTTTTGTAGATAGCCATATGTTGGAATCATACAACATGTAGCCTTTTCAGATTAACTTTCTTCTCTTAGTAAAATGCATTTCCATTTCTTCCATGTTCTTTAATGCCTCCATTGCTCATTTCTTTTTATTATTGAGTAAAATTCCGTGTTTTTATGTACTACAATTTATTTATCCATTCACCTATTACCTGTACATCTTGGTTGCTTCCAAGTTTTGACAATTATGAATAAAACTTCTATAAGCATCTATATACAGATTTCTGTGTAAACATGAGTTTTAAATTCCTTTGGGTAAATACCAAAGAATGCAGTATGCTGAGCTGTATGATATGTGTAATTTTTTAAGAGACTGCGAAATTGTCTTCCAGAGTGGCTGTACCATTTTGTATTTTCACCAGCAATGAATAAAAATTCCTGTTGCACCACATTCTTACCAGCATTGTTGTTAGTGTTTTGGGTTTTGGCTTTTATCAAATATGTCTTTTACAGATGTTTTCTCTCAGTCTGTGGCTTGTTTTCTTAGTCTCTTGACAGTTTTTTTACATAGCAAATGTTATAATTTTTTAAATTTTAATGAAATACAACTTATCTTTTTTTTTTCTTTCATGGACGGTACCTTTAGTGTTATAGCCTCACTTTTGTTTGGATCTTTATTTCCCTCTGTTATTATAGATCTTGTCCTCTTCTAATCTGATTTTTCTACTAGGAGTTTCTCATCAGTATGAACTTTTGTCCTGCAAATGATCTTTATTAGATCTAAGTGTTCATAGTGCCCAGACTGCTTTAACACCTTCAGAATTTGTTGCAGTTTTCCCTACTGCATTTTTTGCTGAATGCTTGTTGCAACTTTGAAGTTCTCATTTCTCAAAGCCATTAGCCCTCTGGTTGCCTTCCTTACCCACTCTTCTTTTCTCACACAGAAGCTAATTTTTTGCAGGTCTTGTAATTGTCAGTAGTTTGCACCTACTAGTCCTATTTTTGGGTTCTTAAATAACTATTAAATTTTAACATAGATGTTGTGTGTCATGTATGGTATTGCTTTTATATTTTACATACCTACATTAGATAATTTCAGGAGATTCTAACATGGTAACATTATTGCCACTATCATTCCAGAACCTCATACTATTTCATGTTACATTCTTAAGCAAAAATTCTCAAAGCTGGGATATTTTGGCTCATTATCTTATTTTCATTCATGTTCTTCTCCATGAAAATATAAGATGTTGAGTGTGAGATGGTATAATTGGCTTATTCCAGCATACACACAAATACAGAATCCCTTGAAGTCAATACCTAGATTCATGTTCTTGCTCTCTCACTTACTAGTATGTGTTGAATTTTGTTCCCTTAAAATTCATATAATGAAGCCCTAACACCTTGTACCTCACAGTATGACTATATTTGGACATAGGGCCTTCAAAGTGGTAATTAAGTAAAAATGGGATCATTATGGTGGATCCTAAGCTAATGTGACTGATACACAGAAACTTTAGAAATGCATATACAGAGAAGAAAGGCCATGTAACGATACAGCAAGAAGGTGGTCATCTGTAAGCCAAGGAAAGAAAACCCAGAAACAAAATACATCAATACTTCAAGCCTCTAGGACTATAAGAGAGTAAATTTCTATTATTTTACCCACCCAGTCTGTGATATTTTGTCAAGACACCCTAGTGAACTAATATACTGTCTTGGAAAATGTGTGAAATCTTTTGGAATTATGTGCCCTTTGTTGATGAGGGCTTTTCTAGGTATCAAATGTAATGCTGTTGTAAAAAATGTCACTGACTTCCATGTAATAATTTAAATGGACATCAAGAAGAAAAAGTTGGGTAATAACAAGTATTTTAAGAGGTATGAATATGAATACTCATTTTATGAAGTTACTTATGAAGGTATTTGTAGTTCCATCTAATTTTTCACATCTAAAATTAACATTTTGAAAGCTTAGTGTTTGTATTCTCAAAGGGTAGTACTGAACTTTTAACAACTCTATCTCAAGAAATGGATTTGTTTTGGTCACTACATAATGAAAAAACTGTTAATAATTTCATTAGCAATTCATTTACAGTTTTGTGCTACTGAGGCTTAGAATTTAAAATTACAAATGAAATATATTTTACTCCTAACCCTAAGTTATATCTAATATATAATTAGGGCCATCAATATTCCTGAAAAATACAACTATATCTCACTTCTTCCTTACTCAGAAGTAGGATGCATTTGACTAAGTGGCCACTTACGTTCCATTTTATGAACTAAATTGAACACAAATTTAAAATTCAAATTAAGAAAGTCAATGTACTTATGTTGCTTATTCAGTAGCAAAAGATGATAGGATAAATTGCGTAGTAAAATGTAAAGATAGAATTAACCTATAAGAAACAGCCAAACATCAGATCTTAATTAAACAATGTTATAGATGCTGAAGTTTCAAGTGGAAAGACCAGCGGCTGCAGAGATACTTAGCATTGTAGCATTATCTGGGTCAATTCTCAGTAACCCATGGCCTTACATCCAGATTTTAAGACTCAGAAACTCAAATGTTGTCAACATCTCAAAGTTCTTCTTTCTCAGAAGTGTTGACCTGCTTTTATAAAGCTAAAGGGAAACTGATACAAAATCGAGAAATGCCTATTTATAAAAACAAATCATTGTCAAGATAATAGCACTTTCTTTATGTATGGGCAAGCTCCACGAGGAATCAAATTATATTAATTACGTCTATGTCCACTTGCTGATGCAACACACACTCATGTATTTATAAAAATACATATACATGCTGGGGTTGTGGCTCAGTTGTAGAACGCTGCTTGCCTAGCATGCATGAGCACTGGGTTTGATCACTAGCACCATATTAAAAAAAACTAAACAAAAATACATCGGAAGCCTGTGTCTTTGGATTATTCCTATATATACTTGGGGTAGAGTTGTACATACTATGAAGACAAAACTATTTCCACAATGTTTAAGCAGGTTTGCTTTTTAATATTCAAGAAATAGTATTGTTTTCAGCTAGAAAGAATCCAGAAGTTAAAAGGAGAAAATAACAGTTCACATCTCACTTAGTTTAGGAAGATATATTGCCAAGCAGAAACTAGATTTTTATTTAGGATAACTATTTTGAATATATTTATAGAGCATTTTACAAAGCTTTTTCATAAATATGAAAATTCATTTATAGAAAATATATTTGCACCCTAATGTGCTATCATCCAAAGCACTTGGTATTAAAATATGCCTTCAAGTTTACAAAGCAATCCAGTGATACTTTTTAGATAGTATATAAATGTATAAATTGAGATTTATATTAAATCCTTTCAGTATTATAAACATTAATTGATTGTTTTTTATTTGCATTATTTTACATGCAAATTAATATAATGTATATGTGTCTGTATGTCTTCCCGTAAGTTAGATACAGCACAGAGATTTCTTGGCAAATATAATATTCATATGGTGATGATTCCAACTCATCCATTTTACTCCAACTTTTTAGGAATAAGGCCCAAGTTAAGTTTGTTCTCCTCTTAAACATCCAAACCATAATTAGAAAATGATAGTGACACATTTCTAATATGGTATAAATAAAAGGCAAATGCAACCATGCTTTTGTTGGGGGCAAGAATTATCTTATTACAAATCAGTTCCACGGTATAATAAATGTGTACAACATTAGTTTCTTCATGATATATTGGTACTTTCCTTGAGGTGGTTTATCCTGCTAAAATTTATCTTTGTACATGATTAATTGTAACACCTAGCATCTTTTATTTTTTGGAACCAGGGATTGAACCACTGAGCCATATCCCCAACAACTCCCTGTTTCTCCCGCTCTCCCACTTTTTTTTTTAATCTAGAGACAGGGTCTCACTGGGTTGCTTAGTGCCTCCCTAAGTTGCTGAGGCTGGCTTTGAACTCACTATCCTTCTTCTTCAGCCTACCAAGCTGCTAGGATTACAGGCATGTGCCACCATGCCCAGACAGCCTGCACCCCCCCCCTTTTAACCATGTTTATGCATTTTACTTTCTATCGCCCATAGATTCTAACATTAAATATGTACTTTTCTTGTAATTCTGATACCTTTTCTTTGGGTTGTCTATTCTTACTGTTCCTTTCCACTTTTAAGTCAGTAGAGTGATACTTAAAAATTTCTTTTCCGTATGAAAAGAAAAATAGGAAAGTAGAAGTGCACAGTACAATCTTAGAGTTGACAGTGTTTGAACTGAAACTGAGGTCAGTGTGAGGGCAGAAATGAACATCAGCTTTCTTCAATCATAGCAAGTCAGCTGATAGATATAGCAATAGGGGAGAAGTAATCATGTTTTCTTCATCTCTTCCCTCTGCTTAGCTTTTCCTTTAGTTTGGTACACTCTTTATTAGCTGAGATATACAGACTAGGAGTCAGAAAATTCCTCTCTGTGGCTTGAAGAAATGCTAAAGTGTCCCAGTATTTGGACACATGACAGTAGTTTACATAATTCATCTTTAAATCAGCATGTGGTGTTGTCTATAGTTTAATGTGCCTTAATTAATGAATGGAAACTTTTATTAACATCTAATTCTTTTTAAGAGTTTATTCTTTTATTTATATTTCATAGAGTGATAATTTAAGTCTTGGGCCCAATCGATACTGGATATATCATAATTTTTATCATCAAAATAGCAACTTGTCTGCAAAATATTTCTCTCTTTTGTGACTTAAGTGTTAGAAATCTTGAGAGGTTTATGCTAAATGGAATAAGTACTACCTATAATTTGAAATTACTTGGCATAATCAAACCTTTTTAAAATTGCTGTGAGGTGTAAAGCTCCAAGTAATAAACATGAACCCCTTAAATTTTACAGAGTTTAAACAGTGAGATGTAACAATTACAGTTTGGTTGCTTTAAAAATAGATGTTAATTTGGTTGAAAGACCTAAGGTTCCTAAACTAGAATAGAAAAATGGAAGAATTGAAAGGGACAAAAGTGGAAGTGAATAGCCAGAGATAAACCTGAAACATATCGAGAAGTTTCTATAGATTTATGCCATGAAAGAATCTATTTTTTCTAAATGTTTATTTTTAATAAGAGTAAATTTTTTTCTCCAGGACATTCAACAAGGTGGTTAGCTGCCAACAAAGCAGATATAGTTAAAAGTGACAGTATAGAACTGTGGTGCTCTGTTTCTGCTTTTCCCACAATAGTTTTACTGCATAGTATTGTTACAGCCTGAGCTGGTAATATTTTTTTGGCAATCCTTGTTCAAAAAATTGTGTCCCCTTCTGTCAGCAGCCATGCCAGGGTATTAATATTTTGGTAATTAACCATTCTGATCGGTTAGAATTAATTCAGTATTGCCATGAATTTGATGAATTTTTTATCCTATCTTTCCAGTCAGTAGGGCCTAAATGTCACTTATTGACACTGGAGATCATTCTTTTGTTTTATAATTCTTTCCTTTTATATCTTATCTATATCTTAAATTAGTGACTATTTCAAAGATTTCTGTAGCTATAGAGTAGATACAACTTACTACTTGTCTCAAATGAATACCCTATCTTTAAAAGATGTAAATAGAAATATATTTGTGTTTTGTTCAAAAGTCATTAAAATTCAAAGGAAGAAGTCTAATAAATGATTTTGAGAGATGTGTTGATGTCTGTCTTATTTTAAAGCATCAAAATAATTTAAAATATTTTCTTTTGAAAGTTGGCCAGGAATACTTTGCCCTGATCCATTTAAAGGTAAATATGTGACTTACGACCTGGATGGAAATGTCGAACAATATCACATAGAATTCTTGGGTGATCCACATTCAAGATCATGGATAAATGCAACATTTGTTGGACATTATAGTATCACATTAAAGGTAGGTGCAGTAACAAAAAATCAGTATTCTTTTTGCATTTGTTTTCATTTCAGATCCTAAAAGATATACAATTATATAGTTATTTATTTATATAAATAATTGTTTATATAAACAAAATAATGCATACTCCATGCTTAAATTCAAACATTTGTATTTTAAAGCTTTTTTCCAAAGAAATTATGGGTATAAAATAGCAGTGGAATTCTCGATTTTATTTTTCCAATGGCAATATAATAAAAATCAACTGAAGACTTTATGTAATTGCCTTTTGAAACAGTTTAAGACTGTCATTTGGCAGTTTTAAAATTCTCATGGGAAGACTCAGTTGTAGCCATAGTCACAGGGAAAATTAATTATGGAGTACAATCAGCTTTTCAAATTTCAAAAAGAATATTTCATCATGCTAACTCCTTCAGCATCCTTTTGACTCTTTTTAAATGTAAAATTCTTTGCTACAATTAATAGATTAGATTCTCAAATTGATGAAAATAAGTGAAATAGATTTATTTCTGAGGATTGTTGTCATATATACATATATAAATTCAATTATCTTCATCTATTTTCTAATATTGAAACTTTCCATCTGCAAATCACTCTTCATTAAAATCTGATAAAAGGTAGATGTCATAAATGTGAATACATTTGACTCAATTTGGATAGTGAGAAATATACATATAAGCATGCAGTTTTATCTTCAATAAAATCTGTGAAAATTTGAGATACTGTAAAATGGGACTTACTTTATCTTTTGCATAAATAGCACTTTTATATAATTCAGTTTGAAACATCTAGAAAGAAATTAGTTGTGAACCAGTCATCTTAATGTGAAGTCCCTTCTTTGCTCTCATGTTTTGGGTATGTTCTAGACACATTCACTGGCAATCATGGGAGACAGGAAAGAGTATATATCCTGTGCTCTCTCTACCTTTCTGGTGGATGAGAAACCTAGCTGCTCATAAAACTGACTTCAGAATCTTAGATTTGTAATAATGTGGTAAATAAAGAACAGGACATTTCTAAGAAATTATATTTAAATATAAGTATAAAAATCAAAGTGTATTTTTAAATTATCTGAACAAGTATTCTCAGAATTTGAAATTTGTCAGGAGTAATTTACATAGTCTGATTCTAATATGTTGAAGAGATGCCTATAGGCCCAAGTTTTTATTGCAGCACTCTTAACAAAAGCCAAGGTAAGGTCTCAACCTAATTGCCCATCAACAGATGAATGAAGAAAATGTAGTGTGTGTGTATGTGTGTATACAATTGAATATTATTCAGATTTCAAAAAGAGTGAGATCTGTTTTTTTCTTGGGGGGTACCCAGGATTGAACTCAGGAGTACTGGACCACTGAGCCACATCCCCAGGCCAATTTTGTATTTTATTTAGGAGACAGAGGCTCACTGAGTTGCTTAGTGCCTTGCTTTTGCTGAGGCTGGCTTTGAACTTGCAATCCACCTACCTCAGCCTCCCCAACTGCTGGGATTACAGATATATGCTACTGTGCCTGGCTAATCCTGTCATTTGCAGCAATATATATTAAGTGAAATAAACCAAACACAGAAAGACAAAGACCATATGTCCTCACTTGTATATAGAAGATAAAAAAGTTGATCTCATACATGTAGAGCATAGAATATTGGTTCCCAAAGGCTTAGAAGAGTAAGAAGGGCAGAGAAGAATAGAGAGAGGTTGGTCAACAGGTACAAAATTACAGTTAGGTAGAATTCATCAGCTTTTTTTTTTTTAAGCTTGTAAGTAATAAACATTTATTTTGCATCATTCTGGAGTCTGGGAATTCTAGTCAAGTCAAGGACAGATTCAGTGTCTGGTACAGACCTGTTTCCTGGTTCACAAATGGTCTTCTTTCCACTATGTCCCCACATAGCAGAAGAGGAAAAGATAAGAAGAATTCATCAGCATTTTTAAGTTCCACAAGTGACTTCAATGGGTAGTTGAGGAAGAAATACTGATTTAGTTTTTCTCAGCCTTGAGACATCAGTTTTGTTGGTTTTATCCCTACCATTAATATATTAATCTAGCTTTGGCTATGGCTTACTATTTTCTACTGCCTTTCTTTCTTCTGTGTACTAATTTGTTAGTATTGCACTTTCATTTGCCTGGAAATTATGGGTTCATAGGTTAACATGTCTAACTGAATACTAATCACTTTAATTGAACACAGCTTTAGGTTGTTCTTGTCATTCAACATTATGCATAATTTGTATATAGCATTAATAAAACCGATTCAGGATTTGAACTTTTTATAACATGTTTAAGTTGATCAGCTATTGTATAAAATCATTATAATTTGCCTTGGGCATAAATAACAATACTACTAGCAGTATACTGCAACGATTGCTTGACTGCTGCCTTTCTAGTTTCATATATTGCCAAGGAAAAGTAGGCGATTTACCCTCTGCTATGGTTTGAATGTGGTTTGCCTCCACCAAAACCCATGTTGAGGTTTAATTCCCCAATGTAATTGTATTGAAGTGGTGGAGACTGTAAGGGAGATAATTAGATCTTAAGGGCACCACCTTTAGAAAACATGACTAGTTCTCAATAGAGCTGAATTACTTCTTGAGGGAGTGTATAGTTATAAAAGACTGAGCTTGGCCGCTTGTGAACTCAGCCAGTTCTCTTTTCACTTCTCTGTCATTGCTTTGGTATGGGTATGGTTTGAATGTCCCCTAAGTATTCATTGTTATTGAAGGCTTGGTATTTAGGGTGGCATTAATGGAAGGTGGTGGAACATTTGGGAGGTAGAACCTTGTGGGGACATCCTTAGGTTATTTAGGGCATGCCCTGCGAGTTGATTGGGGAACACCAGTCTCCATCTGACTTTCTGGCAGTGTGAGCTCTTCTACACAGGTGCTTTCATGAGGTGCTCCATCTGCTCTCCTCACCAGAGGTAAAACACCTGAGCCTCCAGATCTTGTACTATGAACCTCTAAATACTGTAAGCTAGATAATTTTTTTCTCTTTACAAAGTTAGCTACAATCGTATTTTGTTTATAGTGATCAAAAACTGACAAATACATCATATTGTGGTATAGCAAGGGTACCCTTCTGAGTATGCTGGTTCCATACTTTTTGAATCCTCTAGTCACCAGAAAGATGCATGAGCCAAAAAAAAAAAAAAAAAACACACAACTGTTTTCTTTATAAATTTCCCAGTGTCACATATTTTGATATAGCAAACACAACAGACTCCCTGGTAGTAGCATGTACCTATTGTCATATTTAGCTTTTTTTTTTCTTTTGTCCATAGTGTTAATAGATGCTTTTGACTTATTTCAGCAGGGTGTTTACCATTGTATGTAGGACATTCCAGTATAGATATGCAGCCATTTATTTGGGTACCAGATGTCATTTGAGTATTTACCCATTATATTAAAGCAACCCCATGAACATAGGTATTATCATTGTTTGACACATGAAAGAAAGTGAGATTCAGACTACACATCTACATGCTGAATCAATTGATAAATAATAAGGCAACGATTAGACTCAAGATATCTAAATCTCAAGTCAAATGCTTTTCTCTTTGTACAGTCTGCCAATTTACATATGCATGCCAAGTGCTTTAATTTATTGTTGAGTATTTTCTCAATAATGAAAATTTTCATCCTTTAATTCTAATGCACATGTTGAATGATGGCAATCTTTGGTAGATGTGCTCTTTACATATTTTCTTTTTTTTGGTTTTCCCTTTGGGTGGCTAGAAACCACAAAGAACAAGCAGAATTCTTGATATTTTGATATTGCATATGCAATAATCATTTGACCAGTGCATCTGGATTAACATATATTTGTGCAAATGTTTTTTCCATGATTCATGAGGATCCAAATTATAAGCATGCAGTCTATGATGAAGATTAGCAAATGATTTTATAACTAGATCATTAGGCAGTGTTGCTTTCAGAGTAATGGAGTGAAACTGGATACATATCTGTTGAGCCAACTGATTGGAAAATATATTTGAAAACAAAAACCAAGAAACTGTTGTATCATTCCTACTAGCAAATAGTCTAACATAGTTGCCAAATTCTCAGTAAAATGTTATCATACTAATTCCATATTTGTATTCAATTTGCCATAATTTTAGAATTATTGTATTACAAATAAAAATTAAGCACTGATGAAATATTCTCCATCACTGCAAAAAAAAAAAAGAATTATTGGATTACAACTTTTTGTTTGTTTTCTAAGCATTGTTTAGATTTTGGCCTGGAAAGTGGTTAATAGAATTAGAACATGTTCCTTTAATTGTAACTTATTTGTGAATAATCTGCCAGAAACCTCAGGAAAGGAGTAAAGTTATAAAGTGATTTAACAAAGTAGCTAAAGAGGCAGACTCTGGAGTCAGGCAAGCTCTTTGAGTTTAAATGCTGGCTCTTTTTGCTTATTAATGAGTGACCTCAGACAAGTCACTTAACATTTACAAATCCCAGGTGTTTCAACTATAAAATAGACACTATGACAGTATCTACCTCATAAAATTATTGTGAGAGTTAACTGAGATAATACTTGTAAAGCATTTAGTGTAATATTTGGTCCTGTAATAAACTCCCAATAAATATTAGTTATTCATTGAAAGTAAAAGGTTAAATGAAAGGTAAATCATGTATTTTGTTTTTATAGAACCTCTATGTCTATAATATATTTAAAGGGATACCAAGGGCAGTCAAGAAGAGAATCAGGTGGGGTAGCTCCTGTATTAGAAATTGAGGAAAATAGAGTTAGTTGGTCATCTTATTCTTTGATTTTTAGTCCATAACTGAAATGAGGCTATTACTACAATGCCTTTCTAGTTTAGTGTAAACAGAAGTGCTAAGAACTATTGAAAATAGGAGATAAGTTAGAGTTTTCTTAATCTGATTGCTTCGTGAATGAATAGGCCCCAGTACCAGCAATGCCTCAAGAGTACTTTGGACTTGCTTGATGGAATTTGGAAGGAGAACAAGAAATTCTGTCTCTCACATTTTTGGAATTGAATGAAACCAGTTTCTTTTCCTATCCTGCTTTTCTGACTTACATTTATATATGCTGACTTTGCTGCTACATAAATTCTTAAATTCACCTCTGTCATCTCTCTTCATCATCACTTATAAGTTTAGACAGCTGTGAACTTGTATGAAAGTTTAAAGTCCAAGTCCAAATAATATGACCAAATTCACTCAGTCTATAAAAGACAGAATAGGTAGCTACCTTTCTCATCAAAAGAAAAATGTGCTAAGTATTAACTAGGTTTGTCATACTGACTCTTCAGTGGGATAGTAATATTCTTTTCTAAGACATTCCAATATATAACTTTCTAGGTTTTCTAGAGATATGTATTTTCTGTTAAAAATATTGATTTTAAGCCAGTCTACAAGGCTAACTAAATTCCTCTCAGTCATACTCCTTATGAGTAAAGTTAAGACTGTCTTACAATGAGTCTTCTGTGTTGGGGTTTTTAGATTACTAAATAGTTGTAAATTAACTTCTTGATACATTCTTTCAATAGGGAATGGTGAAGTCCAAAACTTTTATGTTAGAAAGTCTGCAATGGAATATATTGACATCTTTTTCCTTATCTTTTCTTTAATTCTCTTTCTACTTTTTTTTTCTATTGAGGTATCTTAACCAAAAGATTTTATTGGCTTACAAAGTCATTTCATGAATTAAGTAAAACCCATTATTTTAAATTCTGAACAATGCTGATTAAACTAATTTTGAAAACAAATTTCATAAGTAATATTTAGTTACCATACTGATTCTGTGTGACATATTTAACCATTCTCTTCACCTAAATTCTTACCTACTCTTGTGATTCTATCATTAAACATTAGAATCTGAGCATCTGCCTGTAGTAAATACAACCAATGTTTTCCCATAAATACATAGTTGATAAAAGCAAGAGTTTTAGTCATCTTTCTCACTGCTGTGACTGAAGGACAACTAGAATAATTATAGAAGAGGAAAAGTTTATTTGGAGGCCTGTGGTTTCAGAGGTCTCAATCCATAGACAGCAGGTTCCATTCCCCAGGGGCTCCAGGTGAGACAGAACATCATGGTGGAAGAGGTGGCAGCTCACATGGTGATCAGAAAGGCAGAGAGACACTACAGTCACCGGATATAAAATATATACCCTATAACTATGCCCTCAGTGGACCACGAAATCAGCCACACCCCACCTGCTTTCAGCCCCCACCTAGTTAATTCCATCAGGGATTAATACACTGATTATGTTATAGCTGTAATTCAATCATTTCTCCTTCATACTATCTGCATTGTCACACATGAGCTTCTGGGGGCCACCACATCTAAACTATCACAGCAAACAAACATGGATTAGAAAATAGCAGCCAAGTGTGTAATTTTTTTAGGTGCATATTTTGATATCCATTAATATTGTTGCTTAAAAAACTTTAGAACAGGGGCTGGGGTTGTGGATCCATGGTAGAGTGCTTGCCTGGTATGTGTGTGTGGCGGGGGCACTGGGCTCGATTCTCAGCACCATGTAAAAAAATATAATAAAGATAAATGTCCATCTACAACTAAAAATATTTTTAAAAATTAATTTAGAACAATCTTGATGTTTTTAAGACTCAGGGAAATTAAGCACATGCTTATTTTCATGACAGATTTAAACCTATACATTTCTCCCGTGTTGCTTAATAGTCAGCCCAGCTACCAAAGTGGGAGATAGTGGCACTTTAGATAAACACTGGCCTTAAAAATTATGTATTGACTCAATGCTTATTTGCTCCCTGTGCTTTATTCATCAATATATTACTAATACTTCACTATCATTTTTCATGGCAGTGTTTACACTGTTTTCTTGCTACAGACTTAATATGATGTATTCAATTCACAAAATAAAAATTCTACATCTCAAAACCGAATACATAAAGTACTTTAAAATGTACATAATAGTAGATTTTTTAAAATTATGTGAAAATATAAACAAAATAAAATAATGTAGCCATATTTAAATGTATAGTTCAGTGGTGATTTAAATTTTTAACTATTGATTAATAATCCTAAAAAATATTCTAAGCAATATAAAAGTGGCCCGATATAGAAAATGCCATATGATAGTTTCCTGTCATTTTCAACTCCATTTATTTTTTATGATATGGGTTAGGAGCTCTTCATAATATCATCTTTGAGATTTGTGCAACAAAATTATCTTGTAGTGAAATGGTATAATTTTGTAGTGGCATACAAACTCGGGAACTAGGTTGTCTGTGTATAAATTTCCAGTTCTCTCTTACCAGATACGCAGAGTTGGGAAATTTCTAACGTCAGTCTTATCTATAAAGTAAATGTAACAGTACCTACCTCATAAGCTTTTTAGGAAGTTAAAATGACTTATTCATTTAAAAAATGAATTATAAGTGTTTAGGTTTGTGTTTGTCAGTACTGTATAAGCACTGCATAAATTAGTAAGTTAAAAAATAAAAATAGTCTCTTTTTAAAAAAAAAATTGGTACCGGGAATTGAACCTACGATGCTTAACCACTAAGCTACATCCTCAGCCCTTTTTTATTTTTTATTTTGAGATAGGGTTTCATTAAGTTGGTTAGGACCTTGCTAAGTTGCTGAGGCTGGCTCTGAATTTATAATCCTCCTGGCTCAGCCACCCAGTTGGCTGGGATTACCGTTGAACCAGCAGTAGTCTTTTTGAATAACAGAACTCCTATAGAAATGAAATATGTACTTAGTCAACTCCTTCCTATTGTTAATAGAGCTCCTGCCTCATTTTCTTGAACTGTAGAGACCAAATTATAATCTATGTGATCTTCATTAGTTGTTAGGAAAGTGGGAGGCTCATGTTTAGTAACCTGACTGAGGTCGCACAGCTGTAGAACTGGGACTCAAAACTAAATATCATGACTACACACTCCACGTTTTCATATTGTATGTCTAATTGAAATTTACACTAGACCATCTGCTTGTATTCTTGATAAACATATCAAATTTGTAATAAGATTATCTATAAACTACACAAAGACCTTCTCATTGATCTACTATTTTTAGTTCAACCAATTTGATTAATTAAGCTTTAATCAAGGTTTTTAAAAGTTGGACAAAGATGTCAGAGTTCTCTTCTTCACATTGAGCACATTGATTTCTTGCCATGGATTTGGGATTCTCTATGCTGTCATTAAAACTTAGGATTCATCCTTTGTAACACTGGGAATAAATGGCTTGTATTAATACACATGTTGGGATCCTGATGGTAGGGTTTGTTGTTTTTTGCCTTACTCTGCTATTGGTTGCCAAATTTGTTATTCCTCACACTCTGCTGAAAACCCCCCCAAAGGCATATATTTCCGAACCTTTGTACTGGCGAGTATTTGGGGAGTCTTAAATTTCCAACGAGATTGGCTATAATTTTCTTGGTGAATCTCAAGAACCATTGTATAGCAGGTAATATCTCCTTAAATACTCTTTTCTCTATGTTTACTGGAACCAGCTAAAGAACATATTTATAAATGTGTATTAAGTTTATTGTATTTATTTTGTAGAACATGTGAATATGTTTTTGAGTATATGGTGCTAAAGAAACCAGGCAAGTCTTGGACAGAATTGTAACATTAGACTCCCCTGTCCTTTGAAACATGTTTCTTTCTTTGGTGATGCCTGCCTTTCTCCCAATGCACAGCTGGAGCTCAGTTTTTCCTCTCCTCTCAAAATATGATTTCAGATGCATTATACTAAATGGCTGGTGTATTAATGGGTATAAAAATTATTTTCAAGGGTCTAGGTTTGTAGCTCAGTGATATGCTGTTTGCCTAGCATGTTTAAGGCTCTGGGTTTGAACCTCAGCACCACATAAAAATAAATAAATAACATAAAGGTATAAAAAAATTAATTTCTAGATGATGTCACTACAGTAATGGAACAGTCTAAGATATCGGATGGGATTTATTTAAAAAATTATAGCATGTAACATTGTCTATTCTATCTTTATAGAAAAAACTTAAAATATTCAAAATCCATATAGATGCTTTTAAAAGCTTATCTAGAATCCTGTGACTTCTTTCCTGATTTGTCCATAGGATCATTTTATCTTAAACTACTATGTTTCCTACTCACAAATCCCCAATATTTTAGGTAATATCCAGTTAGGAACTCGGTCTCCAGTTTCTTTAATTTCCAGTATTTCAAGCTAAGTCATGGAATCACCTTGTGAAGATTTGACTTTCAAATTTCCTTATTATTTTTTTTCTGCCTAATTTCTCCTCTGGTGTTCATTGCATTCTTGGTATTATTTCTCAGTCTGATGTAAAAGATCGTACTAAATGGAGCTAGACTTCTTTTTTTGATCAATTTTACTGATTCCCATTTTCCAGTGGTATGGATAGTAGGTGACATGAGGTGTTTTGATCTTAAAATCCTGCTGGGTTAGAGTAAGCAAAATTCCTATTTATGTCTAGAGTAAGCAACAATTAAATTAAATTTTAAATTTTAGATTTTAAAGGCAATATTTGCTTCAAGTATTTAATACTTAAAGCTTTCTAAATAATCCAGAGTTGATTATATAAATCTATATTAAAGATGATGGTTTGATGAAGGCCGTGATTAATAGGAAGGTAAGAAGACTAAAAGCTATAATTTCTGTGGTGCACATGGGCATGAAGTGACTATCTTCCAGTATGTATCAAAGGAACAAGAATGTTCTTACTGTCCAGATTACTGGTTGTTGTTGCAGAAATCCAATTTAAGAAAGACAAGATATCTTTGTGATTAACTTTCTGCTGAATTGCTTTAAGTGAAAACTATCTGCCCAACAGAGGAAAAGAGCAATAGCTTTGGCACAATAGTAAAATAGAATGATGCATCAGTGCAATACATAGTTATAGTTATAGTTATAGTTGGTGAGCTACATGGCAACTTTCAATGTATGAATAGCAGCAATTAACATTAATTTCCAGATAATATTGGTCCTCAAATATTTATCAGAGATGCCTTCCAAAATAATAATTTTGTGTTTCTTTACATTAAGAAATCTAAGACTTATATCTTAAAGACATGACTTTTTAAAGACATATTATGTAAAACAAAGTAATGGTCAATATTTTAAGTCATTTCAATGAATTTATGAATTTCAGTAAAGCAGATTCCAAGTAGTTATCATTCAGTTTTCTGAATTTTTAATATATGTTCAACAGTGTGCCTAAAAAATAAATTTCTAAATTGTAAGTACCTGTGTTTGCACTTAACTTTGATATTGACATAATCAAAATTTGAATTGATAATTTGAGATTTAAGGTGTTATTTTATCTGATGAATTCTAGTGAAGTTCCACTATCCCCCACATAGATCATATTAAAAAGCATTTAAGTTAGTATAGTTTTAAAATTAGGAACTACATTTTATATTACATTAGCACTTAAAATTAGCCACACTGCTTTTTCAAAAAAAAATGCTACTAGTATCATAGATCATAAGATAAAATAGTGATCTATAAAATACTTGGCAGATCTTAATTCTGTACAAAAAAGTTCTATATTACGAGTAATATTACCATTATACTAGATGTTCAACATCTGTGTAAAATTTTTTTTGACCTTTTAAGGGAATAAAATGTAGCAGCCTTTTATTTCTGTATTTAGTTTCCTGACTAAGTTTTACTCATGCCACCTTGATCAAAATATGTTTATTGGGCTGGGGTTGTAGCTCAGTGATAGAGTGCTTGCCTCTCATGCATGAGGCACTGGGTTCAATCCTTAGCACCACATAAATAAATAAAGGTATATATCCATCTACAACATATATATGTGTGTTTGTGTGTGTGTGTGTGTGTGTGTGTGTGTGTGTGTATTTTATAGTACTCAGTATTTACTGAGCTCCTCTCATTTGAGACTCTTCTAGTCTCTGAAGTGAACAAAACTGACAAAATTTAGTACCTTCATTAGACTTAAAACAGTAGAATAAGACATGTAGTAAACACATAAATAAGAAAAATATATAGTTTGTTAGTTGATTATGAATCCTTACAGAAAAATTAGGGGAGAGAAATAGATAGGATTAAAGGTATAGGGATCCAGTGGATGGAAAGTGAAGACTCTTACTCCCAATCTCTACTCATTTTTAAAGTCCACAGGTAGGACAGTCTTCCTTGGAACTAACAAAACATCAGTATTTGATAATAATAATTCTTTTGATTGTATTTTCCCCTCTCTTTTATTCCAAACAGTAATCGGGCCTTTTGTAGGGCTTGTCTGTTTTCCTGATCTGAGTTCCTTGAAGTTGGCAGAGTAAACTGAGAAGAGAGTCCGGTGTTTTTGAGAAGGAGAGGCAGGAACAGCAAGCATAGATTATATTTTCAGACTTGGAGGAGGACAAAATATGTTCTGTCGGTCCCAAAGACAAGTTGCAGTGCCTGGAGAATAGTACTACTGTAATGTACTTTGGAAGGTTGTACCCATGCTATTAAGGTACTTAGCATTTGAAAAAATTACTTTGTGAAGGTGTGGCAAAGAAGCTATTGGGCTCCCTATTCATGTTACCATTATGTATTGAAGAGTAATCATTTTATCTCACTTTTCAAGCAATGTATATCTTTCCAATTTTTATTAACCTTTCTTTGGTGGCCCCAAAATGACCAAGACCAAATTTCTCATCCTGGTTGAATGAAATTTGTCACCTTCAGTTTAATTTAGCAAAAATAAGGTAATATGACATTGTTTAAACATTCAAGTTTGAAGAATAAGATTTGTCTTGCTAGAACCCTAGTTTATTATGTCTTTATTAATTAATTATTAATTCTTATATGGAGAAAAAATCTTGAAATGCAAAGCAACAGAGACCTGAATTTCTGGCATATTGAAGAATTCTCTCCACTGGACTTACTGGGTGGACAAATAAGCAATCTTTTTCTTGAATTTACACCTTCATATTAGTAGGTGGTTATTACCACATACAAACTTTATCCAGTGAGTTAAAAGTTACTGAAAAGGGACAGTCAACTTCAAACCCTGGGAAATGGAAAAATGATATTAAAGCCCTCAGTTGTACAATAACACCTGATTGACACAAGATCACACACGACAGTGGTTTTAAAACTTTTCAATTTTGGACACAGCTAGGAATTTTCTCAGACATAGGGTGTTATCTTTCCCTGTCTAGCCATCTGTTTAGTCTCAAATTTCATCCTTATTCCAAACATTTCCAGGCTTATTCATCTGTCAAGAATAATCTTATTTATACTCATAAGCTTACACCAATTTTTAGACTAATTATATTTATTTTATTAATCCACCCCCCAAGTTTAATAAAACTGATAGAGACAACTCAAGTTGTCAAAGTAATATAAATATAATAAAGCATGTGATATCCTCTCACGTACACAGGATTTACTGGAATTTGAAGCTAAGGGTGCCCACTCCTTCCTGTGGTCTCATATGAAGTCACTGGTCTTAATCCTTAATTTTATAAGCTTTTAGTTCCTAAATTTTGCCTTCAAAATTTCCTTTATAAAAAAACAAACTTTATTTTATTTGTTCATTTTTATGTGGTGCTGAGGATTGAACCCAATGCCTCACACATGTCGGGCGAGTGCTCTACCACTGAGCCACAACCCCAGCCCTTAAAATTTCCTTCTTAATAGTGTATTTCCAAACTTTTTGTGTCCTATTTTGGGTTGGGAGATCAGCTCACTTAAAAGTTCTGAAATTAATATATATATATATATATATATATATATATATATACACCTTGGTTTTAGTAAAAGATCTAAGTCTTTTAGAATCTCAAGCTGATGACAAAAATAATTTGCAAAGTGAGGCACAAAATTGTGTATGCAGGACTTACAGAGGAGGTGCCAAAAACGTGCCTGGCAATTTACATAAAGATATAAAAGTCAGATGTGAACGTACAGGAATTTCTTAAAAGAATATGTCAGTGTGCTGTGGAATTTTTCAACATCTCTTCCTTCCCCACGTTAGGGAAAGGAATGATGGTAATTTTCCTTCATTTCATGTGTAATACAAGAGTAGTTGTATTTTTGTTTTTGTTTTAGTTCTTGTTTTTAATTTTGTTTATTTATTTATTTATTTTTAATTGTTGGTCCTTCAAAACATTACATAGTTCTTAATACATCATATTTCACAGTTTGATTCAAGCGGGTTATGAACTCCCAACTTTACCCCGTATACAGATTGCTGTATCACATCAGTTTACCCTTCCATTGATTGACATATTGCCTTTCTAGTGTCTGATGTATTCTGCTGTCTGTCCTATTCTCTACTATCCCCCCTCCCCTCCCCTCCCCTCCCCTTTTCTCTCTCTACCCCTTCTACTGTAAATCATTTCTTCCATTTATATTATCTTGTCTTACCCCTCCTTTCCTCTTATATATCATTTTGTATAACACTGAGGATCACCTTCCATTTCCATGCGATTTCCCTTCTCACTCCCTTTCCCTCCCACCTCTCATCCCTGTTTAATGTAAATCTTCTTCTCAAGCTCTTCGTCCCTACCCTGTCCCTGTTTACTCCCCTTATATCAAAGGGGTCATTTGGTATTTGTTTTTTAAAGATTGACTAGCTTCACTTAGCATAATCTGCTCTAATGCCATCCATTTCCCTCCAAATTCTATGATTTTGTCATTTTTTAATGCAGAGTAGTACTCCATTGTGTATAAATGCAATTCATATGGAATAATAAAAGACCCAGAATAGCAAAAACAATGCTAAGCAGGAATTGTGAATCAGGCGGTATAGCGATACCAGACTTCAAACTATACTACAGAGCAATAGTAACAAAAACAGCATGGTACTGGTACCAAAACAGGCGGGTGGACCAATGGTACAGAATAGAGGATACAGTAACCAATCCACAAAACTACAACTATCTTATATTTGATAAAGGGGCTAAAAGCATGCAATGGAGGAAGGATAGCATCTTCAACAAATGGTGCTGGGAAAACTGGAAATCCATTTGCATCAAAATGAATCTGAATCCCTATCTCTCGCCATGCACAAAAGTTAACTCAAAATGGATCAAGGAGCTTGATATTAAATCAGAGACACGGCATCTGATAGAAGAAAAAGTTGGTTATGATCTACATACTGTGGGATCGGGCCCCAAATTCCTCAGTAGGACACCCATAGCGCAAGAGTTAACAACTAGAATCAACAAATGGGACTTACTCAAACTAAAAAGTTTTTTCTCAGCAAAAGAAACAATAAGAGAGATAAACAGGGAGCCTACATCCTGGGAACAAATCTTTAATCCACACACTTCAGATAGAGCCCTAAGATCCAGAATATACAAAGAACTCAAAAAATTAGACAATAAGATAACAAATAACCCAATCAATAAATGGGCCAAGGACCTGAACAGACACTTCTCAGAGGAGGACATACAATCAATCAATAAGTACATGAAAAAATGCTCACTATCGCTAGCAGTCAGAGAAATGCAAATCAAAACTACCCTAAGATACCATCTCACTCCAGTAAGATTGGCAGCCATTAGGAAGTCAAACAACAACAAGTGCTGGAGAGGATGCGGGGAAAAGGGCACTCTTGTTCATTGCTGGTGGGACTGCAAATTGGTGCGGCGAATTTGGAAAGCAGTATGGAGATTCCTTGGAAACCTGGGAATGGAACCACCATTTGACCCAGCTATTCCCCTTCTCGGTTTATTCCCTAAAGACCTAATAAGAGCATGCTACAGGGACACTGCTACATCGATGTTCATAGCAGCACAATTCACTATAGCAAGATTATGGAATCAGCCTAGATGCCCTTCAATAGATGAATGGATAAAAAAAAATTGTTTTTAATTTTGAATGCTTAGTGACTCATGTATCCTGGAGCTTAAACAATACAGCATACTTATATTCATTTACCCCTTGAGAAATTTACAAGGTGAGAGTTTCTGTTCATTACAACTGAAGAAGCATGGGGGCCACTGAGAATGGCCAACATTCCCACTGTTTTCAGAGGCAATGATGCATACCTGGGAATAGTCAGAGGTCATCTTAAAAGGGTGTCCACTTAAGAGAGCTTCCTGTCCCCATGCAGGCTAAGCAGAAAGATGCAGAAAACTGGTAATGCAATATGCATTGAAATCAACCACCTGAAAGAAAGGCATTGCTCTCTCAAGGGAGCTTCAGTCGAATGTATCTGGTTGGGAGACAGAATTCTCAGAAAATCCACAAAGCACCCCACAATAAAAAATACTTTATAGCCCTGAAAGCACCAACTAACTCCACCTTGCCCTAACAGCAGACAAACAAATGTTTTTTAAAAATTTCTTTTCTGTTCCATACATATCTTTCAACCCCACAGAACACAGAAAATGTGATGGGAGAAGGAAAAGCACAAGGACAAGTAGAACCACTTTGCAGCCTAAAGTGTACCTCTAGTTTGTGGAGCACAGGAGTTTTAACTTGAGTGGAAATTTGGAATTCTGTCTCTTACATGCAGTGGACATTTTCATTTTTTAATTTTGGGGGACTAAAAATAACCAGAGGGTGTTTCATTACTTGGATATTAGCAGAAAAGTCATACAGCCTGTTGGAAATATTAGCAAAGGATTAAAAAAAATCTAGATTCTATTTGAAAAATTGAGTAGAAATATATTTTTTTACATTCCTATTTTGAATAGTATTTGACTTTAAACAATTCTTTTTCAAATCTGAACTTAATTATCTAATTAACTTCTGGCTGGAAAGGTAAATGTAAATGTTTTCGAATTTTTTAAAGGTAGTTTTTGCCTTAGTTTGGATTTATTTATAAAATATCATTGTTTGCTTACTTTGTTTTCAGAATATAAATTTTCAAGTTGAACATTTATTTCATTAAATACTATAGTATTTTAAAATTGTACTGTTTTTCAGTGTTAATCATTTAACTCTGTAAATCATTTATGCATGATATTCATTCATGAAAAACTTTATCCTAGTAATTAGTATAGGGAATGAATCTATTATGTTTAGTGAGATACTGACTCTGCTTATTTCTTGTCATCCCAGAGGTAATTCCTTGGCATATTTCAATTGAAAGGTTATTGTAATGTTTTAAAGAGCTATGCTTTTTAAAATTTTTTATTTGCTTTATTTAGTTATACATGACAGTAGAATGCATTCATGCACTTTGATATGTCATACATAGATGGGATATAATTTCTCATTTTTCTGATTTACATGTTGCAGAATCACATTGGTGATGCAGTCATATATATATATACATAAAGTAATAATGTCTGTTTCGTTCTGCTATTCTATCCCCATAGCCTCTCCCCTCCCTTCCCTTCACTCTTCTCTAACTAATCTAAAGTAACTCTGTTCTTCCTTAGGGCTCCCTGCCTTATTGTGAATTAGCATCTGCATATTAGAGAAAACTTTGTTTTTGGGATTGGCTTATTTCACTTAGCAAGATATTCTCCAACTCCATCCATTTATCAGCAAATGCCATAAAGAGCTATGTTTATGAAGATAATTGCAAACTTTTTTTGGTAGCTTCGGTGGAATGACTCAAATAAATGTGAATCAGTTCAACATGTCTTAAACGAGTACATGAACTCATTTGACTGAATATTTTATATAGAGGAAAATTTGCTGTTTAGGGGGAAATATAGGATTTTTAAAAATAAGTTGAATTAATATGACTATTTAAAATTGTCCTACTTGCTAATATAATTATCCAAAGAAAGAAGCAAACATGCATAGATAGGAAAGGAAGAAAAAAATTACATTATTAGCAGATGATTATATACCTGGGAAACCCATGGAACTCAAATGAAAAACTGTTTTAAACAAAGTTGTTATAAATAATAGAAAAGCTATTAAGAAGTTAGCAGGGTGTTCCACATCTGTAATCCCAGCTATGTGGGAAGCTGAGGCAGGAAGTTCACAAGTTCAAGGCCAGTGTCAGCAACTTAGAAGACCCTATCTCAACAAAAAATTTAAAAAGTGCCAGGGTTGGAATTCAGTGGTAGAGTGCTTGCCTAGCATGGACAAGGACTTGGATTTAAAGCTTCAATAGTTAAAACATTTTTTTTTTTTTTTACTAACAGTGATTTGACAGATTGATAGAACAGTGTAGTCTACAAATAAAAGTATTTGGAAGAACAGTTATGGGCAAGGTCATATTTAGTAAAAGCTGGGCCCAGTATTTTGGGCCTATTGTTCTAACTACTCAGGAGGTTGAGGTAGGAGGATTACTTGAGCCCAGGAATTTGACATCAGACTGGGCTATGTGGCTAGACCCCCATCTTTAAATACTTAAATAAATAAGTAAGAAAAAAGTAAAATGGTTTTGTTTGTAAATGGTGTGGGTACAAATAGCTTTCTTGAGAAAAATGAATTTGGAATTATAAATCATACATATATCCATATTTAGTTCTAGAAAAATGAAAGGTTTGAATGTACAAAAGAAAAATCAGAAGTACTAAAAGATAAACTATAAACAGGAAAATAATTGTAACATTTAAAGCAAAGGGCCAATCCCTTTAATGTGTAAAAATCTTTTACAAATCAATAAGAAAAATACCATTATAGATCTTAATGGAGTACTTGAACAGTTATTCCTTAGAAAGGAAAATATAAGTTGCTTTTAAAAATAATGAAAAATTGTCCAAATTAAAGAAATGAAAATGATCACAGAAAGAAATTATTATTTTTCCTTAAAAAGTGTACCACATATCTAAAAACTTGAAACAGAAGTATTCTCCAGGATGTAAGGAAATATATTGTATGTGGCATCATAGATTGCAACCTCCTCATTCAAGAGTAATTTCACAGTAGCTTCTAAAATTTAAAATATGCATACATTAAATATGGCTACTTAATGTCTAAAAATGTATCCTTTAATAGACTCTCAAATGGGCAAAATATCATATGGATAAAATTTTCATTGAAGCATTGTTTCAAATTGCCTAATGTTAGAAACACCCTAAATGTTCATCACTAGGGCATTGTTCCCAGGCACAGTGGAGACATATCTGTAATCCCAGTGACTTGGGAGACTGAGGCAGAAGGATTGCGAGTTCAAAGCCAGTCTCAGCAACTTGGTGAGGCCCTAAGTAATTTAGCAAGACCCTGTTTCAAAAAAAAAAAAAAATTAAAAGGGCTGGAGACATGGCTCAGTTGTTAAGCATCCCTGGGTTTAATCTCTGTTATCAAAACAAACAAAAAACTAGGACATTTGTCAAATAGTGTACCTATGTATCTTGTATGTGGGTACATGTATGTGTACATCTGTTTCCTCATTCCTTTGGTTGTCATTCTTTAAGTACTGACAGTTTCTCTCTTCCTCTCTCTCTTTCTCCCCTCCCCCTTTCTCCATGTGTGTGTAGAGAAAGAGATTACCAAATTTTATATTAATTCTCTCTCATGAATTTCCTTATCCAATTGATATTTGATATCTCCATTTGGATGTCATAGTTATCCTTCTTATGGACATGACTATGAGACATCTTGTACTTGGCATGCCGAAACTCCTCATCTTCCTCACTTTTTTGAGCCTACCCCATCTGAATGTATAGCAGTTTTCAACTTTTTACTCAGTCAGCCTAAAAGCCCTAAAATCTTCCTCACTTTCTTTCATACTAGATTCTGGTTGGTCCAGTAATTACTTTTGGTCAGATTACATCCAGAATCCTAACACTTTTCACCACAGGAGTTGCTACTTCATTAATCCACATCATCATCATTTCTTGCCTGGATTATTGCAGTGACTTCTAACTAGCTGTCCTGCTTCTCCACTTTTACCTGTACACTCTATCCTCATCAATGCAACGAGAATAATTATTTTAAAACATTAGACAAAATCAAATGTTATTATTCTGATTATAACACTACAATAACATCTCCTTTGCTCAAAGTAATAGTCAAAGACCTTCTAGCAGCCTACAAGGACCTCCATGACTTGGCCCTTACTAATTTTCTGACATCATTCCCTATTACTCTCCCTCTATGTAATTCATCCACTCAAACTGGATTTATGTGCATTAACGATAGGGGATTTTTTTTTTTGCCTGAAATGCTCTTTCCTTGCATAGCTAAATAGCTAACTCCCCAGTCCCCTTCAAGTCTTCACTAAAATATTACCTTTTCAGTGATTTATCCTGACCACTCTATTGCTTATCCCTCAGCATTTGTGATCACTCTTGTTTTGTCTTGTCTTTATTACATAGTACTTAACACCTCTTATAGCTTTTACTCATTTGTTATGCTTGTAGTAGGTTGTTTGTCCTCACAACACTAGAATGTAAGTTTTATGCATTTTTTCAATGAGAGACCTTGAATATACAACATATATTGAATCAATAAGCAATCTGTAAGAAAATTTTTAAAAAATATAAATATTCATGTCCTTCTAAAATGTATGTTCATACAAATTATTTAAATGATTGTAAATACATACAATATCTCCGGAAGAATACAAAGGAATCTGTTAATTATGTTTGCCTTTGTGATAAACAGTATCCAGGATGGGAAGGCAGGCACATTATATACTATTAGAATTTGAACCAGTGACTTCTTGAATTTAAAAAAAAAATCCTACTTCAAAAATTTAAAATACACAGTTGAGCCTAATCTGGTATTCGAAATTCTTTATAAAATAGAACTTTTTGAATTCCCTGAAAGTGTTCATTTGTATTACCACTAGGTGGCACATATCAACCAATATGTTCTTAAAGGTTCCCAGGGAAGTTTTAAACAAAGCTTTCAGTTCCCTTAACTCACTCAAATTTATTTGGGCTATATCACATTGATTTTTCTTAGGGGGAAAAAAACACTTTTTAATACTATACCCATAGGTATAGCATCTCTCCCACCCCTTCTCACCAAGGAGCACTTTACCCAACTGAGCTTACATCCCAAGCCTGCCTGCCTTCTTTCCTTCCTTCCTTCCTTCCTTCCTTCCTTCCTTCCTTCCTTCCTTCCTTTCTTATTTTTTTTTTTTTGAGACAGGGTCTCCTTGAGTTTTTGAGGGTCTCCCTACTTTGCCTAGGCTGGCCTTAAACTTGCAGTCTGCTGAGAGCCATAGCCAAGTAGGAACAACACATGGCATTTTTGGTTGAAAGGTGACTCCAGCAAGCCATTGAGATGATAATGATTATGTTAAGATGTGCATTCAATTGGAGATTAGACCCTTGCTGTCCGCCTTGGACTGCTACTTTGGGACTGCTACTTTGGAGCTCTGGGACTCCTGAAGAGTTCCCATTGGTTGGGGAAATGCGGTAGGAGGGAATTCCAGAGGAGGGATTTCCTGTTGGTAGTGTGTCCCAGGAGAAGGCCGCATGCCTGGCATTTGCGGGAGTTTTGGAAATAAAGTTTGTTCCTGCTTGAGTGGCTCATGATTTTGTGCCCAGCCAGACTGCGGCAGCAATCCTTTTACTCAGCCTCCTAAGTCTAGGATTACAGATATGAACCATACCCACCTAGTAGCAACTGTTTAGTGCCATGTAAGCATTAGGTGATTTTTCACTATAATTTCTTACTTAAAATCATGAAAACATTGGAATTGTAGAAGTACCTCAAATATGCAAAAGCTAGCTTAGATAATCGGGTTTTTTTGGGTTTTTTTGTGGGGCGGGGGAGGGGGTACCAGAGATTGATCTTAGGGGCTCATAACCACTGAGCCACATCCCCACCCAGCCCTTTAGAGACAGAGTCTCATTGAGTTGCTTAGTGCCTCAATAAGTTACTGAGGCTAGCTTTGAACTCTCAATCCTCCTGCCTCAGCCTCCTGAGCTACTAGGATTACAGGTCTGTGCCACTGTACCTGGCTAGATATTCTTAAAAAGTAATTTAAAATTTCCAGTTTCAATAAATTGAATCTGCCTATATCTTTTTACTAAGAAATACCTTAATGAATGAAATTTGTAGATCCTGTGTACAAAGGTGTACTTTTATTTGATAATATTGTTTTACTGTATATAAAATTAATTAATTATATAAAATTAATCAACATCCAAAACAAAAGTAGCAATCACTTTCTGAATGCTTTTATATTATGCAATGAGGTGTTAAGCAAATGAGTACTGCAGAAGTTACAAAGATGAAATATTATTTATTTCCTTTATCTTTGTAGGTTGTTCATTGTATGATGGTGACAGTCATGAGCACAAATAGCTATAATACAAATCATAATGTAAAACACCATTAAATGAAATAATAATTGCAATAGGAGTAGATAGTTGATATTAATTTGGGGATTCCAAGAATATTGGTGGCATTTGAGAAGAGCTTTATATTTAGTTTCATTCTATAAATTGAATATGGATGCTATAGGAATTTAAATTTCTATGTAAAGGGTGAATTATGTTCTATGTCTGAGATAAAGTTATGATCTTTATACACAGGTGGCAAATATGAATGAATATCCATGTTTTTATGATGGTAAAATTTTCCAAAAAAAAAGGTGGCATGAATTTTATAAATTGTAACAAAAAACATGGAAACCTTTAAAGTTTGGAAAAATTACTTGATTAGATAATATTTATAGTCAGCTTTAACCCATGGATTCTTCATTTTCTAAAGAACTAAGTAAGCATGTAGAAAATGTGCTATACCTTCATTGCAATTCTTTTTTAGTTCTTATATCCTAAAAAACTATTACCTATTACATAAGTTTCATGGAAGTTTATGGTGCACATATTATTAATATTCACATTTTCCAGATAACCAGGCACAAAAAGTTTAAGAAACGTTCTAAATATAAGATGAATCATAATATAAGCTCAGAGAGCTAAGCATCTGACCCTTTTGACTATTAGCTTGCAAAATTCCTACAACTGCACTAAACTGTTAAGTCATAAAGCAACAATCACAGACCAAAGTCTGAGTAATATATTATACAATGCTCAAAGTAGATTTACTTCCAGCTCAATAGGTAGGTTTGGATTTTAAAATAAAATTACATATTTAAAAATATATCTTATTCTTTTTTCTATTTTCTAGCCAGGAAAATGTACAAATAAAAAGAAGTGGTATAAAAGTGCACTTCAAGAAGCATATCTATTCTATGGATATTCTCATGAGCAAAGACTGGAAATGTGCTGCCTATCAAAGCAGGGTATATGAGTTTTTTGTTTTTACCACCCCAAAGAAGGATTTATTTATTTATTTAAAATCTTTACACATTTTAAAATCTCTGTATCTTTATAGGGAGATACTATGTCTGTGTCCGCTGGAAAATAATTTTGCATTAATTAAAGCATGTATTTTGTCCTTGGAAGCTACTTTTGATGACAAAAATATATTCTATTAAAAACTGGGATTGTAATTAATGCTTCTGGTTATCTTTTTATCTATGCAGGTCTTCTTGTATATTTCAAAACCAATATAAATAATTCAAAATTAGAAACCATAGCTTTAAAACTTACTTCTGATATGATAATTTTACTTGGATATGTATATTTTTTCAGAACATAGTATTTTGAAAATGTTTTATTTTTAAGTAAATTCAAGCCAGGAATAAAAGATGAACTATTATAATTAAGCAAAAATCTATTTCAAAGAAAATTCTCTTGAATCATAAATGTTATGGTTTATTTCTTAACCTAATTCATTAGAAAGATTATAATAGATATAACACATATTAAGTCTAAAAGAGTATGATTGTCACATAAAAATGATAATTTTCAATAAACTTAAATATGTTGTAATTTTTTTAACTTAGTGATCATAATTTTTATGTTTCACAAGGCCCCTTCTTTCTTTATTACCTTTATTTCTAAAAAAGATTGCTCTGTGGGAGGATCTGGCCTTCAGTGATGACTAAATTTTAAAGAAATAGTGATTATTTTCTCCTTTGGAAAAGTTTTATGTATATTTTCAATTAATTTATATGAAAATATTTTACTTGAGAAAAAGTTTAAATGTAACCCAACCACTTAAATTTAGGTTTTAAAGAAAATAAGTAGATTTGAAAAGAATGGAAAAAGAATGATAAGCACACCACACAGGTTTATTCTGAAACCAGGAGAAGAGACATTTATTGCCACAAATGCAATTTTATTCCTTATGCTGAAAATATAATGTCTGTGTTTATTAGCAATAAAGGTTGAACTTACTCTATTGTCACAAATACAATTTTGTGTCTTGCACAGACTATATACAGTTATCTTGTTTAACTACAATAGGCCTTGAAACATTTTTAACCATTAGTACCTTTAAGTAATATAGTCATTTACTTTAAAGTTATATTACATCTATCTCCCACTCACAATACACTTGCTCTCACAATAAGTTTTGGAAATATATCTTGGCCAAGGTGTGTGCCAGGCTATTTCTGCCTTATATCCTTTGGCATTTTCTATTCCAAGATCCTGAGGAGGCATATTTTTTGTTTGATTTTTTTAGTAGTAGCTCATTTTCTTGATGAAAGTTTGATGATTTCTGCATGCAGAATTTGTAAAATTTAGTATGATTCTTGGGAGCCATAAGCTGAAATACTTTCATTTTTGTCCTCCGGGTGGCTAGAGTTGGGGAACATGAACAGATATCTAGGAGTTCCATCTTTACTATGGAACTCAGAGCTCACTCAGAGTCACTATCTCTAAAATAATCAATTTAATCCTTTGGTCTGCTTAGCATACAGTGTGGATTCTGATACAGAATTTGACTTCTTATGTGTTCAAAGTACTTTTGAGAGATAATTACCCATTAATAAGATATTTCACAAAAGATGAGTACCTTAGAGACAACTCATTTATTTCATTCCAGCAAATTTGAGGATTTCTTCACCTAACAATTGCTTGTTCTAACACAGAAATAATTCTACTAATATTTAGCTCGTATTCTTTGTACTCTACAGAAATTGGCACACTCTGATGTCTGATACAAGTCTTTCATTGTTGAAATATGCAGGATCATTAAATAATATGTAAATAAGATTCAATCAGACTATAACAAATTTCAAAGTTCTGTCTACATGATTTAGTTGCTCTTTTTTTGTTGTTGTTCTTGAATTAACTATTGCTCCAACTTGGTAATTCTTTTAGTGGGGCTTGAAACCTATTTATAGGAACATTCATTATAATAGTATTTTTAAAAAATAGTATTTTAAAAAATATAATAGTATTTTTATAATAGTATTTTAATCCCACTCTCAACAATCACTGATCCTTTTGTTACTATCTCCATAGTTTTGCCTTTTCCAAAATGTCATATAGACTTAAGTGTGTAGCCTTTTCATATGGCTTCTTTCACATAGTAACATGCATTTATGTTTCCTCCATGTCTTTACATGGTTTTTATAGCTCACTTAATTTTAGTACTGAATAATATTCCATTGCTTATATGTACTATAGTTTATCATTCAATCTCTTAGGAACATCTTAATTGGGTCCAAGTTTTGTCAGATATGAATAAATATACAGTAAACATTAAAGCACAAGTTTTTGTGTCAGCATAAGTTTTCAGTCCCTTTTGGAAAATGCCAAGAAGCATGATTCCTGATCAAATGATGAGAATATGCTTAGTTTTATAAGAAATCATTATACTGCTTTCTAAAGTGGCTGTACCACATTGCATTTCCATCAGCAATAAATGAGAGATCTTATTTTTTCACATCTTCACCATAATTTGGTGTTGTCAGTTTTTTGGGGGGTTTTAGCCATTCTTATAGGTATGTAGCATTTTCTTGCTGTTTAATTTACAATTCCCTAATTACATATAGTGTTGAATATCCCTTCATATGTTTATTTGCCATCTTTATATTTTCTTTGGTGAGGAATCTATTCAGATCTTTTGCACAATTTTAAATAAATTGTTCATTTTCTTAGAGTTTTAAGAGTACTTTTAGCTGAGGATGCTGGTGCAAACCTATAATCTTAGCAGCTTGAGAAGCTAGGACAGGAATAGCTCGAGTTTAAGGTCAGCCTCAGCAATATAGGGAATCCTTCAGCAACTTAATAAGACCCTCTTTCAAAATAAAAATAAATAAATAAGTACCTGTGAGTCAAATACCTGGTACCTAAATAAATAAATAAATAAGTGGTTCTTAGCATATTTTGAATACTAGCCCTTTATCAGGTATGCATTTTGTAAACATTTTCTCCATTCTACAGAAGGTCTTTTCATTATCTTTTTTTATTAATTTAAAAAACATAAATGACAGCAGAATGCATTACAATTCTTATTACATGTATACAGCACAATTTTTCATATCTCTGGTTGTATATAAAGTATGTTGACACCAATTCATGTCTTCATACATGTACTTTGAATGATGATGTCTATCACATTCCACCATCCTTGCTAATCCCCTGCCCACTCCCTTTGCCTCCCACCCCTCTGCCCTATCTAGAATTCATCAATTCGTCCCATGCTCTCCCTCCCTACCCCACTATTAGTCAGCCTCCTTATATCAGAGAAAACATTTGACATTTGTTTTGGGGGGCATTGGCTAACTTCACTTAGCATTATCTTCTCCAGTGCCATCCATTTACCTGCAAATGCCATGATTTTATTCTCTTTTATTGCGAGTATTTTCCAGAGCAGATGTTTTTAAATTTGAAGTTGAGTTTATCATTTCTTTCATGGACCATGCCTTTATATTGTATTTAAAATGTCATTGCCATGTTCAAGATCATCTAGATTTTCTTCTTATTGTATTAGTCAGCTTTCTGTCACTGTAACAAAATACCTGAAATAGTTAACTTATACGGAGTAAAGTTGGTTTTTTTTTTTTTTTAATTTTGGCTTACAGTTTTAGAGGTCCCAGTAGATATCAAGTGGACCCATTGCTTTTAGGTCTTTAATGAGATACCTTTTTGAGTGGATGTGCTTATCTCTAGCTTTTTTTGCTAGTGTTATCCACTTTAAAAAAATAGACGGTCTGGGTCCACAGAAAAGTGAGTAGAAGGTACATACAGCTCCCATATATTTTCTGAAGTTACCACACACAGCCTCCTCACTCAAATTCTCACAACACATAGTTCATTTGTTGTAATTGATTAATCCACATTGACATATCATTAGCACCCGAAGGAACAATGACAGGGAACATGTTCTAGAGTAAAGTACTTGCCTTATGGCCTGGAAGCAAAAGAAATGGAAAAAGGAAATGGCCAAGGTCCCACAAACTTCTTTGAGGGCATCTCCAGTAATGTAAAGACTTTCCACAAGGCCACACCTCCTAAAGCATTACCCTTCAACACATGGGCCTTTGGGAGACATTCAGATCAAAATGTATTGGCTGTGTACTAGGAATTTTATAGTTTGCATTTTATATTAAGTTTTAGAACCTATTTGAGATTAATTTTTGTGAAGGGTATAAGATCCATGTCTATATTAATATTTTTTGCCTGTAAATATCCAGTTATTCTGATACTATTTCTTGAAAAGACTATGTTTTTGCTATATTGTATTGCCTTTGCTCTTTTGTCAAATATCTGCTATCTTTATGTAGGTCTGCTTCTGGACTCCCTTCTGTTTCATTTATTTATGTAATCTTTTATCAGTATCAAACTATTTTGATTCCTTTAGCTTTATAGTAAGTCTTGAAGGTGGGTAATATCAGTTCTCCAACTTTTATCATCTTCAAAAATATTTTGGTTATTTTGGTCTTTTTTTCTCTCCATTTAACCTTATAATCAGTTAACTGATGTCCACAAAATAAATTGCTGACACTTTTGTTTGGAATTGCATCATCCATAAATCAAGTTAAGAACAATTAACATCATAACAATGTTGTTTTTCTAATCATGAACATAGAATGTCTCGATGATGATGATGATGGTGATGATGATTTTTGTGGTGCTGGGGATCAAAACCAGGGTTTCTTGCATGCCAAGCAAGTTCTCTACCAATTGAGCTGCATCCCCAGTCTGTATTTCTTCATTATCATTATTATAATTATTATTATTTCTTCAGAGTTTTGTGGTTTTCCTTTAGATATTATACATAGTTCATTGGATTTTTGCCAAACCATTTTATTTTGGGAATATTTATGTAAATGATAATGTCTTTTAATTTCAAATTCCACTTATTTGTTGTAGGTATATACAAAAGGGACTGACTTTTACATGAGATTATCTTATAACTTGGCTATGATCATTTATTAGTTCCAGGAGGTTTTGTTTTGTTTTGTTAATTCTTTTGTATGTTTTATAGACAACAAACATCTATGTACAAACACGATTTTATTTTTTATTTGAAAACTTTGTTTTATTTCCTTTGTCTTATTTCATTAGCTAGAAACTCCATCACAATGTTTTAAAAAAGTGGTTTGAGGGAACATTATTTGATTGTCCTTGATCTTCACAGGAAATCTTCTAGTTTGTAATTATTAAATGAGATATTAGCCTTAGATGTTTTAAAATATGTTCTTGATCAAGTTGAGTAAGATCCTCTCTTAGTTTGCTAAGATTTTTATACTGAATGGTGTTGGATTTTTGTCAGTTGCTTTCCTACCATCTACTGATATGATCATATGATGGTTTTTCTTTGTGTTGGATTATATTAATTTAATTTCAAATGTTGAACTACCTTGCATCCTTGGAATAAGTCTCACTTGATCATGATGTATTATTTCTTTTACATTGTTGAATTTGATTTGCTAATATTTTGTTTCATTAAGTATTTTTGTATCTATGTTCATAAGCAATATTTGTCTATAGTTTTCTATCCTTCCAGGATATTTATCTGTTTTTGGTATTAGTAAAGAACTGACCTCATTGAATGAGGTAAGAAATATTTCCTCTACATCTGTCTCCTGAGTTTGTGTACATAATTTCTTTCTCAAATATTGGGTAAAATTACCAGTGAAACCATTTGAGCTTTGTGCTTTTTATTTTGGAGTGTTATTATATTTATTCAGTTTCTTTAATATATGTGGATCCATTAAAATTTGCTGATTTTTCTTGTGGGAGTTTTCGCCAAGTGCATCTTTCATGAAAGTGATTCATTTAAATATGTTATCAAATTTATGGACATAGAATCTGTGTTGATAAAATTTCTTTATTAGCCTTTTAATGTCAATGGTAACTGAAAAGATGTCACCTTCTTTCATTTCCAGTGTTATAATTTGTGTCTTTTTCTTTTCCTTTTCTTTCTTGTTTGTTTGTTTGTAGTTAGCCTCAGTAGAGTCTTATTGATTATATTGATCTTTCAAAGAACTATCTTTTGGCTCTGTTGACTTTTTCTATTTACTTCCTGTTTTTAAACTACTTGATTTAAGCTATTTCTTCATATTTTTTGCTTAATTTAGATTTAATCTGCTTTTCTTTTTCCAGTTTCCTAAATGAGATGCTTAGTTATTGGTTTTAGAACTTTCTTCCTCTCTGCTACGTATGCATTCATTACTGTAAATTTCATTCCGAGCACTGGTTTTGCTGCATCCCAGAACTTTTTAAAATTGATTAATTAATCTATTTGTCCTAATTTGTTATTCATAACACCAAATGCATTTCAATTCATTATACAAAAATGAAACGAGTTTTTTCATTTCTCTTGTTGTACACAAAGTAGAATCACACCATTCATGTCTTCATACATGTACCTAGGGTAATGATGTCCATCTCATTCCACCATCTTTCTTACCCCCATGCCTCCTCCCTCCCTTCCCTCCCCTTTGCCCTATCCAAAATTCCTCCATTCCTCCCATGCTCCCCCACCACCCCATTATGGATCAGCATCCACTTATCAGAGAAAACATTTGGCCTTTGGTTTTGGGGAATTAGCTTACTTTACTTAGAATGATATTCTCCAGCTCCATCCATTTACCTGCAATTGCCATGGTTTTATTCTCTTTTAATGCTAAGTAATATGCCATTGTGTATATTTACATAGTTTCTTTATCCATTTATCTATTGGAGGACATCTAAGTTGGTTCCACAATTTAGCTATTGTGAATTGTTCTGCTGTAAACATTGATGTGGTCATATCACTTTAGTGTGCTGTTTTTAAGTCCTTTGGGTATAAACCAAGGAGTGGGATAGCTGGTCAAATGGTAGGTCCATTCCCAGTTTTCTAAGGAATCTCCATACTGCTTTCCAGATTGGTTGCACCAATTTGCAGTCCCACCAACAATGTATGAGTGTGCCTTTTGCCCCACATCCTCACCAACACTTATTGTTACTTGTATTCTTAATAACTGCCATTCTGACTGGAGTGAGATGAACTCTTAGAGTAGTTTTGATTTGTATTTCTGTAATTGCTAGAGATGTTGAACATTTTTTCATATATTCATTGCTCTATTGTATATCTTCCTCAAAGAAGTATCTGTTCAATTCCTTACCTAGTTATTGATTGGGTTATTTGTTTTTTTTAGTGTTAAGGTTTTTGAGTTTTTTACATATCCTGGAAATTAGTTCTCTGATTTGCATGTGGTAAAAATTTGCTTCCAGGGCTGGGGACATGGCTCAAGTGGTAACGTGCTCACCTTGCATGCGTGGGGCGCTGGGTTCTATCCTCAGCATCACATAAAAATAAAATAAAAAAGATGTTGTGTCCACCGAAAACTAAAAAATAAATATTAAAAAATTCTCTCTCTCTCTAAAAAAAAAAGAAAAAATTGCTCCCATTCTGTAGGCTCTCTGTTTTTCTTATTGATTGTTTCTTTTGCAGAGAAAAAGCTTTTCAGTTTAAAACTATCTCATTTATTAATTGTGATTTAGGAGTCTAGTTAAGGAACTTGGGGCCTAATCCAACATGATGAAGATTTGGGCCTACTTTATCTTCTATTAGGTGTAGTGTCTCTGGTCTAATTCCTAGGTCACTGATCCACTTTGAGTTTTGTACATGGTGAAAAATAGGGGTTTAATTTCATTTTGGTATATATGGATTTCCAGTTTTCCTAGCACCAATTGTTGAGAGGCTATCGTTTCTCCAATGTATGTTTTTGGCACCCTTGTCTAGTATGAGATAAGTGTATTTATGTGGGTTTATCTCAGTGTCCTCTATTTTGTACTATTGTTCTACAACTCTATTTTGCATACCAGAAATTTTGATACCTTACATTTAATTTTCATTTAATTCAAAATGTCTTTTAAGTCAGGTACAGTGGCACTCACCTGTAATCCAGTGGCTCAGGAGACTGAGGCAGGAGGATCTCACATTAAAAGCCAGCTTCAGCAACTTAGTGAGGTCCTAAGCAACTTAGCAAAGCGCTGTTTCAAAAACTATAAAGGGCTAGGGATGTGTCTCAGAACTATAATGCCCCTGTGTTCAAAATCACTGGTACAAAAAAAAAATTCTTTTTTTTTAGTTTTTCTCTTGAGATTTTTTCTTTGATCCATGTGCTATTTAGAAGTATGTTGTTTAATCTTCAAGTATTTTGGGATGTGTAAGCTGTCTTTTTGCCATTGACTTCTAGTTTAATTCCATTGTGGTCTAGGAACAGACATCATTTTATTTCTTCAAAATTTTTTAAGATTTGTTTGTGGTCCAGAATGTGATCTGTTTTAGTGAACATTCCATATGAACATAAGAATGTATCTTATACAGTTGTTGTATGAAGTATCTATCAATGTAAAATATATACAGTTGACTGAGAGTGCTATGCCTTCTAGATTTGCCCGTTTCTGATAGAGGGGAATTGAAGTCCCAAGGTATAATACTGGGATAATTTTTTATCCTTTCAGCTTTATGAGATTTGTCTTTTGTTCAGTGCATACACATGAAGTGTTGTTATGTCTTTTTGGAGTACTGACCTCTTCTATAATGCTCTGTTTATTACTAACAACTTTCCTTGATTAGAAATTTACTCTATCTGAAATTAATATTGCTACTCCTACTTTTTTTTCATTGTGTTGGTATGATATATCTTTCTTTTAACTGTGCATGTAGGCCATTGATGTTTAATATGATTAAACATATTAATATATAGTGGAACTACCATCTACCATATTTGTTGCTATTTTCTATTTGTTGCCTTTATTCTTTGTTGCTATTTTTGTCTTCCATTCTTTTTGCCTTTTTGTGGTTTTAATTATGCATTTTGTATGATTTTATTCCCTTTACATTCAACAATTATACTTTTTTGAAAACTTGTAGTAGTTGCTTTAGAGTTTGCAGTATGCATTTATAACTAGGTCAAGTTCACTTACAAGTCACTGTACTCCTATATGGCTAGTGAAAACACCTTATAGTAACAAAATATTCCTAATTCTTCCCTCTTGGGCCATGAATCATTACTGGCATTCATTTTGCTTACATATAAGCATATGGAATCATATGTATATTCGTATATAAACATACACAGAAGATATGTACGTGAGTATAAATAGCCAAATGTATTATTATTTTTAATATTTTGAATACATTGTTATTAGATAAATTAAGAAAAATAAAAGTTTTTTTATTTGACCTCCACCATTCATTCTCTGTTTTTTTTTAAACATAGATCTGAGTTCTTTTAATATTTCTCATATGGCAGGTCTACCAGAAAAAAAATTCCTTAATTTTTGTTCATTCACAGAAGTCTTTATTTCTTTGCTTTTAAAGGATTTTTCAATATGATATTGAGTTTTAGGTTGATTTTTTCCACCAACACTTTATTCACTCTCTTATTGCTTATGTGGTTTCTGAGGAGAAGTTAGTTATAATTTTCATCTTTGCTTCTTTATGGGTAAGGTGGGTTTTTTTCCCCCTTCTGAATCACTCAAGAATTTTTTCTTGTTTAATTTCTTGTATTTTAACATAAATAAGACTAAGTGTAGATTTGTTAGCACTTATCTTGCTCAGTATTTCTCTGAGTTTTTGGACCTGTATTTGGTGCCAGATATTATTTTTGGGGAAATTCTGTGAAATTGTTTTTCAAATCATGTCTTTCCTGTCTCTCATTTTTCTTCTGGTACTCCTGTTATGTACAAATTACACTTGTGCACTTTTCTAGTTGTCTCATACTTCAATATTCTTTCCTCTCTCTTTTTTTGCCTCTTTTATTTTTGATTTTCAGTTTTTGTAGTTTCTATTAATATATCCTCAAGTTCAGAGTTTCTTTCTTCAGCTGTGTTTAGTTTGTTCATTAGCTCATCAGAAGCGTTCTTCCATTTCTTTTGATCCTTCAGCATTTTTTTTATTCTTTCTTAGAATTGCCATATCTTTGCTTATATTACCCACCAGTTCTTGCATGTCATCTGCTTTTTATATATTAACTATAATTGGCTTAAATTCACAATCTGATGATTATACTATTCCTACCAAATCTGATCCAGTTCTGGTGCTTCTCTGTCTCTTCAATTTGTTCATTTTGCCTCTTAATATGCCTTATAATTTTTATTGAAAGATGAGCATGATGTCTTGAGTAATAGGAACTATAATCATAATCTTGTACTAGTACAATGCTAAGGCATGAGGGGAGGAGAAACATTCTATAGTCCCATGATTAGGTCTCATTTCTAGGCTATGAACTTTATGTTTCTTTTTTTCTTAATTCTCTTCTGTCACTCTCTCTCTCTTTTCTTTTTTCTTTCTTTTTTTTTTTCATTCTTTTTCTTCACCTGTTTAGGTGATAAAGAACAACCCGAAGGGGCTGGGATTGGGCATTTGCTTCCCTCAGGTTGGTTAGGCTGTGGAAAAAAAAAACAGTATGTTAGAGGGCTTCATTTGAGGATAAGCCTTGTTCAGTTTTAATTATTTGTCAGGATTGATATTTCTATCTTTTAATTATAATAAGATCCACTGTTTTTTATTTTATTTTTTTTATTGGTAGTGGGGATTCAACCCAAGTGTGCTTTAACCCAAATGTGCTCTGGCACATTTCCTCTTCATCCTGCTAAACTCTTGGGAGAATTTTCTCTGTGCTACACAGTGAGAATGTGGTGGACCTCCTGGAGGAAAAACTCACAAAAGTGTTCCAAACTCTCCACCTATTTTTCATGACTGGAGTTTTTATCATTCAGGTTTGTCCATACTGAGCTTCCAGCAATATATCAGCTCAAGTTCTAGTTTTCCTATCCTTGTACAGTTTCCATGGAGATCTCAAGTAAGTAATGATTCTCTGTATTTGTGTATTTCTCCAAATTTTGTAGGACAGGTGTGCCATATGAAGTAAAGTCATTTTACTTCTCAGAGGGATCTAAGAATTGTTAATTTTTCAGTATGTTCAGCTTTTAACATGTTGGGATGAAGTAGCAACTTCTACTTCATCCCAGCATGTTAAAGTTGTTAAGACATACCAGCAGCTGGACTGTCTTCTACCTATTTAAGAAAGTAATCGAAGCTGTCACATTTAAAGCACAAACTAATAGTTTTTCAGAGGCTATCAATGGACATATTTTAAAATATATATATGGGGATGGGGGAGAAGCCATTGAATCATGTTTCCATTTATATTCCTCTCTAATATGGTTGTAATTTTTTTTAATTACCATCAATTTTGGGACCCAAAGCATAATTTCCTCTACTCATTTGGAACATTCTCATTTACTACCTGCTGCTCCTCTTTTGTACTTCAAAAATATGACTTGGATACAACTCAGAAGACGAATAGATACTCTTCATTATCGAAATCTACATTGCATGTCAACTGTTTTTTACTCTTTATTGTGAGAGTCCTTACATAGATTTCTGAAGAAAAGCTTTCACACTAGAGAAAATTTGGCACTTAGAAAGTGGTTAATATTGCTGAAGTTGAACACTGACCTTCTGTTATTAGTAGAGAAATCACTAATGGTCATAATATTTCAAGTATTGTTTAAGAATTTCCCTTTGGTGTTTGAAAATCACTGTGATTAATGCTTCCCAAGACGTTCTCCTGTTATTGTGAGATGATTCTACAGCTATTGAACATAAAAAGTTACTTGAACAACATTCTGGATATTTCTCTTCTTAATCTTCTAAATCTCTGTATTGGAAAATTTCCCTAAGAATGACTATATTTTGAGAGGAAATATAGCAAATGTCTATTATGTTTTTATTAACTCTCTGTATGCTAACAGAGTTGATTGAATCCTATTTTATTTTTTGAGTTGCTTTTCTCAGTTTTAGTTATTTGTCAGGATTGATATTTCTATCTTTAATTATAATAAGATCCACTGTTTTTTTTTTCTTTATTGGTAGTGGGAATTGAACCCAAGTGTGCTTTAGTACTGAGCTACAACCATAGTCTTTTATTTTTTTGTTCTGAGAAAGGGTCTCAGTAAGTTTCTTAGGCTGTCTTAAAACTTTGTGATTCACAAGTCACTGGGATTATAGGCATGCACTACTTCACCTGGCGTCACTGATCCCTTTTATAAAACTAGAATATATTGTGGGATTTTGCCTAATTTTTTCTTATATCTTAAAATATTTTTCTATTTTATTGTTACTCATTAATCTATCCAGTTATGTTTAAAAGACTGAAATAATTAAATAAAAGGATAGTGGATCAACCTAAAAAAGATGATTCAACAGTGAAATATATTATACTATTTTTCATACTATTCCAAACGTTAAAATCTACCTTCATGCATACACACCTACGTATCCATAGTATCTTATTTAAAATGGAAGTAAACAGTTGATTGTCTATTATTTTTCAGAAATTATTTGGGGAACTTTTTTAACATGAATTTTATTATTTAAATCTCCCAATATATCAATGAGGTAATAGTTATACCTCTAGTTTATCAATAAACGGAGGGTCTAAGAACATATATATGTTGTCTTATATCTTGTAGCTTATACTAAGTAAATGCTTAGTTTATGTTAATAAATTTCATTAACTTGTTGGGTAAAATGTATATTTCAGATTGATGTAAGATTTTGGATAAAATGCATGTATATGCATGTATACTTGTTATAAATTATATCAAGTACCCACTGCATGTAAAATTTTGTCCCTACTTTTGAGAAATAATCTAGTCTTGCAGAATTCTTAGACATATGCAAAAGTAACAATAATATGAGGAAGAAATTTCCATAGCTTAAGAGGACTATGAATTTTCAAAAGAAGTGGAGATGTTTCTTAGTTAGAGGAATCATCTCTAATGGTGGATGGTCTTGTACTTTCATCAGTGGGGAGAACAGGTATTTCAGGAGGAAAGATCATCTCAAGCATATATTTAGATATGTAGAAGGAGTGTTTATGTATAACAGTTGTAACTATGAATATGATTAACAGCTTAGGTGGACTTTCATGTTTGATACCAAATAGTTTTTGTCAAAATATGAGCACACATATATTGAACATACCAAAATAATATCCTGGAATAATTTTCTATAATCAATTTTGTTACTAATTATTCTGGTTTTAGTAATAGTAGCATAAAAAAAGCATTGGTAGTCCCCATTCTTTTTTATCGATTTATTTATATATGATAGTGTAATGCATTATAACTCTTATTACACATATAGAGCACAATTTTTCATATCTCTGATTGTATGCAAAGTATATTCACACCAATTCGTGTCTTTTATACATGTACTTTGGATAATGATGTCCATCACATTTCACCATCCTTTCTAACCCCTTGCCCTCTCCCTTCCCCTCCCATCCCTCTGCCCTATCTAGAGTTCATCTGTTCCTCCCTTGCTCCCCCTCCCTACCCCATATGAATCAGTCTTTTTATATCAGAGAGAACATTCGTCATTTGTTTTTCTGGAATTGGCTAACTTCACTTAGCATTATCTTCTCTAACGCCATCCATTTACCTTCAAATGCCATAATTTTATTCTATTTTATTGCTTAGTAATATTCTATTGTGTACATATGCCATGTTTTTTTAATCCACTCATCTTTTGAAGGGCATATAGGTTGGTTTCATAGTTTAGCTATTGTGAATTGTGCTGCTATAAACATTAATGCAGCTGTGTCCCTGTAGTGTGCTGTTTTTAAGTCCTTTGTGTATAGACCAAGGAGAGGGATAGCTGGGTCAAATGGTGGCTGCCATTTTAACTGGAGTGAGGTAAAATTTTAGAGTGTTTTTGATTTGCATTTCTCTAACTGCTAGTGATATGAACGTTTTTTAATATATTTGTTGATTGATTGTATATCCTGTTCTGAGAAGTGTTTGTTCAAGTCCTTGACCCAATTATTGATTGGGTTATTCGTTTTTGGTGCTTAGCTTTTTAATTCTTTATATACCCTAGAGATTAGTGCTCTGTTGTGTAAGGTGTAAAGATTTGCTCCCAAGATGTAGGCTCTCTATTCACCTCACAGATTGTTTTTCTGAGAAGAAACTTTTTAGTTTGAATCCATCCCATTTATTGATTTGTTATTTTAATTCTTGCACTACAGGAGTCTTATTAAGGAAGTTGGGGCCTAATCCCACATGATGGAGATTAGGGCCTACTTTTTTTTTTTCTATTAGACACAAGGTCTCTGGTTTTATTCCTAATCCTTGATCCATTTTGAGTTGAGTTTTGTGCATGGTGAGAGATAGGAGTATAATTTCAATTTGTTGCATATGGATTTCCAGTTTTCCCAGCACCATTTGTTGAAGAGGCTATCTTTTCTGCATTGCATGTTTTTGGCACCTTTGTCTAATATAAGATAATTGTAATTTTTTTGGGTTAGTCTCTGTGTACTCTATTCTGTACCAGTGGTCTACTAGTCTGTTTTGGTGCCAATAACATGCTGTTTTTGTTCCTACTGCTCTGTAATACAGTTTAAAGTCTGGTACAGTGATGCCACCTGCTTCATTCTTCCTGCTAAGGTTTACTTTAGCTATTTTGGATCTCTTATTTTTTCAGATGAATTTCATGGTTGCTTTTTCTATTTCTATGAGGAATGCCATTGGGATTTTGATCAGAATTGCATTAAATCTGTATAGTGCTTTTGGAAGTATGGTCATTTTGATAATATTAATTCTGCCTATCCAAGGGCAAGTTGGCTCTTTCTATCTTCTAAGGTCTGCTTTGACTTCTTTATTTAGGGTTCTGTAATTTTCATTATGTAAATCTTTCATTTTCATTAAGTTGATTCCCAAGTATTTTATCTTTTTTGAGGCTATTGTAAATGGGGTAGTTTTCTTCGTTTCCCTTTCTGAGGATTTGTCACTAATATACAGAAATTCTTTTGATTTATGGGTTGTTGACTTTATATCCTGCTACTTTGCTGAATTCATTTACTAGTTCTAGAAGTTTTATGGTCGAACTTTTAGGGTCTTCTAGGTATAGAATAATATCATCAGCAAATAGTGCCAATTTGAGTTCTTTTCTATGTGTATGTCTTTAATTTCTTTCATCTGTCTAATTTCTCTAGCCAGTGTTTCAAGAACTATGTTCAATAGAAGTGGTGAAAGAGGGTATCCCTGGGTTTTTGTTGTTGTTGTTGTTGTTTTTTTTTTTTTTACAGTTTTTAGAGGGAATGTCTTCAATTTCTCTCCATTTAGAATGATGTTGGCCTGGGGCTTAGCATAGAGAGTCTTTATGATGTTGAGATATGTTTCTGTTATGCCTTATTTTTCTGATGTTTTGAACAAAAAAGGGATGCTGTATTTTGTCAAATGCTTTTTCTGCATCTATTGAGATGATCATATGGTTCTTATTTTTAAGTCTATTGATGTGATGAATTATATTTATTGATTTCTTTATGTTGAACCAAACTTGCATCCCTGGGATGAATCCTACTTGATCTTGGTGCACAATCTTTGTGATATATTTTTTGTATTAGATTTGCTAGAATTTTATTGAGAATTTTTACATCTATGTTCATTAGAGATATTGGTCTGATGTTTTCTTTTTTTGATGTGTTGTTTCCTGGTTTTGGAATCAGGGTAATATTGGCCTCATAGCATGAGTTTGGAAGTGCTGCCTCTTTTTCTATTTTCTGAAATAAATTGAAGAGTATTGGTAGTAGGTCTTCTTTAAAGATCTTGTAGAACTTGGCTGTGTATTCATCCGGACCTGGGTTTTTTTTTGGTTGGTAGACTTTTGATGGCATCTGCTATTTCATCACTTGAAATTGATCTGTTTAAATTGTGTATATCATCCTGATTCAATTTGGGCAAATTATATGACTCTAGAAATTTGTCAATGCCTTCGATATTTTCTATTTTATTGGAGTACAAGTTTTTAAAATAATTTCTAATTATCTTCTGTATTTCTGTAGTGTTTGTTGTGATATTAACTTTTCTGTTACGTATGTTAGTGATTTTCTCTCTCCTTCTCTTTATGAGCATGGCTAAGGGCCCGCCAATTTTATTTATTTTTTCAAAGAACCAACTTTTGTTCTGTCAGATTTTTCAGTTGTTTCTTTTGTTTCAATTTCATTTATTTCAGCTCTGATTTTAATTAGTTCCTGTGTTCTGCTGCTTTTTTCTTGGGCTTTGAGATGTGATATTAAGTCATTTATTTGTTGACTTTTTTTTTCTTTTAAGGAATGAACTCTATACAATGAACTTTCCTCTTAGAACTGTTTTCATAGTGTCCCAGAGATTTTGATATGTTGTATCTATGTTCTCATTCACCTCTAAAATTTTTTTTAATCTCGCCCTTGATGTCTTCTGCAGCCCATTGTTCATTCAGTAGCATATTATTTAGTCTCCAGGTTGGAGTGAATTTTGTTTCTTACTTTATCATTGATTTCAAATTTTATTTCATTATGATCTGATAGACTGCAGGGTAGTTTCTCTACTTTGTATATTTCCTAAGAGTTGCTTTGTGGCATTGTATATGGTCTATTTTAGAGAAGGATCCATGTGATGCTGAAAAGAAAGTGTATTCTCTCATTGAAGGATGAAATATTCTATATATGTCAGTTAAGTCTAAGTTATTGATTGTATTATTGCGTTCTAGAATTTCTTTGTTCAGCTTTTGTTTGGAAGATCTATCTAGTGACAAAAGAGGTGTGTTAAAGTCACCCAAAATTACTGTGTTGTGGTCTATTTGACTCTTGAACTTGAGAAGATTTTGTTTGATGAATATAGATGCTCCATTGTTTGGGGCATATATATTTATAATTTTTAAGTCTTGTTGGAGTATGGTTCCCTTGAACAGTATGTAGTGTCCTTCTTTATCCTTTTTGATTGACTTTAATTTGAAGTCTACTGTATTTGATATGAGGATGGAACCCCCTGCTTGCTTCCACAGTCCATGTGGTGAGTGGTATGATTTTTCCCACCCATTCACCTTAAGTCTATGGTTATCTTTTTTTATGTTATGAGTCTCTTGGAGGCAGCAGATTGTTGGGTCTTTTTTTTTTTTTTTGATCCAATCTGCTAGTTTATGTCTTTTGATTGGTGAATTTAGTCCATTAGCATTCAGGGTTATTATTGAGACATGATTTGGATTCCCAGCCATTTTTGTTTATTTTTGGCATTTAATGTGACTTGTTTTCTCTTCTGGTTAGATTTTTCTTTAGTGTAATACCTGCCTCTGCTGATTTTCAACATTGTTTTTTATTTCCTTTTCTTAAATATTTTGCTGAGGATGTTCTGTAGTGCAGCCTTTTAGTTGTAAATTCTTTTAACTTTTGTTTATCGTGGAAGGTTGTTATTTCATCATCAAATCTAATGCTTAGTTTTGCCAGATATAAGATTCTTGATTGGCATCCATTTTCTTTAAGAGCTTACGTATATGGTGTTCCATGATCTCCTAGCTTTGAGGATTTAGGTTGAAAAATCTGCTGATATACAAATTTGTCTCCCCCATATGTAGTCTGATTCCTTTCTCTGCGGCTTTTAAGAGTCTATCCTTATTCTGTATGCTAAGCATTTTCATTATAATGTGACTTGGTGTAGATCTGTTGTAATTCTGTAATTTGGTGTTCTGTAAGCCCTTTGTATTTGGTTTTCCAATCTGTTCTGCATGTTTGGGAAATTTTCGGATATTATCTCATTGAAGAGATTGTACATTCCTTTGGTTTGAAACTCTGTGAAAGAACTCTAAGGCTTGCCATCGGAGAAAATGCCCGTTTATTGAGGAACAGCTCTACATATTTATAGAGCCGGGGCGGTTTGACAGTTATGACAGAATGGTTTGACAGTTAGCATGAGGTGCTTTCTGATTGGTGGGTAAGGATCATGTGAGCCAGCAGAGCTGGTCTGATTGGTGGGTAAAGATCATATGAGCCAGCAGGGCTTACCATTGGACGGCTCTTCTTGGGGGGTGGAAAAGTTAGTCTTTGGAGCCAGGGCGACTCCCAACACTCTGTGCCTTCCTCCATCCCAATAACTCTTAGATTTGGTCTTTTGATGTTGTCCCATAATTCTTGAATGTTCTATTCATGGTTTTTTACTATCTTCACTGTGTGATCAACTTTATTTTCCAGATTGTATACTTTGTCTTCATTATCTGACATTCTTTCTTCCAAGTGGTCTAGTGTCTTGGTTATGCTTTCTATTGAGTTTTTTATTTGATTTATTGTATTCTCCATTTCAAAGATTTCTGAGTATTTTTTTTCAGAGTGTCTCTCTCTCTCTCTCTCTCTCTCTCTCTCTCTCTCTCTCTCTCTCTCTCAGTAATCTTTTGCTACCTGTATTTGCTCTCTTATCTCATTGTTGGAGTGATCAATTTTTGCCTGTATTTGCTCATTTAGGTCATTTTTTAATTCACAAATCTTTAATTATGAACCTTCTGAACTCCTTCTCTGACATTTCGTCAACTTTGCTGTCCATGGGTTCTGTTATTATAGTGTTCTGTTTGTTTGGGGCACTTTCCTCCCTTGTTTTTTCATGTTGTCTGGTCCATGTGTCTTCCTTTCTTGCAGGGTGGATCTAGATATTACAGTTTCTTCCCTATATTTTTGCAGTACCCATGCAGACTGTCTTTACCTCACCTTGATGTTGAGCTTCCAGACCCTGCTGGTGTCCCTCAATGTATGCTACTGCATCCTGGACCTGGGTCATGAACAAGTTGGCCTGAGTGGATCTGGACCTCTGGGCTTGAACTCTTCTGGTAGTCTGCTGGTCGGAAGGGGCAGTCCTGTGCCAGAGCCTGGGCTCTGGCTGGTGTCTGCCTCACTTTGAGGGATGGACCAGGCCTATTGTAAGCCTGAGTCCCACACAGTCCAGTGTGGGTAGATCTGGGCCACTGGGCTTGACCCCCCGCTATAGTCTGCTGGTAGAAGGGGCAGTCCTTACACAGAGTCTAGGTTCTGGTGGGTGGGTGTCCCGCACAGACTCCATACTCCCCATTATTTTTGACTCTTTTCTGAGGCACTATTGGCACCTCTTTGGCCCCCAAATGAAGGCAGCAGACATCCTGGGATGACTAGGGGTTTGTAGTCAGAATAGGTCTGGTCCATCTGCAATACCTTAGGCAGATTATTTAATGTAGCTTCACATCAAACTGATCAGTTCCCTTAGATGTAAAGTAAGGATGACTACATGCCTTACAACGTTCTCATGTGGATTACATAAAGTACCATTTATATGAAGTTCTTACCCCATGTCCAGCATATAGTAGATCTATAAGTGGAGGTAGCTGGGATTTAATTCTAGATCCTATATATCCTATATACTGCACAGAGGCAGACCAGAACTCAGAAATCAGCTATACTTAATGCTAATATGAGGAAGTCCAATTAACCAATAAAATTAAAGGGAGAGGGTTTTTCAAATAAGTGTATGAATATCTAGTATTATTACACGTGAGTTACTTAGCGAATTTATTAGCATTTTAGTTTAAAGGACTGAAAACAAAGTATTGTTGTTACAGTATTAGAAAGTAGAAAATTCTGTGTAACACTGTGTTTATCAGAACAGGAGCATAGGTACTTTTTTGAAGCAGCCACGTTTTATTATCTTACAGATAAATCCAAAGCAGATGCCAAAGTTTCTGTGGTGGCCAAGAAAAGGGTAAGATCATGTTTTATTAGTATAAAATAAATAAGCTTTAAATTCTGTTTGACTAATACTATTTAAAAAATATTAAATGATTTAAAAATAATTATATATTCTATTTTTTCTTGTAAATATTTATTGAGTATATATTTTTCTTAGGCTGACACTATTAAATTAATATTTGTGGTTGCTTATATTAGCATTAAAGAATTAGAAATTAGACTTATAAGTAAACAAGTAAACAATTACTTTTGTTTAAATTACATTTTGTATACATACTTATATAAACTAAAATATTTTTTCTTGCTTATCATGTTACTATAAGGTGTGCAAGGAATCTCATGGGGAAATTAAAGTTATCATCTTAATATGGATTTTACTTTAAATGTAACTGGAGCAGAACATTAGGTATTTGAACAAATCTTTAGAACACAAAAACTTTTTAATGAAAAGTTATAAAATTGATGGAATTTTTAAAGAGTTTTTTAAAATTTAACATATTTTTCTAAACATTAAAAAAATGTCTAATTCCACTTTCAAAAATATGATTGGGATAGCATAAACCTTGACATTCTTCTCCAGTGACCATGCTCTTACAGGACACTTCTGAGGGGAAAAAAGGAGTTGATGCCTTAAACTAATTCTTCTGAACGTATATTAGAATCACAAGAAAAGGAATTGTGCTGGACACTATGTTGAGTGGTGGGATTCAGGCATGACAGACCCAGGGATGGTCAAATGTAACATGAAGTAACAGAGAAGATTATTAGGCATGAATTTAGAGATGCCTGGGCAATGGGATGAATATCCTTTTTATAGTATGATAATACTTTTTAGTAGTCCTTTTAGAAATCATATCTTATTATTATTTTGCTTTTTGGTTTGTAAAAGGAATCTGGACATTTAATTGGCTAAATAATGTTGATACTCCTTTACAGGAAAGAATTCATTCTCACAAAAGACACAATTACTCTTTATGAAAAAAAGAGAGAATAAAACTTTTATGTATATCTGGAGATTTGGCAGAGGTAGTGAGGTAGTGTTGCAGTGTTACCATGGATAGAACTATTTATTTCAATCTCTGCTAAAGGATATTTAGCATAAAAAATATAATGATTGTAACAACAAACTTCTTAAAATATTTTTTTATATTGCTTTATTTTTACCAATTATTCTCAAAAAGTACACTACTGTTCCTAGGAAAGTGTCATTCAAAGTGTGGTATGCAGTTAAGTACAGAGAGTGAGACATTTAGGGATTTATTTTGTAACTTGTCCGATTAATTTTTGTCTATCGAATCTAATAATAAAATGGAGGTAATATTTATATATCATTGTTTTTATTTTACATTTTCCCCAGAAACTCACTTTCATTTTATAAAATAAACATTTTCATTTTGTAAAAGTATAGATCTCAGACAAGGTTGAAAACTGGTTCTTTACACTGGTAGTTTAAGAGATACTGCCTATGAGACATTTCAGAAATTTGTAGCAATGCTTTGGGTTATTGTAATTTTAGGAAATACAGGGAATGCAAGGAATTTTATTGGGCAAGGGCTAGGGACACTAAATAAACTAAAATGCAACAGAAGAGAACTGTGTAACAACTATACAACATTTGAAGTTTCTTTTGAATGTTCAGCTGTACTAAACCAACTACAAAATAATATAGTGATTTAATACAAAATAATACTGAAACAGGATATGTTAAGCAAAAATTCAAGGAGTTTTTCAGAAGACTTTTTATGGAGAGGGAAGCTGATATGAAATAAACTTGTTGCTCTTGAACTTACTGAATAATGACTTAATTTCTACTCAACATATTGTATCATTTCTGAATATATATTTAGCTTTAAAAGACAGGAATGCAGTTACTGAGAAACCATGGAAAGCATTTACAAATGCAAGATGCTTTTTAATATTCTAAAAACAAATATTATTAGTAAGTTGACAGAATGGATAAAATACATTGATTTCATTGAATCTGAAAAGATAAATATTTGGAAATATAGTATTGCTAGGCTTTATAACTCTTCTAACTGCTTTAGCATAATGATAAGAAATATATGGTATAAAAACTATACACTAAGATTGTTTTTGGATAGCCTGTTGTTTTTCACTCTTACTTTGATATTATCCACAAAGATCTACCTTACAATTCTTTTGTTATATCTTCTTGTTCCAAATTATCATTAAGATATTCTTCCCTCCCCTTTGAAAGTTATGGTCAAGTTATTTCAAGTACTGGAGATAATGTGTGCCCTTACATGTTGTAGAATTTTCAAAAAATATTTATTTTCTGTGATATTTTGTTAGTAGGTCATCCCATGTCATAGTCCAGAAAATTATTTTCCCCATAAGGAATTCTGTTGCTCAGTTCATTTGGGAGATTATCACATTTTCTTATTTTGATAGTTGGATAATATGCAATTTATTTTGGAAGCTATTTCTATTCCATTAATACTACTTTCTTTTCTCCTCTGTCATATACAAATATTTAATCTGCTATTACTTAATAGTGGTTTCTATTCTTATAGCTATGATTACTTCTGTTAGTACATTTTTCTATAGATCTTACACAGAATGGCTATATACAAACTTATTAATGATAGGGATAACTAGTATTTCTTATTGCTTATGTCTTCAAATATAGTTGTTCTAAAGCATATACATATGGAAATATAGTTCATCATAAGTATGTTACTTTTAAATTAATTATAATTTTTTGAAATAGTTTATGTCACCAACTATATTAAGTAGGGTACAGACTATAATTCTGCAATAAGGAAACTCCAATTTACAGTGAGTCATGCAAAATAAAAGTTTATTTCTTTATCATGTACCTGACTAAAGATAGGCTGCTGGTCCACTTTGAGAGGAGACCTTGCCCTATAAAACCATTCAGACTGGCAAGTTTCCTAAGGTGTGGTTTTATATGGTCAAAGGTTGAATATACTGTCATATCACATTTACATTCTTACTCATGGAAGAAAAATAAACTGGAAGAGAAGTACAAACAATTAGCTGATGAAGAAAACATGAACTTGATGCTGCACATGTCACTTTACTCACTTCCTATTGGCCTACATTTAGTAATATATGGTCATATTCAATAGCAAGGGGAAGAAGGAGAATAGAGCTTCCAGTGGGCCAGCTTGAGGGAAAGATTCTGTTGCTAACAAGAAGAAGAGAAGCCTAGATACTGGGTTACCATTAGAGAGCTATGAGTTTCATTTCAAGATAAGAAATGGAGTATTTCAATGTATTTGTTATTAAAAGGGACATTATAGGGTTAAAAATACTAACATACTATTGTATTTACCCTTACAATATTAAAGGGAAATAGATTTTATCAGTTGTTTTTAGGGTATTTAAGTTGCCATAAGGGTATTTAAGGTGGCTAACAGAGAAGTGTCAGAGCCAGAATAGGATCTAGTTTTGATGATTCCATAACACAGCATGCTTTAACTGTTCTTTGTTTTCTAAATCACTGTAGTACCCTTCTTTTGGAGTTTAACTTTAAACTTACAAATGGACACATTCCTAGTTAAAAATATGTCTTCATCTGTATAGCATTTTCAGATAACAAAGCATTCCAAACATGTCTTTCAATTTAGACCCTTGGAGAAAAGAAGAGCAGACATTATTATCATCTTCATATGAAGGGTCAATTACAGTAAAAGAAATTAAGGAATTTGTCCTATATATTATTCTTCAGATACTATTATTTAACTTTATTAGTTTTCCTTGATTATGTAGCACATGACTATACTTAAACTAACAGATATAGACCTAGTTTTAGCCTTCTGCATAACATACCACAGCAGATATACCCAGGTTTTTAGTCAACAAGTCCTATGTTGATGAACATGGTATTTTCAAATTGGTATTGTGGAATGTTTCTGCCACAAGTAATGCTTTAATAAACATGTGTGCATGTGCATGCTATTATTTCTGCAGGATAATTCCCAAAGAGGGATGGCTAGATCAAAGCCAATCTCCATGTCATCCTGTCTCCCTTGAGAGGACCTTGAGAGATATGTTATGCTGTGTATTGGCCTATGTTAAGTTTTAGTAGTATTTGCAGCAACTTATTGGAACCAAGACATAAGAATATTGCCATCAAGATATCATTACTAAGTGCCCACTAGGAAGGGTGCTTCTACATCTAGCAACAAGCCACTTCCCATTCCTCTAGTTCATCTCACTTAGAACATATGATGAGCTGAATAGTGTAAGTGCACCTCACTGATCAATTCTGGCCCAATGGCAGTAGTCTGAAAGAAAAAGAGTCTGAGTGAGCCAGACTAATTTCTCGAGTTCCACTTGATTAAGTACAAGGGGTAGATCTAGGTCACCTCCAAGTCCTTCCCTACTCCAATATCCCATAAACTATAAAGTATAACAGCTCAGCAAATAATTTAAGAGTGTCAAGGGACCTGTGCACACCAAGGTTAATATTCACAATAAATATATGAGATAACTGGGCCTAGAACTAAAGAATAAACCAGTAGTGCTGCAGCACAAAGATAGGGTAGATGATGGTGCTACCTGTTTTAAATTTTGGAATATGGTTGAGTACATACACACATTACATATATGTGTATTTATAATTTGCAGGGAAATGGATGGAACTAGAGCAGATTATGCTAAGTAAAGCTAGCCAATCCCTAAAAAACAAATGCCAAATGTCATCTTTGATATAAGGAGAGCAACTAAGAATAGAATAGGGAAGAAGAGCATGAGAAGAAGATCACCATTAAACAGGGTCAGGAGGGGAGAGGGAAAGAGAGAGAGAAGGGAAATTACATGGTAAAGGAAGGAGACCCTCGTTGTTATACAAAATAACATATAAGAGGAAGTGAGGGGAAAGAGGAAAAAAACAAGAGAGAAATGAATTACAGTAGATGGGGTAGAGAGAGAAGATAGGAGGGGAGGGAAGGCGAGGGGGGATAGTAGAGGATAGGAAGGACAGCAGAATACAATAGACACTGGTATGGCAATATGTAAATCAATGGAAGTGTAACTGATGTGATTCTGCAATATGTATACGGGGTAAAAATGGGAGTTCATAATCTGCTTGAATCAAATGTATGAAATATAATATGTCAAGAGCTTTGTAATGTTTTTAACAACTAATAAAAAAATATAAAAATTAAAAAAAAATAAAAATCTAATATACAAAGCAATTATAGTAACATATAGTTTCTATATTATAATAATGGGTGCTTATTTAATAAATGCTAGTACTATCCTCTCTAATTTCCACTGAGGAAGAGTTAGGAAGTATGGTTTTAAGAAAATTAAACATTTTCAGATTTATGATAATATCACAGGGGCTGGAGATAGCTCAGTGGTAGAGTGCTTTGCCTAGCATGCCTAAGGCCCTGAGTTTAATCCCCAACACCACGAAAATAATAACAACCAAATAAAGCTGTCTGTTTTACTTGTAAAAAATAAACAAACAAAACCAAAACTAAATATAATAGTATCATAGTTCTAATAGGATTGGGTAAAAGCCTTTTTTGTAAGTAGGTCCCAATTTTAATATTTTTTCTAATATGATAATATAATATTTGAAGTCCAGAATTTTAGAATCATTTAAAAGCCACAATCTTTTCTTCCCATATTTTATTGGTGAGTTATAGTCTTATACAATGGTAAGATTTATTGTTACATATTAGTATATGCACACAGATTATAGCAATACAATTTGACCAATATCATTCCAAGTATTTACCCTTGCCCTTCCATCTACCCTCCCACTGGTATCTTTCTTGTACTGATCTCTCCTCAATTTTAATGAGCTACTACCACCACCATCACCTTTCTTTCCCATTTCCTCTCTAGCTTCCACATAGGAGACAAAGTATATGACCATTGACCTTCTGAGTTTGGCTTATTCCTCTTAATATAATATTCTCAAGTTACATCCATTTTCCTGTAAGTGACATAATTTCATTTTTCCAAAAATCACCATCTGAATTAAACCAATTTAACTTAATGTATTTATGTCAGTCATTTCTATATTTTTCTGTATATTTCTATGTTAATTTTCATAATTTTAATTGTTGATTACAATATTTTTAATGTTTTTATTTATTATATCACAAAATTTTTCATGTTGTTTTATGGATTTTAATACTGTGTTAGCAAGCTTTTTGTCACTGGAACAAAATAACTGAGGAAACAACTATGAGGAGGAAAAGTTTATTTGGGGCTCATGGTTTCAGAGGTTTCAGTTCATGGGCACTGACTCCAGTCCCTTGCACCTAAGATGAAGCAGAATATCATGGTGGAAGAGCATGGTAGAGCTGTCGGCTCACGGCAGCCGGGAAGCAGAGAGAAAAGAGGTGAAGGGAGATGGAAGGGGCATTGGACAAGATGTAGTCCCCAGTGGCACTCTCCCAAGGATTTAGTCCCTTCATCTAGGCTCCACCTCTTACAGATTCCAACACCTCCCATTATTTGTCCTTTCAAATTATTAATTCATCAACTGGATTAATTCACAGATACTTAGAGCCTTCATGATCTAATCATTTTTCAAAAGCCCCATTTCTCAGAAATGCTACAATAGGTATCAAGGTTTTAATATATGAACTTTGGGGGGGGTTTCTAGATCAAAGCCAGAACAATTACTTTAAGATTAGCATTTTCCCCTCAATTAGAAAAGGAGCATTGTGTGAAAAAAAAATACAGATATGTTTTCTCCAAGCTGTAATTTCAGACCTAAAAGAGAATAACTGCTAACAATATATTTGCACATGTATATGCATGTCTAAACATGTCTTATGTACAAATACTTATTAGTAAACAAAATATAACATCGTTAATATGTAGACAGTAAAATTTATAAACAGTTCATAAGCTTTAAATTGTGTGCAATTCTAGCATGAAGTTTTGTTATAACCTTCTGAGAATGTGAATTATCTCTTTGTTTAGCATATCGACACTCTGTGTCCTACCCCCATTAGTTACTTCATAGCTATTTGCATTATCAGATTTTTGAGATACTGCAATGCCTATATTCTGATAACCCTCACTGTATTTAATAATGGTCTCAAAACACAAGAGCACTGATGCTGGCAGTTTGAACATGCCAAAAAGAAGCTTAAAATGATTCTTTTAAGTAAAAAGATGAAAGTTCTCAACTTTGTGTGTGTGAGTGAGAGAGAGAGAGAGATACTGGGATTGAACCCAGGGGTGCTCTACCACTGCCATACTTCCCCAACCCTTTTTGCTTTGAGAGAGGGTCTTAGTTGCCCATTCTGGCCTTAAACTTGTAATCTTCTGCCTTGTCTCCTGAGTAGCTGGGATAACCTGCATGTGCCACAGCATCTGGCCTCCCTATTTTCTTTACTGCGTGGTTAGTGATCCTTCATTACTCCAATTTTTAAAAAATTATTTTGATCATTCTTACCTGTTGACTTTTTCCCTCATGAATCTTAGACTTATTTGGTTAGGTCCTAAGAAGAATTCTGTTAAGAGACTGATTGGTATTTTAAAAGATCTATGTGCTAATTTAGGGAGAAAATCAATTTTTATAATAATCAAATACATTCATGTAGAAGTATAACTTGTCTCTGTATTCATTTTTCTTCAGTCTTTTTCAGTGAAGAGTTTTACATATTTCTAATTAGTTTTATACCAAGCAATAAACTAATGGGGAAAAATCTTGTTTCTTTTTTTCTTTTTTCTGGTTTACCTATAGAAGTTGTGTGTATGTGCGTGCGCACGTGTGTGTGTCTGTGTGTGTGTGTGTGTATGTATCTTTTTCCCTAACACTTAATAACATGACTTTAATTTTTGCTTTTTGGAATTAAAAAATTAATGACCACTCTCTTAATTTATACATTTATGTATAGAGAATTTCTATTATGCTGGTGCATAATAGTATAAAAATATTATGTATAGAGAATTTCTACTATTATGCTGGTACATAATAGTATAAAAATAGAAAAAAGTTGGATGTGTAGCTGTGTGGTAGAGTACCCCTGGCTTAAATCTTTAGTACTGATAAAAAAAGAAGAAGAGAAGGAAGGGAGGAAGGAAGGAAGGAAGGAAGGAAGGAAGGAAGGAAGGAAGGAAGAAGGGAATTGAAGGAAGGAAGGAAGGAAGGAAGGAAGGAAGGAAGGAAGGAAGGAAGGAAGGAAGGAAGGAAGGAAAAGAATTTAGACTATTATGTTTCCTCATGAAAAAAATCTGTTCCCAAAGTTACTACAAAAATTCTCCATAGCAAGCAGAAAATTTTCATTAGCCTATTCATTAGGATAAGTTACTTATATTTTGTGACTAAATATTTGGGTATTTGTGTTAATTGCTAATACACTCATTATTAATATGGAATTAATGTACTACAACTTACTTAATTTACTTAGCTTTATATGCATCTTTCCCCAAAGATAAATATTGTAACATCCTCACTCCTGACTTCTATCCCTAGGCAGAGAGAAATCTCAAGAAAAGAATAGGAAACAGTTAACCTCTTGGGAAGAGTCATGTTCAAACTTCAAAACTCATTTAGTTTTCTTTGGGGATTCAACTCTGTGAGCATCATTCACTTTTCCATAGGGCAGTGTTTTCCAACCTTGAATCATTCAGGTTTTCTGTTACCATTTTGCAATTTTCTGTACTATAGCATCCCTGGATTCAATCCCTGGTTCTCTCTCTCTCTCTCTCTCTCTCTCTCTCTCTCTCTCTCTCTCTCTCTCTCTCTCTCTCTCTCACACACACACACACACACATACACACACACACTTTTTTTGTTTTCAAAGAACAAAATTTCAACAAGTTTAAAATTTAATTGACTTTTATTTATTAGTAATTCATGAATCAGTCAGCATCCCATCATCTTGGTATGACAGAATGATCAGATCAGCTTTCTTTTTTATCATTAGTATTAGATCTTTGTGGATATACATAGTAGTTCAGTTCATCCCAACAAACTTGTACATGCATGGAAATCAGTTTTGCTTCATAATTCCCTTTCTCCTTTTCTCCCTCTTATTTCCCATTATCCATTCTCTACTAGACTTCCTTTCACTTGTCTATTAATTTGCATTTATTTTTATGTAATATTTTTCTTCCCTCTTTCTTTATTTTAATCTAGCTTCCTCATATGAAATAAGACATTCAACCTTTGAGTTTCTGAGTTTGGATAATTTCATTTATGATATTGAGAAATGATATTTTATCCATTTACCAGCAAATGCCATAATTTCATTGTTTTTAATGGCTGAGTATAACCTTTATTATTGTGTGTGTGAGAGAGACCTACATAGGTAGGCAGGTAGATAGATAGATAGATCAGTTTTCTTTTTATATCATTATTATTAGAGCTTTGTGGTTATATATAGTAGTTGGGTTTATACCAACAAACTTATACATACTGGAAATCAGTTTTGCTTCATGATCCCCCATCTTCCTTTCTTCCTCACCTCTCCCATTCTCCTTCTTCTATATCTATTCATATCTATATATCTATTCATACCACAGTTTCCTCATCCATTCATCTATTGACAGGCATCTGAATTGATTCTGTAATATAGCTATTGTGAATTGTACTGGTAAACAAAAGACCAATAAATATATGAAAAAATGTTCTAGCAATCAGGTAAATACAAATAAAAATATACTAAGATTTCATCTCACTCCAGTCAGAAGGGCAATGATCAAGAATATGAACAACAATAAATGCTGGCAAGGTTGTGGGGAGACAGGAATAGTGTTATATAGTGTTGGTAGGACTACAGACTATAACCACTCTGGAAAGCAGTATACAGTTTCCTCAAAAAACTAGGGATGGAACCACCATATGACCCTGCTATTCCATTGCTGGGTATTTCCCCAGAAGATCTAAAATTGTCATACTATAATGACACAGCCACATCAGTGTTTATAGAAACACAGATCAACTTTCTTAAGATAGCTCTAGCAGGTACAAGGGGGCAGTATAGAACAAAAAGCAAACTGAACAGCATCAGATTACTTAAGGTTACTTTTTTTTTTTTTTTACTTAAGGTTACTTTTTATACTATGTGGTAAAGCAGAAAGGGCTTCATTATGCTCACTGAGGTTAACTGGGCTTCTTATGATTGGTTGCTGTCAATCATCTTCTTTTTTTTTTTTTGACAATTGGCCTACTCTAAGTTCAGTTTGGTAATGTGACACCTAGCACATGTGACTCCATTCTAGTTTGGTCTGTTCTGTTGGGGTCTTATGCATGAACTCAGTTCACAAAAAAATTATTTAACAAATTTTATTATTTCAAATTTTATTTAACATATTCTATTGACTTTTTTCTTAATTTTTATTGAGTTAAAATTTAAATACAGTGAAATGCACAACTTATTAAGCATATAGTTTGATGAACTTTTTTTAAATGCACACATTCTTGTAACTATCACCCCTAATCAAAAGAGTATTTTCATCATTTCAGAAAGTTTCCTAATATAAGTTTTTAAATATAAGTGCACTTTTTTTATTGGTGCATTATAGTTGTAAATAATGATGGGACATATTATTATATATTCACATATGCACACAATATAATAATACAATTTGGCCAGTATCATTTCCTAGCACTCCCCTCTTATAAGTACACTCTTTTGATGTACATTTTATTTTTTAAATGTATAAAATAAATATGTCAGTATTGAAAATTATCTATCAATCACTTAAACTCAGCAGTGGAAACTTTAACATAGGATGTTCCTTTCACTCTGATTTCAGTTATCTTACTCTGAAAATCTGCAGAAACAATGTTAAAAAAAGGCTTCCAAAAGAGTGATTTTTTTAAAAAAAGTGCTCTTTAGTGACTTCATAATTAAGCCTATTTTCTTTCTTTGAAAATCTATGAATCATTACTTTTTAAATTCTTTAAAATTATACTTAGAGGTGCCGTTTATTTTTCCTTTTGTTTTTATATTTAATATCTTCATTTTATTCAGAAAAATAATTTGCTGTATCATGAAATGCTAATGTTAGATACACATCTTAAATCTGTACTCCACAGCTTACTGAGGAACAATTACCCAGATCAAAGGGATCTATATCCTCCATGTTCTTCCATGAACCTATACAGCCTCTGGGGTCTTCAAGAAGTTGATGTAAAATGTTTGGTGAGGACAAAATTTTTAAAAGAGTAATATTTTTCTTAGTATGCTGTTGTGAAAATCTATTCCTATGGAGGGGAGAGATTTTTTAAGTATTATGCTGAGGTTAATAAACACGTAAATATTTGTTAATGATCTATGAGTTGAAGAATCAAGTTGGTGGGGAGAAATTATAAAACAGAGAATAAAGTTCACAACATTCATTCTTTTGTCCAGAAAAATATTGAAATGTTGGTACTATGACCATTGAATGTTTTCTATATATCAGCTTTTTAAAATATAATTGAAATATGTAGATTCCAAAAAATCTCCCCTGGAAATAATATCTTCTCCTAATATTCCCCTGGTTGAAATATCTAATGCCTTTAAAAAGAACTATAAAGAAATAGGAATTGTTATCACCTATTCAGATTTTGAGAGATTCTACATTTACAGCTAATTTGTGATCAACATTTAATCGTTAAGCAAATATGCCCTTAAGTTCTGCTTCTCATATGGTTCTTCCCTCCTTAGATATCCTTTTTGGATTAATATTTAGTATTCCTAAACTCTATAGACATAAATAAAATCTGTCCTACTTTAAAAAAAATGAAAATGCTGAATTTCTATATTCTAATCCTAATATAGTCAAACTCCATTAAATAAATAAATAAACACACACACACACACATATATATATATATATATATATATATATATATATATATATATATATATTTTAAATCAAGGACCTTAAATCTTTAAATGCTAACAATGAGTGGCTAGGTATGTAGCTCAGTGATACAGCAATTGACTAGCATATGTGAGGCCCTGAGTTCCATTCCCAGACTGAAAAAAAAAAAAAAATTAACAGTGAAGCACCAAATCATAGAGCTCCTTGAAGTTTCCTATTACTCTTATCCTCAGCCACAATTGGAGGTGTTAATAAAAAAAAATCTTTCACACCTTTTGTTTAAGATGGGCCTAGTAGCCAACTTCTATTTTTAGAAAAAATACTCTCCTGTGTCTCAGCTCACTGCTTGAAATACACACTGTAGTGTTTTTTCTGGTAAGACAGTCAAAGCAGAGAAATCCATAGTGCTTTATTGTGAACTTACACATGGATGTAGAGAGAATGCAGAGGGATAGCAAGACATAAGACCTGCTGCCAGGGACTGGGCTGTGATACTGTCCAGAGCTCATAGGAACACTGAACCTGACTTAAAATCAACTAGACAAGAGCATGTGGCAATTGATGATTAACATTTATGTAAGAAACACTAGATTTGTGTTCTTTCTGTTGAAATAGTATGTAAAATTAAAAAATCATTTCAATCCTCCCCCTATTTTAAATGAAGTTCTGCAAGCAATCTTTGTCTAGGCCTGAAGACTTAACTGTATTATCTGTACTCTCCAGATACTCAGATTAAGTAATTATCATGATGTATAATGCTACATGAAACTAGTTTTTATCCTTTTTCCAAGCAGATTTCCCCAGCAGATTTTCTGAAGGAAAATAAGCCTTTTTAAAACTTCTATATGATCACTTTTTGTTTTGGTACCAGAGATTGAACTCAGAGGCACTCAACCACTGAGCTACATCCCCAGCCCTATTTTTTGTATTTTATTTAGAGACAGGGTCTCACTGGGTTGCTTAGCGCATTGCTGTTGCTCAGACTGGCTTTGAACTCCCCATCCTTCTGTCTCAGCTTCCGGAACCACTGGGATTACAGGCGTGCGCTACTGTGCCTGACTATGATCACTTTTAACAAGGAGTTTGTGTACATTTTTCAAAGCACACAAAATCACTTTTGGCAGTTCAAAGTACATAGCTCTTTTGTGATTATCAACTGACAGTTGTCAAAGTTACAAAACATATTTATATGTCTTCTATGAGCACAGAATGCTGGAGGTATATTTTACACATTCAGATTTGACAAAGCTAACAAACTTATACCTTTTACTTAAAAAAATTTTTTTAATTGTTCAGATGAGTAATGACTTAAGGAAATGGGCAGTGTCAAGTCAGAATATATAAATTTGATGTAAACACAATTTTTAAGGATTTTTCTGTCTTGTAATTAAAGGCAATTCTATCATTTGCCATTCCAGTCCACAATTCAAATTATCATTAATTATATGTATTTCTTTTTCAGTAAATGGCTTATTTTTTACATCCAGAAAGAGAAAAATTAATAATTATATCGGTTTCTTTAAAATCACTGACATGTATATAGTATATTTATGTAGATATTGGGAAAGACTAGACCACTGCCTCATGAACGTTAGTGTTATGGTTTAGATATGAGGTTTCCTCCAAAAGCTCATGAGTGAGTCAATGCAAGGAAGTTTAGAGGTGAAATTATTGGGTTTTGAGAGTTTTGGCCTAAATACTGCATTAATCCCCCAATAGGGATTAGCTGAGTGTAACTGTAGGCAGGTAGGGTATGGCTGGAGGAGGTGGGTCATTGGGGGGCGTATTCTGGGTGTATATTTTGTTCTTGGTGAGGGAAGCTTTCTCTGCTTCCTGGTGGCTATCTCTCTCTCTCTCTGATTCATGTTCTGAGCTGCTTTTCTTTACCACTCTTATCTGCCACAATGGTCTCTACAGCAATGGAGCTGGTCATCTGTGGACTGAGACCATAAGAGTCAACTAATTAGCATATTTAAGTACAGATTCCTGGGCCCCATCCCTACTGTCTTGTTTGGTAGGCATGAGAATTTGCACTTCTAACATGTTCTTAAGTGTTTCTGATCAAGTCACATTGTGGTCCTTCCTCTGAATAGAACTGAGCTAGATAAATAGGGAAATCATTATACAACCATGGGAAAAGAAGTAGAAAAGATGGGTGAAGATTGTATCTTCTTACAGTGGGTGGAATAGTGTCCCCCAAAACAGACTTCTAGAATCCCAGTATGTGACCTCATTTGGAATAAGTCTTTGTGAATCTAATTACTGTGAGGATATTGAGATAAATGATCCAAGATTAGATAGGCTCTAATTTAATGAAGAGTGGACTTGTAAGTGACAAACTTATATTGTGTAAAACTGTAAGATAATAAATTTCTGTTGCCTTACCAACTTTGTGATGATTGGTTATAGCAGCCTAAGGAAACTAGTATATTACTCAAAGACTAATCATCCTGAGATGACAAGTTGCCTAGGTTTATGCTATAAAGAAAACAGATAAAATTTGGACCCCTGTCCAGTAATAAATAATGATTGGGACAATTAATTGATAAGTACAATTGAATACTTTCTGACATGTTATTTGATTTTATCTTCCCCTAAATATTTTGAGGTAGTTATGTTTTACCACAACTTAGCAGAGTACCTTAAAATGCAAAATGGTCTTTTAGGTAGTAGATATTTAAGTATTTATACCAGACTTTAGCTAGATTTTGAAAAAGCCAAGTGATTACCAAAAGTGATACAGCCAGTAAGTGCCAGAGTTAGAATTCAAATTGGGATCCTTCCATGTCACAATCTGTGCTTATCTCAATCACATCAGACTTTATCAAAGGCTTAGAGTAGGAGGCAAATTTTGACTAGTTTATTTGGTTAGTATGGGATTTTCTATTAATTCTATAGTTATTTTCATTTTGTTACATTAATATTATTTCCTTTTATAGTAACCCTTTTACTTCACACTTAATTTACAGATAATTTAGGCTGATACTTATAACAGCAAGGTAATAATAGCTCTACATTGTGTTTGGAGATGTAGATCAATGATTTTGCCAATATTTCTATATCCTTTTTTACTATGCATGGAGAGAGAGAGAGAGAGAGAGAGAGAGAGAGAGAGAGAGAGAGAGAGAGAGAAACTAAGAACTGAGTGCTGGAAGAAACATTACTTTGAGGTAAAAAGGTCATGAAAAGAAGCTCATTAGTCTTTAGCATCATAGGATAAATTCCCAGAGTATTTCATACAAACCTCCCTTGAATGATGTTTAATGTATTTTAAGCTGTTTAATAATATTTTGAGAGTTATTAAATTCAAGCCTCACTTATTATAGTTAAAGCTTTTAAATATACATTATAAATGGTACTTCTGGCTCCCAAACATTAAGTAAGTTTTTAAAAATTGCTTCTATACTTGTGGTTGATTCAGAAACAGCAAAATCAAGATCAGTAAAACAGTGAAGGGACTAGACAAAATGGGCTATGAAACTTCTCACCTGACAGGTTGAAGTGAATAGACAATAAATAAAAGAAGCTAACATTTTGAAAAGAGAATTGCTTTGAAGTTCTGGCTTATAAGTTCAGGATAAATTTCATAATGTCATTAAATGTCTAAATCCAAGAGAATACTTCTGAAAAATGGACAGTAACACACCTTTTTCCCCCTTGTATTGATGTCTATTTTTACCCCAACATGTTATTTTTCTCCCAAAATTAATCCCACAAATTCTTTATGTGTACCTGCAGCTTACAAGACACGGTGGTAAATCTCATATATTCATCATGGAAATATGTGACATAGATCATACTGTTCTTCTGTAAAGGTTTATGGAGAGTATGACTTCTATTCCTATCACTCTGTTACAAATTTTAGTCTTCTATCTTTTGGAATTTGATTTCCTATGTTATTGAATTTTATTCAGTGAAAGAGGTAAAAAACAGATTATTTTAATATTTTTAAGACCTCCTTTGTGACTTAGTAAGTGGTCAAATTTGTAAATATTTCAGGCTTGAAGAATGTGTATTCTTTAATATTCAGTGTCAGAGCCATAAATAAATATATATGATCAATATATATTTATTTGATCAAGGATTCTATTTGTGTTGTTGAACTCTTTGTTGATTTTTATATCTTCTATAAAGAGATAAATTCTACAAAAATTTTAAGGGAGATAAAGTATAGTTGCATCAAATTCTACTTATAATTCTGATTTTGCTTTGTATATTTAAAGCAAAGATTTTAGGAATATACAGCTCAGGACAATTATATTTTGGGGGTGAATTATTTCTTTTAGCATTGAGTAGTAAACCTTTTTACTCTGTTTTTTACTTTATATCTACTTTTTCTACCATTATTATTGCTACATTAGATACTTTTGTAAATAATTATAGATTTATTATTTCAGCTCCTTACTTTCAATGTTTCTATGCCATTAAATGTTTTAAATTGTGTATTATTGCTCTATATTTTATATATCATACATGTCACTCTTTAAAATATATCATATAGTGGTTTCTAGCATATTTAAAGTTGTACAACCAATACCAGTATCCAATTTTATAATGGTTTTTTATCACTCGGAATGGAGCAATCACTGTCCATTTTCCACCTCTTCTCAGTCCCTAGCAACCACTAATCTGTTTTCTGTCTCTATGGATTTCCCTTTTCTGAACACTTTAGATTTTTTTTAGATATACATGACAGTGGAGCCTATTTTGACATATTTTACAAACGAAGAATATATCTTATTCTAATTAGAATCCTAGTCTTATGGATGTACATGATAGTGAGATTCACTGTATATTCATGTAGGCACATAGGAAAGTTATGGTCTGGCTTTTCACTTTGCATTTAGAGTAATGGTCTTGAGATATACCCAATTGTTAGTAATTCATTACTTTTATGGCTGAATAATGTTCTGTTGTATGGATGTACAGTAAGTAGTCTCCCTTTAACTATAGGGAATACATTCCAAGACCTCAAACTTCATATAATACAGGATCCTATGTATAACTATGCTTCTTCCTATACAAGCACACTTATGATAAAGTTTAATTTATAAATTAGGCACAGAAAAAATAAGAACAATATCTAATTGTAATATAGAAAAGTTATAACAAAATAAGGTAGTAAAATTTATTTAAAATTTTAAAAACTTTATTTCTATAATTTTCCATTTAACATTTTTAATATTTCTCCATACTCTTAACTGCTCTTCCAAAAATTCTCTTTCTTTCTCTTATAGATTTGGTGATCTCTTCAATATATTTCCATATACTTATTCTCTCTTCAGTGTATTTAAAGAGTTTTTAAAATCATTCCCTGATTAAATCAATGATTCTTCTCTTCTAGAAGTGCTTTTTGGTTAGTTTAGAATTCTTCTATAAGTCGTAAGTGAATTAGAGACCTGGCCTTGTTTGATGTGATAGTATGTATTTTAATTGTTTAGTAATATGGACTGGAGTTTTTCTTTAGCTAAAATACTTGAACCATGTAGATCCCATTATTATAGTGAGTACATCCAGTTCCATATGAACTAACTCAGTTCTTTTTTTTTGTTGTTTTATAGATGCAAGTTTCCAAAACTAATATTGAAAAGAAAAAGCCCAAACTTAGAAAAAGAAAAAGGTAAGCTGGTAATATGATAAAATGTAAATATGTACATATGTTTTTTTTAATTATTATATGACATTTCCCATAATTCTTGATTCCATTTTATTAGGGAAACATTATGTTTAAAGTTTTCTAAAAGAATTTATAAGATTATTAGTAGTAATCTTAGAAATATGGAGAAAGTTTCATAATCATATAAATATGTAGTTTTGTAATTGGAACTTTAAAGATTAATATTATTTTACTAACTAGATGAAAAGGATCCTAGCTTAAAATTGGTAATACAAACCAGAAACAGGGCTTCATAATAAACTAATAAGCCACTAATGACAAATTTTAGTATTTATCATTGAATCAGCCATATTTGTTAAAGAATATAATCAGTGTTGTGTTTGTTAAAAGGAATTCTACTCAAAAATAAAAACTGGCACTAATAGTCTTTCTCTTCTTCTTTTTACCTTTCCAGAAGATAGCTAATTTTTTTAAATGGACTTTCATTGCCTTATACCAGTAATACTTCACAGTAATCCCATCAAGTAAATAGAAAGTGTATCATAATTATCTTCATTTAAAATATGAACAATTTGAGGCATATAGAAGTGAAGTGACTTTTATAATAACTTATGTTTAGAGAAAATGGATTTGAACAAAATTCTGCTTTAAATCATCAACATAGTATAATGGAAAAAAGCATGAATTTGCAGTCTTAACAGAATTTAGTTCTATAATGTTCAGCCATTTACCTTTATTGTCAGATAGCTCAGTTTCTTCATATAATGAGAGGAGCAAGTACTTAATAGATTTTTAAAGGAGAATTACATGAATAAAACTGGGTATACTGTTAAGTAGATCACCAGTGTATTGTGCCTAATGACAGCTTAAATCAATATTAGTCCTCTCTTTTTATAATTGTATCTTACTATATAACACAACCAAGAAAAAGTACCTTAGTTAAATAAATACTAATAATCTACAGTTATCAATGAATACTCATGAATGGTCATTTACATGTATACAATTGAACATTTGAAATTAAATCTGTCCAATTCTTTTTCTAGGAAAGCTATTCTAAAATGCTCTTTTGAAAATGTTTGTTCAGATGATGCCTTATCAAAGGAAAGCATGGGTATGTGAAGTCCTGTTCTACTTTTAGTTCTTTTGCATATGTCTAATTCTACAAGATGTAGTTGTTTCCTTTGAAAGAAAAAAAGAACTGTTGTATATTTATAGGAGAGAAACATTAATAGGTCATTTTCAGTATTGATTTATATACAGGGGCTTCTCAGTTGTCTGTAGGTTTCTGGTTTTTTTAAATTAATTTTTTCTGGCTTTGTCCTGTATTTAATTTTTAAAATAAAGCACTAACAGTCGTGGGAGGGAAATACCAGCAACTGTATTCCAATCCAGACTTCTCCATTCCAAACTTACAATAGTCCAAAGGGAGAGAAGAAATAAAGTAAATGTCTGGGGCTTCCAACTGAATTAACTGTCATTGGTATTATAACACAGTAGGGTAAATATGAAATTCGGGAAGAAAGTATCATTTACTCTCCCTACATTTTCATTAGTCTTGAAAAGCAGGCAAATGCTTATTTACAAGATGGAACTTTGGCAGGCATGTTCAAAGCCCATTAAACCCAGAGGAGTTACAGATGCTATAGGCCCTCTCTCCTTAAAGCTACCCCCATATCCTATGGCCTTGCATTTCAATTGGCTAAATAAGCCACTTGTTTCTCATTAAAAGAGTATAACACGGGCAGGAGGATTTTTAAAATCCTTTTGTTCCTCTTCTAAATCACACAAAATTCTGTTTTTTCTTTTCCAACTTAACCTGCTGCTGTCGTCACACTAATTGAGATGACTTTTCTTAGCTCTTTCCTCCCTTTGCCTCATATGATCAGTTCATATATTCCTGTAGAAAAGCAAAAGTTTGCTTATCTCTGAGCTGATTTCCCAGTTGGAGATCTAGGCACTATGGCTGAGGGCTCCAAAACCAGCATACTTCTCCCCTCCAGCTCACATACTATAGGATACTACAGAAGTCATTTCTAGCCAGGAAGCCATTGACTAGAAATAATGGATGAATATTTCCCACTAGTTATCCAGGTAGAGGGAAACCCCTCCAGGAATCTCATATTTTTATATGGTTATTTGTTAAATCAACTAACCTAATCCGTGTTTTATTTCTTCATCCCATCATGAACTATAGGGAGCAGGAATATCTGGTGTACTGTATTCTTTCTAAGAGCTGACTCCCAGAAAAAAAGTGAAATATTTTTCAAGTTTAAAATTCCTCATTTTTTAAAAAAATTCCTACCCAATTTCTGTGGATTCCCTCAATTCAAACCTGATATCTCTTATTTCTTTGAAGTTTAAGATAGTGTCAGTCCTGCATCAAATGACAGAAAAAAAATTGTGCTTTGTTCTTGAATCACTGCCCTACTTCTTTAAACCAATTTCCTTATATAACCAGATGTTAATGTTTCCCATTTGTTTCCTACACCAGATTTGCTCTTCCTAGGTGAGCTTTCTGCTCCACAGGCGGTTTCTCTTTCCCTCTCTCCATTCTCCCTCTCTTTCTTCTTCTCTCCTTCTTTCTCTTTCTCTCTGCACCGCCCCGAGTTAGGGATTAGGACAAGGGCTAATTACGTACAGCTACTTTATCTCTTCAGGTATCAGTTTCCTCATCTGTGAAAAAGAGATGCAGCAAGAGCTCTCTTATCCAATGAAGATAAGATCTGCTTTTTGGAAATTTATAGAAAAAGCTGAGAGATCATTAAATAATTTAAACTATATGCCCATGTCTATATAGATTTATCTAAGAAATACTATTAGTGAAGCATGTCTGCATTTTGGGGACAATTCCTGTCAGGAATAATTATGGTAACATCAATATAATTTCCTATTACATTTTCATTATTCCCTATAACTCATTTTTTTTCAGTTTTTAGGAATAAGAAAAACCATCTATCATGAAGATATGGTTCTAGCAATAACAATGATGATGACCAGCACCTATAAAAATTACTGTATCTCCTTACTGTTCTAAATATTTCATATACTTTTGTATATTTAATCCATGCAAGATTTATATTAGGTAAAGTGGATATTACATTACCTTCCATTTTATTGATTGGGAAAGTAAGGCACTTAATAGGTCATATGACTTTTCCAAAGACACCTAACTTAGTAAAATAAATAAATGAAAGTGTGTAGCTATTTCCTTGGTTGCTTAGATTATGAGGAATTATTCCTGTTGTTTTTATTATTAGTAGTAGTAGTAGTACCAGGGATTGAACCCAGGGTGCTTAACCACTGGGCAATATCCCCAGCCCTTTTTATATTTTATTTTGAGACAATTTTATATTTTATTGTGCAAATTTGTTTAGGGCCTTGCCAAAATGCTGAGGCTAGCTTTGAATTTGACTGCCTTAGTCTCCTAAGCTGCTGAGATTGTGTATCTCACCACACCTGATGATTATGAGAAATTTTAAAACTAAATTCATGGAGGTTTTGGTGCAGCAATTATAGTTGGTCTGAGCATTTTTTTTTTCATTATTGCCTTTCATGTTTTCTTTATTTGATATTATTTATTTTAGCTTTTTATTTATTGTTGTTTGTTATTTCATTTTTTTCTATTGGCAAATTTTCATTTTGAATGGGTAGATCTTTAAAAGTTTGAGTAAATATATTATTAAGAGCCAACTAATAACCTATTAACATTGTTTAATTAGTCACTTGATATAAATAATCTTGGAAGAGGATGGCTAATATAGGAAAGGTTTGGCTTACGGGATAAACTAGAAAGAGCATGAAAGGCTTTGGGGCCTAAGTTCAGGATTTAGACACAGTGACAAGGAAAAAGGTTATTTTGCTACTCATGATACCAACTCTTGGTTTAACATTTTTAACTTCTAAGCCAAAAGTGGTGTTGGCCCTTATTCCCCTGATCCCGCTTTCCCAAATTGTACCATACTTCCTATTTCAGTTTGTATAGTGATCTCTTCTTCTTTTTTTTTTTAAGAGAAAGAGAGGGGGGTGTATGTGGGAGAGAGAGAGAGAGAGAGAGAATTTTTTAATATTTATTTTTAAATTTTCAGTGGACACAATATCTTTATTTTATTTTTATGTGGTGCTGAGAATCAAACCCAACTCAGTCTGTATTTTATTCATTCGTGTGTGTGTGTGTGTGTGTGTGTGTGTGTGTGTGTGTGTATGAATATTGTGGCTACTTCAAAACAAAATACTACTCCTCACCTGCTGCCTTTATTAGGTGCTTACATAATTTAAACAATGAAATAACTCTGCAAATTAATTTTTTTAAAATACAAACTTTGGGGTAACTCAACCCATAGTTTACAAATAAGGAAAGATATTTTCTGTAAACATTTATTAAAGAAATAGAGATTTTAAAAAAAAAAACTCCCTAAGTATACCCTTGAAAGTTTTTAAAATACTGACTGATTTTTGAGACAGTGATTTATTTCTTATCAAGAATGGATTTATTTTACACACACTGATTTTTAAAAGCCAGATGTCAGCTTTAGAATTAGAGATATCTCCTTTGGTCTCTCTACCCAACCCCCGACTCCTTCTTTCTTTGAGTGATAGAGTAGCTATAATGTTACCACTTTACTCTCAACAACAAATAAAAGCAAGTCAGTGAAACTACAGTATAATCAGTATTGATAGGAGATGATTGGTCATGCAATCAGCAAAGGCATTTATTTTGTCTCTACCTTTTGGAGGGTATCATTGACCAGTTTTGATAACCTAGTTTGTAGATTACAGCAACTGCTATTTTTCGAGAATTAGTTTTGAACTTTAGCGTACAATGTAAGAATAAGTGTTTAGTAAAGCAAGCCTCCCATTCCCCTGGAAACAGATTTTGACATCAGTCGAGTTAATGTTATAAACACTGGTTGATTTATGAAATCCTTTATTATTTGTCTACCCTCTGATCAAAAGGCAGTGTATTTTTCCAGATCACCTGAAAACAGAGAGATTGCAATGCCATTTGGCGATGACATTAATTATCATAAATTGATGTATTTTAGCCTAATGTAAGAAATATAAAGATGTTTGTTTGCCATTTTTTCCTTTACAGCATAGCTCAAATTCATCTCAACAGTTCTTTAAATTTCAGTGTCAGTTTCCATAGACTCAGAATCTAAAGTAGGAAAACACAGCATTTGTGAGTAGTACTGGGAAATTGGTGTGAAGATAAGATAGCCACAGTAGTTATCTGTTAAGTAAGAGGTTACTAATAAGAAATCTATCAAAATATGAGGGTTGATTTCATTAAAAGTGCTTCAACAAAAACATATATTTCTCTAGAAAATTCTAATTCAATAGACATAGAATTGTATCCTTTTTATTTAATATATTCTCCAACTGACTCTTATACATTTTGAATTTTTAATTCCACTGTTCTAGAATGGAGCATTCTATTAACTTTGTTCTTAGTCTTTAGCAATAGCTGCATAACACTTCTATTTGGATACAACTAACATTTTAATTGCAATTTATGTTTGTTTTGTTTTTTAAATAAGAGAATATATTCCATAGTGTGGAATAGTTTATCATTCTACATTAAGAAAGCTTCCCTAAGTGAGCTTTCCCTTGAGAAAACCAAAGATTACCTGGGAAGAGAGTATGGTCAGGAATTCTAAACCTGTGGAGCTCCTGGTCCCTAGTAGGTACATAGTAAATATTTGTTGATTGAATATAAATATAAAGTGCTTAGGATAAGCAGTAAATATTGACCAAAAAAAAATCTTTTCTTTTTTTTTTTTTTGGTACTGGGGATTGAACTCAGGGGCACTAAACCATTGAGCCACATCCCCAGCCCTATTTTATATTTTATTTAGAGACAGGGTCTCACTGAGTTGCTTAGCACCTTACTTTTGCTGAGACTGGCTTTGAACTCACGATCCTCCTGACTCAGGCTCCTGAGCCGCTGGGATTACAGGCATGTGCCACTGTGTCTGGCCTCCGAAAAATCACTTTTGTAGACAGAATCTATAGTGCAAAAAGTGTAAACTGAAATTGTTTTTCCGGTACTATAATGACAACTGAGAGCATTTATTTTGTCTTCTGCCTCTCACATTTGCTGTTCATTCTCTTTTTTTGGAAACTTGCAATTTGATAACTTTCCATAATTTCATTTAACACTATTTTTAATAACTGTTTTAGCACTTTTGAAACTTTATTATGTCCTGCCTGGGTACATTTTCATGTTCCATGAACTTTCAGCTGCTGTACCTGGTGTGATTTTTGGTGACCTACCAAAATAAGAAGAGGTTATATGTTATATGTCAGCTTTTAATAATCAGAGTGAAGAAGGGGCACATACTCATTGCCTTTCCCTCCAAATTATATGTCTATGGAAGAGCTTCTCAGATTCTCCATCTCTCTGTGGTGTAGGGCAGCAGGCCACACATGGCTTACTTTTTTTGATCTTTGCTTCAATAAGATCCTATATCAAAAACAAATGATTATATTGTTTAAATCAAGAATTCAAATGCATATTGTTAATCAGAACTTGATTCTATAGAGTTATACTAGGTTTCTTTATCTTTGGTGAGGATATTGTTTTATCTCAGCAAGATCAATGAAGAATCTAATTGAATTTTGCCTACTTAAATTTTTATGTCACAATAATGAAAAAAGTGCTTCTTGTAAATGCAGTTATTTTATTTATTAAATCATTTAGGAAATTAAGATATGTTGCTATTTGGGTTAAAAACAGACAAATCTATGTTCAGCCTAGCTATTTAAACACAGGGTTCTCCTTTTGAATAATAGTTTAAATAGATTGGCAACCAGTTGCTAACTGTTTTTGTTAATAAAATTTTATTGGAATATAGCCATTCTAATTTCCTTAGTGCATGTCTACAGTTTGTCCTACAACACAGTTGTGTAGTTGTCATAGAGATCAGTCTAACCAAAAAGTTTGAGATGTTTGTTCTCTGTCTCTTACAGAAAAATTTTGCTACTTATTCTCTATAATAAAAGTAATTTAGTTTGGTGCCCCGATTTCCTAATTAAAAAAAAAAAAAAAACACAACTCGGGTGAGCATTTTATACTTCAGAGATATTTTGTGGTATATACATAGCAAGAATATTGCCTGTGTTTTTCAAAGAACAATTATAAAAGTTTGAAAATCCATAATTTGGATCAAGCAAAATCATATGTACAAATTACATGAAATATTTAGTTTTTTAAATCTTGTACCATTTAGAAGATTTCTTTTTTCCTGGTGGCTAAGATTATCAATTATATCAAATTAATTAAGGTGCAGCATATTTGATATGTTAATGATATTCCTTTAGTTGTTTCTGAGACAGAAGTTTTACTAAAAGAGCTGGAGCAAATGCTACAGCAAGCCCTAGAGCCCACAGCAATACCTGATGAGTCTGAAGAAGAATGTGGAGAAGAAATTAATGCAAGAGAAAAGGTAGTATTGAAGTTATTATCGGGCCTAAATAGCAACTTCAAGTTTTTTAAATGGCAGAATTGTTTCTGATTGTACATTTTGATTATACAAAATGCCTATTTCACATCTGAAATTTGAGCTCTTGGTTATCATGAAGTGAATTGTAAAGTAGTTGCCTGTTGAGAAATCAGAATACACCTATCAGTTTTGGGAAAGATATCTCTGTTTAAGTAGAGAAGTTCTTGTAATTTGAGATCTTTGTGGTTGTAATGAAGAAAGATGGAAGAGGTTTGCTGTAGCTGTAGTTCACTCAGAAAGACCTCTCCCCTGCTTCTGATTTTTTCAATTGGAAGGGGCCAGGCTAACAGCAGCTCACTAGAAAAGGGTAGCAACTTACTGGGAAATCTGCCCTGTCCAGATCCGGCATCAAGATTACCTTTATAACAGAAAAACCTCATTAGTAACAGTGGCAGTAGAATCTTTCACTGGAATAAGTTTCACCTTTTATATCTTGGTATATAAAGGTATATAACCCCCTACATTTTGGACACTTATGTTGGGCTTAGGCCACATGTGTTTACTTTACTTAATGCCTACAACTAAAATGAGGACTTGTGATATAAGACCCAGGCTATTAATACAAAATAGCAATGAGAAAAAAAAAAGCCATATGGTAGACTTCCACCACACATACAGTTGTACCCTAAGTAGTAAGAAAGAAAAATGACAGTACAGAGTTTTGTATCTTAAAGTTCATTCATTCTTTCAGATATATGGTGTATCTGCAGTTAAGAGAACATATTGAGCCTCACTCTGATATATAATGCCTGTTTCCTGGTCCTGGTTTTATCATTAATGACTTGAAATTTAGCAAAGTTGTTTGCCACCTGCCTTAGGATTGTTTTAGAGATTAAATAAGGTAAACTGGGAAAAGTGCTTGACATAACATCAGATACCTTGGGTTAACTATTATAGATGAGAATTGGTAATAGCAGTGTCTAAAGAGCATAAATGCTAAAATTTTCTTTTTTTTTTGAAAGAGAGAATTTTTTTAATATTTATTTTTTAGTTTTTGGCAGACACAACATCTTTGTTTGTATGTGGTGCTGAGGATCGAACCCAGGCTGCACGCATGCCAGGCGAGCACGCTACCACTTGAGCCACATCCCCACCCCTAAAATTTTCTTACATCACTTTTATATTCCCACATTCTTGCTTTGAGCAACTACCTACTCTGAAATCTTATTGTTTTCAGATGCAGAAAAAGTTGGATTTAGGACCATTTCTAAATGATTTACATACTTCGGCAGACTATTCAGTTGCATGATTTCATTTAGATTGTCAATATGTGTAAGGATGAATCTTTAGCACCTCCTTTACTGAGTTAGAAATTTACAAAATTTATAGGATTTGTTAATAAGATAAATGTATTAAAAGAAGAAAATTAGTATCAACTCCTACTGAGTTGTAAATCATGGTAAGTTTTCTTAATCAGCACCAGCAATGGCAACTTTTGCCTGAATCTGCATAGGTTATAAATGCCATTTTTCCAATGAAGGGTTCCTTTCATTAAAAAAAACTATTGTCTTCTATAGATGGATCTTACTCTTTGTGGAAAAATATCTATAGATTGGTGACATGCATTTTATATACATATAATTAATATACAAATTATTCTTTTTTAGCAGTTATATGCCTTGTTTGAATACCTTATGGTTTTGTGTAGGTTTTTATTTTTTTGTGTGTGTGTGTGTGTGTGTGTGTTTGTCCATTCTAGGCAGCTTGTATTTTCAAAAATACAGCTTGGTCAATTTTTATAGTGATGTCCTGGAGCTTTTACAGTCATAGAAATGGCTTCTATTTTGGCATTATAACTAGTAACTTGATAGAACAGAAAATTACTTCTGATTTTATTTCTTAAGGTAAAATACATAGTTTTAATTCATCACTAGGTAGGAGCTTACTTTTTGTTTTAGATTCTTGTATTATTTTACTCTTTCAAAAGGCATTTAGGAATTATAAAAATTAATTATTTTAACTTGCTGGCAGGCAGGTGAGTGCCTCCTGCTGACTAGTTTAAAGCCACTGTGCACACTGAGCTTCCTAAGTCTGACATTCATGCCAGGTTCAGAATATTTAGGGCCTTGTTCACTTTTAAATGAGAATAGCAATGAATCTGAATATCAAAACTGAAACAGGTTCCAGTGTAAAATTAAAGAAATGATCACTACTAGGATTTCATTTTTTTTCTTTTTGGTTATTACAAAGAATTAATATGCCTTCCAAAGGGAATTTCACTTAAAACAGGATTTTATTTTGGTTTTAAGAAGAAAGTAGACTCTCAAGCTAAAAATGCCAAGAAGAGCCACCTGATAATTTTAAAGTCCTGAGCCTGTTGATTCTCTTAGAAGATATTATATGAGCTATTTTCAAAGTTGTAACTTTAATGATATTTTCATCATTTATTTCACCTGTGAGATTTCAATTTGATTACTCTCAAGCATTTACACCAACAGATGAGAGTCACAATGTGGAAAAAAGCATACACACATGGATAATCAAAACACTTTTCTATTTGTCATTGAAATGCTTTATGAGATTATTTTCCTCAGTAGAGTCACCTTCCTAATTATGTTTTTCTTTAGCTAATATTAACACTGGTTGACATGCCCTGACTTGGTAAGCAATGGGAAGAAATTAACTGCAGGTTTTTATATATCTATTAGAATAATTCACAAATTGGATAATCCATATACAAATAAGATCATTTACTACATAATAATTTGGAATAAATGGTACATTTTTAAATTTTAAAATACTCTTATGAACTACTTGTGCTTTTTTCAACTTTGAATTGAAGGAGAAATTAGCCATATCCTTAATGAGCATTGAAGTTATGGACTTCATATGTGTATGTGCATGTGCACAAATAAATTGTTTTCACAAGTCTTCCACACTAAACTAGAGTACACATAGCTTATGAGAAGATAGTGGCAGAAAATTTGTCTAAAACAGTTTTAATCTGTATTCTCTATAGTGATTTTTAAAATAAGCTAATATAGAAAACTTAGACAAAATAAAATGATTTTTTTCCAAATCATAAAATTAAAAGTAAAAATGGATAATGTTGAGAAATAGAGACAGAACCTAAATAATAATTTACTTCTACAGAAACACATTTACTATACATTATACTGTATATAAGAATCATTATTTGACCTCCAATAAAGAAAACTTTATACACTGCTGTGACTTGAGGAGTTACCACTACTTTATATTTTGTTCAAGTAATCAAGTAAATGTGATATAGTTCTGATGATTTATATGGTTGTTTTCACAGTTATCTAAAGGCATCCCTGAAGCTCCTGCAGGCAGCCCATTTCAAAATCAACATGAAGAGGACTATCTTGTAATTGATGGAATGAAATTAAGAGCTGGAGAATGTATTGAGAATATAACTAATAAGTTTAAAGAAATAGATGCCTTGATGTCTGAATTTTAGGGTGTTACGTATATTTTCAGAAGTTAATTGGGAAAACATTGGTATTTTTCTGAAGCCAGAAATTTTAAAATGTTTGGTAAAATAGGTATACATTATATACGAAAGTTGATATTTATAACAACTTTGTACTTTAAATTTTGAAAATATCCATAGTTATGAGAGCCAAACAAATTGTATTGAAGTTAAGAGTTAGAATTTTTAAATTAAAGAAAAGCCTTATTTTCTTATTTGTAGATATTTTGTTTGCCTTATTTACAAAATGGTTTATGGAACTTACTTCATAAATACACACTTTACAATGCTTATTTAGGTCATTTATTCAAGTATGGCAAAGTACTAAAATGGCTGACCATGCTATTACAATTCTTAGAAATAATTCAAAGCTAATTAATATATTTATAAAATTTGTATTTGTATTATAATTAAACTATTATAAAATAAAAGGACATAATAAAAATATAGTAGTGTAATAAAGTTGGAGACTTCTTAAAAGACAAAAATGTCAGTAGCCTCATTATATTAGAAACAATTATTTCCATCATGGTTTCTCAAACTGCTTATTTAACAGTCTTTAGGAAACTTGGAAGCAACTTTCCCTGTTGAATCAGTATCTCTGAAGGTGAGCATGGGAAAATGTACCAAGAGAAATTAAACATGCACTATTAAAAAAAATCCAATAATATAAAAGTTAAAAGTACATCATTGTTAAAAAAAAATTACCTCTTTAAGGCCCTATATCCTAACACTGTCACATTCTCATACACTGGGACTTAGGAATATAGCCCATAAATGAATAATATCTGCCACGTAATATCTTACATATTTTCCAGTTTTTAAACACTTAATTAGATTTTTAATTTTTTTAATTTGTTCTTTTTAGTTATATATGATATTAGAAAATATCCATGGTTTTGAGAGCCAAACAAATATATTTTGACATATCATACCATGCATGGAGTATAACTTCCCATTCTTGTGGTTGTATATTATGTGAAGTTACACAAGTTGTGTATTCATATACAAACATAGGAAGGTTATATCTGATTCACTCTACTGTCTTTCCCATACCTGAAATTCCCCTCTGTCTAATCTTCTGAACCTTCAATCCTCCCTCTGCTGCTCTACAGCCTATTTTGAGTCAGCATCTGCATATTAGAGAAAACATTCAGCCTTTGATTTGGGGGGATTGGCTTATTTCCCTTAGCATGGGAGTCTCCAGTTTCCTTCATTTTCTGGCAAATATTATAATTTCATTCTTCTTTATGGCTGAAAATATTCCTTTATGTATATATACCACATTTTCTTTATCCTTTCACTTATTGAAGGGCATCTAGGTTGGTTCCATAGCTTAGCTATTGTGAATTGAACTGCTGTGAACATTGTTGTGGCCACATTACTATGGTATGCTGATTTTAAGTTGTTTGGGTGTATGTTGAGGAGTGGGATAACTATGTCAAATGGTGGTTCCACTCCATGTTTTCTGAGGAAACTTCATACTGCTTTTCATACTGGTTGCACAAATTTGCAGTCCCACCAGCAATGTCAGAGTGTGCCTTTTTACCCCACATTCTCACCAACATTTATACTTGTATTCTTGATAATTGCCATTCTTACTGGAATAAGATGAAATCTCTGTTCACTTTTAGTTTGCATTTCTCTAATTGCTATTGATTTTGAACATTTTTTCATATATTTGTTGCCTATTCGCATTTCTTTTTCTGTGAGGTGGTTATTTGTTTTTTGCTTGTTTATTTTTGTTTTCGTTTTTTGGATTAAGTTTTTTGAGTTCTTTATATATCTTGGAGATTAATGCTCTCTCTGAGGTGCAGGTGGCAAAGATATTCTCCCATTCTGTAGACTCTCTTTTCATGTTCTTTATTGTTTCCTTTGCTGTGAAGAAGCTTTTTAGTTTGATAAAATCCCATTTATTGATTTTTGATTTTAATTCTTGTGCTTTCAGAGTCTTGTTGAGGAATTCATTTCTTAAGCCAACATGATGGAGATTTGGGCCTACTTTTTCTTCTAGTAGGTACAGGGTCTCTGAACTAATGCCTAGGTCCTTAATCCATTTTGATTTGGATTTTGTACAGGTTGAGAGATAGGGGTCTGATTTTATTTTATTACATATGGATTTCTTGTTTCCCCACCACCATTTGTTGAAGAGACTATCTTTTATCCAATGTCTGTTTATGGCACCTTTGTCTAGTATGAAATAACTGTAATTGTGTGGGTTCATCTCAGTGTCTTCTATTCTGTACCATTGGCCTTCATGGCTGCTATGGTGCCAGTACTATGCCATTTTTTATTACTGTAGCTTTGGTTTAAATTAAGGTCTGGTCCTGTGGTCCCTCCTAGCTTCACTTTTATGCTGACAATTGTGTTGGCTATTCTGAGCCTCTTATTTTTCCAAATGAATTTCATGACTGCTTTTTCTATTTCTATGAAGAATGTCATCAGAACCTTAATAGGAATTGCATTGAATCTGTGCAGTACTTGGTAGTATGGCCATTTTGACAATATTCTTCCTATCCAAGAATATGGGAGATCTGTCCACCTTCTAAGGTCTTCTTTAAATTCTTTATTTGGTATTCTGTAGTTTTCATTGTAGAGGTCATTCACCTCTTTAGATTGATTCCTAAATATTTTAATTTTTTTGAGCTATTGTGAATGCGGTAATTTTCTTTTTCTTTCAGTGGATTTATCACTGACGTATAGGAATGAAGTTTATTTGTGGGTATTAATTTTATATCCTGCCACTTTGCTTAATTAATTTATGAGTTTAAGAAATTTTCTGGTGGAGTTTTTGGATTTTCTGAATGCAGAATCATGTCATCAGCAAATAGGAATAGTTGTTCTTCTTTTCTTATTTGCATCCCTTTAAATTCTTTCTTTTGTCTAATTGATCTTTCTAAAATTTCCAGAACTGTGTTGAATAGAAATGGTAAAAGAGGGCATACCTGTCTTGTTCCAGTTTGTAGAGGGAATGCTTTGCATTTTTCTCCTTTAGAATGATGTTGGCCTTGGATTGTCATAGTTAGCTGTTACATGTAGATCTATATTCCTACTATCCTTAGTTTTTCTAGTGTTTTGAAAATTAAGTTGTACTATATTTTGTCAGATGCTTTTTCTGATCTATTAAAATAATGTTATTCTTGTCTTTATCTTTTTAATATGTTTTTGTATGTGATTTGTCTGTATTTTATTTAAAATTTGTGCATGTATGTTCATGAGGGGTATGATATTGGTCTGAAGTTTTTTTCCTTGATGTGTCTTTGTCTGCTTTTGGTATCAGGGTGATATTAGCTTCATAGAATGTGTTTTAAAGTGTTCCTTTCTTTTCTATATCATGAATTGAAGGTTGGTAGAATGCCCCTGAGAATTTTGTCTGGTCCTGGGCTTTTCTTGGTTGGTAAGATTGAGGGCATCTTCAGTTTTATTGTTTGAAATTGATCTGTTTAAGTTTCCTGTGTCCTCTTAATTCAATTTGAGTAGGTTGTATGTCTCTAGAAATTTGCCAGTGTCCAAGATTTTCTGTCTTTTTAGAATATGAATTTTAAAAATACCTTCTCGTTATCATCTGTATTTCAGTAGTGTCCATTGTGATATTTTCTTTTTTCTTTCTGAATTTTAGTAATTGGAGTTTTTTCCTCTCTTTCTCTTTGCTAGCTTGGCTAAGGGTTTATCAATTTTATTGATTTTTTCCCCAAAGAACCAACTTTTTGTTTATTTGATTTGGAGAGATTCTTTTGTTTCAATTCATTAATTTTAATTATTTCCTATCTTCTACTTTTGGTGTTGATTTGTTCTTTTTCTAGAACTTTGAGATGTAATATTAGGTCACTTATTCATTGACTTTCTTTTCTCTTAATGAATGAGCTCAATGCAATGAACTTTCCTCTTAGCACTATCTTCATAGTGGCTCAGAGATTTGATATATTATATCACTATTCTAGGTTACTGCTAAGTATTTTTTATTTCATCCCTGATTTCTTCTGTTATTCATTCATTGTTCAATTATTTATTATTTAATATCCAGGTGTTAGAGTAGTTTCTATTTTTTATATATCATTGATTTCTAACTTCATTCCATTATGATCTGATAGAATGCAGGGTTATTATCTCTTTTTTTTATATTTGCTAAGAGTTGCTTTATGGCATAAGATATTGTCTATTTTAGAGAAGGATCCATGTACTGCTGAGAAGAAAGTATATTTGGTCAAAGATGAATGAAATATTCTATATATGTCATTAAATCTAAATTATTGATTGTATTATTTAGTTCTATAGCTTCTTTGTTTAGTTTTTGTTTGGCAGATCTGTCCAGTAGTGAGATTGGTGTGTTAAAGTCATCCAGTATTATTGTGTTGCAGACTACTTGATTCTTGAAATGGAAAAGAATTTGTTTGATATACATAGATGCTCTGTTGGTTGGGGCCTAAATATTTGCAATTGCTATGTCTTGTTGATGTATAATCCCCTTAAGCAGTATGAAATATCCTTCTTTGTCCTTTCTGATTAACTTTGGCATGAGGTTCACTTTATTTGGTATGAAGATGGAAATCCTTGCTTGTTTACATGGTCCATGTAAGTGATACATTTTTCCCATCCTTTGGCATGTGGATATTTTTGCCTATGAAGTGGGTCTCTTGGAAATAGCATATTGTTTTTGGTCTTGTTTTTTTAATCCAGGCTACCAGTCTATGTCTTTTGATTCTGAGTTTATGTCCTTTACAATTAATGTTATTATTGAGATATGATTTGTAATCCCAGGCATTTTGATTTATTTCTGGTTTTTAATTTGAATTAGTTTCTCCATTGATTCACTGTTCTTTAGTGTTCTTGCTCCCTCTGCTGGTTTTCACTTTTATTTTTCATTTCTTCTTTTTCATGTTTTCTAGTACAGACTTTCTACTTGTGAATTCTTTTAACTTTTGTTCATCATGTAATGTTTTATTTGACCATCAATTCTGAAGCTTATTTTAGTATTCTTGGCTGACATCCATTTTCTTTCCTTTTTTTTTCTTTTTTTTTAAAGAGAGAGAGAGAGACAGAGAGAGAATTTTAATATTTATTTTTTTAGTTTTCAGCGGACACAACATCTTTGTTTGTATGTGGTGCTGAGGATCGAACCCGGGCTGCACGCATGCCAGGCGAGCGCACTACCGCTTGAGCCACATCCCCAGCCCTCCTTTTTTTATTTATATTTGTTTTGCTTTTATTTTTTTATTATTTATTTACTCTAATTACACTATGGATAATATTTTATAATATTCTTTATTGACAACTGTAAACTTGTATGACAATAAAATAATTGCTTGGGTAAATATCCAAAGGGAAAAATTACATAATCTTTAAGGAATCCCAAAAAACAGTTTTAGTGGATGTCATTTTGGATCTTGTCTATGCATTTCAAAATGTGTATGTATGAACAGCTAACTCTAATTCCTGCTGTGGGTTTCTCTATTTCTGAGGGTAGTGAATTGGAGAAAGCACATCCTAAGCATATAAAAACTGAAACCAACACTTGAGCAGATCAGGAAGGTTAAGGAACTTACAATGTTCCTGAAAACTGCAGGGACTAATTGAAGAGTTTTAGACAGTAGAAACCCTTTGGGAATGATTACATCAGCAATAGGAGTGGACTGATGAGCATTGAGTAGACTACTTCTGAAATTTTCTTGTTAAATTTTGAGAACCTGAATTGTGGTGGTTCTGCTGTGGATAGATTCACAGCACAGACCCATCTGTGTGAGAAGTGGATAGATTCAAGCTAAATTAACATCAGTGGGCTATTAGGATTTGGAGATTGAATATAGGGATGAGACAGAGGGCAGGAATCAGAACAACTCTAGGATTCTGATATTCATAAAGTTATTTGATGTTGGCTGAGTACTGTGTATGATTAGCTGACTCTAGAGTTGGGCAATTCCCTATTTTATAACTAGATCCTCTACTTGGCCCAAAGGAAACTATCATAAGAAAATTACATCTGCCCACCAAGGGAGGTTAAATTCCAAGTACACTAGTTATACCAAGTTCAATAATGTAAGGTAAAAGGCAACATGCCAGGACATATGCACAAGTATTTTGGTTGGAATGAGAGCTCCTGTTTGCTTAGGTTAAGGAATGGCTGATCGATCCTCTTTGGAATGAGTTGGATCAAGTTCTTCTGATCTTGAGGCTATGAGTTAACTTATGAGAGGTCTGGGTCTATTGAAGGACTGAGTCCCCAGTTAGATTTGCAAACTTTGAGGGTTGATCACCAAAGCCAGCTCTATTAAACCCATATTCCAAAAAGTCTTGGTCCATTTGCCCCATGCTGGGAACTGAATTTATGCAGGGATTTCAAGTGGTAAGAGGCTTACTTAGCTCTATCTTTATTAAAGACAGGGTATATACTTTTGATGGCTTAGCTTTTTATTATCACCAACAATAGTGGCATAAGTAGGAAAGTACACCCATGTACTTTTAAGTCTGTATTGTCTGCAGCCTTGAATTTGCTGATTCTATAATGGAGGGTATTGGGTCATAGGCAGTTAAATCTATCCACTAATAGACCTAGGCACAATTGCAAATATTGTAATTGGTCTAAAATCTATTGAAAATATTTGGTAGTCAGCCATTTCTGTAGGAAGCTTTCATTCATGAGCCTGCAGTTATTGTGTAGTGCTTTTGATGGAACCAGAGCATTCCATCATCTAATTCTTCTTCCAAATAGCTATTAATCCATGACCCCACCATTTTTGAGACTAGCAAATGATAGAGTCCTACTTCAGATACTTATAGACTATTAGGATTTATATCCATGGTCCTTCCAAGAGACTGGAATTCTCTCATTTCTCCAAGAGTGAAATTTTGAAAATTCTAGACATATCTAAATCTTGCTCTATTATTTATGTGGGGCCCCAAAGGAAATCCAGACATAGTGCAGTTTTAAAATGCTAAATACTTCTTTAGGACTAAGCCAACTCTACTTACCTCTCAGATTTGTAGAAAAGTTGTTTGGGAAATATAAATTAGGACTCAAGTTCCCAATGGGACATTTGGTACCTGAAGATCTAAATATTGGAACTTTTATACTACCAGAAGCAATATACAGATTTCAATATACACAGAATTAGAGAAAACAATCCATACCTTCATCTGGAAGACTAAGAGACTCAGAAAAGCCAAAGAAATACTAAGCAAGAAAAGCAATGCTTTCCTTGTCACAATACCTAATCTGAAAGAATACTTCAGAGCTGTAGTAACAAAAACAACATGGCATTGACATCAAAATAGGCTTGAAGACCATTGGAACAGAATAGAAGGCACAGAGAAACCAACATACAGCCATCTGCTACATGACAAAGGTGCCAAAAATATATGTTGGAGAAAAGAGTCTTTTTAATAAATGATGCTGGGAAAACTGGATGCCATATGTAGAAGAATGAAACTAGGTCCCCATATCTCACCCTTCACAAAAGTCAAGTCAAACTGGATTAAAGATTTAGGAAATCAGAAACCATGCAATTGCTAGAAGCAGCATAGGGTCAACTCTCTATCTTATTGCAGCTGAAACTGAGTTCCTTAACAAGACCCCTAAAGCTCAAGAAATAAAACCCATTTATTGATCCAAGGACCTAAACAAACACTTCTCAGAAGAGGATATACAATCAATAAATATATGAAAAAATGTCCATCATCTCTAGCAATTAGAGAAATGCAAATCAAAGCTATTTTAAGTTTTTATCTCACTTCAATCAGAATGGCAGTTATTACGAAGACAACAATAAAGCTGGTGAGGAAATGGGAGAAAAGGTACACTCATACACTGCTGGTGGAACTGCAAATTGGTGCAGCCAATATGGAAAGCAGTATGGAGATTCCTTGGAAAATTTGGAATGGAACCACCATTTGACCCAGCTGTCCCTCTCCTCTGTCCCAAGGACTTAAAAACAGGGACACAGCTGCATCAATATTTATAGCAGCACAATTCACAATAGCTAAACTCTAGAACCAACCTAGATGAATGGATAAAAAAATATGGCATATGTACACAATGGAATATTACTTAGCAATAAAAGAGAATAAAATTATGGCATTTGCAGGTAAGTGGATGGCTTTAGAGAAGATAATGCTAAGCTAGCCAATTCCAGAAAAACAAATGACGAATGTTTTCTCTGATATAAGGAGACTGAATCACAATGGGGTAGGGAGGGGGAGCATGGGAGGAACAGACAAACTCTAGATAGGGCAGAGGGGTGGGAGGTGAAGGGAGAGGGCAAGGGGTTAGAATGGATGGTGGAATGTAATGGACATCATTATCCAAAGTACATGTATGAAGACACAAATTGGTGGAACATACTTTATATACAACCAGAGATATGAAAAACTGTGCTCTATATGTGTAATGTGAATTGTAATGCATTCCACTTTCATATATAAAAAAGTCAATAAAAATATTTATGCAGAAAGTCTAAAAAAGAAAGAAAACCAAGAATTAATAATTGGGATGCCATTAAATTGAAAATTCTCTGCACAGCAAAGGATATAAAAGCGTAAAGAGAAAGCCTACAGAATGGAAGAAAATCTTTGCCAGATGGTTCTCTGACAGAGGATAAATATCCAGAATATATTCAGAACTCAAAAAACTTAACAAATAAACAATCCAATCAATAAATGTGCAAAAAATCTAAACAGACATTTCTCAAATGAAGAAACACAAATGATCAACAAATATATGAAAAACTGTTCAGCTTCTCTAGCAATCAGGGAAATGAAATCAAAACTACACTAAGATTTTATTGAGTTCTCTAGTCAGAATGGGATTAGCTATACATTACAAAATATTGCAAAGTGACTTTTAGTCACCTGGATAAAACTGATATGCCCCAAGTACCAATACTTACATTTGGAAAGAAAAATGTTACCTTAAAAAAAGTGTGATTTTTGACACATGGAATGGTCTGTAATGAAATACATAGAAAATCCACTAAGTTAAAGAGAGCAACATTGTTAAAAGTACTGAAAACGTATGAGAAGAAAAAAAAGACCTCTGCACCCCAAATATTTTACAACATTAGCAGGATCCCAGCAACTCTCGTGGCCATTTTTCATTTGTACTGGTCATATGGGATGTTTTCTACCTAGGGTAGTGCTAGAATCAAAATAGTTTCGCCTTCTGAGTTGCACCTAAAGTGCTAGCTTGAGGCCTTTGCTCAATGACCTTCCCAACTATCTGGATCCCATACTGGCCTCTCAACTACTGGGCCTCAGCCCATTCTCTGCCTAGCCCTGAGTGGTAGTTTCATTATAAAGTGCATCATATTGCTTTATTAAGGAGATAGAATATATAATCTAATATAAATAGAACACCAGCCCAACCAACATATCAATAAGGGTTTATTGAGTGGGTCACATCTGGACTCTATGATAATCACATAGAATGTGCAGTAGAGATATGCCAATAGTAGTAGAATATCTCCTTGTGTGATTAAAAAAAATCTATACATGTATTTTCATACCTTGTCTTTTTCCCATGCCTTCTTTAGCATTTTGGTATTGTATCGGTATGTTGAATTATAAAACCTATTTTTGGGTCCAGTTTTTATCTAATCTGTGTAAGTCATATAACCAATAAATAGAAGGGCTAGAATTTGGGTACATTTCTGTTTCAATATCTCTTGCCCTTGGCTACTGTCAATATATTGTCTTGATATGCTGTTTACTATCTGGGTGACAAAATGATCATCTAGTTTCCTCATATGTAAAATGGTGATGGAACTGTCTAAAGCAAAGTATTGTGAGGAATAAGTGAGATTATTTTATGTGAAAGTGGCTTGTAAATCAACTTGATCTTTTATTTACTCCTTCTGAAGAAATCCAAGTATGTTTTAGTATGTTGCAATTAACAAATTACTGAGATAAAAATGTAACTATACTATTACTCTTATATAATTTGATCTACTAATCATAAATTTCAGAGTTTCTTTTTTCTCTTATAAAATTAATCTTTGGAAGCCATCAGCAGTAGTATTATGATCTTCCCTTTGATGGGTATGTTAACAATGCCTGTCCTTAAGGTGTATCTGATTGTCGAGTTTTAGAAGTAGCTTTAAATCACCTTGTTCTCTTCACAAACATTCAGTTTAAAGGGAAAAGTGAGGGGTGGGGAGAAAGTCTTACTGCTTTCACTAGATCTTGCCTAAAATAACTTTCTGCTTTTACAGTTGCAAGGTTCTATGTTATTTTGAATGAGTTCCAGTAAAGTCCTTTGCAGGGAATCTATGTGAAGGGTGCTCTCCTCCAGCAAGTTGGAATTTAGGCCCAGGCTCATAGTATCTTTGAAAATTAGGAAACTCACCAAAATATTTGAGCAGCATTCATGTCTTTTATTGTTGAAACTTCCTTATCTTGACATTCAAATAAATTGCATACATTTAAAATTTTAAAAAACGAACATCTTGAAATTTGCAAAGGGACCAATGAGGCAGAAAAGAAATGTAAATGTGCCTGTGACCATCTCTTCTGTAGTATATAGTCTATGGAAGAATGTGAGCATACACAGGTGTCCCTCTAAAGAAAAAGTACAATTAATAATAGAATGTCTAACAGGAGGAAGAGGTCACTTCCCAGATAGCTGTCATTACAAAACCCATTAATAAATTCCTTCAGGCTCAGTTATCTCCTCCTAGAGGTGAGAAATCACCTCACAGAGTCTAAGGTTATCAGATGACCCTGGCAGCCAGGAATTGCCCATAGAAGAAGTTAAGCCAGGGCTAGGCCTCCCATTTCAAGCCCCTTCCTTGGTTCCTCATGAATTTCAGAAAGGGCCAATGATCGGGCTGGGGATGTGGCTCAAGCAGTAGCGCGCTCGCCTGGCATGTGCAGGTTTGATCCTCAGCACCATATAAAAATTTTAAAAATAAAGATGTGTCCAC